>NC_052631.1:76570959-77820959 GCF_016161935.1 Mauremys reevesii
CTCTGAGATAGACCAGCTCCTGGAGACCATGCACACCACACACAAGTCCTACATCTTGGACAAGAAAACAGCAAAGAAGGCGGCCAGATACCACCAGGCCAAACATACACTACAAATCTAATTCAGGCTAATGAAGAACCACTGATGGGAGCAGAAGGCTGCAAAACTGCAGGAAGCAGCTGACAAGCATGACATTAAAGCATTCTATGAAGGTGCTGTGTTTTGCCCAAAATACAGTGCTACAGTCTGTCTTTACAGCAGATGGTAACTGGCTGCTTCCAAAGGCAATATTCTCTCTCACTGGGTAGAGCACTTTGATAGTCTCCTGAACCATCAATCCACTATATCCAACAAAGCCATTGACTCACTCCCACAGCATCCTGTCCTGAACAGCTGTCTGTGGATCCTTCTTTAAACAAAAGAAACATCAAGCAGCTGTCCACAGGCAAATCTCCAGGCCTGATGGTATTTCACCTGAGAGTACAAATCTGGAAGTGTCCCCCGGACAGAAATCTCACCTGCCTTTTCAAGATTATATGGAAACAGCATACTGTGCCCCAGGTGTATAAGGATACTTTCATAGTTCATCTATACAAAAGGAAGAGAAGCATATCTAGCTGTGACACATATTGCAGAATTTCACTGCTATCTATAGTAGGGAAGATCCTTGCCTGGGTTGTCCTCAACAGGCTCGTCACTCACCTAGTGGACTCGGTGTATCCAGAGTGGCTTTTGTGCTGTCTGTGGCACGATGGACATGATTTTTACAGCCTGGCAAATATAAGAGAAGGCTCATGAACAGAACAAGGACTTGTACATGGGTACTTGTTGACCTGACCAAGGCCTTCAACGCGGTAAATTGCAAGGGCCTATGGGAACTCTTTCATAAATTTGGCTGCCAGGAGAAGATGATTGCTGTCATCAGCTTATTTCATGATAGCATGATGGACAGGGTGATGCATCGGAAGCCTTCCCTGTCACCAGTGGCACCAAACAAGGATGCGTAATGGCTCCAGTCCTTTTTGCCATTGTTTTTTCAGCTCTTGTTTGCATTCCAGGACTTTAACAGAGGTGTGCAGAGTAGAATGTCAATATCTGGTTGTTGTCGTGATGAAATGCTCACACTTGGTGAATTTGCTATTACAGTCAAGGCTGAGCATGCACTCCTCACTCAGAAAAAGCTACCATCCCAGGAGTGAAGTACAGGGCCATATTTATCACTGTTTATTGCCATTTGCTTATGTGGGCCCAGAACCTTAGCTGGTGTAAATTGGGGTAGCTTTGTTGACTTCCGTAAAGCTATACCATTTTACATCAGCTGAGGATCTGCCCAAAAATCTGAAGTAGCAGAGATTCATATTTAGAAGTTTCCTTAAGAGGTTTCATTGGTTTGATGCTAGAGACTGAAGAGGACTAAGAGGAAAAAGAATTACATGGATTGACATACCTTTTGTACATATGATTAGGCTTCCAGTGATGGAACATAAACGATATATTGTGGAAATTAGATACGATGCTATTATGCTATAGCTAAAGCAATATCAACACCACATTTTCTCCTCTTAAACTTTTCACTTATTCTGTTGACCGAGGCAGCCTAGAGCTTTAGTTTATCTTTTCCTGGAATAACTCCATCACTGATTTCTTTGCTTTTATACTAACTTTACATTTGAAAACATTAAAAAGTAGCAGAACTTGGCTTATAAATGCATCATTACCATTTTTTCCTGGTATGACCATCTCAAATGAACAATCATACAGAAAATGGTTTATAAAGGCCAGTTATGAGATTTCAGTGTGTGGCAGTAAGGACAACATCTGCCTTGCATATTTGTACTTGCCTACATAATCATGCATAGCTTTCTATTGTTCCAGGAGCTGCTCAAGCATATAATAGAGTTCCAATGAGTTCAAACCTCCTGTTTTAGATGATGTTTTAGTGAGTTGTTGTTCTGTCACAGTATGGATGGGATTTTTTGAGCTTAGTCAGACTGAGGAAAGCATAGAGGTTATGAGTGAGTATGAAGCAAATTATTTCCCTAAACTGTAAGTGCTGAGCATATTATCATATCACAATTAGTATTCTATAAGAAGTAAAAATAAGATCTGAGATAAAGGCGGGTAAGGAACTGGTTAAAAGGGAGACTACAACAGACATGCTGAAAGATGAACTGTCAGGCGTGGGGGAGGTTACTAGTGGAGTTCCTCAGGGATCAGTCTTAATCTTAGTTAATGATCTTGTCACAAAAAGTGGGAGTGTGCTAATAGCGTTTGCAGATGACAAAGTTGGGAGGTATTGCTAATATGTAGGAGGACCGGAATATCACACAAGAAGATTTGGACAACCTTGGAAACAAGTAATTGAAATGGGATGAAATTTAACAGTGAAAGTCATTCACTTAGGGACTAGCAACAAGAATTTTTGCTATAAGCTCTGGAATGTATCTGTTGGAAGCAACAGAGGAGGAGAAAGACCTGGGTGTATTGGTCAATCATGGAATGATTATGAGCTGCCAGTGTGATGCCACCAAGAAAAAAGTGAATGCAGTTCTAGTATGCATCAGGGGAGGTATTTTCAGTAGCAATAAGGAAGTGTCATTACTGTTATACAAGGCACCGGTGAGACCTCATCTGGAATACTGTGTGCAATTTGGTTTTCCCACGTTAAAGAAAGATTAATTGAAACTGGAACAAGTGCAGAGAAGAGCTACTAGATTGATTATAAGGAATGGAGAACCTGCCTTATGACAGGAGATGTAAGGAGCATGGCTTGTTTAGCTTAACAAATGAAGGCTGAGGGGAGATATGATTAGTCTCTATAAATACATCAGAGGGATAAATACCAGGGATGGAGAGGAGTTATTTAGGTTAAGGGCCAATGTTGGCAAAAAAACAAATGGATATAAATTGGCCATCAACAAGTTTAGGCTTGAAATTAAATGAATGTTTCTCACCATCGGAGGAATGACATTCTGGGAAAGCCTGCTGGGGGCAAAAAGTCTATCTTGTTTCAAGACAGAGCTTGATAAGTTGAAAGAGGTGATGACATGATGAGATTGCCTACCTTGGAATATGGCCCATCTGCAACTGCTATCAGCAAATATCTCCAAAGGCCAGAGATGGGGAAAGCTATGAGTTACTACAGCAAATTCTTTCCCAGGTGTCTGGCTGGTGGGTCTCACCCACTTGCTCAGCATCTAACTGATCACCATATTTGGGAACAGGAAGGAATGTTCCCCCAGGCAGAGACTTTGGGGGGTTTTCAGCTTCTTCCACAGCACTTCCTGGTTTGAACTAGAGTAAATGGTAGATTCTCCGTAACTTGAAGTCTTTAAATCAACATTTGACAACTTCAGTATCTCATCCAAAGGTCATGGACCCACTATTACAGGAGTGGGTGAGTGAGGTTCTGTGGCTTGTGATGTGCAGGAGAGCAGACTAGATGATCATGATGATCTCCTCTGGCCCTGAAGTCGATGAGTCTACGAGGTCAGTAGGTGGCTCACACCCTGAAGTAAAACTCAGTGTCATTGGTCTGCAATTCCCAGGATCACTCTGAGTACATTTCTTAAAGATAAAGACACTTACTACCCTTCAGTCCTCCACTAGAGTAGCAGATTATAGTGAGACTGCAAATTTTTTTTTGTCAGCAGCTCAGCTACTTCATTCTTAAATTTCTTTACAACACTTGGATGAATATTCTCATGTCCCAGTAACTAGCAGCTTCCAGCACCTCCATATAAGTTACAGTACCTCTTCTCATGACATGTCGGTCTCTCCAAGCTGGAAAGCCCATGAGGAAAACAAATAAAACAAAACAAACAAACCTCTGAAATAAAAATTGCCAAATTTCCCCCAGCTGAGTCAAGGGTCATTTTTTTTCACACCATAAAACGCAAAACCATCTATTTAGTTAGAAAACTAGGTTTTTATTGCTTTCAGAGTAATTTCCATAAAGGCTAAAGCATAATAATCAGTGAATCAGTGAAATAACCCCAACTGTTTGAGTGCCATTAGGCACAGGAAGCTAAATTCAGAGATTCAACATTTACAGTTGTTGCTACTTCTTGAAACGATTTCACTGCCATCATCCTCTGATATTTTGGTTGATTAATTCTCTAATTTTTGCAATGTGAAGCATTTTATGTGTGGATTGTTAAATTAAATGAATAGTTTAATGAAACTGGTTGGAGCTAATCAATTGATTCAAATTGGAGGGAGGCTGTGTATTTAAGCCACGGCACTAATGATAGGCTAAGAGCTACAGCTGCTACACCTCTGTAACAATAGAATTCAGGAACAGCGACTTCATGAGCAACTTGGACATAGATATCACAGCTTTGTAGATAAGAATGGACTGGCCCTCAGCAGATATTGTTGTCAGCAATCAGCCAGAACTATACAGACCCTAACAGGGGACCAAATTCTACCCAGTCCCTGGGTAGGGGGAGGAGGGCACAAGGAGCCTGGGCAGGGGGTTGCCAGAATTTCCATCTGCAGGCAATGCCTGCTTCTTTTCAGTAGGTGCCTCAGAGGGGGAAATGGAGACACAGGAGGAGAGAGGAGCTGAATGAGGGCAACTCTATGGCCTCTTTCCCAACCCCTGCACACTAGCCAGTACATAAAGGTGAATATGCTGCACTCTCTTTGAGTGGTGTACACTGTCCGGCAGCTGCCAGGAGGAATTCTTGTTGAGTCAGCTAGAATTTCTCATGGGCACTCCAGCTGCAGAGTACACTTGCCACTATGTCTAATGGTGTCTAGGGCACAATCTACCTCAAGTTACTAGTGTAATAAGAAACATTGGCTGTCGTATTACTGTGCATATGGGGAGTGGAATTAATCTGTCAGTTTAAAACATGTACACTCCTTAACATTTGGTTTCATGTCATAAGCCAAATGGTACTAACAGTTTTGAAGCAAAACTCCCCGTTGGTTTCAATAGGGAGTACAGCTTCATAGGCAATAGCACAATATGCCCCTTACCCTTTTTAAATGCTCCATTGGCCTTTTTAAATGCAGCTTTGGTTGAAAGCTACATTCCATTGAAATTATTAAGAATTTACCATCTCATTCTCCTGCTGGTTTTCAGTTTAAAAAACAAAAAAAGAAATTAGGCACCCTTAATGCCATGGACTACCTCTGTCAAGTTTTTAGCTATCTTTACTCAGAAAGGCACTTTAAGCTCATTCTTTAATCTAAAGCTACATGTTGAACCCTTGCACTAGTGAAGACAGTAGGTTTGTTTGTGTGAGTTACTGCCCACCAGCATGTGTAAGGGTTTCACGATTGCACTGTTAAATTCTTTAAGATAGGTTAAGCAGTTCAGGTGGCTTATTACTAGAAGCCTTAAATGCTAAGCTATTTAAAATCTTACGGCTGCCATGAAACAACCTATAGACTACAAGAGGCTTAAGTGTTTAAGCCTTTAACTTTTTAGGACAACTCAGTGATGACCTTAATAAATGTAAAAGCTAAGGGTGCTCATTCCTTAAAGATGCCATTATGACATTTTAAGAATTTGTGTCAGTTTAGGCTATTTTAATCCTTTAAATCAAATTAGAAGTGACTTCAGGTCCTGAGCTGCTTTAAACCATTAGCATGATCAAGACTACCCAGCACTTAAGTCTGCCACTAGCCCACTTCTTTAAAGATCAAGGCTGACATTTTCAAAGGAGCGTTAGTGAGTAAAGCATTCAAAGCCCTTTAGAATCCCAAGGGAGTTGGACACCTATGAAAATTCTAGTCCAAGATCTTAATAAGGTAAGAGTACCTGAAAGCTAAAACAAAGTCTGCATGCAACCCATGTTCAAAACAATTGCACCTCAGATATCCTCAGAGAGATTTCTTGTACAGTTGCTGTATAATTAGATAACTTTCATTAATAATTTTGGGCCCCAGTTCTTCAAAGCATGTGCTTACCTTTAAGCATATAACTAATCCCTTTCCTATCCAGCAAAACACTTGAGCACATGCTTAAATCCCATGAACACCAATGGAAATTAAGTGAGCGCTTACACGTCTCCTGAATAGGGGCGAGATTACTTATATGCCTAAAATTAAAGTGTTGAAATGTTTTGCTGAACCAGGGCCTTAGAGAATAATAGATGAGTATTTCCTGGTTAAGGATTGTAAAAGAGGTACATTAACACCAGGTATTGAGATAGTCACTCACATCTTATACTGTCCTAGAAGGAGCAGAAATGAATTGGAAATTTTTGGTTTTTACTTTCATTTTCAAACACAGGGAAAAGGAATCTCATCTTTTCCCTCAGGTACGTAGATGGAGGGACTGTTCTTAAAACCACTGCACATAAATTTCAATTCCTCTCTGTATTTTGGGCACTCAGGCCAAAAATAAGCAGATCTGGCAGGCAGATGTGCTTTGAGGTCTTTTCTGTGCTCCTTCACACAGAAAAGGTTTAAAAATAAATGAGTAATAGAATGCACAATACTTCATAATGAAACAAAGTTGTGGATAGTATAATAATGGCTAATAAATTCCACCTTAATAACAGATACATTTTTGTTGTGCAATCAGGATTATTTATTAATACAAGTAAATACCAATACTTAAAATATGAAAAACCTATTGCCTTTCTCTAATAATCCCTTCATTTAGAGAGAATGCCACTACTGCTACAGTATTAGTTATGTTTAATGCAACAAGGAAATGACTCCTTTAAAAAAGGCCCCTTCAGTGGTGCTCTGTGCATTTTTATTTTAGAATATTAAGTTCCAGTTTTTATAGTCTTAGCTCAATCTATGGCTTCATAAAACATCATAAATTAGATCTAAGCTTCAGTAGCATGTGAGATGATTTGATCAGCATGGGATTGCCCCTACCTCATAAAACCATGTCTCCTGTGTCGCCATCCAATAATACTGAGTTATGACATGGGTGCAGTAGCCAACCAAGAGATATAAGCAATTCCATGAAATTAACTTTTGCTTCTTGATTTTTCAAGGGAGAAGAAGTTCTTTTATCCAGGTATCCCCTTTCCAATCTTACCATTCTAGCAGAGTCAGCTAAGTGCAACCTCTTATCAGCACACTCATTACCTGTAATTTACATGCAAGAAGCAACTGAAACTTTTAGGATGTAATGAATGTAAAATCAGAAACCTTATCTGTGCCATCATCTAGCCCTGCAAGTACAGTAGCTATGTCAGCAACTGTATTAAGGGCTATTAAAATGGCTTTGATGTATTGCTGTTTTTGGTGTGATTTTCTGGGTTTTATTATTCCTCTGACTATCATTTACTATTTTAAAATGGGATATACTATTATGGAATATGACTATTCCGTCCTTCAGAGGAGACATCATACCACATCCCTTCTGCTCATCGTCAGTGGCTGTACAGGTGAAAGTATTGTATCCCATGGTATTTTAGTGTCCTAGCCAATATTTAGATATTATTTATCATCAAAGAAGGTTCTAATATTCAAGGTTGTGTGTGTGAGGCAGAGCTGCATACATAATGTCTGCACAGTCATAGCACTACTAAATTTAACTTGGTGAAGAGTGTTTAAAATACTGCAAATTAATCATGAATGGCAATGTATAAAACTGCATTTTATTTTCTCATACTCTGTGTGTTTACAAATAAGGTCTGGCACAAATTCTGTGACCAGGAACCTTTTATTTAATCAAGGACAAGTTATGACTACATGATTCTTCAATGTGCCTTTGCTGTCTAGCCTAGTGATTTATTTCGTTGCAGCTTAGTTTCTCTTTGAAACTGGAAGAAAACTCCTCACCATCTTCTTTTCCCCACACATCATTTCTAATACACAGCCTGCTAAGACCTAATATCAAGCTGTGTTTATTGTAGTAGGTGGAAATTCATTCCTAAAAATTAATAGGGATCGCTAGCTAACTTCACCTGACATCTCCTTCCCCTGAAAGGCACTACTGACAATTTTCATGTTCACCCTGTGCAGTTGGTTGTTGCTTGCCCAGCTATCCATTTTGCATGTGTAAATTCAGATTTTGCTTGCATAAAATGGATTCCGAACCGCCTTTGCAGGGGCAATCACATACATATGTAGGAGCAAAAGACTGCTTGATGCCAGATGAAAATTTGGCTCATGGTAGTCACAAACAGCTTTTGGAACATACTGAACGTATTGCACTTGCTATGATATTAAAATCATAGCTAACCCTTTCCAAGGGTTACAAATATCAATAACACTTCCCTCAGAACTCACCAGTTTACTGACATTTGCTCAGCAGCTTAGATCATTCTTCATCATGGACCTGTAATTACCCATTGCTCTTGTGAGGAATTGAGCAAGGCAGAACAAACTGCCAGAACTGCATGACCAAGCTCCTGGCAAATTCACATTACTATGAAGTGAAGGAACAAGTACAGGGTTATAGTCCAAATGTGCTCACTATATTGCAATCTTGGTTTTGCATGCAGTTTTGTGGGGAGTGTAAGATGGGCCGGTATGTGCCAGTGAAAAAGAATGAGAGAACTGAAGACGTAGACTTCAATAAACAGCAGAACTGTAATTATTTAAACAGAATTATTAAATTACTCTAGTTTAATGTGAGCTACATGAAAACTCAATGGCTTTGACACCCAGGCGTTAGTTTGTGCAATCATTTGTTTAAAGACCTATTCTCACCCTAAGATCTGTTTTGCTTCAGGTTGAAATGAACCCACAAATAAAGTAAAATACAGCCCAAACTACTACATTTTGCCTGGTTTCACTCATAACTACACAAAACATACTGAGAACTGCAAAGTTTCTAGCCAAAACGCTAAACTGGTCTAGGGTGTGCTCCCAAGTGTGCCTTGCTCACCTGATTTGAGGTTTATTGTGCAAGTTTCACACAGCTCTGCTTTTTAATTTATACCTACTTTCTCCACATGAAGCCATGACAGAGTCACTAAGGGAATGTTTACAGTGCAATAAAACACCCATGACTGACCCATGTCAGCTGGCAGGGCTCAGGATGCAGGGCTATAAAATTTTGGAGCTGGGTCCTGACCATTAGGATCATGTAGAGCCCAAATAGTCACACTGCAATTTTATAGCCCTGCAGCCCGAGCCTGTGGGCCATCCATGGGTGTATTATTGCAGTGTAGACATACCCTAAGAGCCCAATCTTGTGAGGGGCTAAATAACTGCGGGAGGTGCTGAGGACTGATGTAGGACTGAGCTCAAAATGAGGAGGGAAGTGAGCATGAATTTAGCCTAAAAATAACAGCAGCTACAAATTCATAACCCACTCTGTTAAACGTGTTCCAGTAAAGGCCTCTCCTTCCCATTGAGTTAGGGCATGGACACAATGTAGAGCCTTCAAAAGGAAAATGTGGGTATAAAGAGGAGACTGGTTAATACAACATGCCAGATTCCTCACCAGTAACTCCACTGGTATAAATCTACTAAAGGATGGCAGCAGAGGGATGTATTTGGGCCTGCTGATCTCAAACATAAGCTCCAATCCTCCAAGCAACTGCAAGGGAGCACCCTTGATCCACACAGAGCCTAGGGTTGCCAACTTTCTAATCACAGAAAACCAAACACCCTTAACCCGCCCCTGCCCCGCCCCTTCTCTGAGGCCCCACCCCTGCTCACTCTATTCCCCACTCCCTCCATCACTTGATCTCCCCCACCCTAACTCATTTTCACTGGGCTGGGGAAGGGATGCGGGAGGGGTGAGGGCTCCAGGGTGGGGCCATGGATGAGGGGTTTGAGGTGCAGGCGGGGGGTTTGGCCAAGGGGTTCACCATGTGGGGGGGCTCCAGGCTGAGGCAGTATGTTGGGGTGCAGGAGGGGTTGAGGGCCCTGACTGGCAGTGTGGGCTCTGGGATGGGGCCAGAAATGTGGGATTCAGGGTGTAGGAGGGGGCTCCAGGATGGGGTGCAGGAGGGGGTGAGGGTTCTGGTTGGGGATGCAGGCTCTGGGCTAGCTGGGGATGAGGAGTGGGCTCTGGGCTAGGGGGTTCAGAGTGTGGGAGGGTGCTCCAGGCTGGAATGCAGGAGGGGGCATGGGGTGCAAGCTACAGGAGGTAGTTTGGGTTCAGGAGGGGGCTCAGGGATTGGGGCACAGGCTCCAGGTGGCACTTACCTCAGGTGGCTCCTGTGAACTGGCTTCTAGGCAGAGGGGCAGCCAAAGGGCTCTGAGCACTGCCCCCCATCTACAGGCCCCGCACCTGCAGCTCCCATTGGCTGTGGTTCCCAGTGAATGGGAGCTGCAGAGCCCGTGCTCAGGTCGGGGACAGCACACAGAGCCCCCATGGGCACTCCTTTGCCTAGGAGCTGAAGGGACATGCTGGCCGCTTCCGGAGCTGGGTGGAGTCGGACAGGGAGTCTGCCAGCCCCCCCTGCACCAGCAGCACCGCCAACTGGATTTTTAAAGGCCCAGTCAGCAGTGCTGACTGGAGGCGCCAGGTTCCCTTTTCCAAAGGGTGTTCCTGTCGAAAACTGGACACCTGGCAACCCTAACAGAACCCCAAAGAGCAGACGGGCTCAAGAGCACAGCTGCACATGATGAGTTCAGGATCAGGACCGCAGTCCTGTATTCACAAACATTTTAGTGTTTTGTATAATTCTTGACCCCAAAGTAACACTAACTAACTAACTTCCCCTTAAACTCAGGAGACTGGCCAATTTTGGATTTTTTTAAAACACACAATTAACAAACAGAGCAAGCTTGCTCAGCCAACCAATTACACCTGTTGCAAGAGCAAATGCAGCTGCATCCAGTTTTATTATTTATTTGGCTTTTATATCCTCATTGCTTCACCACTGACATGATGCCACAAAAAGATGTCTGGCCAGACTGCTGGTTTTCCTTATAGCTGAGTTATCCAACGTATTGCTGGCAATGCCTTTAGGGGGAATATACAAGTTGGAAGTCAAGCTTCCAAAAAAACCAAACAGCTCTTCTGATTAGTATCTCATATTGTGATCCTTCCTGCTTCATTTGTTTTCCAGATGGGCGAAATAAAGGTCAACAACCCTAGGGCAACAATCTGATTTGAAAGAAATGTGATTTCTGAAAGGGAAATTTGCAAAAATAGCCATAACCTAGAAATGAGAAACCTTCTAAGAAACTGACAGTTCAGACTAATCTTCCATGTAGTTTATCTTCCTAAATTGTCAATATTTTCTTTTCCACTCATGCACATGACTAAGCCAGTTCTAGGCCTTTCTGGTATTATTTTTATTATTATTATTATTATTACCATCATCACAAACAAGATAAAAAGGGATTACCATAAATTTAGTTTTAAAAAAATATCCCTAACTTAATATGAATACCTGGAGTCCAAAGAATGAGAGATGCAAGACCAGTTTTCGGATACTACACCCATAGTTTAGTAGGGAACAGGCATTTATTAGATGCTCAGGCAGACAGACACACCCTGTAGGTGTAGTAAGAACCAGAATAATTCTGTTCCAATGGGATACAAGGGTTTGGTGAAACAGGATAGAGCTGTTAAAGCTTTCATAGCAGCCAGACACTCCTGGTTTTGGCTTCTGTCTATACTGATCCTGCCTATGATCATGTGTGCATCTCTACCCCACTTAGTAATACCTTGAAGTTAAGGGATAGATTCACTGTGCTCAGAGCCAGAAAATCCTGAGTTCTGTACCCACTACATCTACCAATTGGCATTTTTGACTGTGCAGTTCACAATGCTTTTCACTGACCAAGGTCTCGCACCCTTTCTCTAGAAGGTAGGCAAGTATCATTTACTCACTTTACAAGTAAAGTTAGCTGCAAGTTGCACAAGATCATTTTAGGGAGAGCTGTGAATAGCTCCCAGGCCTCTAAAACACACCCACATCTAAATCATTCAGTCATACCACTTGTCAGAATTAACATGCCATGCCAGGAATACAAGCTAGGAAGCTTGATAATCAACTATCTCACAAAATGCTTGTAACCCACTGGCAAACTGTGGGTCAAACTGTGTGTCATGTCCCTCTCTAGGGACAACTAACATAAAGGATAACATCCTGCTTCTGCTAGATGTTACTTTAGCTCAGGGGTCTCAAACACGTGGCCCGCGGGGCTATTTCCTGTGGGCCACCAAGTGGCCCACACCTGCCCCCCCGGCCTACCTCCAGGACAGGGGTGGGCAAACTACACCCATGGGATTGCCCCTCTCGGGCCCCGCGCCGCTCCCTGAAGAGGCCGGCATCACGTCCCTGGGGTGGGGGAGAAAAGAGAGGCAGAGGGCTCCGTCTGTGTGTTGCCCTGGCTTCCAGACCCCCCCTCACAGCTCCCATTGGCCAGGAATGGGGAACTGCAGCCAATGGGAGCTTCAGGGGAGGTACCTGGAGGCACGGCAAGCAGCATGTGGAGCCCTGTGTCCCCATCCCCCAGGGACGTGGTTTCAGCTACTTCCCGGAGCAGAGCTGGGCCGGGGCTGGGGTGAGCAGCCTGCCCTGATCCCGGTGTGCACCGCTGCCACCTCGGAGCCCAAAACCCTCCTGTGCCCCGCCCCCCAACTCCTTGCCCTGAGCCTCCTGCCTGCACCTCAACCCCCTGCTGCACCCCACACCCCAACCCCATGCCCTGAGCTCCCTGCTGCATCCCACACCCCTTCTGTACCCCAATCCTCTGCCCGCACCCCAACTCCCTGCTGCACCCCAACTCCCTGCCAAGACCCCTGCCTGCACCTCAACCCCCTGCCCTGAGCCACCTGCTGCATCCCACACCCCAACACCCTGCCCTGAGGCCCCTGCTGCAGCCCACACCCCTTTTGCACCCTGAGCCCCCTGCTGGCTCAGGGTGCAGGGGGGCGTTGGCTGGAAGCCAGGGCAACACATGGACGGAGCCCTCTGCTTCTCCCCCCTACCCCCGGACGCAGGGACGTGATGCACCCCAACCCCCTGCTGCACCTCAACTCCCTGCCCTGAGCCCCTGCCACACCCCTCATGCATCCTCTGGGGGCAGGGAGGGGGTGGAGTTGGGGTGGGGACTTCAGGGAAGGGGTTGGAATGGGTACAGGGAAGGAGTGGGAAGAGGCAGGGCCTCATGGAAGGGGTGGAGTGGGGGCAGGGCCGGGGGCAGCAAAGGGAAGGGCGTGTCAGTGATGCAGCTCTCGGGCCAATGAACTAGCCCTCACATAGCCCTTGTGGTCATTTGAGTTTGAGAACCCTGCTTTAGCTTGAGCGAGAAATCTGCATTGTAGGGCAAAAGGTTGTAGGTTCTAAAGCCCGGGGGGGGAAACAGGGAGGAGAAATAATAGAGGAGTCTGTAATTAGAAACTGTGTCATAATGTTATATACATGCCTGTTAGAAACAAGTTACAAATTAAATGATTATTACATTTTCTGACTGAAAACACCTTCCTATCTCACTAGCTGCAGTTGGGCTTTGATGAGGCCCAATAATAGACCACTTGCTGTGTGGGCTCATTGGCAGCCAGTGCTTCACCTCATCCTGCTGCTCCCTCTATCTTGCTGCCATCCCCAGCTTGGACAGAAATGATGCTGTTCCTGGAAAGGAGGCATACCGGGGGGAAGTGCATGGGAGTATAAATGCACTGCAGGTTTGGGAGTGGTTCCACTCCCTGTAGCCCTATTGGGCATGGAGGGTGGGGTGGGGGATGCAGGGAGCTGATTGACTCCATGCTCTCATAGCAGGGGCGTAACAGGGCCACCTTGGTCCTGCATCTGTCTCAGTCCACAAATCACACAGAGACTCTTTTAATGGTTCAACACCCCGGGCAGTTTATTTACAGTTGTCTCCTACCAGTTTCACAGCATACCTAAGACCCTTCCCAAACAGAAGCACAACATCTCTCTCTTCCTCTTGCCACCTGCTTCCCCACTGTGCTCTTCCTTCCTGTGCTTATTTATGGGCTTTTGGCTAATGGCTTAATTGGCCTTTCTGCCTGCCCCAACCACAAATTAGGCACAGCCTTGCATTGTCAGCTCCCATCTGCTTTGCCTGTTTTGGGGCTGTTGTGAAGAGTGCTGACCCAGGCCTTTGAATCTAGCACTCTGTCACCGGGGGGGGGATATATATAAGGACCCCAAGCATAGGCAGCCTTATCTGGTGCTTGAGCCCCCCCCCCGCCCCCCTTAGGTACGTGTGTTGGATCTGCTACTGTGCTGAGGGCTAAGATGGCCACCTTTCGTGGGGTGTAAAAGAGCTTTTTCCCACCCAGCAAAACTGGCAAACAGCTTTGTGGGTTATTTACCTTCTTTGTGGCAGCCAGGTTGTCTGGCTGGAGGATACAGATAGTTGTTGCAAATAGAGCTGAGTTTTCAGAGTGGCATTTCTAGGTAATATAGGGCAATTGTGGACCCTTAACCCATTTAAGGGGGGCTATGCAGGCACTGGCTTGGTATCTAGAGATGGCAGCCTCTGTGCCTTGCAGCGCTTGGGGTTCCCACAAGGTAACCCCTTGTTTCAGGAGAGAAAGGGGCATGTAGCTGACCATTTTTAAATCAAGATTGGATGTTTTCCTCAACGATCTGCTCTAGGAATTATTACAGGGAAGTTCTAAGGCCTGTGCTATATAGCAGGTCAGGACAGACTAGATTATCAAAATGGTCCCTTCTAGCCTTGTAATCTCCCAATCAGTCCTTTTAGCTGGTAGCTATGGGAGGAGACAATATGAGCCTTCTCCCTTTTGAGTCTGAGACACTGGTGGCTACTGTGAAAACTGGAAATCTACCCTGGAACTCTCCTCCTAGGTAGCAATAGAGAACACTCTGCCAGTAGGCCCCTCTCCTTTAAACCAAGGGGAGTACAGCCTGAGCACAACTCCGTCAACATCGTGGGGGCGAGAGGTCCTCTCTCGTGCAGGCAGGTCTCAAGCCAAACAGAAATAAAGAAAATCAGTCAGATGTTTAGGGGTTTAATCCAATTTTTTTATTGAAAGAGAAGAGAAAACAAATTGAAAAACTGAGGGTTTTTTTTTTAACTCTACATAGTCCCTGGATATTTAATGGTCAGATTTTCATTTCAATTGGCAAGTCAATAATGACAACTTTTTCGTTCATTTTATGGATGTCTTTCCCCAGACTATTTGATATGTTAATTATGGAAAATAACAAATGTACTAGGAGTTTGTTTAGTGGCAAGCAGCACTGTTTATCACTATGTACCACCATCTTCCAACTAATATTGATTTGTAAATAAAAATTATACCAGTTCATCGGCCAACAAACCAGAGTGATTTTTATATATATAAAAATTACATCCAAATACAAAGTACAACATCCCTAGAAGGACAGAGTGGTATTACATAAAGCGGTGGTGGCAGGAGGTCACATCTGAATATGGAAATTGTATGGCAGGTCATGAATGCTCACAACATTGGGGATTGGGGTATGGGAGGGGAAAAGGGCTCTGGCTGGGATGGGGCCAGAAATGAGGAGTTCAGGATGCAGGAGAGGACCCCGGGCTGGGACAGGGGTTTGGGGTGCAGGCTCCAGCTGGGTGAGTGGGCTCTGGAGTGGGACTGGGGATGAGGGGTTGGGGTGCAGGAGGCTGGGACTGAGGGGTTCAGAGGGTGATCAGGGCTGGGGCAGGGGATTGGGCTGCAGGATGGTGTCAGGGGTGCAGGCTCCAGGCAGTGCTTACCTCAAGCAGCTCCTGGAAGCAGCGACATGTCCCCTCTCCAGCTCCTATGAGGAGGTGCAACCAGGTGGCTCAGCACGCTGCCCCATCCGCAGGTACCACCCCTGCAGCTCTCATTGGCTGCAGTTCCTGGCTAATGGGAGCTGCGGGGGCGGCGCTTGGGGCAGGGGCAGCATGTGGAGGCCCCTGGCTGCCTCTATGCATAGGAGCCGGAGGGGGGACATGCTGCTGCTTCCAGGAGCTGCTCAGAGCCAAGGCACATGCAGAACAGGGCAAGCCCTGGACCCCGCTCCCCACTGGGAGCTCAAGGGCTGGATTAAAATGTCTGAAGGGACAGATGTGGCCCCCGGGCCGTAGTTTGCCCACCCCTGACATAAAGTGTATATTAAAATTGACAAGCACTATATATACTAGCGGATTTAACCTGTTAATTTTGTGTTTAGATTTCTAGTTAACTTAGCACACAACTCTGACAGAACAAACAGTATGATGTTTCTTATCTAGTTGTTTTGCAGGCCTTTCGAGATATCTCCCTAGGAAGTAATGGGGGGCTTGTGATTCAAAGTAATTGTTTACTTTGAAATGATCTCCCCATGCCACTGATGATAATTAACTTTTTAAATTATAGTTTGTTTAGTCAGCATAACTAAGGATCTCCATAAAGATCCAGCACAGGTTCACCTGCAAATAACATAAATAATATTGACAAAGAGTCCTGTGGCACCTTATAGACTAACAGACATATTGGAGCATGAGCTTTCATGGGTGAATACCCACTTCGTTGGATGCATACATGTATTCACCCACAAAAGCTCATGCTCCAATACATCTGTTAATCTATAAGGTGCCACAGGACTCTTTGCCACTTTTACAGATCCAGACTAACACGGCTACCCCTCTGATACATAAATAATATTATTGTAAAACAATAAAGGAATTAAAAACACTTGGGACTGAATCCTTTCTCACTTACTATAGTGTAAACCAGGAGTAGCCCCTGAATACACAGCACAGACATAATTATTTATGGAAATTAAATATTAAGAAGCTTTGGCTCTCATAGGATAACTCCATTGATCCTAATGGTGTAAATGTAGTATAAGGCAAATCAGAAGCAGATCCTAAGTTATTTTAATTACTCCTTGCTTATTTACATCAACCGCAATTCAACAAAGTACATAAGCTAAAATGAAGCATGTGCTTAAGTGTTTTACTTAATCAGGGCCTGAATATATATGACTATGAGCGACTGTAACAAAAACTAGCAACATAAACAGGAAGGAAAGCCAAAATTGTGTGAAAAAAATACCAGATAGGGCTGGGATTAGCCTACTCATGTACATGTGTTTGCAGAATCAGGTTCTTGGATGGTAAGGTTACGGTCTAGAGATGATCTTTGTCTTCCTGTAAGTTTTTTGGGGCAGGGACTATAACTTATTATGTGTTCATCCAGCACAACAAAGTCCAGCCTGTCCGTGGTCCTTCAGAGCTATCAGACGAAATATTTTAAATATGATAATGATAATAATAATAATAATAATAATAATGATAGTTAATGGAAAATTACGATGTTATGTACATATGTAATAAAAGCAACATTAGTTTTAGAATAAAAAAGTTACTTTGTGTTGGGCAATTTTCTAGTCCACCTCTTGAATTTTCCAGTTGCCAAATAAATTGACAACATACATACTGGCATAAGATGAATATTTCCACTCCACTGTAGATAGCCCAATGAGAACAATATTTTCAATGTACCAGTATTTCAAGTTAATCCACTACCACTACCACTAGCTAGTGTAGAAAGAGCAAATGGTGAAATAAAAATATTAGCAATGATATTTAAACAGTAAAAAAAAAATTAAAAATTATTCTTTATAAATTCTCTGGCAATGGCAATATAATTGCCATTCATCACTATGAATTCACACCCCGAGTCAATATGCACTCCATTTCTTAAACAGTTGAAGTACCAACTGCTTGTTTTTATTAATAGTTGTTATTTGGCTTACAGGTACCAGTGCAGTAGAAAGGACTAGTTTGTGTTTCTACTTCTACAATTTGATAGGAGTACTTATGCTCAAATAAATTTCTTAGTCTCTAAGGCGCCACAAGTACTCCTGTTCTTTTTGCAGATACAGACTAACACGGCTGTTACTCTGAAACCTACAATTTAATAATAAGTCTAAGGCCTCATTCATAGAGGTAAGTGAAATCCAAACAAAATGTGTAAAGTTTATTTCTATTTCATCATCAATCCCCATTTTAAAAATCTTCCAATATCATTTGTAACCAAACAAATATTGCTGGCATAAATGTATTTGTCAGCTGAAAAAAAAATATTTTTGCAAATCAGAGGTGATTCCAAACAGCATAGGTTTATTAGTATACAAAAGAAAAATATATATAAAAATCCAAGAAATCAGTTAAAGTTTTTCTCCAGTTTTATTACTTCATAATATATAATTAATACAATAATTATATGATTATCAGAATTACCATTCTTTGCAGGATGAGGAGTTTACAGCTTAAAGCTTTCAGTTATCTTTCCACTACATCAGAATTTGCAGTTTTAATCCCATCAAGTATAAAACACATAACCCGTACAAAAGGACCAAAGGCCCAGCTAGCCTACCCAGAGGCATAAGGGATGCTCTTACTCCCTCAGACCCTCTGTGGGTGCTCAGCATGGGTCAGAATTTAGACCTATATTGATTATATCTGATGTTCCAAATCCCAACAGGTACTATTCTCCAACTATCCTAAACTTGGACTGTCAGTGAAAAGCTCTTTTTTTTTTTTTTTTTGGTAACAACAAATGCCTAACAAACCTAATTGCATAAATAATAAATGAGCCCATAGCCTCATATAACGCCATATTATAATTGATCCAAACCACCAAAGAGTTGAATTAAATGCCTCTCCAACTGATTTGGTCTATAGCTTACGGATCGGGATGAAGATCACTTCCCCCCAAATCTCAAGAATTCTGGTTCGCCCCCCTCTCACTCCACCTTTGGGAATATGGCAAAAAAAAAAAAAAAAAAGCCTCACCCTTTTCTGTGCTGCAGGGGCCTGGAATTGCCACTTAAACTGCATTTCACAATTTTCATTACATTTGTATTTGAGTGGAAAACTGATAACCTCCCTTTGGGAGCCATCAGGTTTTCCCCAAAATTTATGTTTATTTCATAAAAAAGTTAGATTTTACAGCCAAGCAGAGAACATTTAGCTGCTAGAAGGCAAGAAGAACATGGCTTTTTAAAAAAAACAGCCAACAAGAACATGTTGGAACACTATTTGATAGCAACAGTGGTGGTATTGTAGTGCACACTATATAATTCACATCCAGGCTATATCTAAATCTTACCAATTCTTTCTGCATAACATCTCTTATCCATCTGTAACAGGGTCGGACTCACCCCTGCGGCGCCTCCTGCTGGTGACTCCGGGAATTAGCTCTTTTCCAGTGCTGGAGCGCCCTCTGCAGGCTGGTGATCCGCCTGTCCTCTGGCCCCCGTGTCCCTCCTTAGACCCGGTGCCCTTTCACGTGGGGTGCTGCCCCTGGCAGTAACCCCTTTCTCTCTGGGTCTCCCCT
Source organism: Mauremys reevesii (assembly GCF_016161935.1). Taxonomy (NCBI): domain Eukaryota; kingdom Metazoa; phylum Chordata; order Testudines; family Geoemydidae; genus Mauremys; species Mauremys reevesii. The sequence continues at coordinate 76,590,122 of NC_052631.1, forward strand.
CCTTGGGGAACCCCCACCCTCTATCCCCACCTTGCCTCAGTATTGGCTACTGCCAGTCATTGTCTAGCCCCACACTCTGGGGCAGACTGCAGTATCAGCCTACTCATCACAGGCAAAGGGGTTTGGACCTGCTGCCTTGGCCTACCCCTGGGCTGCCCTCTGCAACCCCCAGTACCAGTTAGCCCTTCGCTAGGCCGCAGCCTGGGGCTTTCCAGGCTGGAGCTCCCCAGCTCCTCAGCCTGTCCCCAGCCCTGCTTCACTCAGGTATCCAGTCTCAAGCTCCCTGCAGCTAGGCCCTTCTCTCTCTGAAGGCAGAGAGAGACTGTCCTGGCTTCTAGCTTCCCTGGCCTTTTATAGGGGCCAGCTGTCGCTCAGTTTGGGGCATGGCCTCACCTGCAGCCACTCCCCCAATCAGCCCAGCCTTGAGAGCAGGCCCTCTCAAACCCTGCCAGGCCCCTTTTAAACCCCTCAGGGCAGGAGCAGGGTCCACCCTGCTACACCATCCAAACATCTAAATCGCTTGTCCAAGCTCTCATCATCTTGCATCTCAGTTACGACAACATCCTTCTCTCTGGTCATGACAAATGCACTCTTGCCCCACTCATATCCATTCAGAACGCTGCTGCAAAGGTCATTTTCCTCGCCTGTCGCTTTGACCATTTCACCCTCTCTTTGCATCCCTCCACTGTCTCCCACTTCTCTATTGCATCTTCACTTTCTAAACCCTTCACGGTCAATTACCATCCTACCAACCATCTCTGATTTGTTATCGAGGTGTTGAAGCTCGCTTCCAATTGGCCCATGATGCCGTTCCCATTTGTATACTTGTTATAACAAACACCTTCATATTTTCTCCCATGCTGCCCCAGACACCTGGGAGGCACTCCACATAAACATCCATAAGCCACCTCACTACCCTCCTTCAAGTCCCTCTTTAAAACTCTCCTTTGCCATAATACCTACAAAAAAACTTCACAATGGTTAAACTGCTGGTGTGCTGAGACCACTGTCTATTATGATGACTGTTGTTTGTTTGTACTCCCTTGTCTGTCTGTATCCGTCTGTTGTTTCCTGCCTTATTCTTAGATTTTAAGCTCCTTGGGACAGGGTCTGTCTTTTTGTCCTTCCTTTGTACAGCACCTAGTTCGATGGACTCTTCGGTACTATTGTTTTACAAATAATAACAACAACAATAATGTCTAATGTGTAGATCTCTGTAAATAACTTCCAAACTGCATAATTTTATTTTTTATCTATTTAGATTTATAACTCAAAGGAAAATAAAATCTACCCAGTGGGAAACAGAAGTTTGGAGTAGCTCCTAATTGTTGTGGAACAAGGAAACATAACTATTGAACATGCATACATATTTTAACAATTTTGAAGTAAAATGATTGCATCGTATGTATCGCATTTGTATTTGCAGTGTGTCTGTTTACCTGCTGTCCACTAGGACCATAACAGAAACTAGCTATTGCAGCTTATGAAGTTAGCCTGATAACTTCATTGAGTAGAAGCCTGTGGAGTATGTCATAGTCTGGGGTGTAATTCAGACCAGTAAGGGGTTGTGTCACCTCTTACCTTGCCTCACAATGTTTTGCTACTGTAACTTCCTTTCTGGGACATTCATAGTCCGCGCCAAGCTTGCATGTCACACCCTGAGCATCTGTATTTAACTGCACCCCAGGTACAGCAACTCTGACCCCAGCAGCCTGCCATCAACACACCAGTCAGTCCCTGGGCTCTACCAACTTGGGTTACTATTTGCAGGGTGACCTCAGCACACTCCCAGTCCCAAATATTCCCCCAAATTGTGTGCCTCTGTCATGTCCTGCCCTCTCCTGGAAAATTCAGAGAAATAATAGGGTTAGTTTGTTCCTCTAACGACACAAAAACACATCACAGCTTATTAACTTAACTGGGGTAAATAAACCCTTCTGTTTAAACACACCACTGAGTTGATTTATAGTAAAAAAAAACCAAAAAACAATGTATTAACAATAGGACAGATGTGAAGTGATGCCAAGTAAAAGGAATAAAGTTAGAAAGGGTTACAAGCAAATAAAAGTGAAAACAAGCATCTAACAGTCTAAAACTTAATCTAGCAAGGTATAGGTTTTGTTCCAGATGGTTTCTCTCACCAATCTTCCTTCTTCCCAGCCATGGCTGACTGTCCCTTGGTCAGGACCTTCCACAGAAGTACAAGGAGCTGGTTTCTTAGGTGAAAGATCTTGCCTAAGCAAGTTTTCACCTATATTCAGACTTCTGCCCCTCCGTGGTTGATGGACCCATCTTTCTCAGCTTTCTAGGGCTCTGTTCCCTTGTATCTGTCTAGTGATGGATGCCAAAGATGGCTTCTGTCTTTGCTTATATCTTCCAAAGTTCACTTAACTTGTTTCAAGAGGCAGGATCACCTCAGGCTATTTTTCCCTTCCTGTGGACATCCCATCCCCCTGCTGATTTCTGTGTAAAAGAAGCTTCTATTGGTTCTGGTAACACATTACTCAATGTCTCTGGAGACAGGTAGATAGCAGCCTTTCCTCCTGTCAGGCAGGAAAGCCTGTTTCTCCCTTTGTTTGGTCACAGACTGGAAAACCTAATATCCATGAGTATTCATAATTCCTTATGTCGTGTTAATACATACAATTCACAATCCATTGATTCAATTGTTTATCACTTGAGATTCAGCCACCCGTCTTTACAGACCAGTAAGCCTTTGCAATGTATTCTTTAAAAATAACCCAGGCTAAGCTTCCCTCCTGCTGGGGCAAAGATGCCAGGCTGTCTCCTCCCCCACTAGTCAGCTTGATGGCCTTGTTTGCTGCTTATATGTGTAACCCTTCTGCCAGGCCAAAACGATAGCAGCAAGGGCCGGGTTCAATACATAGGGGTCCCTTCCCCACAACATAATGCAAAACCAGCTCGAGCCCCCACCCAGTGACCTGGGAAAATCTTACACACACCCCTGGGCGCCTCAAAGAGGCAATACTTCCCCTCTCGCAAGCACAGAGTCTTGGTGTAGCAGAAAAGGTTTAATTACATGAAAAACAACAAGCATTAAATTGGGAAAATACCTCAGCTAGAGTTCATAGGTCAAACCGTGAGCAAAGACCCACTCCAGCAAATTGGGCCATGTCCTTCTCTCGGGGCCCTTGAGTCCAGCAACCCCCAAATCACCCACAGTCCCAAAAGTCCCACAATCCAAAAGTCTCTGTCCCAGGTCAGTGCAGCCCCAGAGCTCAAGAGTCTCTCTGCAGAGGTCCCCCTCCCCAGCCTGGGTAGAAAGGGGCACCTTACGTGGTTTCGGGGCCAACTGCCCTGCCTCTTCATGGGGTTCTGCTTCCCCTAGTCATCTCCGCAAACAGCTCAGCTCCGCTTGCTCTGTGGGCTGCTCCGCTCTGCCAGTTGCTCTGGTCCACCAGCTGTCCTGTGAGCCACTCCAGCCGCCCTTGCGAGCTGCTTGACTCCACTCACCCAGTGGCTGCACAAACTGCTCCACTCCGCTCTGCCAGCTGCTCTGCTCCACGGTATTGCTTCAGGCTCCCCCACTCATTAGCACAGTACTCAGTGCTCTCAGCTCAGCAAGTCCAGCTCTTCAGTGATTTCAGCTCTTAGTGATTCCAGCTCATAGTAGGGGAACCCAGTGCCCATGAGTTCAGCTCAGTAACTGGTATCTCGATTCTTAAGGGAATCAAAATATTAACTCTGACATTCCACAGTGGAGAGAGGCATAGGTGGAACTGGTGCTTCTGGCTCACACAAGGAGCCTGCACCACCAAGTACAGATCTCTGTCCCCAGCCTCTCTCTTTTCAATGGGTTTTGGAACCCATGTGCCCCATCTAGCAAGCGCTATCCAGCTGACAATGAAACCCCCCATCACAAGACAATTTTGTAGTTCCCCATTTACCCAATCAGGGTGACAACATTTCATTCCTCCTGCCCCAATAACAAAGAAATTGGGGATCCCACAGTGGTGAAAAATAGCCATCCCAGGCTGCTATGCGCTATGCTAATAGGAGTGGGCGTGCCAATGCAAATAATTGAAATACCAATGCGAATACATGAAACTTCTTTCTGCACTCCCCATAATTTACCACCAGATGTCAGGGTAGAGCTCATCCTGACTCTGCTTACATCTGTAAATTGAGGCAAACCCACATTCCTTTGTCTAAGGCAGACTTGTTTATCCTTTGCCTGCCAACATACCTAACACTATAATTCTAGCACATATTCATAACTTTCTGTATACACCCAGTGTATACATCATATAAGAGCATTAATGATCAGTGAATTATTAGTTTTCCAATAATATCTTACATGCCACCTTTCAGATACAGAGTATGACAACAGTGTGTTAGGTGTAGTGAGCATGTCAGGACTGATAAGAGCTGCTGACACAGAATAGTGAACCACAAATGGGCCTCTGTGTCACTGGGTGTCACAAGGAAAATATTAGAATTAATTTTGTTCTCTTTATAGATCAATTACATGGAATAAAGTATGTATGGGAACGTGATGACAATAGCTAATGATGCAAAACTGGAGGCTTTCATTCAATACAAAAGAGAATTACAATCAAATTCAGAATGATGCAGATAAGGTGGGAGTATGGGAAGATTAGTGCAATGTAGACAAATGCAGAGCAACAAGGCAAGAGACAAAAAAAAGACGTACATCATCAAACATTGAGCAAGAAAGGGATCTGGAGTTCTCATGGATAAACGTTCTCAGTCTTCATTGAATTAACTGGTAGCAGCAAAAAAAACAAACAGAATTCTGGGATGCATAAATAAGAAGCATTGAATACCAGCCAAAGGAAATGATTCTCGCACGGTGTAAAAGACTTGGGTAGTAAGGACACAATTGGAATGTTCTATACTGTTTTGGTCACCGGAAAATAAAATAAAAAGACGTGGTAGAAATTGAGAGAGAAAGTATAATGATTTTAGAGTGAATTGAGGAGCTGGGGAAGGATGGGGGTTGGTTGTTTGTTTTAAAGTTACAAAAACTAAGTCTGTATTTTTTGAAAGAGCAGAGTTTTCACAGGTATCCAGAATTCTAAGCATAATGACACAGATGCCAGAATAGAGCCCACAAGACTTCTTAGACTACAAATATCAGAACAAAAGAGCATGAACTTAATTTCCTGTTGGCAGCATTTAGTTATTCAAGAATCAACACGGCTTTCGTAAAGGGAAGTCATGCCTCACCAATCTATTAGAATTCTTTGAGGGAGTCAACAAGCATGTGGATAAGGGTGACCCAGTTGATATAGTGCATAGGCACTGACTCCGTGGGTGCTTCGGGGCTGGGGCACCCACGGGGAAAAATTAGTGGGTGCTCTGCACCCACCGGCAGCCAAGCTCCCCTTCCCGCCTCACCTCCGCCTACATCCCAGAACCTGCCACCGCAAAACAGCTGTTTCACGGCATAACAAGCTCCGGGAGGGAGTGGGAGGAGCGGGAACGCGGGCACGCTCAGGAGAGGAGGCGGGGCTGGGGTGGGGATTTGAGGAAGGAGTCAAATGGGGCAGGGAGGTGGCAGAGTTGGGGTGGGGACTTTGGGGAAGGGGTTGGAATGGAGGCGGGATGGGGTGGGGCCAGGACAGAGTGGGGTCGAGCACCCACTGGCACCAGCAGAACTCGGTGCCTATGACACAATGTACCTGGACTTTCAGAAAGCCTTTGGCAAGGTCCCTCACCAAAGACTCTTAAGGAAACTATGTAGCCATGGGACAAGAGGGAAGGTCCTCTCATAGATCAGTGACTGGCTGAAGGGTAGGAATAAATGGTCAGTTTTCACAATGGAGAGAGGTGAACAGTGAGGTCCTCCAAGTATCTTTACTGAGACCTATGTTGTTCAACATATTCATTAATGATCCGAAAAAAGGGGTGAACAGTGTAGTGGCAACATTTGGAAATGATATAAAATTATTCAAGATGGTTTAAGTCCAAAGCAGACTGCCAGGAGTTAAAGAGGGATCTCACAAAACCGTGTGACTAGTCAACAAAATGGCAAATGAAATTTGATGTTGATAAGTGCAAAATAATGCATATTGGAAAAAATAATACTAATGTTGCATATACACTGATGGGTAATAGATTAGCTATTATCACCAAAGAAAGATACTTAGAGTCACCATGCATAGTTCTCTGAAAACTTCCCCTCAATGCATAGCAATGATTTAAAAAGTTAACAGTATGTTAGGAGCTTTTAGGAAAGAGATAGAAAACAAGATAGAAATACCATTATGCCACTATATAAATCCATGGTGCACCCACACTTTGAAGACTGTGTCCAGTTCTGACCATCTCATCTCAAAAAGGATATAGTGGAACTGGAAAAGGTTCAGAGAAGGGCAACAAAGATGATCGAGGGTATGGAATAGTTTCCATACAAGGAAAGACTAAAAAAGATTAGGGCTGTTAATCTTAGAAAAGAGATGAATATGTTGGGATATGATACAGGTCAATGAATTCATGAATAGTGTGGAAAAAGTGAATAGAGAGTGTTATTTTCGCTTTCACACAATATAAAATTCAGAGGTCACCTGATGAAATTAATACATAGCAAGATGAATACAAACAAGAGGAAGTACTTTTCTACACAACACAACTAACCTATGGAACTCATTGCCATGGGATATTGTGATGGCCAAAAATTAACTGGGTTAAAAAAATGGAAAAGTTCATAAAGGATAGGTCCATCAATAGGCAAGATGCTCAGGGATACAACCCCATTGTTGGGGAAACCCTAAACCTCTGACTAGTAGAAGACAGGGGTGGAACACTCCATAATTGCTCTGTTCTGTAGAATTCCCCTGAAGCTGCGGTATGGGCCACTGTCAGAGACAGGATACTGGGAAAGATGGACCATGGTCGGATCCAGTATGTCTGCTCTTATGTTCTTATGTTCTAAATAGTCAACTTCAATATCAAAACCAGCAGCCAGTAAACAGTCGTCTTCTTCACTGCTTTGTTCTGAAGGCTAAAGGTAACACTATGGTGTCACCAAACACCTGTCTTTCCAATGTGATTACAATGATCCTTTGAACCCTAGCATTTCTGAACTCTGTGCTGATTTGGGGCAGAAGCTCAAGGAAGGAGAGATTTAAGCTGTATCCTGGCTGGTTGCTGGGGAGCTCCAAAGGTCATAATGAGAGACAAAGTTTAAAAGGCACGATCCTGCCCTTTATCCTGGTCAATGCTGACTGAGCCTAATTGCACACTAATTAAAGGACATCTTCCATCTCTTCTTCTTGTGATATGGCCAGCTCTTCTTGCCACTGAAACATCCTCAAGGTTTCTGATCTATAGACCACGATGGGCAATATATAAATATCAAAGAAAAAGATTGCTCGTCATTAGCAATCTTCCAAACACCTGTTAAACTAGCCTTTTCAATAACCTCTAAGAAGCCTAAACAAACAAACTAGACAAGCATTTAGGAAAAGAACACCCAGGGAAGTTTATGAACTGTGGGCTCAAGTGTGGCATTACCACTGAGGCCAGGATAGGGAGCAGGGAACGGCGCACAACCTGAAGGGGAATTTCTGGAGGCAATATACCTCAAGCTGGTACAATTTTCCCAGAAGCCCTAGAGAGCCCAGTGCTGCATTACCATTGAAGAGGGTACAACGAACATTGCCACCTGAACAGTACCATCTCTCCTGGTTCTGCCCCTTCTCATAAGCAGTGCTAGTCTGGAATAGTTTTGGCATTCAGGGTGGTACAAAGACAATGCTTGTGCCTGGCATCTTTGCAATTATGCAAGGGGATCCTTGAATCCTCTCTGACATCCACTCCACCCTCCATGTAGCCCAAAAGAGGCCAAGCACATATCTGAAGGGAGACTGAAAAATGTGTCCAATCCAGTGAACAAAGACCCTTTCACATTCCTTTAAATGGTCTTGAATACAGACAGACATATCCAGAGCATGAGGAGAGCACTAAATAAATTAAATACCACAGTTTAAATTAACAAGTGAGGAAAATAATTAGGACCCAAATATATATGATATTGATTCATTTGAATATAAATTTCTATACGCTTCTTTTTTTCCCCCTACACACAGGAGACGAGGTGAGAAAAAAAGCTTGCTCCATAACCTTGCTAAACCTCTGAACAGTGACTAATTTTCTATCTCCATCCTCTGAAGTGCTGGATCTCAGCTAATGTCATTGTGAATACAATGGGACTCCCTTTCTGAGACCCTCTGAGCTGCCTCTTAATTTGGCAGAGAGCACTGACACTAGGGAATCAACCTTCCCCACAACTATTTCATTTCATGGGAAGTGGCTGTAGGCAGAGCCCCAAATCTGTAACCATTTGAGAAATATGCATTGAAGCACCCTTTAGGAAAATCAAATGTTCGTTCCCATGCCTCGAGCCTCTTTGGTGGTTACAGCCAAAAGGGAGAGCTAGGTTAACTGCAATAGCATATCATGCTATAAACAGGTTTTGCTCAAAAGAAAGCACCCATTCACCTTAATGGATCATAGGGAAGATTATTTGACTGTCACCCACAGAATGCATATTAAAAAAAAATGCTGAATGCTACACCATTTTGTAAGGAGTATCTTGCCTTTCATAATTCTCTTTTAGTGCAGGGCTGAAGTCCCAAGTCCCCAGTAATAAAGGTGTTATTTAAAAAGTAGAAAATGCTGATCATTGTTTTACCATTTTATCTAATGCCAACTTTAGAATTTAACACCTGTGGCTTTTTATGAATTATTCACCAGTCTGCTTTAATGTGATCAATAATTCTGGTTTTAATAGACCATGAGTATTGGCTTTTGACTTGGTGCTATTTCTTGATGATGTAATTCTAGAAATAATGATCTGCCATTAGAAGTTGGCAAATCAGGACAACAATGAGCTTCACATTCCTCACATTTCTATGGCAACAGAATTCCTGAAACTTGAAGAAGGTGGGCTGAGTCCAAGTATCTCTGATTTCATTTTGTGGCTGCTGTGGGTGCTTTCTCAGACTTTCTGCTGATTATGCTAGAGCAATTTTACAAAGAATTTATGCATAATGGACATAAATCTCTCTATACGAGCCACCTGAGAGGCAAGAAAAATGGCCTCTGTCAAGGATCTACATACAGAAATGCATTAAACAACAGATCTCTGTAGATCAGGGGCCTCAGTTTTGAATGTAGGTTTTGGGGGAATAATGAAGAATAAAATTAGAACTTTAGCAATGTATTAAACCTTTCAGGGGTGGGGGTGTTGCTGGTATATTTTTATAGCCTTAAAGGATAAATGGTAATGATAATAAATTTCTCCAACTTTTAAGCTGATCTTCCAAAGCAAAATGCAAAAAGCTTTTTCTATACACTATTGTACAAGAGAAGTAGTTATTCATCTGGGACGTCACACCACTACTGTAACTTCCAATTAGCAAAACATACATTAAAAGCTGCTGTGGACCACTATGGGAGGCCTATTGATGACGGTGATTAATGGCTGTGCATCTAGCACTATTGCTTACATTTCTCCACACAGGACTTAATGGCGCTATTTGTGAATTATCAACACACACTTATGCAACCGGAGGGTATCAATCAGTGGAGTATGCATTTTAGCTTGTGACTGTGTTTGTTAATTACACTATGTCTTCTGTTTTACTAGTATGTGCACAATATTTTTCAGTGACTGACAATTGCCAAATGTTGATAAAGCTAATTTTAAAACAAAATCATAAAATGAAAGTATACTCATTCCTTTCAATGTGTTAGTTATTACAAAGAGAAGCATGATGTTATTAAAGAGTGGAAGAGCTTCTTTCCCTTCACATTTCTGTGAGTCTTACTTTGTTAGATCCTCATAAATTAGTTTGTTGCTATAGCAATACTTTTCTGTGGGCCTGATTCTCATTTACATTAGGGTGTCTTTACATAGCTCTAGACGTGCAAGGAGGCCTTAAAAGAGACATAAAGTATATTTACTCTCACTTTAAGGCCCCTTTACCCTGCCAGAGTGTAAAGTGGCCTTAGTGTAAGTCAGGGGTGAAAGTAACTTAAAGGACTTGCCAGTACTCTGGAATCCTGAGGAGGGGCGTGGCCACCACCAGAAGAGGCGGAGTAGTGATTTAAAGGACCCGGGGCGGTTGCGGCGGCAGGAGCCCTGGGCCCTTTAAATCGCCACCCAAGCCCCGCAGCCGCTACCCCAGGGCTCTGGCAGCGGGGCTCTGGCAGCAATTTAAAGGGCCCTGGGCTCCAGCCCTTTAAATTGCTGCCTCAGGAAGCCGGTCCACCCCGGTATGGCACACCAACTCTTGCCGGCAGGGGTGGCAGGTTTGTAGAAATTTTGGTGGTGCCCAGAACCTGCGCCTGCCCAAACTCTGCCCCCCTAAACTCCACCCCCCACCTGCCCAAGACTCTGGGAGGGAGTTTGGGTGGGGGAGAAGGTCTGGAGTGCAGGCTGGAGCAGGGGACTGGGGTGCAGGAAGGGTGCAGGCTCTGGGAGAGAGTTTGGGGATAAGGAGGTGTGGAGGGAGGGGATGCAGGGGTGAGAGCTGTGGGGGGAGGCTGGGGTGGATTTGGGATGTGGCTGGGGATGAGGGGTTTGGGGTGTGGGAGAGGACTCAAGGCTAAGGCAGAGGGTTAGGGTGCAGGGGTATGAGGGCTCTGGCTGGGGCTGGAGATGAGGGGTTTGGGGTGTTGGAGAGGCTCAGGACTAGGACAGAGGGTTGGTACGGGGGGATGAGGGCTCTGGCTGGGGGTGTGGGCTTTGGGGTGGGTCAGGGCTGGGGATGAGTTTGGGGTGCAGGCAGGCTGCTCTGGGACTGGAGCCAGAGAGAAGGACTCCCCCCAGCCATCTCCCTGCTGGCAGCAGCAAGCTCTGGGGTAGGGACCCCCTTCTGCCCCGTGGCAGCACACTCACCCCCCCACTGTCACTACACATGCTCCTAGGGCCCCTCTCAGGTCCAGGAATCCCCCTCGCCTCCCCTATGGTGGGTGCCATGCTGGAGGCAGGGGGGGTCTGCCATCACATGTGCGCCTCCTCCCCTGCTGCTGCCCCTCACTGTAGCCTCACTGGGGCTGCCCCTTGCCCAGTGTGGGGCAAGAGCAGTGACTGCAGGCAGGGGGGCAGCTGTACCGGTGGAGGGTCCCACTGGAAAATGAAAGGATCCTGGAGGAAAGGCAGCTTGCCCTGGCAGTAGTGAAGGGGAGCACTAGGACCCTGTGGCAGCAGTTAATGCAAGCAGGCAGCATGGAGCTGCAGGGGACGGGGAGAGACAAACGCTTTGCTCCAGGATCCAGGGAGGTGCATGGGGGCAGCAAAGGGGGGCCGTGAGACACTCAGGGAAGGTGTGGGGGGGGCAGCAGGGGAGAGACCCAGTCCTGAACATTCGTGAAGCTGGGCCCCTGGGACCCTCAATTTTGCTGGAGCCCGGAGGTGGAGTCAGAGAGGGAGAGAATGCTCCATTTTCTTGCGGGTGGCTACTGCACTTTTTCTTACCGGTCCTCCGTACCTGCCCGTACCCGCTTACTTTCACCTCTGGTGTAAGTGAGAATGAGGCCCCGTATGTTTAAATGAAATCTTGACAAAGGAAATCAAATTTTTCCCTCCAAAATCGCCTACCTCATGTAGAAGGTTTCAGTGTGTAATCTCATCAATATACAGCTCTGATCCCAATTTCAGCTTTTGGGTGCTAAATAGATTAGGACCTTTGGGTGCCAACACTATCTATAGAATACAATTCTAGGAATAAGTATCGGGGGTAGCAGTGTTAGTCTGTATCCACAGAAACAACAAGGTTGTTAGTCCTTAAGGTGCCACCAGACTCCTTGTTCAATTAATTCCAGGAATGTCACTCTGTGTCACTCTGGAGCCTAACTTATCCTTTGAGTCAGTGGGAAGCGATGGAAACAGCTACAAGCATGGCTGAAAGCTCTTTTTGTTTAGAATATGACCAGGTTGAATCATCACTAGATTTAACAGTCTGTTACCATCCAATTATTAAATTCTCAGCCATTTTAACTTTATGAATTACACACATGCAGTGCACAGCTACAGTAAGGCTATGCCAAGAGTCCTAGGCCACTGTGGTATCAGAGGTTATGCAACCAGTCACCATCCTTACTCTGCAGCTAATTTGCATACAACAACGCCATTGGTTATATGAGGGAGACTGCAAAGATGGTGGATTACTTGGCTCAACTGCCACCTGCTCAATCAACACAAATCTCCCACCAGAAATCTCCCAGACAAAAATCAACACAACCACCCCCCAAAAAACACAACCAGAATACACAATATCCCCAAACACACACATTCCCCACACACCCCTCATTCACCACCTTCACTAATCCCCCAACACAACCCACACATAAATCAACACAAATCTCCCAGCATACATATTTGCCCATCCTTCCTCATATTTCTCATAAAAGTAAACTTGGATAGCAAAGCTGCTGGTCCCTCACTAGTTGATCAATTAAATAAATAAATAGATTTTTTAGTCTGGGGAAATCATACATTTTGTGAAATGAACCTTAATTGTGATCAACCATGATCAACACATTCCATAAAAGTCCACTCTTCGGGAGGGAAGGCAGACGGGGGGGAAATCATTTGACTGGTAACTAAGTATGTTTACATAATAATTTTAAATAAACTTAAATTGCATTTACTTACAGGTTCAACTTAATCTTACATTTCACATCACTGAAAACAATCCTTTCAGTGAAGAAGAATGCTTTAATTGCCAAATTACATGTCTAATTATCCTTTTATATAATTCACAGAATCCAGGAGTTGGTCATCAGGTCTGTCTCCCTGCCAAAATTGGATTGTTCTGTTAACTGGTGTTAATTGTTCTTTATTTTTCTTGTGTTTTCTCCAGTTGAGTTTTAAATAAGCCAAGTGATGGCCCTTCCACCATTTCCTTGGGAACTTTTTCACATGCTAACAAATCTCACTATCAGGAAGCTTTTTCCTGGTTGTCAACCAAAATTTTCTCTTTCTTAATTTCATCCATTACTCTCATGATACACCATTATTAATGTTCTAAATATTTTCTCACACTTTTGGTGTTTACACTTTTCAAATATTTGTAGTCTGTTATCACGTTCCCCCTGCCAAACTTTACATGTTTAATTCTTTTAATCTTTCCCCTTAATTTATTCCCTCCAGGCTCCTTTGTTGCTCTCCTCTGAACACTCTCCAATCTGTCAACATCTTCTTTGTCATGAGGTACACATAAGTGAATGCAGTCTTCCAAATCTAGTCATGCCAGAGCTACAGAGAGAGAACCAATACTTCTGTCCCATGACACGAGGCCAGTGTGTATGCAAAACAAACTTGCACTGGCCTTTTTTTCCCCTGCTCTCTCACATGGCATATTCATACCTCATTCATTCCTTAATATATTTCACATGCACTATAGGAAATCCAGATGATAGACCCAAGACAGTGTGAAGGGGCTAGAACCCAGCCTGATCCTTCCCAGCTGGGAATTCCCTAGTGTAAGGAGAAACAACGAGGAGTCCTTCTGGCACCTTAGAGATTAACAAATTTATTTGAGCATAAGCTTTCCTGGGCTAGAACCCACTTCATCAAATGCATGGAGTGGAAAATACAGGAGCAGGTATAAATACATGAAAAGATGGGAGTTTCCTTACCAAGTGTGAGGTCAGATAACTTTTGTAGTGGTAATGAGAGTGGCCCATTTCAAACAGTTGACAAGAAGGTGTGAGTAACACCGTAGGGGGAAATTAGTATGGGGGAAATTAGGTTTAGGTTTTGTAATGACCCAATCACTCCCAGCCTTTATTCAGGCCTAATTTGATGCTGTCCAGTTTGCAAATTAATTCCAGTTCTGCAGTCCTCCCTTGTTTATCCTACTGTTAATTGAATTGTCTCGTTAGACTGACCTCACACTTGGTAAGGCAATTCCCATCTTTTCATGTATTTATACCTGCTCCTGTATTTTCCACTCCATGCATCTGATGAAGTGGGTTCTAGCCCATGAAAGCTTATGCCCAAATAAATTTGTTAGTCTCTAAGGTGCCATAAGGACTCCTCGGTTTTTTTTCTGATACAGACTAACACGGCTACCACTCTGAAACCAGTATAAGGGGGTTTCCCTGGGCATCTTAGCTGATCACACAGCGTTCCAAACCTGGTATAGGTATGTGACAAGAGTAGGGGGGAGTGTGGTCAAAGCTGTCTGCATTCCATAGGCAATTGAGGGAAGGTCAACCCAGAGATTGTGGTAAATTTACACTAGGAACCAGAGAGGCCATTATACGGGCCCAGCATTCTCAAGGTAGAAATGTGGCTTAAAGCTACCTTTGCTCCATCCTTCCCATGTGGGCAGTGCCTCTTAAAGTGCACCACTCAGGAGGGGCAGCTCACAGTTGGGGCTGGTAAGCATAACAGAACTCAATTTTCTTTATTTTTGGTATTATAAACAGTATGGGTGATGTTCTAGTTAATGATGAAAATTATACACACCGGACTCCGAGTGCATGTAGTTTAAAATTCACTCTCAACTCTGTAAATGGACAGAGGTTTGCTTGAGGCATAGCCCACGCATCTATAACCAGCACAGAGTTACTGGCCACAAACCTCACTGTGGTGATGGAGTACTTCATAGAAGGCTGAAGCCATTATGGGCTGTCACAGCTGATGCTATGATTGATTCTGCAAATATTCTGAGCCTTGTATCTTGGGTTGGAGGTCAAGTTCATGTTGGTCCGTCCCTCAAGCAAAATGCTTGTATACAGGATTTGCATAGGGGCCCAGTATTTGGCCTTAAATTTCAAAAGAAATAAGAATTAAGCCTTATATTTCAAAATACAAGAATGGAGAACATTCTATGTCATAAAAGATCAAATGAGGCTTTAGGGACTGTGTGACATCAAACACACCATTTGAAAAGCTGCTGTCTGAGATAATTTCTGTGCCTTAACTGACAGACTCAATATATTAAGAACTTATAGATTCTGAAGGACCAGGTAACGTAGAAATTCTTTCTTATTATGCCAGTCATCCATGTTTATTAATTAGTTCTTCACCCCTGCCAGGTTGTCCTTTAAAATTATTCTGATTCATAATGAATATACATTTTCCAAAAGAAACAATGCTGCTGCAATGTAAAAGACCATCCCAAATTTCCTTTGCTCACATTGCATTGTATCATCACAGCAGAAATAGTACCACAAGTGCCCTCTCCTGGTAAGATGAGACTTGATGTGTTTCTTTTACCAGCTGAGATGTAAAGAATAAGAATGAACAAACTGAGTCCCACTGCTAAAAAATTCTCTCTTATTTTCAGGGAAGGGTTCCTTTCGATCCAGCCTAACTACATTGGCAAAGTGAAATTATCTGTGTCATTTTTAAGCTTAATTTTCTTTTAACGCCCTGTTGTTAAGATTTTTTACTTAGGCTTGAAAACTATATAAAAATATTATGTGTGTTTTCCTGAGAGATTCTCAAGGGGGATTTCTTGTCCAGCAGTTAGCATCAATTTAAGCTTCCAGCTAACTTTTAGTCCTGGCGCATTTGTTACCCTCTTACTTTGCTCCCCACTCCCAAATTCAGTTTCATAATCATAGATCTTTTAGTGTCCTTATGTTTAATCACTAAAGTTGCCATTTGTTTGCTTGCGTATCATATTTTAATTCTACTGCCCACTGCTCAGAGTGAGAAATAAAAATAGGATACTCGCAGGCATTGGCAAGGGAAGAATTGCTCAAGAGGTTATGTGCATCGTAAAATAAGAGTGAACTCTTCAAAATGACTTTGATCAGATCAGACCTGACATTGACTGCTCTCTTATGTATCTCCTTGCAATTGTTTTAACCCTAGATTTCATTTTTTGCATCCATTTTCTTGTTCAAATGAAAAGTAAAAAAAGACCTTGTGTTCCTCTACGGGAGCTCCTGCTCACTGTGCACATGCCAGCTTTGCCACCTTCATGTTTCTTCAGCTTCTCATATGCCTCAAGATGCAATGTCTGAAAAAACACTCCTCATGTGGGCCTAATCCAAACCCCACTGATGTCAATTGAATGTTTCACATTGGCTTGAACGGGCCTAAAATCAGGCCCCAGGACAGAGAAACACAGGAGTTGCTATTTTATCCTTGAAGGATTTAAAAAAAAAAAAAAAAGAGTCATGTTGTAGTCTGACAGCCAGACAGTGATTCCATTATCAATTGCAAGTCATCCAAGTCCTCTCAAGCATATAAGTGGTGTGAGCCTTGGTTCTGGACAGCTTTGGCTATACTACCTATTCCCAGCCCACCATATTCTCAGTGTGGAGTGCAGCATTGTTGACAGTTTTATCAGCTAGAGCCAGAAGTGGTTTGGGATGCCCACAAAATGGCAAAGACCCTACAGCATTTTCATGCACGACAGGTTTGGGGCTCATAGAGCAATCTATCATTCCCAGGACAAGGAATCTGTTGGGCTGGTCTGTCCCCTAGAGACACACAGTCGTTTATAATGACAAGGGTGAGTGGAAACTCATCTCCTTCTGCCTAGTTACCATGTTCTCTCTCTTGTAGCTGCTTACGTAAACTGACCCAAGCAGACCCTTTACTCAGAACCAGAGACTTCCATTACCTTATATATTCTGTGAGTTTTTGCACCATACTTGGTCAACGTATCAGCTCTGGTTTCAACTGTCCACTCTTCATGATCCTGTTCTGCAGAGCATTCTAGGTGAGCACCCACGCTATGGGGGCTGAAGTAGGTACATGCCTGGTATGCTACAGCTGAAGGATTTACACGTAAAATGGAGATAGTAGAAACTCCACCCTTAGGCTGGGTCTACATGAAGAACTTGTGTCAGAATAACTACATTGCTCAGGGATGTGGAAAATCCACCCCCCTGAGAAATGTAGTTTCTTAACCCCCAATGTCAATGGGAGAAGCTCAGGGAGATGGAGTACCTATGCTGATAGGAGAAGCTCTCCTGTTGGCATAGGTAGAATTTCACTAAGCGCTGCAGCTGCACCGCTGTAGGTGTAAACAAGCCCTTATTTGTCAAGAATTGACCTAAGGGCTTGGTTGGCATCCTATAGCAGTGCCAAAGCAGCCTGCATGCCTGGTTACAGTGGTTGAGAGTTATCTCCCACTATGCCCCTGTGGCAGGGATCTGTTGTACCTTCCACTTACTCATTCCCAACCCTTATCAATCCTCCACAGATCTGTCACCTGGCAAATAGAGTTACACCAGGAATGACAAAATTGTAATCTGACAAGAGACAGTGGTAGCTGTATGTATTCATATAAGATATATCAGCACATTCCAAAGTAAAGGAACTAACTCAGTTCTTTATTTTGCATAGAGAAATATTTCTTTCATAATCTTCTTTAACATTAATTATAGGACAGAGGAACTTAGGAGCAGGACCAGCTTGTGGATGATCTTTCCTAATGCCTTAGAACAGTGAATCTCAACCAAGGGTACGCAGAGCTCTTCCGGGGTACATCAGCTCATTTAGATATTTGCCTAGTTTTACAACAGGCTACATAAAAAGTACAAACTAAAATTTCATACAGACAATGACTTGTTTATGCTGCTCTATATACTATACACTGAAATGCAAGTACAATATTTATACTCCAATTGATTTATTGTATAATTATATGGTAAAAATGAGAAAGTAAGCAATTTTTCAGTAATAGTGCGCAGTGGTGCTTGTGTATTTTTATGGCTGCTTTTGTAAGCAAGTAGTTTTTAAGTGAGGTGAAACTTTGGTGTATGCAAAACAAATCAGACTCCTGAAAGAGGTACAGTAGTCTGTAAAGGTTGAGAGCCACTGCCCTAGAACAATAATTACAATACCAGATAAATTGCTGCAAGATTGTAGAAGCAATAATAATAAAATGCTGATAAATAGAATTCAAGTTTGTGAAACTGGAGAAGACTTTGACTTTACTTGGTTACTAAGGGTGAGATTTGGATACCATTAAGGTGCTAATCAACATGTGTAAGGATATCAGAACCTGTCCCTACAAAATATCTTTCCTTTCAGCATGATGACCGTTTTCAGAAGCAAATTATCTGAGAAGCAGATTTCTCCTGTGATATCATGAAGCCATGTGAAGTTGGGGCAAAGCATGATCCCACTGAAGATAATGGTAGCTTTGCCACTGACCTCCTTCACACTAGGATTTGGCTGAAGGAGAATTTCTAATATACAAATTCAGAACAAGTTACAGTTTGTTGTGGAACACGTGTTGTGAAGAAGTTACTCTGCTGCAGTTTCGAAATCACAAAACAGTATGTAGCCATATATTTTGACACTGTACATGAGGATATTGTGCAAACAATGCAGCAACAAGGCCCAAACAACCCAAACAAAAGTGAAAATGGATGAACAGAAATAGCATTTTGACAGCAATTTTCCTGTCAAAGTTTTCACCTGGACTATTTAGTGTCCAGCTGTCCTACTCTGTGGATAGTTGCATCAGAGATACATGATTGTTTTCATGGCAGTACTAATTATATTGCTGACATTCATTGAAACATTGAGCTGAGTTTGTGCAGTACACAGCAGAAGCAAGGCAGTCCCTCAAAATGTAGTGAGGTCTCTACTATCCACCCTATGTACACCAAAAGCTTATAAAAATTCTTTAAATCCAGTGGTGAATATATTACATAGCTCTTTAAATTCAGACAGAATGTCCTCAGTCAGTGGCAAGAGGTGACTATCAACCACAGCAGCTTTGTTAGGATCACACAAATTAGCATACATTTGAATTCCAGCCAATTTATTCATGGTATCTCCTATAGGCAAATCTATTCAGATGCATCAACTCTTTCAACTATTCCCATTTGGGTAAAAGCTTCCAGCTCCTTTGCATCTGCTTTCCTAACTGACAGAGGCAGGTGTCTTAGCTTCTGCTGTACTGTTTTAACATCTTTATGTATTTTTACTTTATGCATAAAGCTGCTGATAGAACCAAATTAAGTACTGATGTCTCCCCTTTAGAAACCTGCAGGTGACAATATGCTGGGCTGGTTGGTGGCTGCAGTATATTGCAGATGAATGACAGCCTCAGTCATTCTATGTCATATCTCAGGGTATTAAAGGAAAAGTAGAGATGAGATCCATATTTAGGAGTTTTTCTCCTGCAGTCTTACACTTGTAACTCTATCACTTTAACGATAGATGTGCACATTTATGATGGAAGAACAGGCTCATAAAATGAGCCATGGAGCTATACCAATTTACACCAGCTAAGGATCTGGCTCACAGATAGCAGCACTGTTTTTATTGCTTTTTATCTTTTTATTTGGTCATTAACATATATGAACTTTCCATACAAATATTTACAAATCTCATTCATAACTTGTATTTGTCGCCTTTGAAAGACTCATTTTGGTCAAACTTTTATCCTTGTCTGTGTATTTATTATGTTCACATTAAAAAATGGAAAATATAAATTATAAAATCTACTTGCTCCCAATATAAACTGTCTGTCATTTTCTCCGTTGAAGGGATCTCTCATAATTTATTTCTCCATGACTCTACTGTTGTGGGGAGGCTGAATCTGTTCTTTTCCAAAAATGAGCTATCATACATCTGGCTGCTAGTAGTAGCTGCATTATCAATGGGTCTTTTCCCAAGTTAATAACCTCCTTTGGACTGTGACCTAATGGAATCCCCAGAGGTTCCGTAGTTAGCCTAATCTTAAGTATCTTGAAAAATCTGTTTGTGATTTTTCCTCCAAAAACTATTCTCTTCAGGCACTCCCACCACACAAACAGAAAGGTTCCTATTCCTGAACAGCCTCTCTAGCATTTATGACTCTTTTTATATATATATTTTCCTTACTTAAAAGGAGTGAGGTAACATTGATAATGTATTTTTTAATAATTTTCCTTAATGGTTACACAAACAGAGGAGATTTTGGTCTTTCT
The DNA here is from genome assembly GCF_016161935.1 of Mauremys reevesii. Classification (NCBI taxonomy): domain Eukaryota; kingdom Metazoa; phylum Chordata; order Testudines; family Geoemydidae; genus Mauremys; species Mauremys reevesii. Next base: position 76,610,015 of record NC_052631.1, read on the forward strand.
CCAGATATCTTCCTTTTGTTCCAAATATTTGGTTTGAGATCCTTTTCCCATTTTTCCATAGTGGGAGTCGTATTTTCTAGATCAAGCAGTAACAATTGGTTATACCATATGGAAATCAGGCCCTTTCATGTGATTTTCCTATAACTAGTGTTTCTATCCTTGTTAATGGTCTCCTGAAACTTGGCCTTCCTATGTAGCCTTTGGCAAAATGCTTCCGTTACAAAAAAATCCAAACTGATATATTAGTATTCCCCACAATTTCTTTGATGGTATTAATTCCCATAATTTTATCATTGTGGACTAGCTGGCTGATGGATGGATGTCCTCTTTTCTCCCATATGTTATATATTCAATTAGATAACCCCTACTAAAATTCTGCATTTTTTCTGATGGGTACAGGTCGGAAAGGGAAGGGGCTATCCCTTATCTGAGACAAATTCCATATCTGAATTGTCAGTATGAAACCTGGATTGTTTCCCTTTTGTATTGGGTAAGTCTTTGATGTAAAATATTAATGCACAAAATTAATATTTAAAATCCTGTTGTTCGATTTCCTCCCTCAAATGAGCTGCCCAATAATATTTTAGTAAATTTGGTACTGCAAATCCTCCTTCCAGAGAATTTTCATATTTCCTCTTGGCAAGTTATTGTCCCATATAAATTAAACAATTCCTGTTAGAATTTCTTCTAGAGTTCTTTTTGGTATCACAAGAATAAAAACATAAAGAATGGCCATCCTGGGTCAGCCCTATGATCCATCTAGCCCAATATCCTGTCTTCCCACAGTAGACACTGCCAGATGCTTCAGAGAGAATTAACAGAACAGGGCAATTATCAAGTGATCCATTGTCTCTTGTCCAGTCCCAGCTTCTGGCAGTCAGAGGTTTAGGATCACCCAGAACATGGGGTTGCGTCCCTGACCATCTTGGCTTATAGCCATTGATGGATCTATCCATATAGGTACGGCCTGAAATAGGAAATTAATTTTTGGTAACCAATTCATTTTTACCACAGCTAAATGGCCAACCCACGACAAATGTAGGTGGGTTGTTTTTTTTCAATACAACAAAACATTTCCCACTTTTTAAATAATAAGAGGAAAAATAATTTCATATAGAGAGTTGTGATTAGGAGAAATACTGACTCCTTAGTTACTTCATTTGTTTAGACCACACAAATTCAAATGAATCTTGCAGCTGTTTAATCATAGCTTCCTCCAGCCCTATATTTAATAGTTGAGATTTTGTATAATTAATTTTATTGCCTGACATATCACTGTATTCATTAATTTATTTCAGAATATAAGTCATAGATTGTATTGGATTGATAACCATGAGTATCATGTTGTCCACACACAGCACAATTTCTGTTCCATTTTATCAATTGTAATCTCTATTATGCTACTATTCTGACTTTTTGTGTGTGCCAGAAATTCAATAAAGAGGGTAAACAACACAGGCGTTAGAGAACAACTTTGTCTGATTCCTCTTTATTGGTGTATACCCCAAAGAACTTCAATTGATTCAGTTCATAACTGTGAATCATAGAGATGTATCAAGCAAGCATAATCTAATAGTTAATCTGAGCTCTCATTACCTCAGAGCACTGAAAGACAGTAGTTATATTGCGCTACTCTCTTCTTCTTTTAGCCTTATTCCCATCTATATGGGGTTGGCTCTTCAAGTCCTTCTTCTTCATTCCAGTCTGTCTTGAAGCAGTTCCTCAGAAATTCCACAGCTAATTAAATCTCTTTGTATGACATTTATCCATCTAGTTTGGGGTTTTCCAACCCTTCTTCTACGCTTCACTTCTAAATTTAACACCCTGTTTCCTATATGTTCTTCTGGTCTTTTTTTCACATGCCCAAACTATCTAAGCCTGGACTCCCTCATCTTTGCTATAATAACTGGTACCCCCTTCATACTTCCCCTAATTCATTCATTCTAAACGTGGTCCATCCTTGTAACTCCACACATCCATCTTAACATCCTCATTTCCATTGTATGTAAGATCTGCTCCTGTCTCTTTCTCAGTGCCCAACATTTGGAGCCATGCCTGATTACTATCTTATAGATCTTACTGCTCAATGTGATAGGCATTCTCCTGTTGCCAATCACTGTGCTCACTTCTCCCCATTTAGCCCATGCCTTTCCTGTTCTACTTATGTGTTTGTCATTGAATTGCACCATTTTCCTGTGCTATCAAACCTACATACTTGAACTTCTGTTCCTTTGGTAGTGGTGGGCCCCCCAGACTTACAGTCTCATTGTTTTCCTGCAGGGTATCATCAAATCTACAAACCATATACTTTGTTTTATTCCTGTTGATTTTCATGCCATTTCTTTCAAGTACACATATCCATCGCTCTAAGTCTTCTTCCAGTTCCTCTTTTCCTGCCCCCCACAAGCACTACATCATCGCAAAAAGATGCACCAGGTGCTACTCCCTGGATGTTTTCTGTAAGGGCATCAAGAACCAACATGAACAAAAGGGGGCTTAGTGCTGAGCCTGATGTACTCTGATTCTTACTACATTGCACTGTCTACGCTCCACAGGTAAAATGTATACCAGTTTTCTAGTGTGAATAAGCCACTTCATCCACCAGACAAAATACACAGCAGAGTGATACTACTAAATGCCTCATTGTACTACATAGACACCATTGGCAAAGCAGGTTTAGATACTACAAGTTTTCATGAGACCAACAGCAAAAACCAATACCTACTTTTCACCCTCTCTCCTTTTCCTGGGGCTTAAAATTTTCCTTCTTGTTTCTGTGGCTGTATCACTATGATGGCAGAGCTTGGCTCTTATTGTCCCATATCACGTACAATGCTCCTGTCTTTCTTTGAAGCTGCCTTAACTTCACTTTTGCAGGTCTCAGTTTGTCATGAGAGTGGAACAGTTTCTCCCCAGGTAAAAATCAGTCTGTCAACACTCAGACTTAAATACAAGAGGGGAATGCTTGTTCCATGGTCAGGGTCCCAATCAGCTGGTCACTGAAGTCATACAATACAACATACTCTCAAAGCACTAACATCATTTTCAAGCAGCTTGGCAGTGCATTGTGCACATTCTCTAAATTGGAGCTGTGCACAGGGCCACCACATTGTCTTATGGAGAAAGTTCTTGTCCAGGGCAGTAATACAATATTGTAATAAAATAAAATAAAATTTGTAATGGAGTAACTCTACTGTCCCTATATGCCTAAGCATATGACATGAAGCATGTCACAGATGACACTAAGCTGGCGGGGGAGAAGTAGATATACTGGAGAACAGGGATAACGTCCAGAGTGACCTAGACAAATTAGAGGATTGGGCCAAAAGAAATATGATGAGATTCAACAAGGACAAGTGCAGAGTCCTGCATTTAGGATGAAAGAATCCCATGCACTGCTACAGACTGGCTAAGCAGCAGTTCTGCAGAAAAGGACCTGGGGATTACAGTGGACAAGAAGCTGGATATGCGTGACCAGTGTGCCCTTGTTGCCAAGAAGGCTAACAGCATATTGGGCTGCATTAGTAGGAGCATTGCTAGCAGATCAAGGGAAGTGATTATTCCCCTCTATTTGGCACTGGTGAGGCCACATCTGGAGTATTGCATCCAGTTTTGAATCCCCCACTACAGAAAGGATGTGAACAAATTGGAGCGAGTCCAGTGGAGGGCAACAAAATGATTAGGGGATTTGGGGCACATGACTTATGAGGAGGGGCTGAAGAAACTGGTCTTATTTAGTCTGCAGAAAAGAAGAGTGAGGGGAGATTTGATAGCAGCCTTTAACTACCTGAAGGGGGGTTCCAAAGAGGATGGAGCTCAGCTGTTCTCAGTGATGGCAGATGACAGAACATGGCACAATGGTCTCAATTTGAAGTGGGGGAGGTCTAAGTTAGATAGAGGAAAAACTATTTCACTAGGAGGGTGGTGAACTACTGGAATGGGTTACCTAGGGAGTTGGTGGAATCTCCATCCTTAGAGGTTTTTAAGGCCCAGCTTGACAAAGCCTTGGCTGGGATGATTTAGTTGGTGTTGGTCCTGCTTTGAGCAGGGGGTTGGACTAGAAGACCTCCTGAGGTCTCTTCCAACCCGAATCTTCTATGATTCTAAGCAGGAATTCCCACCTTCTTGCACCTCATACATGTCTCCTGTAATGGCCATGAAATAAATTCCAAACAAGTGCAGACAAGCCATAAATGTTATTTTTTTTACCCTCTAGTAGCTCTAAGAAGAAGTAAAGAAATGGGACAGACTTAGAAGATTAGTAGAAAGCTTTGAATTGGAAGTAAGGAAGCTGTGAATTGGAAGTAAGGAAATCTATACAGTAAAGAAGATGATAATACATTAAGAAAACAATGGACTTAAATCTCTTCTCCTCTACACAATTTTACATCTGTGTGACTCCACTGAAATAATGGTGTCACAATGCTGTAAAACAGATGCAACAAAGTAGAGATTCGGCATTATTATAGCATTATTTCTCACCATTATCCTATTGCATCCCGTTGCTTCAACTCCCTTTGCCCGTCTTCATATTCCCACGCACTGGCAGAAGAACACATTCTACCGAGGCACAGAGATCTGCTCTAGTGGATGTGATCATACACAAACATCTACATACTATGGGGATGTATGCAGTATAAATGCCTAATTGCAATGGATCAGGTCATTACCAGTGCTTAATATCACAGTACCCTATACATTTCCATATTTGGAGAAATCTTTAAAAAAATTATATATATAGCCTTTGCTTGATTCATTTTTTATATATAATTTCAAAGGATAATTTTGATGATAATGTTTAAGTATTTTTATCTAATTAAATGTTCACAGTTGTTCAAAATGATAGGTTTTAAACTTGTTTAAATTTTTTATTTATTTCAAATCTCACAGTTGCAGGAAATTATGAGGGGTTAAACAATTATTTAATAACAGTAGATGTTCAAAAAGTTAAAGCTTGATAACTTAAAACACAAATTGTCAACATCACATGTCAAAATGTACAAAGTACCATAATATATCCTTAAATCAAACTCTAGGTCTCAAACACTATATTTCGTATTTTACCTATCTGCACATTTCAATTATTATTAATGGAAATGTTTTGTGTGTGTGTGTGTGTGCGTGGCTTTCATGGGTAAAAAACCCCACTTCTCCATGCATCTGAAGAAGAGGGATTTTTTTACCCATGAAAGCTTATGCCCAAATAAATCTTTTAGTCTTTAATGTGTCACCGGACTTCTCATTGTTTTTGTGGATACAGACTAACATGGCTACCCATCTGATGCTTGGCTCCTAAAGATAATGATTTTACAGCACATTTATATTAACCAAAACCTTTTGAAATCCTAACCTTATAGACATTCTATGGCCCTGATCTTGAATCAAGATCTGCTAGTATAGAGCCCTCTGCCTGCGTGGATTCTGCTGATGTCACGCACTGGCAGAAGAACACATTCTACTGAGGCACAGAGATCTGCTCTAGTGGATGTGATCATACACAGACATCTACATACTATGGGGATGTATGCAGTATAAATGCCTAATTGAAATGGATCAGGTCATTACCAGTGAATTACAACCAACTCTGGGGTAAGGAGCAGTAACTGTTTAACTTGACACAGCAACGCTGCATTAACAGCTTTCTGCTAGAACTGAAAAATACATCATATGGTTAAAACAGAGGGAATTTAGGGAAGTAGAGGTATTAATCCCCATTGTTCAAACCAAATTCCAGAAGCAAGTAACATTTCTCTTCTTATGAGCTAAAATTTTACACTAAAACTCTTCTGCTCTTGCTTGCATATTCTGAGCTATTGACTTTTCTTTGGTCCTAATCAGATGTTACTGCTTTCTCTTTATTTGGTTTTATAGCTATTTAATGAATATTATTCCTAAAAGAAGAAAAAATCCTGAGAATTTAAAGAGCTAGAAAAACTTATTTGTGGTTCACATCAGGTGCTCTAGGGTGGGAGCTAGTGGTAGGTCTTTATCTTTGGTGGGTCTATGTACCATAATGAAGTAAATAATTCAATCAGTTAAAGATTGTTCTGATGCAGAATCACTTCCAGATGTATCTCTAATTTTGCAGGACATTGAACCGTGGATAGTCACTACATTTCAGCTCTTTGCTTCCTTCATAAGTTCTCAGAATGGAGAATCAGATAAAAGAATGTCAAGAAAAAATCATTCCAACTGCAAGTGATACCAACCTGTATAGGTAACAAGTCTGATCATTAGAGTTTAGGGTCAGAAAGTACCAAGGCACTTCAGTTCCATTGACTCCAAACATAAGCAGTTTATTTCAGTGGAAATTAGGAGCCAAAATATCTCGGATAGTCATCTGGGCCTAAATATTTCAGTTTGTATCTCAGGAGAATGTTAAGTTGGAAAAGGAAATTGTATACTGTGGAAAACCGAATTAACAATAGAAACCTAAGAACACATTGGCTAAAAGAAGGTGTGGGAGTAATTGAAACTATGTAGAGTAGGAGAGATCTACTTGAAATAGTGATAAGATTCTAAGGCCCCTATCCTCCAGTAGGATTCAGGTGGGCAGACCCCTGCACCCATCAATGGCTGCATGAAGTCTATGAGGTTCTGCATGAGTGTTACAACTGTTATACCAATATAATAAAAACCAGCAGGATCTTATTAAGAGGGATAAGGCAAAGACGCCACATTTATTTTAAATACCATAAGAAAACAAAAGACAGCAAAAGACAAAAGCAAACAACGTTGTTTTACTACTTATTTCTATCACTACTTATTCCTTATACACACACACACACACACACACATATTCATTCACACAATCATTCATTCAGGTTCTGTATAGATGTTATAGTTACCAGCCTAGACGTTGCTCATGCCAAGTTACTGGCCAGGTATCTTGGTCATGAGGATGGAGCCGAGTCTGTGTCAGATGCATCTGATGCTCCTGGAGGCTGGCAGCAGAACCATAGACTCAAAGTCCTCAGTCTTTAGAGTCCAGTTTTATAGGAATTTATTCCTATGTCAGTTCATGAGAGTTGCTTCATTTTGCTGTTGCTAAATCAATCAGCAGGTGGCTGGCTCCATGTTGTCAGATGCTTTGTTTTTCCTTCCTTTGAGGTGTGGTGGGTGGATTCCAGTTTGCCCTTCGGGGGTCATCTGGTTGATCCCACTTGACACCTTCTTCAGCCGACACTGAATTCTTCAGGCTGGTACCTCCCTAACCATTCATTCACATACATTCTCTATCTTAATCACATCTATTTCACTGTCTTTTTACCTTTTGGGGTGTTACCAATTTATGTGAGACTCCCTGTCTTTTAACAAGCAAAGATAAAGTGAGATGAAAACTTACAGAGGGTGGGGGTCTCTATCTATACACTATAACAGCTACTGTTTTGGCTTACTTAAGAGTTAATTAATGTTTAGCAAGTTTTATACAAAGTATTTCTTTGAGCTTAACAAGTTTTATACCAAGTATCTCTTTGAGCAGGCTTCACAGACACAGCTGGTGGCTTGCAGGTTAGAGGCTAAATGTTGGGAATCACAAATTTACTTCTAACATAAACCTTAAGTTATAAAGTATCAATTAACAATAAATCAATAAATCATTTCTCATATAAACCATGTTTAATATAAACCTTCTTTAATATCCCTACACAACTGCAGGAAAAAGGCCTAAGTCTGAACTATCTTTGCTAGAGAACCAATTTGTCATGTATCTGGCAAGACTCCTGATATTGCTAACTTAAACCAAGGTGGTAAAGCCTCCCAAGAGAGGCCCATTTGTTTTACAGCAATCACTTATTTTACATACATTTGAGTTCAAGACTAGATTTCAGCAAAAATCAAGGTTAAAAAAACATTTCTAAAATGTATTTTCATCAGCTGGGGAACAAGATGCTGAATTTTATTCTGTGGAATCCTGCATCATTTTGGTGAGAGTCAAACATATTGTTCTGATTACAATGAAGTTAAGTTCTTTTTGAATTCTGAATGAACTCTTCCTCAAAATTTAGCTAAAGATCTTGAAGCTTCAGAACATATACAGTAATTAAAATTCTTCTTTGCCAGATTTTAATGCAATATTGACATCATATAATTAATTGAATAATATCACTGGGAAAGCAGAATAAATTATCTTTTGCTGATTAGTGTCGTGTTCCTTACTTTTGGTGGGACGCTGAAATGCAACAACGTTGACAGAATTAGATTTTTATTTTATTCGGTTTTATCTGGTTTTGAAAATATTCCCTCTTTTACATTTGAGCACTATGTGGAACCCTGAAAAATAGCTGCAACATTTATATTTAAATCAATATTGTCAGAGTTCTGAATTTTGCAAAGATGCATCGCCTACTCTTGCTGTCATTAAAATCTAAAATTAAAAAATTTATAAATAATTGTGGGCCAGATTGTACCTCTCTTATCCCATGATTCCAATGGAGCCACTCAGGGAATATGGTACAGCTCAATGTGAGTATGGTTGACAAGATCTGGACTCAATAAGGGCTAAGGGCTTGGCTACACTTGAAAATTGCAGCGCTGGGAGTTACAGCGCTGGTCATGCAGCTGTGTAGGGCCAGCGCTGGAGTGTGGCCACACTGACAGCTACCAGCGCTGCAGTGTGGCCACACTTGCAGCACTTTCCAGCGCTGTATTGAGAGGTGCATTGTGGGCAGCTATCCCACAGAGCAGCTCGTCCCATTTTGGTGCTGAGTATTGTGGGAAGGGGAAGGAAGTGTGTGGGTCATTCCGCTTCCTGTGCCAACGCCCCGTGGTGCATCGCTTCATATCCCAGCATTCAGTCTTTCCGGCAACGTTTGGCGCCATTGTGAGTGTCTTTCTGTTTTACTCTCTGTGTGTGAATTGCGATTTCTGTGGGAAATGGAGCCCGAGCTGCTGAGGACTGTGCTGATGAGTGTCGCCAGCACAACACGTTTGGCAGTCGAGCTATTCCTTCAGCTCCAAAGTGACAGTGAGGAGTCTGATGATGATATCGATATGGATTTGTCTGCCGCGTGTGACACTACAGTGCTTGTGGCATTCACGGAAATGCTCAGCACTGTTGAACGCCGCTTTTGGGCTCGGGAAACAAGCACTGAGTGGTGGGATCACATCGTCATGGAAGTCTGGGATGACGAGCAGTGGCTGCAGAACTTTCGTATGAGAAAAGCCACTTTCATGGGACTGTGTGCTGAGCTCGCCCCCACTCTGCGGCGCAAGGACACAAGATTGAGAGCTGCCCTGACGGTGGAAAAGCGGGTGGCTATTGCAATCTGGAAGCTGGCAACTCCAGACAGCTACCGGTCGGTTGGGAACCAGTTTGGAGTGGGAAAGTCGACCGTTGGAATCGTGTTGATGCAAGTTTGCAAGGCAATTAATCGCATCCTGCTAAGAAAGACCGTGACTCTGGGGAACGTGCAGGACATTGTGGATGGCTTTGCACAAATGGGTTTCCCTAACTGTGGAGGGGCGATAGATGGGACGCATATTCCTATTCTGGCACCCCCCCCACCTAGCATCAGAGTATGTTAATCGGAAGGGGTATTTCTCTATGGTTCTCCAGGCGCTTGTGGATCACCGTGGGCCTTTCATTGACATTTACACAGGCTGGCCTGGAAAGGTGCATGATGCACGCATCTTTCGGAACAGTGGCCTGTTCAGGAAGATGCAGGCAGGGACTTTTTTCCCAGACAGGAAGATCACAGTAGGGGATGTCGAAATGCCCATTGTGATCCTTGGAGACCCCGCTTACCCGTTACTGCCTTGGCTCATGAAACCCTATACAGGGAAGCTTGACAGGAGCAAGGACCGGTTCAACTACAGGCTGAGCCGGTGCCGAATGACTGTGGAGTGTGCTTTTGGCCGTTTAAAGGCCCGCTGGAGATCCTTGTATGGGAAGCTAGACTTGGGGGAAAGCAGCATCCCCGCGGTTATATCCGCTTGCTGTACCCTCCATAATATTTGTGAAGGGAAGGGTGAAACATTCAGTCAGGCATGGACCACCGAGGTTCAAGTCCTGGAGGCTGAATATGCACAGCCAGAGAGCAGGGCTAATAGAGAGGCCCAGCACAGGGCTTCAAGGATTAGGGATGCCTTGAGGGAAGAATTTGAGGCTGAAAGCCAACAGTAATATTTGCTGCCTTGCATGGGAGTGAAGTGGAGTTTTTACACTGTTATTCTATTATCCCTAAAATGATTTGCAGTGCCTGTTTCTTTACTGTGCTAAGGTATCTTTCAGTATCTGCTATAATAAAGACTGTTTTCAAAGCCAAGAATTGTTTTATTGAAAAGAAAAAAACTTCCTTGACAGACAGACAGACAGACAGACACACAACATTTCATGAACACAAGAGGGCAGGGGTGTGGGTTGGTGAACTGTACAGTCACAAGTTTGCATATGTCCTGTCTGGAGTGCTGTGCAATGAATCCTGCACTTCAGGGTGCATATACTGCATGGTGATGGGGGTTGAGTGCAGAGGGTAAGGGTTGTAGTTATCAGGGCTGGTTGGTGAACGTACAGGTGTTGGAGGCAGCTGGTGGTGGTAAGAACCTGGATGCTGGGGAATGGGGGTTTGAGCTGACATTGGGGCACAAGGCAAAAAGCTTTGGGACGGGGGGGGAGGGAGTAGCACGGTAGTGCTCCGCTTGCATGGCTACGAGTGACTCAATAGAGTCCGCTTGGCGCGACAGGATGCTTAGCAGCTGCTCTGTGCTTTTCCTCTTGGCCACTGCATTTCTCTGGCGGATCCTGCTTTCCTTTTCTCTCCACTCCTGCAAGTTTTTACTCTCTCTAGCAGAGTGATCAATAACAGTTTTCAGCATGTCCTCCTTGCTCTTTCAGGGATTTTTCCTCAAATTCTGCAGTCTCTGTGCTGTGGTAGATCTGGTCAGTCCAGCAGTCAAGGTCACTTTAGAAAGGCAGAAATGGCAACATTTAACAGGGTAGCATTGTTTTCATTATCTCATCCAGACAGTAATTCCCACACACTGAAGGAGTTCTTAGTCCTCACTTTAGCATTCTTTTACCACACACATAACACAACAGAAGCCACAAAATGGTGAGTGAGGGTTGCTGCATCGAGGGAGAAGTGGGGCTTGAGTGATAGAGGGGTGCTGGTTGCTTTGGGGAAGTGCACCAAACAGCTGCAGTGATAGAGGGGTTGAGTGAAGATGCAGCTGCAGGGGTGATCTTCACTATCTCCCTATCTCTATCACTATCTTCACTAAAGAGTCTCCCAACATTTTTCACAGGAGTTACTCCTGGAAGATATCTCCCTGCTGCGGGTCACTAGCGAAGAGCGGGAGGCTCTTCTACAGCAATGTGGATTCCGCCCTGGACCCTATGCGGGTTGCCTGTGTGCAGCAATGGTCCCCCCACCCCTCGTGGCACAGTGGCGCGGATGCGTTAGCCTGACTGGGACAAGGACCACAGTGGCTCTCCCTATAAACCTGCGCAGGCACATTGCCCACGCTCTGGCTGAAACTTTTGAGGAGATTACTGCAGCCGATTACCGCGACGTGATAGACCACATCAATGGGCTATTCCACATCTAGGCTGGCATGCATGCAGCCCTAACCCCCCTTCCTCTCCAGAAACATTTCCACCCAGAAAATAAAAGCCGCTTACCGGTAACCCGCTGCTCTGCTTGTCCTTCTGCAACTGCTGGCTGCTGCGATTGGGTACTTTCCTCCTGGCTTGAGAAGAGCTCCTGGCTGCATGCCTCTTGGGACTCTGGGGTGTCTTCCCCCATCCCAGTAGCTTCACTCGCGTTTTCCTCCCCCCCCCCGCTGCCCCCGCCTCCGCCTCCTCCTCCTACTCCTCCTCCTGTCCCCCACCCTGCTCAGAAGTGTTCATCGTGGTCCTGGGATTGGCAGTGGGGTCACCCCCAAGTATCGCGTCCATCTCCCTGTAAAAACGGCAGGTCGTGGGGGCAGCTCCGGATCGGCGGTTTCCCTCGCGGGCTTTGTAATAGGCACTCCGCAGCTCTTTTACTTTTACCCTGCATTGCAGCGCGTCCCGATCATGGCCCCTATCCAGCATGGACCTTGATACCTGCTCAAAGATATCGTAATTCCTACGGCTGGAGCGCAGCTGGGACTGCACAGCTTCCTCCCCCCAAACATTAATGAGGTCCTGCAATTTGCCAGTGCTCCATGCTGGGGCTCGTTTGCCGCGTGGAGGCATGGTCACCTGTAAAGATTAACTGATTGCACTCCACACCTGGCTGCAGCAAACAGGAAGGAGATTTTTAAATTTCCCGGGGCATTTAAAGGGCGGGTCACCTGAGGCCAGAGCAGTAGAGTGCAAACTGATGAGCAGAGTGGCTGAACAGGAATTCTGGGATAACTCCTTATTCCCTGGAGGACAATTAAAGCGCTGGTGAGTGTCCACACCTGATGAGCAGCGCTGGATCACCAGCGCTGCATTCCTTATACCCCAACCCGAACGGGTTTTCAGCCAGCGCTGCAACCAGGGACTTGCAGCGCTGGTTGTGCCCTGCAAGTGTGGACGGGGTGTAATTACAGCGCTGGAAAGCCTCCACCAGCGCTGCAACTTGTAAGTGTAGCCAAGCCCTAAATTGTGGCATTTAGGTATAGCCTGAAGTAAGGGATGGTGTGCAGGTGGATTGCACAGGGCAGCACCAGAAGCCATTGTGCCTCAGAGATACTGCTCAGAAGAACAATTCCTCCTAGATTCCACTGGGGAGGGACTAACTTACAACATCCACTGTATGGAATGGAGCATATTCTTCCCCACTCAGCCAACCACTTCACTGACCTGGTGTCATGGATCTGCCTAACCCTCGAACCTCCCCACCCATTTGCAATTGGGGGAGTGGGGGGGTGGGCGTGCAGCTGCTGCACAGAAACTGTACATCTCAGTGTGCCTGGAGCTGTGATCTTGGTAGCCCCATTGGTGCTATGCAAGGCAGGGGAATCCTTACCTACCATCATCCCTATTATTCCCCTGCACAGACATATTAATGTTACAGATTTAAAAATGTTCTTGGAAGACTAACCCATTCTAAAATACATAAACTATAATTTCTATGAAGTAAATTCTGAGTATTAACTATCTGTTTTCATTATTGCTTTAATAGCTGTGTCAATAGTGACTGGAAAGCTAACATCTCTAAGTCATTTGTATTTACCAATTAATAGCTGATAAGATCTCTTTCTGTAGTTGCAAGACCTGATACTAGCTTTTTCCCTGTAAATGGTGTCATTTGACATTAATAAAATCTCTGGTTTTGTGGAAGCTGCTCCTGTGTTTTTTGTTGGTTCTTTGGATTAGAATGGCTGTTATGAATTTGACAATGGTTATCAAATCTCCCCTGCAGCAGACTTTCAAGGATATGATGGTCAAATGTTTCACATATTGCAATCAAACCATTTGTGTTTAGTTTGAAGAATTCCAAAAGAAAGCTGTCAGCTAAGAAATGAAGTCGAAGTAGCCTGAAGCTTTTGGAGCATGTTGATCCAATTATGATGATCCACTCATATCCTTCAGCTTTTTTTCAAAATCAATTTTCATTTTAGCTCAGGGGTTTTTTTTTTTTTTTTGTAATGCAGAGAAACATCTGTAAGGGTATTTCAGATGTGTTGTTTCAGGAAATTTATTTTTGGTGCAAGAAAGCACTGAACGCTACAGATATTTTGTAAGTGTCATTTGTCTGCAATATACATATTGGCAATACATAATAATCTGTGTCTGAATTCTAGATTTGTTTAAATGTGTTCAAACCAGCTGCTTCACCCTCAAGCAAAAGACCACAGCACACTCAGAATGGGTTAAATGGCCATCACATATGGATGTAAAGAAATCTACAATGTCGATGTTGATGGTTATGTGCCAGATTCTCAGCTCGTGTACATCAGCACAGATCCATTGTCTTCAACAGAGCTATTCCAATGTACACCAGCTACAGGGCCAACGCTATATATTTCATGTAAACTCACCAAAAAATGGTCAAGCATTTATTTTCATTTCTTTAACTTAAAGATCAAATTTGAAAGTGCCTAAATATCACTGTTGTTCAGTTGTAAGAGGGCTGTGACTGGAATGCCTTGACCTGCCACTAACTATGGTAGATTGAGAATAGAATGATACCACATTTTGGGTGGTAATAATACAAATAATGAGCCACGTCCTTCTCTCCTCACTCACATCAGTAGCCACATTGCCTTTAATCAAGCAAAGGAATATGCACAAGTTAGAACAGAGATTTAGCCCATGGTCATTGCATATTATTCTCACACCAGATAATATGCTGTCACCATGTTGTTTTCACACCTGATATATGCCAAGTATGTCATAAATTTAATTAAATGAGAAACTTGCCAAACATCTGAATACAGAGTAAAAGCTTGGAAGCTGGATTCTAAACTTTGGAGACTACTCTTGGAAATGCAAAATCTCCAGTGTCCAATAGACACAAGCAGAAATCCTCTACTAGCGGAAAAATCAGGGATTCTACCCCTTCAGTTATCTTTGCCTGTATTTTCTGCTTGATCCAGTTCTGCTTATTGTGCCACAGACAGCTAAAAAAACCCAACTCTATAATACTTGGGATTTGATTCTCTTCTGATTTGCATCAGTGTAAATCTGGAGTAACTCTACTGAAGTTGGTGGATTTGCACAGGTAAAAAAAAAACCAGTGCAAGTTTCAGGAGATTCAGGGTGTCAGAGTTAAATATCTATCAAAATATCATGGACACATTCACTGCTAACCAAACCTGTATTATGAACAAACTTAAAGCCAATGCTGCCTAGTGAAAAACCTATACCTTATTTGGTGGCAATCAGAATGAAACCATTCAAACTGGCAATTATCTCAGAAATAATGTACACATTGAGCAAACTGCCATTCTATTCCCCTTTAGTTATACATAAACAAATAATGAAATAATGAATAATGAATAATGAAATAATAATAATGAAACTGGTCAGACAATACCTTATCATAACGCACCCCGGTCTATGAACTTATACCACAATCATCATTGTGAGATGTGAACACCCAAAGTTCCAAATTTTTCAGTGGTACGCTTAGTTAAATCAAGATATTGATGTCAGTGAAGTTGTTCTAGATTTCCTGTGGTATAACGTAGAACAGAATCTGGCTCATGGCACTTAGATACCATCATACTTTGCAATACTTAGACCTTGGAGGGGTTGTGTGCATTGAAATGCTCTGCATACACATGACACAAAACCCTTAAAGCGTAGCCATGCCACAGTTAAAGCACAATCTGTACTACACTTTGGAAGTGTAGTAAAAATGTTTTTCCTGCACATGCTTAGCTTTGTGCAGATATGCACTTCTGTTGACTCTTCACACTGTTTTCTGGATCGGGGACAAAGTGCAAAGGAGTTTGGGAAAAATACAAAAATGCAAATAGTACAACCAAGATTCTTTAATATTTATGCCATGCTTTGAAAATAGAGAGCACTATGATCTCAATTGCACCATAATAAGAGAAGGCTGTGGGGCTACACTACCTCAGCAGAAACACTGGCCATGCCCACTGCTTCATTCATGCCTCTTCCCTACCCTTCCTGGCTCTTTAGGAGTAGAGAGTTAGTAGCAGCAAGAAGTCCTTGCACTCCCAGAATGTAACAATCAGCTTCTGTACCAGACTAGAGGATACCTAATGTGACGCCAATTTTTTTAAAAGGCTCCAGAGGTGATCCTGGCAATTACAGGCCAGTAAGCCTGACTTCAGTACCGGGCAAACTGGTTGAAACTACAGTAAAGAAGCAACAAAGAATCCTGTGGCACCTTATAGACTAACAGACGTTTTGCAGCATGAGCTTTCGTGGGTGAATACTCTTTTTTCAGTGGTGGTGGTGATTTGCAGGCAGGCATATATATAAGCAAGCAAGAAGTAAGCTAGAGATAGAGAGGTTAGTTCAATCAGGGAGGATGAGGCCCTGTTCTAGCAGTTGAGGTGTGAAAACCAGGGAGAGAGAGGTTCTGTGGTTTTTCTGTAATTTTTGTTTTTCTTTGTTTAATCCTGAGCTGATGGTGATGATGATGCAGATGAGCTGGAGCTCAGCAGTTTCTCTTCTCTTTGTTTGTTTTGTTTTTTTTTTTGCAGGAGGATGGCCACCTTAAGTGTGCAGGTGAGGCTTGTGTGTTTGGCAGTGTTCTTTTTTTGTATTTTGTTTTTTTTATCTGATTTTTGTTTTATTTCATTTGTGTCCATTTTTCCTTTTCAGAGATAGCAGAGGTACATGAGGGGCATTGCTGGATTATGGCATATATGCATGATGGTGATGGGTTGGGTTGTGGGTGAACCTGTGAATGATGTGAAGAGGTGTGGTGATCTGGATGGGGTTGTTGTGGTGGTGGCTGTTGTTGGTGTAGTGCTGTGGCTGTTGTTTGCATTGTTGGCATTTGGTTGCATTACAGGTGAGGTATGGCTGCAGGTTTGCGCGCTAGTGTTGGCAGGTGTGAGTGTGAGCAGGGGTGGCAGGTTGTCTGTGGGCCTCGGTGAGAAGGTGTGGGATTCCATGGGATGATCTGTGGGGATGGGATGCTGGAGGGATGGAGTAGCTGGTGTGATGCTGATGGAGGTTTTGTTTGGGGGTTGGTTTCTTTCTGAGGTGTGGAGTCCTTTGGTTTCTTTCTTGGGTTTGTCTTGTTCTCTTGAGCTGTCTCCTTACTGTGGCTCTGTCTGTATTTCCTGGAGATTTGGTGTTCAGACGGTTTTGTTTTAGAGAGAATGGAGAGACAGATCAACAGATCCCAAGACAGAGACACACAGAGAGAACAGAGCAAAAGAAAGAGAAGAGACAAGAAACCACTCCTCCAGCAATCACAACCAGTCCCCAGCACAAACAGCACACCGCATCATCATCTACAACCCATCCTCGCCCACCCACACCTCTGGCCCAGATCCTGCAGGCCAGGCTGGGCCTACACAGTCCCAGGCACACAGACGCATATTCTCACCAGTAACTGCACAACGCACACAGTAAATCCACACTCAGCAACAAACCCAAGTAACTCACACCACCACAACACACAACAGCAACAGCCAAAACCATCACCACAACACAACCCACACACACACCACACCATCCATATGCACCACCATACACCATCACCAACCCATCCACCATCATATGCCAGCAATGCCAACAATGCCATATGTGCCCAGGCTATTGGGACAAATGACTGTAGTGGAAGGAAAAATGGAAAAAGACAAAAAAAGAGGAAAACAAATGGGGCAATACATAAAACCTCTTATGGAACCACACAAAATCCTGAAAACTAAATAACCAGACTTAAGGTGGCCACTCCTGCAGTTTCTCCTCTCTGAAAAGCTTCAAAAACAGACCAGCAAAAAACAGAACTCTGCTTCCTGCAGTTCCACCTGCAGCATCTAATTTGCTCCTCCCTACAATTACACTCACAGTTGGAACTTTCAATTACTTTCTCCTCTTTTTCACCTCTCACTTGCCCTCAACTCCCCTCACAGTCCCTGAACTCCCTGCTCTCTCTCATCTCTGCTCTCCTAACTGTTTTCTTGCTGCCTTGCCACTAACTTTTTGCTTGCTAAACTTCTTATTCATTCATCTACACCTTTCTCTGCTCAAAAAACTTATTCACTGTAAGTCTATGCTGTCTTGCTGCTTTTGTTGCTTTGACTATGCCACAGACCCTCTGATACAGTAAAGAACAGAATTGTCAGACACAGAGATGAACATGATTTGTTGGAGAAGAGTCAACATGTTTTTTGTAAAGGGAAATCATGCCTCACCAATCTATTAGAATTCTCTGGGGGGGGTGGTCAACAAGCATATGGACAAGGGGGATCCAGTGAATATAGTGTACTTAGCTTTTCAGAAAGCCTTTGACAAGGTCTCTCACCAAAAGCTCTTAGGCAAAGTAAGCTGGAATGGGATAATAGGGAAGGTCCTCTCGTGGATCAGTAACCGGTTAAAAGATAGGAAACAAAGGTAGGAATAAATGGTCAGTTTTCAGAATGGAGAGAGGTAAATAGTGGTGTCACCCATAGGTCTGTACTGAGACCAGTACTATTTAATATATTCACAAATGATCTGGAAAAAGCAGTTACACCAATGAGGTGGCAAAATATGCAGATGATACAAAACTAATCAAGATAGCTAAGTCCAAAGCTAACTGCGAAGAGTTACAAAAGGATCTCACAAAACTGGGTGATTGGGCAACAAAATGGCAGATGAAATTCAATGTTAATAAATACAAAGTAATGTACATTGGAAAACATCAGCCCAACTATACATGTAAAATGATAGGGTCTAAATTAGATGTTACCACTCAAGAAAGAGATCTTGGAGTCATTGTGGATAGTTCTCTGAAAACATCCACTCAGAATGCAGCGGCAATCAAAAAAGCAAACAGAATGTTGGGAATCATTAAGCAAGGGATAAATAAGGAGACAGAAAATATGATATTTCCTGCAAGGAGAGATTAAAAAAGACTGGGACTTTTCAGCTTGGAAAAGAGATGACAAACGGGGGATATGATAGAGGTCTATAAAATCATAATTGGTGCAGAGAAAGCAAATAAGGAAGTGTTATTTACTCCTTCTCATAACACAAGGACTAAGGTTCACCAAATGAAATTAATAGGCAGCTGATTTAAAACAAACAAAAGGAAGTATTTCTTCACACAACTCACAATCAACCTGTGGAACTCTTTGCCATAGATGTTGTGAAAACTAAGACTATAACAGGGTTCAAAAAAGAAGTAGATAAATTCATGGAGTATAGGTCCATCAATGGCTATTAGCCAGGATGGACAGGGTTGGTGTTCCTAGCCTCTGTTTGCCAGAAGCTGGAATGGATGACAGAGGATGGATCACTTCATGATTACCTGTTCTGTTCATTCCTCTGAAGCACCTTGCATTGGCCACTGTCAGAAGACAGGATACTGGGCTAGATGGACCTTTGGTCTGATCCAGTATGGCTGTTCTTATGTAAGTGCAGTGGATAGTGTAGATGGTGCTCTACTTTTTAAGATAAGATTTTGCAACATCTCTAAACATGAATTAGTAATTCCTCCAGTCAACAGAGCGGTCTTGCCATCCTTACTTAGGCAAAACTCCCATTAATTTGCCCAAGAGTCCTGAGTCTTCTCCAAGGGTCTTGATCCTGCACACACATGCAGATACGGTCCTCTGGTTGGGCACCACATTTTTGCACCTTCAGCAATTGGTATAATGAAGCAATTTTATACCATTTAGATGCACAACTAGCCAACTGTACTAGTAAATCAAGTACTTAGGTATTCAAGTGATATAAAATTCACTTGCCATTGTTTGCAGACTGGTACAAAACAGTAGTCACAAAACCAGAGGGTAAGTGATGGGTCTTTTGAAAATCAGGATCCAAATGTTTTCAGTCTATCAGAAGAAAGCGAAACTAAAGGGGCTGATTGTTATAGTAACCTCTTGTTGATGGTCCTACCATATCTGCCCTGCTGAGCTGTTTCTGTCCATGAACATTGCATTGGAAGGAATGGTATATCAAGGAGAACTGGACAAGTCCATCAGCATCTATCTAGATGTACTTGTAATGTTCAAGAGCAGTCAGACAATTGAGTAAAAGGTTCAAAATGAACCACATTGAGGGTTCTTCCTTAAAACACTGTAAGTGGTTTTAACACTAACAGAAAGTGCTATAAACTGACAATCTTACAGCCTTAAAGTCCCTATTTAGTCTCTAAACATACTTATGCAATGACAGCTTTAAGCTTACCTCATCTTGTTCTGCAAATGCACCTCTCAGTGTGAGACCTGTTCTTAATAGACCATTCTTAGAGTACGTCTACACTACGGGATTATTCCGATTTTACAGAAACCGGTTTTTTAAAACAGATTCTATAAAGTCGAGTGCACGCGGCCACACTAAGCACATTAATTCAGTGGTGTGCATCCATGTACCGAGGCTAGTGTCGATTTCCGGAGCGTTGCACTGTGGGTAGCTATCCCATAGTTCCTGCAGTCTCCCCCCCGGCCATTGGAATTCTGGGTTGAGATCCCAGTGCCTGATGAGGCAAAAAACATTGTCACTGGTGGTTCTGGGTGCAGCCTCACCCCTCCCTCCGTGAAAGCAGCAGCAGACAATCGTTTCGCGCCTTTTTCCCTGGGTGAACTGTGCAGACGCCATAGCACGGCAAGCATGGACCCTGCTCAGCTCAAGACAGCAATCATGGTCATTGTAAACACCTCGCGCATTCTTGTGCAGTCAATGCTGAACCAGGACGTGCAAAACCAATCAAGGAGGAGGCGGCTACGGCAGCGCGATGACGAGAATGATGAGGACATGGACACAGAATTCTCTCAAACCGCAGGCCCCTGCACTTTGGAGATCATGCTGGTAATGGGGAAGGTTCTAGCCATTGAACACCGATTTTGGGCCCAAGAAACAAGCACAGACTGGTGGGACCGCATAGTGTTGCAGGTGTGGGACGATTCCCAGTGGCTGCGAAACTTTCACATGCATAAGGGCACTTTCATGGAACTTTGTGACTTGCTTTCCCCTGCCCTGAAATGCCAGAATACCAAGATGAGAGCAGCCCTCACAGTTGAGAAGCGAGTGGCGATAGCCCTCTGGAAGCTTGCAACGCCAGACAGCTACCAGTCAGTCAGGAATCAATTTGGAGTGGGCAAATCTACTGTGGGGGCTGCTGTGATGCAAGTAGCCAAAGCAATCATTAAGCTGCTGCTACGAAAGGTTGTGACTCTGGGAAATGTGCAGGTCATAGTGGATGGCTTTGCTGCAATGGGATTCCCTAACGGTGGTGGGGCGATAGATGGAACCCATATCCCTATCTTGGCACCGGAGCACCAGGGTACCCAGTACATAAACCGAAAGGGGTACTTTTTCATGGTGCTGCAAGCACTGGTGGATCACAAGGGACGTTTGACCAACATCCACGTGAGATGGCCGGGAAG
This sequence comes from Mauremys reevesii, assembly GCF_016161935.1. Lineage (NCBI taxonomy): Eukaryota > Metazoa > Chordata > Testudines > Geoemydidae > Mauremys > Mauremys reevesii. Next base: position 76,630,961 of record NC_052631.1, read on the forward strand.
GGTTCATGATGCTCATGTCTTCAGGAACACTACTCTGTTTAAATGGCTGCAGCAAGGGAATTACTTCCCAGACCAGAAATTAACAGTTGGGGATGTTGAAATGCCTGTCGTTATCCTGGGGGACCCAGCCTACCCCTTGATGCCATGGCTCATGAAGCCATACACAGGCAGCCTGGACAGTAGTCAGGATCTGTTCAATTACAGGCTGAGCAAGTGCAGAATGGTGGTGGAATGTGCATTTGGCCGTTTAAAGGCGCGCTGGCGCACATTACTGACTCGCTCAGACCTCAGCCAAACCAATGTCCCCATTGTTATTGCTGCTTGCTGTGTGCTCCACAATCTCTGTGAGAGTAAGGGGGAGACCTTTATGGCGGGGTGGGAGGCTGAGGCAAATCACCTGGCCGCTGATTACGCGCAGCCAGACACCAGGGTGATTAGAAGAGCACACCAGGAAGCGGTGCGCATCAGAGAAGCTTTGAAAACCAGTTTCATCATGGGCCAGGGTACGATGTGACTGTTGTGTTTGTTTCTCCTTGATGAAACCCCCCTCCCCCTTGATTGATTCATTCCCTGTAAGCCACCCACCCTCCCACTTCGATTACCGCTTGCTTCCTAAGGAAATAAAATCACTCTTGTTTAAAAATCATGTATTCTTTAATAATTAATTATAAAAAGAGGGCGAGAACTGACAAGGTAGCCCGGGTGGGGTTTGGGAGGAGGATAGGAGGGAAGGAAAAGGCCACTAAAAAAATTTCAAAATAATGACAGCCTTTTGGTTGGGCTGTCCACTGGGGTGGAATGGGCGGGTGCACGGAGCCTCCCCCCACGCGTTCTTAGTTGTCTGGTGGGTGAGGAGGCTAAGGAACATGGTGAGGGCGGTTATACAGGGGCTGCAGCGGCACTCTGTGATCCTGTTGCCGTTCCTGAAGCTCCACCAGACGCCGGAGCATGTCCGTTTGATCACGCAGCAACCCCAGAGTTGCATCCCGACACCTCAGATCTTCCTGCCGCCACCTCTCATCTCGAGCATCTCTCCTCTCCTCACGTTCGTCCCTCCTATCCTCATGTTGGTCCCTCCTGTCCTCACGGTCACTGGCATCTTTCCTGTACTTTGATACCACGTCCTTCCACGCATTCAGATGAGCTCTTTCATTGCGGGTCACTTCCATGATTTCTGAGAACATTTCGTCTTGCGTCTTTTTTTTCCACCGCCTTATCTGAGATAGCCTTCGGGATGGAGGAGGGAGACTTGAAAAATTTGCAGCTGCAGGAGGGAGGGAAAAAAGGGAGAGAAGTATTTAAAAAGATACATTTTACAGAACAATGGTTATACTCTTTCACGGTGAACAACACTGTTCACCTTACATAGCACATGTGATCTCACTACAAGGTCGCATTTTGCATCTTAATATTGAGTGCCTGTGGCTTTGGAGTTAGAGATCACAGACGCAGATCCGGGCATCAGAATTCGGCTTGCATGCGGCCATGGTAAGCCATTGTCTTTCGACTTCTGCAGCCTTCATATATCCAGAGCCCTCCTTTCCCAAATAGCAAGCAAAGCCCGTTGAGTGCTGCTTCTTTCCTGTTAACATGCAGCACCAGAACCACCCCCATCCAATTCTCTGGGATGATCGCCTTACCTCTCCCCCCACTGCATGGCTGGTATTATGGAAGATCGCTGCTAGCCACCTTCCCCCCACCAAGTGGCTGGTAGCAGGGAAGATCCCAGCTAGTCAAATGCGAAAAAGCTCAGCGCCAATCACCCCACCCCCATCCCCCTGTTTGGCTAAATGCAGGGAAGGATTTCTTTTAAGCCACAGGCAAACAGCCCAACCATCTCTGTCCCGTTAATTAAATTCCTGAATTACAACCAGGTTACCATGAACGATATCACTCTCCTGAGGCTAACACAGCGAGATAAAGAACAGATGTTGCTTGAATGCCAGCAAACACCGGGACCATACGCAGCTAGGCTTTGTCATGCAATGATACCAGATTACTTGCTACATGCATGGCGTGGTCAAGTGTCCTACCATGGAGGACGGAATAAGGCTGCCCTGCCCAGAAACCTTCTGCAAAGGCTTTTGGAGTACTTCCAGGAGAGCTTCATAGAGATGTCCCTGGAGGATTTCCGCTCCATCCCCAGACATGTTAACAGACTTTTCCAGTAACTTTACTGGCCGCGAATGCATCCCAACTCCTCAGGGCAAATTAATCATTAAAAAACGCTTGCTTTTAAACCATGTTTTATATTTACAAAGGTACACTCACCAGAGGTCCCTTCCATGGCTTCATTGTCTGGAATAGTGGCTTGGGAGGGCTGGGAGGGTAATTCCGTTAGGGTGAGAAAAAGCTCCTGGCTGTTGGGGAGAACGGAGTGCTGTGTGCTCTCTGCAAGCTCGTCATCCTCTTCCTCCTCCTCATCTTCCCCATCTGCAGAATCCTCAGGCATGGCTGAGATTACCACCCCCACCTCAGAATCCACGGACAGGGGTGGGATAGTTGTGGCGGACCCCCCTAGAATTGCATGCAGCTTAGCGTAGAAGCGGCATGTTTTCGGCCCAGCCCCGGACCTTTCGTTTGCTTCTTTGGTTTTCTGGTAGGCTTGTCTGAGCTCCTTAACTTTCACACTGCACTGTACTGAGTCCCTGGTGTGGCCTCTCTGCATCATGGCCTTGGACATTTTTTCAAATGTTTTTTCATTTCGTCTTTTGGAACGGAATTCTGTTAGCACGGAATCCTCTCCCCATACAGCGATCAGATCCAGTACTTCCCGTGCAGTCCATGCTGGAGCTCTTTTTCGAGTCTCAGGAGACTGCATTGTTACCTGTGCTGATGAGCTCTGCATGGTCACCTGTGCTGGTGAGCTCTCCACGCTGGCCAAACAGGAAATTAAATTCAAAAGTTTGCGGGGCTTTTCCTGTCTACCTGGCCAGTGCATCCGAGTTCAGATGGCTTTCCAGAGCGGTCACAATGGTGCACTGTGGGATACCGCCCGGAGGCCAATACCGTCGAATTGCGACCACACTAACCCTAATCCGACATGGCAATACCGATTTCAGCGCTACTCCCCTCGTCAGAGAGGAGTACAGAAATCGGTTTTAAGAGCCCTTTATATCGATATAAAGGGCTTCGTTGTGTGGACGGGTGCAGGGTGAAATTGGTTTAACGCTGATAAATTCGGTATAAACGCGTAGTGTAGACCAAGCCTGAGTATGACAAGTTAGCTCGGTTCCTATGCACCTTCTAGAACTCACTGTCCGTCTGAAAGTGTCAACTAATCTAAACTGTGCCAGTGGATTCTGTGTCAGGGGGACATATCCACTAAGAACTGGACTGAGACCACCAACTCATTTGAAAAAGGCCTCTAACCTTTGTTCAGTGAGCACTTTCAGGCACTCCTGACAGGGCCGGCTCCAGGCACCAGCCGATCAAGGACGTGCTTGGGGCGGCACCTTGGGGCAGGCCGGCGCTCGGGTTTTTTTTTTTTGTTTTTTTTTTAGGATTCGTTGGGGCAGCGCTGGAGGGTTGTTGTTTTTTGTTTCAGCGGCACAGCGCTCGTGGGCGAGGCTTCGGGCGGTGTGGCACTCAGGGGCTGGCGCGGTGCTCGGAAGGGGGCGGGGCTTGGCACGGTGCTGGGGGGTGGGGCTTCGGGCGGCATGGTGCTGGGGGGCATGGGGGTTTCAGCGGTGCGGTGCTGGAGAGGGGGTTCGGCGGTACAGTGCTCGCAGGGGGGGTACGGCGGGGCAGCGCTCTTCTTTTTTGCTTGGGGCGGCAAAAAAGTTAGAGCCAGCCCTGACTACTGACCTGGCCTAGGTTCATACCAGTGACAAAGAGGTAGAGGACTCCATATCTCCTCAATAGCCCTTGAGTTATCTTGTCCTCCCAATGGGCTTCAGTGTTAATAAAAATCATAGAAAACATTTCATACACAAAATAGGGGAAGAGCGGTATCGGTGGAACTCAGGATCTGATGTTCCCTTAAGGGAGACTTTATACCACTCTGTTGCTGAATACAATAAAAACAATGCCCAGATATCTCAGACATGTGTAGAGGATTGTCATCATGGAAGAAACAGGTCCAGTCTCTCTAGACACTAACATTTTACAAGGGGTAAATGAGGTAAAATGAATACAGATTATGATCTTGACCTGAGAAAAATACCAGCCAAACATTCCAGCTTCCAATATGTTATGTCAGGTAAGACAAAACCTACTGAATTTAAATTAAAAGCCTATGTTAGCAATTACTGATTCATTTGCAAAACGATGACATGGAGTAGGAAAACTTCAGCAAAGTGATAATGATTTCTATCAGCTGAGGCTCTGGCCCTAAACTTTGTGTTTTAAATTTGAGCAGGGAATAACGGAAGTAATATTTTGAGTATGTATGATGCTATCTTTTTAAAGGGAAGAAGAAAGATTTCTAGTCCCTTACCCTGCCATGACCCTTCACGTTTTCTGCTTAGCGCATAAACCATTTATCAAATTCATATGGACCTAAATTTTTTAGAATTGTGTTCAGTTGTTTAAATTTCAGACTTGAGTATCTGAAAGGCCTTTTTTTTTTTTTTACTAAATGTATTGCTCAGGGGTAAATACATAAAGCTGATACATTTCAAAACTGATGCTTCTGACTTAAAGTTTAGCAGAGTCATCAGTCATGTCATACATGCCAAGTCTGGTGGAATTTGGCATAGCTGTTTAAATTTTAACAAGGGATAAATTAAATGAACCTTTACCTAAGATGGGCTGCTGAGGACAGAATGCCTAGGGTTAGGATATAGATGCTAATGTATCAAGAACTGTTAAGCTCTCAGCTCCACATTAAAATACCAGTGTCACATAGGATCAGTCCCTACAAATCTGCCAAGAATGATACAATTTGGATCAAACAATAACATTTTAGTTGGGCTGCACAGATACTGTTTGACTCTGATGTACTTTCCTGGATGAAAAACAAAAGCAGGATCTAGAGATTCTTGTGTTTTGGAAATTAAATGCTCAGAACTATTGGCTGTCAAGCTTGAAAATATGTTAGATCTGCATCGCTCTACAATTGTCTTAACTTTCTTGGAACCGAGCCCAGCTGTTAGCAGGAGGTAAATAAGACCAAAATTGACAACACTGTGCATTATGGGGCAAAGTGTTGAAGGATGAGTTTTAGATGTAAACAGCTAATGGATTTCTTAGAATTGCCATATTTGATTTGAAGCATAGAACATTTTTGAAGCAGGTTCACCGAACTTGCTCTCTAAAAATTCAAAAAGATGTTTTGTTCATTTCAGTTTTTCAGGAACCGGGTGTAGTGTTTGTTGCTAATATGCTTCTAATGTACAGCATTATATCTTGAGATTGGTGGGATTCAGTTCAGCTCTTTACATTTCATTGGTGACAACTCATGCCAACTCCTCAATGTTACACAAGTTTAAGTCTCCATTATATTTTCCAAGTACATTCACATTATTTTCTCAGCTTTTGCTCTGGAATCCAATATCTGTTATGTCAGTCTTAAGGCGTCAATACAAACAAGAAGTCAATATAAAGAAACTGTTGTGGTTTTGGCTAGCTATGAAGATGTTTGGGGTTGGGCTTTTTGGTTTGTTTTTGCTTATTTATTTACAAGCTTGTTTGGATAGTATGCTTCTGTTCCATTTCCCCACCTATCCTTTTCAAAACTATACACTGGCCTCCTGTGCTATTCCTTTACTTATTAGGATTAAGGAGTCCAGAGACATAATGATGGTTTCGGCCAAGAATCTGAAGTTTGTGAACTTGCAGCTCATATTGTAGTGACTATAAAGCAGATTCACAATACAACTGGCTTTAAAATGCTCATTTGGGTATTTATGATGAAGCACAACACAAGCCAAAGTAACATCACCTCATCTAATACAAATTAAAGCCCCCGTTCCACAATGCACTTAAAACACAAACCTAACTTCAACCATGTAAGTAGTCCCCATTTAAGTGAATGGGAATTTTCACATCCTTAAAAAGTTAAATATGTGTTTCATTACCTTGCTAAATCAAGGCCTAATCGTATAAACAACGACTGAAATAACATTATTCCTGTGTCTCTATTTTATTATTTAAGCAGATGCACTCTGTCTCTCTCTCCTTTCTTGGCTATCACAATGGTATTTTTCCTATAGGCTATGGATCTGCCTCTATATGCTAGAAGCACAGCAGAGTTTGCCAGCCCTTTCCACCTCCAGTGCAATCCGATTATCTCTTCAGAGGATTTGAGCTGAGTTTTGTGTGAGTCTTGATCTGATTTTTTATTTTTGCAATGAAATAGTGCAAAAACTGCTTTCTCACTCAGTGTTAACATCAAACCAGGAGAAAGCTAGTGGTTTTCAATGAATTTCACTTTGGGATTTGTAGTTTGTTTGTGTCTTAAATTCAAATTAAACTTGGGGTGGGTGGTGGTGGTAACATATATGTATTTAATCTAAATACAATAGTCACAAGGCCCCCTTTGAAAAAGCACCACTGAATTTCACTCAGCTGAGAGGTCAGTTTTCAAATTCTCCCTCATTCTGTCACTAGTAAACTTATCACTGTGTGGTAATAAGCAAGTGGGTCTGAGTTTCTGCCTAGTTTTCTTAAACGATATAAATTCATCCTCATTTCCTTAGGAAGGAAGAGAAGAATTTGTATATTATATATACACAATATACTGCATTGTGCCAACCTGAAACTGTTTGTGCGCATACATGATTGATAGGGTCTCATGATCCGCAACTGAAAAAACGTATATGTAATTCATCAAGGCTTCAAATTCAGCAAGGTACTTAAGCACATGCCTGGTTTTAAGCATGTGAGCTGTCCTGTTGAAGGCAACAGAACGGTTCATGTACACAATTAAGTATGTTGCTAAATCAGAACCAAAATGTCTGACTTATGATTACCCATAGACTGTTTGTCTTTGATGTTCTACTGAAAGAGCACCCGTATGGGGCTTAGGACTGGCAGCAAATATTAGTTAGTTCAGGTAAGTTACAATAGCATTAGTCCATTGAGTTAAAGAAAATAATGCTAAACGGAACCCTCTACCTGTTTACAGGTACACACTGGTCATTCTTCTCTGCCACATGTGTATAAAAGAGCAATTTAAAGTTTCAGGAATGTCATATCTGAGCTATGATTCCATCAATTGTCTTTGGCTCTAGGTTTCCCTTCAGTGGTTGGAATGTAAATTATGGAAACTGAAGGAGAAAGTTGCAAATTTTCAGGCTCTGTCAACTTCAAAATCTCCAGCTGATGGATCCCTGATTTGACACCAATCTGGTTGTCAAACACTCTTGCAAAATAGTAACACACTACATTATTAAATGTGTTGGTGCAATTTTACAGGATAGAATATTTTAAAAGTACAAGTGTGCAAAGGGCTCAGTCAACATTTGGATCCATTCACATTGCAAAGCACCTGCTAAAAGACAGTGGTCACCCACCAAAACTTTCCAGTTTTGCCTTTGATAGCCGAATTACTGCAATATTTACACTATTCTCTGGATATTCCCTACTAAACTATGTCTATTTGGTAATATAGGGCTATTGGCAAATTTTTAAGGTGACTTCCTCATTCTCTCAGTTCAGTCACTGTTTCTGCTTACTGTCAGTGAGAGTATGCTCAACATTACTGAACGTCAGGCTGCATTTGTTAGGGCACTGAAAGGTAAATTTGTGGCAAGTGAACAACATTAAGCACCCAACTTTGAAAATTTTGGGCAAAGGATTAACATTAATTAATTTAACTGAAAATAAATTACGGTAATTGAAAAGCAGCAAACCAAACATAGTGTAGTGCCAGCCTAAACTGAGTCTCATTTTAATTGATTCAGGAAGTCTGAGTTCATCTGAAAGACTACTAACAACCAATTAAGTTTAGACTTCTCTTGTTTTCCCAGGTGAGCTTATTAACTTATTGTTTTCTCACACATTTACTTTAAGTTAACTTAAAGTTTCTATTACCCAGTAACCAGCTTTTGAAAGCAGTAGCCTCCTCTGTGAGTACACAGAGAATATTTTCTTCATTTCAGTTTATTCAAATAATTCAGTTCAATTACTAGTTCATTTAAAATTAAAAAAACAATTGGCAGTTCAAGAAGCAGAAAAATTGTTTTCCTCTTCCAGTTTATGAATTAAACCTAGGTGATAGGATGAGAACACTAGTTCTAAAGTCTTGAAGGCCATGGTGACCAGAACCAATCAGATAATACTTGTTTGTTTAATAAATTATTTTAAAATGAAAAACGTTTTGATGATTTTTTTTAATCATCATCAAGTAAAATGTTAAGCTATATAATTGTTAAAATAAATATGTATAGATATAAGGTATCCTCCTGGCTAGCAAGAAGTAGTGCCAAATTTAGCATAAAGGCTCTATTTAGTTGCAAGTCAACATGTTTCAATACCTACCAACCAATGAGAATCAACCTTTCTTTAGGAAAATAATTTAAAAAGTGCAAGTGCAAAACTAAAATCAATTATTTAAATCAAGGTTTACTGCTTGCTGATTTAAATGTTGATTAAAATCGGTGGTTTAAGTCAACCTATGCTGACAAAAATGCATTGAAGAGATTCAAGGAGCAAGGTAGGATAAGTGCATTTGAGAGAGAGTGGGAGGTTGCAGGGGGACAATAACATGGCAGAAAGCATGGCATATATAGATTGTTATAGCTGCTGAATGTTGAATAGATTGCACAGTGGAAAGGGGAAAGGTAGGAAAGCTTAAAAAGAGACTAGAATAGCCCACACAAGACAAAATTGAAGTGGTGGGATGGAGAAGAAGGAACAGATACAAATGGTAGATAGAGAGAAGCAACTTGATTTGGCGGGAGCCTAGGTATGACAAAAGAAGGAAAAAGTTATCAAGATTAACTGTGAGGGTGCATCAGGACTGCAAGTGATTGGTAGGAGAGCACTGTTGTCAACAGCGGTGAAAAGGAGAGAAGATGAGAAGCACAGCTTTTGACATTTCGTCTGAGAAGGTATCAGAGAGACTTGAAGTGAAGTGGGCCTGAAGTAAAGGAGAGCTAGTTTTGAGAGTCTTCAGTGAAGAGGTGGCATCAGACCACAAGCATAGAGAAGGAGAGAGTAGTGGGAGAAAAGGACAGAGCCTGAGGAACTCCAACAGAGAAGGGAAGAAAGAAGAGGCCATCGTGAAGGGGAAGCCAAGTTGGAAGGCTGGTAACAGAGTTTGGGCTGGAGGAGGAATTTCCCTTTTTCCTCTCCTATAAGTAAATGAGTTGCCCACTCTCCCTTCTCAAAATAGAAATGTGAATTTCAAGAGTATTTTATTGGCAATGATGAAGGGGAATCCTCTCTGGCAGTGACAGCAAACAATAAAAAGGTGCCCTCAATAGGGGCATCCAGCATCTCTAGTCATGGAAGATACAGTCGTAACTTGGCTTGAAAATATCAAGTAATGAAAATGCCTGTCCTTAATAAGCATTTAGTTTAATTGCCCCCATTATAGACTTTATCAGCAGCAGAAAGAAGAAAGGACTGATCTGTCAAGCAGAGTGGGAATGTCAGGGCAGTAAGAAATGCTGACTGCTGTGCTGCACTGAATGCCTAATGAAATTGCCTGCAAGCACTACTGGGAAGTTCTGCATTTATTCTACAAGGACACTCTCTAGAAATCCTGCAGCCTCTAATATATAGTTATATAGATCCTACATAAACTAATCTGTCTGCAAAGTGGATTAAATAAACCCTGAACATTGACTGGAAAACTTCTTGAGATACCTCAGGACCATTGGTGTGAGCTGGTTGTAAATGAGATATCAATAAACTATCAGAGTTAATTGCTTTGTATGTAATTTAAAAAAAACTTTATGGGGTCATAATTTTAAGCACAAAATTTTGTCTTTACAAATGACATTGAGCAGTAACCCATTTCTATGTACTGTGGCTCTTATGATTCAAAAACTGCACATTTGGGTATGATATGAAATTATGTAAAAGAAAAAAAAATTAAAAATCACCTGTAAACAAGTACAAACAACAACAGAACCAAATGTAAACTCAACTCCCATATACAATATACAAGTAAAAGCTGTTTTTTATAGTGTGAGTGTGTTAGTTTTTGCTGTTCCAGCCACAACCCATTAGTAAGATTAAAGTTTTACACAGGAGTTGTTCTCAAAAACTTTAGTCACTGCTAATATTTAAAATTAAAGAATAATAAAAGGGTGGGGTTTTTTGTTTTTTTTAAAAATAGCCTGATCAGGTTTTCTCTGCCTGTTCTCACTCAGGCAAAACTCTGCACTGACTTCAATTACCTGTAGATTGTGTTGAGCTCAATAAGGAGTTTTGGCTCAGTAAAGACTGAAGGTTTGGGTCCATGGAATCCAAAGGCTGTTCTGATCAGAAAAATGACTTGTTTGAAAATGGCATCTTCTTGCTAATCAGTTCTGCCTGCGCACTCTGAATCATGTATTCTTGCTTTAATGACAAAAATAAGGTTTTTCCATTTTTTTACTCATGCAAGACCTTCAGTGCCAACACAACTCTGGGACAGAGCATTGATGCATCAGCGGCAGAATTTTAACTAAATTGCAGTTGCAGAACCTTTATTACTGGTGATGGTATCTGAGCCAGAGAACATAAGAACATAAGAAAGGCCGTACCGGGTCAGACCAAAGGTCCATCTAGCCCAGTATCTGTCTACCGACAGTGGCCAATGCCAGGTGCCCCTGAGGGAGTGAACCTAACAGGCAATGATCAAGTGATCTCTCTCCTGCCATCCATCTCCATCCTCTGACGAACAGAGGCTAGGGACACCATTCTTACCCATCCTGGCTAATAGCCATTTATGGACTTAGCCACCATGAATTTATCCAGTCCCCTTTTAAACATTGTTATAGTCCTAGCCTTCACAACCTCCTCAGGTAAGGAGTTCCACAAGTTGACTGTGCGCTGCGTGAAGAAGAACTTCCTTTTATTTGTTTTAAACCTGCTGCCTATTAATTTCATTTGGTGACCCCTAGTTCTTGTATTATGGGAATAAGTAAATAACTTTTCCTTATCCACTTTCTCAACATCACTCATGATTTTATATACCTCTATCATGTCCCCCCTTAGTCTCCTCTTTTCCAAACTGAAGAGTCCTAGCCTCTTTAATCTTTCCTCATATGGGACCCTCTCTAAACCCCTAATCATTTTAGTTGCTCTTTTCTGAACTTTTTCTAGTGCTAGAATATCTTTTTTGAGGTGAGGAGACCACATCTGTACACAGTATTCGAGATGTGGGCGTACCATGGATTTATATAAGGGCAATAATATATTCTCAGTCTTATTCTCTATCACCTTTTTAATGATTCCTAACATCCTGTTTGCTTTTTTGACCGCCTCTGCACACTGCGAACACAGAGTCGCTTTCATTCAGGTTCCTGGTTGCATTTGCAGGGCTTGCACTTAGAAAAAAAAATATTTTTATTTATAAGCTAAGAAAATGTAATACAGAGACAGTAAGACAGGACATACAAGGAACTTTGCCTTTTTTTAAAAAAATTTTAACAGGTGGCCATTTTTACAGCACTATTTTTCAGAGAATAATCTGACTTAAAGGAGAAAACATTTGGAAAAAATGTGCTATTTCACACACAGTTTAAATTTATTAACACTGCAAAACTCTTCTTTTCTACTTAGGTTCTTATTCTAAACCCATCACCATGGGATCTGAGCACCTGAATTTCTTACAGAAGATTTGGCATTTTTAAACAAAGGAGTCATGTTGTCCATGTTGACTTCTGTGGCGAGCAGATCTACGTTCCCAAAGCTGTATGCTGCCCTTTCACAGAGGGCAAACTTTTTTTCAAAAAACTCACCACCCCTTAGAAGTTATAGAGTTCTCTTTCAGTTCCTCCCTGGAAAGCTGTTACTGGCAGCGAGGTGGAGAATGACAGAGCTTAGCCTCAGCAGTCAATAGATGGATCTGCAGGAAATTCAAATAAGATTCCTGTGGCTCCCACTCATTTGCCTCTGCTCAACTGCCTGGCTCACCCTCCATTTCTTCGGCTAGCTGCACTGATCTCATGTACCTGCTCCCCTACGACCTACATGATAGAAACATCAGAGGGGAATCTGGGCATTAACACCTGTATGGATTTTTGAGGGGAATTTTCCAAGGACAATGCCAGTTCCCCCAGTCTCATGAAGCCTTATACACACAGAGGAGGGATGTCTGAGCTGGAAAACACTGGAAGCATGCCATATTGGTTCCACTCTCCACTTCCATAAAAGCATGGCAGTCTCACTTCTTGTTCCTATCTGGGCCTCATAACAAGAGTCTCCTATATCTTTTAGGACACTCCAGCAAGATGTCATTCCTGTAATTTGCATCCAGCGATGACATTATCTGCTGGTGCTGTTACTCTGTTCCAGAGCACCTACTCCCTGGTATTGCACCCCAAAGAGCTAGCCTGTGGTTATTTTGGGAACACTTACAAGTTAATGAGGGGAAAGGGCATTTAACACCTGCCTATCTCTAGTTTTCATAATCCCATAGGAATACTATCTGCAAGAGATTTCTCAAGCAATTATATGTTTATGTTTGCAGCAGGGTTTCGGCAATCTGTTTCCTTCTTTCATCCAACCACAAAGAAAGGTGCATGTCAAGAGGGAATTAGGATAAGAACTATTACAATCCGCCCATTTGGGTCTTTACCTTTTTTCCTATCATGTTAAACTGTGTCCTTGTTTTGTGCCTCAGCAGCAACAGTAGCAGTGATTGCAATGCAGCACATCCTTTTGGCAAACAGATCTACAGTCTTCTCTCATGCTTATCATGCCCTTTTGAGGCTGATGTTTAGCTCTTAGGAAACCTCTAACAATTTGACCCTCCCTTCCCCCACCAGATGCTGATAGCATCAGCTTGATTATGCTCCTTGCCCCCAAGTAACCAAAGTGTGAGGCCCAAGGTTATGCCCAAACCCCATTCCCTATGTGCAATGATTCGTACTATCTTTCCCTCCAGTGGGCTGGGCCAGTCAGAAAGCTTAAAATGCTCTCTGTTTGACACACCTCTGATTTATTGGATTTGTAAAGGTGACCTTAAATATTTTAATGGTAATAATTCTTTCAAGGGTTTGAATCAGTAAATGTGCTATGTTCATATTTTGGCCTTATTTAATCCGTATAAGTAGTTTCAGTGATATTAACACTGTAGGCAAACTGGTACTAAAGTTTAAATGTCAGAGAGAGTTTTCCTATTAGATCTAGTGCAAACAGAGCATTTTTTCTTAGAGTACTGAGGCATAAAATACCAGAGACAGTAAAGACAGAGTGCCAATGAATCTGAAATAGGTGAAATTTATAGCATTTTCAAACATGTTCCCTATCCAAGGACTACTGCAGCTGCACAAAACTATAAAATTAAAAGATAAGAGAAAAACCTTGTAGCGCTATACAATAAATGAACTGTGTTATCTATCTAGGGTGACCAGATAGCAAGTGTGAAAAATCGGGACGGGGGTGGGGGGTAATAGGTGCCTATATGAGAAAAAGCCCCAAATATCAGGACTGTCCCTATAAAATCAGGACATCTGGTCACTCTATAATCTATTGGATTTCTGTGACTTCCCAGAGATTTACTATTTCACCTAGGATTTATTACACCATTGTGCATATTCTGTATATAATTTTATATTTCCTCCATTACCCTAGTCATTATCTAATAGAGGGTCCAAGTTATAATCACTGCCACAGGAATCCTTCCCAGTGCAATAGCCCTCACCTCTTGAAAGAGGTAAAGTTGGAGGATGCTTATATGAGCATGTCAATACTTAACCAAACTCTTTGTATAGATCACAGTAATCTGTGTTCTTGCAGTGGGTGTGAGTCTCCAAGGAGCCATAGATAGGGACTCTGCAATCCTTTATTCTGGAGTTTTTTTCCTAACTGAACAAAGTATGTCCTATATAAACCAAGGCTGGGTTTGGAGCTGTGGGCATTGGAACCTGTGCTGTAAGACATCCGCTAGAAACAACTCTTCTGAGAGAGAGTGATTTTCATGATGCAATACACTCCATGCCATTTAGAGCAGGTTTGCAGTAGTCCACAAAGCCTACTGCAGAGCCTGAACAGTAGGGTGAGTTTTAACTCAGTGACAGGAATAGCCCCATAATGCTTAACCTTGAAACCTGCCAGTGTGTGACAGCAGCCATCAAAATGTGGGACAAAATGTGGGACACCCATGTTTGATGCAAGTCACCCCATAAACCACAGATTATAATATTTTTAACCTCTTTGTTAAAATGTCTTCCCCCTTTTAAGCCCAATTAGGCCAGTTGGAGGTGGGGATAGGTTGGGTGGTCCCTGCACAATCTGCATGGGAGCTGCAGGAAAACAGTCCCTGCACCAGCTTTTTTTGTGCCGCCTTGGGGTTGTTCCTTCCCAGGCTCTTCCAGTTCAGATAATGAAGCTCCCATCCCATGCTATGCATCCAACTAATGTCTCCTGCAAAGTAGCAGTGCCTCATTTGTATGATGATCACCCTTACTTCACACCCCATGTCTCCTCAGGCAGATTTCGTCTTCACTCACACCTGTCCTTAGTTACTCTGGCTACCTTAGCTCAGTGCAGAGGACCTGCATATAACTGGTCCTGGTCTCAGCAACGTGTTTGTCTATGAACCAATACAATCAATCAGTCACAATTTCCCAAACTAATAATACAAGTTCTTGATCTCATGCTTGGTAGTGAAGACGCCGCTTAATGAAGTTTGGGTGCTTAGTGTAAATGCTGCTTCGTAATCAGCCTGTATTGTGTGCGGCATATTATGCTCCTTCCTTCAACACTTTGCCAATCACTATTATGCCACTCAACACAATTGTTAATCCCATTTTTACAAAGTGTGCTGAAGCTTGCAAGCTGTTTGATTCAGAAAATATATGGGTAATGGCGTAGTAGAGTAAATGGGTTTAGGGGATTGCCTCTAAAGGCTTGAATATTGACAATTTGCAAATCATTTCTTTACATGACAAAAGTGAAGAGAGTGCATGAAATCAAGGTAGGAATAACCACAAAGTGCTTCATATGTAGGAGTTAATGACAACAGGAAAAAAAGAAAGAAAATGCAAAATAGGAATACAAATCTATGAATAGTGTTTCTTTCCCTTTGGATTTTGTTCCATCTATCCTACAAAATAACGTTTTCCTTCCGAGGCTCTAACAGAACTTGCAGTTATGTCATCATCATTCAGGGCCGCCCAGAGGATTCTGGGGGCCGGGGTCTCCGGCGGCGGGGGGCCCTTCCGTTCTGGGACCCCGCCGAAGTGCCCCGAAGACCCGCGGCGGGGGCACCCCCTGCCGCCGAATTACCGCCGAAGCGGGACCCGCCGCCAAAGTGCAGCCCAGTCTTCGGCGGTAATTCTGCGGCGGGGGGGGCCCCGCCGCGGGTCTTCGGGGCACTTCGGCGGCGGGTCCTGGAAGGGAAGGGCCCCCCGCCGCCGAATTACTGCCGAAGACCGAGCTGAACTTCGGCGGCGGGTCCCGCTCCGTCTTCGGCGGTAATTCACCAGCGGGGGGTCCTTCCGCTCCGGGGCGGAAGGACCCCCCGCGGGCAAAGACCGGGAGCGAAGAAGCTCCTGCGCCCGGCCCCGCAAGAGTTTTCCGGGCCCCCGGAGCGAGTGAGGGACCCCGCTCCAGGGGCCCCGAAAAACTCTCGTGGGGGCCCCTGTGGGGCTCGGGGCCTGGGGCAAATTGCCCCTCTTGCCCCCCTCCTGGGCGGCCCTGTCATCATTATTACTGAGAATTACCTTACTTATATGCAGCACCTTACATCAAAAAGTGCTTTAAATGCTGTGGACCAGTTTGCACCTAGCTACTCCACGGCTGTTCAGAGGGGAGCAACAGATGAAAGCCCTTACAATGTGTGCCCCCATGCAGCAGCAAGCGATAATCACCTGGGGCATGACACATCCCAAAGGGGGATGAGAAAGACAGGTAGAAGATGGAACCATGGTCCCAATCTCCCACTAGGGTGGTGTGGCTTCACAGGCACTGCCTTGTGTTGGGAAAGCTATAAGCCACAAAAGATCTCACAGTCCTCAGATGCACATGTGTCGC
Source organism: Mauremys reevesii (assembly GCF_016161935.1). NCBI lineage: Eukaryota > Metazoa > Chordata > Testudines > Geoemydidae > Mauremys > Mauremys reevesii. The sequence continues at coordinate 76,647,041 of NC_052631.1, forward strand.
ACACTGAGTTGAGTGTACTTGTGTTTGCACTGAGTTGAGTGTACTTGTACATTTGTACAGGGAGGCAAACTCTGATCCTGAGAGATATAGAGGAATCACTTGTTATGTTGTACCATTTAAAGCTACCCTGAGAATTTAGGTAGCCAAAAGGCAATTATTTGAAATGGAGTTGAGCATGGATTCTAGGGAATGCTTAATCACATAAATGGACGTGGGATTTAGGGCCTGATCCTGTTAACATTTCAGTGGAAGTTTTGCCTGAGAAAGAACTGCAGAATCAGGGCCTTAATCTTTGTTAATAACTTCCTTCTTCGAGGATCAATTCAATCATGATTAATAATGGCAGTACAGTTTTGAATATGGCACTTGTAATATAACTTCTGTTACATAAGAGGCAGCAGCAAAAAATATTGTTTCTCCATGGGTCCTACCTAACTTTAGGGGATCATTTTTTAAATGAAAGAGTATTTAAAAATATATATATACTTTAGAATATGGTTACACTTTGCAATTATGCTGAGACATTTTTTGATAATTGTAATGACCACAGATTCATTTACACATTGAAGGTTAACTTCATGACTGAGACTTCATAGTAATACACTGGATTCTAAAATTATTAAGTATGAAACTATATTAATAAATAATAATAAATTATTCAGTCATATAGTTAAACTTCTACTTATATGTATTAGTGATAATGAATGATCAAAAACAATCACAGTATATTACATTGTATTAACAGTGTTATTCATCATTTTAGTATAGTTCAACCTAAAACAGAGAACATTCTTCACAAGATTATATCATTTGAAGACAGGGCACAATTTGAATGTACATGGCAGAGAGGCATTGCTAGCACATGATGGCATATATTACATTGGTAGATGTGAAGGTGAATGAGCCCTGATGGTGTGGCTGATATGGTTAGGTCCTATGATGGTGTCCCTTGAATAGATATGCGGACAGAGTTGTCACTGGGGTTTGTTGCAGGATTTGGTTCCTGGGTTGGTGTTTTTGTTGTGTGGTGTGAGTATTTGCTTCAGGCTGTCTGTAAGCGAATAATATAATAAATAAAGCGAAGACAGGTCTGTTCTCCAAGATCTGTGAGAGTGAGAGATCATCTTTCAGGATAGGTTGTAGATCCTTGATGATGCACTGGAGAGGTTTTAGTTGGGGGCTGTAGGTGACAGCTATTGGAATTCTATTACTTTCTTTGTTGGGCCTGTCTTGTAGTAGGTTACTTCTGGGTACCCTTCTGGCTCGGTCAATCTTCTTCACTTCACTAGGTGGGTATTGTTGTTTTAAGAATGCTTGATAGAGATCCTGTAGGTATTTGTCTCTGTCTGAGAGATTGGAGCAAATGCAGTTGTATCTTAGAGCTTGGCTGTAGACAATGGATCATGTGATGTGGTCTGGATGGATGCTGGAGGCATGTAGATAAGCATTGCGGTCAGTAGGTTTCCGGTATTGGGTAGCGTTTATGTGACCATCACTTATTAGCACTGTAGTGTCTAAGAAGTGGACCTCTTGTGTGGACTGATCCAGGCTGAGGTTGATGGTGGGGTGGAAATTGTTGAAATCTTGATGGAATTCCTTAAGGGCCTCCTTCCCATGGGCGCAGATAATGAAGATGTCATCAATGTAACGCAAGTAGAGTAGGGGGGTAAGGGGATGAGAGCTGAGGAAGCATTGTTCTAAGTCAGTCATAAAAATGTTGGCATACTGTGGGGCCATGCGGGTACCCGTAGAAGTCCCGCTGCCTTGAAGGTATAAATTGTCTCCAAATCTGAAATAGTTGTGGGTGAGAACAAAGTCACAAAGTTCAGCCACCAGCTTTGCCGTGATGGTATCAGGGATGCTATTCCTGATGGCTTGTACAGTAACTCCTCACTTAAAGTCATCCCAGTTAACGATGTTCCATTGTTATGTTGCTGATCAATTAGGGAACATGCTAATTTAAAGTTGTGTAATGCTCCCTTCTAATGTCATTTGGCAGCTGCCTGCTTTGTCTACTGCTTGCAGGAAGAGCAGCCCGTTGCAGCTAGCTGGTGGGGGCTTGGAACCAGGGTGGACCGGCAGCCCCCATATCAGCTCCCCCTAAGTTCCCTGTGCAGCAGCTGCCTGCAGTTCAGTTGTGTCCCTCCCCCCACTTCCATGTGCTGCTCCTGCCCTCTGCCTTGGAGCTGCTCCCTGAGACTCCTGCTTGCTGTGCAGGGGGGAGGGAAGGAAGAGGGGGGCTAATGTCAGGGTGTCCCCCTCCCCCCTGCTCCTGCACCCCTCTTACCCCATCTTCCATAGAGCAGGGGGGACACACGACAGGACTCAGGATGGAGGGAGCTTGCAGCAGCTGGGGTCTCAGCAAGCTGATCTAATTAACAAGGCAGTGTACTTAAAGGAAAATGTGCATATCTCCCTCCATTTCTGCTGCCTTGTAAAGTGAGAGAGGGCTCAGCCAATTGCTAATTCATCATTTAGCAGTAAGGGAAATATCCCACCCTCTGACTGCACCTCAACCAAGCTTCACAATCATCATCACTGTGTACCAGTATTAAATTGTTTGTTTAAAATTTATACTCTGTGTGTGTGTATATATATAGTTTTTTGTCTGGTGAAAAAAATTTCCCTGGAACCTAACCCCCTTATTTACACCAATTCTTATGGGGAAATCGGATTCACTTAACATCGTTTCGCTTAAAGTCACATTTTTCAGGAACATAACTACAACGTTAAGTGAGAAGTTACTGTAGTCCATCTTTGTGTGAAATGTTTGTGTAGAGAGCTTCTACATCCATGGTGGCCAGGATGGTGTTTTCTGGAAGATCATCAGAAGATTGTAGTTTCCTCAGGAAGTCAGTGGTATCTTGAAGATAGCTGGGAGTGCTGGTAGCATAGGTCCTGAGGAGAGAGTCTACATAGCCAGATAATCCTGCTGTCAGGGTGCCAATGCCTGAGATGACCTCACACTTCGTAAGGCAACTCACATCTTTTCATGTATTTATACCTGCTCCTGTATTTTCCACTCCATGCATCTGATGAAGTGGGTTCAACCCATGAAAGTTTATGCCCAAATAAATTTGTTAGTCTCTAAGGTACCACAAGGACTCCTCGTTGTTTTTGCTGATATGGACTAACACGGCTACCACTCTGAAACCTGTCAACTATTCAGAGGTTGGCTATGTTTCCTGGGCCACACTTCATGAACAGACATCCAAGCACTGATGATCATTAATCAACAGGAGTATACATCACAAAACACACAACAGTAATACTCATAATTTGATCTAATGGGCAGTGTCTATTCAAGGAATGTAGGGTTAAGCAAGTATGGAATCTCCACTATCTCCTCTATATAAGAGAAAAAAAGTTTCATAGAAGAGCTCTATGTTCCAAAAATACTTACAGCTGAAGACCACCTGAACCAGCATTTCCTTAATAAACTCCTGGCTGCAGACATGAATCTCACCCACACTCAATCAATCTTTTGTCACTGTGCATGTGAGTAGGCCCTTTGAAGTCAACAGGAAAATGTTGGTGCTTAAAAGTTAGGCATGTGCATAAGTACCTTGTTAAACTGTAGTCTAGTTTTTCAAAAAAATATTCAAATTGCCAGTCAATAATTAATGAAAGTCAGAAAAAAAAAATCAACCAGGCTGTTGTAAGACTTTTTAACTAGCCAAATTCTGCCCTGTTTCTGTACACATCAGAAGAGTTTACCCATTTAATTAACTTTATATGGGAGTGACACTCTGAAGAACCCATTTAAATTGCATCTCTGCACACGTCTTGTAGTTTAAAGCAATTTTTAGTGGTAGCATTCTTTAGTGAGGATCACCTGAATACTGGCAGAGTTTGTAGACATAAAACCACCCCCCCACACACATAGAGAAACTGTAAATAAGATAGCTTTGGGCTTATTTATTGATAGAAGATAATATCACATTTAAACCACATACAAAATGGCTTGTGATAATTGCTATTACATATATAGATGATAAACCAATAAATTAAAGTAACAGTGCATAAAATTATGAATTCTGATTGACTTTAGGCAATATAAAATAATTGGAGTCTTTATTGCTCGTTCCATTTTTAATGGGATACGATGCAGTACATCCATGTGACAGGGATGGAAAGGTAAATTCATCTTTATGCATCATCATCAAGCAGTGTAAACATGGCCAAACTTAATTACAATATAATAGATTGTTAAGTGTCTTCCCCATAGAGGTGTGATAGCTCTCATGCAAGTGATTACAACCAAGATGACTATCGCACAAGGTATTCTTTAAAGGCTTGTAGTAACTCTTGCATGTATTAAAGAATAAATCTGATTGCAAAAGCCATGCCAGTGAGGCAGCTTTCCACAATACCAGCTGCAGTGGAACTGTGTTCAAGAAATGAAGACAAATTATGATGGTCAGGAGCCATCATTCCATTTTTCAACTTGACTTTAGTGCCCCTGTCCTGCATATAAAGCTGTGATTCTTACAGAGAATAATGAAGTCATATTTCCCCATGTAATTCAATGAAAAAGCATCTTAGTAAAACAGTAGATAGTTGTTGAATAAAGGACTTCTGAAATTTTGTTTATAAACTATGTAAGCAGAGTTAGGATGAGCTCTACCCTGACAGCTGGTGGTGAATTGTGGCGAGTTGTGGAAAAGATCTTCAGGGGCTGATCTTGTTTGCATAGGCACACCCACCCCGCCTAGCATGAGCCCAAATGGTCACTTTGGTTGCTGTGGGATCCCCAGTTTCTCTGTTATTGGGGCAGGAAGAATAAAGTATTGTTACCCTGATTATGTGAATCAAGGACAATGAAAGTGTTTTATGGCAACGGGACTTGCTATCAACAAGGGACATGGGTTCCACAACCCAGTGAACTGAGAGAGGCCAGGGACAGGTATTTGTACCTGATGGTATGGGCCCATTTTGAGGGCCTGAAATACCAATCGCACCTTCTCCTCCTCTCTCTACTATGGAATATCAGAGCTAATTTTAATTCTATTAGGAGTCCAGTTACAGGCTGCTGAGCTGAATTCACTTTGGGCCAATGGTTCACCAGCACTGAGGCTCCCCTACTACAAGCTGAAATCACTAAAGAGCTAAAATTACTGAGAACTGAAATCACTGAGTGCTGTGCGGGGGGGCTGAAGATATGTTGCTGAGCAGCTGGCAGAGCAGTTTGCAGGATGACTGGAGTGGCTCGCAGGATAGCTGGCGGAGCAGAGTGGCTGGCGGAGTGGAGTAGTTTGCGGAACAGCTGCAGTGGCTCACGGGACGGCTGGAGGAGCGGAGTGGCTGGTGGAGTGGCTCATGGTGAAGGCTGTAGCAGAACCCCATGGAGAGGTGGGGCAGTCGGTCTCAGACCATGTAAGGTGCCCCTTAACACCGCTGCGCTGCCCTGCCCCGGGCATAAAACTCTGCAGATAAACTTTTGAACTCTGGGGCTGCACTGACCAGGGACAGAGACTTTTGGGGTGTTGGACTTTGGGGATTTTGGGTGATTTTTTTGGGTTGCTGGACTTAAGATCCTGAGGAGAAAAGGATACTGCCAAACTTACTTGGGGGTGGGGGAGTCTTTTGCTCATGGATGTGTTATGAATCCTGTTTGTGGTGTTTCCCCAACATAATGCCGCATTGTTTCCCTACTTTATTAAAAGGATTTTGCTACACTCAGACTCTGTGCTTGCTTGCGAGAGGGGAATATTGCCTCTTAGAGGCACCCGGGGGTGGTATGTAATTGTCCCAGGTCACTGGGTGGGGGCTCGAGCCAGTTTTGTATTGTGTTATTGAAACAGAACCCCTAGATACTGAACCCAGCCATTGTTGCTGCCAACTCAGACGGGCAGAAGGGTTACTATTATAATACGTTAAAGAGAAATGTAAAAATTACTTTATATATCTATATGTACTTTTTATAATGACGAGGGGTGAGGGGGACAAAAAGAATCCTGACAATGGTATTGGTCCATTACTAGATGGAAATGGTAGAAGTATCAATAATAGTGCAGAAATGGCCACAATGTTCAATAAATATTTCTGTTCTGTATTTGCGGAAAAAGGAGATGATATAGTCTCATCATATGTGATGATAACATTCTTTCCATTCCACTACTGTCTCTGGAGGACGTTAAATGGCAGCTAACTTGATTTTTTTTATGAGCTTACAAGTTTGATTGATTAAGATAATAGTGTTGATATAATATACTTAGTTTTTTGTAAGGCCTTTGACTTGGTACAGCACAACATTCTGATTAAAAAACTAGAATGATATAAAATTAACACAGCACACACTACATGGATTACAACTAACTGGCAGGTCTCAAAATGAAATTGTAAATGGAGAATCATCAACTAGCAGGTATGTTTCCAGTGGGGTCCTGCAAGGATTGGTTCTTGGCCCTACACTATTTAACATTTTTATCAATGACCTGGGAGAAAACAAAATCATCACTAATAAAGTATGCAGATGACACAAAAATAGGGGGGAGTGGTAAATAATGAAGACGATAGGTCACTGATACACATTGATCTGCATTGCTTGGTAAGCGGGGCGCAAGCAAACAATATGTGTTTTAATATGGCTAAATGTAAATGTCATACATCTAGGAACAAAGAATGTAGGCCATACTTACAGAATAGGGGACTCTATCCTGGGAAGTGGTGACTCTGAAAAAAAATTTGGAGCCATGGTGAGATTATTTTACCTCTGCAGATGGCACTGGTGCAACTGGAGCTGGAATACCATGGCTGTTTATGGTGCCCACCATTCAAGAAGAATGTTGATAAATTGGAGAAGGTACAGAGAAGAGCCACTAGAATGATTAAAGGATTAGGAAACATATCTTATAGCACAGACTCAAAGAGCTCCATGTATTTAGCTTAATAAAGGGAAGGTTAAGGGGTGACTTGATTAGAGTCTAAAAGTATCTATATGAGGAATACATATTTAATAATGAGCTCTTCAATCCAGCAGAGAAAGGTATAACATGACCAGTGACTGGGAGGTGAAGCTAGACAAATTCAGACTGGAAATAAGGCAAAAAAATTTAAGAATGAGAGTAATTAACCATTGGAACAATTTACCAAGGATCATGTTGGATTCTCAGCCACTGGCAATTTTAAAATCAAGATTGGATGCTTTTCTAAAAGATATCAGCTAAGGATTATTTTGGGGAAGTTTTATGACCTGTGTTGTACAGGTGGTCAGACTACATAATGGTCCTTTCTGGCCTTAGAATCTATGAATATCATACAATATTTTCAACTTCAGGTGCTCTTTTTATAGTGTTTTGTTATTAGTAGCATCATAAGTGACACTGAATACTTGTGTCTGATGGATCTATTCTACCATTACCTCTAGGCACATAACTTCAGTTTTTATGTCTAAGTTTATACTTGCAGTAGCCAGACACATAGCACCCTTCAATGAAAATGTACTTTTGAAGACAACATACAGGAATTTTTTTCATGAGGGCTTTGCTTACTAACAGAATGTAATGTAACAAGCTATGCTTTAATGTTAGCCACACAAAGTAGCACTTAAAGATGGTGATAAATCTGTTTGTGGGAAATAATTGACAATCTGGATAAGAAATTATATTTTATTGAATAATGTACTATCCTTATGTCTGTGTGTAATTTGGATTTAAGTTTTGCAGTGTGCATAATAAAAAATTCAGACCAAGCAACAGCTTTTAGTCCTAAGAAGGCTAAGTTAGTTATCAGAGTGGTAGCCGTGTTAGTCTGTATCAGCAAAAACAACGAGGAGTCCTTGTGGCACCTTAGAGACTAACAAATTAAAGTTAGTTATGTTTGCTTTTTAACTCCTAGTGGTTTTTAGGTCTACTTTTTAATGGATGTCAATTCAGGACTCTGACACTGGTATGAATTGGTCAGATGTTTGCATTAGATAACACATCTTTAATGACTGTATAATACCAGGAAGTATAGTTCAATAATTATGCATTAACTATGCCTGCTGGGTGACCCATTGGCTGCAAGTCACTTCACCTCTCTGTGTCTTAGTTTTCACGGCTGCGAAATGGGGATAATGATACTGATTTCCTTTATAAAGTGCTTTGAGATCTACTGATGAAAAGCGCTGTGTCAGAACTAGGTATTGTTATCAACCATAATCATGATGTTAGATTCTCTGTAACTTGAAGTTTTTAATTCATGCTGTGAGGACTTCACTATCTCAGACAGAGCTTAGGGTTTATTACAGGAGTGGGTGGGCGAGGTTCTATGGCCTGCAATGTGCAGGAGGTCAGATTAGATGACCATAATTGTCCTTAAAGGCTACGAGTCAATGATCCTGAATTACTTGCACACCCTAAACTCCTATTGAGTTCAATGTGCTCCTCATCATATGTATTTCCTGACAACTATATTCATTATGAATATCCTAGTTTAACTAAACCATTAACTAGAACACACCTCACATAGTAATGTAAACTTGCTTCACATAAGGGTCCTTCCATTACTAATAGAACTGTTCTGCCAGATAATGGGATACTAGGTTTGGAACATGTGGGGTCTACAGCAGCAAACAGTAATTATTGACACTATTATACTAACACTGTATTAGAGATCAAAATGGGTTTACAATGAAAATGATACTCTTGTCCTCTCCAGAGCATCTATGAGAGCATTTGCCACAACCATGGACAATGGGGCAAGAAGAACATAGATGGACAGGAAACATTGTAAATCTCAATTTTACATTGCCACAAGTGTAGATGGAGGGTGAGAAGCCAGTGGAGCCAGAAGGGAAAGTAATGGAGCTTTCTGCCTCACTCTAATTCTCCATTTATTTATATGCCCTATTTTCTTGCACCACCTAAAACTGATCTTGTTTAAGCATAAAAAGAAGTTAGAGCCCTCCAAGAACAACAAACAAAGACTTCATTCTGCATCTCACTGCTCCATTTTCACTCCTTGGCAATGCCTTTTGCAAATGGCATCCCATTTTAAATGCATAAATCTTTCTAATCCCTATGAATGTACAATGATCGCCCCACTGGAAAGGAAATGAAGTAGATCTGAATGGTCCATATGTTGAAGTAGTGTATTCTTATCATTTAAATTATACACTTTCCATCAAATATCTATAAAAGTACACTCATGACACCCATCTAATGATCTCTTGGCCAGAGGCACAAACATCATTTTAATTTATTTTGGAGTAAAGGTGCTTTCCCTGCAGGGTTTGAATAATCTTACTATGAATTAAACAGACGTTCATTAAAAGAGAGACTTTACTAAATATGACAAGTAAACACAGGAAAAGGGGATGAAGAAGGGAAAATTTCAGAAAATATGGTATCCTAGTTCATCATACAACATGCCACAAATTTTAACCAAGGTCTTTTTTTATAGATGGAGCTATAATAAAACGGAGGGACCCAGTAGTAACTTCTATACTTCTCTCATGTCCTAGCTGCACTGGAATGAAACCTCTGTAACAATGCATGGTTTCCTCCTCCTTTGGAACACCGTGATGGCCTGCAGGGATGCTAACATGTAGACTATTCATCTCTATCCTACAGTAGCAGATGGGATAGCTTTCTCCCAGTCCTGTTGCTGCCTTTTCACAGGCCTCTTAACTACCTCTAGAGCTGAGAAACCTCAGACCACTGTACAAAGATATTGGAGCAAAAGCAATAGGACCAGACAACTTTTCTATTGACTTTTGCCAATGTTATCAGCCAACACAGACAGTAACCAAAGGAGGTGAAAGGGGATGGAATGTTTCCTTCCAAAGAATCTGGGCAGGAGAAGGGTGACCCGCCAAGCTGCATTACATTGCTGATTAGAGCAAACAAATGAAAGTCAGTGGGTGGTGGGTAGCTTTGGTGCACCAGGGTTCAGGATAGAACTAATACACTCACTTCATTAACAAGAAGACATCTCTCAGTGGACATTGCTAAGGCCCTGTCTACACCGGCAAGTTTCTGCGCAGTAAAGCAGCTTTCGGCGCTGCAACTCCCGAGGTGTACATGCTGCCAAGCCACTCAGTGCACAGAAACTGCGCAGTTGCAGTGCTGTAGAAAAACCACCCCAACAAGAGGTGTAGATCTTTCTGCGCTGGGGCTACAGCGCTGTGGTGCCAGTGTAGACACTGTGGTGATTAAAGCGCTGCGATTGGCCTCCGGGAGCTGTCCCACAATGCCTGTTCTCTCCTCTCTGATCATCGGTTTGAACTCTACTACCCTGCTTTCAGGTGACCAACCATCAGCCCCACCCTGTAAATTCCTTTGGAAATTTGAAAGTCCCCTTCCTGTTTGCTCAGTGATGTGTGCAGTAGTCTCAGTGTATCTTTCCAGGTGGCCATGCCTGCTCCATGCACCAGGTGATCCCCCACTTGGAGCAATGCCAAGCTGCTGGACTTCATCGGCATTTGGGGAGAGGAGGCTGTCCAGTCCTAGCTATGCTCCAGCCGTAGGAACTATGCTAACTCTGCCAGTGTAGACATACCCTAAGTGAGAGTAGGATGGCCAGTCAAGTAAGGAATCGACATATAGGGCACTGTTTCTCAGCCAGTAGGTTGTGACCCCCAAGGGTGTAATAAAAACAATCAAGGGGTTACAAGGCCTTGAAAAATTGATTTCATTCTACTGCAATGAAAATCTCGCTCCTCAGCTCACCACACAATCGTCCTCTTCATGGTCAAGTATTCTCTGTCAACAAGACTGCACACGACTTCTCAAAACACGCACACCACACATACAGTCACATAAATACACCCTATACCACTTATCACTGGACTATTTTAACTCTTATTTTTATAGTAAATTTATGAGGGTCACAACATTTTTTGACTTTGAATATGAAGTTGCGGACCTGAAAGGTTGAAAAACACTGCTCTAGGGCATCCTTGGTAGTGACATTCCAAAGGGCAAAGTGTTTCTTACAAGTCCCAAACCCTGCATCTCCTAAAACTCCCTATGCAGGAAAATCACAAAACAGGCAATATTTCAAGAGTCATCAACAGGTCCAGTGATGCTAATGTTTCCTTCTGTGTTGCTACGGGAGACAGGGGAGGGGAGGAGAGGAGGAATTATGACAGCTCCCCAGAAGACAATGTTGCAGGGACTTTCATTTAAGAGGACTCGTCTTTGTTTTCAGGGTGTTTTTCTGGGGAGCTTCCCCAAAGAAGATAGTGTAGGAAAGGTCTTCCAGTCCTCTCCCATTGACTGCTAGAACCACCCAGGGGAAAAGATAGAGGGGCTGGGAGGAAAGGGAAAGAAGAACAAACACTCCTACTCAGAGTTTATACAGTGAGCACAGACTGGTTTGTTTACCTATCGTGTCCGCAGGTTCGGCCAATCGCGGCTCCCACTGGCCGCGGTTCGCTGCTCCAAGCCAATGGGAGCTGCTGGAAGCGGCTGCCAGCCCATCCCTCAGCCCGTGCCACTTCCAGCAGCTCCCATTGGCCAGGAGCAGTGAACCGCAGCCACTGGGAGCCACGATCGGCCAAACCTGCAGACGCAGCAGGTAAACAAACTGGCCCGGCCCACCAGGGGCTTTCCCTGCACAAGCAGCGGAACAAGTTTGGGAACCACTGGCTTAGAGACACATCATAACCTGTGGATATTTATCTCAACGAAGCCTAGACTCCTGGCTTTTTCATGATCACCCATATCTGACATTCTCTCTGGCTTTTTTGGCAATCTGTTGTGCAGCTGAACCCAGCCACAGCAAGGCCAGGATGTTTATGCTGTGCCCAAGCTTTCCTGACAGATAATTAGGCTGTAACTTGGATCACAGAGAATTTTAAGAGCCAAATGAAAAGTTCCCTATTTGCAAATGCTCACAGCTGTGAATCCCAGGGCTGATTTGTTAAGGAAGATTTATTGTATTTTTAAGGATAGCATTTTGCGACGCTTGCACAAGGGACACTGTGTAAGTGTCTACGCCTCATTCTACCTGGCTGTATTGATGTATCAAAGTTTTAAAATCTAGAAATATTTCTAATATATTTATGGTAATTATTTTGGTAAAATCTGATGACACAGAAGGTTGAGAGTGGCTTCTACAAATGCTACAATCAATGCTCACCAGCCGCATTAGTTAATACTTCCAATATCCATCCAATAGTAATAACACTTGGAATGCAGTATGAACTCTCAGGGCTGAAACAGTCTACACAAATGTCTTTAGCTGCAGAGGATTTCCACAGGAGAATAACAGAATGAGCTTATGCTGAAGACTAATAAAACTTGTACATTCAATCTTCATTTGTGTTTGCATGCAAATGTGCTTCAGTTTTTTGTTTGGAAAAGATTGGTGTAGTAATTTGGAAAGTGCTGGATCTATGACTATTCAGACATTATTGATAGTTCTTAAGTGCTGCTGCTTTTCAAACCATCATGACTCACAGATGCTGGGTGAATAGCACATGCAAGCCAGGCATGTGATTTTTCTCCGAATGTGAGAGAGAGAAAGATGTGGTATATACAAGGTGCAGACATTATTTCTCATTATATGGTTTAAGTGGATTAATTTTTAGGGAGCAAATCCTGTGTCCTCCCCCACCATACTCAGCCAGATCAGCCCTATAGGCTGGCTATGCTTGGCTGCCTTGGGCAGCTACAACTAAATTGGAGCAGCCCTGAGGGTGTTCTCTGTTGCGCCAGTGGCTAAAGCAGCACCAGGATCAGGGCACCGCAAAGATGGCATAAAGACACCTTTACCCCCATTGCCCACATCCCCAGGTCCTACACCAAGTACAGTTTAGCTGAACTAACCCCAAAATATTTCTTCTTTGCTTCTGCTATAGCCTTTGGTACACCTGCACTCTAACTCAGTGGAAACATGTGGCCATTCTAGAGCTCCATTGCTCTGTTCCTGTGCCCAACTCTTGTCATTTCCCAGAGTTAAGTCAGAACCTGCTTTGAGCATAAGAAGCAGTGAAGACAGATAAGTCCTTTAGGGTCAAGCACTGTGTGTAAGACCAAGAACCACCAGCCGTATTTCATCCCACCCTGCTGAATGGTAGGGTGGGTTGTTCTCCGAAATTCCTAAAATCAGTTTGGATCCAGGAATCACTGATGGGGAAATAAATCACTGCAGATTGTAATGCTTGGTTGATTATATTTTGGTTGCCCTAACTTCAAAGAGGCTCTAATCTAACTGTTCCAGTTACAATCTGAAGGGCTCAAAAAGTAAGAGAACTGTTTAAATATCTTTAGTTTTATTAGCCACCTAGCTGCTCTGTCCCTGAAGTCCTCCATCCCACTCCATCTGTCAATGGCAGTGTCTCTGTTGAGTTCAAAGGGAGCTGGATTGGGCCCTTTGTGACGATTGTGATTCCAGTTGCTTATTCAAGGAAGAGAGAACTTGAATGACTGAAGGAGATCCTTAATGAGACTGAAATTAGTAGTTGTATATTTTAACAGTTTGAATAGTGCTCCTAAGATTGAGTGATATGATGAAAAGCCTGAAGAGTGAAGAAATCAAGAACTCTCAAACTAGAGACTGTTTTGCAAGCTTTAGCAGTTACTACGGAATTTCGGTGGGTCCTACATAGCTTTATCTTTTTCAGCATTTTGATGAGCCACAAAAACTCAAATATTCTTTCCTCTCTGACTGCACAACCCTATTTGTCACCTAACACCCTACCCTGGAACCCATACAGATATCATTAAACAATTACAACCCGCACTCAGTGGGGACCACATCCTGAAATAATTCTTTCCTGGACCCCCTCTTCTGGCCTTCAAACAACCCCTCAACCTCACCAAGTTCATCATCAGAAGCAAGTTTCCCACAGACCAGACCCAACCATAACAACAGATGCAAAACCTGCAGACATATCTCTACTGCTACAATGATCAATATCCCCCACCACAACACATCTTTCAAGATCCACGGGTCCTACCATGCCTCTCACAACATGTGGTGTACCTCCCGCAGTGCACCAAATGCCCCCATAACAACTATGTGGGTGAAACCAGACAACCACCACACTCTTGAGTGAACTCGCACTATCACCCATGGGTGAACACTTTTCACAAAATGATCACTTCATATCTGCAACTTCTCTGTGATCTTGCACCTTCAAAAGACAAGTCTGGAAGAGTACATTCAGAACTTTGCTAGGCACTAAAATCATGGTCTTAATAAAGACACTAGATCTCTACAACCTACTAACACACACACCCCCATTTTTGTCCTATGACTACAGAGGTATTAAGAGGCCATTTCACCTTGAATGGTCCCTTAGATGTGTGTTAACTACTTATGATAAACAATCTGTTTCACCTTGTATTTAGCTGTGATACTCTGAGTACCTTTCCCAGACCTGAAAAAGAGCTCTGTGTAGCTCAAAAACTTGTCTCTTTCACCAACAGCCAAAGTCTGGCAAAGGGCCTTTTGGAACTCACGTGAATGAAGACTATTAGTGATTTAAAACATCAGTGTTTAAAAAGGAAAATGTTTGTCAATAATGTCTACGTTCAGTAGCAATTAACTGTATCATTTCAGCCTCTGTGGCCCAATTATTCTGCTGCACAGGAGTAAGGTTCTGATTCAGATTCAAAGCATTATTATTAATGATAGTTTGAGTTAAATCTCATCAAATTTGATACTGCAAATGGGGACACATAGCCAGTTAAAATAACAGAGCTTGTGTCAGCAAAATTCTCAGAAACAACAGAAAAATTTCCTCTCCCAGAAGCAGAATACTCTGAGCCTTTTTGAACATCCTGAACACCTCTTACACTCTTTTAATTAATATAAGTGAGGTTTCTGTCTGCCAATGCCAATTCCAGTTTTTATGGCTAGCTTTGTATGCGTTAGAAAGACTAAGTTCATTTTTCAAAAGCCTCCTTTCTGGCACCTGCAAAATTTGCATCTTCATTCTTGCACTTGCAAAATGGATGTTATTGCAAACTTGGGTATGTGCTGCTCTGACCTGTTAAACTGCAGGTGCAAAAATTCAGACGCATATTTTGAAGGGGCAACAAAAGGAAGGTCACCCTTTTGAAAGTCCTGCCCTAAATGTATCCGCTTTTTTCATCCTCCCCTTATACAGAGCCCACTTTCTGCTTCAACAGTGCCTGACTACCAGGTCAGGTTGAGTAGATGAGCAGTGCAGAAGCGCTCAGAGAAGAGGGCTTTTTATTGCTGCCACCCCCATTCAGACACACCAGGGGTTCTCAAACTGGGGGTCGAGACCCCTCAGGGGTCACGAGGTTAGTGCATGGGGGGTCGTGAGGTTATTGCAGCCTCCACCCCAAACTCCGCTTCACCTCCGGCATTTATAATGGTGTTAAATATATAAAAAAGTGTTTTTAATTTATAAGGTGGGGTTGCTCTCGGAGGCTTGCAATGTGAAAGGGGTCACCAGTACAAAAGTTTGAGAACCACTGAGACGCACAGTACAGGAATATTCAGGAAAACAGGAGGCACTTCTACTCGCTGCCATCAGGTGTATGGGCTTTCGGCTATAGAGAAAAATTGTGAGT
Source organism: Mauremys reevesii (assembly GCF_016161935.1). NCBI lineage: Eukaryota > Metazoa > Chordata > Testudines > Geoemydidae > Mauremys > Mauremys reevesii. The sequence continues at coordinate 76,662,520 of NC_052631.1, forward strand.
TGTTGTCACGAGGGAGCATGAAGCAGTAGATAATGTATGTAGCAACTTCTGTCATGCGCTCTCAGGACAGACTTCAAGTCAAAAGAGAGAGAAGCTTGGTTTACATTACCATTTTATGTTGGTAGAACTACATCACACGGTGTGTGGAAAATCCACACACCCCTGAGCAAACATAGTTATACCAACCTAGCCCCACCTTCCCCCCCCCCGCCTCCCCCGCCCCCCCCCCCCGGTGTCAACAGCATTATGTCAATGGGAGGGCTTCTCCCGTTGACATAGCCTCTTGGGGAGGTGGAGTACCTTCGCAGACAAGAGAAGCTCTTCCATTGGCATAGGTAACATCTTCACTAACCACTCACTGCAGTGCTGTACGTCTAGACAAAGGTGCATCTTTTCCTCAAAGAAACAACCATGACTTCTTAATCAGTTCGCCCTCCTCCTAGAATGATCCTGCAGAATTTATCCTGTAGCTCTGATAATCTAATCTCCTGACCGCTGACTGTATATGAATTCAGTACTTTTCAGTGATTAAACCAGAGCCAAAGTTTTCTGACTGGATAGGGCCCTGCTTAGGGTTACAAATTGCTTTTCTTCTCAGTTTTGGTTCTCAGGTATCATTCAGAACACCAGCTAAGAAGAATGTAAATAATCTGATCAAAACCTGATAACAAAAGTGGATCTCAATTAGTATATAAGGCACCAAGCGATGGTTGGGGCTCAGGATGGCAAATTGACAAAAAGACAACCAGTACAAATCGGTGTAACAGATATTTGAGATTAGAGTTGATATTTACTGTCAGGCCTGTTCTGTGCTAAGGAAAAATACAATGATATACACAGCTCTTAAAAAATGAAAATCTGAAGAGGCCAGCTTTCACCATACGCTGAATGTGCTGGCACGAAAAATGAAAGGGCAAGTGAATGTGGGTGAAACCCAAATGTTTAAGGTGTGTTTAAGGGACTAGAAAGCCTTAAGAAATAAATATCTGCCCTACTTTGAACCACTGACCTTCCGGGTAAGAGCTAAGCAACCAAAGTCTTAACAAACAAACAAACAGATTCAAACTAAAGTCCTGCTAATGTAGGCAGCCAGTGGGAGGATTTGAATGGCAGGATGATAATAGCAGACTGCTAATAGCAGACTGCTGAGGAAAGTCAGCTCAAAGGACAGCCTGGAGAAGGTGGCAAAATTTAAAAGGTGGAATGAGAGGAAAAAAGAAAGGGCCTGATTCTTATTTAGACTAAGGGCCCTTTGTACTGTTCTGACAGGCCTTAAACTGACAGTAAATACATTCTTGCTCAATTTAAGGCTGCATTACACTGCCTCCAGAAGTAGAAAGAAGCCTTAGTGTAAATGGGAATTGGACCCAAAATGTACACAAGCAAATAACATTTAAAATAAAAAAAAATGTAGCTGAATCTATCGAATACCCTACGGTGGGAGATGATGATAGGCAGCAAGCTAGACACTGTAGTAAGTTAGGCATCAGAAATCTTCTGGTGTTGGGCTGAAATCCCTTGATGAAAGCACAGAGGAAAATGAGACAAAGAGCCTGTTTCTGAACTCAGATTGACATCAGTCAGGGATAGAGCCATGGGAGTCAATGGAGTGGCCTAAAGATTTACCAATGGGCTTCAGTACGTAAAATTAAATGGGCAAATAATTTGGTGCAGAATTGTCTCCTTTGTAACCTGCTGAGCAGTTGGGGTCTTTTTGCTTGGTTTTGGTCCAGGGGAGGTTTCCCCTTGTACAGATGGCATGTGCGTGTTTAAGAGGCATCTACCAATTTCATGACCAGAACTTTCAGCCCATAATTTCTGCGTATGAGAACAGCTGGGATGTGAGCCATGGCACCAGCAGCTCTACTCAACATGGCTGAACTCAGCACACAAGCCCAGACCCAAACACCTGCAAATCTTTGGGAAGTTTGGATCTGGATTCAGATCCAGATTGTGTGCCTTGGCTCAGCTCTAATTTCCACGGGTACCAATGGTTTGCAGAACCAGTGCAGTTTCTCTCTGCCAACATAATTCATTGATAGTTATGAGTGTTCCGCTGAAAGGTTTGATAGGTTGTGAAGGAGGAAGCCACTGATGTGCTGACCCAGTAAGTTGTAAAACTATATTATTCTGCATAACAAAGGAGTTTAATCCCTGCTTTAAATGCAAAACGCAACTCACCCTCAACTCTTGGAAATGTTGATCACAACTCCAAATATACAACAATATCTTAATATTTTGCATTATGCAGTTAGCTATTGTGTCTTGTTCTCACAGGAGGGTAGTGAAGCACTGGAATGGGTTACCTAGGGAGGTGGTAGCATCTCCATCCTTAGAGGTTTTTAAGGTCAGGCTTGACAAAGCCCTGGGATGATTTAGTTGGGGTTGGTCCTGCTTTGAGCAGGGGGTTGGACTAGGTGACCTTCTGAGGTCTCTTCCAACCCTAATCTTCTATGATTCTATAATTCTATGACTACCAACATCATATTTATATCCAGATCATGAACATGAGCTATGCACCTTCCAATACTGTCTATTGAACTAGTATGAATTGCAACCCTCCTCATGTAAACAATGGCACCTATAGGCCTATTTCGACATATGTACATTTACAAAGTACTTATAACCAAGAAGGCCTCATCTGCTATATTGACTGATGGATTAAAATGTAATATACAGATTTCAAAAGACTGAAGCCAGATCTATTTTTTTAAAAAGGTATGTTCACAATTTCAGCAATTCCAGAAACAAACAAAATGAGCCCTTAATGATTGTGGTCTATTATAAATAACCTGCGTGAAAGTAGATTTTAATATCCATTCAACTTTTTTTTTCAAATCAGCTTTAGACCTTCAAGAGGTTTCAAAAGAAGCTTAAAACAATAAAACAGTTTGATTAAATTTTGCTGGATGTTTGATATAAAACATCAGACATTAAAGGATACAAAACCAGCAACAAGTGCAAATAATTTAAATCAAATTACAGATTTGAAAATAATGAAATTAAAACCTTTTCTTCATATTGGTATTCATCTGCTCTTCATTGCTGTTTGCAGCAGCCATTTGTTTTTATCTTCTTCACTTTGAAGAACAAACTTTCTCCAAGATAAAAGCTTTTGATTTTAATCAGTAACTGAAATGTCATTCTATCAGGATGCAGATTCTAAAGGCCAATCAGGAAGGAAAACGCCATTGGTCTAAACCAGCATGACAATCATGTAAATATATGGCCTTTGATTATAAAGTTCTGTGATACAACATCAGATATCAGACTACTTTATGCTCCATGATAATGATTCTCACTAACACTCCCTCATGCCTTGTAACGCTCAAAGCAAAGAGATGTTCTAGAGTTATTGCACACAAGCTCTTACAGCTTCACCTCTACAAATCTGGTCTTTAGAATCTTTGCAGATGAACAAACGAAATGGATACTTGGTTTCTAATCCAGTGAGCTGTTCAAGAACAGGTTTCCCCACTAATCAGCCAATTTGGCTGTGATTCATGAAAGCCCCCTTAATAGGATGTAAGCAAGTGCATAAGTGCTGTCTTGAATAGAGATGGACTTAATTTAAGATCATGCTTAGCTGTTTTTCTTTCCTGAATCAGGGCCAGAATCGGGGGTAACTCCAATACAGTTAAACTGGTGTGAAATCAGAATGTGCCTACTCTATGTAAACATTTAGTATTATTTGTGTATTATTCTATATTATTAATGTAGTTCAATTGGTGTGCATGTTGCTATACCCTGACAAATAAGAAGAAACGGTCTCTGTGCAAAAAAGTTCCCAACCACTCTGTTAGTTATCTTTTCCCTCCCACTCTGCTAGTCTCTCTCTCGCGCTTGCTTCATCGCTATTCTCCTGCTCACTTTACATCACCTCTGTGCTTTTATTTTACTTGTACAGTGCCACAGGACCAACACCCCACATCTGCTGTGCCTCCTTTGAAATGACTGAGCGCTTTGGAAAGCACTACTTTATAGTGGGTGGAGTTCCATGAGCTTTAGATGGGAGGGCCTGCTTGGCAACTACTCAAATGCACCTTTAAACAATGGGCCCGCCAAAGCCAGAAAATTGCAGAGCACTGAGAAAATTGTTGAGTAGAATGCAAATTGTGGAATCCACCATTTCATTGCACCTGCAATTTTCTGATGGCAATGCTTATTACTGACAGCCTTTGAGTGAGAGAATGCTTTTAAGAGTGAGAGCTAAACCTGAGACCACCAGTTCTGTTAAACAGCATGTTTCACAAAGAAAAGTTGTATCCAAATCCTTTACCATTAGTGTTCAAAAAGTTAACTGCCATTCTAAAAGAAAACTTTCAGTCACAGCACCTAAACTAGGATCAGAAAAAGTCAACAGCTCTGCTCCAATTAGGATAAGCAGCACAGCAGTCAGGTGGAAAGAAATATCCCTGTTTGGGACAATATGAGAGTTAATTGTTGTGCAAGTTATTCTGATTTTCTTCACACTACACATGAGCAAACCAACATTGCACCCCTTATTGCAGGCAATTCTTCATTTCAAACAATGCAGCAGAGTTAAAAAAATATCAGGATGATTTGACTGCCTATTTTAATAAAATCTTTAAAAGATTTTTTCTTGTGCTCTGCTGTTGCTGCTTCTTCATTAAAGGAGGAGGAAAGCCACTTGAGATTGTCCAATGCCTAGCATTCATGAGGAACCTGCACAAACAAATCATTTGCTGGACAAAAAAACAAACTGTCACTACTCACCATTCTTTAAGTTTGGTGAAATATCCAATCAGTCTCAGTGGGCGGTGGGGGGAGGTCAGGAAGAAGAATTAAAAAAACAACAACAACAACAAAAAACACCATACACATTCCCATAATGAAGGGTCTAAAAATGCCCTACTCATTGATGCAAAATTACCGTTATTGTTTATCCTCCTTCTACTTGATACAGCTTTATACAAAATGCACCACGAAAAATACAACCAAACAACCAACACATTAGTTAAGAGACCTTCCATTTTACTTTGACAGTTCATGATAATGGAATTTAATTGTGGAAAAAGCTGAATAATTTTAGCTGAATGTCATTTGGTTCATTCAAACTGGGAATCAGGGACATTTTTAACAAAGGTTTTCAAACTTCTTTTGAAATCAGGAAGCTGCTGTGCACAGATAAGGGGAGAGGTTTGAGGATTCTCTATCAGAAATTTCAAGGTTTTTTCCATCTGCTTTTTCACATTAACTGGTAATTATCCAGAAAGGCACATAATAGTGCAGAAATGACAGAAGCTGACAAAGGTTTTCCTAAGATATGTAAATTGTCAGTGATAGGCAAGGTGCAACAGAAAGGCTTTCTACAGCACAATTATTTATGCCAGTTTCATTTGCTTTTAGGTAGCAATGATGGCATGCTACACGGCAGCTTCTTATCATGTGTACTGCACATTAGCTTCAGTACCAGGCACTAAGAAAATATGGCAAAAAATGTAGCTTTAAGGTTGGTGGCCTCCTCTGACTTGGTTTTTTTTATTTCTGAGATCTCTCATTTATTTTTAAGAATTCGCAACTTAATTTCTCATACTGCAATAATAAATAAATAACTTTATATTGAAAACTCTGTCACATATTTATTACATTTTGCATATGAATATACATTCCTGATAGATGGATTATTTTAGGTATGATGGCTTTAAAGGAGCACTCGGCTGTTTGTGCATGATCTTCATTAGCCATTTTCACTGACTGCATATTTTCTGCAAATAGGAGGGTCCATGAGAGATGCTAGGATGACAAACTATCTACTCCAGTTGAAGAGCAAAGCCACCATTGTAAAATTCTCATCTGCTCTTCTGTATTCTGTTTGTTAAACACATGATGGAACACTGCTATTCTATCTCCTCTTAAAAATTTAACACACTTAAGGCCAGATTCTGATACCCGTTCCTCATGTTTAGAAGCACCTTTCTCCACAAATATTCTCATTGGTACTTTTTAGTGCAATATAATCAGAATCTAACCCTCAGTAAGTATGCTAACAATATAAGGCGATGTATAGCTCTCAAGCGGTACTTTGGACATGGGTTACATAATGCCTCATCTGCCTGTATCAAGCTGAGTAGAGGGGGAGAGCATGAAGGCTGGACAAATACTGTGTCCCACCCCCCCGCCGCCCGCTTTTAAAATGAGGTTTTGAGTTTGTTGGGTTCTCTTGTAATTTATTTATTTATATGAGTAAAACACAGCAGACAGGCAACATCCTTTCCCTGCTGACCTACATCTAAGGCCTTGCTTTAGGTGGAAAACATATAAATCACATAGCCATTGTGCAATGGTGTGCATGGAGAAATATTCCTTCCTGATCCCTGCAGCAATCAGCTCATACCTAGAAGCATGAGATTTAATTGCCTTTTACTGAGCATTCACTTACAAATATTATTAGAGTTCATAATGTGTGTGACAGATGAGGAGCTATTATGTATTTATCTATGAATACCGGTGTATAATCATAGAATCATTGAATCATAGGACTGGAAGGGACCTTGAGACTAAGAGATCATCTAGTCCAATCCCCTGCATGCACGGCAGGACTAAATATTTTCTAGACCAGGGATCGGCAACCTTTGGCATGTGGCCCGCCAGGGTAAGCACCCTGGTGGGCTAGGCCGGTTTGTTTACCTGCGGTGCTTACCCTGGTGGGCCGCATGCCACAGGTTGCCGATCCCTGATCTAGGCCATCCTTGACAGGTGTTTGTCTAACCTGCTCTTAAAAAATGGTATAAATATTGTAAGTGTCCTGGTCAGCAAGGTAAATTTAAAATAAAATTATGGTGAGTTATTAATATTTCCTATATGACTGTATTGATCTAACTTAGCAAGGGGCTGTGGGAAGAGTTAACAAGAAAGCAACACAACAAGATGCCCAGCACACAATTGAAAGACACTAGAGCTAGCTGTTAGCTTAAAGGATCCTGCCTCCTTTCACTAGAATGAGGAGGCTGGGGATCAAAAGAACACTAAAGAGTTAAAAAGCCTTCTAAGGAGAAGAAGAGGGACACTAGCTGGAGAAGATGTCTAGGGAGACAGGCTGACAGACTCAGAGAGAGGCTCTGAGTAAGAGTCTATAGGGAGCTACTACTATCAGCGTCCCCATGGCAAAAATGGCTAAACACCCAGTAAGCTAGACATGTACATGGTCTGTTTTATTGTTTTAGGATCTGTTTTCCTATTAAATGCTTTTGTTCTAAATAAATAATACATTGCTTTGAAGGAGGCTGTCGGGTCACTGATGATCACTGTCAGTGCCTCAGAGGGAATAGAACTGAAGGGATATAAGTCAGACTTGCTGAGATAAATTGGTACGCAGGGCACTGTAACCTAAGGACTATGGTTCTTGTGTGGCTAAAAGCGTAGGCGACCAGGATAAGGTTAAAGTAAGTGACTGTATATACATCCCTGCAGGCATATCATATCCTGAGCTACAGAGAGTCCCCCTCACTCCCGTTGCCTGTTAAAACTAATGACGCTATGCAGCCACATCAAAACCACACACATACTTGTCTATTTTTCTGGCAAAGAGCAATTTCTATCATAAAATAAGTGTCTAACCAATTAATAGAGTGAAGTGTGGGCACTCACCTACGAAGCAGCAAGACCCAGATATAAGCACAAACTTTCTGCAAAATTCCCTGCAAGCATTCACAGTTGAACATATCAATCTTACAGTTGCAGGCCTCCTTCTCAGCACATACTCCTGAGATCTAATTGCTTCAATAGTGACCTGAAGAGACCAACTTTAGGGCTCAAAAAATACATTGTTTTCCATGTCCATTCAGCCCTTCACCTCTAATCAAAAAGGTTAGCCAGGTCTTCAGTTAGAGGCAGTTACAATAGTGCTTTCTGTGATATGCACAACTATACAGTAAAAAGGGATGAGACCACGAATGTGTGTCCAAAAAGCCCCCAAATAGCCATGCGATGGTGGCAACTTTGGGTCACTATTGGCATAGGCTGGCTTCAAAAATGCTAAAGTTCTGGAAATACTAAACAAATCAAATTGACCGCATATCAGCGGAAGCAATCTGAGGAGCAAATGGCAGGACTGAACTTGAATGAACCTCTGAATTCCTCGCAGCAAACCCCTACAACAAATACTGGGTTTTTGCCGGAAGAATTGATGTGAAACCTCAGACTAATTTTCTTTTAGTAACCATGTGGTATTTACTTAACTTCTTATATCCTTCTGCATTCAGAGAGATACGTAGCTTAGCATATTATGAACTAACAGCTAAAATGTTACCTAATATCCTCACACTGGTCAACAAGGGCAACTAGACACATGTGCCTTGTTTTGCAAACTGACTGGACCTGTTGGCCAGGGACTTTCTCGGTAAAATCTGCCAACCAGAAGATTTCACTGGAACTGTCAAGAAATCCATCATCACTTACCTCCCTCAGCAAAGGCACAAAAGAGTCTAATAGCTCTGCACTCCCTGGAAAGTCTCTAAAATAACAGAGTGCCTTCCCAAGGTAGAATTTCAAGGCCAGATTCTCAGCTGGTATAAAGTGGCAGAGCTCCTTTGAAGTGAATGGAAATATGCTGGTTTACACCAGCTGAGGATCTGGGTCCACACATGTTGTTCTTTAACTAGGCTCCAGGAGCAACAACTAGTGCTGCATAATTACCCTCCCAGCCACAAAATTCAAAGACTGCACATTATGTTTTCAGTAACAAAGTATGAGCTGATTAAAAATCTTGTTATCGTTCTGGAGCCTTTTGAGTTAGTTACTTGGCAGGTCAGTCCAGGAAGGGTGCTCTGGAGCCAGATTCTAACCCATATGCAGTATTTATTCTCTCCCTTTGACTTAGCTGCCACCACCTCTTGCCTGGATAGCACTGGCTATCTTTAAACACTGTTTGTGATTAACCCTTCCACTGCTGGCAGTGGGAGGCTATTGTAGTACAATGGCTCAAGGAAAAAGGCCAGAGTCATCTTTTCCCAAAGGCCTGTTAAAATTCAGGCGATTGCTTAAAACAAAAAAATCCTCGCCGGCCTGTGTGAGGCAAATGCGAGATTATCAATGGAACTTGCCAGAAAATAAATAAATAGGTAAATCGGAGAAGGAAGATCAAAGAGATGAAGCAATCATATAATACTTTGTACTTCTCAAGTGCTGTCTCTCACTGGAGCGCCAGGCATTTTACAACCAACTAAATTGACCTTGCCACATCACTGTGATGTAGGGAACTTTGACAGGCCACGTTTTACATGTGGGGAATTGGCACACAGAGAAGTTACATGACTTGCCCAATGTCAAGCAGCAACTGAGATAGGAGTCAAACCCATGTCTCTCAGCTGCCACTCTGCTCTATAGGCTTTGCATTCTCTGTGATAGGTCTGTAAGCAGGAAAACAGAAAACGGATGCAGCTGAATCTCAAAGCCCTCTATATTTGCCTCTCACCTACATTCTCTGACTGTTCCGCTGAAAATATCCAAGTGGCACTTATCTTCAGGAGTAAGACAGTAGTAAAAGCACTCAGAGAAAATTATTTCAGCCCATAATAAAGTGAAAGTGCAGAAAAGCCAACTTTGCCCATAACTCTGCCCAAAATGTCAGCAAACCACCGCTTTTAAGACTGCTATTTTTACACAAAGAGCAGCACTTTTGGGGGGCAAGTCTGCTGGCATAATGAAATTCCTCAGCGTTGCCTCAATGGACACGTGAGTTCAGTTGGACTTAAAGCATCCCCCTTCTGAAACTGGTGCTCAGTGGCTGAGGTTTGCTCAATATGGAAGTCACTGAGAGTCTTTCCACTGACTTCAATGGCTTTGGGACTTGGGTCAGGAACTCACAGTGTATATCACTTCATGTTGTTTTAGGCCCTATCCTATGTTCGGTCCAAAGGACTTGATGACCAAAAAAGGGATTTTAAATTTCTTTTGAATGTCTCTTTTTTAAAATAAATCAATCACAACAACAACAAAATATTAATTGTTAAATGGTGTTACAATATTATCACCTGGCACTGAAGACAAGCAGCTAACACATTATACACAATTTAAATTTGCAACAAAATGCAAACATATGCAGATATTTAATTTTGTTGCAAATATCCCCACCCACCCACTCCCAGCTGAAATTGTGCAACTGTAAAAAATATGTGGAACATTTTTGATGCATTCTGTTTCTGTTGTAAACAGGAGGTTGCTGGAACGGAACTATCCCCAGTTCTTCAAACTATTCTATTCCAACCAAATGCGAACATCAAAAATCAACCTAAAAAAGGCTGAAGCAACAAAGAACACAGTAGCATTCTAGTGAAGATCTGTTTTCTAAATCCTGTCCTTGCAATATCCTACAGCAAGTCATCATTTCTTTGTGCACATTCTGGCTTTTGTTGCTGCTGCTGTTCTGTGGCTCTAAATGTTTCATTCAGTCCCAGTGAAACACTGCAGCTGACATTTTGTCATGTAATGGACCCTACTATTTTACAGGGATAAAAACCAGTGAATCAGCGCTGAGGCATCTTCAGCATAATTGGAGGAGGGATTGATTTGACAACTTTTTTTAATTTTAGAAAGAAATTATACAGAAGTGGTAAATCAATCTTTTATGACTTAGTAGGCAGAACTGTAAGAAGTTTAAAACATCAAACTCCTAAAAAAGTTTCTGTCCTGTAAACCCAGACTATCAAAGTGACTGGGAAATATAAGTGTTACAGCTTCTGCTGGGAACTCAGTAGGTAAAAGAATTTTTAGAGAGATAATATTTTTTCTATATATATGGAGAGAACTGAAGTCACAAGAGCTAATATTACACTTGTATTCTATCTGCCGTAAACCCTGGGCTATAGTTGAACACACACACACACACACTCACACACACATGCAGGCAGAACATCAAATGACTGATCACATAAAAGTGAAATTCCTTTGCAGAATAGTGTATCCGTAGTTTAGCATCTAATCAGCATTAGATTTGCTTCTTACCTGCAGCGCGGCAAATGACGTCAAAGACATGTCTGCATCTCTTCTGTTCTGTGCAGTCAAACAAGTTGTCAGCAAGGGAAAAGAAAAAAGAATTTTCAATTACATGGCCCCTTTAGATCTGGCACAATAATATATCAGGCATTTTCCTTGAGTGCTTAGGAAATAAATGTGCAGAATTTTTGTTGACAAAATTGGCAGCTCTGAACTTAAACACTCATAGCTACCAAAATGTCTGTTTTGTCTCCTAACGGGCTGGATTTTGTTTGAATTTGCTTAATGCTCTCAGTTGCTATTTATGTGAAATGTGCTTCATTCCCCTTCACCCCCCCCCCAGCTGATATTTAACATTTTAAATTTATTTTGCAGTCACCTGCTTTTTTAGCTTACATACTTTTTGTAGTCAGACATTTGTGTAAGATCATAGACTCTGAAATCTATGCTTGTTTTAATAATGCTACATATATCACATATGGAGAAACATTGAAACAGTAAAGCCCTAAACAGACTAACCTCTAAAATTAATAGAGGAAGTAGTGAGATTACAAATGCACTAACATGAAATTACAATAAATTGGCTAGCAGTCTAGTCCTGCTTTAACTAAAGAGAATGAGCACTTTGCCTTCAGTGGCAACAGGATAAAACAGCAATAATAATATTTAACACATACATAACGCTTTACATTCATAGATTTCAACATGCTTTACAAATGTGAGTAAGTATCATTATCCTCATTTTATAGATGGGGAAAGTGATGCACAGAGGGGTTAAGTGACTTTAATCGGGTCACATGGTGAGTCAGTGGCAGAGTCAGGAATGGAATCCAGCCTTGTGCTCTTTCCACTGAATCAGGTCACAGGGATTTCCCACTCTGTTTACAGAAGCCTGCTCACACCTGTATCCAGCTCTCAGCTGAATCATTGACCAGAAATCTCAGTGAGCACATGCTGCACCACTCACTGGAAAAAGAAATCAAGATTTAATACACTCTCCACTGCTGTGAATCACCAGCCAGCTGTTTCGCCCAGCAGTGCTGAAGAAGCAGCCTCAACTGATTATAATTTGTTTGTGTTTTGTACTGGGGTTTCCTGCCATTGCAGACCTTCTGCATTGGACTGAGGGTGACATATTTTTCCCAGCCTGTTCGGATGTATAATTTAAGTGTAGGTCCCACTGGCACCAAAGAAAACATATTTACATCCTGACAATGCAGCCACGTGCAAAGAGAGAGCGTCCACCGATGCAAAGGAAGGAAAAATAGCACTGCAAAAATGTACTTTAACTATGGAAGACATAAGGATATCTTTTGTGATACTGTGAGAAGCTTTACTGTAAAATATTACCTAGCTGGATGTCAGCACAGAGGCAGTAAAACTAGACAGCCGTTTATTTATTATTATTTACATTACAGTATCAACTAAAGACTCCAACAAGATTGGGCTCTGAGCGTGCTAGTCACTATGCAAAGATATACATAGTAAGAGCCCATACCAAAGAGAACTTGCAATATAAATAGAAAAGATGGACAGAGAGTTGGAGGGGAAACTATTATACCCTTTATCAAAGTGTTGCCAGCTTCCATGTCAAACCAAGGGAAATTATTTGTAATATATTCTGTACATGATAAAATAACCCATGTTGGCAGCACTTTAATGAATAAAATAAGTGTTTTAAAAGCACAGACTTTCTGGCTCTTGCCAGCACTCAGGTTTTAAATCTGTTTGGCAGGACTTTGCTTATTAAGGCTCCCCACTGCTAGGTGGCAGTGGGCAGAGGTTCAGGTAATCTAGCCCAGTGATTGTCAACCAGGGGTATGTGTATCCCTTGAGGCACATCAACTCATCTAGATATTTGCCTAGTTTTACAACAGGCTACCTAAAAAGCACTAGTGAAGTCAGTACAAACTAACATTTCATAGAGTCAATGACTTGTTTATACTGTTCTATATACTGTAACAGCGGTTCTCAAACTGTGGGTGAGGTCATATTAACAGGGTTGCCAGGGCCAGTGTTGGTGCCCAGGGCAGAAATCTGAAGCCCGAGCCCCGCCGTGTGAGGCTAAAGCCGAAGCCCAAGTTTTTAAGTGAGGTGAAACTTGGGCTACACAAAACAAAGCAGATTCCTGAAAGGGGTACAGTGGTCTGGAAAAGTTGAGAGCCGCTGATCTAGCCTGGCCTCTGTTAGAGTTTGGAGCTAGGCCTCTTGCGGGTAGTCAGGGTTAATAAGTGATTTTGAATCTACAAGAGGAGAGATGTGCTGGTTGACACTTAAGGGGTTCATCCAGAAAGTCTCACGAAACCTGGAGGCAATGCTGACTATTTGTGTAGCCTGCAAGTTGTCAGTAATAAAGTACTTCACTTTGTTGAAACTTCACCTGACTCTGTGGAGTCCTTACTCCTGCCTGCACCACAACACAACACCAGACAGCCTCAGAGGCCTTTCTCCTTTCTGTCGATACCTGGCCATTTCCCTGCACCTTCCTGGTTGCTCCCACTATATTTGTCATGCAGAATGTCCTGACTAGAGTGGGGTTGTCAGCCACCTCTAGAGAACCATTCCTCTTCTCAGGACCCTGCAAGGAGACCTCCATGGGGCTGGTGGTCTAGGAAAGGAGATGGGGAAGGGCCTCCAGGGCTGTGTTCAGGAATTCATATTCTCTCACCCTAAGCAGGGCAAACAAGACTTTTGCATGCCCCCTCCCAAGTGAAAACCCCTTTTAAAGGGAGATTCTAGGAGCATGGCTGGCCAAAAAGGGCCTTGCAGCATACTCCATAAGGTAGCATCAGGGCTTTCAAAAGAAATAAGGCAAGATCACGTTACCAAAACAGTCAACTCGCTTTAATGCAGCCAGAGCCCTCACCTAGCTACACCTGCCTTCCCTAGAGCTGGCAATAGGCAGCACCTCCCACCAAAACAACACTAAGGCTACGTCTACACTACCCGCCGTATCGGCGGGTAGCGATCGATTTTTCAGGGATCGATATATCACGTCTCATCTAGACGCGATATATCGGTCCCCGAACGCGCTTCTATCGATTCCAGAACTCCACCGCCGCCAACGGCGGTGGCGGCGTCGACATGGAGAGCCCTGGACATCGATCCCGCGCCGTGAGGACGGGTAAGTTATCGATATAAGATACTTCGACTTCAGCTACGTTATTCACGTAGCTGAAGTTGCGTATCTTATATCGATTTTTCCCCTTAGTGTAGACCAGCCCTTACTTTCAATCCTCCCTCAAACACCCACCTGCAACACAGCTAATGGGGGAAAGGAAGCCTATGACAGTGTGTATAAAGGATGGCTTCAATCGGAAATGAGGAGGGCCTAACCTTTTGAACTGGAGAGACACTGTATGAGATTAATAGCAGCAAGAATAAACCAAACTAAAAAAAGTATGAAAATTAGAATTGAGGTAAGAAATTAGATGCTGGGCATGTCAGCAAAGCTGTTTCTGGAAGCTGCTGAGTTTTTAATCAGGCATCCAGACCGTCTCTACACCATATTTCTACAGTTACTTTTACATTGTGTCTGTCATACAGCTGCTTTGTCCAATTTAGGATGAAATATTTCCAGAAACCTTCTGTTTTCTTGAGTTTATTTAGTAAAGTTGTGTTTAACTTGCTGCAAAAAACTATGTCTTTCCGGCCTGGAGAGAATGTTTTAGGCAATCCACTCCTGGCTAGTTTAAAGACATTGTCTTCTCCTCATACGGTCATATTTTATAGCGGCAAGGCCAGCAAGATTTTTCCTAACATTGAAAATTAGTTATAGGTGACAAAAAGATTTTGAAATACACAGAATATATGTAATAAAATGAATGTTTTTTTTCCTTTGGTAACAGTTAGAGCTGAGCAACCCCCTGAAAAATGTTGAGACTGTCCCCTGGAATAAAACCTTGAATTAACTTTAGCTGGGTTTGTATTCACTTCCCAGGGACATTCTGACCCAGGTGTTTACTGACAGGAACATTCCTGGGCAGAGCTGGATTAAGGCATAGGCACTATTTAGGTCCTTGCCCTGGGCCCTGGCTTCTGGAGTCATGTGGTTACACCAGTGATTTAAGATTTCATATTTTTAAAAAGTTTCTAGCTCTCAATTGTGAAGAAAAGCTTGAAAATGTGACCTGAGTGTAACTGATGGAGGAATATCTGCCTGAATCTGCAGACAGCCTAAAACAGTAGCTCTAAGAGGTGTGAATTGCCTCAGTAAATGTCAATGAAGTATTAACGCCTAGACCCACTGCTCTGGGGAACCTCACCAACCCCTTCCCTGCAGCAGCGGACTGTGTATATGGCAGGAGGAGAAAAGTCTAGTAGTCTTGATCCACCCATTCACTCCAGTGAGCACACATACCCTGGCTGCTGAGGTCAGTACTGGGGACTCTCTGCTACCAGATAAGGAGCAGAGGGGACCTCTTCCTAATGCTGCAGCTGCTGTCTCTGTGGGAGGTTTTCTGCCACACCACATATGGGATGGGGCCATGAGGCAGGGCAGGTCAGGTACCATTTAATGATGTGCCTAGGAGACTGAATGTTAAGTGACTATTAGAGAATGTTCACCAGCAGTAAAATTTACCCATCACTGGGGTTAACCTCACCAGAAACCAGATTCTAGAAGTGTTACTCATTCCCTTAAGGAACAGAAAAAAAATACCTCATGATCCATGTACATAGTCATAACTAAACAACACATCTTGAATTTGAATGTTAAATAATTGCAACAAACTGCTCGAGAACCATCTACAGATGGAGAATTATTCACCAAAATCATTCAGCAAATAATTGTGAATAATGAATGCATCCAAGAAAATTGTAAGCTAAAAAGGAGGTGAGGTAAAATTCATTGTATAAATTATTCACTTCAAATTATTCATTCAGCTCTAGTAATAATGAACTAAAATATAGGCTTCAAGAAGAATATAACTGGGCGTGAGAGATTTTAGGTGACAGTTTGAGAGAAGGGTAAGAAAAACCATAGCAGAGGTAAAAGTGCCACAGAGGCACTGGAGAATTTGTCTCTGTTTATAACGTGTCCAGAAGCTGGACAAACTTCCCCTTTTTAGTTCAATAAGTATTCAGAGATTCATAGACTTTAAGGTCAGAAGGGACCGTTATGATCGTCTAGTCCAGAGGTGGGCAAACTATGGCTGTGGCCCGCGGGACCCTCCTGCCTGGCCCTTGAGCTCTCTGCAGGGGAGGCTAGACCCCGCTGTTCTCCCTCCCCCGCAGCCACGCCGCCGCACAGGCAGCGCTCTGGGTGGCAGAGTTGTGTGCTCCTGCCAAGCCGCGCAGCAGCATGTCTGGCTTTGGCTGGGTGGCACGGCTGCCAGACATGCTGCTCTGGGCAGCATGGAAGGGGGCCGGGGGGTTGGATAAGGGGCAGAAGGTCCTGGGGGGCAGTCAGGGAGCAGGGGGCAGTTGGATGGGGCGGAGGTTATGGGGGTGGTCAGGGGCCGGGGAAGCTTGTCAGGGGGTGGGGGGATGGATGGGGTCAGGGGAGGGTTCGATAGGGGTGGGGTCCTGGGGGGCCTGTCAAGGGGTGGGGGGTGTGGATAGGAGTCAGAGCAATCAGGGGACTGGGAGCAAGGGGGTGGGATAGGGGGTGGGGTCCTGGGGGTAGTTAGGGGCAAGGAGTCCCAGGAGGGGGCAGTTAGGGTACAAGGAACAGGGAGTTGGATGGGTGGGAGCTTCTGAGGGGGGAAGTCAGGGGGCGGGAAGTGGGAGGGGTTGGATGGGGGCAAGGCCAGGCTGTTTGCCCGGCCCTCCATATAATTTTGCAATGCCAGTGTGGCCCTCGGGCCAAAAAGTTTGCCCACCCCTGGTCTAGTCTGACCTCCTGCACAACGCAGGCCACAGAATCTCACCCACCCACTCCTGTATCAAACCCCTAACACATATCTGAGCTATTGAAGTCCTCAGATCGTGCTTTAAAGCCTTCAAGGTGCAGAAAATCCACCAGCAAGTGATCCGTGACCCAAGCTGCAGAGGAAAGCAAAAACACCCCGGGGCCTTTGCCAATCTGCCCTGGAGAAAAATTCCTTCCCGACCCCAAATATGGCGATCAGTTAAACCCTGAGCATGTGGGCAAGACTCACCAGCCAGACACCCAGGAAAGAATTCTCTGTAGTAACTCAGTTCCCACCCCATCTAACATCTCATCACAGGCCTTTGGGCATATTTACTGCTAATAGTCAAAGACCAATTAATTGCCAAAACTAGGCTATCCCATTATACCATCCCTTCCATCCACTTATCAAGCTTAGTCTTGAAGCTAGATATGTCTTTTGCCCCCACTGCTCCCCTTGGAAGGCTGTTCCAGAACTTCACTCCTCTAATGGTTAGAAACCTTCATCTAATTTCAAGTCTAAGCTTCCTGATGGCCAGTTTATATCCATTTGTTCTTGTGTCCACATCGGTACTGAGTTTAAATAATTCCTCTCCCTCATTGGTATGTATTCCTCTGATATACTTATAGAGAGCAATCATATCTCCCCTCAGCCTTCTTTTGGTTAGGCTAAACAAGCCAAGCTCTTTGAGTCGCCTTGCATATGACAGGTTTTCCATTCCTTGGATCATCCTAGTAGCTCTTCTCTGTACCTGTTCCAGTTTGAATTCATCCTTCTTAAAAATGGGAGACCAGAACTGCACACAGTATTCCAGATGAGGTCTCACCAGTGCCTTTTATAATGGTACTAACACCTCCTTATCTCCTCTGGAAATACCTCTGTTAGACACTGCAGCATTTTTCTCTAGCAGTTGGATGTCACCCTAATCTCTATTGCATCAATGAAAATTACCTAAAATATCCAATAGATGTCCTTTAGTTCATAACTCCTCCTTCAACATGGGAGCGCGTAACCGGGTCATTTCCTGGGCCGCCCCCCTTGCTGAGCTCCCTCAATAAAGCACTGTGAGGCTTTTCTTGCTGCAGCACCCGTGGCTTTTATTTACATACAGTTCCCACCACCAGCGATACTATTTACAAACAAACAAACAGGTCTTCCTAGCTCCTTTTTTACAGGGAGTCTCCCTTCAACCTGGAGACTGTCCTTTCCCTAACCATTCCCCCTCTTGCACTGGCTGCCAGCCAGCCTTTATAGCTCTTCTACTAGCAGGCCCACAGGTGCAGCCGGTTCCATAGGCCAGGCACCAGCCTTTCCCCCAGCCCCAACCTGTTTCCCCTGATTGGGGCTGGCTGAGCAGGGGCTAATTAGGTGCTTTTGCACCAGCACCCTGCTACAGAGCGCTTTTATTAACTCTTTATGTCCCACATTCTGGAACTATTCAGAGGCCATGCAGCTTACAGTACTCAGATAAAGTTGCCTTTGTAGCTCCATAACTAAAGTTGTGTTTTGTTTTCCATATAGTGCAGTGAATAAACTAGCACAGGCAGATGGCTCTATTAAAGTTCAGCGGAGCAGGACATGAAGTCTACATCCCTAAATTCATGCAGTTGCTGCTGTCATGGAGGGGTATCACACAGCAATACAGTCCTAACTAGTTGGATTTGAATAGCAGAAAATCCTGTAAGATGTTCTTTTTTAAATTTTCTTATCCTGAGAGATTTTAACATTCTAGATTAATGTTACTTTAACATCTTCAAGCCACATCTCAGTTCTGTATAAACTGGTGCAATTCCATTGACTGCAATGGAACTACACTGAAGATTCAGCCCTTTTTATTATTATTAATTGATAACATCCCCAGCCTTTTGAGATGTCATTGATCCTTTCCCAAAGCCAGGCTATGACACTGGTTCTTCATCTATTATATATTTGAGAGTTTGACTAAAGATATGGCTTCCTCACTCAGGAAATGACAATGGCCTTCTCTCCATCTCATCAGAGAAATAAATATTCAAAGCTTGTTCACCTACAGAATCTCTTGAATGCCTTAAGTTCATCATGTCCCACAACAGCTAAATAAAAAACTATCTACAAGATGACCAAGGATCCAATGAGTTGGTAGAACACAGTGATCGCTTCATGACCACTAGGCCATGCCTTGGCCATAAGTCAACCTTATCACCACACTGACGGTAAAGGTCACCATGGTTCACCAACAGACTATGTCATATGAAGCACATAGCGAGACGACAAGAACACCGATAATGCACAACTTGCACTGAATCAATATACCAACAACACATAGATGTCTTGCAGGTCTATGCTTCTGTAGTAACAGAAGAAACGACAATCTGCTTTTCTGCCTTCACATCTGCAAAATCATGGGCCACAAACCTGTTCCTGTTAGTTGTGAACCAACTAATCAAACCAGATTTAACAATGCTCTTTCATATTTTAACTCTCTGTTAAGTGAAATAACATTTACTCCATTCTTGATACCACAGATTTTATTATAACCATCCTATTTTGTTCAGCAATTTTAACAGGAAGCCTATCATTTATTCCTATTGAAACAAGATTGCTGGTGTGCCATTGCAGCAAAAAAAAATTAAAACTGTAGGACAATGTTGTAGAAGCGGGATTTCAAAAGGGCCAAATTCTTGACCATGAGAAACAGTGGGAGTTTTGAGTATCAGAGGGGTAGCCGTGTTAGTCTGGATCTGTAAAAGCAACAAAGAATCCTGTGGCACCTTATAGACTAACAGACGTTCTGCAGCATGAGCTTTCGTGGGTGAATACCCACTTCTTCAGATGCAAGTGGTGGAAATTTCCAGGGGCAGGTTTATATATGCAAGCAAGAAGCAAGCTAGAGATAACGAGGTTAGTTCAATCAGGGAGGATGAGGCCCTGTTCTAGCAGTTGAGGTGTGAAAACCAAGGGAGGAGAAACTGGTTCTGTAATTGGCAAGCCATTCACAGTCTTTGTTTAATCCTGAGCTGATGGTGTCAAATTTGCAGATGAACTGGAGCTCAGCAGTTTCTCTTTGAAGTCTGGTCCTGAAGTGTTTTTGCTGCAGGATGGCCACCTTAAGATCTGCTATTGTGTGGCCAGGGAGGTTGAAGTGTTCTCCTACAGGTTTTTGTATATTGCCATTCCTAATATCTGATTTGTGGGAGTTTTGCCACTGACTGCAATGGGCCCCAAGACTGCGTCCATACTTAGACACAAAAATAACAGTGGCTTGATTTTTATAGGTGTGGAGCACCCACAGATCCTTCAGAGGCCAGTGGCACCTGTGAGTGCTCAATAGCTCTGAAAAAAAAGTAATTTTATTTAGGTCTTTAAATATGTATTTAGGCCTAACTTTAGGTTCTCAACTCTGAAAAGTTAGACTACAATATACAGTAGAGGGGAAACATAATTCATACACAGAATTTTGTGCAGCATCTTGATTGTAACCATTGTATATACTCAGGCTAGATCCATAATGTTATAAGGATGTTTCACTTTATGCATCACTTTTCTTTATAATGACCCAGGCACTTTGAAGATTAAAATAGTAGATCCACCTGTCTATAAGGAGTCTGTACACAGTTTGTAAGACTGCTGAAACTGACCAAGCATGTAATGAACAAAGAAATTCAGTAAGTGTATATTGTATAAATATTTCTATCATCTTAAACAAAAGTAAAATTACGTCTTAGTAGGATAACACTCATCCAGATTTTCTATTATATTTTAGATGTTCTAGATGCTAAAAGAGGTGATTCTAAACATCATGATTAATTAACGTTGATTAAAACAGATACTGTTTTTAAAACGATGTCCCTGTATCCAGACTTTGATAGATAATAAAATGTCCTATTCTGTTTCCCTCATGCTCTCTCTCTAGGTTACACTGATCAGAGATTCAGAAATTCAGAATTGTTTGTAAATTACCTGGAACTGCAATGTGGGCTTCAAAATCTTAACAAACAAGATTGCAGGGAATCTTATGATCTAGCAGGTTGTATATTTTATGATATGCCTGAGTACTGCACTAAAAAGCTTAGGGGGATCCCTACGCCACCTCCTACAGGAAAAATCACTCACTGGGAAACTGAAAATCTTAAAGGTGGTGGACGCTTGTGGAAACAGTTCCAAATCTGTCAGGTTAAAGAGCTTTGGTAAGCAAGAGAGGAGAAGAGAGCCAAGTAGGTAAAATGGTCTCAAGTGTCACCATTTCAGTGAGGTAATCGAAACCTGTTCAGATTCTGTGTGAACTGACCTCTACAAATTGCTCCCCCCAAAAGCCAGAACTAGCAAACTTGAAGCTCTGAATATAAAGAAATGGATTGTATGTTTCCTCCAGATTATTTTGGTCTTTCCTGAAGCGTCTTGCGACACTTTTAGATTGCAGTCATATTAACTTACACTAAACTTGTCTTTAATTAAATGAACTTTCCTTGTTTGTAGCTGGAAGGTACTTATGCATGATCAAAACTCTATTCTAATAATGTTCAGACTCACCACTACTTAATTAACATCACCGTTCAAAATGAAGACTCAAACAGGAGAGTGCAAAGAAATTTAGAGACGAAAGCTCCCCCTGGTGGCAGAACACCTGTGTGCCATAAACAGCCTTTGTAGTGTATATTATCAGTCATCAATTATAGGTGTAGCCCAAACGACACATATAATTTATACCCTATGAGTTTTTACATGTTATATGAGACACACTCCGAACAGAAATGATATCAAGTATTTTGCACAATTTATGGCAAAAGCAATTATAATTAACATTATATTAAATATTAAGTGAAGATCATAAAATGTTGATTGGTACTGATTAGTTGTATTATCCATAATTAGAAATCACTGCATCCTTCACCAGGTACTGTAGTGCTTTGCTTATGATTTCTGTACTAAATTAAATGAATGATTCAGGTTTTGCTTCTGCATTTAATTTAAGCCACAACCAGATTCAGAAAAGCAGGGCACAAGTCATACAGGTGCTGTAAATGTAAATGCCGACAATCCTAAAATAGCTTCTCCATGGGCTAAATTGTGACTTGGACTGTGCTCCCATGTGAGAGAATAAGGAGTAAGAACTCCTCTTCTATAGCTACACAAGCTACCAAAACCTTGGGTCTAGGACACAGGAATAAGTGGGGCTACTTGCCTATTTACTCTATCTCCAGAGCAAGTGGCTGACAAGGAGTGAGGAGTGGGCAGGAAATGGGTGGAGAGCCTTGGCTACAGTGCTCGCTCTGGTCACAGTAACTGAGCCAGTGTGTGGTGGGTACTGAGTACCAATTTACTGTTGGCATAAACTCCAAGTAAATGCCTACCCACGAGGGCTTTCGATTAATTGCAGTTAACTCACGTGATTAACTCAAAAAAATTAATCGCACTGTTAAACAATAATAGAACACCATTTATTTTAATGTTTTTGATGTTTTCTACATTTTCATATATACTGACTTCAATTACAACACAGAATACAAAGTGTATATGAATTTCTGATTACAAATATTTGTACTGTAAAAATGATAAACAAAAGAAATAATAATTTTCAATTCACCTCATACAAGTACTGTAGTACAATCTCTTTGTCGTGAAAGTGCAACTTACAAACGTAGGGGTTTTTGTTACATAACTGCACACAAAAACAAAACAAAGTAAAACTTTAAAGGCTACAAGTCCACTCAGTCCTACTTCCTGTTCAGCCAATTGCTAAGACAAATAAGTTTGTTTAAATTTACAGGAGATAATGATGGTTGCTTCTTATTTACAATGTCACCAGAAAGTGAGAACAGGCATTCGCAAGGCACTTTTCTACCTGGTATTGCAAGGTATTTATGTGCCACATATGCTAAACATTCGTATGCCCATTCATGCTTCGGCCACCATTCCAAAGGACGTGCTTCCATGCTGATGACTCTTGTTAAAAAAGTAATGCGTTAATTAAATTTGCGAGTGAACTTTTTGGGGGAGAATTGTATATCCCCTGCTCTGTTTTACCCATATGCTGCCATATATTTCATGTTATAGCAGTCTCGGATGATGGCCCAGCACATATTCATTTTAAAAACACTTTCACTGCAGATTTGGCAAAACGTAAAGAAGGTACCAATGTGAGATTTCTAAAGATAGCTACAGCAGTCAACCCAGGGTTTAAGAATCTGAAATGCCTTCCAAAATCTGAGAGGGATGAGGTGTGGAGCATGCTTTCAAAAGTCTTTAAAGAACATCACTCCAATGCAGAAACTACAGAACTCAAACCATCAAAAAAGAAAATCAACCTTCTGGTGGCATCTGACTCAGATGATGAAAATGAACATGCTCCAGTCCGCACTGTTTTGAATCGTTATCAAGCAGAACTGATCATCAGCATGGATACATGTCCTCTGAAATGGTGGTTGAAGTATGAAGGGACATATGAATCTTTAGCACATCTGGCACATAAATATCTTGTGATGATGGCTACAACATTGTCATGAGAACACCTGGTCTCACTTTCACGTGACATTATGAACAAGAAGTGGGCAGCATTATCTCCTGCAAATGTAAACAAACTTGTTTGTCTGAGCGATTGGCTGAACAAGAAGTAGGACTGAGTGGACTTGTAGGCTCTGTTTTACATTGTTTTATTTTTGAATGTAGGTTTTTTTGTACATAATTCTACATTTTTAAGTTCAACTTTCATGATAAAGAGATTGCACTACAATGCTTGTACTAGGTTAATTGAAAAATACTATTTATTTTGTTTATTACAGTGCAAATACTTATCATCAAAAATAAATATAAGCACTGTACACTTTGTATTCTGTGTTGTAAGTGAAATCAATATATTTGAAAATGTAGAAAACATCCAACATATTTAAATAAATGGTGTTCTATTATTGTTTAACAGTGCGATTTATTGCAATTAATTTTTTTAATCTCTTGACAGCCCTACTATACACACACACACACACACACACACACACACTCCAGTTCCAGGGGCAAGAAGGAAGCAGGGGAAGAATTGTGACTCGGGTATATCTCCAATTGTGTCCCACTGCTTCTCTTGGGGTGGCGCAGTTTATGCACCACGCTTTGCTAAGGGCTGTCTCTAAAGTCACAATCTAACCCCATAATGATAATTTGCTAATTATCAGATAACTGGCTCTGATATTTAATAATGTCCTTTGCAGCAATAGCTCTTCCTTAAGCAGGTATTTGACTTCCAATAGGATGGAATGTAGAAAACCTGACAGGAATGTCATAATTAAAAAAGGGGAGGGAATGTTTTATAGTTAAAAAGTCACTAATGTGCAGTTCGTGCCTCTACTGTTTTTCCATGAATGTCCCTGGATGTGGTCCTTGTGATTTGCATGGGATGTAGACCCTGGATTTTTTATAGTACGCAGACTCCTGAGCTGTTAGGCAGTTGAGAGTTTGCACTGTGTTCTAATTGACAAGCCCGTGAGAGGAGATTGTGGGGAGCCAGGGAAGGTTAAGGGATATGTCTAAGTGGAAGCTAAAGATCAAATGGCACTGTTTGAAAACTGCAGGGATAACCCCAGAGGCCTGGCCAACATTTCCCCTGGTAATGAAAAAGGTTCTAATGTCCAAGTCTGTGTGTAAGCTATTGTTCAGCATATAATGGCTGTGCCATTTGCTTCCACAGGCACTGAACTACCAGTATTTTGTTCTTTTCTTTGTACAGTACTTTGAGATACCTGGAAAATGAAAGTTGCTATATAAAACCCAAATCTATTCTGTTCTGACAATCAGGAGCAAGCCAGCTGTGCCCAGTTGAACTCAGCCACTTTCCTTGATAGTTCTCTAAACTCAGGAATCCCAGAGGGAACTTTGCAAGATCTGTTTAGAGCCTGCTGGCAAACAGTCACAGAAAGGAAAAATACACAGTAACAATTTTTCTTTTCTGAGGGCATGCTTAGGAGTGGTCATACAGAAGAAAGTCTTGTCAGTCTTTTTGCAATTAGAATTCACTGTTGTCTTTTGTACTTACCAGTAGTCATACCTAACAGCTCAGAAGAGTTGTTGTTGCAGGTGCTAGGCCGGATGCTTAGTTAGTATTAATCGGTGTAAGCATGGAAATCTGCTCGTTTACATCAGCTGAGGATCTGGCCTCAAATGCACAGTATGCAGTGTTACATATAACCCTGGAAGGTAATATATCTAGTGGTCAAACTGGGGAAAAGTACTAATGGCATGAGCCAGTTTTAACTTCCCCCTGAAACTGGCAGAGTGAGACAGAACCAGGTTGCTTGTAATAACCCATCAGCTCTCTCTCGCTCGCTCTTTCGTACAGCTTTTACATTTTTGTGTTCAAGCGAGCTCTTCTTGATGTCTACATTTAGGGCAAGTTGTGGCTTTCAAGACCTGCAGACAGTGTACAATCTTTTGGGGGCTGCTTACTGACCAGATTGCTCTCTTCCCCCATCCCTAGTGCATGGACCTTGCAGGATTGCAAGAGGGGGTCTAGGTTCCAGAGTGGTAGCCGTGTTAGTCCTTATCAGCCAAAAGAACGAGGAGTAGTTGTGGCACCTTAGAGACTAACAAATTTATTTGGGCATAAGCTTTCATGGGCTAGAACCCACTTCCTCAGATGCATGGAGTGGAAAATACAGGAGCAGGTATGAATACATGAAAGGATGGGGGTTGTCTTACAAAGTGTGAGGTCAGTCTAACGAGACAAATCAATTAACAGCAGGGTACCAAAGAGGAAAAATAAATGTATGTTTAGTTTATGGTCTCTGTCCTCTCCTTAGCCCTTCCACTCCCTTTATGTGGCTTATTCCATGGGTGAGTAGCACAGGCAAGTGGTATCTGTTGTCCCCAGCACAGAGACTGCCATCAATGAGGTCCTTGTGCAGCCATGCAAAGTGGCGAGCTTCTTGCTTGTCCCTGTGCAGCTGAGCAAGGGTGTCTTACGATTTCATTCTGAAGTAACACACAGTTCCAATGGCTGTCCAACAGCCTGAAATGAGAGACATGCATTTATCTCACTGAAATGTTTAAGCAATTATTCCATTATAAGCCCAGGGAATGGCACAAATACTGTAAATACTTCCAATAACGGTAAAAACACATCCAGGCAGATTTTTAAAGACACACACACACTGTAAATATTGAGGAAAGGCTGTCATTAAGAGCAAGGCATTCTGAGCATCACCCTTTTTTGTCATTTCCAGCTCCAATGCTTCCATAGGAAATCAGGTTGCCTGAATATGGGCTGCCACTCTAGAAAACTAAAGTACATTCCTCCCCTAGGAGCGCAGGCCTTCGGCAGCCAACACTCCCAGTGCGTGACTACAGATTGCATTGTGAGGGGCATTGTGACTCAGATACAACTGGCCACCTCAGTCAATCCATCCCAGCCGCATCTGGAGGAGGGAACAGAGGACCAGTTAGAGGACTGCTCACAAAGAAACAGAGCAAGGAATACTCTGCTGTCAGCAGGCAGCACTCGTCAGCCCACTCTCGATCTGAGCTGGAAGCCAGGAAGAAGAGAAACACATTGGCAGAGAGGCCCCAAACGGAGTGGCAGGGGGAGAGAAAGGCAAGAAAGCAACCCCATTATTCCGCAAGGGTGGGCTGTTAAGTATGTACTTAACTTTAATCACATGCTTAAGTCCTCCTGAAACTTAATTTGTTACATTTACACCCACTTTCTGTCCCCTTTCCATTGCCAGAGCAGCGGGAATGGCCTTAGTGTAAAGAATCAAGCCCTCTGGCTTTATGCAGTCCAAGAACATTTCTTTATTTGCCTGGGGCATATATTATACTGTCAAACTCAGAGGCCTCGGGCCACAGTTAGAACCTGATAGAAGTGGCTACAACTCCACTCAGTGAGCTGCAGTGGCACACATTAAAGTTGTCAAATGAGGATAGTCCATCATCTGCTGTGAAACTGGAGAACATGCTGGTAACCATATTATTGTTGTCAATGAGAGAGAAGCATCCACACTCCAAAATGGCTGCTGTGAATGGGTTTCTACAACCACTTTAAAACACTGAATATTTATAAATAGCTTATTTAAAGGGTTGTTTAGTCCTAAATTGGCACTTTTAAGTAAAAGAGACTTTCAGAAAATGAATCTGAAGCTATTTCTCCATCTATCTTTTCCATTTTAAGTCACTAAAAATGAATGAAAAGTGCTTCATGCCCTAAAATTCTGAAACCTCTTGTGTCAACTGAAGCCAGCACTTCTAGTCTTGTTTTCAACCCTAGTTGTGGGCATCTCCTGCCTTTGAAATGTTTGTGGCATGGGCTGAGGGCCCCTACAGAGCAAAACCAGTGGCTTTAAATATACCCGTGTTCTTGAATCTTACTTACAAAAAAAGCCACTGGCTTCTGTGCTCTGAGAATGGCTACAGCCTGAGTCATGGATACTTCACAAGCAGGGGACCAGAGACTTAGAATGAATCTGAAATTGAAAATGTCCATTGGCTGTGTGCCTTGTGCAGCAGTGGTGATGGATTTGGGTGAGCTGAGGTAAGGCCTATAGACTGGGAAAACTACTTTTAAGGGGAATGAATTAAGTCCCCTC
Source organism: Mauremys reevesii (assembly GCF_016161935.1). Lineage (NCBI taxonomy): Eukaryota > Metazoa > Chordata > Testudines > Geoemydidae > Mauremys > Mauremys reevesii. Next base: position 76,689,872 of record NC_052631.1, read on the forward strand.
ACTGTAACTCTGAGGAGAGGGTGAGAATTTTGCTCCTCTGTTGCCATGTATTTCACAAGCATAAAGTCTGGTAACTCTGGCTTTGGGACAGTGAAGGGAATTACACCCTGACAAACTCCTGGACAATGGCGGAGATGGTCAATATCTGCATTGTTCTTAGCCTTTCAGAGATAGCTATCTGAGGGGCTATACCATATATTTTCTTTGACAGAGACAGAACTAGGCTTCCTGTCCATTTATCTACCTCATCAGACTACCCAACTGCCAAATGATCCTGCTGAGAAATTAGTAGGAAAAGAAAAAAAGAATGGAAATAGTTATATAATGCCTCCCTGGGAAAAGTAAGTTCCCACCGCATGAAGTATTAAGAGGCAGTTGCAATCTACATATTACATAATTGCTCTAGGATCTGTGCTTCAAAACTCCATAATCCCACTGCACCTAAAAGTACCAAAAGCTAATGAATGGATTTTGTTAGAGGATTTTTTAAACTCCACTGGCCTGCAGTGTTGCCTCTCTATTTTCTCATGCTTTCTTCTCTCTCAAACCTAGCTATTTTTTGATCTCAGAATCATCTGAGCTAAGGCTTTCCCCTCTCCTTCAAATTAAACCTCTGAAAAAGCTTCTTACAAATTCTTAGTGTGTCACTTATTGAACATAAAACCCAGACTCTGGTTTTCACATAAGAGTTAGACCATAATACTTTAAGACCATTATCTACATGAGTGACTGATATAGGCACTGGTGATCCTAACTCCCAACTGGACAGGATATTCAAAGATGCTATTTGAGCTCTCCAATGTGTTTGTCCACCCAGATCACCTGTACTGCAGATGATACTGTATTGAATACTGCCAAGCCCATGGCTGGGTTGCCAGAATGTGTGGCGGGACTATTAGAAATGCGTGGGAAGTTAAGTTACTGTAGCTTGCAGTACTCTTCAGATATAAAATAGGGAGATGGTTTGAGGAGGGTGTTCAGTATCTTACATCACAATGCGGAGGGTGAGATGAATGCTGGCGGGCTCAAATCACCCTCACGAGTGCTTGCCCTTCCTTCCCCGGGGAGGCCCAGAAGGCATTCAGTGGGGAGAGCAGTGTTAATCTGTTTAGGGTCCATACAAGTGAAGGACTCAGCCTGGATGCACTGAATCACTGCCGCTCCTTAGTGTCCTGGCCATATCCCATCCGATCAGCATTGGAACAGTAGCCCCTGGAGTTAGCGGATAGTGACCCACATCAAGTGACAGGGTTATTAACCTTTGTAACGCTGACCGATGCCAGGTGACTTTGGCCAGCAAAAAGCCAATGAAGTCTCTTTCTAGTAATCCTGTTACACAGGTGCCATACTGTGTCTTTGTTACAAGCACTGCCTATTTTGTAAGCACTCTGAGTACCTGGAGCCTGCCCAGACCACCAAGAGAGGGGACAATGGGAAGTTATGGCTGATTTGTGCCACCTCAAAATCCCCCCGGTATATTTTCCACCACTGGGGACCCTACCAGAAGCTGGGATAAACCAGTGAATCAAGCCCAATGTCTGCCTGAGGTGAGATGTAGCTTTTAAACTGAGAAAGGATAGTATGAAGACTGCAGGACTGAGACTCCTGGTATTAATTTTATAGATTAATGTATTGCTAATGGAAGTGAGAGATTAGAACTGTTCATTTACTTTTGTCTCTAGGTTTCCTTAACACTTTCTTTGTCATCATCATTTTTTTCTGTAAAAGCATTAAGCTAATCATGTTGGTGTGAAGGCAGGAGAGCCACGTTAGGGAAATTGCTACGAATCGGAAGCATTTACATCAATGCTCTTCAGGTGTCTTCTGTCAGGCCATCTGACACAAGAAAAAAGCTCTGAAGCGGAACAAGACTTAAGCCTCTTCCTTGAGAAAACTTTTAAAAAGCAAACAAAGTCTATGTGAGCTGTATCCATTTTAATAGCCAATATATTTATACTTATGTATTTATTTCAGGACACATTGCAAGAATTGTGCAATATATTTGATTCATTATTGATAGGATTTTAGAAAAAATTATTTGATTCACTAGGTATTGACCTTGATTCTGAAAATGATGTACTTGATTTAATAGCTTGTCGAGATTAATAAGAAATTATCTGATAAATTTTAGTCAGTGCATGTATCCACCTTTATAAGTAATGGGTCTAATTCAGTGGCTGATTTGTCTGATTCGTTAAGTTTTCCTACCTTTTTTTTGGTGGGAATAAATTCAATTGATGTCTTTATTTCAGTATGAACTGAATCTTATTCACTGTGCATTGCAGTCATTTTAGCGTGTAACGGATAAGATTTCACCAGTAATAAATGTTTCAGAACTTAGAGCATTAATTTCATTGTGTAACATTTCTACAGCATTTCTGATCAGTTCGATGAATGGCTTCTCATACAGAATAATTTTTACACAGAAGAAATTGTACTGAAGAGGTTTTTTAAAAAAAAAATCAGAAATGGAAAAAACAATTGCACTCTGTGCCTTTAAAAAAATATTTCTGAGGCCAGGTAATACATTTTGTCTGGGGAATATCCCCATCCTATGGAAGGTTCATTCTGTCAACGTTTGTTGCATTTTTAATTAAAGCCATGCAGAGAAATATTGGAAGCTGAAAAGAGAAAATGTCATTAACCCTCTGTTTTTCACACAAGTGGCTTTTATTTTACTTTATTTTCATGGTTCTCCCCCTCTATCTTTTATGTAACCATCATTAATCTAATCAAGGTCAGATACAATTTTTTTTTTCTTTTCGCCAGTCGCTAAAGCTCAGACAGCTTCAATCTACTCTCCCATAATCAAATGTTTAGTGCCTACCATTTGGGTTCATTAGGATGCATTCTTTACTGCTCTGATAATAATTGCTACTGCATCATCAGTGCATCGGCCATAAAAGCATTTTTTCATATTGTTTTTCCTTTAAAACAACAAATGTACATATTCACATCATTCAATCCACTGTTTTCCTTTGGTTTCACTCTATTGTTCATGTTACAATAATGTCAATATTTCAAGCCCCATAAGATAAGAGCATCATGTATATTCATTACAACTCCCAAACTTGCAGTATCTTGAATATTTCTCAAAGGGAAGTAATTCTTTGGACAGGAGCAGAGAATATTTGGGGGGAAAGAGATTAGGAGAAGAAGAGAAGATCCACAGATCATCAGCTGCTGATTTAGGAATGGGCTCAGACAGGCAGTGGGAATTTTGGAATGAGCTCCATACTATTGATAGTAGGGCTATGTGGCTCAGGAGAAAAAGTGAGAAATGGAACAAATAATTTCTCTAAACACTATTTTTCATCAACTCAGATTTTTTTTAACAGAAGGAAAAAAATCTGCTTCTCAAATGTCAAGCACTTGAAAGACTAAAAATAGATCACTGGAATAAATAAATTAACCCAGAAGACAGGATTGATGCTCCACAGGCACCAGGGATTAAATAAATTCACTAAGTTCAAAGTAGTATTCTAGATAAGAGTTCTTTGTGCTGCAGCAGGTACTGCTTATTGATTATAGGATTGAGGTGCTGTGCATTCTTGTAAAATGTACTCTAGACAATGTGTCTTAATCTGGGAATAATATACTGCCTGGTGCAGGATGCATGGTGCTAGTTTATATTGACTTTTTTCTTTTAGTTTTGTTTGTGCCTTAATTTTCTGAACTGTGTCTGTCCCCTTGTCCACCTGCTACATGGCTGCTTCCCATTGCCTCATCAGCACTTCACGAGGCAGCGTTTCCTCTCTGTGACTGACAAGATGTACTTCAAAAGAGGTTGATTCAGCAGGACAATGGGGCAGGCTGCCAAATGGGAACAAGTGGGATGCGAGCCATGTAAATCTTAACTAGTTGACTTAGCCTCAATAGACAGATAATACCTCTATTTTCCTTTGAGTTTGGTAATGAGAGGGAGGAAGGATTGGCATCTTTCCATCAAAACCATACATATGCATTCCTGCTGATGTAATAATTAAAGAGATACTGGTTTCTTACTAAATTCTATTCTATGTGGGTTCTTATATTCCCCTCATCACTGTAGTATGTGAACACCAGCATATTAAGCCACGTGACTACACCCCTGTCACATGTGGTTTGTTCTTTCTCCCATTCTGTCCCCAGGGTACAATTGTGTCAGAGCATCAGAGCGTTTAAAGCCAAAAGGAACCACTAGATTAACACGTTTGACCTCCTTTATATGACAGGCCACCGACGCCACCCAGCACCCGCACACAAAACTCGACAACCAAAAGGAGACCGAAGTATTCCTGCCCACAGGAGAGTAGACTATTTTGTTCCACAAGCAGAGATTAGGAGGGACTGAGGTGCATCCATGCCCTAGGCCCCCGCCATGGCAGGGAAATGACTGAATGAGGTACACCCAGATAATCCTGGCAACTGACCTGCACCCACATGCTGCAGAGCAAGGGGAAAAATCCCCAAGGGGTGCACAGTGTAGGGTTTTGTTTTGGTAGGCGTTCTACCAGGATGAGGGGAAGTCTCCTAGCCAGCCAGAGATGGTAGCAAGAGTTACTTGCCCATGTTGGTCTGTGAGAGATCAGCATCAACGAGGCAGCCAGGAGCACTCCTAAATAGACTGGACTATGCTTCCTTAATTTCCATTATTATTAGAGGGCATAAGACAACTTCTGATATGCGATTACTAAGAAGTGCAGTACCAAGAAATATGCATCTACATCTTGAACGTCCATCCACAACCTCTTGCAGTCGCCTTTTAATTGCAAACTAGACACACAAGGCACACCTGACTTGGTTCTCATGCTCACTACAAGGTCTGCTGTCACAAGGCACGACATCAGGTGCTGCAGCCTGCATGCCTGGCAGTGCATAATTTGTACAAGTCTTGCAGCCTCCTCACTCCACAGTTTATTGAACACTTTTCTTCCTTGCTTGGATAGATTTTATGCAGACTACAACATACAGATACTGATGCAGCCACATGGCTGATGACACTGTCATGGATGGTCACAGTTATGGGGGTAGCGACACCTCTGTCCCCTTTCTGGTCTCACAGAGTGCACGTCCCCTCAGATTGTAAGCCTTTTGCCCTTATCTGTCTTAGGAAAGAATCTCTCCAGTCTTCCAGCCTTAGGCCAGGACCTGAGCATGCTGCTTATTGCCCTGCAGGTCTGAGTGCGGTTTAGGCACCTGTGTTTCCTCCCTTCAGGAACTTGTGACCAGTGAGCTTGAGCAAGATCCACTTTAAAACAAATGACTTTTATTTAAGAGTTTCATTTAGCAGATTTTAAAACAGCAACCAGCCTGCCTGCATATATAGTCTCATCTAATCCTATGTTTCACCACCAGCTAAGCGAGACAGGCTTTCCATGTAAGTTATAGGAATAGACCTGAACCGACTCAAATTGTCTTTAACAACAAAATCCTTCTATGTATCTTTGGGTCTCTTGGGCTGGTTTTCCCGATTCAAACTGCCTAGCGGAATGGGCTAAAGCTAGTAAGCAGCTGGATCTGGGATTATCTCTCCATGATTCTTAAATGTCAGCTGTTATACAGCTCTTATAAAGGGCCTTCCCTTGATTTTGACTTTGGATCTGCTATCCAGGCAGACCCCTAGACTAGAGGGAAGTGCACACCCCCTATACAAGGTACAGAAACAGTATTAAACAGAACCCCTCCCCACCCCCAATTGTCACATGTACCAATAGACATTTCCACTTCACTTTATGCCGGCTGAAAGCATACTCAGCCACCAGCCTGCAACGGTGAACCATGTAGCTAGATCGCTGTCTTGACTGGTTTCATGTAACTGAGATATGGCTCTATGTGCCAAGCAGCAACAAGTGTGGTGGATCACAGCAAATCATGATAGGGATGGAGACACCATTAATGTCGTCGTGGTGGGGGAAAAATCCAGAGTTTTTAAGAAGTCTGGCATTGTGGATTTTGCTTGCACATGCAGGCACTTGCCATGATGGCCGCTAGGCTTCCATCACCTTAGGTGTGGGGAAGAAGGGGCGAGGGTCTTTTCTGTTAATGTATTCCTGGGTTAGATTAGAGAGCCCAGAATGGGCACATGAGTTTCCTCTGTAGCCCCTGCACAGATAAAGCCCAGTTATTCAGCAATCTCTGGCACATTTGCTACCTACTTCACATGGCACTGTAACATAGCAGATATTGCTATGTGTAACCCACACGCCTTCGGGGTGTGGTGCTCTGTCCCATTTAGTGGCACCAAGACCACTTAGAGAGAGATTAATGAGTCTGCTCTACAGCCTTAGCTAACAGCCAGCTGGCTTTTAGCTTATGTGGTAGAGGCTCATACACTGAGGTTCCAGGCAGGGGCGGCTCTGTTTTTCGCCGTCTCAAGCACGGCAGTCAGGATACCTTCGGTGGCACGCCTGTGGGTGGTCCGCCAGTCACGCAGATTTAGCAGCGTTTCTGCAGGTAATTTGCTGGTCCCTTGCCTTCAGCGTACCCACCACCGAATTACCACCAAAGCTGCGGGACCGGCGGACCTCCCGCAGGCATGCTGCTGAAGACTGACTGACTACCGCCCTCACAGCAATGGGCAGGCCACCCCCTGCAGCTTGCCACCCTAGGCACGCGCTTGGTGTGCTGGTGCCTGGAGTCACCCCGGTCCCAGATTCAATCCTGCCGACCGCGATCTGTCAGTGATACAAAAACACTCACCACAGAAGCATGCACTATGGGCTTCCCAACCCAAACTGGTGGCTCTCCAATGGGTAACTATCTAAGGTTAGTGCCAGTTTGCACAGGAGCCAACCATCACTCTCCCACATTCAACAGTATTTTCATCCTTGTGGTTTGGTGCTGCAGTGTTGGGCTCAGCTCTCTAGAGAAGTCTCCTTCCTCATTCTGAAGCTCTAGCCACTGTTGCTCACTCCAAGTCAGAACAACAACTTGGTCCCATGAGTCTTTACTCCTGATTTAATGTGATGCTTTATTCTGTGGCTTCATCCAGAAGCTATACACAGAGCCAGTTACTACAGAGGTTGTGAGGAGGGGGATCGAGCCTTGCAACACATATTATATTAGCTGCTGGTCTCCTGATCTAGCTCCCTGCAGACACCGCTGGCACACATTCAATCAGCTCTCCTGGGCTACCTGAGGAACTCGGAGACTACTTTTTAGGGACACCAACAGACATTTATTGGCACAATTTTACTATTCAACCAAGCCTTCATTTTAAGAAACGGATATGGAGGAAATGGCTGAGATGAGCAGTTATGGGCCTTTGACTCCTGGGTGGCCTCCAAAATCTCCCACAAGATAATGAGTGAAGGAATTGGGGCAGCATTATGAGATAGGTACCTAGAGCACAGTGCAAATGTAATGGTGCATTACATAGAATCATAGAATCATAGAATTCAAGATCAGAAGGGACCATTATGATCATCTAGTCTGACCTCCTGCAAGATGCAGGCCACATAAGCCGATCCACCCACTCCTGAACTAATTCTCTCCCTTGACTCTGCTGTTGAATGCTCCAAATCATTATTTAAAGACTTCAAGTAGCAGATAATCCACCAGCAAGCGACCCCTGCCCCATGCTTCGGAGGAAGGTGAAAAACCTCCAGGGCCACTGCCAATCTACCCTGGAGGAAAATTCCTTCCCGACCCCAAATATGGCGATCAGCTGAACCCCGAGCATGTGGGCAAGACTCTCCAGCCAGACCCTCTGGAAAAGGCTAACAGTATCCCAACATTGACCCTTTATACTAATTACCAGTGTGGCACGTTATTGACCTATTGACTAAACCAGTTATCCTATCATACCATCCCCTCCATAAACTTATCCAGCTTAATCTTAAAGTCATGGAGGTCCTTACTTCCACTGTTTCCCTCGGTAGGCTGTTCAGAATTGCACTCCTCTGATGGTTAGAAACCTTCGTCTAATTTCAAGCCTAAATTTCCTAACTGACAATTTATATCCGTTTGTCCTCGTGTTCACATTAGCACTGAGCTGAAATAATTCCTCTCCTTCCCTGGTATTTATCCCTCTGATATATTTAAAGAGTGCAATCATATCTCCTCTTATCCTTCTTTTGGTTAAGGAAAACAAACCGAGCTCCTCAAGTCTCCTTTCATACGACAGGCCTTCCATTCCTCGGATCATTCTAGTGGCCCTTCTTTGTACTCGTTCCAGTTTGAATTCATCCTTCTTAAACATGGGAGACCAAAACTGCACACAATACTCCAAATGAGGTCTCACCAATGCCTTATATAACAGGACTAGCACCTCCTTATCTCTACTAGAAATACCTCGCCTAATGCATCCCAAGACCGCATTAGCTTTTTTAATGGCCACATCACATTGCCTACTCATAGTCATCCTACGATCAACCAGGACTCCTAGGTCCTTCTCCTCCTCCGTTACTTCCAACTGGTGCGTCCCCAGCTTATAACTAAAATTCTTGTTAGTCATCCCTAAATGCATAACCTTACACTTCTCATTATTGAATTTCATCCTGTTACTAATACTCCAGTTTACAAGGTCATCCAAATCTCCCTGGAGGATATCCCGATCCTTTTCCGAATTGGCAATACCTCCCAACTTGGTGTCATCTGCAAACTTTATCAGCCCACTCCTACTTTTGGTTCCGAGGTCAGCGATAAATAGATTAAATAAAATCGGACCCAAAACCCAACCTTGAGGAACTCCACTGGTAACCCCCTCCAACCCGACAGATCACCCTTCAATACGACCCTCTGCAGTCTCCCCTTTAACCAGCTCCTTATCCACCTCTGGATTTTCATTTCGATCCCCATCTTTTCCAATTTAATCAGTAATTCCTCATGTGGTACCGTATCAAACGCCTTACTGAAATCAAGATATATTAGATCCACCGCATTTCCCTTGTCTAAAAAATCTGTTACTTTCTCAAAGAAGGAGATCAGGTTGGTTTGACATGATCTACCTTTCGTAAAACCATGCTGTAATTTGTCCCAGTTGCCATCGGCCTCAAGGTCCGTAACCACTCTCTCCTTTATAATTTTTCCATGACTTTGCATACTACAGATGTTAAACTAACAGGCCTGTAGTTACCTGCGTCACTTTTTTTCCCCTTCTTGAATATAGGAACTATATTAGCTAATCTCCAGTCAAACGGTACAACCCCCGAGTTTAGAGATTTATTAAAAATCATCGCTAACGGGCTTGCAATTTCACTCGCCAATTCCCTTAATATTCTAGGATGAAGATTATCCGGGCCCCCCGATTTACTTCCGTTAAGCTGTTCAAGTTTGGCTTCTACCTCAGATACCGTAATGTCTACCCCCATATCTTCATTCCCATCAGTCCCTCTACCACGATTCCTTAGCCCTTCATTAGCCTCATTAAAGACCCAGGCAAAATATTCGTTTAGATATTGTGCCATGCCAAGATTATCCCTAATCTCCACTCCGTTTAAAGTTTTAAGCGGTCCCACTTCTTCCTTCTTGGTTTTCTTCCTATTTATATGGCTAAAAAATCTTTTGCTATTGGTTTTAATACCCTTCGCTAGGTCTATCTCCACCCAGCTCTTTGCCTTTCTCACTGCTTCCCTACACCCTCTGACCTCAATAAGGTAGGTTTCTTTGCTGATCCCTCCCATTTTCCAGTCCTTGTACGCTTTCTGTTTTTTCTTAATCACCCCTCTGAGACGCTTGCTCATCCAGCTTGGTCTAAAACTGCTACCTACGAACTGTTTTCCCTTTCTCGGAATACAGGCCTCTGACAGCTCCTGCAACTTCAACCTGAAGTAACCCCAGGCGTCTTCCACCTTTAGATCCCTAAATATGTTAGTCCAGTCCACTTCCCTAACTAGTCACCTTAATTTAGTAAAGTTAGCCCTTTTGAAATCATAAACCTTAGTCTCAGATGCAATTTTGTTTATCCTTCCATTTATTTTGAACCGAATTAGCTCATGATCACTCGAGCCAAGGTTGTCCCCTACAACTATTTCCTCAACAAGGTCCTCGTTACTCACCAAAATCAGATCTAAAATGGCATCCCCCCTCGTCGGTTCAGCAACTACTCGATGAAGGAATTCATCAGCTATCACATCTAGGAAAAGCTGAGCCCTATTATTATTACTAGCATTTGTTTCCCAATCTATATCCGGGAAGTTAAAGTCTCCCATGATCACACAGTTCCTATTAGTATTTACCTCCTTAAAAACATTAAAGAGCTCTCTATCCATATCCAGGCTAGATCCAGGCGGTCTATAGCACACCCCAATCACTATCCCAGGGCACGCTCTAGTAGTTTTCTTCCCCAATGTCACCATTGCCCAAACAGACTCCATATTATCCATTGCATTGCTAGTTATTTCGTTACATTTCACCTCATTATTGACATACAATGCTACTCCCCCACCTTTACCTTTGTTTTGGTCTTTCCTAAACAGCACATACCCTTCCATACCTGTACTCCAGTCATGGCTACCATTCCACCATGTTTCGGTTATTCCTACGATATCCGGTTTCAATTCTCGGACCAGGAGCTCCAGTTCCTCCATTTTGTTACCTAAGCTTCTCGCATTGGTGAACAAACATCCTAATTTTTGCTGTTTGGCTCCTCTCACCCTTTTCACCCAACTTGGTAGGGACACAGTACTACCAGTATGACCTGTCGGTCTAGTATCCATCCCCCCCCCCTTCCTTATACCTATTCCTCCCCCTCTGGCTGTATCTGTTGTTATCCTGTTGTTCTCCCTCTCAATGTATAAATTTGGCGTGGAGAGTACCTGGACCTCTCCCAACCGTCTCCCCCCAATGTCTAGTTTAAAGCTCATTTAATCAGATGAGCCAGCCTCCCTCCTAGAATTCTACTTCCTTCCCTACTCAGGTGGAGCCCATCCCGTGAGAACAGTTCTCTGTCCCCGAAAGCCTCCCAGTGCCCATACATCTCAAAGCCCTCCTTGTAACACCACTCCCTCAGCCAACTATTTATCGTCACGATCTTGTCACCCCTTTGGCGCCCTTCCCTAGAATCCCACTGAAAATCACCTGAGCCTCAATTTCCTTGAGCGTCTTACCCAACCTGGCATAGTCTCCCTTGATCCTCTCTAGCGAGAATCTAGCCGTGTCATTCGTTCCTACATGAAGGATGATCAACGGGTTCTTACCTGCTCCTCTTAGGATCCTTTTCAACTGCAGGTCCACATCCCGTATTTTAGCGCCCGGTAGACAGCACACCCTTCTGTTCTGCGGATCGGCCCTGGTCACAGGCCTGTCCAACCTTCTCAGTATGGAATCCCCAATCAGATAGACCTGCCTTTGCCTGGGGACAGTGCGGTCCTCTAACCTATCCTCCGTCCCCCCAGTTGCAAGTTCCTTCCATTCCTACCATCCCTTGTGGTTCCCCTTAAGCCATCCTGCATTCTCCCTGGGCCCAAACTCGGTGCTGCCCCCATCGACTCCTCCCCTCTTTCTATCGGACTAGCCTGGCTCCTCACCATTTTCCTTGCCCTCCCACCGTCAGCTACCACCTGCTGCACCTCTTCCTCATTCTCCAAACCTTCAAACCTGTTCCTTAGCTCTATTCCTCCCTCACTGGCTCTCCTTTTCCTCGGCCTGCTTCTCACAGTCACATGCTTCCACCGCCCATATTCTTCATCTGGCAGTCCCCCCTCACTGGCCCCAGCCCCTGCTTCCCCCTGTACCTCTGAGCATTCCCCTTCAGCCACAGCTTGCCATTTCTCCATCAGCTGCTCGAACCCCCTTCCATGCTCTACCAGGGTTTCTACCTGCAGCTCTAGACCCTGGATCTTTTCCTCCAGCAGCTCTATTAGGCGGCACTTCATGCATATATAGTACTGTTCTGGGTCCCCCGCTAAGACCATGTACATACCGCAGCTGCTGCATGCAATCATCCTCATTGTGTCCTCTGCTGCTTGGCTCATGGCTGCTGCTGTCTCGGCCTCGCTCGGCATTCTTACCTGGGGGACACGGGAAGCACGGCGCCGCCCCCTTCCAACCCCCCCTGCAAACTCCCACTCAAACTCCCCTGTTAGCAGCCCTGTTGGCCGGCTCCTGGGCCGCTGCGATCAGCTGTGCCGCTGCCTGGCTGGGCGGCCGCTTTTATAGGCCCCCTTCTCCGCCTAGCTCCGCCCCCTAATCAGGGCTCAGCAGTCTGCCCCGACAGAGAGACACAAGCACCAACACATTACAGTGTTGTATGTGAACACTGGAGGGACCTGCACTTGAAACAGAATGACTAGTGTAGATGCAATGCACCTTTGGCACTTGCAATGGGGCAATCCTTTTCTCTAGGAGGATTGTGAAGCACTGGAATGGGTTACCTAGGGAGGTTGTGGAATCTCCTTCTTATTGGTTTTTAAGGTCAGGCTTGAGGAAGCCCTGGCTGGGATGATTTAGTTGGGGACTGGCCCTGCTTTGAGTAGGGGGTTGGACTAGATGACCTCCTGAGGTCCCTTTCAACCCTGATATTCTATGATTCTATGAATCCTGCCACTTCAGACATCAATGGTTCAGTTCTCTAGTGTGGACACAGGCCAATGAAGGAAGGAGCTCTGTCTAGTGGTGTGCATGGCAATAACCCTGCCTTGGCTATCCAGAGCAGGGCCAGAAATATATTTGAAGTATATCGCGTGCATTCAGCTCTAATACACAGTATGCATGAAAGATGCCACAGACTTCAAGATAGAAGTCCAGTGGTGGTCTGTTCAGGAGTGTTCTAATGATTTTTGGGCACCTCACTAGCCATTTCAGTACACTAATACTAGTCCTTTCCTTACACTGACTGACCTTTCATTTCCCCCAAAACAAGCCTCTTAATCGGAACGCTTACAACCTCTCAGATGTAACCTTGCCTCCTGACTATGATCAATAGGGCCTGTATTTGAACACCTAGGACTCATTAATATTTCCTGCAGACTGTTGAGTGACTAGCAAATAAAGCAGGAAATATCCCAGATGTTAGAAAGAAAAAATGGAATTATTCATTGCTTACTAATGTCAAATGCTAATGTGAGAAAAGCATCCTTGAAGAGAACCTTGACTAAAATTCATTAGAGTGATATGAAATCACCAATTTAATTATGCATTTTTGAAAATGTTTTTATTAGGCCTGATTCTGATCCAATTATACCAGTTTTATACAGTCCACTGATTTCACTGGAATTGCACTGGTGCATGTCAGATCACAATCAAACCCATAACCTTGTCACTACACCACTTAAGCTTTTCGTCAACCGCCTTCAAACCCAACAGATAAAGGAGATTGAGGCACCTATAATTTCCAAACTATGTCACTGAGCCCATGAGGTTCTCTGAAAATTCCTCAGAAGAAACGATTCCTCAGAAGGACAATTTTGTCCAGACAACTTATCCTGCGCTTAGCAACACAAGAGCTGAGAAATAAACTAATCTTTTCTGTAGCCCAAAAGAATGACATGTTTGGTCAATATATAAGCCAGCCATAAATGATGCATTTTAACATAGGATTTAATGCATTATTTTATTGTGTTACTCTAGCGTATATAGCATCTATTGCCGCAGCTTCATGATTCACGATGCCTGGAATACAAAAAGTTTTAAAACTCAAGTTATTGTGACATGAGTCTAAGTCATGTGTTTTCTAAAAGAATGATTGAGTTTTAAACTATTGCTTGTTCTAGACTGATCCAGAATGAGTAGGTCTCCAAGGGACAGTTACTCCCCAAGGCATGAATGCGTGATTAAACTAAATGTATTCCATAAATGCCTTGATGACATTAAACTAAATTTTTTAAAGAACAGATGGAGAAAGTTAATAAATATTTCATTCTATATTATAAAATTCACTTCTCTATTCACAACTTCAGGGATCCTTCATTTCGTAGATATCAATAAGTCTGATGGATTTCTTGCTGCATTCTCCTACTTCTGCCCTGGTGTCTCTTATGGGCTCATCATTTCTGCATGCTTGGATTGTTTTATGGGATCAGCAAAAGGCAAGTGACTGTAAATCTTGACCTCTTCTGCTCCCAGATTACATACTTTTATTCTTTGTGGCCATAAGTGTTCAGCTTCACACTGAATAGATAATTAAATGACAAAAATTATCCAAAGAGAGACAATTTATAGTGAGAAATTATCACCTGAAGAACCAATGGGGCACAAGCATAACTCTAATGAATATAATTAAAAAAACCTTTAAAATTGACAAACAAAACATTTAAATATCTGTGTATTTCTAAATGTCATGAAATATCTATTTGCTGGAGTAGTATAAGAGATATTGTTTATATCCATCCTTATTCAAACAAAGCTCCCATTAATGGGGATCAATGAGAGTTTTACTTAAGTGAGAACTACAGACCAAGTCTGTTGTTCATTATTTTTTACACTGGAATTACAAATGATCATTCTATACATACCATGGATTTTGTAAATGAATAATTAGAACTTGCTCCTGCGACTTTCATAATATTTTAGGAAGAGTAATAATAAATAATTTATACCTCCAACAATTTTCACTGCATTCTGCAATAGATTTACACCACATTATTAATTAACTACATATTGTCAATAGCATGGCATATAGCTTAAAGATATATGTTTAGTACAAATAACGGCATTCATGAATTCAGCACATAATTTTGTAAGTTTGATTCAAACATTATGCAAATTGTTAAAACAAGCAAGGGCCTAGCAAAAATGACTTCAAAGCATTGAGATCAAACCCCAAACACATAATGACAGCACCAAATCTTGTCATTATTCCAATATTTTTACAAGTCCTCATGTACAGTACAAATAGAAACTAGTTTGCCTTTTGGATCTCAATTGTCTTGTATACGGTACATTCAAATTAGCATGTTTTCCTGTAACTAACCTGCAAATCTTATGCACTTGAGTAAATCCAGACACTTAAATCTGCTTATTTGGGACCATTTCTTATTCCGTGTTTGTACTGTGCCTAGCACAATGGGAGCCTGTTCTCAGTTGGCCTCAAGGCACTACTGAAACAAACACACACTAATAATAATATTGTTGTGCCCATTCCCATTTCTTTAAATTCTGTCTGCTTCTCTGTCCTAGGACTGTGAACTTTTCACAGCGACAATATTTCTTGAGTGTTTGGAAAACACCTAGCACACAGTGGGTAATACCGTAAATAACTGATAAATGATAGTAATCATATGTTTTATTATGCATGTAACTGGTGGGGGGCTGTTCACATATTTAAAGTTAGGTATATGCATTTATATTCACAGATTTGGGACCTTACAGGAGCCAAAAAATTATTTTACCTCCTGACAAATCATTTTCCTGTTGTATTTAAAAGCCATGTATTAGTTGTCCTTTAATGTCAATGAGAACTTGCTCGCTCAAAAAATCATCCTAATTGGTTTTCAGAAATAGACATCACAGCCAAATTTGATTATATTTAACAAGAAATGAGGGTGCTAGAAATTTCAGCATACTATCCCTATCCCTCTGAATATTTATAAATATTGAAGCCCACAGCCAGGTTTTAGATATGCCCAGTCTATTACAAAATGAAGAGTATTACATTGACTTTGAAGTGAGAATTGAACCAGAGCTGCAAAATTTGGGTCTGAATCTGAACATTTATGTTTTTACAGGTCTACATGTTTGTATCTGGACCTTTGGTCTTTCCCATGATAAGGACGGGAAAGCTACTTGGATATTTTGGCACTGGGGTTTTTTGGTTCAGAATCAGCTCTATTTTAAATGACTGGGTTTATATTTCCAGTGTTCCTTAGCATCATTTACCAATGACCTTTGATCAAGCACCTAAGCTACAAAAATTGTTTAGTCCCCCAAACAGTTATGTCCTCATTTTCAGGTGGTTTCAAAGATCTTCTCAAAGGGTTTTTCAGCCCCACAGCTTGTTTACTCCACTGCCGGCAAAATGCTTCGGCCAACGAGATAAAAGAGAAGTCCAGAAAGTAAAACCAAGGGAATCCCAGCTGCAGCAAACATAAATGACCATCCATAATACACATTTACAGGGACATCGTCCATGCATTTTTCACTTCTTTCCAGAAGTATGTATTTCTGGAGATCAGCTGCAAACTCCTTCCACATCACAAAGAGAAATATGAGCAGGAAAAATAAGCCTCCTGAAAAGACACAGAGATCGATTATTTTCAAAGTATGATCAGCATATGAAATCATTAATAAAATTAACAAAATATTGTCTATGAATCTGTAGTGGCGATATGTCAGTGTTTGTTTTTAAAGCTGCTTGTCATTCACTGAATAGACAATATGAAAAACTGGCATTTGAGCTTTTCAAACCATGCAGCAAGCTTTGTAAAGAGTTTCTTTTCTTTAAAACAGTGCAGAATTTTATATAAGATTATTTATATTTATAACATCCGATTACATTTTATAATAAATATAAATTCCAAAAAAAATTTTTACACTGAATCAATGGAACATTTACATAAAACCACACTCACCACTCAGTTTTGGTCATTCAAGCCACACTTTCTGGCTTCCTTATATTAGAGTCTAGAGCTGGATATTATTTAGAAAATTACCCCTAGGATAGCACTGTGTGGGGTCTGAGCCTACTCTCACTGGGTGAAATTCGCCTCTGTGCAGTGCGTCTTTACAAGTGACGCTTAATATGATCTTCCCATTTTGGCTCACTCATTGACACTGCAAGGCTCCCATTGATTTCAGTGGGAACAGGATCTAGAGCCATGTTAATTTTGAAAAATGGATAAATTTTGCAATATTTGATCCAAATTTGGAAAAATGTGTAACATTTCCATTTTCATCAGAGGCTTTTTTGCCTGGCAAGCGTGGAAGAAACATGGGCCAAGATGAAAACAAAAAACTTCTTTTTATCTTCTCGAAAAGAATAAATCAGACATTCCAGACAGAACTGGCTTTGCTTTCCACAAGAAATGCAAAAATTTGGGGATATGAATGTGGTGATGGCGAGAATAATTTTGCATAACATTGCTCTGCAGTTACTTCTGTGGCCAGACAGAGAAAACAGAATCCATGATGGATAGACCAAGTGCAGTGGCTGCTGTGAGCTCTGGTGAACTGCCTTTTTTCATCTTGTATGATGTTTTCTTAAGCATTGGAACAAAGTATCAAAAAAAAACCACATGACACTGGGCCTAGAAGATAGTATTTCACTAGGAAATACAATATAAGAACGTAGAAAAGTCAAGTAAAGCCCTCTACATAATCTTAGGTAGATTGTTTAATAATAATAAATAAATAAATAATTTGCTAGAAATGTCTATGAAGGTAGGAATTCTTGGGGGATGGTACAGTTTTGGGGGAGTATCACCCATATCCTCCAGCAATACCTTGATAAGACTCCTCTACAGCCACGTGCCAGAAATGGACTGAGATCACAGTCAGATCTGGATATTGGGTTAAGGTAGTATTCAGCTTCAGTGCCACATCAGGAGAAGGTTTTGAAATTATGCTCCTATTTGTTGCCACAAAAATCTTGCAAGGTGTTTTTAAAATACTTTGGCTCAAAATGTCAGATGAGACCTACTGATCTCATTAGCTTTCCACATTCATAAATGGAGAAAACACCACGAGGTCAGCTGTTTCGTGAGATTCCAGCTGCATCTGAAACAGAACTGGAAAATAGTTGCCTACCAGATCTGGATCCAACCCAGAACGGGTTCACATCCAGGTATCCTAATCAGAAACTTCCTTCCCCAAACTCAAAAGATGGAGACTTAAGATTCCAAAATATGGCCCACCTTTATCATGTAGGTGGATTATTTGAAAAAGAGGAGACCCCTTTCCCTGTCACAAAACTCTAGTTTAGCCCATGGCCATGTCATGCTCCAAAATATCATAGAAACATATTATTTATTATGTTACAATTAGTGCAGTGGTCCCCATTAGACAGTCAACATTATCACACAGAGTTTTGTAAAATACCACAGATTTGAAATAACCTACATCACCTCAAATACTGCTGTATTCCAACTGTAGGTAAGAGGTGCCTTTTCAATGGTAAAGCCAATGATAGTTAGCATTACATAAAGAAATGTAATGAGTCAGATTATGCTTCAGTGCTTTCCTGCATCAAAGCCTAACAGAAGGTCTATATGAAGATATATAGGATCCAAAATAATCTTCAGCTAAGTCACACTGTGTTATATACAAAATGTGTGTATGTATGAATGAATGCTAAGCCGTTAGATTTGTTTTACTTGTTTTAAAATTGCAGAGCATCTCTCCAGTACCTTAGAATTAGAACCTATGAACATACTGGGGGGGTGCTATATTTTTCTAATGTTTTAGACTTATAAGGAAAAGGCCCTATGCCTGCTGGGACTGGCTGTCAAGGAGTTAAATGCTATCTGTTCTAATACCCATATGTTCATTAGAATTTTGGTAGCACTTTAAATTAAGCGTCGCAAATAAGTAATTTACATGGAATATGACAGTTATATGCTTAAAATACCAATTATCTTGCTATAAGGAAATTGCTGTATGTATAAATTAATAGTCACACTTTCTTCACAAAATACAATATATTGATAAGAATGTAATTAAGTCTTTATTGTTAATGTAATTTAAAATTAAATTAATTGGATAGTAACTGAACCTCAGTAAGCATCCTTCTTAAGATCAATTCATATCTTATTAAAATACAATATCTACCTTAATAGACCTAAATAAAAAATATATTCCTGAGGGGCATGGGACAGTGATATGCTAACATACATAGCTTGTATATATATATATTCTGGATAAAATTTCATACCTTCACTATAAAGATGAAAGAAAATAACTATCATTGGATGATGACTGGATAAACAACATAGGAAAGCAAGAGAGGCCAATGAAGAGGAATGACATCCAACATTCTGGTTCCCAGAGTGCTGAATAGGAAAATGTCTCCTTAGTCCTCACTAGAAAAAGCACCAGCTCTTCACACTTCAGGATTTATTATTAAACAAAGTATTGGAGATGATGGCAGCAGAGTAACAATGGAATCTAAATTAAGAACAATTTCATACTCTTTGAATGTGACAAAAAAAGAGAGTAAAATAAGCAATTTCTCCATCAGAATAATTACAAATGAGGTGGAGAAGAGTCCCTGGGATTTACACAGTCACAGTAATGAGAAGACAAAATGAAGAGGACAAATGGAAAAGGAAAACAGAAGAGGAAGTGCAGAGAACTGAAACTGGAGTTAACAGCCCTGCCTCAGGATGCCATCCGAAGGAACAAAAAGGTCACTGGGACATTGAAATCCTAAGATTTTAACTGCAAAATCAAAGAGGGATGAATAAAAATTGATCAGACCCTTAGACCCTTGACATTTACGCAAATGCCTGTAAAACGCTATATGCCACTTGCATAATAAAGACGAAACGAGGAGCCTGGCTATGTACTGTACTGAGCAAAAAAGCCACTTTAGGGGTCAAGTTAAGGATTGGGGATTGTTTTGCTGCAGTTAGGCTTTTCGTTAATACAGTATTTAGAAGTGTGAGGACAAGATGGCAGAGTGCAGTGGTAAGAGATTACTAAACCAGACAAGCTTCCTGCTTACACATGCAGCAGTGTTGTCGCTGCTGTTGTGTGTTGGGTTCTGGTAAGTATAAGCGACAGGCATGTCAAATGAGACAGTCCATATACTCCTCTTAATAGCTCTGTGGTTTCTGCTGGCTAGAAAATTAGCAGAGTGATCTCTTTCTTTTTCTCCCTCTGCCTCTATTCATTAGGCTGGTATGGAAAAAATTAACTGTGAAACTCAGTCGCAGCGCTGATGAGGTCAATGGCATCTTCTGGGGAGTGGCTAATTGCAAGAAAATTGAACTTGTGGCATTAAATCTTTCTCCTTCATACCCTGATGACACCAGCTAGGGGCTAACTGCAAGACAACTAACCCCTGACTCTGTGTCTTCCCACTCTAAAGGATAGTAGCACTTTGTGAGTAAATTGAAGTCTAACTCTGTCTCTTTCTTTTTCTTGTTTTATATGCTTGTGACACCTTTATAGCAGCTAATTGTAGGGACAGATGAAAGAATTCAATCTCTAACTCTTATTCCTTTGAAGCTAAAGAGTTTTCATACAATCTGCTAGTTATAGGAAAACTGAACTTTAACTATCAGTGTCTCATTCACCTTCTAGACTACTAGTTTCTTACAGAACCATATGGTAAGAAAATGGATTGCTGACTTTCACCTGTCTTACACAATATATGCATTATATAAAAAATACCTGGTAATTGCTGAATGTGGAGCTCTCGTTTTGGAAAAAAGGAATTAGAATATAAAATACAAAGAATTCCAGCCATAAGATTGGCCTAGAGTTCGTCTTTAATTTTGCAATAAGCTAGTATTACAGAACAGATTAATACAAATACATACACACACAAAACCACAGACATCCTGCTCACAGTAGAATTACCTTATAACATTGGAATGATTCCTCTTAATTGCAGAGTGGTTATTAGAAATGTTCCACTTTTAAAATAGTCAGGTCGTTTGTGTAAAAATGTAACAGGCTGGAATCACACAACAATACTTGGAACCTTGCATAATAACATTCTGATCTGAATGGCTGAGCAAAAAATATAGATGTATTGGATTATTGTGTATTTGTGTGTTCTGTTATGGGGGAGCTGGTACCAACCCTTATATTTAGGTTGCCTAACACTTTCCATTATCAAGTATTCTTGACTTTTTCTTTGAGAAGTTCTCACAGCTCTATTGCTTGCAGCAGGTCTTTGCTATTCCCCCAACAATCCCTTCCCTGCCTCTCCTCAACTCAGCACATGGGCAACAGGTCACGTGTTCTCTTAACCCTACCATTTTAGAGCTTGAGCCAAAGCTCACTAGAGTCAATGGAAAGCCTCCCATTGACTTCAGTGGCTTTGGATCAGACCCATACGTTCTTACCATTAAACTTGCTTGCTAAATTATCCACGGGAACTGAAACAGAAGGGGGCACAAATGAATTTATTTCAAAATACAAACAATGTTTTCATAAAATATTTTGCAGTATTCACCCAGCCCTGGTGGTGACACAGTAATTATAATTAATTACATCATTGTCTGACTACTGAAACAAGTGAAAACTAGCCATTGTTTAGTGTCTTTCTTCCCATAAGATGCCTTTAAACTATTGACAGCATGTCGGATTCTAGAAAGAAAGATCAGCAAAGAGTCCTGTGGCACCTTATAGACTAGCAGACATATTGGAGCATGAGCTTCCGTGGGTGAATACCCACTTGGTCGGATGCATGAGAAAGAAAGATGATATCCTGGTTAGCTGCTTGTGTGGTTGGGTCATTTTTGGAAGCAGGTTGGCAAGGTCAACTGTTAAACTAGGAGGGGGGGAAGATCTACAAATGAAACTAACAATAAATGTCAAGCAGTTTCCAGTTCTATCTACTGAGTTATCTTTCAGAATAAATCAAGCAAAATGAGCTGGTTCTTCTGAAAGCACTCTCAAGAATACCACCCACAGAGCACAAGATTTGTTATGGTAGCTGGCAGGCTATCAGACTCATCCTCTGAAAGTACAGTGGATAATGAGAGCCATTTCTTGGAAAGCAAACCCAAGGAATCCAATGGGATGATAAAAACACTGTGAAACACTGAATTTCTCCTGCAGGGTAGGGACACACAGTCTGTTGGTGCCAATGGAATAATTTAGAGATGGGGCTTCATCTTCAGTGCCAGTACTGCCCTCAAGGAAAACAGCCAAGCCATCCTTTAGGTTCTCTTTCCTACAGTGTGTGTTTTAAAGTATAGCTTTCAGTTCTATAGGTGATACTGATGGTATAGATTGCATTTTTAATTACCGGTAGTTGTTAGGGGTATCTAGAGTGTGAGACAGTCACCCCTTATGGTCCTGTCAATCTAAATAAATAATAAATGCACATGGTAAAATGTCTGCTTTCCAAGAGAAATTTAGGAATATCTGATTTTTTTTAAGTGCTTTGCAGCATATTTACACCTATGTTAGATTAGGTGTCTTCCAGGAAAGAATCTCACATTGCTTTACAAGCATTAACTAAGCCTCCTAACATACCTCTGAGGTAGGAAGTCTTATCAGAGTAAACTGAAGCACACAGAGGTTAAGGATTAAATAATGACTTTCCTTAGGACACAGTGAATCAGTGGCAGAGGCAGGAGTAGAACTGAGGAGTCCTGATTTCTAATCTCAAAATCTAATCACTAGACTACACTCCTCTCTATAAATTACAAATGTTTTCACACTTCTGAGAAGATAGAGCATTTTGTGAAGAAGGTTAATTAAAATTGAGCTTCAGGCCACTAGCAGAAGGCAATGGCAGCTTCCTCTTGTACCATCAGACCAAATCCTGCCATCCAAACGATACAGAGTCAAAAACCGAGATATTTTCAGAACAGATTATATTTTATGGAAACAAAGAAAATAACTACTAAGCAATGCATTCCAAATATTTTAGAGACTTAGTTTCAATACGAATCCAGACATTTGGATGTTTATCAAAAATCATCTGATGAACCTCTTGCTGGAAATGTCACAAGAATGATCACTTTTACAAAGTTGTCCCTTCTTTCGGTTCTCGTTTGCATAAAAAATATAGTGATAAATCGCTTAACAAGAAATCTGCTTACCTAGGACAGCTCCCAAGGAACTGAGTTAGTCTAATAATAGGTAATAATAACGACTGCTGCTTAAATCAAGACTGCAGTAGCACAAATTTTATTGAATAGAAATATCTCTGGCTAAAGCCAAGAGGTTATGTGGTGCACAATCAGGTTTTTTAAGAACTGTGAAATTCTATGTCCTGGTTTTTAATGAAACAGTTGTCAACTAAAGATTAAAATAAAATACCAACAGTGAAATGTAGTAAGTTGGTTTTATTCTTCTTTTTTAAGTACAGAATTTTACTTCCTTTAAAATCTTTTCAACTTTTTTTGAAATAGTGGCCTATTTCACAGAGTATTTCCCAAAGACTTCAAATGGTTACTTGCATGCTTCAAATTATGTATGTGCTTAACTGTTTTAATGAATTAGGGTCTTAAAAAAATTAAGACAATTCCATTGGTTTTCCCTGATCCCACAAAGAGTGTCATATATATAAAGAAAAGTTAACCAAACTTTTGTCTGGTTACAAGGTTTATGATTTTTGGTCAAAGGTTTAAAACAATGATCTATTTTAGTTAAACAAATTCACCAGTCCCAAGAAATCCCCCCAAAATAATCCCACCAATCCCAAAAAGAGAAAGAGAAAAAATGTCTTGTAATTCTAGGTGCTAATAACACTACAGTGGAGTGATTAATAAGGTTACAGTGAAGGGTGAATAAATGAATGTTTCTAGTTCATTTTCCTGACTTGATGCTCCTTTATATGATTTTCAGATTTTATTTGAATGTGTCCCTCAAGTTTTATTTCACAGTAGATTTTTATTAATAGTGTATAAATGTTTATTTCTGTCCACTGTTGAGGGCAATATACAGCAGTGGTCCAAATTAGGAGATTGCATTGCAAGACTGGGGCCTAGCTAATTACTGTCCAAAAATACAATGGCCATAGATTCCATCTAAGCTCAGAGGTCTTTCCCAGTGGATTGCATAACAAAATCGGAGCCTTACACAAGAAGAAAAAAAATGCATTTCTGAAAAGTAAAGTCTTTTATGGCAAAGCAATATCTTTCTAAAACTTCATTGAACAAAATTCATTTTTTAGAGTGGAGGGGAAATACAGTTTCTCCAAAGTCAGTGCTTGAATTTTCATACATAATTTACCAGAGCTCATATCTTTCTACTGTCATTCCTCATTATTAGAGTTCCTACCCTTTTCATACACACACACACACACACAAAGAGAAACTTGGTTTCAGCATTCCAGACGCTAGTATATCCAATTACCATGACTTGGCAGCTTACCAGATGTGATGAGGAATCCACCTCCTACTTTATAGAATCTAGCATTGAAAAAGGGCACACCACACACCAACAGGAATCCTCCCGCCAGACTGGCAGTGACAGCTAGTACGATGAATGCAGTCCAGAAACCCCTGTACACTGTACAATGGGAAAGAATAAAGTTATAGGAAAGGAAAGGAAACCCACATAATCAGATCAGTTTTCAGAGGTCTGTGTGAAACTGATGCATATAAGTCCAGTTTCAGCAACCATAAAAATAATAACCTTGCTGTAATGAATATCAGGATTATGAACATTTTTTAAATATTTTATTAGACTTATTGAGTTGTTCTTGTTGAGAAGAGTTGTATCAGGCATGTTACTAACTCCCTAGTGTCCTCAGATATACAGCGTATGGCCAGCACTTGTAAAGGTTTAGCTTATTTGTCATGTACTTCATACCATAAATAATGGGCCTAGGATGAATAGCAGAACTCCAATGGGTGTGTCAGGAAGGCCTGGCACAAAAGGGTTTTGATTGCCAGGGTAAAATATGGCACAAGCTTTTTGGGAGAGCAACAAGCTTGGGGTAGGAAAGAAAGAAATGGAAACTAAACTCAAAGACATAGAATCATCTCCTCTTTTCTCCCCCCATCCCCTCCCTTTACATAGCAATAGTAAAAGATGCCAAGTTCATGATCCTGGAGAACTGAGCCATATTTACCCACAGAGCAGGTGAAACACAGAAAGCAGCAGTGCAAACTTTTCAGTGCTCTAGTTTGCCTTCCCTCCTGAGCCAGAAGGATCACAACTAGTGGAGGGGATTCAGATTCTTTGATCCATTGAGTCTTGAATTTCTGCTATAACTTCAAGCAACAGTGCTAGTTAGTGCCAACCGTAGTGTTTTTGTGTAGTGGGCATTTTCCCACTAAGAACAGGCCTGATCACCAACTTATTTCACCTAACACCATCTGATGGGAATAACTTCCAGTGAATACCACAATCCCAGGCTAGATTCAAACAGGTGAAAAGGCTCCATAGCCCACCACCAATCTCTTCAGCCATCCACCCCCCTCATGCTATCATCTTCCACTTTGTGCACTGTGTCTATGGAGCAGCAATTATGACCATTTGACTTAACCAGGAGAAAATGGGCAATTCTGTCACGATTCACGCATGAAAGAAAAATGATTTACAGCAGACACATTTTACTCATTTTAAACCAGTCTGACAAGGAATGCATTTAGTAAAAGAATCTTGAACCTTTAAAGAAATCCCATGATTCACGTATATACCTTAACAACACATCACCCTAAATTCTGCCCTGAGTTACATCCTATTCACTATGATATGGCCCATAGTCAATCATTCTTTCCTTGGGCATCCTCCCCTCTATGGTATTTTACATATAAACACTTTCTTACTTGAAAGAAAGAAATCAATACTGTACTCTTAACTAGCATTTTCTGTCTGCAGATCTCAAATATTTTAGAGTGAATTAAGTTAGCTTCCCAACATCCTTTGTGTACATAAGCATTATTACATCCTGATGTTATAGGTGAGGAGTAGCATTGTAAACCTGGATGTGAGTGGTTATATAATTAAGACTAACTCTACAGACAGGGACACACTAAGGACTGAATGCAAGAACTACACAGTTCTGGCTAACAATCTAAGCAGAGAACATCCTCATACCGCCACTCTAGTGTTATCGCTATGTCTCCTACAGAACAACATGATATAACAGGCCCTGGGGTGAGTAACACGTTCCTTTCAGATAGACTAAGGGACAGAGTTACAGGGGAAGATATTTCTTTGTATAAATTTTTGCTCACACGTGGCACTTTAAGTAATCTAACAGCTTTTCAGAAGTCTGTCTCAGAAAAGATTCGTAAGAGGCAGCTGAAGGGTTTGTTTCATAGCGAGGACTGACAGACAGGAACAGATGGCTTGAGGGCCCTTTATTTAGCTCAGAAAAGTTAGTCTGTTTATTAGTAAAATCATTCAGAAACTGGTAACCCTGACAGTCTCTTGTAAGAAAATTAAGAAAAAAAAACCCACTACTGCTTAACTAACTCTCAATGGTGTTTTTATACAATCTACAATGGAGCCTGAAATGTGCTACTCACTTTACTGACAACAAACACATCATATCCATTTTATACTGCCGTGTGCTCCCTGGGGCAGAAATCATACACAGCACAGAAAAAAACCAGACAAATTTTTTTAATGAATTCCCCATACAAAAACGCTATTGCTAAAGGCTAAGGAAAAGGTCAAGATGTTTGTTTGTACAGTACACCTGCCCCAGGTCCCAGGAGGTAAAGCAGAGGGATGTGTACTATTTAAAGAAATCAATTAATTTTAAAAAAGACTAGTGGATTAATTCTGTCCTCTGCCACCAATTAAATTCAAATTCCAAACAGCAGCTAATTCATTGCCGAAATCCAAAAATATATGAGGATGGAAATCCACAGAAAACACTGGGGGGGAATCAATTTGAATGTGTTGGTTTAACTGATTTTCTCTATTTTAGTAACTGACTCATTTTGCTTTGCCATTGTAGGTCTTTGAAGAATAGTTTTTAGTGCTTTTTCTTTTAACAAAACCAACCCAACAACACGACAGTTCATTCAGTGTTCAGTCAGACATTGTGGGAATCACTCAGCGCTAGACTGGCACACACCAGTATTCAGCCATGCAGGGGAATACGGGTAAATATAACGCTCATTACTCCTTGCTCAGATCAGAAATCCAGTTGCACTGGGGAGAGCAGGAGCTACTTGCCCAATGCTCCTCCCTGGGAGGAAGAGGGCAAGGAGGGCTTGGAGAGCAGTGAGAAGCATGAATACTTTGGTTCCACCACACTTACTTGCTGGCTGGAGTAAGCTGATGAACAAAGCAGGGGAAGGGAGCGTCACAGTTCAGGGCAACTGCACCTATATCCCCCTCCACAGTCCAGCAAGGGTACCCACTGTTAGGCTTCCAGCTCCCCGCAGCTCTCAGCTCTCTGGGGCAGAGCCCCATGTCTCTCTCTCTTCTGACTGGGGGTTTTCCAGGCTGCACAGTTCCCTGCCTACACTGTGATACTCCCAACAAGTCAGACTGCGTAACCAATCCAGCTTCTGTGTGTTGCTCTCTCTCTTCAGAGCCTATGAACAGCCTAATTTCCCACACAGCTCTTTCTAAGCAAACACGTGTGGTTACCACACAGCTCTTTCTAAGCAAACACATTTATTCTTAAGGTAAAAGCATTAGAGCGAAAACACGTTAAAAACAATAAGAATGAACCTTACACTCCTGCCAATCAGCTTAACAAGAGATCACTCCCCATCTCCACAAGGGCTCTGGTAGGAGTCAGTCCTTCAAACCCCACAAACGGGTTTTCTGTGGTTACAAATTCATAGCAGCCTTAGCTCAGAACAAGCCCACTTATACATAGGTTAATCTTGCCTTTATATAGCTTGGACCTTGGATCTTCATGAACAGGTAAGATGGAGCTTCCAAAAGCTGCTTTTTTGCATAACTGGAGGTGGGGAATTTGCATTCACCTCCCCCTTGAGATTCCCCAGGGAAACCATTAGATCCTTTGTCCAACAGTCCTTTCTTGACTGGCCCATTGTTCAGTATAGTCCTTTGAAGTTCATAACACTTCCCAGGGCTCACACCCTACGTCTCTCCTAGACAGTTAGATATAATCCTGTCCTCACAATAACAAATAACCTTTGCATTTAATATGATGGATTCTAGATATACCTAAACTTAATTCAACATGATTTTTCAAGAATATTGCAGGAACTTGCCCCATCTGCCATAAGGGGGGGGGGGAACTGCTCTGCATAAAGAGATGAAATAATTTTCCCTGGGGATGGGCAGCAAGTGGGGAACAGGTTCTGTCACAATTCAGTTCCCAGGTCTGCTCCTGTGATAGTGCAGCTGCCGCTGCCCTCACTCAGGGTGGATCATAAAGTCATGATCTAGCCCTCAGTCTATATTCAGAGCCCTCACTCTAAGGAGACCAGTGTGACCCAGGTCTATAACAGATTCCTGTTGGTGGGCAGTTTGCTTCTGGGGTCTCAACAAAACAACAAATTGCTCTTTTGTTGCCGGCATCATGAGTTTCTAATAAAGCACAACAGACAGTTTCCAGTGACCTTCCAAGTGTGAGCTCCTAGTGTGCTTTCTACCGTGGTGTGTTAGTTTATCCCTGGTAGAGCTGAGGGATTAATAGCAAGGGAGGTAAGCTCCTATGGAAAACACCCTTCACAAAGGAGCGCTAGATCATGATTTTGTCATGTAGTCCAAGTAAGGCTGTTGCATTAGTGGGTGTGGATCCAGGACGCCACAGTTGTACTGGAGAGAAGTAATTTACTAGATCCATTAGAAGGGTGTAGGATAGCTGTGCTGGCTGGCATGCATTGAGGGGCTGGAGTCCTGGCTCCATTTACTCCCTGCATACCCTCCATATGATTGCTCTCAGAGGGAAGCATCTGGAGCACAGCCCCCTTTGCTTCCTTAAATTGTGGGGCTGCAGCTGTGGCCAGGACTTATATAGCCTCTGAAAAGGGGAGTGTGCCCCCCCTTTCTCTTGTGCCCCCATGCAAGTTTGTAATGGTAGAAAACAAGGTCAAGGCCACTGAGGTAATTACAGTACAGATCCCCACATCTGAGCACTCTATTGGATCCCTGGGAAAAGAAGAGGTGAACACAGCTGGTTAAGTACCAACCTGCGGTTGCATCATGGGAAGGATGCAGGAAAGGTCCCAGAGCAATGGGCATAGGAAACAGGTAGCCATGCATGCAATACTTGGGATGTGCTTGGCTAGCTGAAAAAGAAATGGAGAATAAATAGCATTTCACTTTTATTATATGCAAAACGACAACCTTTATACTCAGATAAAATGTGCCATCCTGCAAAACCTGCCAGAAGCTCGTTGGCATTAAAGGGGATACGAGTAAAGTATAAGCTGAACATGTTCTAAATGCAGAGATAGATAGGATGCAATAGGATTTGAGAACATTACACAGCCAGTTTTAATTCCCTCAAAAATTAACTTGAGCCAGACAAAATCATAGGAATATGGATTTATTCAAATTAGAATAATTCTCCCCATGCCTAGGTTTTTTTTCCATTCTGTCTAGAAGCGATTAAAATATTTGGATACTAGAGCTACCTACCATATAGCATCTCCAGTTTGTGGGAAAGGAAAGCACAATTACAATGGAAGTGTCCCATCAATATTAATACCACTGAGGCTTATCGTGATTAATGGTGATAGAATTAATGTTAAATGAATTAATTAATGATTGGCCACTTATTTTAAAATGTTCCCCAGCTCAGAGGAACAGTTATAATAGGTGGACATTAGTTCATACTAAATTAATTATGAAATACTTATTGAATTAATTATTACATCCACAAAAGCAGCAAACTAATTTGCCATGATCAATCCTATTACAATAAATACCCAAAGAAATAATACAGATTTGCCAGTTCTCTAATAATAGTGTTGTTAAAAGGATTCCAACTGGTGATTTATTTCATCATTTTACTTCACGTAACATTATATTATATCATGGATTCCCATGTAATGCAATTGGGTAGTAAATCTTCTCAGGAAATTTTTTTGACAGAAACACTTTCCATAAGGAAACTTTCAACCAACTCTAGCAAATACTAATTTTATAATGGAGACAACCATATCCTAAAATATACAGTAGTTTGCAAAGAGTAGGGATCACCTGAAATGTTGATCATCATGAAGTAAATTAACTGTCGGTTCCTGACAGAGCTGCACTGTTAACTTTATGATCATATGGTAAATTTGCTATGACTTGATCACATTTTGTGGTGACCTCTCTACATGTAGTTTAGAGAGGGACTTAACCACTTTAGGAAACATCAGGCACAGATGAACATTGAATAACTCAACTATCTGAGAGTTGGTTGTCTGTTTTGTTGACTCTTCTCAGCCTTTGAATGCCCAAAAGTTTCATTTTCTCTGATGTTATTTCATAAAGTTCCATACCCCACCCTAATGCAGTACTCCTGAAAGTGATACTGCTGACTCAGAAACAGTGACAGCCAGATCTTGGTGACATTCAGTGCTTAATTTGTAAAGAAAGAGGTTCCAGGACTGAAAATGGCTTCCAGCACACAACATGACCTCTCACACACTGTACATGCCAGGTCGCACCTTGAATAACTGACAGAAGAGGTGCTAGGGCTGTGCCCGGCAAGAAAAGAGGCTATCCAGGAGTCAAACCCTCATAACTGCTCATCTCCACCATTTCCTGGGGCTGAGCTCCAGCACAAATTAAGGTCTGGTTACATCACTGCCTGAGGGCTTGCCCTCCCAGGAGAGATGTCACAGAAAATGGTTGCTGTGTGAATGACAGTTAATTGTATGATTGGGAGACCTTTAGAAGCCTAGGTTTATACAGTACTTTAAAGCTTTACAGAGACTGTTTGAGTGAATTCTTTTTAGTGTTCATCTAAGGTTTTGGTAGGCTGGGACACTGAAGCCCTCTAATTATCTACAGAGCAGATATAACTGGGGCATCAGCAGTACAAGTACTGCCACACCAGTGAACCCAACCACCTCTAGGAAAGAAAAGATGGCTTAGTCTTCATGTTCCATTCAGTGCTTAGCTTCTCTACTGTCAACAAAGGGTGCTAGTTAGTGACAACTGTGATGGCAGTTATTTTATACATGAACACCTGTCTTACTGAGACCACCAAATTCACTTCACATGGACCACCTAACAGCTATCAGATGAGCTGGATTCCAGCTGGCAAATCTGAGGTTTGCAAGATTAGACTTCTCCATTCTGCTTAAAGTTGTTTTCCAACTAATTAGCCTACTTTCAGAACGATGGATTTTGCTATAATCTGTGTTTACTCATAGTGGGTGCTCTGATTCTCATAATTTCCATGAAAAAAGGGGAAAA
The DNA here is from genome assembly GCF_016161935.1 of Mauremys reevesii. NCBI lineage: Eukaryota > Metazoa > Chordata > Testudines > Geoemydidae > Mauremys > Mauremys reevesii. Next base: position 76,720,658 of record NC_052631.1, read on the forward strand.
GGCTATGCTGTAAAATAAGTGTCCTGATTGCATTTACACACAGATTTATATGGGTCTGATCCTACCTGGTGCTTAGCATCTCCTGCATTGGCTGGAGTGTCCCACAAATTGTAGTCAATGAGAACTGAGGGCACTGGACACCTCATAGGATGAAGACATTAATAGGACAGTAAAAATAAAAGGGCAGAAAGCCACAGGTTTCTAGTCTAGCAAGCCCCTCTGGTGACTACATGAATAGGGGTATGAGCAATAGGGGTATGAGTGGGAGCTCTGTCCCTGTTGGAGAAGATTTTATTTAAAAAGGGAGAAAATGGGTGAGTTGCTATGCTCCTAGAAGACTGTAAAAGACCATCTGAGTCCAAAAATTTCAGAGTTAAATGGAGCACAGAAAAAGTGTCCTGATCAGGGGGAATTTGGGGATAGCTTTGGGTTTTGTCCTATTTTTAAATGGCCATGCAGATCCTGTGGAAAATAAAATAAATGTAAAGACAGCTTGCTTCTCAGTTGGGAGAGACCTCCCTCACTGACTTGCAGTCCAGATTGTATTTTTATAGCTCAATTATAATCTGGTAGAATTAGAGTTTTATAATAGAAGTGCTGACACAACCCTAATCACAGCAACATGGACACTATAATAAACTATCATTGATGTCAGATCCAGCCCCTTAAAATATTGCTAAACAAAGCTAGAAAATATATCAGTAACACTCACTGAACCAGAAGTTCCATATGGTCTCCTCATAATCCTCACCATAGAACCAGCATCTCCAAAAGAAACCTTCATGGTGAAAAATGAGGATCTCTTTTCTGACCTCTCTCAAAACCACATCCTGCAAGAGAATAAAGCACAAGCCTATGAAACTGTATTAACTACAAATAACATGGAATTCATCTTGACTATTGGCTTAGTTACTAGGCTGGCAAGTCAGTTTTTGAGGGAGGGAGTTAGGGTGACCAGACAGCAAATGTGAAAAATTGGGATGGAGGGTGGAGGGTAATAGAAGCCTATATAAGAAAAAGACCCAAAAATCAGGACTGTCCGTATAAAATCGGGACATCTGTTCACCTTAGAGTGAGTGGTTTGGGATGGAGGGGGTTGCATTGTCAAAATTACAAACACGAGTAACATTTTAGCATGTTGAATTGGAGTCCATTAATACAGACCTCCTTGGCTATACAGAATGCCATTGACTTCAGGCCTTTATCTGTGGCTTTCCTAACTTTCTGATAAGTGAAACATTTCTTCAGATCACTGAGAAAGAAGGATATTTTTTATCCTGGGCAGATCCCATCTTGCAGTCTTTATGCATCAAAATTACTACCATCTCTAAACCTCTCATGAACTCCTTCTATTGGATGACCCAAAAAGGCCTTGCCCTCTCTCTGGTCAAATCAGTGGGACCTGTGCTTGATTTATCTTAGGCAGAAGTTACTCTTTGTCTATATCAGTCTCCTCGTGAGTTGAGCTGTGACTGCTGACACACACTTATCTTGATTAATTTGCATCAATTTCTCATTTATTGAAACTCGCATGAAAGTTCTGCAAAAATGACACACAAGTCATGTCAGGAGGATTGTACTGTCTATGCTGTGAGTTAACTTGTTAGGAAAATAATTACAGCTGTAATTAAAAATGCTTATCTTTATTCAGTACAGTTTGATGGCGCATCAACATTACTGCTATAAAGCTTCATCCTATGAAGGGCAGAACACCTCCTGGAAAATATTGTGTTAAATGGGATTTGAGGCACTCAGCATCTCTCAAGGTTAGCCGCCCTTATTTCAAAGGGGAGAAAGGTAGTTGGGGCCCAGCAGAGAGACATCACAAAATCTTTCCAAGCCCTGGAGTCCTTACATACCAAATACCAATACATGGGTCCTATTGGATTGACCAGAGATAACTCCCTTGGCTCATCTGGAAGAGCTGCTTCTTTCAGGAGCAGGTATGAGCCTTGACTGCAATGATGTGCAAGAGGGTGACTCTGCTGACTTGTTAAATCTACGCTAGTTTTGATGACTGGTTGATAGCTAAGATACAATGAAGACACTCAATGGACATAAGTAGAGCCTGCCAGTTTAAAAAGGGGTAGAGGGTATGTCTATGGGGGCGAATAGCATGGAGCATAGAGCAAGGAGCAATAATCCAAGTATAAAACCATTGATTAAAATAAAAACAATAACCTCAGAAACAATAGTGAATGCTGCTCTGACAGGCACGTCCGGGATCCCTCGGCCAGTTTCCTATGCCAAACAGACAGTGGGCCCAATCACATATCTTGAATGTTTGGGATGTTTATTTTATTTAAGACAGTGCAACACTTCTAGCCCGGAACCTTTTTCACACTAGCGATAACAAAGTAATTTTAAAATATTCTGAAACCTCTCATGTTGATGTTTCATTTCTAAGTGAAACAAAATGGAGCTGGATTTTTATGCCTGCGAAACTTTTGCTCTCTGCCCTCTTCAGCTTTATTATGCTGTTTTATACAATGAGGACTTCTGCTGGGATGTCTGCTTTCTATCTGAAGAGTCATTTGGAAATATGGCTGATGCAGCCAAAAACCTACACTTTATGATGAAACCCTGGAACTGAAGACACTTATTGTTGACACCATAAAGTTTTCCAAAAGTGAATCATTAAACAGAAAAAGCAAACGTAATTGGTTTGTACATTAAAGAAAATTCTGCATAACAGTGGGATATTTCTGAAAAATGTTAATAATACTACACATATTGATCAGCACGAAATTTTTTAAGAAGAATTTAAAAAGTCAGAGAGCTGATCCAGCTGTTATTTCATAGCATTTATTGAACAGTTTCACCATAAGCAAATTCAGCTAAAATCAGGGTTTCTAAAGAGCCATATTGGAAGTTAGCAATAAAATATCATTTTATTATACGAAGCTCAGTATAATACAGTTTCTCTTTAGGTGACTAATGCTAGTATCAGCAAATAAATGTATTACATTTTCACATTTCAACTTTCTGCTCCATAGCTATCAGAATACAGGTTTTCCTGTAATGGATTCCTATGCATATTTTGCTTCAAGTCTTTAACAATTATACACTTTATTGAGATGCAGGTTGTGACTTTATAGGTAAGGCTGAGTTGAGTTTTTATACATCAAATGTGTATACAATAAGCACATATTACCATTGGCTTAAAACAACCAGCACCAACACTTAGAGCATTTGTGTTGGTTTTAAAACATTTCTATAGCAAGTTACACCTTGCCCCATTATAATGCCACCCGATATAACACGAATTTGGATATAATGCTGTAAAGCAGCACTCCGGGGAGGCAGGGCTGCGCATTCCAGCGGATCAAAGCAAGTTCGATATAACATGATTTCACCTATAATGCGGTAAGATTTTTTTGGCTCCCGAGGACGGCGTTATATTGAGGTAGAGGTGTATTTTAAAAGTTTTTTTTTTAACTTGCAGAATATCACAAGATTTATAGTTTTTACCTCTGGGGTGTGAAGAGTTTTATTTTCAGGTTCAAAGATTCCACAGTTCTCTGTTGCCAGGAGCCAATAATCTGTCCCAAAAGCTATGAGAAACAGTAGAACACCAATGCCACCAAGAATTCCTGCTATAAAGGCTGGTATTCCAGCCTTCATGGTGGAACAACAATAGGTAGTAAGCTTGAAACTCAGAAAAGAAGAAAAGTCCTGATGTACAACCTTTGAAAGGGAGACTGAGAGGAGGGGTATGCAGAGAGGCTGCTATTTTTGGACACAGATTAGCATCGTTTCATGACTGGTTTGAGTTTCATGACTGGTTTGAGTTGCAGTGGCAAAAGGACTAATAAAAGCAAATGAGCTGGCACAACCAAACAGCTGTTGTATTAAAGGAACATTATAACTATCTATAGAGCTAAAGTATGAAGATTCCTAAATAAACATATGGGCGTTCATTTTACAAAAGCAATGCAGAGAGCTTATCATGAAAAACAGTTATTGGACTGGTGTCAAGCAGCTTCTATGGATTGATTACATAAAATTGTCCAAGTAATACCTACTGCGTGAACAGGTTATTTTTATATTTCCTCTGTGTCTGTGTGGCAGAGAGGCTGTGAATTGCATGGTTAAAGCTGAAAGTTTCATAGCCACTTCTAGAGCACATCTTTAGCTGCACTGCCAGAACTGTAGTATGAAGGTGGCACATCCACCATCCCCAAACTATTCCTTTATTCCTTCTGCTCTCACCTTACCATTAAAATAAAACACAAGTTTTGATTTCAGATGAAAAAAAGAAGATTCAAGAAGCAATATTTAAAATTTGGCCAATATCTCTTTTAAAGTCTCTGTGTTTCAGAGGCGATGCTGCTCATACAGTACTACCTCTTGTTGCAAGTATGGTTAATCATGCCATATGACTATGTTAAGTCTAATCATACATAGACATTTAAATCAGGTGCAAATGGACAGCTAGCAACACTGGGCCATCCCTTTAGATGGTCTTGAAAAGACATTCTCTTCTCTACTTTCCTCGAATAAAGGAGTACAACTATGGTGTTAATTTGTCCCACCAACATCTAACTGGACCAGGAGGGAAATGTCCCCTCAGAAATGGGGAAATCCTTAATGAGTAGAGAGTTCATTCTCATTTGGATGATAATGTTTTTTGTCTTCTTCTGAAGCATCTGTTATAGATTACTGCCAGGGACAGGATGCCAGACTAGGAGAATAATAATTTCAGGATGGCAATTTCCGTATTCCTGTGACATGCCAACAGTGCTGGTACAGGGACAGAAATTCATGTTACTGAGAAAAATGCAAGCTATCATATCTTTCGAGTATATCAAAATTAGTTCACAGTCTTCTGCCTGATGCTCAGTAGTAGAACAGACTCCCATCTTCATACAGAAGAAAGCAATTTATTTATACTTAATTTGTGTTGCCAGATTAATTTGTGAATCTGTTTATTTAGTCATTAAAATTAAGTGCTAATGGAGAACCTGAACTCACAGTAAGAATCTGGGGATTTCTTAGTAAGTACGTTCTTTTTGACTAGATTTAGCCATCCAATGAGGTATATGGGTAGGTGAGGCCATCTATTTTGTCTTGTTTTAGGAACATGGTAACTTTGAAATGACAATGATAGGTTGTGTCAACTGCATGGTTATTCCTTAAATATTCATGCAGGAGTAGCTCTTAAATCACATACTGGATGTAAAATGTCACGAGTGGTGTCTCATTATAATTATTTATGTCCACATGTGCAGTAGGCCCACTATAGAAACCAGAAGCAAGATAGGACCTTGCCCAGAAGAGCCCACGTTTTAGTTAAAGACATGGCAGGCTACAAACATAATAGGAAAGTAGGGCAGGGTTACAGGAATGAGATAATACAAACATTAGAATAGCCATGTACTCCATACCCCATCATTAATTCTCCCCAGGCCAGTCTGTGGAAGCAATGCTACAGAAATAAGTTTTTAGGAAGGGTATGAAAGAGGCAAACAGGTATTGGAAGAATGTTTCACAGCTGGGGGTGGGGTGGGGTGGGGCAGGCTGGAACGGGCATGGAGATGTGCAAGAAGGCCATGGGAGTGGTGTTGAGGCTGGCATTGTTGGCGGAGCAGAACGGGTAGGTTAGCAATGTGGCCTGAGCTATAGGCTGGAGCTGACTGATGGTTGTGAACATTAGTTTTATATCTGGTCAAGTCTCTAAAATGGTTGAACATCTTTTGATAGTGGAATGATGATGTGAGAGTCGCTAACATAAGAGGCAGCAAGATGTGATCAGCAAGTGCGGAGAAGCAGCAGTGGATGTCCCCAAATGCATGATAATATTTTGCAACTAGATAAAGCCTTAAGTCTTCCCTTCTACCACACAGTTTGGGACGTTGGGGGTGAGGGGAAGATGAGCCTAAGTTACATACAGAAAGGCTGGGAAAGTTGCTTCAGGAGAAGTGAGATGTCTCAGACCATTGTACTGGGTAGCTGTCCCCTGCTCTTTCACAGCACCACCCTCCCAACATCCCAGTCAAAGGGGAAAAGAGTCAGGGACCCACCACCTTACATGATCCCTCCTAAACCCACAGAATTTACATTGCAGTTTGCTGCAGAAGTTAAAATCAGCTATGTACCTTGCATGCCCTATAGGTCACATGAACCACTGCCCTTAGGGGAATCAGTAGTAGCATGGCAGGGAGTTAGCTGTTCTGACAGTGCTGGAGAGGAGTATTGCAGTTCCAGAATCAAGATATTCCCACATGGTCTGGTTTTTTTACACCCGTTTTGCTCAGTGATTCTCTGTTTGCACATTTGGTAGCCCTGCTTTCAAAAACCATATCTGTTCAGTGTAATTTCTCTCCCTCAGAGCATTCATCCATGGATAGCAATGCTTGTGGGTCACTTACATCATATTCACTAAAGATTATTAGTCTCATATAGTCCTAGAATCAGTCAGGCGAGGCACCAACAGGATTGGGACCCACACACCAGGCACTCTCAATCCCAGCAACATGCATAATATCAGAGCTTTTTGGACCCACCCTAAATAGCCTCCCCACAGAGTTTAAACTAGGGTGTTTGTTCTGCCTTGAGATGCATATAGGACATTCCCATTCATTTCAACAAGAAATGCATGCATGTATCAACGCAGGGCTGGATTCAGCTTGTGAGAAAAAGCTCTCTTCAGCCTAGTTTTAGATCTCTGATCAAACCAAGCAAAATTCCCCCAGCTAAGTTCTCAACTGATAGCTCAGTAAGGCTCTGGGCAGCAAAAGCATGAGTCTGCTTTGAAGAAGAAAGAATGTAGAGAAATGAGTGGAGTGGAACAGAGCTGATATCGTCCTTTCTTTTCAGGCCCAAAATGAACCCGTCCCAACTACCAGCAAACCAACTCCCCTTGCCTCACCTGCTCCTTATAAAGGGCTGGGAGGGATCATTTAATTCATAACAGCTGGCCCACCCTGCTACTCTTGCAATTCTGCACCTAAGCAACACAGCTGTAGCCTTTCCTTTACTATTAACCCTGTTCCTGCCAATTCCTAGTCATCCATCACACACATGCCCACTTTTACATAGTTGTGAATCTCAGCAATAGATACTCATCTTAGAATCACCTGATTAGTTTGTAGGCAACAATTATTGCAACTAGATTACCTCTTTAGATTGAATAGAAAATGGTTAATTAAATACAAAATGGCAAGTATCCATCAATTAATCCTCAATAAATGTAATTTAAATCAGTTTCCATTTAACTAACATGTAATACGGGTTAAACCTGTCTTAAATGACAAGGAAAATCAGTTCCCCTCTGTACTGGTGACCTATACCTTAAAGTTGAGCATAACTGGAGTTGGAAACCTTGGGGATGTTTTAAAATGCTCAGTTAAGACATGGGTTTGCATTGCAGATGTGAGATCCTTTTGACAGATTGCATTGTATCTTATTAAATAATTATCTAAGATCCTTAAGTTAAAGCACAATATGGGCATTTGTTCCTTTTTTAAAAAAAGGTGCTAATGCATTTTTTCCATAGTGCTCTGTATGCTTTCTAATCAGCTGCATGTGGCTTTGAATTTTTTATATTAATGCTAATATATAGTTGCAATCTTCTTCTTTCTTCTATTTGGAAAGTTTCCTGATTGACACTCAATCTCTTTGGCAGAAAAACTGTGTGTATTTGAGGTAAAGTATTGTAAGCCCCCAGTCCTTGCTCTAGCTAGCCTGTTAATGCATACAGCAAAATATTTTCCAAATTCTTAACGGCAGAATATGAATTATGTTTAGAATGTCAGAATGTCTCTCCGTTTAATTAGCTTCCCTTTCTCCTCAGCATGCCCCATACATGCATTCTTCAGCATTAGGATCTGGAAAAAATCCTGAACCTGATAGACAACAAAACTGTGTGCTAGGCCTCAGACCCTCATTAACACCTAGCATTCATCTTAATAGAAAAGATAGTCGTGTGTTTTCAAAATATGCCCCATCATTCATGCTTAGGACTTTAATTTAATTGTTTTCATTTATCCATGGGATAATTAGAAATACTGTATTAGAACAGGGGCACATCAAGCATTCATATACATATAGGGTAAGATTTTCAAATGTGCCAAAGTGAGTTAAGAGAACAAATCTCATTGACTGTCAGTGGGACTTGTGATTAACTTCTGTTCCTAACTCACTTAGGCATATCTGAAACCCTCATCTCTCTATCTATATAAATTTACTCATAATTAGCTACGATAATTTTGGTATTTAAATTCATGTTCCTCCCTTATATTAAAGCAGAGATTGGCAACCTTTGGCATGCGGCCCATCAAGGAAATCTGCTGATGGGCTGGGACGGTTTTGTTTACCTGCAGCGTTCACAGGTTCGGCCAATTGCAGCTCCCACTGGCCGCGGTTCACTATTCCAGGCCAATGGGGGCTGCGGGAAGCTGCGTGCCAAAGGTTGCTGATCCTGTATTAAAGGGATTGTCTCCTTATTGGTAAGTGCTCTGCAGAGCTGATCGAAGAAGTTAAAGTTGTAATGAGGGCTGTCAAGCGATTTAAAAAATGAACCACAATTAACCACGCTGTTAAACAACAATAGGACGCCCTTTATTTAATTATTTTGGATGTTGTCTACATTTTCAAATATATTGATTTCACTTACAACAGAATACAAAATGTACAGTGCTCACTTTATATTTATTTTTGAATGCAAATATTTGCACTGTAATAAACAAAAGAAATACTGTTTTTCAATACACCTAATACAAGCATTGTAGTGCAATCTCTACATTTGTATGTTCAACTTTCATAGTAAAAGAATTATGTACAAAAAAACTACATTCAAAAATAAAACAATGTAAAATGTAGAGCCTACAAGTCCACTCAGTCCTAATTCTTGTTCAGCCAACAGCTCAGACAAATACGTTTGTTTACATTTGTAGGAGATAATGCTCCCGCTTCTTGTTCACAATGTCATAATAAAAGTGAGAACAGGTGTTCTCATGACACTGTTGTAGCCAGCGCCGCAAGTTATTTACATGCCAGATGCGCTAAAGATTCATATGTCCCTTCATGCTTCAACCACCATTCCGGAAGACTTGAGTCCATGCTGATGATGGGTTCTGCTTGATAACACTCTAAAGCAGTGCGGACCAATGCATGTTCATTTTCAGCATCTGAATCAGATGCCACCAGCAGAAGGTTGATTTTCTTTTTTAGTGGTTTGGGTTCTGTAGATTCTGCAGCAGAATGTTGCTCTTTTAAGACTTCTGAAAGCATGCTCCACACCTCATTCCTCTCAGATTTTGGAAGGCACTTCAGATTTTCAAATCTTAGGTTGAGTGCTGTAGCTATCTTTAGAAATCTCACATTGGTACCTTCTTTGCGTTTGTCAAATCTGCAGTGAAAGTGTTCTTAAAATGAACAACAGGTGCTGAGTCATCATCCAAGACTACAATAACATGAAATGCAGGCAGAATGTGGGTAAAACAGAGCCGTAGACATATAATTCTTCCCCAAGGAGTTCAATCACAAATTTAATTAACACATTATTTTTTCAATGAGCAGCATCAGCATGGAAGCATGTCCTCTGGAATGGTGGCCAAAGTATGAAGGGACATAAGAATGTTTAACATATCTGGCATGTAAATACCTTGCAATGCTGGCTACAAAGTCCCATGCGAATGCCTGTTCTCACTTGCTGGTGGCATTATAAATAAGAAGTGGTCAGCATTATCTCCCACAAATGTAAACAAATTTGTTGTCTTAGCAATTGGCTGAAGAAGAAATAGGACTGAGTGGACTTGTAGGCTCTAAAGTTTTACAATGTTTTGTTTTTGAGTGCAGTTATGTAACAAAAAAAAATCTACATTTGTAAGTTGAACTTTCCTGATAAAAAGATTGCACTACCGTACTTGTATGAGGTGAATTGAAAAATATTATTTCTTTTGTTTATCATTTTTACAGTGCAAATATTTGTAATCAAATATATTATAAAGTGAGCAGCGTACACTTTGTATTCTGGTTTGTAATTGAAATCAATATATTTGAAAATGTAGAAAAACATCAAAAATATTTAATACATTTCAATTGGTATTCTATTGTTTAACAATGCGATTAAAACTGCGATTCATCTCGATTAATTTTTGTAGTTATTCGTGTGAGTTAACTGCGATTAATTGACCACCCTAGTTGTAATATTATGCATCCTTGTAATAATCATGCTGTCTCCAAAGAAAAAGAGGCCAATAAAAAAAAGAAGCCACCTTTCAGAGACATCTTTATGAATTATGAAATTTGTGCCCAATTCCTAGAGGAATTAGTGTGAAAAAGATGTATAGCCATACTTTTAAAAGCGATCACTGCCATTGTGTGCTTCTGTGTTTTGGGTGTCACATAAGGTGTCTTGTGCACCCAAGAAGGGAGGCACCCAATATCAGTGGCCACTTTTGAATATTTTGACCTTAACATTTAGAAGACTGCTCTACACTTTCTGTGTAAGCCAAAGAGAAATAACTCTATGAACTGCTTAGGGAAACAAACTGTTACAATTTATTTCCACAAAACCATGCAATATTCAATGATACAGTGAATCAATGTTTTAAACACTTTTTAAAGGACTAAAATTCTGCAAAGAATTAATTAGCCATGCACTGAAGCCCAAGCATTTAACAGTTTTCCAGTCAATTGTAGGATTTCAAGACCACCAACACTGGATACGGGCAAAGATTACCAAGTGTATTCTAGGCTGGAATTTATATTGGTCATAAGGCTAGGGCCACTGAGCAACTGGAAAATACTTCATGGAAGCTTTGGCTGAGCTATTATACTTTGCTTAAAGAAGCTTAAAAAATATTCCATACTTTCTGGAAGGTTAAATTTGGGGCAGAGTGAATCACTGGGAAAATATGCACTGTATAAAATATTGTCTTTTCTGCAGATCACACAAAATGTTAATACGACAGAGATCTATTTTACAACCCCACTCCTGCAAAAGTTTCTAGTCCTCGTGGTTGTGGGAAAAACTTCAAAATGTGACCCCAGTGCACTCTATAGGCTCAAAAGTAGAAGGCAAATAGAACATCAAATCTATTATTTTTACATATTCTAATGATTTTTAAAGCCAGTCTCGTTATTTTTGGTGCGTCTGACTCATAATTTTTCAACATTTGGGGTTGGCAAATACTGGAGAAATAATAAGGTTCATTTGCTCCTTTAAAGAGACAATACCAGCAGCTGGCCACATTAACTGGCATTAACAATTACTTCAATTCAAAACACAGCATTGGGTTAGTTTAGATTAAAATAAAACAAGTTTATTAACAGAAGGACATAGGATAAGTGATGCCAAGTAAAGGAAATAAAGGCAGAGGTCATCAAAAGCAAATAAAAGCGAAAACACACATCTAAAATTCTAAAACTTAATCTTGCAAGGTGCAGTCTTAGTTAAGATGGTTTTTCTCATCAATTATTCTTTGTCTCTCAGTCAGTACCTTCCACAGAACTATAAGGTACTGGTTTTCCTTGTCTTCTTAGGGTATGGCTACACTTACGGTTTGCAGCGCTGGTCATCCAGCTGTGCAGGGCCAGCGCTGGTGTGTGGCCACACTCACAGCTACCAGCGCTGGTGTGTGGCCACATTTGCAGCATTTGCAGCGCTGTTGGGAGTGATGCATTATGGGCAGCTATCCCAGCGTTCAAGTGGCCGCAACGTGCTTTTCAAAAGAGGGGGGTGGAGTGGGGTCTAGTGTGACAGGGAGCGGGGGGAGAGAAAGAGGGGATTTTTGGAGCCAACACTGTGTGTTTAGCTTCCTGCCTTGAAAAATCAGAATATGTTTCCGACCCCTTAGTCTTAACTCTTAATTGCAAACAGCCTGCAGCCAACATGACTCCCCGCTGTTTCATTCACTCACTGACTGCCTCTCATTTGATTGTTTACAGCCAGGTACAGATGATCACAGCAAACAGGAGCTCTGTTTGTTTTTTAGATAAGCAGCAGCAGCAACGGAGCTTCGCGCGGAGCTCGTTCATAACAAAACAAAGAGAGGCTGCATAACAAAACAAAGAGAGTAATTTATAAAAGCATTCTGGGATACATCCTTATACCCTGGAGGCCAATCACAGTGCTGGTGTGTGGCCACACTTGATGACCAGTGCTGCAGCACCAGCGCTGGAATCCTTAGGCTTTGGCTACACTTGCATTTCAAAGTGCTCTGTCCAGGGTGCCCCTGCTGCAGCGCTGCAAGCCCTTATTCCCCATGCTGAGTGAGGTGTACGGCCAGCGCTGCAGCCAGGGAGTTGCAGCGCTGGAAGTGCCCTGCAGGTGTGGCCACTTACTAATTGCAGCGCTGGTGGAGGCTTTCCAGCGCTGCAACTCGCCAGTGTAGCCATACCCTAAGGCGAAAGATAAAGATGGAGTCTCTCTCTGGACCTTATATTCCCAAAGAATTGTTTTTGTTCTCAAAGTCAGGAAAGCCCCTGGGGGATTCCATCGCCCATCTCTCTCTGGGGTGCAGGAGCCATATTAATTCTCTGTCTCTCGAGTTCAGGCGCAAGACACCCCCAATGGTTTTTTGATAGCTTTGTTTACAGCTAATATGTAAATTAAGGTAAATCCACATCCCTCTGTCTATCACCTTTACCTAGGGTAGGCTGTATTCTTAAATAGATAAGTAATTCATTACTTCCCATATAAAGTTAACACATGCATTTTACATTATATTAATGACAAGCATGCTGTTAGTTTTCAAATGATACCTTACAAGGCATATTTTCTACAGACATCATTACAGTAGTGTGTAGGTGTGAATACAGGAGCGCTTAGATTCACACCCTCTGAAACATCTGGTACTGGCTACTGTTGGAAGACAAGCTATTGGGCTAAACAGACCATTAATCTCAATCAGTGTGGCCATTCTGATGTTCTTAACCAGCCCAAAACAAAGTATTTTATTTAGATATTCCTGATGGCAAATTAAATTTTGGGAGCAAAATTGATTGTCTTCCATGGAAAATTTAAAGTTTGTAAAAATTGAATTTTCTGTCAGGAAATCATTCCCGACTAGTTCTATTAACTATATATTGCAGCTTTGCAAAGAAATCCAAAACTGGTGAAAAATCACCCCATTTGATAGGCTTCTTGTCCAATAATACTACCACAGATAATTTATTTGACAAGACATGGAAATCATAATTTAAAAGAAAAAAGTCATTCTTTATTTTTTTATCCAAGTACCCAAAAATGTGGTAGGTACCTCACAAGAAATAAAGATGATACGGTCACCACTACAGATACCAATCAATCAGCCAAAGGGTTCCAAAAGTTTCCATTCTTCGGTTCCAACATTTTTTGGCTCAAACACCGAATTCTCTGCATTTCTGCTCTCCAGATAAAGAAACTGAAAATGTCCACCTTGGTAAATCTTTATATAATTATACATACAATGTAAAATGTAAACAGTAATTTAAACAATGCAAAAAATAAACTATAGGTAAATAATAAGGCGGAACTCACTATCTATTAAAATTAAATCACTAATGAATCAAAACAGAGATATCAGTTGTAAATGAACATGCTTCCTTCAAAATGTTAGCTTTCTGATTCTTCTCTTCTCACATGCACATGTACATGATTACTAGTGTCAATAAACAAAGCAGTGTAGTTGTAGCCATGTCAGTCCCAGGATATTAGAGAGACAAGGTGGGTGAGGTACTATCTTTTACTGGACCAGCTTCTGTTGGTGAGAGAGACAAGCTTTCGAGCCACACAGAGATCTTCTTCCGGTCATCACAACAGAATGCAAGGTGGAACAGTTTGTTTAGCATAAGTAGTTAGAACATATTATAAGGGACCATTCAAGGTAGAGTGGCCCGTTAACACTGCATACAACAATCTGTAACCCACTAACCCCCTCTTTTTCTCCTATGACTGCATACTCCAGCTATATAGACACACACCATATATATAAAATAAAATATAAAGCAGATCCTAATTAAATTAAAGCTAAAGTGTCAGATTCTTATTTGCATTAAGGCCATTTTATACGGCTCGGGTAGTGTAAAAAAGGGGCCTTAAAAGGAAGTAAATTAAGTCTATTTATGTCTGCTTTCATGCCTTTTTCACTGCCAGATCACTGTGAAAGGGCCTTAGCGTAATGAGAAACAGGCCCCAAATCTTTGAAAAATAATTATAATCAGTAAGGTGTGATTAACTAAAAAATGAATTATGCATCTGGTTTAGCGGTACAGTGTTTCCCAGTGGAATATTACTGTACATAGAGGATAAAGACTGTGAAAGTCCAATTGTGCCATGTAGAAGAGGACTGAGGTCTTTGGTACATTCTTTATATTTTTTTCATAAAGGATCTATTTATTTACTTGTGTTTTGTTAAACTTCCCATACCTTCTATTATGCAGATTAATAGGCAGAGAAGGAAAAGGACTGATGTTAGTGATGGGTGAACCTAATATATTTGGAGATTTGGTTTGATTTGGCAAAGCAAAACTCCAAGGTTTGGGTGAGTATCTAAGAATTGCCCAAAATATCGAGGTTTCCCACTTCCTCTATCTTCACACCCTGCCCCTTAAACTCTCCCCTTAACCGCTGCCTGTGCTATGAGGAGGATATCCCCGTTCCTTCCCTGACAGAAGCACTTTTTAGCAGAGCCTCTGAGGACTTTTCTCTTCCAAAAATATTTTGAGAAGAGCCTCCTCACTCAGGCTTTCTTTGTCCCTAGGCCCCAAGAGCAGCAGCAGGAGCGGAAATCTTCTGAGAGAGGCTTTGCCGCCTTTCCTCCAGCAGAAATAGTGCTAGCCTAGCTCCATCTATGTAAGTGATTGTGTGCTGGTATTCTCCTGTTACTGATGCAGGATTTGGAGCTTCCCAGGTGCTATGAATCATTCCTGGGAACCCCGAGACTGTTACCATGAGGTTACCATGACCAAAAAGAAAGAGGTGGGAGACTTCTCTCAGGGGAATAGTCCAGGTTTGCTTCATGGCACGGACAAACACTTGGATTAGTTCTCATTTCACCTTGAGCAGGTTTTTGAGTCTGTTCTCAGCAGACGTGCAGTGGCTGTGGGCAAGAGAACCTCAGTCCAGCAAACTTCTTTCGCTCTCTATCACTCCTTTGTGTATATTTCTCTGCAACAAATTTTGCATTAAAAAATATCAGAAGTAAATATCACCAGGTTTTTCTGCCAGGAAATATTACATTTGATACAGTAAAGTCCCCTCCCTCCTTGCCCCAAATACATTAGAAAAACAGTAAGAATAACTAATTTCAACCCTGCTGTGTTAGATTCCCCTTAATAGTTTTATGTTTGTGAGACACGCCAGTCCAGTAAGACATAGCACCTGACCTTCAGGACACAGCTAGTTTTCAAATGTTCCAGGACTGATTTCCTTATTCCTGAACCACTCATTATTGATGAGTGAGAAGTGCAATCACACATCACACCATTAATAGTGATTCCACTGCCTCGCTTGCCAGCTTGTTCCACTGCCTAATGAAACTCTCCCTATAGTTATAAAGTTTTTCTTAACATTTAATCTAAATCTTCCCTGCTGCTCATTGTGTCCCCACGGACTCCAGAGAATAATTGATCCCTATTCTTTTTTTAAATATCTGTTTTTGTACTTGCAGTTACAGCATTTTTCCCTCTGCCTTTTTCAGACTAAACATGCTAATTTCTCTTAAGCTTCCCTCTGACTTTTATCTTTCATTGCTGCTGCTCTCCTCTGAATTCTCTGCAGTTCCTTTATGTCCCTTTAAAAATGGGGTGTCCAGCAATGAAATCAATGTTCTAACAGAGATCCAGCTGACACAGAGCAGGTTGCTTCCTCTATATGTAATATACCTATTATTACAGCCCACTATACACATAGTCTTATTTACAACAGCATCACATTGCTGACTCCTTTCTAAACTAAGGTGAACAGATTTTCTTCTACACAGCCAGGGAACAGAGGCCAGAAGCATGTACTCTTACATTTCTGCATGTGATCCTTTTCCTGTTTCTTCTTCATTAACCAATTCAGTGCTGCCAGGCTGTAGAGGGGAGCTGAAGGTCATAGACTTTGATCGGTTGCATTTCATACCTGGTACTTTTTCTGCATCCCCTACTGTGAGAGGAGGGAAAACACAGACTCTGCTGAGAATTTTTTCCATTTGTCAGTCAATGGTAATGAAGAAATATTTAAAGCTAGTTTAAATTATTACCTGTACGCTGGGCTGAACTATCCAGTTACAATGATTATCTTTTAGCTACAAAAACAATTAGCAGGCAAGCAGCACTGTTTTGATAGAAGGAAAAATACAACCTTAAAGCTGCTTTGAATTTTGAAATATGTTATTTAACCAGGAATCAAATACTGTAATTCTTTTGTCAGTCCCCACTGGTAACCACTGAATACTTAGTCAGAGTGTTGTAAGACCCGTCATTCATGCCAATGAGCAATTTTTAATACCATTTTAAAGAAACAGATGTTCTCTACAAATCTTATGGCAGAAGAACCTCCAAAACAAGCCATGTTAATATGGGCATTTAGATGTACAACTAATGGACTGGATGGATTACATTCTCTTCCAGGTCTGTCAGCAATTGCATGACAGCATTTCTCAAATATAGCCACCATGGCTGCATGCGGCCACCAGGTGCTTTTCTTGTGGCCACAATCCCCTGGGCTGTGATGGGGGGAGGGGGGATGTCAAAGTAGTGGCCCCTCCCCCTCCCTGCTGCTCCTGGATGCACCACCTTGGTGTTGGTTGCTGGGGCCACCAGCAGGGGTCGGACCCTGCCCCCTTCTGGAGACACCTCGGGTACAGCACCAGAGAAGCAGGCAGCCAGTGAGTTCCCCAACATCCCAGGGGCAGTGGAGCTCAGGCTTTGGGCTTCAGCCCTGGGGTGGCGGCGTGGCAGGCTCCAGCTGCACGACTTCGGGCTCTATCCCCAGGCCCCATCCCCCGACCGGAGGGTTTCGGGCTCTGACCATGAGGCTTCAGGCTCCAGTTCCCCACTGCCTCCCCTTAATCCCCATCCAGGGCTTAATTTGTCCGTAGGCTTGCCAGGGCTGAGCAAGTCTGCTGTGAAAAGTGATACTTGTATGTTTGTTAATACCACTTTTCACAGCAGACTTACTAGCTAGCAATAAATAAATTACAATGATTTGAATGTGAATATGTGCATATTTATTTCTTTTTTCCTAAAGCTAATTAAGTATTTTAGGAAAAAGTGTGAGAGTGGCCACCAGCAAGAGTTGGTGGCATTCTGAGGCCACCAAAAAATTTGTCCTGAGAACCTGGCCTAGATCTACTGTGCATATACTTGACTCAATGACAGAGATGGGAACAGAACCTAGGAATTCTAGCTCCTACCTCTCTGCTCTGATCACGAGACCACATCCACATTTTTTCTGGGGAACAACAATGCTGCTTGGGTAACTAAAACAAACTACAAGTTAAAATGCCTACAGGATATAATGAGAGCACATTTTGATGAATACATTATGGACTCGCAAATGTCACACAACTGACTGCATTCCTTTCAGCCCCTCTTGCAACATTCCAGAACACAGTGCTAATATGTCTGGGTACACCATGGATGACTACCATATCATCAGCTTGTTTTAGTAAACTAAGTTGCTTCAAAATTTTAAATGAAGGGGGAGAAAAACAGTAGGATAAGGAGAGAAGCAAAGAGTATAAGGAAATATCCTTATTTTGCTTATATTCTTACAGTAGATATTTTGTACAAGAAATACTCTGCATACTAAAACTAGACCCACTCCCTCCCCACAGCACACACTCATTGACCTGGAAGAAGCGGTCAATAAACACAGAATTTTCCACAGAATTGTACAGAAACATTAGTGCTAAATACTTTTGTGCTAAGCACTGTGAAAACTCATAGTGTTCAATATCTCACACACAGTATCTGTAGTAGGCCTAGGAACTGAACATTACATGGTGGTTCAAAGCATGAAAGGATATTGCGTCTCTGCATCCTTAAGGATTTACTTTATACTTCCTTCAGATACAATAAACCTGAGCTTCTTTATATAGCAATGTAGATTTCTTTGATTCTTCATTAACATTAAAACATTTAAAAAGTGAGAAAAATAAGGTTTCAGCTCCCTGAGGGCTACAAGTGTGATTGTGAGAACACACAAAGCCAGGTGCCTCTGGTCTTTCTATGTTTGCATTCTAAACTAGTCCATCAAGACATGGACTGTCTTAGTATTGGTAACTTGTAAAGAGCACATTGTTGGCACTTAGCAAAATTAAACAACAATACACGAAAGCACTTAAGCAGCTACTTAACTTTAAGTTTATATTTAAGTCCCACTGATTTCAATAGGACTTGTGCTTAAAATCAAACACAAATATGAGAGCTTTGCTGAATAGGTGGGGTGACCAGATGTCCCGATTTTATAGGGACAGTCCCAATATTTGGGGCTTTGTCTTATATAGGCGCCTATTACCCCCCATGCCCTGTCCCGATTTTTCACACTTGCTGTCTGGTCACCCTATAAATAGGGATGGTTTCCTGATTCAAGACCATAACTAATAAGGATTTTTTAAAAAAAAATTCTTATGAAGGGAGAATGTTGCTGTAATGACACAGTTAGCTGTGCCATTGCCAGGAAGTGTTAACTCGAGTTTTTGTGTTAGTAAAAGTGTTCCCAATGGAGCTGTAATTTAGTTATCATATTGGGGGTTTTTTTCAGGGTAACGGATCAATTAACTTGGGTGACACTGATAAGGCTATCTTTGAGACTGGGCATTTCCTGTACTCATTATAAATGCATTATTAACATTGTACAGATGGCAGATTAGGTCATAGAGGTGACACAATAAGTCACAGAGGTAGGGGAATAGGACTGTTTTTAAAATATTTCATAGAACCGAATTTCATAGCATTCCTGGTGGAGAGGACCACACAGACAACATGCTGAAAGTGAATCTACATGCAGACAAGTCCGAGTTCATAAGAATGACAGGTTTCTTACCTGAATATTTTCTTTCTTTCTATTAGCAGTGTCTCTCTGAGTTCATTACTAACGGGTTAATGTCTCTACCTATGGAATTTGGAGGTGATCTAATGTTGCTGGAGAGTCCAGGACTAAGTTTTGGCCACTAGAAGAGTCTTTCCACAGCTGTAGGAACACTGCAGCAACCAATTATTAGCCCTAAGATAAATCGATATAAGGTATGAAACTAACCTTAAGACAATATAAGTCTAAGTCTCCCTTTAGAGAAAAATGTCAGTGTCTGTACTGGTCTTTATAGGCTACCGGTGTGGGTTGAATTTGGAGAGAAGCTGCTAACAAAGAAAATTATCAGATAAGAAATTTCTCATTCTGTTGCACAGCTTCTCTCCTCATTCATCACTAATGGGGAATAGCGAGCACTGAGTCACAGTGGGGCGGTGGGGAAAGGATAAGCGGAGATAAATTATTATAGCAAAATAGTAGGCAGGAATATAAGTTTTCCCCCATATAAAGCAAGAGTTTTATAAATTAAAGAATTATGTGGGAACCAACCCAGTAGCACCTTCTTACCAATGGATGCCCCTGCAGAGAAACAGAAATTTGCTTTGCAAATCTTCCTTAGATGAGGCTCATACACGTTCCCCCCGCAGTGACTCTACAGACTGCTGTGAATAATTTCCCAGGTGCCTAACATGCCAACTGGTGTAGGATTTTTACATCGTGCCTGCAGCAACATTGAGGCTCTAAGGCTCTGGCATTTTGGATTGAATGAAATGAACAGAGTACAACTGGGGTATGTATGATATGATACATCTTCAGAGCTCTTGGAATTCTCATTTATGGCACAACCTTCCAAGGGTTAGAACCATATTATGGGAGAACTATTTCCCAGGAATTGTGGAAAGAGGAACTTACCTTGAACAACAGAAAGGTTTCTGAAGCTATAAGAATAACTTTTTCCTCATGACAAAGACAGAGTGCTTCTTGTAATGACACAGGAACTAATTCCAAAAGTTTCCTTTTGGAGGTAATGGTGATGAGAAAGGCCAGTCACAGGCTTGTCTAATCTGTTACTCTGATTAAACCTGGCATTTGATACTCAAATAGAGAATCCAATGTGCCTGTCTACAAAATGTCACTGTGGCTAGTACTCACATTTATAAGGTGCGTAGATGTAGGACTCCAACCAAGCCTTCTGGAGAAACTCTAATGTGAATGAGATCACCAGAACTTTGGGATTATTATTACAATTGTATTACAATAGCACATAGAGGCCCCATTGGGCTGGGTACTGCATAAACAAAATGCAATCCATGCCCCCAAAGAGCTTTCTGTTTCCCCTCACACCAGAAATGTTAATTTGACCAGATCCATGAATGAAATATCCTGATTGAGTTTTGTTTGGGTACCAAACTATATCAGAGGTTAATGGAGAATCCATGTTGAACTACACTTCTCTTCCGATGTCCAGGTTGTTAAGAGTAGGTGTTCCCAGTTTGAGTGAAGGAGTCCTTGCTTCAGGAAGTCTGGTATTTTCTGCAGGTACAATGTGAGGACCGTGGCTATCTAGCAAGTCCAAAATGCCTTCTAGGCCAGTGGAGGACAAGAAGGAATTAAACTCTCTCCTTTTCATTTTTCTGCATCTTTTATGAGAACTGTCCTTTTATGAGAGCTTCCTCCCTGTCTTTAGACTCTTCCTGAAAGCTCAGAAGCTCCTCATTGGGCTTTTCAATGTTGGAGTTGGAGCTCTTCAGAGAAGGGTGGGGACCCGACATGCCAGTCTAGCTCTGAGCCCCATGCCCTAGCAGTGTGAGAGTCAGCTGGCTGGGAACTGGCAGGGCATAATTCACCTTCTGAAGATCCCACATTTGCTGCCTTGTGTAGGGAACACCACTTAGAATTAAGACAGCTGTTTGCAGGACAACTCTTCCATGCCCGAGTTGGAGCAGAGAACTCAGACAGGAAGGTGCTGCAGCAGTAAATCCAGGTGGCTGAAGCCACCATGCTGCTCTTTACCTGATCCATGAGGGGAGGAGGAAGATTATAAGTCATATCTGCACAAAAACAATTACAAATAGAGGTTTTAAAACAAAATGTTTGGGAGAAACTGAGCCAGCAATTGGTTCTACCACCAGAGGCAGAAAACCTGGTGGCCTGGGCTTCAGGGCAGAGCTTAGTCCTGGAGCCTCCAACGATAGCCCTGGGCTGTTTCCGACATCCATAGATCCATAGATGAGGGTATTGACCCATCACTAATGAATGAGGGGAAAAACTGTGTAACAGAATACAAGCATACTAGCGAGGTAATAGCCTACCATCCTCTGGTTATGAAAAGGACATTGAGTACACAATGCTGAGGAAGATAAAAAGGCAAGAAAATTGAATAAAATGATAATAATGGGTGACTTCAGCGTTCCTCATATCACTGGTTAAATGTCACAGAAGGACACATCTTCTGTTTTACTTAGCATGTTCATTCATTGACATGTAAGAGCCTAGGTACTGATCTGAGAATCCCTGCACAAGGACTGGGAGTCTCATTTTGATGCCCACATTCAAAACTTGGGTTCCCAGTAACTTTCCAAATCCAAGTCTTCATGTTATTCTCCTACAGATTCACAGAAAAGGCTTTTGTTCACCTACTGTTCTTCACTCGGGCCAGGCCACAGTCTCACTCCTTGCCTCTAGACTTCTGCCCCACAATGGAGGGGACAATACCAACAGCAGTAGGAACTACCTGAACACTTAGCTGTGAAGGAATACGTGGTGTCCCACCCTTTCATATCCGCCCTAGCTGTGGACATCAGAAGCAGTGTTGCCCCATCTTTATCCTCAAACCCTTCTCCTATAACTCTGAGACAGTGGAAAGCTAGATATCTGGTGTCGGTGTATTTTAGCTGGTAGTGCACATGTTAAGGGTGCATATTTTATTTTCCAATCTCTACACAGTAGGACTATTTTACTATACGTATTTACTAAATATTTTTACTATATTTACAGCCTCCATTTGTGTTTGTGCATGCTACAGACTGTGACCAAAAAAGTGGGCATGTTCCTAATTTACCTGTGAAAAACCCAGATTGGCACATACAAATTGGGTAGGTGATTGACTGACAGCCTCATTTCTATGCACTAATAACTGACTGTGTTTGTGTAAAATAGATGCCCACCCACTTTATTAACTGCAATCAGTTCCTCAGGGAAAGAGAGTGTGCAAAAATGAAAATTTTGCCCCCAGTGCTCCAGTGAATCCCAACAACCCAACTAATGAATCACTGATGTAACACAATTTATTCTTCTTGAATATATCATAGGGGAAAACATCAGCATGGTCACTCTATGATTTCCCACTTACCAGTTAAGGACCGGTGCAATTTAGGCTTTGTGTCAGGTCCATGATGTGCAGAATAGGAGTCATCCTTCTGTGATTATGAAAGAAAGTAGGTTAGGACTTTTATGGAGATAGGCTGTAAGTCTATAAATGATTCTCATATTTCATACTCAAGCCATTCATGATCCCCATGCACTCTGTTTCCATTTGTTTTAATTTTGCCAAGAGAATACAAGAAAAACAAAAAGAAACGTTTCTAAAAATAGATTAAATACCCAGCATAGATTTCTGGGAGGAAATGTTTACCGACACTTATTTGTTTCATGTTGATGAAAGCGGTCTGAACTCTCAGGGAGCGATTTAGCAGATACGATCTGAAAGCAGCAGATCAGGAATGATGAGGACCCAGCCAAGTGACTGAGCAGAAACTTGGCAAGGCCACATACATTTATTCCCTGGCTTTATGCCAAGTAGCAGTGGAAAGCTTGCTAGGTAGCAAGCTCATGCTAATGAGTGCTCTCTCCTTTTGCTTCAGCACTAATCTGCACTCCTCAGGAATTTCTATTACCACAGTGCAGCTAGAATTCTTTGGTATTGTTTTAACAGGAAATAAGTCCTTTACACAGCCATGATTTGGCTTGTAGGTCCAGAAACCCATGCTGCCAAATCACTTCTGGCCACCTCCCAGACCAATGTTCTGTTTTGTTTTCTTTCTTATTTCCCATTAACCAGGGGACCTGATGCCCTCAATCCATTGTTTGCAGTTTTGTTGACTATTTTAGTAACAATGGCTTCCAGGGTTGAACAGCAGTGGCCTAGCTCCCTGGAAAGCCATCCCCAAGGGCATCCAAGGACTCTCAGAGCATGTTCCATGCAGTCCCTCTGACACAATTACTAAAGGCAATATGTAATTTATGGCCATGGCTTACAGGCAGCTCCAAATGAGCCATTTAAAGGGGAGAGGGGACTATATGTGTGTAGTGTGTTGGCAAAAGAACAGAGGGAAGAGCTAGTGCAAATTTCCAGGGCTACAGGTGCAAGTGTTTTCTGGGTACTGAATAATAATTAGGTGTACTAAGGCTCTGAAACCACAACACCTATGAGATTCTGGGTTGGATCATAACCCAGATGTGCAGTACAAAGAAACCCAAAACATGCACAGTAATATAGGGTGTGCATTGTGATAAATATCTACAGCAAACGGGAATAGGAAACCTTATCCCTGAATGGTAGCCCTCTTCGATGATTCTTTCCCCTGACGGTGGGGGGGAACTAAGACCTGAAATTGAACTTTTTTGAGAAGAAGGATGGTCTTGAGGTTAAGCCTCTGAACTAGCCCTCAGGAAATCTGGGTTAAATTCTTAGCTCTGCCACAGATGTCCTATGTAACCTCGGGTAAATCAGTTAATCTCTCTGTGCCTCAGTTCCTCACCTGTGAAAATGGGGTAGTTAAATTTCCTTTCTTCATCTGACTGGCCTATTTAGACTTTAAGCTCTCCAGGGTAGGGACTTTTATGTATATGTATATATAATATAAGTAGAGTGACCAGCTCAATGGGGCCTGGCTCATTAGCTGTTACTGTAGAACTACTTGAATTAAAAAGCAGAGCTGGTAAAAACTTTTTGCATGAAAAGTGTTTTGCAGGGGGAAAAAATGGCCTTTACAAAAAACATGTCAATATTACTGACATTTGACATGAAAATTTCCATGATATTTTAAACCAAAATGTTTCTGGAGAAATTTTTAATGAAATCTATACAGACATTTTTGTTTACTGACATCTACATTTTGTTATTGAAAACTGGGATTTTGGTCAATGAAAATTTTTGAAAATGATTTCAAATACTATTGTCATAAAAATATTACAAAAAACCCAGAAAATGGAATTTCGAACCCTGTGAAATAGACACCTTAGCAAATTTTCATTATATCAGTCACCTGCTTTTTATCCAGCTCTAATGAGTAATAACTTTTAAATGCATCTGCCTTTTATTTTTTCCTGAAAAAGGTGCTAAGTGGTTGAAGAATCAGGCCTCTAAGTTGTTAAAAGCATTGAGATATGATTCAAAGTTAATTATCCCTAGTTGGATTCCTCTGCTACATCAGGCAACATTTTTCTACTAGACTGTAAATGGAAGACGACATGCAAATTCCACCAGCACTGGATGTGTTAGTGTTATCCCTTGTACCTTGCTCCTACTTCCCTCTTAATTCTTCAGATTCTTGCTATCAGTTAGAGGGTGTAGTGAGTCGGTGTGGCTCCCCTCCCGCCCAGCAGAGGGCGCTCCCTCCCAGAAGCCCAGCTGGGCTGAGCCACCACTTCCTGTCCCCGCCCCCCGGAAGTCAAGGGGCGGGACAGGAAGTAGAAAAGGAGAACGCCAAAGCTCAGTCAGGAGCCAGCCACCGCCGCGAGCAGACGTGCCGGCGGGAGCTCCAGACTGGGAACCCTCCAGGACCTGAGGCGGTGATCCGGACTGGCCCCCACTGCCCCGTGCCCGGTACGATGAGGAACCCGTGGAACTCCCCCGGGATCGGAACCCGGAGCAGCCGCTAGGACTTCCTCCCGCCCGGTACGAGGAGGAGCCGCCGCCGCCGCTTCCGCCCTGCTGTTATCCGGAGGAGCCATCGGAGGCAGCCGGGCCGGACTTCCAGCAGGAGTTGCCGGACCTGCCCCCAAGCCCTGGTCCTACAGACCCCATGCCGATGGACTGGTCCGAACTCACGGCGACCGAGGAGCAGGTACCCATAGAGGGGGAAATGGAATGTAGCCCGGGGTAGCCGACCCGTCAGGCTATAGGCACCGAGGTGCCAATGTCAGTGTGTTTCGGTCAGGACCCCACTGACCAGCGGCAGTGCTAGCCGCTAATAGGGCCCCGGGCTGGGACACAGTGGAGTGGGTGGGCCTGTGTCCCCCCTGCCACCCCACTCACGGGTGGCAGTCTCCCCCTCACCCCAGCGCAGACAGAGACGCCTGCGCTAAGCTGAGTTGCTGTCATTGCCCAGCTCCTGACACCAGGACCTGAGTCCTGTGGACTATGGTTTGTTGCCCCGCCCTGACCAGAGGGTCTGGGCTTACTGACTTTGTAGTTGCTCAGCTCCTGAGGCAAGGACCTGAGCCCTAAACTGGACTGCTGTGATAGACTGCTGTCGCCCAGCCCCCTGCTCCAGAGGGCCTGGGCTTATATAAACTGCTGTTGCCCAGCCCCCTGCTCCAGAGGGCCTGGGCTTATATAGAACTGCTATTGTGCTGCCCCGCCCCGATTGAGGGCCTGGGCTTACACTAATTGACTGTGTGCCTTGTGTTCAGCCCCTGCCTGAGGGTCTGAACCTGTGAACCTTCATGAGACTGATCGCTGTGAGAATCTGAGACTGATTGTTGTTCAGCCCCCCTGATCTAGGGGGCCTGAAGGCGCTGAGACAGACTGCTGTTACCCAGCCCCCTGCTCCAGAGGGCCTGGGCTCATATTGAACTGCTGTTACCCAGCCCCCTGCTCCAGAGGGCCTGGGCTCATATTGAACTGCTGTCACCCAGCCCCCTGCTCCAGAGGGCCTGGGCTTATATTGAACTATTGTTATTCAGCCCCCCCGATCCAGAGGGCCTGAGAACGTGAGACGGTGCTAACCCTGATTTCTTGCCGCCCCACCAGTTAGAGGGGACAAGGAGCGAGTCGGTGTGGCTCCCCTCCCGCCAGCGGGAGAGTTAAGCCCCGACCAACAGCTTACAGAGGGTATATACAAAGGAAGTTTGTTTCAGGTTTCTTTTATTTCAGGTTTGGTCGGTGAGTATAATTGTAATAGTTCCATCTTGTGGTAAAATGCAGAATAGAATACTGCATGGAACAAGAGCACATACTTTTCTCTGGTATAATGGTCTATATCTGTCTCAAATAAAATCCTGAGGGTCAAATTCTTCCCTGGAATCCACATTAAAGCAGAGTATGTGACCCTTAATTACACTTCAGTGCTCAAAAGTTCCTAGTTAGAGTTCTATGGGGTTTTCAGTAATGAATCCTTTCTGCAGGAACATGGACTGTGTGTATCAACTTGGCATAAAACTCTAAGCCTAAATGACATAATATGAAAATATTTGGCTTTTTAAATCTATTTTATCAATGCATTTTTAATTTAATCCAACAAAAAAACCTGCATTTGTATGCAATCAACTGCTATAATTTGTCACTCTATATCATTCCGAGTTATACACTGAGACTCTTTTAGAACACGTATGAGACATATTCCTAGAATTTTCAGACATTAATCAGATTTCTTTCATTTCTGTTTGCTGTAAAAAATGACATCAGAAAATTACCAAGAAAAGGTCCTGATTGTGCAAACACCTAGATAAGTAGTCCCACTGACTGCAAAGGATTTCTCTAGTGTGTAAAGTTACTCAAATGTGTGTTTCTAGGATCTGGGCCTAAGTATTTATATTTGTAGCACCAAAACATGGTGACATGACAGTCACTTTGAGCATAAAATTAACATTTTGTTAACTTTAACTTTGTTAAATACCAGTTCACTTTCAGACAGTTTCATATTACAATTAACATAATGTAAAGATACATGTTGCAGTGCTACAGGCTACACTGAAGTGTGCTAACTATGTTCCCTGTCCAGTAATAAACTGTACCTGCATAAATCCCATTGCAGGATCAGTGCCTCCCTTGACTGTGTGGGATACCTACTTCCTTCACAAGTTTGCAAAGTGAGCATGTATACAGTATAAGCCATTTTGCTGACTCTACCCATCGCTTACTCACCAGATACAACACAAATGTTCTGGCTTTTGCTCCCTTTACTAAATGGCATAACAGAGTTCAGTCACCTTAAAGGCCCAATAGAATTATTTAGGGAAAGAATCTTCCCATGTTTAATATCATGTTCACTGCAATATCTAACAGGCACAATAGAGGATGTCTATGATGCTGTGAAAGGGTTAATCCCTGAATGTCCTTACTTAAAATATGCAATCTTGCTCACAACATTAGCATTAGTTTAATGTAGCTCTTTTTAAATTTAATTATACCAAATGTTCTACAAGAACATGCCATGTTGTCTTCTATCTATTTTGAATTATAAGTATCAATCAGCATGTAAATGATCAAATTAAATCTTTTCAGTTGTTTGCGTCTACAGCTGAAACACCTTTCTGTGAATGAAGGACTGGAAGTAGAGGCATTTGTTACATTACGTGATATCTTGATTGGCTCTTCAATGACTGGATTTTCAACAAAGAAATCTGAGGGGAATAAAGCTCATGGTGGTTTGGAGCTTCCTATGTTGTATGGGAAATCACTAGCTAAATAAACATTAATCATTTAAATACCATACTTTTCTCCTGTTACACAATTTTATTCTTATACACATTAAGAGCCACAGTTTGCCCTTGGAGATTTGACAGCAATTCTGCAAAGCATTTAAGCATGTGCTTAAGTCCCACTGAGCACGTGCTAAAGTGCTTTGTTCAGAAAATATGGACCGCTGAATTGGGGATTTGGAAGCTAAATATTTTGAGTCTGATCTTGCTCGCTTGCTTGAAGTCAATATAAGTAATGGATGCCATCAAGTAGTCACAGGTGTTTGAATCATGCACAGTAATTAATATTCAAAGTGAAATAGTTTGTCAGTTTCTTTGTTAATTCAGAACATGATGGGCCATTAAGTTATGCCAACAGTAAATCTGGCCCTAAAATGGGCCTCTTAGGAATTAGGTATATTATAGTTCTTTTGATTTGCTTTTGTTTCTTGAAGGCTTCTCAAAACTGTAACTAGTTTAAAAAATAACGTCAAAGTTGTGATATAAAAGCCTTACAAAAATGGCTCTGTCTTTCTGAAAAAGTTATTAAAAAAAATATTTACAATACATCTGGGTTGATGACAACTTGTGTCCCCAAGTTTCTGCCTGTTATGAAATCCTACCAGAACTCCTCCCCGCATGAAAAACAGGCCCTTATAACAGAAAAGCCAAGTGTCAATTCATTAAAACTGCTAAGTAAATAACTGCCCTAACACTGATAGAATATCTGATAACTGTGAGCTGAACTTTGTTGTATGAAGGACTACTGCTCATTTATTTGCCAGGGAGCTGAATTTTTCAGGTAACCCCAAGAGTTTCGTACTCACTAATATTCAGATGAAGGTTAATAAATACTTTTATTAAAAGATATCAGAATCTCTTTTCTTTAAAATAACAACTTCCTGGAGTTTGGTGATAACATGTATATGCGTTAGTATAAGACTCCTCACCACTGAATAGACAAGAGAGTGAAAAGGAATCATGCATCATGCCTCTTTACAATTAAAAGATTTCCCAGCCCTCCATACCTCCTTTCTAGAGTGACCAGAGTCACTTCTGTTCATATGGATTCGAAGGCTCCTGTGTCTGAGAATCAGGATCTCCTTTGCCTCCTCTGCTGTCCCACTCTCTCCAGGAAGCGTATGCCTGTTATATGCTGGCACCTGTTCACGTAAATCATAAATCATACAGATCCAGCTCCCACTGAAGTCAATGGGAGTTTTTCCATTGAATGGACTTTGGATCAGCCCCATATGCAGCATCACAAAAATAAATTTCCCAGGTGTCAAGTTTTATGGGCAAATTCTGCTCTCACTTCCCTTGGTGTAGACCTGGAGTATTTCCATTGGCTACACTGGACATACTCCAGCTTCAGACTGGTAGCAATAACCAGACCTTGATTCTTTTGCACCCACTTTTTAAAGAGTTTCCACAGAAGTCTTATCTTGTTGCCTCTCTCAGCACAGCAGCAAGACAAAAGGTGGTAGCTCTGTGCCAAGATGCCCATATTAGCCACATTCCTAATGATTTGGCATTTCATGCCTAAGCCAAGAAAGCAAAGGCTTTAGTTGCATCTAAGAGATAAGGCTCCACATACCACCATATGAACAGTGCTTAGATAGTATAGTATACTATAGTATACTATAGTGCAACTGTTCTGCAAACAGCAGGATTTCCTATGCACCCAATGGTAAATGTTTCACGGCAAAACTGTTGAATGGCTTTAAAACATTTTTTTCCTTTAATTATTACTATAGGGTCACACATCTGCTGCTGCTATTGGCCAAGCTCTTTGCACACACCAAGGGCTCCCTGCATCACTCCAGTTCCCTCGCCCCCAACAACGATGTGTATCACCCTCCCATCCCCTTCTCTTTCAGGGACTCCCTGAATCTCGCCACCTTCTCCCTCCATTGCCCTCTCCCCTAACCGGGGGTTCTGTGTGCCCCCCTATTTTCCCCTCCCCCTATGCCAGGAGCTCTGTGTGCTCGTCCATTGCCCCCTTTGCCATATGCCAAGGGCTCTGTGTCCCCCATACCACAGTCTCCTGCCAGAGGCTCTGCATGCACACACAATCCCTCTTCCCCCCCAACCATTCTCTCTCTCTCTTTCAGGGTGTCAACATTTTAAAATTGTATGGGGAGGTTGGACAGAGCTAAAGCTACCACGTTACATAAGAGGAATGCCAACAAGTTGAGTGTTAGTCTTCACTTTGCTTAGCCAACTATTTGCTCTACATGGAGGGAGATCTTTAGTAGCACATCTAAATAATCCCAATATCTGTGCATGCTGCTGAGAATTAGCCTAATATTATTTTACAATTCATGTAACTACTGTACTGTAGCTTGAGTGGAAAAACCTTACTGTTCTCCTTATTTTGTATAGGTTCCTCGCCAATATTTTCTGTATATTTTCCAGCACATCTGGATTCAGAGAGTCCGATTCTTTGGCCATTACGGCAGACCTGTGGCTGCCTCTGCAAAGAAAACACCTGGGTTCTTCATCAATGCGTAGTGCATGAGATCAATTGCAAAGGCACTTAATGAAGCTGAAGTTACAATAAGCAGCTTGTTTTCTGAGTAGATAGACTAATACAAGGAGATTGGATTGTGAACAGCAAGAACCATGGAAGCGCAGAAATGTCAGGGGGAGATGGGATTAGAGTCTTGTTACTTTAATTTCTGACATAATTGCCCAAACTTGCCAGTATTTTCTCCATAATTTTTGAATGATTTTAAAGTTTGCCACCAAATGCGTGTAAGTGTTGACTGTTCAGGTACAGCCTCAACACAACTCGCTGGGAGTTACACACATACTGCTGCCAGAAGCAGAGACTGAGAGCTTAGCTCCTCTGGCATTGCAGTGGGGTTGTTCACCAAAAGCATTTTCTTTACATCTGTCTGGGCTACACCAGCTCTTCTCACGGAGCAGCCAGCAAGGAGGGGCGAAGGGGTCAGGGAACTCTGCCAGGTTTCCAAGTAACTGTTTCCTCCAGGGGGGCTGGGCTGTGCGGGTGCAGACTCCCAACCCCACACATCCTGAGTATCCACTGGGAAGGGAAGGTTAGTCCTTGTCCAATGGATGCAGAGGCATCTGCATGGAAACATGGTCAACCTGGCCCCCTTATCATCTGCCCACAAGCTGCGCTGCTTAGTCACTGTGCAGCTGCTGCAGCTGCAAAAGGTTGAGCTGCAGGCAATGCTGCTTTAAGATTTGATATGTGTGAGGGTTCCTTGCCCACACCCCATTCCCTGCCTCCAGGTTATGGCAAACTTCTTTCCTCCTCCACACCTGTAAGCGAGATTAACTGTCTGTGTTAACACCCCAAGCAGACAACAAATCAGACCTGGTGACCCAGCTACTCCAAATCATACAACAATTTCCATTTCAATTAGGATTTTAAAGGGGTCTGATATAAAGTTATTATACAACCATTACGTGCCAGGGGATTGGCTAGCACTCTAATCTTTTAAGGGCCCAGTCACACAGCATGGATAAACCAAACATGGATTGACTGAACCTGGTTCAAATGGTTAAAAAAGAAAACGTCAACAAAATTCAACAATTTTTAAAAATATTTCTTTTAGTCATTTATATTTTACCTAATATCACAAACATGCTAATGTCTGTGTTACAGGCAGGGACACAGTGCGCCTGCAGTCAGGATTCCCAAGCAGGGAATCAACCTCCCATCAGCCTTTCTGAAGTACTTTGTGTCATTACACCAGGCTAGGAAAACACTTACAGCAAAGATGAATGGGACGGCTCATGAATTAACTGCCCTGCTTCTACTAACTCAATGGCATGTTTCCTCTCTAGCTTTTCGTAGAGCAGCACAATACTTGATTTTGGCTGGTCATACTCTCGGAGTAGGAACTTCTGAAGATACTTGCTGTTAAAATATTCCAGTCTGTTCAGGAACAAAAAACAAACAAACACTGCTGTACTGATACTGTAATGCTCATGACTTGAAGAAAACAAAAATAAAACACTGCTGTGCT
The DNA here is from genome assembly GCF_016161935.1 of Mauremys reevesii. NCBI lineage: Eukaryota > Metazoa > Chordata > Testudines > Geoemydidae > Mauremys > Mauremys reevesii. The sequence continues at coordinate 76,752,233 of NC_052631.1, forward strand.
GAACCTACAATGCTCTTTCTTTGAACAAAATTGCACTGTCTCATTCTTTCCTCCCCAGGACCCAGAACTGGTTCTGGCAGATTGGCTGTTGTTCCGTTAGACGTCTGCTTTCCAGCAACTAGTGGGTCAAGAGCCTGGTCCTGCCCACCTTGGTTTGTGGGTGTGCAAAGAACACAGGGTTGTGTTCTATATTAATTCTATAATGTGGCAAATGAAGCAAGTTAGAGCTTCTCAGAATGCAATTTGTAATGCAATAAAATGCCCCCAAAGGGCCAAAATGATCGTGAACTCCATTACCTTTGCTTATTACATTAGATCAAACAGAAGTGACTGGGGTCAAACCAGCAGCTTCCAGAATCCTGTCTCAAAGCAGATCCCAGCTCAGTAGTTGAAGGAGATTTAGTTCACTTCACATACCAGTACAGATACTCAAGTTTGGCCCCATGTGTCTCTCTCTAGCCAGCAATTTAACCTAGGTGCTACACTCAGAAGGATCCAGTCCTCAGTTGCTTAGTAGACAGTGTTTTCAACACCATCTAGTGGTCATTCCAAAAACAGCCATTCTTAACAAAAGAAGTATCTGTCAGATTACACATGTAAGAATCCTTACCATGAAATCAGGTGTGCATGTTTGTAGAGCAAATAGTAAAAGATGGTAGATTATTACCAGTGTACTTTAAAGGTCTTTTCTTTACAAAAACAAGATTTACATTTAAATACAGTTTACCTCATATTTAAGGAAAATTTGGCATTTTGTTATGAAAATCTCAGAGGATGGTCCATTATTTTTCAATACCTCAACGTAACACAACAGTCTTCAATCACTGTTTCAACCAGCATTGATCTTATGTTATTTACAAGAAAAACAAGGAAAAGCTACATTTTCAGATTCACAGCCCTTCACTGATCTAAACACAAGGATGACTTACAGCAGAAGCACTGGCCAGAAAGAGGAGAGCTGGACAAGCAAAAGGAAGGAGGAGTAAATATAATTAAACCTTAAATGTAAAGAACAGCTGTAGGTTCAACAAATGGAACTGTACAGATTCCTAATATGAAGTGATAAAAGATAAGTGATAACAAACAGTGCTAATAATTAGGGCTGTTGCTTAATGGCAGTTAACTCACGCGATTAACTCAAAAAAATAAATCGCGATTAATTGCATTGTTAAACAACAGAATATCAATTGAAATTTATTCAATATTTTTGGATGTCTTTCTATATTTTCAAATATATTGATTTCTATTACAACACAGAATACAAAGTATACAGTGCTCACTTTATATTATTATTTTAATGCAAATATTTGCACTGTAAAAATGATAAACAAAAATACTATTTTTCAATTCAACTAATACAAGTACTGTAGTGTAATCTCTTTATTGTGAAAGTGCAACTTACAAATGTAGAATTATTTTTTTGTTATATAACTGCACTCAAAACCAAAACAATGTAAAACTTTAGAGCCTACAAGTCCACTCAGTCCTATTTCTTGTTCAGCCAATCCCTAAGACAAACAAGTTTGTTTACATTTACAGGAGATACTGTTGCCTGCTTCTTATTTATAATGTCACCTGAAAGTGAGAATAAGTTTTCGCATGGCACTTTTGTTGCCAGTGCTGCAAGCTATTTACGTGCCAGATATACTAAATGTTTGTATGCCCCTTCATGCTTCGGCCACCATTCCAGAGGACATGCTTCCATGCTGATGATGCTTGTAAAAAAATAATGCATTAATTAAATTTGTGACTGAACTCCTTGGGGGGAGAATTGTATGTCTCCAGTTCTGTTTTACGTGCATTCTGCCATATATTTCATGTTATAGCAGTCTCGGATGATGACCCAGTACATGTTCGTTTTAAGAACACTTTCACAGCAGATTTGACAAAACACAGAAGGTACCAATGTGAGATTTCTAAAAATAGCTACAGCACTCGACCCAAGCTTTAAGAATCTGAAGTGCCTTAAAAAATCTGAGAGGGACGAGGTGTGGAGAAATCTTCAGAAATCTTAAAAGAGCAACACTCTGAAGCGGAAATTACAGAACCTGAACCATCAAAAAAAAATCAACTTTCTTCTGGTGGCATCTGACTCAGATGATGAAAATGAACATGTGTCAGTCCACTCTGCTTTGGATCGCTATCTCGCAGAACACATCAGCAGCATGGACGCATGTCCTCTGGAATGGTGACTGAAGCATGAAGGGTCGTCTGAATCTTTAGCGCATCTGACACTTAAATACCTTGAGACGCTGGTTACAACAGTGCCATGCACACGCCTGTTCTCACTTTTAGGTGAAACTGTAAGCAAGAAGCGGGCAACATTATCTCCTGCAAACTGTAACCAAACTCACTTGTCTGAGCAATTGGCTGAAGTAGGACTGAGTGGTCTTGTAGGAGCTAAAGTTTTTTATTTTTGAATGCAGGTTTTTTTGTACATAATTCTACATTTGTAAGTTCAACTTTCATGATAAAGAGATTGCACTACAGTACCTGTATTGGGTGAATTGAAAAATACTATTTCTTCTGTTTTTTACAGCGCAAATATTTGTAATAAAAAATAAATATAAAGTGAGCACTGTACACTTTGTATTCTGTGTTGTAATTGAAATCAATACATTTGAAAATGTAGAAAATATCCACAAATATTTAAATAAATTGTATTCTATTATTAACAGCGCAATTAATCATGCAATTAATCGCGACTGATTTTTTTAAACGTGCGATTAATCAAGATTAATTTTTTTAATTGCTTGACAGCCCTACTAATAATACCACTGTATTTGTACCTCCTTATTAAAATACATATATTTACATTTTATCATATCACTAGCGGTGATAAAATAGTATAGTAGTGACTCTGCTATGGTTAATTCTTTCATATTGCACTTGAGTAGGTCAAATACTAGATCACCAAATGTGGACAGGGCATCCCATCTTTTCTGTCTTTACCTTTAGTTTTTATTTGTAAAGGAAATGCATGTTCCATTAAAACCAAAACTAAAACTCTTAAAAGGATGAAAAATAAGCTACAGTCTGTGTCCCCACATTCCCAGTAATCCATACAATAGCAAAAAAGTGGCCAGGAAACACTCAGATATATATAAAGTTAAAATAAAGCAGAAAAGAAATAATACAAATAGCCAAACCAAGAGATACTGAACACACTGGAAAGATATCAACATTCTGAGGTTGAGCTATTTCTAGGGAGGTAAACCCTGGTTCAGGAAGGCACTTTAGTCTTTACTTGTGGTGCACACTAGTCCCTCTTTGTTATTTGGACCATTAAAACCAAAGTAAATGAGCAATATGATTTTTAGTGGCTTGTCCCAACTTTGTCCCACCAGGATATGAAAGAGCCCAAATGGTGACGGCCCTTTGGTAGTGTCCATGCTATATCAAACCAGCGCACCCTATCAGGAAGGCCTGGTTCCCTGAAAAGGAAGGTCTATAGCTCCTGCCATGCAAACTGTTACACGTGCTTAATGTTACACATGTGAGTAACCCCTTCAATGTATGTGTGTGTTTGCAGGATCAGAGCTCTAATCAGCACAACACAGGAATGTGCCAACAGACCAATCCTTGAAGCAACCAGTGTTATGTAGGGTGTTGACATGACACCTGGGACCTTCATTTACAACATCTCCGTGTTTTTGTTTTGACTGAGGGGAAAGGTTTTGGGAAGAGAAGAAAGGAGTCCTCTGTCAGTGAAGTACCACCATGTATGACATCCAAATGGGGGGAGGACAGAAAGAGGAACATGGACAGTCTGTTCTGATTTGGTGCCCAGACAACCTGGTCCCACCTTTTGAGCTTAAGGAAAGAAAAGAAAAGCTGTCCCTCTTTGTTTGTGGCTGTCATCTGCTTTATGACACACAGATGAATGAAGCTCAGCTATCCCCAGTGGAACCATATGGAAACAGAAACCAGACTCTTTTTTTTCAAACATGTACACAGTTGTATTTTTGGCAAATCCTTACTTGTCTTTCCAGTAATACTGTCCCCAGTGTCCAGATATATCTTCTATGCCAGCGAGCAAATGATCCAAGAACTACACAGAAGAGAGGATTTTGCTATACACCAGTGTATTATTGCATATACGATGAACTCTGTTGGATAACATCAAAAGCCAGCAGACAAAATGCAGGACATTTTCAGCTAGGTGCAGTAAACAGTAAACAAGAACAGGAGCTGTCCCATTCAATCATCCATGCTTATTCCTTGGTTCTAAAATGCAATGAGGCTTCTTTCTTTCAGGTGTATAATCACTGAGGGACATGGATCTGTTTTTTATGAAACATGCAGGTTGGCCAATGCCTTGCATGCCCTGCATAGTGTGACTTGACAAACACTGGAAGCTCATACTGAATGTTTGGAGAGCAATGTGTTTCATGAGAAAGATATATTTGGTGCATAGTGCTGACTACATAGGGCTGGAGCTTCTCCTGGAATAATAAATACCCCCATGCTACTAAATAAAATCAATGCCTACATTGCATCTTAAACACAAGCAGCTTATTTCTATGTTAAAAATTCTGAACAGGGAAATTTTCAACCTTAAAAAGTCTCCTGAATTTCCCAAATTGCCTCCCCAGCTGTTGTCACCAGAACAACCCGCAGCAGACTCTGCTATGCCACTGTTCATTACCCCCATCATACAATTGTTCCTGTGCAGCTTCAACCAGCTCTAATTAGAGAAATCTCCTTTTGCACACAGAGATATACTAAGCTTTCAGCAAGTAGGTGTTAATCATGTGACAGTGCTCGCTAAACCAGCCTGCTCCATTCTTTGACTTCCCCTGAGGCTACACACAGCAACCTAACATGGCTTCAGATGTGTTTGACTGCACCTTACTGGGGCTTCTCAGGGCAGATCTACACTACGGGGCTAAGTCAACCTAAGTTACGCAATTCCAGCTACATGACTAACATAGCTCAATGGTGGGTAAACCTGCAGCATGTGGGCCGCATGCGGCCCATCGGGGTAATCCGATTGCGGACCATGAGACATTTTGCTGATGTTGACCACCCGCAGGTACCGCCCCCCCGCAGCTCCCAGTGGCTGCGGTTCTCTGTTCCCAGCCAATGAGAGCTGCGGGAAGTGGCAGCCCACAAGTCCCTGGGGACCGCCGCTTACTGCTGCTCCCATTGACCAGGAATGGCGAATCACAGCCACTGGGAGCTGCAGGGGGCCATGCCTGCGGACAGTCAACGTTAGCAAAATGTCTCGTGGCCTGCAATCAGATTACCCTGATGGGCTGCATGCGGCCCGCACGTTGCCCACCACTGACATAGCTGGAGTCGCGGGTTGCCCACCACTGACATAGCTGGAGAAACTCTCCCGTCGACTTACCTTATATTGTCTCGTTCAGGTGGAGTACCAGAGTTGACGGGAGAGCGATCGGCAGTCAATTTAGCAGGTCTTCACTAGACCCGCTAAATCGACCGCCGGTGGATCAATCGTCATGCTTCAATCCCCTGGTAATTCTAGACAAACCCTGTCACATTAAACTAACTCGAGTGAGCTAACACAACTGAAAAGCACATTTTTTTTGCCCATCAAACCAGAACCTTTAAAAGGTGGTTTGGGAGGGGGAGTCCATGACATTTGATGCCACAGAAGTTTTCCTTCTCATTTCTCTCCTATTACATTTATAGGGCTTCATTTTTCCCTTTAGCTAGTGGTAGTAAATGCTAATGAGACAATACTTGGTCTCCCAGGCTGAGTTTAGTTTGAGTAACAAATACCCAACCCTTCCCCACCACCCCCGGCTTTTTGGATAAGTAAATGAAAGAGGTGAATCATATACCCATTAAATCTTAAGGGATGTCTACAAATACTACATCTCTGTCCCGTCTTTACACTTTCTGCCTTCAAATCAGCAAGGATCAGAAGCCAGAATCACTGACAGGAAGGTATTAATTAATAATTATTATTATTTGTACAGCACCAGCAGGATGGTGCTGACAGGCAACTGATCCCCAGTGTAGGGTGGCTACCAGACATTCTGTACATTGGCTGGAAAGGTGTTGGGAGGGGAGGAGCGGCCAGACTGTCAAGAGGGAGAGGCAGTTCTTACTCAAAATGTGCTGGCCTGTGGGGAGTTAGAACTAGGGGGAGCTGGCAGCTAGGAAACAGCAAGAAATAGGGATTGGTGGGGCAGGAAAAATGGAGGTAGGGGAGAGCATGCTGCAGAATGAAGGGTGAACAACCCACAGGGGAAGCTTTAAGTGAAAAAGGTGAACAATGGGAAGATGCCAGGGCAGCCAGGCCAAGCCAGCAAGGCAAGAGTAGGGAGCTTTCCGTTTGTGACTGTGCATCACCATCGCTGATGGGGTGAAGTTCACGCTAAGCCACTGTCACAGAGAGGTCACTGATCCACCAAGGCAGCAGATTGGCACATCTATTCATATTTATGCGTATCCATTTCCATTCTTGCATAGGCAAAAGTTCAGGCTGTCTTAGGACTGCAGAATTAAGCCCACTCGTTGTAATAGTAACACCGCAAATATTTAGTTTAAAAAATCCTAAATTGTGTCTTTCAGTCAAAATGGTAAAAGGGATCCCAGACGGAGCATTACAATTATCCCCTCTGAAGAAATCAATTAAAGGAAGAAAGCTTCCTCTGGGTTCCTGAGTGCCTGCTTTCTAGCTACCTGTATTGTTACAATGTCTACTTAATTAGTACATAGCTGTTTTCAGCTCACATTACCCAATAAACACATCTTTAGAGATGATTTACCATTCATGCTCTAACAAAAGAAGGAAGTGGTTCTTGTTTGCTATAGGAAAAGCCTCTTCAGCCTATTGCACTATTCCATTAACCTTAGACAAAGCCCCATAATACATACTAATTGGGAGAATGCCATGCCTGTTTCCTACAAGTGCTTTCAGAGCAAACACCTGTGTTTTCATTTTATTTGTTGTTGTTGTCAAAAAGAGAAAAGAAATATTCCTTAGGAATTAGTACTCAGGTAAAAATGATTTGCCTTCAAAAATTCTATTCATAACTAATACTTTATCTTTGACAAAATGCTTCAAGGACACTGCCTAGTAAAAAAATCCCACTACCACGATACCAACACTTCAGCTGACCAGAGAAAAAACAAAGCCTCTCCAGTTTGTTTCATGGGCAAGTTTGGCAGAATTTTCTGTACTTTCACTAGCTGTTTTCCTTGCATACCAGTTCCCCTATTTGTTTGATTTTTGTTTGTAATGCCATCGGTATTGGCAGTGAGACTCAGAAACAGGGGTATTACCTGGAATTACTACCGACTCAGGTTTTTAAACTGACTAGATTCCAAATGATGTTTAAACATCCTATTTGCTGTGATATCTAAGACACAGGGCGCTAGATTCTGGCCCACACTGCAATCCCTCTGGCTGCTGCAGTGGTACAAAGGTACTCTAACCTATGCTAAACGGGCAGCTGAGCAGTCCCTTGGCAAGCTGGAGTCCTCTGTCCGCGTAGCTGGTGTAGCCAGCTCTACACCACTCCTACCTGGCCCCTTAGTGTGAGGGCATATCAGAGGTGGAAGGGAGCTTGTCCAAGCAATGCTGCATTCCAGCAATCCCCAGCTGGCATAACAACCCCATGGGAATTTAGACCAGCCCTGAGCTTGGGCCAAGTGTAAAGCCACCATAGTCTTTCCCCAATTCTCTACAGCTGCTCTGAGCTGCAATTTGTCATAGCTGAGGATGTCACCCATTTTGTCCTAGAGGAATAGATAAAGGAACTGGCCTGGGAGTGTACACATATGGGGTCTACTGAGGACTCTGTCACTGATCTGCTGCATGACTATGGGCTAGTCACTTAGCCTCACTGTGCCTGTTTCTCTCGTGTGTAGCTGTTTAAAGGTTAACCTCAGGTAGGGTATGTTTGTAGCTGTAGTGCTTTCACCTCTCCCCTTCTAGAAACTGTTAATATTATACCAAATCAACTCTACCAATGCTGAAACACACTAAATAAAGTTTTCTAATTACATGAAGGCTCATAGAAATGGCTGATCATAGAATATTAGGGTTGGAAGGGACCTCAGGAGATCATCTAGTCCAACCCCCTGCTCAAAGCAGGACCAATCCCCAACTATTTTGTTTTGCCCCAGATCCCTAAGTGGCCCCCTCAAGGATTGACCTCACAACCCTGGCTTTAGCAGGCCAATGCTCCAACCACTGAGCTATCCCTCTCCCCCAATATTTAACCTCAAATAGGAAGTGAGCCAAGTCCACCAAATTAAATTAGTTTAGAACTCTGTACCACTGTGTTAGGGAAACAATGTATGTTTGGTTTTTTGAGTGTGATAATCCCTTGCAATTTGAAGCTACAAATTAACATCCAATTAAATTTTCCACTTCCTCAGGGCCCAGTCTTGCTCTGGGGCTCACATGACAACTCTTTGCAGGCTATTTGTGCAGCACTTGGGCACATAAGCAGGGTAGCAAATAGCTTGGTAGCTGTTCTGCATAAACCAGGTGAAGGGATTTCTCAGCCTCTGCCCACCCTATGTTTGCAAAGCCTGCAACGTGGGCATTTCCAATGTATATGTTTGGGTGGGCGGGTGGTATCTGTGCTTATGTGGGCTAAAGCCAACTTACATGGACATGGAAAATTACTACACAGCAGCCCTTCTTTGTGTCAGGAGCATCTTTATCCCAAGTAAAGGATTAATTGCTCTTACTTCTGTAGCATGAATCAAATGAGAGTCTTTGGAGCAGGCTGCTGCTGAGGGACCGAAGCGGAGAGATGTAATTGCCGTGTATATGAATATATCCAAATACATTACCACTAGACTTGCTATCATGTCCCAGCCAGCCCCCGCAACTCAGAGCTCTGCCCACGTTTGGGGCTGTGTTTTCCTTTGGTGTCAGCTCTTTTCTTTTGGAGGGTGTCCTTCTAGCATTCGGTGATTATTAGTGGCCAGCCAGAACCCCCACAGAAACACAAAAAACAGAACTACAGCTAAGCCTATATGCTAACTTCTTACCACTAGGTCCAGAGCTGGGGATAGTGCCTGGTGCACAGGGCACCAATGCTGGATCATTCCCCCAGCTAGGAAAGCCCATCTCCCCGTTGCCTCCTTGATCCCTTCCAGACAGGCAGAAAGGAGGGGGTTAGGTTAGACTGTAAACTCTTTGGGGCAGATACAGTATCTAGCACAATGGCACCCTGATCAGGTCCCTGTGTGCTACTGCAATAAGAATAGCAGAGCTTACTACCTTCGTATGACCCTGAGCCTGAAAAGGAATCTGCATTCAGAAAGCCCCAATGAACTAAATAGGACTCTGCAAGGACTTAAGGGTCTTCACAGGCAAATTGCTTGGCAGGATCAGGCCTATTAGCAAAGCAAATTGAAATGCTGTAATCACACCCACCCTTTGGCTAGGCATAAAGAGCTGAGCCACTTACCCGGATATGAATCTGTTCCCCCACCGTGGGTGCACTTTCTCTTTTCCTCTTCACATCTAATAAGTCAACGAGAGGACGGATGGTCATTCCCTGCACATAATGACACACACACAAATAAGGGTCTCTTTACAACACAGCAACTTTTCAAAGGACCAGCATGTTTTCTAGTTATGTATCTTTTAGCCTGTGCTGAAAATTTGCTGTTGAACAGCATCACCAACGTCAACACAAAATTAGCATAGCAACCCAGTTCCTGATGCTGAATCCTCACTTGTTTCCAATGAGAAGAGTTCTTTTGGCCAGTCTCTCTCCTCAGCTTTTTTGCTCTTTTCAATATGTGAAGCCACTGTCTGTGAAAAACTCTGTACCTGTTTGCAACCCAAAAACTTTATTTTCCCACAGGCAAGCGATGTTAACGATTCCAGTCCTCTTACACATTCATAGATTTTCAGGCTAAAGGGACTTGCATTACACAGGTCACAGAACCTCACCCAGTAATTTCTGCCTCAAGTCTACGAAAACTGCACAATTAATTGATTTTTTCAGTTTTGTGGCCAAACAAAAAATCTGGAAAAAAATAAAACATTTGGAGTCTAATTGAAACTGATTTTTTTAATTTTTTTCTCATGTAAGGATTTTTTTTAAAACCATTTCAGGACAAAAAATATTTTGTTCAATCCAAAAAAATGTTTTTCATTCTACTGTGTTACATTTTCAGGTGGGTTTTTTTTTTTACCCTTTGCAAAAAAAAATCAAACAAATCTAGTTAAATTTAGAAAGAAAATGTCATTTCCAAACAAAAAGTCAAAGCATGATATTTCAAAAATGTCAAAACAGATCATTGTGATTTTAAAAAAAAATCCACACATTTTTTCATTTTTCATTCAGCCAAAACTATTTGCCAAATTCAACCTGAATCCATTAAACAGTTTTGGTCACCCTGAAACTTCCTGTTTCGGTGAATAAAGTATTCCAATGACAAATTTCACCCAGCTGTAAAGCCTGTAACTTCTGCTTGAGCGCTAGCATGTCTTGTAGAAAGAGGTCTAGTTGAAATGTAAACATGTTAACTGATGACAGTTCTGAGCATCTTGCAGAAGTCTTACTGTCAGCGTCTGTGATTTATCTATGACTCTGGTGAGGGATGGGGAAAAAAGTTTAAAAAAATCTTTCCATGGAACTCATGAATGCGAAATTCTGAAGTTCTACTGTGATTACAATCCATTATATCTCTTAAGTTTGCCACTTTAAGAAATTACTTTCCTGTGCTAGGCCTGCTGCAAAAATGATACAGTAGCTGATGCTCATGACTCTCTTGAATGTCACAAGAGTTGGCACGGAGGACAGCTTTAATTGCAAGAACAATTAATGTGTCATTTTAACCACTAATGTCAATACAGAATTCATCAACATTCAGTGTAAATAATATAAATCTTACAAATTTAGAAATAACACATATTGCAAATTAAGCAGCGCCTATGTAATTTGGCCTCTTGTCTTTTGCTGGATAATCAGCTGGGTTTGTTTTCATTTTAAACTGACAGTACTGAGTTCTGTGACCATGACTCCCAACACACAAAGAGATTTCTATGGCTCTGATCCTGAGTGTTGTTTTATATGAGCAGGCCCCTGTGCTTGTGCAGAGCCCCATTGACTTCAACAGAGTTCTGGTGGGGGGGTGGGGTGGGGTGGGGGTAGACTCCTGCAGCCACATGGATAAACTTGCTGGATCGTGGCCTTAGTACTGATTGATGGCTGTATATAACCTGTGTGAAATGTATTACTGGTGTCAATCCAGTTGCTAATGGATAAGTGTCCACATCACACAAAAAACCCAAAACAAAACCGTTCACAATTAAACAGTTTCTTCTTGGCAATTTCACCGGGGAGGTCATGGTCTGAATAGGCAGAGAGAGTGAACTATAAATGGAGAACATGGCATTTAGTTTTTAAAGACACAGAGAAAAAAACAATGAAACTCCTTTGTTGCATTCAAGACAAATCAAAGGCTTTTTTGAGGACTTTATGGTGCAAGTGGCATACATCAGGCCAGTCTAGGAGCACTGAGCATCTGTCAATTGCCCCCAAAATTTCACAAAATTACTGATCACTCCTGCTGTGTAAATTCAGGAATGATGACGATCCTCTTGCCACAGGTTCAGATAGACCAAAATAGACATTGTGACTTATATATGCATGTATGCATGCATGTAATGGCATGTCCACACTTAATACATTAAGATCTTTATTTAGGCATTGCCAAATAATCCGCTGGGGCCTTCCAAGAGAAAGAAGCAATCTGTGCTCCCCCAAGACTCCCTGCACATCCCTTTACCCCTCTGCACAAGTATCAAGGCCAACTACACTATGCCCTGAAGTTTTTACTCAGTCTTTACTCACACAAAAGCTCTCCTTGAGGTCAGGATTTGCAGCATTGTTAATACAAGCTGCTGATGTACATCAATAAAGAAAAAGCTTTAAAAACAACGGTGCCATGAATGTTATTTTTTTAAATCATTTATTTCTTCCCCCTTCCATCCAAGGTGAAATGCATTATGAAGAATGCTGGGACACTGAAGTAATCATTCCAGTCCCTGCTCTGCATCCACAGATGTAACTGGAAACACTCCTGTTGACTTCAGAAGGTGTTGGATCAATTTACACTCGGTGGTTTGTAAAAGGTTTTCTTTAATATCTGATCTATCATTTTTATATTTTTTTCTATGTTGGAGCATGTCGAGGTTGTTGTTTCTTTAAGCAAGTTTTAATGTTTCTGATTCTTTTAGCTGTCCCTACTACATGATGCCACAGGTACCCAGAATTTGAATCAAGCTAGTCTTCATGAATACTAAGTGTCTGCTGAATGACTCAAGGTCAAAGGGTCATTCTATTGACACATACCCACAGGGGAGTCCCACCCTTTCGCATGGAGATGACATCACCATTTGAGCTCTGAGATTACACAAAAGCCCTTCCACCATCCTGAGAATTATTTTACGAAGCTTCTGCGGAATGGAACCGCTGCCTTAGAGCAATCTTTGTCAGGGACTCAGGGACTCTCTCTGCAGGAGCGGTCCTGCCAAGTGACCGGATCTTTTCAATTTCTGACCCACATTTGCATCTTAAAACCTGTCAACCTGAACCCAACTCCCCTTTTCCCACCCCCTGGCCTCCGCTCACTCCATTCAGTCTGCCAGATAGGATTGAAAATTATGCTCCACAATAGAGATCCAGCTGCCTGTCTGACTCAGCTCCAGGCCCAGTCACATGGCCATATCAAGATCATTACTGGTTTTGCCCAATTGATCTTTTCAAATATGAGGAGGCATGGAAGCTATGCTGTGTGGGGTCAATTGTAAAACACACCAGTGTGAATCTTCCCCTCGTATGCAGCCTGAGCATGAGCAGTGTGCTGGAGAGTTCAGCGGGGTCCATGTGGAAGAAATTCTCTCCCACCGGGTGTAGATCAGCAGTGAAGCCACTCTGCATCTCTAAATGTGGCTTCAGAAGCCTCAACAGCTGCTTCAAACCTTCTATAGGGTGGGGAGTGGGTGGAGGGAGGAGGGCAGGCATTGGATTGGTGAATCTGTATGGAGCTTGTGCACACAGGTGCAAGAAGTCCCCATGGAGCTTACTAAATGGTGCCACCCCTTTCACTGACCTTCTGAATCTTGCCCCATATAGATACATGCAGAAAAACTGTCCTGGGATCTATTGTGCTGCTTTGCTCATCCAACTCTGCCAATAGAATGGGGGAAGGTGGGAAGATAAGGCTATGTTCATTCCAGGAAGAAAGAGTATCAGCATCATGTGCTTTCCACAAGCAGTTATGCAGAAAAAAAGGCCCTGAACCTAACCCTGTACTTTTAAAAACAGGACAGTTTTGGGAGTTCCTTGACTAGATAATCCCAAATTTGCACCACAAACTCACCTTGGGCCCTGACCTGACATACCAGTTTTCAAGATGAACTAACTGTGCAAGTGCATTTTAGGGAGGTATGAAATCTGGGCTTTAACCAGGAACCTTGCTGCAACTATGGAGTCACTGCTGCTGCAGCTTGATGACAACACAGGGTGCAGGGCAGCAGAGAATCGGGGCCAAAATCTTTAGCAAACTAAAAGTGTCTAGGAATATTTTAACCACTAGATGGCACTTGAATGCCAAGAGATGTTCTCAATGTGCATTTTTCCTTAAAGGGAAGCACACAAGTTATAAATGGACCCTACAATCAAAGTGGGTCTTAATAACCTTCAGTATTAGCATACACTAAAATGATGGGAAATCTTTGACCTTCATTTACATATACAAACGGGGAATTAGAAATCATTTTAAACTAAAAGTGGGACATTGTAAACAAGAGAGAACAACATATAGTAAAACAGAAACATATAAGCAAGTAATTTCATATAGATTGAATTCAGAGTGGTAGCCGTGTTAGTCTGTATCAGCAAAAACAACAAGAAGTCCTTGTGGCACCTTAGAGACTAATAAATTTGTTAGTCTCTAAGGTGTCACAAGGACTCATCGTTATTTTTGCATATAGAGAGAAGTATATTGAAACTAACGTTTTAAAAAAGATTGCCATTAGAATCTCAATGTCAAATTAGATCATTTAACAGAATAGGTGCTGGAACTTGGGATGTGGGGAGTGCTGCCACACCCCCTGGCTTGAAGTGGATTTCATTATATGCAGGCTTTACAGTTTGATTCAATGGCTCTCAGTACTCCCACTATACAAATTGCTCCAGCACCCCTGTTTAATAGAAGGGCCATTTAATTACTCTTAAAATTCAAGGGACCTTATCCCCATTCTCTTGCAGTCTATAATGAAACTTCCATTGATTTAAAGAGGTAGAGCACTGCCTGGATACAAAATTTGTATCCACATCCGATCCGCAATCCATAAACATGTTCTACTGATATCCACATCCACATCATAAAGGGGATATCCACAGAGTTGCAGAGCTCTAGATATAAAATTTGGATCTGCACCCATCCGCGATCCACAAACCTGGTCCATGAATGCGGATATTCACAGATATAAAGCAGATATCCACAGATTTGCAGGAACAGGAGCAGGACTAACTTCAGTGCATGACAACTAGTGGCAGATTCTCTAATTTACCTCACTTTAAATAAACATGGAAATAAATTATGAACCTTAATCAGAAGCATCTATGAAAAATTACATCATTTGTGAGATAGAGATTGTGCAGTTAGCTCACTGGATTCTTCTTCATAATTCCATTTCTGATCATTACAAAATATCTAGATAAAGTCAGAATGCTTCCAAACTCAGTTTCTATCTTTTTATCTTACTAGCAAGCTAATATATTTGAGCCACCTTGGGCTGTAAGACAAGAGCATTTGGCTAATATGCGTGGTATCATCTTATTTGTCATATTATTCTTGAGGAATAAACTCCTTAAAAATCCACTCTTTCCATGAACTGGACGGAAATGAACCATTATTTTGATTGTTTATGATTTTTGTTACTTATATAACTAGCCACACACCCCGATCCTTTTTTTTCAATGCTAGACAATATAGCTATTTAAAGCTATCACAAGGTCAATGAAACATCATAAAGTGCTAACACCTGCCTTTTGTATGTATGTGAAGCTATCTCTGACATATATACTAACCCCAAGATTTTCCAGTGACTAGTGATTTTGATTGCCCCAGTTGTCGTGCGCATCATAAAGAGACCTGATTTTCAGAAGGTACTGAGCCTCTCAAAATCGGTACCACACACTCAAAATCAGGCCCCTTTAAGTTGTCTCATTCCAAAAACTGAGATGTTCAAAATCACTAGTTACTTTTTAAAATCTTGCCCTTAGTGTTAAGTGGGTTTAGAATGCTTCCATGTCTTTGCTCTCTCCCCTGGTGTAGTGAGAATTGACCTAGGGCTTGGCTACACTTGCAAGTTGCAGCGCTGGTAGAGGCTTTCCAGCGCTGCAATTAGTAACCGTCCACACCTGCAAGGCACATCCAGCGCTGCAACTCCCTGGCTGCAGCGCTGGCTGTACACCTGGCCAGGTTGGGGTGTAGCGATTGCAGCGCTGGTGATCCAGCGCTGCTCATCAAGTGTGGACACACACCAGCGCTTTTATTGGCCTCCAGGGAATAAGGAGATATCCCAGAAAGCTTTTAACTAAATTACTCTCTTTGTTTTGTTATGCAGCCTCTCTTTGTTTTGTTGTGAACTCCGATCCGAGCGAGCTCCGTTGAACTGCTTATCTAAAAAACAAACACTGATCACAGCAAACAGGAGCTATCTGTACCTGGCTGTGAACGATCAAATGAGAGGCAGGGAGTGAATGTCAAACAGCATTGGAGGCAGGCTGTTTGCAATTAAGACCAAGGGTTCGTGAACATTTTGTGATTTTTCAATCCAGGAAGCTAAAGTGTTGGCTCCAAAAATCCACTCTCTCTCTCTTCCCCGCTCCCTGTCACAGTACACCACAGGGAGTGAGTGAAACAGCGGGGAGTCCGTGTTGGAGGCAGGCTGTTTACAATTAAGAGTTAAGACTAAGGGCTCGTGAAGATTTTGTGATTTTTCAATCCAGGAAACTAGCACACAGTGTTGGCTCCAAAAATCCACTCTCTCTCCTTCCCCGCTCCCTGTCACAGTACACCACCCTCCACCCCCCTCTTTTGAAAAGCACGTTGTTGGCACTTGAATGCTGGGATAGCTGCCCATAATGCAGCACTCCCAACAGCGCTGCAAATGTTGCAAATGTGGCCACACACCAGCGCTGCTCCTACACAGCTGGATGACCAGCGCTGCAAACTACCAGCGCTGCAAACCGTAAGTGTAGCCAAGCCCCTTGTCTGGAGGAGTGTTTAACTAAAGTTCCATCTTACTACAAAATCCAAATATGCCTCTCACAGGACAGCATTGGCCTTTTAAGAGGGAAAAGGCTGGTGCACCTGTGATGGTCAGCTGATGCTCAGAGGGCTTAGGAGAGGGCACCTGGGCCCTAGAGCAGGGGAATCTGGATGAGTCCAGGCAGAAAGAGCAGATGTGGGGCTTTCACTGCCTCAGAGAATGAATGCAGAGAGCAGAAAGCTCTGCAGGCACTCCATGAGAATAGGGAAACAGGCCACTAGCTGGGTGGCCTGGGGAATGGGAGAAAGAGCCACTGGAGCAAGAGGAAGCACTGGGGAGTGCCCCTGTGGCCTCTGTCCTGTACAACAAGCAGGGAACTGGGAACAGGGCCGGCTCCAGGGGTTTTGCCACCCCAAGCAGCCAAAAAAAAAAAAAAAAAGCCGCGATCGCGATCTGCGGCAATTCAGCGGGAGGTCCTTCGCTCTGAGCGAAGGGACCCTCCGCCAAATACCTGGACATCCAGCCCCTCTCCAGAGTGGCCGCCCCTAGCACCTGCTTGCTAAGCTGTTGCCTGGATCCGGCCCTGACTGGGAAAAGCCCAGGAGGAACGTGAGGCTTTTATTAAGCCCAGGTTGCATGGGCAGTATGTGTGTTACGGCTTCATTTGAGCTTTTGAACTCTAGTGGGTGACTCCGGGGGGCAAGCATGAGAGCCCTCCCACCTAAAGCACAACTGAGACTCACAAAGAGCCTTCTTGAGGAGCCCTGAGAAGGGGAAACTGAGGTAAAAGCTTCTGCAGGGTCATCCCATGCCAGGAGGGGGTGCTCTGAGATGGCAGCCCTGTGACAATACCCAACATAACACCTGTTTTTCTCCTTAATCGGGTATCAAATCCTAGAGTGTATTTTACTTTGGTGCTCATTCTGCTCCTGGTAAAATACCTAAGGGCCTTGCTTTAAAGGGATATCTACATTAGCTTTTTCCTACTAACCTTTTCACCTTTATTACCCCTGGTAGAGCTACACCAGTGCAAAGATGGGGTTTGTCAACATGGAAAAGACTCACGTAGACAAGGCCTAACAGTGTTACTCAGCAACTGTTGTCAACCACACACATTTAAGACACATTGTCCCAACTCCTGCCTCATTCAATAAGAATTCTAACCTCTGTACACACGATACAAGAAAAGGTCTGATAGCTTTATGTTCAGTTCTTTTGTCCAATTAGAGTCCACACTAAATCTAAAGAGTGTCAGCATCAGCCATGTATCTGAAACAAAAACACTGTCATGCACTATGTAATAATTGGTCTGATGTAGGCATTCTACCATATTGATAGTATTCTTACCTGTACAAAGACAGTGAAGAGAATAAGTACAGTTGTGGCTGCAATGAAGAGTTTCTTTCTAGGGAAGTCAGGGAGCAAGAAAACCAGAGAGAAACAGATGGCGCCTCTAAGACCCCCATATGCTATAATGAACTGATCCTTGCTGGTAACAGTGTTCACATGTAATCTGTTCACGAAGAAAGTCAATACAAGAACCCCTATTAAAGGAGGAAAGAAGATGGGAAATTAGCAAGCAAGAAGAGAACTTACACAGCATTAAAATAAGTGGCTATTACACTGTGAACAAATTACACATCAGTAGGAATAGGGCAGGGAAGAATTTGGTAATATATGACACTCCTCCACTGGCCAGATCCACTGGGTTTCCATCTCTTTGGTACTAGCCCCAGAATAGCTAAGAATCCAGACCCAGTTACGTCTGACTTGGAGGAGACAGGAAACAGTGTTGAATGGCCACAATTGGTAGGTCTCGTAAGACCTATAAGACGTTAGACTGATCTTTTGGTAATATCCCATGTTGGATACTATCAACTTTGTGTGTCATCAAGATCTAGTCTTGAAACTGGGGTTCCTTTTAGAACAAGAATGAGGTTTGACCCAGAGTTTTAGTTTATGTACATAGCCATCACTGAGGTGTTCCTAAAATATACAAGTTAGGTTAGTGAATAAGTGCTAAGTATTAACTGAGTAGTAAATAAAACTATTATAATACAATACAGTGTATTAACATATTTGTTTTGATGGCAGTTTAAAAAAATATTTTAAAAGTCACTTTGTTTCATATTAACAGTAATGCACAGGCCCAAGAATTCATATTCATTAGTATAATAATATGGGAACTGACCCTGGGAATTGACTTAAACAGTAGTTGATTCATTCTAATTGGTAATTAATGATTGGATTTTCTGGGTGATAAATACTCTCCCAATGGCAAACTGGCAATTTGGTTTATTTTAATAATTTAGTTACAGGTTACCTTTTGAACTGCATTTGGTTTTAAGCAATTGTCAGGGTACACAAAATATTTTATGTTTTGTAATTGCATTAAACTTGTGTATTTGGCAGTCTCTAATTCATAGAGAGTAATACTGTGTGAACTTTAAGTTTATGAAAGGTGCCCCAGCAATTGGTGCAATTGATAATCATTTGCAATTAAACAGAAGCAAAAAGTTGCAGTAGATCACACTGTGGGTCTGTTAATCTGACAATATCCCTGTTACAGAAACTGAGAAAGAAACATGTACGTGGCTCTAAACTTCTAGGGCCTGATCCTGACCTCATTAACACCTGTGTAAATCAGGCCTTACTCCATTTATACCAATGGAACCTGTACAGATGAGATCAAAATCAGGCCCTTAAGCTCTGAAACAGTGACTATAATTAAGCAATAACAACAGGGACCCTGGACATTTCATTTCTTGAAGATTAATCTTTAAGATTAATGGCTAGTTTGAGAATTGATGACATAAGAGGGTCATGAATTCTCTCCCCTGCCCCCTCACATCACTACAGCTTTTTATTTTTTTAATGTTTTAAAGACATCATCCACCTCATTTGTTGGGAAATAAACTTTAAAAACAACACTATACAAACACCTCCCCACACACTTCTGATAACTAGGAATAACCAATTTCTATCATACAGAGGAACAATTTGGAGAAGACAAGAAATCTTGGAATATTCAGTAATAGAGAACATGATTAACGGGAACTGTGGCAATGATGTATTCCCAGCTCCAGGAGCGCCCGGAAATTAAGGCCAAGAGGAGCAGATGATGACAAGAACTCCAGTTTTCATTTTCAACATTCTATCTAAGTGACAATAACACTTTTAGTTTGAAAAAATACTACGTAGAAATGTATTTCACAACTAGACCAGAGCCAAACACAGCCAGTAATTCACACTCAAATTAATTTCAAGTGCCATCTTTACGTAGGAGTAGTTAGTAATGAATACATTTTCCATCCATATAGTCATATGGTTGAAGATGTAGAATATCATAAACTACTTGGATCAAAAGATTTCTCCTTTTGGAGAAGCACCATAACAAACAGATAGCAGAAAATTCTAACTTGTTTAAAGAATGGCAAAATATTGGTGCCCTGGGAGCTGCTGTCACCCACGCAATTGCTTCATTTTTCTGCACTTTTCAGACCTCCTCCAACTTATGCCAGTGTGACTCCACTCAGCTGGCTTCAGTAGTGACTCCACTCAGCTGGCTTCCTGATTTAGTGCAGCATAAGCGAGAGAATCAGAGTGGCTCCACTAGTGGGATGAGGTCCTGGAACCTGGTGGAAAGGGCCAGCTGCTCCAATAACATCAAAAACTTCTCACCACAAAGACCTTTTCACAGTAGCTTTATTCTCAGGTTTAGAGTCCTCAGGTTGCAAGAAAAAACAGCAACAAAGGTTCTTACAGAAAAGAAAAGAAGCATGAGTAGTGGTAAGTGGCAGGAGGGACTCGCCATCCTGAGTACAAACCCACCAGGCCCCCATGGGTATGCACCCGGGAGTGCTAGCCCGAGCCCCTGCCCAAGTTACCATGACTACACTACTATTTTTACCATGCTAGCTTGATGAGAGCTAGTGTGAGTATGTCTCCTTGAGCTCCAAGCGCAGACATACCCTAAATATTGTAAATAGGTGAGCCAGAGACCAAAATGTTGAATGAAATTCAGCCCTGGATGAATGTGGGCCTAGCATCCTTTGAAATCAATGGGAATTACACCTACTTATTCCAAGGCTGATTTTGATGTCATCTCTTCTTTGCTCTTTCTGTTTACAATATTAAACCCTTTCCGGTAATGTGATAAGTAAATAGAGAATTTGAAGTTTACTGCCTATTCTTGGAACACCAGAGCAGTTTGTTAGGTGCTTTAATGATTGTTACTGACATTGTTTGTTACCCTCCTGCCATGAGCTATTTTCAAACAAGGAGAATCCAAATAATTCAGAATGCTTTTTTCATTTTATTGAAAACGAACATTTTAAACAAAGGAAACCATTTTTCTCATAGTAAAACACTCAAGGGTATGCATAATTAACCAATAACTGTGCTTCCAGGTACATTTATGGCACTTAGTCATTAACAGCAAATCTAGTCATGTGTTAATAGCCAATAAAGCACATCCTGCCATGTCTTGTTGTTAATCACTGAGAATCCAATTTAAGTAATTTGTTTGATGAGCCTATTAAACTTCAGGTCAAGTTTTAACCACAAAGGTATTTCTGGTTGCTTTAGTGGTTTGTAAACAGACACCCTATGAAGCAGCTTTCACAAATTCTAGGTGCCACCTTTCTTCTCAAAAATGTACTATGCTTGTGACAACTTTGTACATTAATTGAAGATTAAGTTATAAAAGGCATCCCTAGAAGAGAAAAGAGACTGCAGGGCTCCAGGGTTAAATCCCAGTATCAAGAGGCCTGATTCTCCACTCCATTGTGGGGTCCTTTCCACCTGTGCAAAGTGGTTGTCAAATACCCCTCCTCGAGTTTGCACAGATGTCAGTGACTCCGTGTGGTGCAGGGCAGTGGAGAATCATGCTCCCTGAATGTCAAATCAGTGCAAGTTACACTTCTTTACTACTTCCACCCATTTTCCTGACCATTTACAAACACTGGACAATGTCTTTGGGGGTTGCACCTGCTTACATGTGGTCTGGTTTTTGTCTAGTTACTGTAAAAGTCAGCAAATATCTCGGGCACAGCCTTTTTTCAGGATTTAAGATGATAATTTTCAACTCCAAGTGTGTTAGGAAAGGATTTGGGGCCTATCCCTACCCTCCCATTTAGAACTTGATCTTGGTCTCCCCACCCAGGAGTGACTCTGTATTCTCAGGTGTGTGTTTATAAGCTAGTGACGGGGAGAGCAAGTTAGCCCTGGATCTTGTTTACCTTGCCCATTGAAATGGCTAACCTTTCCCTCGCATGCCTGAGTTACAGCTGTCATGCCTCTATAGGAAAATAGGTGTGTTGTTTCTCTAACAAACTGTCTGTTTGAATTGAAGTGGTTGTGAAAGGGGCCTGACTGACAAACCCACAAATGGAAAATCCTCTTATTAGCTACAGCTTAGGAAATGCCTGGGCAGCAGCAGTGTAAACTTCCTCACTTTAAGGCTTTAAGCCACATTTACATCGTTAGAATTCTGGGCTGGTGAGTCCCCAGCATTATTTAGGTGTCTGAAGGAGCTGCTCTAAGTTACAGACAGCCAGAGCTGCTCAGAATTGCTGTAGCATGGTGCACCCCAACATCCTGGGACTAGCAAGGGACCCTGTGTTTCTCATAACTGCACGGGGGGAATTCTCCTATTGCTGGCTAAGGGGCTTTTACGGAGCAAAGAGTGGCCATAGTGAGAGGGAAAATCCTTCCTATATTCCTATACATTGTGCCCAGGTAAGTAAAGAAACAAGAACAAAGACATAGAACAATAGGGCACAATACTAGGCTATATGTTAAGTTTCTATATTTGCATATTATTTGTTTATATATTGCCTCCAAACTCTGGGCTAGGAGCATGTGTTGTGTGCCTTTATGGCAAGGAAGAATCCCTAAAAAAGTAATGTTGGGAGTATCCTAGGGTTGCTGAGTAAAGGAGAGGTCTAGCCCTCTGCTTTAAAAATATAAGATGAGAAAAAAAGTAATCATGGGGCTTCCACATCACCATCAAGGGAAGTGTTCATCCACTATTTGTTATTCACAGACTCTTATTCTGAACACCGCTGTGCTGAACTCTGAAGCCGAGATTAATCTCCACTTTTGCTCTGTTTCCAGGATACCATTTGCCCACTAACATTTCCCAGCTGTTCCTACAGGAGAATTTACAGCTGCTGAGGTCTTGGTTCATATCATTTCCCTCCCGTGCTGCAGAGAGTGTGGATTATCCTTTCCAAAAAATATCTTGATGTAACTGCAGCTCCCTTGTTTGCTTATGTTCTTAGACATGTTAACTCAAAACTTTACCAAACTCCGGGCTTCTCACATTTTTGCTGGCCGCCTCCATTTGAAAGCCCCAGTGATCTTCTATACCAGCTCAGTGGAAGACATTCTTCCACAGGGAAGCAGAATGGCCCAGGAGTTCCAGGACAGAGAGATCCTGAGTGCCAACTGTGACGTCCTTTTATGGGATACAGCTTGCTCCTCCTGCATAGGTAGCCAGGTCTGCTGGACACTGCGCAGATGGATGGAGTCATGGATCTCCATCGTCCCTATCCTCTTTGGGGCACACAGCAAGCCCCAGGGCAGTAGGAGGGTGCAGTCCCTGTGCTACTGTGAGTGCAGGAACTGGAATTCTTGTTACCAAACAAGCAAGTGATGGGCTTCTCACATGCTCTCTGCCCACTGTACCCATATAAGGGCCAGGCAGAATCTGGCCTGGGTTTAAGTACAGTTACTGCTGTCATTTTAAAATACTTCCATCCCACATCTACTGTAAGAGATGACTACACATTGTGTATAAGGACACTGGATTGATCGCCCAGCTGCATAGATGCGCATGGGGATTCACATTTCACTACAAAACACAGGCCTCTGCTTCACCAGCTAATAATACAGCTCATTAGCTCAGCCAGCAGAGAGAACTGGTTATACATAACATCCAGTCCATCACCTTCCCAGCTAAGGGAAATGATTCACATGCAACCAAGCCAATATATGACTTATTTCTTCCAGTTAAGACAGCATTTGCTCTTGAATACACTCCAGAGAAGTTGAGTTATCAGGAGTTTAGGGTGACCAGATGGCCCGATTTTATAGGGACAGCCCCTATTTTGGGGTCTTTTTCTTATATAGGTTCCTATTACCCTCCCCTCTACACCCCTGTCCCGATTTTTCACACTTGCTGTCTGGTCACCCTAAGTCCAAGGCAATCCTGCAACCACGTTAAGAAGAGACAACGATTCATGCTCAAGATGATCAGCTCCAAAAACAAGATCCCCCCCTATTAGCTCAAGAACCAGTTTATCTTATCCAATACAGGAACAAAGGGAGTCAGTCACATTTTCCATTGAAGGATGTGATAAAGTGAACTGGAAACATGATAGAAATACAAAGGGAAGTACTAAATGAACCAGCAGTTAGAATTAAAGGTTATGTTCTGAATGTTAGGCAACCAGTACTTTTCAAAAAGTCACTCCTCTCCTACACTTAGATGAGATACATAATAAACTCCAAGATTGTACATTTCATTGCCACAAAGAAAAACCATTTTTTTCACCATACCTAGTGCTCTCCAAATAAGACAGAAAATGACGGTAAAGCAAATATAAGACCAACTCCATTCATGGTTGTCTCCAATGGTAGAGACCCCAAGAAAGATGAAGATAAGGGTATCACTAACACTGCTCCACATCTTCATAAAGTATTTGATTGTAGTGTGAGATTTTAGAGAGATATTCGCCTCCACGTAACGTTTCATGCCCATGGCACAAGCAATAATACTGAGGAAAGAAAATAAAGCAATTACATATGGTACATAGATTGGTTGGAGGAACATGCTAGATAGGCAAAAATTATATCATAGCCTTTCCAAGACAACGTAAGACTTAGTTTAGGGTCAGATTCTGGTACGCTGAGACTCACTAAGTAGCACCTTACTCCCCAAGTAATTCTATTAAAAATCAATGAGGCTACTTGTGCAGAGAGAGACTACTCTGTGTGAGTAAGGGTATTTGGATCTGGCCCTTAATAAATAAATGCTAAGGTATTACATTTATTGTAGGGAGGTAGCGACACCTGTAGTTAATGTTGCCCAACGTTTTCCATTATAAGACCCTGTTTTCAGTTCCTTATAAGTTTGCCAAACTTTAACCATTTGGGCTGAAATTTTCAATCCTGGGTGTTTGCCTCAGACTGATGTTTTCTGAAAAAATTCAGCAAAAAAGGTTCAGCTGTTCCTCAGAAGGAGGTTAGGGGAAAAAATACATTGGCTTGCTTATGTTAAAATATTCTTATACACATTTCATTGAGAAGATCTAGCACCTCCTCCATGGGCCACCTTATTTCTAGCATTTCCTAACTTTTGAGTGTTTTACTTTGCAACTTTGTAACATTCTTTTAATGTAGCTTTACATATCATTATTAATATATTGCATATATCCACTTCCTGCCATCTGTTTGCCATCAGCAGTGCAACAGTGACAGATTCTAATCAAGACTTAATCTCAATTTTTGGAATCAAAGACTCATAAATATTAGAAATGCAAAAGGCCTGTTAGATAATAACCCAGTTCATCTCCCTGCCATAGCAGGACTGTTCCCTATACACAATACAAATTGCTCCCTGCAGTACACACAGTTATTTGTATTACCATGGTGCCCCAGTGTCCCAGTTAGGGATCATGCTCCACTGTTCTAGGTTCTGGAGAAGCACATAACAAAGAGACAGTCCATGCCCTGAAGAGCTTGCAGTCCAAGTGCAAGACCAGAGACAATGGGTGGATGCAGCAAACTGGCAGTAGGGAGCATAAGGAAATGATGAGACAATACTGAAGAGACAAGAATTACAGAAAAGGAATAGGAGCCAATTCCAACATAAGTTACACCAGTGTAAATCTGAAGTAATTCAGCTCATTCAATGGAGTTTACACCACTATGAGGCCAGAATCTGGCCCATAAAATTTTGATCTCTTAAAAGCATAATAGTGAACTCCTTTAAAAAAAAAATCTTGAGAGCTTTCCCAGTGTTTTTCTGTATATCGTGTCTTTTTATAACTCCACTCCCGTCCCACCCCATGTGCCCACAGAAACCAGTTTTAACTCACAGATCAGTATGGCACATAGGAAAATGCTGATGAGCTGAGCATTTATTGCCCTTTCACAGCTTCCACACATTGGGGGTTGCGCTGAGAAGTAGCCTGTGATGAGGAGGAGAACGTCACACATAAAGACATTTGCCCAGGTTCTGCACTGCTCTCGCAGGCTTTGGGAAGCCTATCTGGTGAATTCTGTCCCTAAAACCATCATAGTCAGCCACAGGAAGACCATCCCAGTATGGAGAGACCTTCAGAATACAGAAACTTGAGGTAGCAGCTCCTGTGCTGCTGGCATGAGGGGTGTGAAGACGGCTTCTTTAAATCCGGCTGATCCGTGGCTGCTGTATCAGACCCTTGGGGCCACGGGCAGCCAGCATAGCACATGAGTAGTCTGCAAGCTGCTCTAACTAACACCAGGGACTGACCCAGGATGGGGGAAGCACATTTTACATTCCCATCCGCATCTTGAGCTGCTATGTTCTTTGTCCACAGCTGAGAAGCTGGCCCCTTAAATCAGCTGAAGGACTACAGAGAGCTCAACTGATATCAAAGAAATCTTACTGAACATTCACTAGGCTGGGTGATGAACACAGAGCGGGCCTTCAACGGGACCACTGTGCTTCTGAGGAAATTAGAGAGTGTCGCTACAGCAGTAACATTTTACCTCTTCATGTATTGTACATACAAGGTCATTTTAGAAGTGTGAAGCACCAATTAAAACTTTTACCCTTTAATTGTTCATGGATAATTGGTTATTTAAACTACAGTATACATGTGGTTAGCCTAATTCATCAGTTTTTCAAATCAGCATAATTTCAGCCTAGCAATCTCAGAAGGTCAAAGCAATTTAAATCAAAGAGTCAAAGCACTGGGAGGAGGAGGGGTATGTTACTTTGACTGAAACACATTGTACTAAAGGACCAGTTGAACTCCTGAAGGCAAGACAAATATCAGTTTCTGAATTCTGGTCACCATTGCTATTTTGACAACAACTCTCTGAAGCAAAGGGCCTGGTTTTCTTCTAATCTACATCAGTGTACGTCAGGAATAACTCCCCTGAAGCTGCTAGCATTACACTGAGATAAATTGGTGTGATCTACATAGGATCTAGCCTATTGACTTAAAATTTTACTTTACTGGTGACTGCCACTCCATAGTTTTCCAAACAGCCATTGGCTACTGCTGGTCCATTCTATTAATAGATCATGCTGTCAGCTGGTGGTCATGCGGCATATAATACAGAGGCCACAGAATGACAAACTTACGTGTGGAAGGAGGTATACGCTGCCGAGGAGATTAGCATTGGACACTGATTGCAAAAAACACATTCTGACTGGGTGTTTGGGCCTTATTGGCAAAGTCACAACTGTGTGCCAGCTCCCAGTGAATATACAGTCTAGCTATGGGCATGAAAAAGAGAGAGAATGAGAATGTTTCTGTCCAACTTTCTCCTCCCTCCCTCTGATTTTAATCTCATCATTTTTAAGTCTTATTTTACCTGTAATTTCCATCCTTCCTTATTTCATATGTGAGTCCCAGGAAATTGACAAAAAAAAAACCCACTACTTTTTTGCCTTCACTTCTAAACTGCAACTCCCTGCAGTGAAATGAGGCAGGGAGAGGAGCTCATCTGTCCCTTCTGTGTTCACTGCCAAAACATTGGGCAAAGCACATCCTAGTGCACAGTGAGACTAGAGAGGGCCTCAGGAATAAATGTGACCATTTTCTGTTGGAAACTGTCAATTTTTCTAAGTAGGGGAAATATGTGGCCACTGGGAAGCCTGGATGTGAAGATCTGTACTGAGTATTAATAACATGGGAAGGGAGCACTATCTGTAAGGGCAGCAAATAGTGTGTTTCAACAACTGAACAGAAGGATGACAACAGCAGCAATGGCCAAGGTTTCCATAAGGTGAGATCTCACTTGACTATTTTTCTGCAACCCACGGAAAACCAATGAGCCTGATTCTCCTCTCACCAGCCTCCTCTGTCCTCTTCTACTAGTAAAACACCATTAATTTCAACATAGTTATTCCTAGTTTGAACTGCTGTTAGCAAGAGCAAAATGAGGCTCATCTTCTTGTGATCTTCCCCCCTCTGCTGGCGAAGCAGCAGGTAATTAACAAACTCTTATTGACCCAGCTGTGCAGATAGTTACAGAGCAAAACAATGAAGTTAAACTGCAACAGTGATGTTCATTTCAAAGCACAAAATAAAAATACTGTTAGTATGGGGGAAATATTTTCAGGATACTAAGCTGGTATCAAAAACAAGAGAACAATACAAAAAAATTTAAAAGGCTTAGAAAACACAAATGAGCCATAAGCATCTTTGTACTTATATTTAAATCCTAAAATATACTGCTATCTGTAATCTCAATTTCTTATGACAAGGAATTAGCTGTCCACGCAATCATTTTGATCCAGAACTAATGCATTATTAAAAAGAAAAGAAAATAGGTTCTATAATGGGTACAGTACACTGTGACAGAAGGAAACACCATTAAGTCTGAATGCCTTCTCCTTTCATGCTGATTATGCAGCATATTTATTTCCCTGTTCAGTCACATGATACTATAACAGATCCTTAGTTTACATTTTCCCTTGAACTATAATTGTTTTCAACAATACTGAAACATTGCTTTGTATGGGCCATTCTAGGAAACAAAAGTCTGCAAAGTATAGAAGATTCCTATTTCTATACAACATAGTATCATTGGTTTCAAAATAGATCATCCAGATACTGCTGTATTTAACTGGATGTTTAATTGTTCATTTTCTTCTCATCATCAGTATTATCAATATTGGAGTTGTCTATAAGGCAAATATCATCGGAGTCTAGGTGCACTTTACAGTCATTAGGGAAATACTAAATATCTTTACTTTTGTGATTGTCAGCACTAGATGAGTCCGTTTCCTGAGTCAGGGTCAGAGCTAGCAGATTGCAACCACTGCCAGGGAGATGGACTGGATGACCTCATGCAGTCTTCTCCATCTATTCTGTCTTTGATTCTAAGGTAAGATCTCTTTGTCCATTAGAAATACTGGATCCAGTTTTGCAGGGCTAAATCATTTCTTCCTCAGGCACAATTCTCCTTGATGTTAGTGGGAGTTTTGGTGTCTGATTCAAGATTGAAGGATTTAGCCCTCAGTTAATCATGTTCTTAAAGGCTAAAGTCAACTTCTTCAAATTAAAAACTAGTATCTCTCAATTACTATATAAGGCTGTACTTAAAGAACCTTGATAGCTCCAGTTAGCTTCCCCGGAGATTTGTAGGGGAGTTTTGTAAAGGAAAGGTGTCTCCATTCCTGAGATGAGTCAGTCTCCTGAATTCTTTGTTAGACTGATGCTGAAACAAATATACAGAAATGATTTTGCAACATTTAAACAAAAATAGTTTCTGAGTTTTAAAAATCTTTATTAAAGGATCCACATATTTTAGCTGTAGATCAGACATCAATATTTTGCATTTATCTTCTTGGCAATATTTATCTCAATATTTTCAGAAACAAAATGTAGATATAGATAGTTCAACAAATACCATGTTCCTCTTAAATAGCCTTGTGACCTTTCAGTGCTGCCACTTCCCCATGCACTTTCAGTTATGGAAAAGATAATTTCTTTCTGTATGGTCAACTGCCTTCTAAAGAAGGCATCCCCAGCGCTCCCTGCATTGGGCTGATCAACTGCAAGTTGAACAACATACATTTATTTATCCCTCGGTTTTCTACTGACAGTTCAGTAATCCTATGACTCCAGGTGCTGGAACTTTACAAAAACCACTGAATACCAAGAAACTTGTGATGAAATCACAAGAGTTGGGAATCTCCAAATATCCTGCATGGGTTGACTCCTGAGACTGCATGGAGTCTCAGTGGCTGCAGGGCTTCACGTTGGCACAGTGGTCTGATCATATGGAGCTCACTGAGGGATCAGGGCCAAAGTCAGGAATGCAACATAGGATGACAGTCAAGTGGAGCAGCAGAAGCACCAGTGAAGGAGGTACATCAACTCAGCTAGATATTTGCCTAGTTTTACAACACGCTATATAAAAAGCACTAGCAAAGTCAGTACAAACTAAAATTTCATAGACAATGATTTGTTTATACTGCTCTGTATACTATACACTGAAATGTAAGTACAGTATTTATATTCCAATTGAGTTATTTTATAACTATATGGTATAAATGAGAAAGTAAGCAATTTTTCAGTAATAGTGTGCTGTGACACTTTGATATTTTTATGTCTGATTTTGTAAGTTTTTAAGTGAGGTGAAACTTGGGGGTACACAAGACAAATCAGACTCTTGAAGGGAGTACAGTAGTCTGGAAAGGTTGAGAGCCACTGGTCTACACAAACCACTTAATGTGCAGTAAGACATTGCATGTAACAAATCACAGCCCCATAGAGCGCATCACCCCACCATCTAGACAAGCCCATAGTTACACACTCATCCTAGTTCATACACGCTATGCTACAAGCCAGATTTTGCTCTCAGTTACGCCACCGAAATCAGGTATAATTCCACTGAGGTTAGTGGAATTATTCTGAATTTACATCAGTTTAACTGAAAGAAAAATCCGGCCCCTGATCATGCATGATAGCATCAAGGTCAGTGGGTGTGCGCCTGTCTATCTGTCTACCTACAATCAAAGAGTCATTACGCACATTGCCACTTCGTAATCTAAGTATAGAGGGAAACTGGTGATCGCGGATACCATTGTCTGCTAGCTATTGACGATGCTGTTTTATGACACTCACGGTCTGCAAAGTATACCTGTGAATTGAGTTGATCTAGAAAAACTAAGCTAAAACACATGGAGCCAGTTCTTGCCCTGGGCTGAGCAGGGGCACGCTGGGGGGGGGAAGATGGTGGTGGGACCTGAGCTGATCACCTTAGCAACAGTATGGCAGGATACCGAACACTCAACGGAGTGCTACGGGACTGGCTACTGTACATTGATAGTGCTACAGCTCCAAGGGCTGCTGGTCAGGGAGGCAGCTAGGTCTTGGCCAGATACCACGTATGCTGGAGGAAGGTGTGCAATCTTCTTTTTTTAAAGGAGAAGCAGTGTGCAACCTACCATATAGTCATCCCAATCACCATGAGCAATCCTGCCTGGCCAATCATACCACCAGAAAGTAAAGGTAGGTTATAGACCTAAATAAGCTAATCAGTAAAGATGGGCAAATCACTGGAAATAAAATTAGAATGGACTCAAGTCTTGCCCAAAACCCAGATCAAACTCAAATTTTTCTAATGTTCAAAGAATCCAATCAACCACTTAGCGCACCTCTTCACATCCTGGTATTGATTGGAACTCAAAAGACTGCTAGAAAGCCTGTTCTGGCCCAGCCAAAACCACAAAGCACAGGAAGTCTCAGACATACTGACCATGCAAATTTTCCAGACCAAAGACACTAAACCAAGCTTGAATAAGTATCCAAACATTTGGATGCCTGACTGAACTGATGAACCATTTGACGTTTGTCCAGCTCTAATAATCAGGACTATTTATGATTCCCAGTTTTAAAATACACAAGCTGGCTGCGATCTCTACACCCTGAAATTTATTGTTTAACTTAAGTCCTTTAGCATTTCAAATCATTTAAAGTCAGATGTCATCTGTTCTGTGAAACACTGCTAAGGCCATTTCTTTGTCTTTTAAATCCTCAGAAAATGTGAGCACATTTGAAGAATGCATATCACCATTTATGTGGAATTGTATAATGCATGCGATGTGGTTATGTCCCAGTACTATTTCAAAGGCTTTTATATTTTTTTGTTTCACTTAGTACATAGATGTTTATCATACATCTCAGACTAAGCAACGCTGATGTAATCATGACTGATTCTTTTCTGAATATAGCCAAAAGCATTAATTGCAAGAATAAGAAAACCCGTGTATATACTTACGCCACAATACCAGAGAGGTGAAACATTTCTGCAGTGAGATAGGATAGGTAACTGTACAGGAAAACAAAGAGGGGTTCAATTACACGGATATTCTTGGTAAATCGTGTGGTAAAGGCAGCAATCATCCCGAATAAAAGGCCTACCAAGACCCCTCCTATTCCAACCACAAAAAATTTCCCAATTCCTGCAAACACATCCACAGTTTTGATTGTTGACATTTCACAAAAGGATCTAAATAGCTTGTACAGCACCTAGAAGAAAAATAAAAGGAAAAAGAGAGAGAAAAACAAACATTAGCTAGAGTTGACCGCAGGCAACAGACACACCATTAAATGTTTGACACACTTCTGCCAATGTGGTGAAATGCTTCCCTAGTGTTGTGACAATGACACTGTGTTCTTTTTACCAATGGGTTTTCCTCATAAGTACATCATCTACCCTATGGCCCTGCAAGGATTTCCAAGAAAAGATAAATCATCCTAAGCCTAAGCTCTTGGGGCTTCAATGGATGTGGGGGCGGGCCTACCAGGAGCTTGGTCAGGTGTAAAGGCATACAGCTTCCTCACGGGCTGCCCTAGACCTCCCGGGGAACAACAGGGTTTCTCCATGGCCTATCACATGGGAGACAAACCCCACCATCCCCATAGAATGATATAGAGGAGGTGCTCTGCAAGATCTTCATGGTGATTTTCTCCCTCTAAGTCTGCACTGGAGATTTGTTATATGAAAGAAACTAGCAATAAGAATTTGCCTGTGGGATAGAACATCTGAATTTAATGGTTCCAATTAGACTATGAAGCTCACTCCTCACTCATGTGAATGAAGGGGGGGGGAAGAGAAGTGAACTCCTACCTTTACTGCTGCTCCATGAAGGATTATAAATCCAGACACACTGATATTGTGTATCTATAATCAAAGTTTTTAAATACATACTATTTCTCACTATCTTCCTTCTACTCACATGCCAGTGCAGTTAAAATCCTAAACATTAACAGTAACTCCATCAAGTCAAATTTTGGTTGTACATCAGGCTGTTGATGCAGCCAATGATACCAGCAGTTTTATACCAATCACTGAAAGCAATGAGTGCACTATCATGAGTGGCGAATCTGGTGTATCAACTTTCTGGCATGCAGATAGGGCCTGACCCAATGCCCACAGAAGTCAAGGCAAATTATTCCATCGACATCAATGGGCTTTGGAACAGACCCTGACTATTCCTGAAGTGGGGAGATTTGTAGAGATATTGGACCTAAATATCTTCCTGCAAGTACTGGCTGTTGATTAAAATGGACAATTTCACGCTAAACTATTTCTATAACCCAAATTTGATGTAGAAGTATTGGGGGTAACAGGTCCTGATTTTTTATTCTCCCTTTTATTTACAAGGAAATTAAATTGTTGAGAAATAGACCTTAAATTAGTGTTTTCCTGTCTATACTGAATTCTTCAGTATAAAAGAGTACCCTATGCAGCATAAAAGACACTGTGTAATATGAAAGGCAGTGCCTGACTCCAGCTGCAGAATCTTATTTTGAACCCACCTGATGAAAATTGGCATTACTGAGTCAGCATATTAGATCCAATCCTGTATTTCTCAATACCCAAACCTCACAAGAAACAAAGGAGTGAGCACATTAGATAACAATAGAGACACTTCATCTGATAAGCTTTATTTATTACTATAATGTATTGAGTGCTGATAGTCTGCTCAGCATTTTACAAATGTGAAGATGTTTCCCACCTCAGGGATCTCACCATTCAAGGGCTAAATTGTGCAGTCTTTTCCCACCCTGGTGTACACTGAAGTCAGTGGGGCTGCTCTTGTGTAAAAGCTCACCACTGTATACATGTTCACTGTTATGTGGACTCTACGACCTTGATCCACAGCCTTCTGGCATCAATGGAAAGTCCCCCATTGAAGTCAGTGGGCTCTGGATCAGGCCCTAAATGAGTTCAGAATGGGATTCTGCAGCTAGAGTGGAGAAATGTTTATATTAATTTTTATATTAAATAAGTAATTTTTTAAATCAGGGACCAGGCTTGGATTTTGCTCCTCAGAAGATGGAACACAAAGGAAAGTCACTCTTGTTATTTCAAATAAAGTAACTATTAAGAGGATTGGGGTTTAGTTCATAGTAGAAAGACGAAGAAGGTACAATATTAACAGATTGTCCTTTCAAAACATGTCTGCTCCTATTATGACAATGCAGTAAGTGTCAATAAAAACATTTTAAATAAATAATTTTAGGCCTGATCCTGCAGGATGCTGAGCTGGCTCCAAAGAACATTTTATAGATTCACAGGTTTTAAGGCCAGAGGCACCATTATGATAATTTAGTCTGACCTCCTGCATGACTCATCCCTGAGAGCAGCTGATTTCAATGGAAGATGAGGCAGCTCAGCCCCAGAGTCATGCTTTCTTGTAGCCAATAATAGTAGCAACAAGATACTTTTGTTTTACTTTTTAATTATAGTTTGTTCAATGGAAAGGTTCCCCTCCCTCTCCCTGCCTCCTTCCGCCCGTTTTGCCAGTCTAATTTCAATATTGATGATGTTTCTGAAACAAAACCTGTTAGGCTTCTCCGCACATTTACTTTTTCTCTTCATATCTTAGTGTCTTCATGTGCACATATTGACTCTAGGGGAATGTTACTGAGAAAAGACTGTAGATACTACACAGTTATATGTGTGCAATTCCACACTAAAAAAAGCTTACACTGCTGTAATCACCACTGCTTGCAGCTCCACAACATCCCTGTAAGGTAGGGAAGTGCTGTTATCCCCATTATACAGCTGGGGAACTAAGGAACAGGGAGACACCAAGGGACTTG
The DNA here is from genome assembly GCF_016161935.1 of Mauremys reevesii. Lineage (NCBI taxonomy): Eukaryota > Metazoa > Chordata > Testudines > Geoemydidae > Mauremys > Mauremys reevesii. Next base: position 76,786,319 of record NC_052631.1, read on the forward strand.
CCCAAGGTCATACAGGAAGTCTTTGGCAGGACAGGGAATTGAATGTGAGTCTCCTGAGTGTCAGGCTAGCACTAGCCACAGGACCATCCTTCCTCTGTACACTAAATACCAACATAAGGGACAGTACTTACCACTGAAACTGCATCATTTAGGAGCGATTCTCCAAAAACCAAAATGTGAAGCTTTTCATTGACATGTATCTCTTCAAACACAGATAACACGGCTACAGGATCCACTGCAGCAATCAGACTGCCAAACCAGAGATTATGGAGCAACGATATATCCTGCAGGTGAAAGGATTTCACTTGGCATATCCCATACAGTGAGAAGCCAATCCCAAACACATTCCATATCGTTCCCACTACAGCATACAGAAGAATAGTCCCAATGTTCTCAAAAAAGGGACGGCTGGGCATGAAGTACCCTGCATCAAGGACTATAGGTGGCAGTAAATAGAGGAAAAAGATATCACTGTCCATGACGGGTGGGGACTTGTCATTTAAGCCATAGATGATTCCTCCCATGATGAGCCCCACAAATATCAATAAGCAGCTTTCAGGCACAACTGACGGCAGCTTGTTAAACAGATGAAATGCTGGTGAACAGTAAAGAGATGACATCATTATCCAGAATCAGCATAATATGTTGACATCATCATTTCATCACACTTTTTTATAATACAAAAGAGGAATCGCTCCACATTGTCATTTTTAGCAGAGAGCATTGTGGGGTGTGAATTGATGCTGTTTATCATAAATAATAATTTTCCAACTTAATACCAGTAGGATTCTTTAGGTGAGCATGAAGTGAATTTAAAAAATGCTGTAAATGTTGATAAAATGAAAAGTTAATAAATAAATAGCATCCTATAGTACCTTTCATCCAGGAAGATCCCAAAGTGCTTTACAATTTTATATATTCTGTTGAAACACAGCCATATCTGGGGTGAAACACAGCCATCTTGCTACACCACATCAGTAGACAACATTTTTTTAAAGAGAAACTGAAGAATAGCATATAGGACTCAAAATATGAGGGAAACTTTAGGTAGGTGGAGTATAGTTACCTAAGTTGGAATTTGGCTAGCACGCCTCTAATTTTGCCAAAAGTGCCAGGAGATTTTTAATAACTGCATACATTGGCATATTCCTCAATTCATCACAACAAATGGTTAAAAGCTATATATTTTAGACAACAGTACAGTAGGCCCTGAAAATAATCTACCTAAGATAAGTTTCCATGAAGGAATTCAGGATAACAGATGGCGTAGGGTCTAAATAGCATACTCTCTTCAGCACTACAAAAGTGGGGAGCAACCGTTCTTTTTTTTTTAAATTGTGTTCCATGTTTCCCACAAATGTTCTTTGTCAGAGAAAGCCTTCTTATTAATTATAGAGGAGGCCATTTTAATATTCACTAATCATTAGCTCTTTAAACAGTTAGAATACAACGTTGTGAAAAGTGAGCTCAGAACCTCCGGACAAGTGGTACATCCAGCCACTTTGCACAGATCTAGACTTTAAAGAGAAATTCATACAACGCAAGTCATGAAAAGAAATAAACTGAAATAAACCAAACTGAAATGGAAAAATTAGAAAAAAAATCTTATTAATTATTGTTTGTTTGTATTACCAGAACTGGGCCCCTAGGGTACTAGGTGCTATACAGACTTCAAACAAAAGACTATCTCTGCTCCAAAGACCTTACAAGGTAAATTAAGCATCAGATATTTCATATTTTTGAATAACTAAATTAAGGTTAAGGGGCTTTTGCAGTACTAATGGAGTTCATAGCCTGTATTTATCATTTCTCTTCTTATACCATATTACTCTTAGGCCCAAATTATTCATTGTGATGGTCCTGATCCAACCCGCTCCTCATTCTTAACTCCCATTGACATGAGTAGAGACCTTTGTGCAGAAAAGTTGTGAAAGCAGGCATATAGTTCAGGATTATTATTCACATTTGTAATTTGTCACTCCAGTTATATAATTACACAATTACTCCCATTATCCTTTCTGGACTCTCCTCTCCCCTGGATACGCGCGTGCAGTTCTTAAGTTTTGCATGTATAAACTTACACATGGCTTTGGAAACGTCACTGTCATTTGCAGCTGCACTATTATAAGCTGACAAGCAATTGTGTGGGGTTTTTTTCCATTTGCAAATATGGCAATTTAATGTACAGTATTGTATTGAAACCCAGCCCCGGAGAGCCGGGAAGCAGGGCCAGGTTCACACACAGGTAAAGTCTCACACTCAGCTGCAAGATGCTTAGCGTTTGCTTACAAGAAAGCCTCATAAACTCTGTGTCTGTGTGTGTCTCTGTGTTTGTATGGGGGAAAGGAAGAGAGAAAGAAACAATGAGCCCAGAGGGCTATCTAGTTTGATATCCTGTCTACAAGCAGCCCTACCTGATGCTACAGAGGTGAAATGCAGTCAGTTTGAGCAGCACAGTACCATAAAGGGAAGAAGTTGTTCTCTTCTAGCTAGCCCAAGATTTAAAAATATTATTGATAACTCACTTCCCACCTGAGCTTCCCCAGGTTAGGAGAAGCTGGCTGGGAAGTGCATGTGTTGATTGTCTTTCCCAGCTTAGGGCAATTCAGTCAGGCACTGGGCAGGATGGGCCACTCAGAGACTTTGGAAACTTCACAGACCGATTTAGGGGTGAGGAGGGCTTTAGGCAAGGACTTTCCACCCTCTCTGGGGTTTGGCGAACAGATGCCCAATGCAAGGAAGTTTTCAGAGTATCCCTCCCCTGTCTGAGCTCTGCCCCTCTCCTCTTCCTCCTGCTGCAGCCCAGAAGAAACATGGCTCCTTACCTATTTTGGCCAGAGAAGCTAGCATGATCCAGAGTGTTATTTCAAAGGGGACCTGCACATGCTGATAATCCAGGGAGAAGAAGACTGTGTGCACAGAGGATTCATTATCCTGGGCTTCCTGGGATCCCCAGCTAGCATTCTCTGGGCCACTGTCCTCGAAGGGCAGCAGCAGCGATGGTCCCTGGAGTGCACTGACCACAGGAGCACCTAGCAGCAAAGAAAGGCACGGCCCCAGCATCCATCCTGCTGCAGCCTCCCATCCCAGCCTCTGCCTCTCCATGTGCCCTGGGAGCCGTCCGCCCTGGAAAGTTGATGGCTGGCTGCTTCCCAGCTCCTGGCTGCTGCTGCTGCTGATGCTGTGGCTGCTCTGACCCTGAGTGGCTGGGCAGGGCTCCTGCCTAACAGGCCCTGCAGAATGCAGCCTGCCCTAATTGTGTGGGTGGGTGTGAAGGCAGGAGCCACTGAGCATCCCAGCGAATCCCAACCCCCAGAGAGCCGGGGAGCAGGGCCAGGTTCACACACAGGAAATGTCTGCACTCAGCCGCAAGGTGCTTAGCGTTTGCTTACAGGAAAGCCTCACAAACCCTTAGTGTGTGTGTGTGAGATTGTGTGTGTGTATGGGGGAAGGGGAGAGATAAAAGCAGGATCCTTTCCGCTTTGGGCCTCAGCCACCCAAATTCCATTGCCTAAATGGAGAACAAGTGTAACTGCTCCTTCTGCACCCCCAAGCCCCAGCAGGGGCAGCTCTAGACATTTTGCCGCCCCAAGTACGGAGGGTCCGCTGAAGCCGCGGGACCAGCGACCCTCCGCAGGCACGCCTGCGGGAGGTCCACCAAAGCCGCAGGACCAATGGACCCTCCGCAGGCAAGCCACCGAAGGCACCCTGCCTGCCGCCCTAGCGGTGACCGGAAGAGCGCCCCCGTGACTTGCCGCCCCAGGCACGCGCTTGGAGCGCTGGTGCCTGGAGCCGCCCCTGAGCCCCAGACCCGGAGGCAACAGCAAAACCTGGATCCTCCAGCACTGCTGGAGGTGCCTGGTTTCGGGCCCCAGCCCCACAATTCTAGTGCTTACACAGAGAACTGGTATAGATGATACCTTTGCTCAGTGCATCTTCCCTTTGGTAAACCAAATGCAAATCAGAGTATCCACCAAAAATCACTACGACCAGCTAATACAATCACTTAAGAAAGCATGCAACTGGAGGGTCTAGGATGGAGGGCATCTCAATAATAAATTCCAGCAATAGCTTGTCGTCTTCTCCTCCAGTCAGGAGCAGAAGTGAGAGCTATTTCTGTGTTTACTTTTCATGCTAGGCACTCAGCTACCACAGGGAGGGGGGTGGAGAGAGAGAGAGATGTCATTAACTACCATCTCTGAACCGCAGGGGCTTTTGATTTTTTACTTGGCCATTTCTTCTCAGAACAGTTCCTTCCACTGCAGTGGCCGGTGTGGCCGTTGGGAAGGTTCAGGGATAGGTATTCACTGACTTTAGGGGCTACACTCGCACTCATTTTGGGAAGCAGGGTATTTGTTTGACACATTAATAAAATGGAGGGCAAAATGCAGAAGGCCAAATTCCTCCATGATTTAGTTTCACCAGAAGCAGTGATGTTTCACGAGGGATGAATTTAGCCCATACTGCACAAGCAATTAAAATATGAGGGCCCCGGGCTGCTGCTGGACTAATCGATGACCCATTTTTGGATTCAAATGCCCAAAGGACACCAAACCTGAACTGCTAATGACATATTGGTGATCCATTTTTTCTGTAATGGGGAGCTAAATGGGAGACCAAAATCACATACGTATGTACTCTTGTTTGTCAATAGCACACCATGTCCCAATGTCTGATATTATTTTGTAGGTCAGAAAAATAAACAGGAATCTTGGGAAGCAGTGATACATTCTGAAAATCTCACTCTCCCCCACCCCCATTTAACATTGTTTATCTGCTTTTATACTGTGCCTTTAACAGAAATGTCTACCTTGACTAGGGAAAATGCTGTCTTGACTTCTGGGCAAACTGAGATTTCAAGAGTTTTGGCAAAAAAATTCTCCTTTTGTGTGGAAAAAAAAATGACAAGAGGGAATCCTGGGGGAAGAAAATCCTACAGGGTTCCCTTTATGCATTTCTCCATAATCATTCCTTGGGGTGGGGAACAAGGCCCCTCACAGTTTGGAACAAATGGGGGTTAAGCATATGTGCACTGGTCCTTTAAATATTAAACAGGAAGTTTGGTGGCAGGGGGCTGAAGTGATCTAGGCCGAAGCTTTACAGTGAAACTAATAAAGAGGCAGAAGAGTCTTGAGAACACGCTAATAAATTTCTTTGTTCAGCGTCAGAAGAAAGTGACTCTGTGATCACTTACCAGGGTGTTCTGCCTCCAGAATCCACAGATTCTGAGATAACTCTAGGAGTAGGGTGACCATATTTCCCAAAGTAAAAATGGGACATCGTGCGGGGTGGCTTGAGCCACCTGCTGTTGCCAATTGTCTGAGCCGAGGGCTTCTCAGGGCTGGGGCCGAGCCCTGCGCAGCCTGAGGCTGGGGCTGACTGCCCAAGTCCCATGCTGCCCAAGGCTGACAGTCCAAGCCCTGCCACCCAGCCTTGTGTTGCCATTCGATCCCCCCCCCACTCCCAAAAAAATGTTCCTCCGCACCCCCTGGGGGTGTGCACTCCAATTTTGGGGGGGAAATTGGGCATTTGTTCCTTTTGCTCTTGCCAGCTGATCATCAGTTGTCAAGAGCAAATTGAACAAATGCCCATTTTTGCCAAAAAAATGTCAGGATGTTCAGGACAGGGCTTAAAATGGGGACTGTCCCAGCCAAAACTGGTATGGTTGCTCTACCTAGGAGGCCAGGACCACCTGCACCAGCTAGGAGTCCTCTCTCTGGCTCCTCGACGTCTTCCACTGGACCTCTTCTCACAAAGTTAGGTTCTTCCACAGGGAAGAGGCCATGGAAAAGTTAATGCCCCAGAATGCATGAAGTTTTGAGTAGATTCCCTGCAGATTTGGGAAGGATGAGGTCCATCTCTCTGCCATTCTGCCCACCTTCTCCCCATGTGCAGGAACCATCCCCTCTGTAAGGTTTGAGAAAAAGGAAATGGTGCTGCAGAGATGGATGATTGCCCTTCCTGGTCACTCTTCTTTGGGCAGGGATGGGTCCCTGTCTGCATGGGTATCTCAGGGGATGATTGAGACCTTCATTGTTTTCAACAAAAAATAATAATAAAAAAAATCAAATGTGCATCTCTTGATTTCTGTGCTAGGGAAATAACAGAGGCACTCACAGATCCCCCTTAATTACCACATTAACTCAGCTCAGGGTGTCTGCAGTCTCTTTTGATTGGGGTTCCCTCTCAAATACAGCGCTTGCCATTACAAACTCAAAGTTTGGTGCCCAAGTGCCCAGGGTAAACAAAAGGGCCTTGAGCCCATGAGACCCTACTGGAGCTTGATATCACTATGGTAGTGCAAAACTTCCCTAAGCTAGCCAGTGGAAGTTTCCCTCTGCATAGGGAATCCCCAGCTGCCTCAAAGACACCATACTCACTATTACCTCGATCCCTATCCTGGCTGAGTGCCGGTGGCATGGCTGGGAGTAAGGGGATAAAGCTGGTAAGGGGACTGCTGCAGGCCATTTGACACTCAGTGCAACTTAGTCTTGCTTTAAGTTGTACTTGGGGACTGGCCTAGCACTCACCAGCCTTAGGATCATGGAAGCACAAAGGTTGTCAAAAGCCCCCTTTGCATCTCTTCACCCCTTCCTCCTGAGCTGTGCTGAGTGCTCCTCTAGCACAGCCCAGAATCCTGGGAGCATCTTCTTAGAGCCAGGAGATCCTGCAATACAGCAATAACTGCAGAGACAGCCAAGGGCCCAAGGGAGCTAAGAGTCAGGGCAGACACAGACCTCGGCATGTAGAGCCATGACTTTGGCACATCCCCCAAGGAAGCACACGATAGATCTCGGCTGATCTGTGGCTGTGGGGGGCCAAAATTCTGCCATTTGTGACAGGGCAACACCTTCTCCCTCTGACAGATCAATATGGGGAAAAGCCCTTGAGGGAAACGCCATAGAGTTTTCATCTCCCCGGGCCCCTCTTGACTTGAGGGTTTTTCTATGGCAACCATAACAATGGCAAAGCGTAATCAACACGGTTCCATTTTTAACCAAAGATCTCTAGGTTTACAAAGATTAATTCTCACAACAGACCTGCATAATTATTAACTCTACTCCTTTTACAGCAGAGTGAACTGAGGGTACATCCAGACTACCTGCCTTATCGGCGGGTAGCGATCGATTTCTCGGGGATTGATATATTGCGTCTCATCTAGACGCGATATATCGATCCCTGAACGCGCTCCCCGTCGACTCCAGAACTCCACCAGCGCGAACGGCGGTAGCAGAGTCGACAGGGGAGCCGCCAGAGAGTTGATCCCGTGCCATGAGACCCAAGGTAAATCAATCTGAGATACTTTGACTTCAGACACGCTATTCACGTAGCTGAAGTTGCATATCTTAGATCGATCCCCCCCCCAGTGTAGACCAGCCCTTAGGCACAGATGATAAGCTGAGACACCCAAAGCTACCCAGTAAGTCTGTGGCAGAGCTAGGAACAGAACAAGCAGACTTGACCCCAGGTGATGCTTCTCCTTCTGAGGTAATCTCATTCTGGTTATGAAATTGGGGTTTGGAAGACTTGCTCTATTTTTGATGAGCCAGGTAATTAAAGCTTTGTGAAACAAAAGGATCAGTTTGATTTTTGTTACTTCTGGGAAAATGCAAGTCATTTTTTCCAGTTCACTTTCACCCATGTTCATCCTAAGCAAAACCAGAAAGGTTTGCATCACAGCAGAGGGCAGAGCTCCAGAGCAGAGCTCAGTACTGCTTGCTGCAAAATGTTTTACCAGACAAATCGATGCCCATTTAATCAATTGCAACAAACAAAAATAGCAGTTAGAAAAGGGAAGGTGTGGAGGGAATAGCAGAGGGAAATAATGTTAAAATTTGCTTCATGTGGCTACTTAAAAATAAAAAAATATTTTAGGCCAAATGCTTACAAGCAGAAGCTTGAGGTGTGTGCAAAAATTGCAAGTGCGATTTCATGCAGCATTACGTAAACTGCACAAAAAAACTGCCTGTCTGAATAACACAAAGTGTACTGTGGGAAATAATCATATCTGAGAAAAGAATGTGAAACATTTTTTGCCAATATCTACTGGAGTTTTGAATGAATTTGCTTCACTTGTATTCTCAGACTTCTGTGATCATGGCCCTGATCCTGCAACGAACTCCAAGCAGGTGGAGCCCTGTGCCCACATGAAGTCCCAACTCCAATAACTGCAGCCTGGGGGCTTCTGTGCGCAATTAGGCCCTGATCCTGCAAAGACTGACACATGCGCTCAACTTTTCCCATTGATATCCTCAGCCTAATCACTGATTTACTTTGCCAATATATCTAGAGACATAATGAAAGGATCTTCATAATGTGTAATTTTGGGTGCGATCTTAGTGGTCCCTTGTGAGTCTTAGAACGTGTTTTAGCATTTCATTAAGATGATGTATTTTTATTTTTGAACGGCTGTATTTTGAAGTTTGACACAAACCAGTCGACTAATTCCTTCAAGAATTTAACTATTCAGTCATCAACTTTTATTGTGGATTCATTTATCTGTAAAGTCAAAGTCTGATTTTTTTCTAAAGCCTGCAGTATGTAGATATTTATTCCTCTTGTTTTAATGGGTATTGAACCATATTGAACCACTTTTTAATGGGAGTACCATTTGGTCATATGTTTATTTATGTGCTTTTACTTTTTCTGATGTCATATTCTTTCCCCATATTCATAGGGTTCTAGGGCCAGATTCGATTCCCTTACTCATGGTGACTAGTACCTTGCTCCACAGGCAGCCCCACTGAAATGAAATGGCATTACTAGAAGAGTAAAGTATTATTTAATATGAGAAAGGTTATCAGAATCTGGGCTCATGCGATTAAATTATTGAATTAAGTTAATCATTTTAACAGGTCCTATATGATACTCCTTAACGTCATTAGTGCCAGCTTCTTGTTCCTTACTTTTACAGTAAAGAAAAGAATGGGGGGAGGGAGACAGGATTTTACCTCTTCTGGCTCTTAGTTCTGCTGTTCTGGCATTGATACGTTCAGTATTAGGCACAGCTGGGCATATAATTCATAACTTCTGTTCTTCGCTGTGTATATGACACATCATGTAATGAAACCCAAATAGTCTGTGCTACACCATATAATTTACATTAGCTACTGAAATTCATGCATCATATAATTCTGAGTAAAGCTGATACATTATACATGGAAATGACTCATCAATAATGTGCTTTTTACCTATGCTCCCAAAAGGTCTTTCCAGGGCATTCAGACCCTGATCCAGCAAAGCACTTAAGCGTGTGCTTAATTTTAAGCACATGAGCAGGGCCACTGAAATCAATGGAATTACTCACATGCTTATAGTTCAGCATATGCTTGTGTGCTTTTTTGGATCCGGGCCTTATTGCTCAAATGGAGAAATGCTACCCTCCATTTAGGTAGTTATGTTTACAGTAGCTGACAGAAGTCAGATATGACTTCTGTTTTCACTTAAATTGGTTCGTTCTGTTATGCTGGGCCCAGAAAGCATTTTTAACTGGGAAATGCTCCATCTGTCTCTCAAGCCAGAAGTGCTAAAGTAAAGCAGCAAAACAAAAGCTCCTTATGCTTTGCCTGTGTTTTGCAAACAGGTGTGTTTTGCAAAAATAAAGTCACTATAACATATCAACCTCCATAGTGTTGATTTTTAAATACGATTTTTACTTACTAACAACAGCATAAAAATATAGGAGACAACATAAGCCCATGCAATCCCCAACTATACAGCTCTGAACAAAAGATTTTGTTTTAACACCATTGTGTTGCTGCTTTATAAAATATTATTTTTTTTAAATCCTTTCCCAAGTGAAAGATGTTATCTTGTGTGTGCCTTGCTGGCTTTTGAAACCAGGCACCATTGTGCCCAAACTTGTATTGAATGCACACATGCTGCCATGGGTGGCAAGTTTGTAGAAATTTTGGTGGTGCCCAGAACCTGCCCCCCAACTCCGCCCCCCCCCAACTCCCCCCCCAAGCCCCCTCCCAGAGCCTTAGGCAGGTGGGGGCGGAGGTCTGGGGTGCAGATTCTGGGCTGGGGATTAGGGTGCAGGAGGAGTGCAGGGTGCAGGCTTTGGGATGGAGTTTGGGCGCTGGGTGCAGGCTCTGGGCTGGGGGTGGGGACATAGGAAGGGGTGAGGGTGCAGGCTCTGGGAGGGAGTTTGGGGATAGGAGGGAGTGCAGGGGTGAGGGCTGTGGGGCTGAGGATGAGGGATTCATGATGCAGGAGGGGGCTCAGGGCAGAGGGTTGGGGTGTGGGGTGAGGGCTGTGGGGCTGAGAATGAGGGGTTCATGCTGCGGGAGGGCTCAGAGCTGGGGCAGAGGATCAGGGTGCGGAGGGATGAGGGTTGGGGCTGAGGATGAGGAGTTCATGATCATAGAATCATAGAATCATAGAATTCAAGATCAGAAGGGACCATTATGATCATCTAGTCTGACCTCCTGCAAGATGCAGGCCACATAAGCCGATCCACCCACTCCTTAGCAAGTGAACCCTGCCCCATGCTTTGGAGGAAGGCGAAAAACCTCCAGGGCCATAGCCAATCTTCCCTGGAGGAAAATTCCTTCCCGACCCCAAATATGGCGGTCAGCTGAACCCCGAGCATGCGGGCAAGACTCTCCAGCCAAACCCTCTGGAAAAGGTTACATCATACCAGGCACATAATTGACCTATTGACTAAGCCCGTTATCCTATCATACCATCCCCTCCATAAACTTATCTAGCTTAATCTTAAAGTCGTGGAGGTCCTTCGCCCCCACTGTTTCCCTCGGTAGACTGTTCCAGTATTGCACTCCCCTGATGGTTAGGAACCTTCGTCTAATTTCAAGCCTGAATTTCCTGACTGACAGTTTATATCCGTTCGTCCTCGTGTCCACATTAGCACTGAGCTGAAATAATTCTTCTCCTTCCTGGTATTTATCCCTCTGATATATTTAAAGAGTGTAATCATATCTCCTCTCATCCTTCTTTTGGTTAAGGAAAACAAACCGAGCTCCTCAAGTCTCCTTTCATACGAAAGGCCTTCCATTCCTCGGATCATTCTAGTGGCCCTTCTTTGTACCTGTTCTAGTTTGAATTCATCCTTCTTAAACATGGGAGACCAAAACTGCACACAATACTCCAAATGAGGTCTCACCAGCGCCTTATATAACGGGACTAGCACCTCCTTATCCCTACTAGAAATACCTCGCCTAATGCAACCCAAGACCGCATTAGCTTTTTAACGCCACATCACATTGCCTACTCATAGTCATCTTGCGATCAACCAGGACTCCTAGGTCCTTCTCCTCCTCCGTTACTTCCAACTGGTGCGTCCCCAGCTTATAACTAAAGTTCTTGTTAGACATCCCTAAATGCATAACCTTACACTTCTCACTATTGAATTTCATCCTGTTACTAATACTCCAGTTTACAAGGTCATCCAAATCTCCCTGGAGAATATCCCGATCCTCTTCCGAATTGACAATACCCCCCAACTTGGTGTCATCCATAAACTTTATCAGCCCACTCCTTCTCTTGGTTCCCAGGTCAGCAATAAATAGATTGAATAAAATCGGACCCAAAACCGAGCCTTGAGGAACTCCACTGGTAACCCCCTCCAACCGGACAGTTCCCCTTCAATACTACCCTCTGCAGTCTCCTTTAACCAGCTCCTTATCCACCTCTGGATTTTCACTTCGATCTCCATCTTTTCCAATTTAACCAGTAATTCTTCATGCGGTACCGTATCAAACGCCTTACTGAAATCCAGATATATGAGATCCACCGCATTTCCCTTGTCTAAAAAATCTGTTACTCTCTCAAAGAAGGAGATCAAGTTGGTTTGGCACGATCTACCTTTCGTAAATCCATGCTGTAATCTATCCCAGTTGCCATCGGCCTCATGCTCCGGAACCATTCTCTCTTTTAAGATTTTTTCCATGACTTTGCATACTACAGATGTTAGACTAACAGGCCTATAATTCCCCGGGTCACTTTTTTTCCCCTTCTTGAATATAGGAACTACATTAGCTAATCTCCAGTCAGTCGGTACAATCCCCGAATTTAGGGATTTATTAAAGATTATCGCTAACGGGCTAGCAATATCCCTCGCCAATTCCCTTAATATTCTAGGATGAAGATTATCCGGGCCCCCCGATTTACTTCCGTTAAGCTGTTCCAGTTTGGCTTCTACCTCAGCTACCGTAATGTCTACCCCCATATCTTCATTCCCATCGGTCCCTCTATCACTATTCCTTAGCCCTTCATTAGCCTCATTAAAGACCGAGGCAAAGTATTCGTTCAGATATTGTGCCATTCCAAGATTATCCCTAATCTCCACTCCATTTAAAGTTTTAAGCGGTCCCACTTCTTCTGGGGGGGTCAGGGCTGGGGCAGAGGATTAGGGTGCAGGGGTCAGGGCTGTGGGGCTGAGGATGAGGGTTCATGCTGCAGGGGGGCTCAGGGCTGGGGCTGAGGATTAGGGTGCAGGGGAATGACGGCTCTGGCTGGGGATGAGGATTAGGGTGCGGGGGGATGAGGGCTCTGGCTGGGGATGAGGGTTTGGGGCGTTGGAGAGGCTCAGGGCTAGGGCAGGGTAAGGGCAGCCTGCCTTGCCATTAGTGAAGGGCAGGCACTAGGACCCTGGGGCAGCAGACAGCAGTTCTGCCGGGAGCCGCTCTACTCTGGGAGCAGGCAGGGGACAGGCGTGCACTGCTTTTTGTCAGGCAGGGAGGTGGCACGGCGGGAGGCGGGGGGGGATATGCGGAGTGGGGGTGGCAGGCAGGGGCTGGGACCTGCTCCAGGCAGGGATGCGGCGGGGGGTCGGGGGGAGACCCGCGGGGGCCGGGGCCTGATCCAGGCAGGGCCAGGGGAGAGACCCAGCTCCAAATATTGCTGGAGCAGGGCTCCCGGCCCTGAATATTCCTGGAGCCTGAGCACCGCAAATGTATATAACCTGCCGCCTATGCATGCTGCATCCATCTCCAAAGTGAATCCCATTCAGGCCATCCTAAGACTTATACCATCCCTGCTGGCTGGTGATCTCTGATGAGGACACTACAGTCCCAGCCCCAGCCATCCCCAGCCTCCAAGAATGAAATGTCCTGTTGCCTCCAAGCCTATAGGAGCCCTCAATGCTGTCCTTCTGGTCAGTGCCCTGTGAACGCAGAGAAGCCATTTCCAAATTGCAGCTGAGCTAAATTAATTTGTCTGCTGATGATCTCATATGCTCCCTGTGGATCTCATAGGAGGATAAACCTGTACATGTTCATTAATCTACAGTGACTTCTCTTGACAACCCACATGTACAAAGAATTTGGACTAATGCAAAATTACACTGAGCAAACGACAGACATGTTAACAAGAAATGAGCAAAGAAAAAATAAATCAAGAGGAGACGTACATGATCTGTAGCCCAAGATTCTCTGACAATCTGAAAGGGGTGCAGATTTTATACTCTGCTCTGTGCAGACTTTAGGGACTATTTCTGCATATATTAACAACATGAGAATTATACCTGTTGTTAACAGCTGGTTTTACTCTTCAGGAATTTGGAGAGCCAAGTATTACAGAGAGGTCTGAAATGTAATGAATTACTTGCTTCTAAACCTTCTCCCTGCCTAGTATCCCATTCTTTTCCCATAGCCCTTCAAATCTCCCATAACAATCGAATACACCTGTCTGGTTATGTTCCTCTCCACCCAATTAGGCCTGTCTTAAAGAATTCCTATAGAACAAATGCAGGCTGAGTACATTTTAATAATTTTGGCCCCGACCTCTGTGGTGGTGTATTTTTCTCAGCAACCAACTCGTACACTCTGAGCAGTCAATTTAAATGATTTGCAAATGGCCTCTAATATTTGTTCTTCATCATTATCTCTACAGAAGACCATAAGGGCAGCTTCAGTAAAATGACAAATAGGCAAACTCTCTGGTCATATATATCTATGTACGAGTCTCAAAAATATTTGTATGTCACTTAAACCCCATAGTTTGAGTTCTTTGAGACACGTCTGACAATTTGCAGCAATTGCTAATGGAATATTTTGAAATTCATGGTGTTCTGGTAAGAATAATGTCTAGCCCCTGTCTGGTCACCCTAAGCTAAAGTGCCTGCCTATGCCCCCATATCAGGTCTCTTTATACAACACTGTCAATGCTACACACCAGGGCCGCCCAGAGGGGGGAGCAAGAGGGGCAAGTTGCCCCAGGCCCCGCGTCCCGCAGGGGCCCCCACGAGTGTTTTCCGGGGCCCCTGCGGCTCCGGTTGAGCTCCCGCAGGCATGACTGCGGCAGGTCCACCGGAGCCCGGGACGAGTGGACCTGCCGCAGGCCAGACTGCGGCGGGGGCGCTCGTCCCGCGGCTCGGCTGGACCTCCCGCAGGGATGACTGCGGCAGGTCAAGCGGAGCCGCGGGACCACGGCACCCGCCGCAGCCACTCGTCCCGGGCTCCGGTCGACCTGCCGCAGGCATGCCTGCGGGAGCTCAACCGGAGCCAAATGCCGCCCCCCAGGGAAAGGGCCGCCCCTCGCGCCTGAGCGGGGGCCCCCCGCCGCCGAAGACCCCGGGCCCCCGGAATTCTCTGGGCGGCCCTGCTACACACTGGACCAGGCAAAGATACAGATGAAGCTGCAAGCTCAAACCTCAAGCTGAGTATGAACTGTATTTGAGCTAGTTTGCTGTGTCTGCTGCCCTCTAGAGTTTCAAAGCACTAATTATGATCTCAGGCAACATGCATTGCAACTGGTAGTAAAATTAACACTATTCATTTTGTAGGGATATTAAAGAAGGTTTATATTAAACATGGTTTATATGAGAAATGATGTATTGATTTATTGTTAATTGATACTTTATAACTTAAGGTTTATGTTAGAAGTAAATTTGTGATTCCCAACATTTAGCCTCTAACGTGCAAGCCAAATACTTTGTATAAAACTTGTTAAACATTAATTAACTCTAAGTAAGCCAAAACTGTAGCTGTTATAGTGTATAGATAGAGACCCCCACCCTCTGTAAGTTTTCATCTCACTTTATCTTTGCTTGTTAAAAGACAGGGAGTCTCACATAAATTGGTAACACCCCAAAAAGTAAAGAGACAGTGAAATAGATGTGATTAAGATAGAGAATGTATGTGAATGAATGGTTAGGGAGTCACCAGCCTAAAGAATTCAGTGGTGGCTGAAGAAGGTGTCAAGTGGGATCAACCAGATGACCCCCCGGAGGGCAAACTGGAATCCACCAACCACACCTCAAAGGAAGGAAAAACAAAGCATCTAATAACATGGAGCCAGCCATCTGCTGATTGATTTAGCAACAGCAGAATGAAGCAACTCCTATGAACTAACATAGGGAAAAATCCCTATAAAACTGGACTCTAAAGAATAAGGACTTTGAGTCTATGGTTCTGCTGCCAGCCTCCAGGAGCATCAGATGCATCTGACACAGACTCGGCTCCATCCTCATGACCAAGATACCTGGCCAGTAACTTGGCATGAGCAACATCTAGGCTGGTAACTATAACATCTATACAGAACCTGAATGAATGATTGTGTGAATGAATATGTGTGTGTGTGTGTATAAGAAATAAGTAGTAAAACAACGTTGTTTACTGTTGTCTTTTGTTTTGTTATGGTATTTACAATAAATGTGGCATCTTTGCCTTATCCCTCCTAATAAGATCCTGCTGGTTTTTATTATATTGGTATAACAATTTACCAGTGTATTCTGTTCCACTGTTCATTATAACTTTAAGGGACTTGCTTGCGTGGATGCATGAACAATTATGTTCTGTATTCAACAAGGTAAACCATCCCCTCTAACTTTGAACCCAATTATGTGCCATAATCATTTTAACAAGAGCAAACAAACCTGGAAAGTAATGCACTTGGGGGATATTATCATGCTTTAGAATAGCACTGGCAGTGTGGAAGTCAATAAGCACTGCTAGTGGTCATGTCTGGGTGCACTGTGGGGGAGATAGGGCTCAAACCAGTCAGAAGTACGAGTACATTAATACAGTTTGATGCATTATTGCTTTTATAACATAACTTTTCACCTGCCTGTAACTGTTGGCTAACACATGCTGACTCGCAATGGCAATGGGGAAGGAGGGGGGAGGCACATGACCCTCTGCAAAATGCGGGGACCTGGGGGGGCAAGGCCGGGCCGGCAGCTGGGGAGATGTAGGGGCAGGGCCAGAGCCAGAAGGGAAGAGGCGGAGCCAGAGCCTCTCCTCTTCCAGCCTCCTCTTCTGGCCACACTGCCTGGCACTGCACGCAGCGGCTGCACTCTCCTAGGCAGCCTCCGGCCACCCTGCTTGCCTGGGACAGCCCAGGCAGGCAGCGTGGCCGGAGGCTGCTTGAGAGAGAGCAGCCGCTGTGTGCCTGTGATAAATGAAGGGGGGTGGGGGGAGTGACAGTGCACTCCATATGATGTTATGAAAATATGCTAATGAATGTGAATATAATGTAACTGGAATATGCTTCATGCAAAAGTAAGTTATCATTACAAAGCTTATAATCTACTGAGTGTGTTTATCCTATTTCTATAAATGTATCGTTCTTGTATCTGAAACTAGAAATATGAAATATAACTCTGAGGTCCTATTGTAATTATGCAAAGTGTGGGCCACTAATGGTGGTTTGGAATCCTGATGGTTCCCATTAACCAAGACAATTGATTGCAAATGGATCTGTTTACTTGTAAGTCTTCCTGTATACCTGTGTGCTGGCCAGTGGGCAATGAAGTCTTACGGTGACATGTGATCATGTCACCTGAACTGGAATCTATCTTTAACCTGGTTCTTTTCCATTGACAAGGTGGGGTGGGAACCCAGAGCGGGACAAAGAATTCCCGCCTTATGCAAAAGAGATATAAAGGGGTGGAACAGAACAAAGGAGAGAGGAGCCATCACGAAGAATCCCCTAGCTACCACCTGAGCTGGAACAAGGACTGTACCAGGGGAAAGGATTGGGCCAGACTCGAAGAAGGCTAGTCTGTCAAAGAAGCTTATCAGAACATCGCTAAGGGTGAGATTTACCTGCATTTAGTTTCCTACTGCATTAGGCTTAGACGTGCATGTTTTATTTTATGTTGTTTGGTAATTTACTTTGTTCTGTCTGTTATTACTTGGAACCACTTAAATCCTACTTTTTGAATTTAATAAAATCACTTTTTACTTATTAATTAACCCAGAGTAGGTATTAATACCTGGTGGGGGGGGGAACGACAGCTGTGCATATCTCTCTATCAGTGTTATAGAGGGCGAACAATTTATGAGTTTATCCTGTATAAGCTTTATACGGGGTAAAACAGATTTATTTGGGGTTTAGACCCCCCATTGGGAGCTGGGTGTCTGGGTGCTGGAGACAGGAGCACTTCTTAAGCTGTTTTCAGTTAAGCCTGCAGCTTGTAGTGGACATGGTTCAGACCTGGATCTGTGTTTGCAGCAGGTAAGCGTGTCTGGCTCAAACAAGGCAAGGTACTGAAGTCCCAAGCTGGCAGGGTGTAAGTTGTGTCGCCTGGCTTACCACCGCTAGGGCGATGGTGAGCTACTCTTTCCCTGGCCGGCTCGAGCCCCGCCCGGGCTCGGAGAATCAGTGGCAGGGGGAACACCGGCGAACGTCTGCGCCGCGCCCCTCAGGCAGGGGAGCACCGGCAGGAGTCTGTAGCTCGCCCCTCAAGCAGGGGAGTGCCGGCAAGAGTCTGTAGCGCACCCCTCAAGCAGAGGAGCGCCGGCAAGAGTCTGTAGCGCCCCTCAGGCAGGGGAGCGCCGGCAAGAGTCTGTAGCGCCCCTCAGGCAGGGGAGCGCTGGCAAGAGTCTGTAGCGCGCCCCTCAGGCAGGGGAGCGCTGGCAAGAGTCTGTAGCGCCCCTCAGGCAGGGGAGCGCCGGCAAGAGTCTGTAGCGCTGTCGGGACCCAGTTCCTCCAGTTCACCCGGGTAGACCGCTGCTGGCAGCTCAAGCTCTCCCCCCGGCTCAGGCTCTTCCAGTTTCTCGGGGTACTCGGCAGCAGGCAGTCCTGGTGAGCCCAGTCCTTCCTCCAGCTCAGGGTTCCCCTGGTCCAGGGCCTCCCCTGGGGTGGCAGCAGGGTCCGAAGGGAGCAGTGCGCAGTCTGCATCTGCCTCCCTCGCTGGTGCTGCTCTCACTCAGCTAAGGGCCCCGCCTTTTGTACTTCCTGTTCCACCCCTCCCCTTCCGGGGGGCGGAACAAGCTTGGCCTGGCCCCGCCCACTCAGGTTGAGAGAGTGGCTGTTTACCCTCAGGCTCGGAGGGAAGCCACCCTGGCTCCCTACATACCCCACCCCTCAAATCCAGCTCCCGCACCCCGGAGCTGGCATCCCCAGCCTCCCCTAGGCGGGATAGAAAGTCCGCATTGGCATTGTCCCATCCCGCCCGGTGCCGAATCGAAAAGGCGTAGGGCTGTAGAGTGAGGTACCATCGCTGAAGCTGGGGATTTGCGTCCTTCATCTTATTGAGCCATTTCAGGGGCGCATGATCTGTAATCAGTGTAAAGGGGGCCCCAAGGAGGTAGTAGCGGAGGGCGTCCACCGCCCACTTAACCGCCAGGGCCTCTTTCTCAAGGACTGAGTAGTTCCGCTCCCTGGGGAACAGCTTCCGGCTAAGATAAACAATAGGGTGTTCCTCCCCGTCCACCTCCTGCGAGAGGACCGTCCCAAGCCCCACGTCGGAGGCATCGGTCTGAACGATGAAGTCACGACGAAAGTCCGGGCTGAAGAGTACTGGCTCACTACACAGGCGGGCTTTGATAGTTTGAAAGGCCTCCTCGCAGTTGTCAGACCAGCACACTCGGCGGGGGCTATTTTTAGTCAGGAGGTCCGTCAGAGGGGCCGTAATGGTTGCAAAGTGGGGTACGAACCGCCGGTAGTAACCAGCCAAGCCCAAGAACTGCCGCACCTGTCTCTTCGTGGTCGGCGCCTGACATTCTTGGAGTGCTTGAACCTTCCCGACGAGGGGCCGTACCAGTCCTCGACCCAAGGTGTACCCCAGGTAAGTGGTTTCCTCCCGTCCGATTTGGCATTTTTATGGATTGGCTGTGAGACCGGCTTCGCGAAGGTCCCAGAGGACAGCCGCTACCTGGTTGAGATGTTCCTCCCAGTTGCTGCCATAGATGACCACATCATCCAGGTAGGCCGCGGCGTACTTAGTGTGTGGTTGTAGAACCCGATCCATCAACCGCTGGAAGGTTGCCGGGGCCCCATGGAGGCCGAACGGCATCCGGGTGAAATGGTAGAGCCCGGAAAGGGTGGCAAACGCGGTCTTCTCCTTGGATCGGAGTTCCAAGGGGATCTGCCAGTACCCCTTAGTGAGATCTAACGTGGTGATGTAACGGGCTTCCCCAAGTCGATCAAGGAGCTCGTCCACGCAGGGCATTGGATAGGCATCAAACTTTGAAACGGTGTTGACCCTCCGGAAGTCAATACAAAACCGCCGGCTCCCATCTGGCTTGGGGACAAGGACGACAGGGCTCCGCCATTTGCTCTGGGAGCGCTCAATAATACCCAGCTCCAACATTGCCTGGACTTCCTCCTCCACGGCCTCCCGCATTCGCCTAGGCAATGGCCGGGTCGTCCCCCGGACCACCACCCCTGGGTCGGTCTGGATTGCATGGTAGGCGAGTGTAGTCCGCCCGGGTTTTGTGGTGAAGGTCTTGGGGAACGCTTTCACTAAACAGGCAGCCTGTTCTTGCTGCTCAGTGGTGAGCGTCTCTGCTAGCTGGGGCCCTCCGCTTTCAGACTCCTCGGGGGGTTGTGGCCCCAGGTCCGGTTCGGGGGGGTACGGGGCAATTAGTAGTCCTTCCCGTTCCCTCCAGGGTTTCAACAGGTTTACATGGTAAATCTGCTTTTCCTTCCGGCGGCCAGGTTGCCGGATTTCGTACGTGACCGGCCCCACCCGGCGAAGGACTTCATACGGGCCCTGCCAGCGGGCAAAAAGTTTTGATTCCTCCGAGGGGAGTAGGAGGAGGACGCGATCCCCTGGTACAAATGTTCGGGCCTGGGCGCCCCGATTATATTGCTGCTCCTGGGTTCTCTGGGCTGTGTTTAAGTTCTCCCTGGCAAGCTCACCCGCCCGGGCGAGCCGCCCCTGTAGTTGTAAGACATACTGCAGGAGGCCCTGCGTTGCGGACGGTGTGTGTTCCCAAGTTTCTCTTAGGAGGTCCAACACGCCGCGGGGTCGCCGCCCATAGAGGAGCTCAAATGGAGAGAACTTCGTGGAAGCCTGCGGAACTTCCCGAATTGCCAGTAGTAAAGGGGGGAGTAGTTGATCCCACTGGTGGAGGTCCTGGGTGGGGAAGCATTCCCTTCAGGGTCCGGTTAAAACGCTCGACCAACCCATCAGTCTGGGGATGGTAGACCGAGGTCTGCAGTTTCTTAATCCCTAGCAGAGCACACACCTGATGGAACAGCTTAGAGGTAAAGTTGGTTCCTTGGTCAGGGTGTATCTCCCGAGGGAGGCCCACTCTGGCAAAGATCTTCACGAGCTCCACCGCAATAGTGCGGGCGGTGATACTTCTTAAGGGGACGGCCTCGGGGAAACGGGTGGCGTAGTCCATCACGACAAGAATATATTGATGGCCCACCTGACTTTTTGGGAAGGGCCCGACCAGGTCCATCGCTACTCGCTCGAAGGGAGAAGAACTTGGCCAGGACCCTAGCTGCGGTCTTCTCCGGGCCTAAATGGCCTGCGGCGGGGATGTCGTGGGCCAGCTTCAGGACAGCCCGCCGATGAAGGCAGGGAACCACGAGTTGGGTCCGGACCTCTTGGGTTTGAGGGTCTCGCTCCACGCGGTAGAGCCGATCGTGGCTGAGTTCAAACCTAGGCCATTGGGTAGCCCGCTGGGCCTCCACGACGTCCCCCTCCACCCGTGCCAGCTGTTTGTAGGCAAACCGTAGGGTAGGGTCCTCCCTTTGATCTCGGCTAAAGTCCACAATGCCCTCAGGGGGGCCCCCCGTCCCCTGGCCGTCCTGCCCGGGCATGAGAAATGGGGCAGCGCTGGGGTCTATGTCGATTTCCGAGGAAGTTCCCTCAAATGCCTCTTCCGGGGATAAGGATCGGAGCACTTCGACGAAATCTGGCCAGTCCTGGCCCAGAATAACCGGGTAGGCCAGAGATGGGGCCACTGCCACGCTCATTAACTGGGTTGCTCCGTTCACCGTGATAGGGACCTGAACCGTGGGGCATGGTCTCACGTCCCCATGTATACACTGGATCCGAACCTCCCCCATGATCCGCTCCGCATCTGGAAGGAGCGCCTGGCGAACCAGAGTCTGTCCACAGCCAGAATCGATTAGACCCACCACGTGGGTCCTGGCGACGTCCATGGGAGCCGTCAACTTGGCCGCGGAAGGCGGGCGGGCTAGGCACTCCCCAGTGTACACGCGGCCAAAGTCACACTTCATCGCCGTACAGTCTCATTGCAAATGGCCGTGCTCGCCACACCGAAAGCAAGGTCCTACCTCTGGGCGCCCTGACCGCATGGGGGCACCAGGGAGGCCGCGGGGTTGGACAGGTCCGGGGAGTCGGGTCCAGCGCCCCGAGCCCGTATGCGGCGGAGCCTCTGGGCGTCGGGGAAAAGAGGTCCCGCCGCCCTCTGGCCGTCGAGCACGGGGTGGTGTCTCAGCCTTGGAGTTGGACCCCCTTTCCAGTTTCTGAGTGCCCAGTCCCGAATTTGGGGGCCGGGCGGCCGGCCCTATAGGGGCCTCGGCCTCTAGAAAGTCCTCCATAAGCGTGACGGCCGCGCTCAGAGTTTGAGGTCGGTGCCGCAAAACCCACGCCCTTCCCAGAGTCGGGAGGATGTGCACGAATTGCTCGAGGACTATCTGTTCCGTCACGTCAGCCGCGGTTCTACGCTCGGGCTGTAGCCATCGGCCAGCTGCATCCTTTAATTCCTGGGCCACGGCCCGGGGCCGGGCGCCCGGAGGGTAAAGCTTTCCCCGAAACCGTCGTCGAAAGGTCTCCGGGGTGATGTCGAACGCATCCAATATGGCTGCCTTCACTCGAGCGTAAACCCGGGCCTCATCGTCTGGGAGCCCCCGGTAAGCCTTCTGAGCCGGCCCCGTCAAATAGGGGGCGAGGAGGGTCGCCCACTGGTCCGGTGCCCAACCGGCTACTGCCGCCACTCGCTCAAAGGTCACCAGATAAGCCTCTGGGTCATCCTCAGGCCCCATCTTGGCCAGACGGATTGGTGGAGCAGGGGGGGTAGGCGAAGCTGCCCCCCCTGGTGGAACCCCACCGGGGCTCGGCCACAGGGTGGCCAGTTGCTGGAAGCATTGGGCTTGTTGTTCACGGTGCTGAACCCCCAAGGTTTGAAGTAACTGCTGCTGGTGGGTTCCCAGCTGCTGTATGAGTTGCTGCTGCTGCTGCTGCTGCTGCTGACTTTCGGCCAGGAACTTGATAAGCGTCTCTACCTCCATCTTCCACCTAGGGGCGTCAGACGCCTCGGGGCCCTAATCCCTTCCAGCAGGGATAGGGTCAAGTCCCTAGTCAGGTGCCACTTGTAAGTTGTGTCGCCTGGCTTACCACCGCTAGGGCGATGGTGAGCTACTCTTTCCCTGGCCGGCTCGAGCCCCGCCCGGGCTCGGAGAATCAGTGGCAGGGGGAACACCGGCGAACGTCTGCGCCGCGCCCCTCAGGCAGGGGAGCGCCAGCAGGAGTCTGTAGCGCCTCTCAAGCAGGGGAGCGCCGGCAGGAGTCTGCAGCGCACCCCTCAAGCAGGGGAGAGCCGGCAAGAGTCTGCAGTGCGCCCTTCAAGCAGGGGAGTGCCGGCAAGAGTCTGTAGCTCGCTCTTCAAGCAGGGGAGCGCCAGCAAGAGTCTGCAGCGTGCCCCTCAAGCAGGGGAGCGCCGGCAAGAGTCTGCAGCGTGCCCTTCAAGCAGGGGAGTGCCGGCAAGAGTCTGCAGCGCGCCCCTCAAGCAGGGGAGCGCCGGCAAGAGTCTGCAGCGCACCCTTCAAGCAGGGGAGCGCCGGCAAGAGTCTGCAGCGCCCCTCAGGCAGGGGAGCGCCGGCAAGAGTCTGCAGCGCCCCTCAGGCAGGGGAGCGCCGGCAAGAGTCTGTAGCGCCCCTCAGGCAGGGGAGCACCGGCAGGAGTCTGTAGCGCCCCTCAGGCAGGGGAGCACCGGCAGGAGTCTGTAGCGCCCCTCAAGCAGGGGAGCGCCGGCAGGAGTCTGTAGCGCCCCTCAAGCAGGGGAGCGCCGGCAGGAGTCTGCAGCGCGCCCCTCAAACAGGGGAGCGCCAGCAAGAGTCTGCAGCGCGCCCTTCAAGCAGGGGAGCGCCGGCAAGAGTCTGCAGCGCGCCCCTCAAGCAGGGGAGCGCCGGCAAGAGTCTGTAGCGCCCCTCAGGCAGGGGAGCGCCGGCAAGAGTCTGTAGCGCCCCTCAGGCAGGGGAGCGCCGGCAAGAGTCAGTAGCGCCCCTCAGGCAGGGGAGCGCCGGCAAGAGCCTGTAGCGCTGTCGGGACCCAGTTCCTCCAGTTCACCCGGGTAGACCGCTGCTGGCAGCTCAAGCTCTCCCCCCGGCTCAGGCTCTTCCAGTTTCTCGGGGTACTCGGCAGCAGGCAGTCCTGGTGAGCGCAGTCCTTCCTCCAGCTCAGGGTTCCCCTGGTCCAGGGCCTCCCCTGGGGTGGCAGCAGGGTCCGAAGGGAGCAGCACGCAGTCTGCATCTGCCTCCCTCGCTGGTGCTGCTCTCACTGAGCTAAGGGCCCCGCCTTTTGTACTTCCTGTTCCACCCCTCCCCTTCCGGGGGGCGGAACAAGCTTGGCCTAGCCCCGCCCACTCAGGTTGAGAGAGTGGCTGTTTACCCTCAGGCTCGGAGGGAAGCCACCCTGGCTCCCTACACAGGGAAAATAGGCTCAGAGGTAATCTATGTACATCAGCTGGCAGTCCCAAAGGGGTTTCTGTGATCCAACCCGTCACAGGGGGTAGCTCCCTTTTATGGACCCAGCCGGACAATTGGCTATAAAATCCCTCTTAGTAGTTGTTCTCTGGTTGCTCAACCTGTAAAGGGTTAAAAGAATTGATTGGGCACCTGGCCAAGGGAGAGAATGGGAAGGCTGGAACTTTTAAAAATTGAAACAAGACTCCTTTTGTCTGTCTGTGGTTGTTCTCCGGGAGTGAGGGGATAGGGCAGAACTATGCTTTAAGAAGCTTGGGGCCAGGTATGAAAAAATCATCAGGATCATACCTAGAAGCTACTCATTTAAAACCCCAGATATGTAAGTAGATCAGGAAATGTCTAGGAAGACACAATCAGATTTATCCCTTTTATTTCTTTATGGCTTGTGGACTCCTCTGTGCTAACCCCAAGTGTTTTTGTTTTGCTTGTAACCTTTAATCTGGACCTCAAGAAACTATCCTTGATGCTTAATCTTTGTAGTTGCTCTTTTTAAATCTAGCAATAGCCTAAATTCCCAGATATATTTTCTTCCTTTTGATTTTTTAATAAAATTTACCTTTTTTAAGAACAAAATTGGATTTTTGGTGTCCGAAGAGGTTTGTGTACATGTTGTTTAATTAGCTGATGGCAACAGCTGATTTCCTTTGTTTTCTTTCGCAGCTCTTCCCTGGGGGTGAGGGGGTGAAAGAGCTTGAGGGTACCCCACTGGAAGGAATTCCCATGTGCGCCTTCCTGGGTTCCCAAAGGGGCTTTGCACTTGGATTGGTAGATGCTGCCACCACCCAAGGTCAGAGAAAAGCTGTAACCTTGGGAGTTTAATACAAGCCTGGAGTGGCCAGTATTAATTTTTAGAGTCCTTGCGGGGAAGTGCCAGAGTGGGGAATCAGCCTTGACAGTACTGCACTGGACAGTGTCTGAGGCAGGCAGCGTGGTCAGAGGGTGCCTGGGAGAGGACATTAGTGCATGGCTCCACACATGCCAAGGGGACTGGAGCAGAGCCCCTCCCCCCCGGCCAGGTAACATGGAATGGGGAGGGGATGAGTCACATGGGGGAGTTGCGTGGGGGGCAGGGACAAGTCATGTGGCGAGGTCATGTGTCCCCCTTTATGTCCCTGACTCATAATGATATATTGATTATCCCCACAGCGGTAAGCTTTGCCAGCTGGTGAAGACATTGGATAGCACCTATTTTAAAGTGCCCTCAGTAATGCATCTTATGGTGTCCCTTTAAGTTTTGATGTCGCTAAGGACTGTGCAAACAAGAGAATGTTGCATTTAAGGTAAGAGGCTGTGATGTTAGGACATAGGCTGGGAGGAATTGTCACAGAAAAGGAAAGTGGCCAATAGTAGACTGAGGCCTGCAAGAGTGAGACAGGGTATAAGAGAGGGAAGAACGCAGGAGACAGAAAAGAGATCTGGAGGAGACACACAGCCTGGAAAGTAGAGAAAGACAGGACTTGACACCTGATGAAGTGAAGTGAGACGCCAATGGTTGTTAAGTCAGAAAGACAGATGACTGGAGCCAAAGCTCCTGTAGTCAATGGAAAAACTCCCGTTGTCATCAGTGGGTTTTGAACTATAATGTAAGTCAGTGTTTCTCAAACTGGGGCCACTGCTTGTGTAGGGAAAGCCCCTGGTGGGCCGGGCCAGTTTGTTTACCAGCCCCGTCCGCAGGTCCGGCCGATTGCGGCTCCCACTGGCTGCAGTTCGCCACTCCAGGCTAATGGGGTCTGCTGGAAGCGGCGCGGGCCTAGGGACGTACTGGCCGCCACTTCCAGCAGCTCCCATTGGCCTGGAGCAGCAAACCGCAGCCAGTGGGAGCTGTGATCGGCCGGACCTGCCAACAGGGCAGGTAAACAAACCGGCCGGCCCGCCAGGGGCTTTCCCTACACAAGCGGCGGCCCCAGTTTGAGAAACACTGATGTAAGTGAACCATATAATCAGACCATAATAGTTACATCTGGCAAGTGATTCACAGGCATTTAAAAGATCATCTGAAGTTTCATACTCTTGTGGGTACTTACAGGACAAAAATGTTTTCTACTTTTTAAAGTAATTAAAAGGTTCAAGTTTCTGTACTTAGTCTCACAGTAATATTGGGGTTCTGACTTATTCACAAAACCATGCAGGACTTACTGTACTTTTCTGCAACCACATTATCTTAGAGCAAGATCCTGTGCTGCAATGGAATCTGATCTGGAACAGGTATGTACTGCAAGAGAGTGATTGGTTTGCACTTAATATTATATCTGATTAATGTGGCTACTTTTTGTGGATTAACCATGAGCAGGTGGCAACTCCCTAGAATTTATTCATTACATAAATGGATTCAACAAATTTGTTGGCAAACCGTGCATGAGCTCTGTGGGTTTATGGTGAACAGTTCTCTGTATTTGATTTTCAGTCATTGAGCTGAGCTAATTAGCTGTGATTGGTTAGGTAAGCAACATGGTTTTGTCTCTGCTCCTTGACTGAACATGCAAACACTTCCTGTGAAAATATTCATGCATCTGAACTTAAAATTCAGCTTCTGCAATTTTTGCACATCTGACTGTGAAGTTTACACTTCATGAACTTTCATGCTAGTAAAACTTGATTGTTTGATCCAGCAAACAGGAAAGTGGCACAAAAATGGCCAAATGAATTCATTTAAATATTTATAGAAATTTGTTTATGGTATTTGTCAATCTCTAATAAGTACCACAAGTTTTGTTCCCTTTGAAACGAGAAAATGGACTCAGCTATATTCTACTTAACATGTAGATGTGTGGCAACTGATTTTGCCTTTCCCCTCTCCCTATTCTTCCTATGTAGGTGTAACCCTTCTGCCAGGTGGAGCCAGCAGGAACCAGGGCTGGTTTCAATATCTAGGGGGTCCTTTCCATCGATTCAATACAGAACCGGCTCAAGCCCCCACCCAGTAACCTGGGAAAATTACACACCAACCCTGGGTGCCTCTGAGAGGCGATACTTCCCCACTCGCAAGCACATAGTCTGAGTGTGGAAAGGAAACTTTTAATAAAAGGAGGGAAATAATTCGCAGTTAAATTGGGAAAACACTGCAAACAGAGTTCATAAACATAAACCATGAATAAAAGACCCACTGCCAAGTAGGTTGGGCAGTGCCCTTTTCCTCTCAGGTTCTTAAGTCCAGCAACCCAAAAGTCCCTTTCACGTGCCCGACCCTTCTCTGCACCCCACTCACAGTTGCTGTCCTTGGTCAGTGCAGACCCAGAATTCAGAGGTGCATGTGCAGAGTTCACATCCCATCCTGGGTGGGGGGTAAAGAGACATCTTACTTGCTCCACTGGCCACTCACTGGCCACCTGCTCACCGCTCTCACCGTGCCCCTCCACCAGCCACTCTGCTTGCTGCTCATCACGCCTCTCCACCGCCGCCCTGATGGCCGCTCGTCACACCTCTCTGCCGCTGCCCTGCTGGCTGTCAGTCACCTTCTGCCTCTCTGCTGTGACCTCTGCACATCAGTCTCACTGATTTTCAGCTCTTTTGCAGGCAGGGCATAAACGTAGTCTTACAGCAACTGGTTTCAGCTCTGATTGAGCATTTAAAATAACAAAAGAGGCTCCTAATGAAGCCTACTTAGCTCTATTCTTTGAACAGTGGGGAAGAACAGGTAAGCCAGTCTAGAGAGGACTCCCCCGTCCAAGGTTGTGCAGCCTCCTGACCAGGGCACCAGGACTCCTGTGCCCACCCTTCTTACTTTCACAGGCCTCTGACATTCAAGCCCCTGCTTAAAGATATTATTTCAACTGAGGGTGCCCCACCTCATTTGGGACAGGTTAAGCACAGTCCTGTTTTCCTGTATTGCTACAATAATTACAACATTGGTAACCATATTTCACTACCCCTGCAACCAATACTAAGGTCATTTGTACCCAACATCAGCCAAAGTTGATCCTTTGACACAGCTGTAAATGATGAATATGTAAACAGAGCAGGACCAAACTGTATTTACTAGAGCTGTCAATTAATCGCAGTTAACTCACGCAATTAACTCAAAAAAACTAACTGTGATTAAAAACATTAATTGCAATTAATTGCACTGTTAAACAATAAAATACTAATTGAAAATAATTAAATATTTTTGGATGTTTTTCTACATTTTCAAATATATTGATTTCTATTACAACACAGAATACAAAGTGCACAGTGCTCATTTTATATTATTATTTTTATTGCAAATATTTGCACTGTAAAAATGATAAACAAAATAAATAGTATTTTTCAATTCACCTCATTCAAGTACTGTAGTGCAATCTCTTTATCATGAAAGTATAACTTACAAATGTAGATTTGTTTTGTTTACATAACTGCACTCAAAAATGAAACAATGTAAAACTTAAGAGCCTACAAGTCCACTCAGTCCTACTTCTTGTTCAGCCAATTGCTAAGACAAACAAGTTTGTTTTCTTTTACAGGAGATACTACTGACTGCTTCTTATGTCAATGTCACCTGAAAGTGAGAACAGGTGTTCGCATGGCACTTTGTAGCCAGCATTGCAAGGTATTTACATGCCAGATATACTAAAAATTCATATGCCCCTTCATGCTTTGGCCACCATTCCAGAGGACATGCTTCCATGCTGATGATGCTCGTTAAAAAAAATGTGTTAATTAAATTTGTGACTGAACTCCTTGGGGGAGACTAGTATGTCTCCTGTTCTGTTTTACACACATTCTGCCATATATTTCATGTTATAGCAGTCTCAGATGATGACCCAGTACATGCTCATTTTAAGAACACTTTCACAGCAGATTTGACAAAACACAAAGAAGGTACCAATGTGAGGTTTCAAAGGATAGATACAGCACTCGACCCAAGGTTTAAGAATCTTGTTGGTGTCACTAGGCATAAATCTAGGTAACTTGGGGGGAGTGGAAGACCACAAGTGTCAATGAGGCCCCTGCTCTGGGTCTAAGTGAGCCACAGTAACTCCATTTTGGAAACTTTAACCAACCTACATGCTAACAGCCTAAAAGCAGAATATGTGAGAGTCAGCTTTTCTAGCAAACAGCTGCAGTCCTGCTTAAACTAGCAAAAGTAGTGATAAGGGGAGGAGGAAAGGGGGATAAGTCTTCATGTGCCTGAGCTGACAAGGCCAATAGATAAATATGCGAATGAGAACAGTTCTAACAAGCTACATTATAGTGTTAAGTGTAACTGTTGCAAGGGGGAGGGAGGAAGGGGGAAAAACAAGGGGGGTATAAATGCTGGGACCCCGCCTGCGCGCGGGTGTGCAGGATTTGAGAATGCTTTTTCTCCCTGGCACCTTATTTGAGCTCAAATAAACTTGGTTTGCTTCTCCACCCTGGTGTGTTAATTAGTGCGACGCACACCGGGCAATGAACCCTGCTGTTGCTCTTCCTCGGGCCCTTTGAGCCGGCAACAATCTGAAGTGCCTTCCAAAATCTGAGAGGGACGAGGTATGGAGCATGCTTTCAGGTGTCTTAAAAGAGCAACACTCCGATGCAGAAACTACAGAATGTGAACCACTAAAAAAGAAAATCAACCTTCTGCTGGTGGCATCTGACTCAGATGCTGAAAATGAACATGTATTGGTCTGCTCTGCTTTGGATCGTTATTGAGCAGAACCTATCATCAGCATGGAAGCATGTCTTCTGGAATGGTGGTTGAAGCATGAAGGGACATATGAATCTTTAGCGCATCTGGCATGTAAATATTTTGCAACGCCGGCCATGCGAACGCCTGTTTTACTTTCAAGTGACATTGTAAACATTACGTGGGCAGCATTATCTCCTGCAAATTGTAACCAAACTTGTTTGTCTGAGTGATTGGCTGAAGTAGGATTGAGTGGACTTGTGGGTTCTAAAGTTTTACATTGTTTAAATTTTTGAATGCAGTTATTTTTTGTACATAATTCTACATTTGTAAGTTCAACTTTCATTATAAAGGGATTGCACTACAATTGTATTAGGTGAATTGAAATATAATTGTTTTTACAGTGCAAATATTTGTAATAAAAAATAAATATAAAGTGAGCCCTGTACACTTTGTTTTATGTGTTGTAATTGAAATTAATATATTTGAAAATGTAGAAAACATCCAAAAATATTTATATAAATGGTATTCTATTATTAACAGTGTGATTAATCACAATTAATTTTTTAATCGCTTGATAGCCCTAGTATTTACATAAAAAAACCCATAGTCTCTTCCCCTCCCAGCTAGCTGTCAGGGAAGCATTCATTCAGACCCTGCTTACATAGGAAAGAACTCAGGGCTTGTTTACACAGGAAAGTTATATCGGGATAAGCTAAGGTGTGAATTTAAACTGGTATGTTATACCGATATAACTTCCATGTGGATACTCATATTCCAGTATCAGAATGGCCTTTTTTTAGCTTAAGCTAAAATAAAAAAGCTCCCTTATACCTGAATAAACCATAACTATACTGTTATAACCAGTAAAACTTTACCAGAGAAAGAAGATGGCATGAAAAGGAGAAACAGAGGTTTTTGAGTATCAGAGGGGTAGCCGTGTTAGTCTGGATCTATAAAAGCAGCAAAGAGTCCCGTGGCACCTTCTAGACTAACAGACGTACTGGAGCATGAGCTTTCATGGGTGAATACCCACTTCGTCGGATGCATGTGAGGTTTTTTGAATCACAATTGCCCAACATCTAGGTCTGGTCTACACTATAGGCTTATATCAGTATAACAGCATTGCTCAGGGGTGTGAAAAATCCATACCCCTGAGCTACACAGTTATACTCACCTAACCCCTGCTGTAGACAGTGCTATGTCAGTGGGAGAGTGTCTCTCAGGGAGGTGGATTAACTACACTGACAGGAGAAGATCTCTCCCGTCGGCATAGAGTGTCTTCATTAAAGCACTACAGCAGGTGCAGCCATGCGGATGCGGTGTTGTAAGTGTAGACCTGCCCTGAGTGTGTCATTTACACCATTGCAATTGAGTGCAAAGTAGGTGTAAAACTCTCTCATTCTAATCCGGTAGCATTTTACGCCCACTCTGCAACTGCTGTGAATAACTACACAAAGTGCAACACAATAGTGACTTGGGCCTAGAGAAATCAAGATGATGGTTTGGCAGGCTCAGAAAAGGAGATGTAGAAAGAAACACAGAAAGAGTGACTGGTCATTCAGAAAGCCAGAGGCACCTCACCCCCTTAGCTACTACCTTAGGGACTACTCTTAGCACCATAACTTTGCCCATGACCAAGCTCTTGCCTGAGGGAAGCTAACCCCATTACAGTAACAATTATATGGCACCTGAGAGGTGGTCACGGCTCTCTCCCCGTCCGTCAGGGAGGAGACCATGCGCCCTCGCTACAATGCCTCTGGAGCGACTTAGTTCAGGGGGCAAATAGCCGACAGTTAGTAGGCCCAAGCCTGCAGTCCAGGCCAGGCAGCAATTGGGTCTGTGAGCCCCGGCCCTCAACCATGGTGGGGCAGCCAACAATTAAGGCTCTGGCCTGCAGTCAGGCTGAGAAACAACGAGTCTATAGGCCAGGGGTCGGCAACCTTTCAGAAGTGGTGTCCCAAGTCTTCATTTATTCACTCTGATTTAAGGTTTTGTGTGCCGGTAATGCATTTTAACATTTTTAGAAGGTCTCTTTCTAGAAGTCTATAATATATAACTAAACTATTGTTGTATGTAAAGTAAATAAGGTTTTCAAAATGTTTAAGAAGCTTCATTTAAAATTAAATTAAAATGCAGAGCCCCCTGGGACCGGTGGCCAGGACCCGGGCAGTGTGAGTGCCACTGAAAATCAGCTCGCGTGCTGCCTTCGGCACAGGTGCCATAGGTTGCCTACCCCTGCTATAGGCCCAGGGCCCTCAATCAGGACAGGGCAGCAAATAGTTAATGGCTGTGGCCTGCAGTCAGGCAGAGCAACACAGCAGTTTAGGGGGATGAGCTTTCTGGCAGGGCAGACAGCAAAACCATCTGATGTGGACCACAGACCAATGCAGGCCTCTTGGCCTAAAGGTGGGGAGACTGCCACCCCCAGGGGCAGGGAGGTAGGTGGACGCAGGCCTACCTGATTCCACTGCGTCCCAGCCCAGGGCCCTAACAGCGGCGGAGTGGTCCGCCATTGGGTCAGCAGGGAATCTGGCCGCAACACGCTGGGCGGCTTGCAGTCAGTAACACAGCCAAACCCTATTCAGCTTCCCTGGGTTCCTTCCTACACTCCCAGTCAGGAGGTACCTGCGTTCCAGGGTCATCGTTCCTCTTGCTGGGGTAAACGGCTAGTGGCAGCCCAACAGCTCCTCGCTGTCCCCGGTGCCTGGCAGCTCCAGCAGTCCCTCCAGGTCTCTGGCACTGTAGTGGCCTCCATCGGGTCTGAGCTCCAGCAACAGAGGGGAGACATCCTGCTCCTCTGGCAATTCTGCTCCAACTGAGCTGGAGGGCCTGACTTTTATATTTCCAGTTCCTGTCCCATCCCTCTGCTTCCGGCAGGGCGGTCATGGGTGTCCCGGCTCTGCTCACCAGAGGGCGATCGCGGCTCTCTCCCGCTCCATCAGGGAGGGAGACCACACCCCCTCATTACACACCTTTTACCTGAGGTTTTCAAAGTGCACCTCCAGCACTACTAAGTCTCTCCACACCACTGAGAGGCAGGTAATTTTAGATCCATTGTATAGGAGGCTCTAAAGTGAGGTGCAAAGAGGTTAAATAAATAAACTGTCCAGGGTTGCAGAGTGTCATTTGCGAATCTGGCAATGAAAAGAAGAAATGCTAGATTCCATTCCTCTGCTCTAACCACTAGACAACAATAGCACAGGATATTAGGTAATCATACTGTTGCACAAAATAAAAAAGTTTTCAAAGTGGGATTTCAAGGTTCTTTGCAGAGATAGTCAAAGATTGCATTAGCCCAGCTTGCATTAGTAGCAGCTTTACATAATGAGTGAACTTCCACATTCCAGAGGAAACACTGGTAAATCCCCTAATGCAAAACAGAACAATCAGAAAGAATTGCCATACTTCTGTAACCAGTGTTAGTACCTCACCATCCACCCTCTGAGAACAGTGAACTACCACATCTTCCGAGCACTCACACTCAAACTAGTTTAATTGTTAGTAATTTTCCAGGGATCAATATAATAATTTATAAAGCAGATACAATAGGGTAAAAACAAAGCACTGAATGAATACCAGTCAAGGAATTCCATTTGCATACAGCGACTTGAAGCTTACAAAATCTATTCAGAACTTGTAACATTATGGAAACAATAGGACCTGAAGCTCTTGTAGAAAACACTGATACAAAAGTATGGAAGCTCATTGTAGCTTAATTAGCAATTCATAATTATTCATATGAAGTTAAGATCCTCAGCTTCAATGAGCACAAGTTTACTTTCATATCAGAATTATTATTTTCATAGGACTCAATTTGATTTCCTGTTGGTAATTCACAGATGCTTAGTCCATGATATGGAGTCCAACTGTTAGTCACAGCTTCGCCCCTTCCAAATTACTGGGAAAGGCACACATACCAAAGTTGGATTTTAATGTATTGTTTATTAGGTGGCCATCTTGGTCTGGGATAAAAACAAGGTGACCTCCATGTTGTGACAGGTTCTTGCTCCCCTACATAGAGGAAAAGACAAGAAAGTAGAAAGAGCAGGAATCTGTTGTTGCTAAGCAACAGGTTCCTATAAAGGCAGATGAGGGGAGGGGCTGGGGATCTTGAGTCTTTGGGGGCTCAGGTGTCCAACACTCTCTCTCTGTGGTGTGGTACACCCTTTTCCACTGGTTACTGGCCTGCAGTAGCCACTCACTAAACAGAACTGTTGTTTTGGGGTTTGTTTGTTATTTTCTTTTGGGAAGCAGACCTGCATGCGCGGACTCGGTCTGATTAGTTAGTTCAGACTTACAACCATAAACGACGCAGCAAGGGGTCTGAGATAGGGATACATACCTGTCTTCTACACCTGTGATCCACTGTTGGTGTCCATCGCTGACCTTGCCAATCCAGATTCTGCAGCCTCTCCATCACCAGCACCTGAAGAAGGTAGAAGAACCCCTTTGCCTTATCCAGTGTGTGTGCATGTGTTTCTGTTCCAAATCTCCAGAGTCTTTAATCCATTCCCCTCCCCTTCCTTCCCTCTCCTTTAGTAAATAAAGTGTTGTTGTGAGTTTACATCCATGTGGTGGTTTCTTTTGTTCCAGCTCTGATAGATGGGCTTAAGGGGGGACCCAGTGGGAGGTATACTGTAAGGCTCCCTGAAGTCTTCTGGTCAGATAGGCCCCCTAAAAATCCTTACACAACAGTAAAAGAAAATAAAAGTTAACAATCATACTGTTTGACTAATGATCTCTTTGTGGCTAAGCTGCACAGCAATATCTAACAGAACATGAGCCAGCTTCTGCTGACTTACCCATTGTTCCCCCATGGAATTGCACAGGGTGTCGGTCAGAATTGAGAGCAATATGTTTTCTTTTACATAACTAGGAGGCATTTGGGAGAGGTGCTCTTTTTCTCTTTCCCCCCAGAAGGAGAGATACAGAGAGCAGCTTTGACTTCCCATAGCTCTGTCCTGATCCCTATCAGTGCATTGGCCAATAATAATATTCATCCACGGAAATTCTCCAGGCCTCTGTATTACATTTCCAAATACAAGTACTGAAAACACAGCTTAACTACAATTTTTCTCTAGTTTAGGAAAAATTCAGGATACCTAAATGTTACTCTCAAGTTTTTACCTTGTGTCAGGGTCCCTCCCCCCACTCTGAACTCTGGGGTACAGATGTGGGGACCCACATGAAAGACCCCCTAAGGTTATATTTTACCAGCTTAGGTTGAAACTTTCCCAAGGCACAAATTCCTTTTCTTGTCCTTGGACAGTATTGCTGCCACCACCAAGTGATTTACATAAAAATTCAGGGAAGGGTCACTTGGAATCCCTGTCCCCACCAATATATCCCCCCCA
Source organism: Mauremys reevesii (assembly GCF_016161935.1). Classification (NCBI taxonomy): domain Eukaryota; kingdom Metazoa; phylum Chordata; order Testudines; family Geoemydidae; genus Mauremys; species Mauremys reevesii. The sequence goes on from NC_052631.1 coordinate 76,821,131, forward strand.
ACCCCTTCACCCCCTTTCCTGGGGAGGCTTGAGAATAATATACCAACCAATTGGTTAGCAATGTGAGCACAGACCAGAGCCTTTGTCTTCAGGACACTGAAAATCAATCAGGTTCTTAAAAGAAGAACTTTATTAAAAAAGAAAAAGTAAAAGAATCACACCTGCAAAATCAGGATGAAAGGTAACTTTACAGGGCAATAAAAAGATTTTAAACACAGAGGATTCCCCTCTAGGTTCAGCTTCACAGTTACAAAAACAGGAATAAAACTACCTCTGTCGCGTAGGAAAATTCACAAGCTAAAACAAAAGATAACAACGCATTTCCTTGCTTACTTACAATTTCTGTGGTTTTAGATCGATTTCCAGGTATATTTTCAGGAGATGTTGTACCTGCTAGGTCTCTCTCTCCATCCAGAGAGGGAACAACGAAGAGACAGCACAAAAAAATCCTCCTCTCCTCCTCCCCCTCCATATTTGAAAGTATCTTTTTTCCTCATTGGTCCTTCTGGTCAGGTGCCAACTAGGTTATTTGAGCTTCTTGACCCCTTACAGGTAAAGTGATTCAGTACAGCTCCCAAGGAGGGATTTTTATGCTATCCTTCTCTCTATATTTATGATACCTTGTATAGGTGGGTAACTTTTATTGTAGGGATCCTGCACTTCAAGGGGAATGGAATGGATGGTGTAATTATTTGATGTTGTAAAACACTTTGAAATGCTTAACTGAAAGGTGCTACAGAAAAATACTTTATTATTATTATTTTATTCTAATATGAAAACAGTGTAATTAGAAAAGTTAATTTGGAACAGAAATAAATAATTCTGCTCCTTCAAATTGCTTCTATTATCAGTTTCCTATTCCGCAAAATTGCTCTCTTGTATTGATTTCATTTCAAATTCCTTTCCTGTTATGTCTTCAGTGTTGATCATTCACACGATTTCCTCATTATCCAGACACCAAAGCTAAGCTGCAAAGGGCATCTCAGTACACAAGAGTCATGCTTTCCATTAAGCATTACATGTCATGCATTTCCTTCATGAAAGAGTACAAATAAATAAGATTCACAGGAAATTACAGAGAGGTTTCCATTTAGGTGTTAATAATGATAAAGGCAGACTGTAAGAAGAACACTATTCCTGTAGCTAGTTTGAGCTTGGGTGCAAAGGGAAACAAGAAGACTTTTTATCAATACATTAGAAGCAAGAGGAAGACCAAGGACAGGGTAGGCCCACTTCTCAGTGAGGAGGGAGAAACAGTAACAGGAAAACTTGGAAATGGCAGAGATGCTCAATGACTTCTTTGTTTCGGTCCTCACCGAGAAGTCTGAAGGAATGCCAAACATAGTGAATGCTAATGGGAAGAGGGTAGGTTTGGAAGATAAAATAAAAAAAGAACAAGTTAAAAATCACTTAGAAAAGTTAGATGCCTGCAAGTCACCAGGGCCTGATGAAATGCACCCTAGAATACTCAAGGAGCTAATAGAGAAGGTATCTGAGCCTCTAGCTATTATCTTTGGAAAATCATGGGAGACAGGAGAGATCCCAGAAGACTGGAAAAGGGCAAATATAGTGCCCATCTATAAAAAGGGAAATCAAAACAACCCAGGAAACTACAGACCAGTTAGTTTAATTTCTGTGCCAGGGAAGATAATGGAGCGAGTAATTAAGGAAATCATCTGCAAACACTTGGAAGGTGGTAAGGTGATAGGGAATAGCCAGCATGGATTTGTAAAGAACAAATCGTGTCAAACAAATCTGATAGCTTTCTTTGATAGGATAACGAGTCTCGTGGATAAGGGAGAAGCGGTGGATGTGGTATACCTAGACTTTAGCAAGGCATTTGATATGGTCTCGCATGCTATTCTTATCAATAAACTAGGCAAATACAACTTAGATGGAGCTACAATAAGGTGGGTGCATAACTGGCTGGATAACCGTACTCAGAGAGTAGTTAATGGTTCCCAATCCTGCTGGAAAGGTATAACAAGTGGGGTTCCGCAGGGGTCTGTTTTGGGACCGGCTCTGTTCAATATCTTCATCAACTACTTAGATATTGGCATAGAAAGTACGCTTATTAAGTTTGCAGATGATACCAAACTGGGAGGGATTGCAACTGCTTTGGAGGATAGGGTCATAATTCAAAATGATCTGGACAAATTGGAGAAATGGTCTGAGGTAAACAGGATGAAGTTTAATAGAGACAAATGCAAAGTGCTCCACTTAGGAAGGAACAATCAATTTCACACATACAGAATGGGAAGAGACTGTCTAGGAAGGAGTATGGCAGAAAGGGATCTAGGGGTTATAGTGGATCACAAGCTAAATATGAGTCAACAGTGTGATGCTGTTGCAAAAAAAGCAAACATGATTCTGGGATGCATTAACAGGTGTGTTGTGAACAAGACACAAGAAGTCATTCTTCCGCTCTACTCTGCGGTGGTTAGGCCTCAGCTGGAAAATTGTGTCCAATTCTGGGCACCGCATTTCAAGAAAGATGTGGAGAAATCGGAGAGGGTCCAGAGAAGAGCAATAAGAATGATTAAAGGTCTAGAGAACATGACCTATGAAGGAAGGCTGAAAGAATTGGGTTTGTTTAGTTTGGAAAAGAGAAGACTGAGAGGGGACATGATAGCAGTTTTCAGGTATCTAAAAGGGTGTTATAAGGAGGAAGTAGAAAACTTGTTCATCTTAGCCTCTAAGGATAGAACAAGAAGCAATGGGCTTAAACTGCGGCAAGGGAGGTTTAGGTTGGACATTAGGAAAAAGTTCCTAACTGTCAGGGTGGTTAAACACTGGAATAAACTGCCAAGGGAGGTTGCGGAATCTTCATCTCTGGAGATATTTAAGAGTAGGTTAGATAAATGTCTATCAGGGATGGTCTAGGCAATATTTGGTCCTGCCATGAGGGCAGGGGACTGGACTCGATGACCTCTCGAGGAACATATGACGGGTTAGATCACAGAAACTCCCTTGGGAGCTGCCACCTGATATCCCAAGACTACTTCTGCCCCTGCTTTCCTGCCCTGGCATCTTAGTGCCCTGCTTGGTTTGAGCCAGACTCGCTAGCCTGCTGCAAACCCAGACCCCAGGTCTGAACCACGTCTCCTAACAGCCGTAGGCTTGACTGAAAGCAGCTCACAGAAGTGTTCTTGTCTTTAACACTCAGATGCCCAACTCCCAATGGGGTCTAAACCCAAATAAATCTGTTTTACCCTATATAAAGTGTATACAGAGTATACTCATAAATTGTTTGCCCTCTATAACACTGAGAGAGAGATATGCACAGTTGTTTGCCCCCCCCCCCAGGTATTAATACATACTCTGAGTTAATTAATAAGTAAAAAGTGATTTTATTAAATACAGAAAGTAGGATTTAAGTGATTCCAAATAGTAACAGACAGACCAAAGAGAATTACCAAGTAACATAAAATAAAACAAGCAAATCTAAGTCTAATAGATATAGTAGACCATAACCTTTACAGAGATACATTATATGGCACAGGTAGCATAAAATATATTCCAGTTATGTCATATTCCCATAAAGCATTATTGGGTACAGCATCACAGAACATACACTCCACAGTCATAAGAAGTAAGAATATGCCTTTATACAGCCCCTTGCTTACATGACTAAAATATGCATTGTGAAAAGAGGCAAAATAGATTAGCAGAAAAAAATATTTTCTCCTTGAGTATAGTAACTCCCAGATTAGCTACTCTTCTTCTACCTGATTCCTTGAATAATTCTCAGAGTAGGCATATGCAGATTTCTCAGTCTGTTCCAGCTCAATGCATTTAGTGGATGCTTCTGCTCCCATTAACATCAGTGTTAAAATTCCCATCGACTTCAGTGAGCAGGAGCAGGACCACAGAGCTTTATTTATCCATTAAGATGGGTTTCTCCATAGGTTTCTCCCTTTGCATTTCAGAGGGCCAAATTCTGATTTTATTTATGCTTGAAGTCAATGAGCTTGTTCTGAATTTATAAGGATGTAAAAAATCAGAATCTGGCCCCCGTCTTCATATTCCCAGTGTCCCTGAGCTAGAACTGTATCCAATTAATTTATTTTAAGTCCTTGGTTTGAACTATAACTACACAGGTAAAAGACTAGTTGGCCGCACAAATGGCACGGGACAGCCCTTCACCATCAGTAAACACGTTCTCTGCACCTGTACCTAACAATTTCCCAGAATACACCTGGAGTCTGCAAGAATTTAATTATACCTCTCACTCTCAGTGAGAATTTAATTATACCATCAGCCCCCGACGTGATTTAACTATTCATGTTGAGAAAGTGATTGTGAGGGTATGTGAATTTAGGGACAACGTACAGGAAGAGCAATGTTAGAATGATATGAAAGCAATGTACAGGAAGAGCAATGTCCTCTTCTGTTAGGCGCTAAGAAGCTAGGGTCCTGATCCTACATTCCTTGTGCTCCCTGAACTCCAAATAGAGTCAGTGGGAGATTTGAGTAGGCAAGAAGTGCTTAACTAGGTCCTTGATGTATATGAGTCTACTTGTTGATTTTATTTATATACATATGATAGATAGATAGATATGATTCCATATATAATGCCAGGAGATATTAATTTGCTAGATTCTATCAGTTGTCTTCACTGTCAGTTTCTTCATAGAAGATAGAAGGTTTCTTGCTTTTTCAGTCACAGCCCACTCACTATCTTTCCTCTGTAAGAACTGAATTCTGTACATACAGTCAGGGAACGTCTACGCTACCCGCTGGATCAGCGGGTAGTGATCGATCTATCGGGGACTGATTTATCGTGTCTAGTGTAGACACGATAAAATCGATCCCCGTTCGCTCTGCCGTCAACTCTGGAACTCCACCGCGGCGAGAGGCGGAAGTGGAGTCGATGGGGGAGCGGCAGCGGTCGACTCGCCGCTGTCCGCACAGCCAGGTAAATCGACCTAAGATACGCCGACTTCAGCTACGCTATTTGCATAGCTGAAGTTGCATATCTTAGGTCGACCCCCCCACCCCCAAGTGTAAACCTAGCCTCAGTCACTTACCATATTGCTGTGACTTTACTGCTCTCTTATATGTAAACATTTACCCTCCTTCAGGGCCCCATAACACCTGCTGTAATAGGGGCCTTGTGTGTTAAGATGGCCTAGTGGTTAGCACACCTACTACCCTCTCCCAGAGGGTTGCTCTTACAGTGCTGGCTCACTTCTACTCAGAGGTACAGCGAGCAGTACAGGTGGTTCAAGTCCCTCCTGTAGTATGGGCAGTGGTAGGGGAGCCCGAGCCCACACACTCCACTAGGCTCTGACCCAGGGCCCTAAGAGGGTCAACAGTGCCTGGCCCCCAAAGGTGCCCTCTGAGTTACCTCCCCTGGGTCACTTCTTGCTGCTGCTTTCCTCTCTCAGCGGTCAGTCCCAGATACAGTGAAAAGAAAAGGAAAAGGTAACCAAACCATTACCCCAAATGGACTCAGCATACAGTCATACTCCCTCAGGGAGGCTTCTCCAGCACCCTTCTCAGGAGCCTTCAGGATAAGGTCTGTCCTGTTCCTCAGCCTCCCCCTTCTGAATGGGGTTGCTCCCTTTTCAACCTCTTCTCCAGTTCGAGCATGGTCTGCAGGGATGGAGGGGTGGGGCTACCTAGGCCCAGTACTGTCCTTTAACCTCTTTCAGCCCAGTGTGGGGTTTGGATACCTCATTACACCACACTGATGAGTTCAGCTGAGATTCAATATTACCAGCAAGACTAAGATATATATATATATTGCTGGTAATACTGAAACTCAGCTGAACTCATTTATATATATATATATATATATATATATATATATATATATATATATATATATATTGTGGCAAACCCAGGCCAAATGGCTACAAAGGGGGGGGGTAGCAATTAGTCCCAGGGGGGTTAAAAGGCTTCTCCTTATCCATTGAGGAGAGGCAGCTGTGAGAAATTAGGTTCAGCTGGAACAAGGGTTACCAGGGAACTAATGTGGTTCAGCTGGCCCCAATTGCTGGTGACCTTTTTAAACCCTCCCTGGCAGGGAAACAGGGGGGGAGTGGGAGAAGCAGCCAGCAAATAGGTGCAGCAAGGCTCTGCCCTCTTCCTGCAAGGAAGACTGCACTCTGTCCCCAGAAGGGGAGAAAAACAGCAAGGGGCTGACTGAGAGGAGGATCAGCCAGACCCTGCGCGACTGGGAAGGCTTTTACTTTGCCCAAGCCTGTGTCCCCAAGGCAAAAAGGGACTGAGCCAGCTGGGGAGAAGCAGGTACTTTGCCACAATATATATATATATATATGTATGTATTCACAGTTTCAAGCTAACTGCACAAGTCTTCCCTTTACATGGTCTCTGAAGGGCACCCACATAAGATTTCTGGTTCCCAGATGTCACCTTTCTTGGGCAGAGACCCGGGTCTGCCTCCTTTCTGAGTAGGTTTTAAGGCTGCACATCTCCCAGCCTTACACTGTGATATCCCAAGCAAGCCAGTCTGCAAAAGGCCAGTCCTGTGCTGTGCTTTCTCTCTGAGGTTATTGCCACAGTCACAAATTACCACACAGCTCTTTCTAAGCAAGCCCATTTATTCTTAAGGCAAAAGTATTATAGAGAAAACATGTAAAAAACCAGAAGTTCCTATATGCATGAAAGCAGCTTACCAGAGGTCACCCATCAATCTCATGGGGCCCTAGTAGGCCAAAGTCTTTCCAATCCTTCTGCAAGGGTTGTGACCCTGTTTAGACAGAAGGTCCTGTCTGTTTTCTGGATCAGAAAGAAGGTGCTGAGTCAATTTGAATGAAGCCTTTTTATGCCAAAGCCCTTTCTTTGTGTGTTGGTCTCTGAAAAACCCAGTTTGAGCAAGTATATGCAAGAATCTCTGGGGGTGGTACTTCTCTGGGGGTATTTAAAACCTAAGTGATTCACCTTGAGCATCCCCTACTGTTTTTGATTCCTGAAGGAGTTGCGATAACCCTCCCCCATGGAACAGAACACAACCATACATACAATCCCTGGCCCACTGTGATACATAAACTTCATACAATATGTTCCCCAAAAAATACTGCATACGGTTTTAATATCTGTCACACACGTCTACCCACATGGCAATCACATCTTTAATTGCAATGTAGACATACCTAAGACAGAAAGTATGGTATTAAGGTGAGGCACATAAACAGCGGGACTGAGGTTTTCAAGACACCTAAAGGAAACAGGTGCCCAACTCTCACTGGAATTCAGTGGAAGTTGAGTATTTAATTCCCTTAGGTTTCTGACTGGGATAAACCAAATCAAAACCAGGGTGTACTTTGAAAGAAGAAATGGCTCAGGATGAGCAGGGTATCAAAACTAGAATGAAAGAAGGGCATGTAACAGCAGTTTACATTATCACATATCTACATGATATGGAAGATGGAATTCCCACCAAGCGGATAGCATTTGCTGAGTGAGAAGGATAGCCAATAAACAGAAGGGAATTTAAGAATGACTTGGTTATTCTGGGAGCATAGACAACTCAGTAGTTGATTTTCATTAAAAAGAGAAGGAATCTTAATGACAGGCAAGGTCCTGTGGAAAAATAATATTTGATCATGTGATTAAAGACTGTATTGTAGTGTTTATGCACAGGCAACCTTAATTCTGTTATTTCCTAACTTTTTAGTGCTTGACTTTGCAACCTTAATATTCTTTAAATTTCATATTTTGTGTGTAATTTTCTAGGTTTAGAAAAGCAAACTGAAAAAAAATCTATTATGTAGAACTGTACTGATGCTCACACATTTCATCAGCAAGTTTAGAATCTTTGGATCCACCACACAGACCTCTGTCACTTGAGGTAGTGGAGTAACTGATATCAGTAGTAGGTTACCATCCTGTGTATGGGCCAACCACTAGAGGAAAATGAAGCACCAACTTGCCAGTTGGTTTCACAGCTGTTTGCTGACAACAGATGAATGTTGAGGCCCAGCAATACTGGGTTTTATTACAGGTTCTGAGGGGAGGTGCTCTACTGGTTACAGATCCTTCTACCCCATACCCTCAATGCCTGACCTCTTCTGCCCCTGGCTTGTCCTGCCTCTCCATGTCCAAATCCCAATCTCAGTCTACAACCCCCTCGGTGCCTTGACACAATTCTCCAGCTCCTTGTCTCAGATACCCTACCTCCCACTTCCTCATCCCAGTCTCCCCCTGTAGCACTGTGTACCTCAAAGCTGTACCCTGGAACCCCCTTATTCACCCATCATATAATTATGATATATTTCATATAAAGCATGCCATGTAAGATATCAAATGAAAAGTCATGATCTGCTGAAACCCATTGTTCTGTCAATATATATATATATATATCATTAGTGTGTAGGAAGTTATGAGATTTTGTTGTATGGTTGTTACTGAAATATGTTGTAGTTTGAGAGTCTCCACTGCTAGTTCTCCAGTGACAACAAAGAAAGTAACCCACTCCCAGGAGGGTGTTAAATGATCATTAATCAGCAGGGGAATTGTAATCAAGGGATTTACAATGCTGTAAAAGAGTTGTGCAAGCATCACACAATGGAGGTTGCTCAACCCTGTGACTCAGCAGAACACACCTCCAGCGGAGGGCAACAAAAATGATTAGGGGCTGGAGCACATGACTTATGAGGAGAGGCTGAGGGAACTGGGATTGTTTAGTCTGCAGAAGAGAAGAATGAGGGGGGATTTGATAGCTGCTTTCAACTACCTGAAAGGGGGTTCCAAAGAGGATGGATCTAGACTGTTCTCAGTGGTAGCAGATGACAGAACAAGGAGTAATGGTCTCCAGTTGCAGTATGGGAGGTTTAGGTTGGCTATTAGGAAAAAAAATTTCACTAGGAGGGTGGTGAAGCACTGGAATGGGTTGCCTAGGGAGGTGGTGGAATCTCCTTCCTTAGAAGTTTTTAAGGTCAGGCTTGACAAAGCCCTGGCTGGGATGATTTAGTTGGGGATTGGTCCTTCTTTGAGCAGAGGGTTGGATTAGATGACATCCTGAGGTCCCTACCAACCCTAATATTCTATGATTCTATGTCTGGGCTAGTGTTTTCCAGGCACATGGACTGAGGATATAAAATAAGGGACAGCGGCATCAGGTTTTTACCTTTGTCCTCCCCCGCTACACTAGAAGGAGCAAGAACACTGGAAAACAGAGACTTGAACTGAGGAGACTGGTCCCAGGCTTAAAGGGGAAGCCCGTGTATTAGGAACTGTAACTACCTGAAACATCCAGTGGGGTGAGAAAAACTGCTTGGCCCAAATACTGCCTAGACTAATAAAGTTTAAGACTTAGACTGCACACTTACCTTTTTATTTTCTTTGGTAACTATCTCTGACCTTTTATGCCTACCACTTATAACCACTTAAAATCTATCTTTCTGTAGTTAATAAATCTGTTATATATTTAACCTAAAACAGTATGTTTTGGTTGAAGTGCTTGGGAAATCTCTGCTCAGTTTACAAAGACTAGCATGTGTCCTCTCCACATAGAGGGAGGGGCAGACTGGGTAATGAACTCACACTGGCTAGGCTTCTGGGGTACAGGGCTGGAGAGATTTACTGGTACCTTTCTCCATGTGATTCATGAGTGGCTCAGGGAGCATTCATGCAATTTAGCTGGGTGTGGGGCTCCACATGAGTGATAACAGCACCTGGAGGGGTTTGCTGTTTGTCACTAGCAAAAGACTGAAAGAAACAGCCCAGGGTGGAGAGTTAAGAGGGCAGAGCAGTACCCCAGTTCCAGGTTGTACCCCAGGGATCCCGTCACATCCCCTTGGCAGTCTCCCCCATCCTGGCTCCTCACCGTTCGTATTCCAGTCAAGCAGTCTCCTCCTTCTCCTCCCCACTGCCTGGGCACCAGCAGCAGAAGCAGTGAGAGCACAAGAGAGAGAATCTGCCTGCACACAGATCCTGTGCCCAGTGCCACAGCAGGGAAAATCCTGCTCAGCCCCCACAACCTTCAGAAGGAGCATCCTCAGTTTAGACAGAATCTTCAGAGAATTTAGCTGCCAAACTAGAAAGTTTCTTCCGAGCATGTGCAAATTGAGATTTTCAGAAGCTCATACCTTGACCACATTTCATCAGATTTTCATGGGGACAGCAGAAGGTCATCCCTAACATCAGAGCAATCTCCCTACCAAAGGTCATCTTCCCGTTCCAGTGTTTGGGGCATGCATAGATCTTCTCAATTAAAAGGATATAAGAATTTTTTTAACATGGGCAACAAGAATGTATTTTTCCCTAGCCTCATTCTGAGAAATGCCTAAATTGTTTTTGCAGAAGTTTTCTAGAAGTCAGCTGGAAACATACACCTAGCATGCCAAATTTAAGCCCCGATGGGTAAAGTTTGACAATATCAGAAGCAATTGAAAACAGGGTTTTATAATGGAAGTTGTTGGACATCCTTAACTATAAGTGTTGCTATAGGCACAATCTATAATGGCCCAATGCTGCAAGATATCGAGCACCTTCATAAGGTGCTGACCACCATGAGATTCAGCTGAAGTTAATGGGAATCAAGGCTGTTTATCACTTGAGAGGAGGAACTCAAGCAACAAGGCCGAAACATTTTAAAAATATATATTTTACAAATTCTTCGTGGAATACTTTATCTGCCCCGCTCAACCCTGTTTTTTTCCCCAAAGAAATTATCTTTCCTGATGTGTTTTCACATATAGGAGAGATACTCAGCCGGTGTAAATCACTAAAGCTCTGCTGATGTCAGTAGAGCTGGACTAATATGTCTGTTGCCCTTAGACCTCCCTTGAACAGTGCATTTAGAAATGTGGATTGTACAAGAAATACTATTGTTCTCATTTAGGAATATACACATGATCTCAACATGCAGGAAGCTACATATAATCCTTGTGTATCTAGAGGGAAATAGATCTCTTCATCTTATATTTGCATTTTACCTTTAAAAATATACCTAATTAATTGTACACTTGCCAAGCTTTTTCTGTACATGTACATTGAATGAGAAACAAACAATAAAATGTAGAAGATAGATGGTAGAATAGGCAATATTTATGTACAGAAAGGTTCAATTAATAGAAATGCATATCTCCAGATAGCCATTGTTGTTCTACTATCAGACTGTATTTGTATTTATTTAAGATGACCTAGAGGAGGAGGAGGAGGAGGATCCTGTGGTTAAAGCACAGTACTAGAAGCCTGGAGACCAGCATGCTATCCCTGGCTGAAGCTAGAGACTTCCTGTATGACCATGGGCAAGTCCCCTTCAGGGGAAATTTCAAAGTGCCTCCGTTGGAAGCTCTGCATTGTGTTTGCCAGCAAGTTGTGGGTACTCAGAAAGGGAATTGTCAAAGCAGATTGTGATGTGTTCTTACCAAATATGCTCTCAGAACTTAGTGTCCAAGATGTCTAGACACTCAGGTGCCAGCTGGAGACCGGATCACATTCAAAACCTCACTGCTATATGCTGCTATCCTGAAATCACTGCTGTTTTCCCCGTTTCTAAGGTCCTTTCTACACTAGAAAAGAATACCCATTAAGTCCGAGAAAAGGTTCTGATCAAAGAATGGGTGAAAGGTACTATTTATGGTATTTGATCATTAGAAACATAGATAGCTGGGTTTGCGATGACTGGTAGAACTGCATGGTGACTTACCTGCTTCGTGCAAAGGTTGCAGGTCTCTCAAGACATCTAGATAGACTTATGTGTGGTGCTTGGGAGCATCTGGTGGTTGTGGTACATGTATGTACCAGTGACATAGGGAAGGATAGGAGAGAGGTTCTGGAGGCAAAATGTAGGCTGCTAGGTAAGAGATTGAAGTCCAGGACCTCCATGGTAGCATTTTCTGAAATGCTTCCAGTTCCATGTGCAGGGCCAGTTAGACAGGCAGAACTGCAGCGTCTCAATGCATGGATGAGACAATGATGTAGGGAGGAGGGGGTTAGATTTAGTAGGAACTGGGGAAATTTTTGAGAAAGGGGGAGCCTATACAGCAGGGGTGGCCAACCTGTGGCTCTGGAGCCACATGTGGCTTTTCAGAAGTTAATATGCGGCTCCTTGTATTGGCACCAACTCTGGGGCTGGAGCTACAGGCACCAACTTTCCAATGTGCCGTGGGGTGCTCACTGCTCAACCCCTGGACCTGCCACAGGCCTTGCCCCCACTCCACCCCTTCCCCTCCCCTCTATGAGTTTGCCATGCCCTCAATTCCCCCCCCCCCCCCAAGTCTCCTGCACACCACGAAACAGCTGATCGGGAGGGAGAAGGAGGCGCTGACAGGGGGCTGCTGACATATAACTGTGGCTCTTTGGCAATGTACATTGATAAATTCTGGCCCCTTCTCAGGCTCAGGTTGGCCACCCCTGCTATACAGGAAGGATGGGCTCCACCTAAACTAAAATGGAACCAGATTGCTGGCACTTAAAATAAAAAGGGTCATAGAGCAGTTTTTAAACTAAGGGCTGGGGGAAAGCTGATAGGTTCGGAGGAGCACGGTGGTTTGGACAGAGGCATCCCTTAGGGGAGGATTTATTAATGGAGATTCTCTATGTCCTAGTAAAGAGGAGAGAATGGAAGATGATAAAATACAGGTAGGATCTGATGAGAAACAGTCAAATGAAAAATAATCCCATTCAATTACATCATGTAATGGCAGAATGCTAAAAAGTGACACATTTTTAAAGTGCTTGTATACAAATGCTAGAAGTCTAAATAATAAAATGGGTGAACTAGAGTGCCTCGTATTAAATGAGGATATTGAGGATATTGATATAATAGGCATCACAGAAACTAGGTGGAATCAATGGATAATCAATGGGATACAGTAATGCCAGGGTACAAAATATATCGGAAGGACAGAACAGGTCGTGCTGGTGGGGGAGTGGCACTATATGTGAAAGAAAGCTTAGAATCAAATGAAGTAAAAGTCTTAAATGAACCAAACTGTACCATAGAATCTCTATGGATAGTAATTCCATGATCTATAATAAGTATATAGCAGTAGGGATATATTACCGATCACCTAACCAGGATGGTTATAGTGACTGTGAAATGCTCAGGGAGACTAGAGAGGCTATAAAAATAAAAAACTCAATAATAATGGGGGATTTCAACTCTCCCCATATTGACTGGGTACATATCACCTCAAGACGGGATGCAGAAATAAAGTTTCTTGACACCTTAAATAACTGCTTCTTTGAGCAGCTAGTCCTGGAACCCACAAGAGGAGAGGCAATTCTTGATTTAGTCCTAAGTGTGGCACAGGATCTGGTCCAAGAGGTGAATAGAGCTGGACCGCTTGGTAATAGTGACCAAAATGTAATTAAATTTAACATCCCTGTGGCGGGGAAAATACCAGAGCAGCCCAAAACAGTAGCATTTAATTTCAGAAAGGGGGATTACACAAAAATGAGGAAGTTAGTTAAACAGAAATTGAAAGGTACGGTGCCAAAAGTGAAATCCCTGCAAGCTGCATGGAAACTTTTTAAAGATACCATAATAGAAGCTCAACTTAAATGTATACCCCAAATTTAAAAAAAATAGTTAGAGAACCAAAAAAGTGCCACTGTGCTAAACAACAAAATAAAAGAAGCAGTGAGAGGCAAAAAGGCATCCTTTAAAAAAGTGGATATTAAATCATATTGAGGAAAATAGAAAGGAGCATAAACTCTGGCAAATGAAGTGTAAAAATATAATTAGGAAGGCCAAAAAAAAAATTTGAAGAACAGTTGGCCAAAGACTCAAAAAGTAACAGCAAAATTTTTTTTAAGTATATCAGAAGCAGGAAACCTGCTCAATAACCACTGGGGCCACTGGACAATTGAGATGCTAAAGGAGCACTCAAGAATGATAAGGCCATTGCAGAGAAACTAAATTAATTCTTTGCATTGGTCTTCGCAGCTGAGGATGTGAGGGAAATTCCCAAACCTGAGCCATTCTTTTTAGGTGACAATCTGAGCAACTGTCATAGATTGAGGTTCGGTTTTGGAACAAATTGATAAACTAAACAGTAATAAGTCACCAGGACCAGATGGAATTCACCCAAGAGTACTGAAGGAACTCATATGTGAAATTGCAGAACTACTAACTGTAGTTTGTAACTTATCATTTAAATCAACTTCTGTACCAAATGACTGGAGGATAGCTAATGTGAGGCCAATTTTTAAAAAGGGCTCCAGAGGTGATCCTGGTAATTACAAGCCAGGAAGCCTGACTTCAGTACCGGGCAAACTGACTGAAACTATAGTAAAGAACAAAATTGTCAGACACATAAATAAACATTATTTGTTGGGGAAGAGTCAATATGGCACCTTGGAGACTAACAAATGTATTTGAGCATAAGCTTTCACAAATAAATTTGTTAGTCTTTAAGGTGCCACAAGTACTCCTGTTCTTTTTCAGATACAGACTAACACGGCTGCTACTCTGAAACCTGCCAACATGATATTTGTAAAGGGAAATCATGCCTCACCAATCTACTAGAATTATTTGAGGGGGTCAACAAGCATGTGGACAAGGGGATACAGTGTACTTTGATTTTCAGAAAGCCTTTGACAAAGTCCCTCACCAAAGGTTCTTAAGCAAAGTAAGCTATCCTGGGATAAGAGGGAAGGTCCTTTCATGGATTGGTAACTGGATAAAAGATAGGAAACAAAGGGTAGGAATAAATGGTCAGTTTTCAGAATGGAAAGCGGTAAATAGTGGTGTCCCCCGGGGGTCTGTACTGGGACCAGTCCTATTCAATATATTCATAAAGGATCTGGAAAAAGGGGTAAACAGTGAGGTGACAATTTGCAAATGATACAAAACTGCTCAAGATAATTAAGTCCCAGGCAGACTTTGAAGAGTTACAAAAGGATCTCACCAAATGAAATGAATAGGCAGGTTTAAAACAAACAAAAGGAAGTATTTTTTCACACAATGTACAGTCAACCTCTGGAACTCCTTGCAAGAGGATGTTGTGAAGGCCAAGACTATAGCAGGGTTCTTAAAGAACTAGATAAGTTAATGGAGGTTAGGTCCATCAATGGCTATTAGCCAGGGTGGGCAGGGAGGGTGTCCCTAACCTCTGTATGCTAGAAGCTGGGAATGTGTGACAGGGGATGGATCACTTGATGATTACCTGTTCTGTTCATTCCCTCTGGGGCACCTGGCATTGGCCACTGTTGGAAGACAGGATACCGGGCTACATGGACCTTTGGTCTGACCCAGTATGGCCATTCTTATATTCTTATATGCTTATTTGGATATCTTCATTTCCCCAAATTGATTTTGCTGTGCAAGAAACTGGTTAACTTCCCTTCCAGGAAATAAGAAAACAGAACCCAGCTGCAATTCTGTCAAGATCAGATGCTTATTTTAGTTATAAATAAAAAAGAGGTAGGTGGGACATTTGAAAAAAGGAATTATTTACTAAGGAAAGCTGCTAGGTTAATACTTTCCTAGCTTAATCATGCAGTTTTTACATATGTTTTTTTTCACCATCATATTAAATTTAATGGAGTATTTCTTAAAAGAGGATTCTGTCATACCATTTAGCAATAAGGCCATTATTTAGTTTTGTAATAAGGCAACAAATTGCTCAATGTGATTGGCTAAGAGACGTCTCAAGCCTTTCATATCATATTTTAAGTGAGAGCTCAGATCTACTTCAACCTATAAACATTTGGGTCATATTTTCAAAAACAGCCTCTACAGTGGCACCTGCTGTTTTATGCCTGCAATTTTAAGTGCAATCACTTACAAACACAAATAATAAAATGCAGACACCTGAATACCTGAATTGATCAGACTGTCAAGCATCTAGGTTCTATTACTTCTCCTGGAAGTCCACTATGGAATTTAGCATTGCTATTAATCACATGTGGAAGGTGCTCAGATACTACAGTAATGGGTGACAGTATAAAACAGATCAGTAGATTATTTTTTACATTCATAAAATTGTGAGGGAAATTCATTAGACTTGGATGAACACTTGTGAAAATTTGTCCATAAGCTGTAGAGCTTCATTTTTTTTAAAATTAAATCAGTATAATTAAGAAATTAAAAAAGAAAAAACCTAAGTTGAATAAACTGAGTGACAGAAAGATGAGTGGGCCCAATCCTCAGCTGATGTAAATTAGCATAGCTCCTTTGACTTCAAGTCCAATGACCTGGGCGTTACAATCTCGCCCACAAATTTTAATATCTTCAGTGAAAAAAAGTGTTCCACAACATCCTCAGATGTAAAATGAAACCACAAAAGAGTAGCAAAATAAAACCAGTTCAGCAATATAAAAATCCATAAAAACGGCCATTTTTAAAAAGAGTCCACTCTTCAAATGGCCAGGCTAAACTACACACAATGTTAACCTGGCCTTTCTCCTGAGATTCTCAAACACAAGACCTCCAAACTGAGCATGGAGGAAATTGCAACCCTAATTGTTTTGAATAATCTCACCATATACATAGTTAATTTAATAATATGGCTGTTTTTATATTTTTATGTGCCTACCACTTTATTCTCACTTTATTATGCCCCAGTTTCACCTGGTCAAACACTAGTTCCTAAACACAAAATGGAGTGAATTGTAGCTTTCTTTCTTTCTTTCTTCACAACCCCTTTATAAATCAATCCCATAACATGGGAATCTATTAAATTAACAAATAATAGCTCTGAAGTATCTGCATAGTTCCTGATGTATTCAGTGTTTGAGGTTTGAAATTTGATCTCAAAGTGAGAAGTTTGAATATACATATTGGATGTCAAATACATTTATTTGCAACTGAATACGAGCATTAGACATCAAATGCATGCATTCAGCTGAATCATCCAGACTAGTTTTGATGATATGAAGAGACTCAGTGAAATTAAATCTTTATAAATACATCAGAGCATAGGCGCCGACTCCGTGGGTGCTCCGGGGCTGGAGCACCCACAGGGAAAAATTAGCGGGTGCTCTGCACCCACAGGCAGCCAAGCTCCCTCCACCCCCTCCTCTTCCTGCTTCCTAACAGCTGTTTGGCAGCGTTTTGGACTTTCCAGGAGGGGGAGAGGAGTGGGGACGCAGCACGCTCAGGGGAGGAGGAGGAGGAGAAGAGACGGAGCAAGGGCGGGGACTTGGGGGCTGGGGGTGGAATGGGGGCAGGGACTTTGGGGAAGGGGTGGAATGGGAGCAGGATGAGGGTGGTGCAGGGGCGAAAGAGGCAGTGGAGGGGCGGGCCTGGGGCAGGGAGGGGTCGAGCACCCACCGGGAAAAGGGGAAGTTGGCGCCGATGCATCAGAGGGGGTGGGGGAGAGGACTTCTTTAAATTAAGGGCCAATGCTGGCATATGAACAAATTGATATAAAATGGCCATCAATAAGTTTAGGCTTGAAGTTAGATGAAGGTTTCTAACTATCAGGGGAGCGAAGTTCTGAAACAGCCTTCCAAGGGGAGTAGTGGAGGCAAAAAACCTCACTTGTTTCAAGACTGAGCTTGATAAAGTTTATGGAATGAATGGTATGATGAGGTTGCCTACAGTGGCATATGGCCCATCCATGACCGCTATTAGCAAATATGTCTGACAGCCAGAGATGGGGCACTAGAGGGCCCTGAGTTACTACAGAAAATTCTTTCCCAGGTCTCTGGCTGGTGGATCTTACTCAGGGTCTAACTGATCACCATGTTTGGAGGAAGGAATTTCCCCATAGGTCAGGCTGGCAGAGACCCTGGGGATTTTCACCATTATCTGCAGTATGGGACGCAGGTCACTTGCTGGTTTGAACTAGGGTAAATGGTGGAGTTTCTTTAACTTCAAGTCTTTAAATCAAGATTTCAGGACTTTAGTAACTCAGCCAGAATCATAGAGTATCGGGGTTGGACGGGACCTCAGGAGGTCATCTAGTCCAACCCCCTGCTCAAAGCAGGACCAATCCCCAGGCAGATTTTTGCTCCAGATCCCTAAATGGCCCCCTCAAAAATTGAATTCACAATCCTGAGTTTAGCAGGCTAATGCTCAAACCACTGAGCTATCCCTCCCTCCAAAGTTGAGGGCATACTCTAGGAGTGGTGGATGATGTTCTGTGGCCTGTGATATGCAGGAGGTCAGACTAGATGATCCCTTCTGGCCTTAAAATCTATGAAATATTCATGCTTTCTGTCCAACTATTTGATCAGCTGTATAGTTAGCAGATTATTTGAAACCATGTCCTATAAGAGAAAGCTGGTGCATCATCCTCCAATTGTACCATCTAGAACTGGGCAAATACTGACTGAACCAATTTTTTTAAAAATAAAATTGTTTTGGGTTGATTCAAAATGGAATTTTTTTTAGGTTTCTCAGCAAAACAAACATTTAGTTTCACTTTGGGATTTTTAGCCCCTTTTTAAAAGTCTTTTACAAAATTGGCAATTTTCAAAACAAAAACTTATTTTGGAATGAAAAGTCAAAATGCTTCATTCCAGAAATGCCAAAATGAAATGGTTAGACTTTTACATCGACTACTACATATTAAATTTCACTGAGAAGCACTAATTTATAAAACAATGTCCCATACCTGGGTGTTGCTTGATGTCAGTAACTCTGCATAAAATGATTTAGCTACCAGTACAACGTGCATTCTGAAAGTTTATCATTAAGCAGAAAGATTAAATAAAAAAGCCACATTTTCTGCTAGCATTAACACTGCTAAATCCACCAAGTTCAGGATTGGAAGCACAGAACTGCAGGTGCCTCAAATTATCTCATTGGTTTTGGTGCGAGTCAGCGCAGTAGCTTACCCATTGAGAGAAAATTTGCTTGTACAATTGAGATATCAAACTTCAGCTCATTCATCACAGTATAATATCAACAAAGTGATAATTTACAACAAAGGACATTTCCAGCAGGGAGGAAATGATGGCTGCAGGCAAAGTAAACACATTTTCCTAATGAAATCTGCATGTAACATTTAGGGCAGGGGTTCTCAAACTGGGGGTCAGGATCTCTCAGGAGGTCACGAGGTTATTACATGGGGGGTCATGAGCTGTCAGCCTCCACTCCAAACCCACCTTTGCCTCTGGTATTTATAATGGTGTTAAATATATAAAAAAGTGTTTTTAATGTAACGGGGAGGGGTCACACTCAGAGGCTTGCTGTGTGAAATGGGTCATCAGTACAAAATTTGAGAACTACTGATTTAGGGTAATAGGAACAAAAACTGCAATATCTTTGCCTTTCAGTAACATTGCAACACACTCTTAAACTTGCTGAGGCATAAGGGTGTATTTTTCAGAAAAACACAAGGAGTCTTATTTTTAAAATGCAAATGGTAGGCAGAAGTAATCATTTTATATATTCTGGGAATCTGAGTGGATTTTGTTGTATAAATATGGAAACTTTTATTTAAGTAAATGACATTTTAAATGAACAGAAATGTCACCTTTTCAGTAACTGACATACTTTTAGCATTTTATAAACTTGACCTGTTATTTAAATTTTTAGAAGCTGATGTATCTATAGTTTTCCATTGTAATGTACTCTACCTGTATAATACAAAACATGTATTAACTTCATATAAATGCACATATCATCCTTCTATAGAGTATTGTCATTGATTTTCCTCTCTGATAAACATTTTTATATACATTTGATATATGTAAGATGCTATGCAGAATAAACCAAATTGTTAAACAGGATTTTCAAAACAGAAGGCCGTTTTCTCAGACATAATGGGTGAAATCTGCAATAGCAACCACTAAATTTAAATGCACAAAATTATGGGTTCAAATTTATGGCCTTATCCAAAGATCACTGAAATCAATGTGAGTCTAACCATCAACTTCATTGGGTTCTGGATTAATTTCTTAAGGCAAAATCTTCCCAGCATTAATGCACGTGACTAACTTTGATTGCATAAGTACTAGTCCTGTGTATAATTACTCACATACTAGGTGTTGGCGGGGCTGGACTCTTAGAAGCTGGTCTTAGGCCACTTTGAAAATTTGGCTCAATAGGATTTTGTAAAAAAATTTCATTTGGATTACATTCAACCACCCAAAGACAGATGATCTTTATCTTAGTCCAGTAACAAGCAATGAAGTGGCATCACAGACAAAGTATGGTTTAAATGTCAAAATTTATTTTAAAAAGTCAGTAGTGTCTAATTTTGGTACATATCACAAACTAATCCTGAAAGAGAAGAGACCGCAGCTGAAGAATAGGCTGTAACCCAGGGATTCTCAAACTGAGGGTCACTACCCCTCAGGGGGTCCCGAGGTTATTACATGGGGGGGTTGCGAGCTGTGAGCCTCCACTTCAAACCGTGCTTTGCCTCCAGCATTTATAATGGTGTTAAATATATAAAAAACTGTTTTTAATTTATAAGGAGGGTCACACTCAGAGGCTTGTGTGTGAAAGGGGTCACCAGTACAAAAGTTTGAGAACCACTGCTGTAACCAAACAGTGCAGTCATGATGTAAACTGTACCCGGGAGCTCTTTCTCTTGCTTGGCAAGTTTGAGAACTGTAAATTTGGAGTACTAAATTCAGAGCTGTTTCCACTGGCAGCATTGCGGAAACTAAACAAAGCCAGAGAATGTAAAAGCACTTCTCTAGCTTTACATGTTTCTATAGTCTGTTCTTGGGAGATCTGAAGGTTTATCTGTTTTAGATTATTCATGATCAAACTGGAAGTCAGGAGGTTTGTTACAGAACCACACCTGGTCAGGTTCTCTTCAAAAAACTGTTTATAGAGCTCTTCCACCTTTGTATCCATGTAGTTATTCAGCACAGAATTCGAAAGAGGCTGCTTGTGGAGTGTCATACTCCTTTCTCCACCTTCATCACCATTCAAGGACTTTGTAGCTGTTTTTTCAAGAGGCTCATTTTGAGGGGAATGACCCAATAGAATATCTCCTGACAGTAAAACTGGGCCATCAACAAGTTCATCACTTATGTGGTCCATAATGCAACCTGAATCCCGCATATAGCCTCCTACATGGTCTCCTCCAATATGTAAGTCAGGATAGTTTTGATAAATACTGTGGCACGACCAGGATCTATACAAATCCACCTGGTTTTCATGATTTTGTTCTCTTCCTGGTATATGTAAAGCTGCAGATATTGTCCCTTTAACATGTGCATTATATTCTTTTGCAGGTAGCTCTTCTTTAGATTTCCATAGAAGCTCTTTATTATCTTCAATTTTGCTACCTTTTGCAATGATCTCATTCTGCTTCTCAGATTCTGAAGCAAAATCATTAATTGCTGGTGTATCTATAAGGTGATCTTTCCAGGTTTCCCGTTCATCTTTTCTGTGTATGTGACATTTGTGGGGTTTAACTATGTCCTGTTTTCTTTCTTTGTATATGATTCCAGTTAGGATGCCTTCTGCCAACATGTTGATCAGTGCTAGAGACTCACTAACCAGCAGCGTTCACGTTATTCCTGCAAATACAAAGAAGCCATGTAAGGCAATGCAAAATAAGCATAACAGTAAGGGCTATTTTATCCTTAATTGATAAAAAGATTTAAAAAAAATGTATGCTTCACGTAGACTGCAATGTGTGGGGCATTTTTTATTTTAACAAACAGTAACTTAATTGCTTTTTCACCAGTTTCATTTTTATAGCCAGATAAAGTCATCATATCAATAAAAATCATCCTGAAAAAGGAAAGAGTTAGGCCAATAATTTGATCCTTCATTTTCCATATCAGCTGAGTCTTGGACCTTTCTTCTGAATTGTGGCAATTGTGCTACATTATGCACATGACTTGTTCTCAGAAAGATTTAATCAATGAAGTCTTTTTCATTTGGTGACTGTGCCAGATCCTCAGCTGGTGCAAAATCGACATGGTGCTACTGAAAGAAACAGCGCAACAACTGATTTCACCAGCTGAAGTTCTGACTGATGATAATCCTCTACACACTTATTTTTTTAGTAAACTAAGGGGCTAATCATGCAAAGTGTTGAGCTCTCCTGTGAAATCCTGAGTAGCCGCAATTTCCACTGCCTTCAGTGTGAGCTGAGGATGTTCATCACTTCCCAAGAATGCTCAGCCCCTTGCAGGACCGAGCCCTAATTGCAGCAACATCTTGCTTATTTACATAAAAATGTTGGGTATATTGCCGAACTATTAGCCAAAATTTAAGCAGATACTGTAATGAGCTCTTGTATTGCTAAGAGTCCATAATTTTACTAAATTCATTAATTAGTACATTATGAAATAGTATCGTGAATAATTAAAAACCAAACTACACATCAATAGTTAGCTACTACATTTTGTGATTCCTTGGCTTTGCCTTTTAATTGTATTTGCTTACACAGGGCTTGATCCTGCACCCTTTGGAGTCAGTGGTAAAACTCCAATTGACTTAGACGGAGCAAGCCTTTAGGACTCAATCCATCTCCGATTGAAATAAATAAGAGTCTTTCCATTGACTTGAGTGGGAGTTGGCTCTGACTCACAGTCACTGAGGACCACATTGTGGCTGACCCTAATGTGGGAGAATGAAGCAGAACACCACCAGAAGTCTCCTCTTCACTTTGAATGCCTTTGCAATGATGTCCCAGCACAGGGGGACTGCTCCCTTTGTGCATCTCTGGAGCACTCAGGATATGTCTACACAGCCTCACAGCCCAGAATTGACAGACTTGGGCAAGCAGGGCTCACATCAGCACTTTAAAAACATTTAAATCCATTTAAATAAGGGGATAGTTGTTTAATATAAAGTGACACCTCTGTAGAGCAGGTGTGATATCAGAACCAACCCTTAAAATAACTCTTTCCAAAGGAGAATTGATTTTAAGTACTCCACATATTAATAAGCACACTCTAATTCAAATGTCATAAGAATGACACCAGTGTTCAGAAAAAGCTCAATACACAGATCCTCCAGCAGTTAAAATAATGTAACCATTTTTACTTTATTTTTAATACCTCTCACACAAGCAAAGATGCAGGATAAAAAATTTAAAAGTGCCTAAGTGCCATTTTCAAAAGAGACGCAGGCACTTATAAGCCTAAATCTCATTGAAAGTCAATGGGACTTAGGCAACTAGATGCCTGACTCACTTCTGAAAATGGGAGTTAAGCCCAGATGTGCAAAGGTATTTAGGTGCCTAACTCTTATTGAAATCAATCGGAGTTATGTGCCTAAATAGTTTTGAGGAGCTGAGCCTTAGTTACTTGTGAAAAGTTTGCCTCTAATGCTTGGTTCAAAGTGTTAGAGCAAGATGTCAAAAATATGGGACCCTTAGCAAGCATACTTTAAAAATAAATACATAAAGTTATTTTAAGCAAAATAAGTGGGACTCTAAATTCTGTAACAAAAGATAAGCTGAGACAAACTAAAGAAAACCAGACTTACCCTTTCAGAATCAGTATAAGATGCGGATAGTCACATAACCTAACATTCCACGACTACAACTGCAGCAACCTTAGAATAAATTCTCTTTATTCACTTCAGACAGTGTGAGCAATAACTGGAGCACACACAATTTTGTTCCTCTTTTTGTACAATTTTTAAAACAGAAGTGCCGTCACCAGTGGAAAACTGTGTGGTCTGTAAACAAGCAGTGACACCAAATCCAAAAGAGGATGTAAAAAATGAGTCTGGATGGGACTGATTCTGGGGTAATGTTCACAACTAGCATGACTGTTTTTTAATTTTGCAATATGTCAACTAAAAATAACTAAGATTACTAAAAGATTAGTGTGTCTAATAGATTTCCGTTCAATACCTTTGGCCATGCTCGTAGTACATTTCAAAATGCAAGGACCCAATCAAGCTTTCTATTGCTCATTTCCATCTACAAACAACTGAATTTAGTTATTAAATTAGATGTCTCTCTGATTTGCAGAGGCAAGTGTTTGTAGGTACAAGTTTCTTCATTTGCATAAACAGAACATGCATACGTGAGGATAAAAGTATAAAGATTGTTTTTTTTAAATGTAATGCTCAGAACAGAGACAGTAGATCATGCTGCTATGTCCCTCGTAGCCAGAGCGCATACAGCTGGCAGTTTGCAGTGTCGTAGTCCTATCAATTGTAATCTGGGCACCACTGACTACCTCAGTGTGACATGATCTGGGATCATCGCAATAATCAAACAACCCATGGTTACGGCTTCTCCAGACCCTAAAGGCCAACCATGGATGACTGGAAGCCAAGGCACTGTGGATAACATGCCATCTTTAGAAAAAAATCAGTGATAAGCTTTCAAAACTCATGATTGGTTTGCTTAGGTTTTCTTTGCAAGGAAAAAAGTTAGAAACTTATTTTGTTTTTAAATTAAAACTAACTCTTACCTTCTCATTTCTCTTTCCTCCAAGTCGGGGTGTGTGTGTGTAATTGTGAGCTTCATGGGCTAGCAACGACAGCTCAAATTAAAGGCTGAATTTCAAAACTAGCCTCCAAATTTTCAGACCAATTCTGTACTCCGATGAATTACCATGACATAGTATAGCATTTAGACATCTAAATATCTGATCTGTACTACAACCATATAGTTAAATGTTTAAATACTATCATTTCTGTGGGATGCCTTGCAGATTGGGTTGAAGGCTGTTTAAAAATGTGTCTTTGTCTATCAGACTTCAAGAGCCACACACCAACAAACTTACACCAATTTACACTAGCTGAGGATTCTGGTCCCAAAGAAATATCTCACAAAGGATAAGATTATTCATCCTTTTTTCTTTCACTATTGCTGATGTTTCTCTGAGGTGCACCCTTCCCTTTTTACTCATTACTTTGTACCACTTGGTAGAAGCTTTTTGTCACAGGATGTGTCCCTTTAAGAGGGAACAGGACCAATCCCCTGGGACTAGGTAGCTGCTTCTCAGTGTGGTGCTGATCCAACCCATTTGAGTACACCTGGACTAACTCAATTGGAGCTATTAGTCTCAGCTGGGAAAGGACTGAGGGTACGTCTACACTACAGGATTATTCCGAATTTACATAAACTGGTTTAGTAAAACAGATTGTATAAAATCGATGCGCGCCACACTACACACAAAACAATCGTGTGCGTCCCACGGTCCGAGGGAGGCTAGCCGGATTTTCTGCTTTGTGGGTGGCTGCTGGGTAGTAGTCCCATCCCCCCGCAGCCTCCCCCATTTCCGGGTTGATCCCAGTGCCTGATGGGGTGCCTGATGGGGCAAAATGGTGGTCGTTCTGGGTACCTCCTCACCCTCCTCTCCCTCCTCGACAAAGCCAACCGCTTTTTGCTTTTTTTTTTGTGCAGTGCAACAGCACAGCAAGCATGGCACAGCTCAATACCACCCTGCTGGATGTTTTAAATGTTTTAAACATCACGCGCTCACTCGCCTCGCCTGATATTGAACCCCTGAAAGGAGGGAACCGAGGCTAGAGGAGGCCAGCAGAGCGATAACATAACAGTGATGAGACGTGAGACACAGAACTCTCTCAAACCAAACGGCGCTTTGGGATCCTGATGGTAATGGGGGCGATTTCTATCCATTGAATGATTTTTTTTGGGTGCCAAACAAGCACTGACGCATGGTGTGTGTTGTGTGGCAGGTGTGGTGTGTGGCTGGTGGAAGGCTCGCATGTATGGGCACTTTCATGGAACTTTGTGACTTGCTTGCCCCTGCCTGCTGCACCCCCTGCCAATGCAAAGATGAGCAGCCCTCACAGAGCCAGCCAGTGGCGCAGTGTGGAAGCAGCCCTTGCCCAAGAGCGCTTGCGTGAGTCGAATCAATCAATTGGGTTGGATCTATCAATGTGGGGGGCTGCTGTGCTGCAATGCAAAAAAAGCAATCACTAAGCTGCTGCTACGTAAATTGTGACTCTGGGAAAACGTGCAGGCCATAGTGGATGGCTTTGCTGCACTTGGGGGATGCTGGGGTGGGGGATAGATGGAACCCATATCCTATCTTTATCGCACCACCACCATCCCACACCCAGCGGTACGGCACCAGGGGCTTTTTCAATGGTGTGCTGCACTGGATGATCACAAGGACGCTTCACCACAATCCACCACGATGCAGGGAGGAGGGTCTGGCACGCCACAGAGACTGGACTAAGTGTTTAACGGCTGCAGAAAGCAAGGATTCCTATAACCAGACCAGAAAATAAGGGGATGGGATGGAAAATGCCTGTCCTTCTCTGGGGACCAGCCCTACCCCTTGGATGCCATGGCTCATGACGCCATACACAGCAGCCTGGACGTGTGGTCAGGATCAATTCAATACAGGGCTGAAGTGCAGCAGAATGGTGGTGGTGCATTTTGTTAAAAAAAGCGCTGGCACACGCTGATTACTGACTCAAGACCTCACCAGCCAAACCAATGTCCCCTCTGTTGTGCTTGCTGCTGTAATCTCCACTCTGTGAGTAGGAGGCCTTTGAGATGGCGGGGTGGAGGCTGAGGCAAATCACCGGGGATTACGCGCGCAGCCAGATTACGCGGATTCAGAAGGAAGGGAGAACGGCACCAGGCAGCGACAAAAGAAAAGACATCAAGCGCTCAATGTGAGCAGATCACGCGTGTTTGTGTTTGTGTGTTGTTGTGTTTGATTGACTCATTCCCCTTGATTGACTCTCCATCCCTTCCAGCTCTCCCCTTATTATTTAACAGCTTACTTATGCAAAAAAAAAAAAAAATAAAAATTCATTATAAAATTAAATTCATTAAAAAATTGAGAGAGGAGGAGGGGTGGAGTGGGGGAGAAGAGAGGGAAGGAAAGAGAATTTAGGCAAAAAAAAAATTTGGAGGGGGCGACAGCCTTCTGGTTGGGAGGTGGTGGGAGGTGCCTGGCGCGGGCCCGGGGCCAGGGTGACACGGATGGGTGAGGAGGATTGAGGTGGTTACACAGTGAGAGGGTGGGTGCTGTGGATCAGGCTGCACTCCCTGAAGCTCACACCAGGTGCTCCTGCTCCCGTGTCTGAAGCTCCACCCAGAGCCAGCACCACCCAGCCCAGACAGTCATCGCGCCACCGCTGATCCGCTCTCGTCCCCCCTCTCCTTCTCTGTCCTCCTCCCTCCTGTCCTCAGTCCTCCTGTTCCTGTCCTCATTCCTCCTCACCTTCCCACACTCAGATGTTCTCTTTCATTCATCACGTCATCTCCATCCATCATATCTTTTCCTCCCTTCCTCTCTATTTCTTTTCTTCTTCTCATCGATCTTTCTCAATCCTTTTGGATTGAGGATGATGGTCTGATGCTGCATGAGGGAGAAAGAGAGATTATTAGAAAGATAATTTTTACATTTATTAGATAAATTTATATCAAGGGACAAACTATATCACTATTCACAGCTATATTCACTACAAGGCACTGATTTTCTTTTTATCTAGTGGAGTTAGCTTTCTAGTGAGTCATCTCAAGCACAGGTCACAGTACAGATTCAAGTTACATGATTGCAGTGTGCATGCCCAAGTATCAGACTGTCTTTATAGCTCCTGTAGTGTAGCCCTCTTCCTAACTACTGTACGCATCCCTAATAAACAACAACCTTCCACCCTAGCTCCTCACTGCGTGGCCAATAGCTGGGGAAGATCGCCTCGTCACAAAAAGAAAAAAGATCACAAAGATTTCACAAAATCCGGCACAAAATTATCCTCCAAGGTTTTTCGCTTGCAGTCCAGCCACCCATTTTTTAAATAATTTTCCTCTTACTAATTTGAATGATTTTTCACCTATTATCATTAAACTGATTTTTTAACCTGAGGATAACACAATAAGATACTTTGCTGAGGCTTCTGCAACATGATAAGACAACTTGATTGCTATGCCAATGCCGCAATGATACCATCTGCACTAGTGCCATTGCCACTGTGACCTAACTACCAGATACCTGATTACAGCGTACAAGCATGAAAAGGAAAAGTGTCCTACCATGGTTCTGCCTACAAGGTTGCCTTGCCCAGAAAAGGTACCATGACCTCGATATTTCTTCATCGGATTAAGAAACTGAGGACTTTCTCATCCCCCATTCATGCAAACACACCTTCAATCTAAGCAAAAGTACTCCTAAACGCATGCATCCCTTTATAAACACAATCATCAAAATCTTGCCACAAAAGCTTACTTCCTAACATAGTTGCAATTGAGGGCACTGAGCTCCCTGCTCTCAGCGTCATTGTCTGGGATGCTTCTGGTGGGGGAGCAGAGGGAGCTGCTGGGGTCAAAGATCCCTGGTGCTTGGCTCACTGCTGGCCTCCTCTCTGGCTGGGTGTGTCTCTCTGCTGCATAATCCTCAGACATGGGCATCACTCCTTCATGCATAATCCTGCCAGGTGCAGCATACAGGCAGACCCCTCAAACAGCCCCCAGCCATGGGTCAGAAGCCAAAGGTTTCTCCTGCCTTCCCTGTCCTTCATGTTTAACTAGCTCTGCAGTGCTTCTGTTTCCCACCCTTTTTCTCTTTGCTTCTCTTTGCCTGTTTTTCTTTTCACTACTTTTCTTTTTCTTGCTTTGCTTGCCTTGCTGTGAACTTTTTTCACTCCCTCTTTTGGACTTTAGCTTTTTTTTCAAATCATTTTCATAGATGCCTTTTGCATTCTTAGTTTACTGCACTGAGACCCATGGCTCAGGATCTCTCTTCACAGTCCTCGTGGTCACCTGTGCTGATGTGCTGGGATGGCTGGTTTCATTCTCTTGCTGCTGCTCTGTGCTGCGTTATGTCAATCGATTGTGCGGGGCCACGCCCCTGTGCTGATGAGCTGCGCTGGCTGGCAGAAATAATGCAGGGAAAACTCTCTGTGGCTTTGGCTGTCGACCTGGCCAGTGCACTGTCCAGTCAGAATGCTGTCCCACTAACCCACTGGTGCCCGGAGGTGCCACACCGATCATTATGTGGCCCGACAGAAATCCCAACCAATTAGAATAAGCATTAGTATGTGCCTACTCCTCGTTTACCGTCAAATAAAAAGTTTAACTAAATCGGTTTAAATCGAAGAGCCGTGCAAGGGATAAGAACACATTATATAAAGAGGAAGCTGCAACAAGAGAGGGTCTGTTTACAGGACCCATCTGGGGTTAAAAAGGCAGAGCTGACAGGAGCAGAGGCTCAGGCAGAGGGAGCTGCAGCTGAAAAGGGTTGCCAGAATCTCCTGGAGGAGACAAAAATTCAGGCAGGGTGGTTTATAATTGTTTGGGACTAGGGTTTAACCTCAGGATGGTAAGGACTGGGTAAGCCCTTCATTAGTCAGGGGACACTGGGAAGGGGGAGAATCTGGTGGTCTAGCACCAAGAATGAGAGTGGCATGAGGCTTAGGAAGAATCTGGACAGATGGTGATGAGAAGTCATGTGAGATTGATTTAAACTGAACCTGTAGGACTTTACGTTAAGACGTGCAGTGGGGACAGACTGGAATCTTCTAAGCCAATAACAGAGCCCCAATAAGGTATTCCCATTGAAAGAGGGTTTTTTTGGAGTGATTTGAGAGACCTTCAAGGGTGAATATTTGTTGCATGGGGGCAGCAGGAGGCATTGACCCCTTACATTGTTTCTTTGTTATTTTAATAATTGTACCTTCTTTAAGACAAATAAAAATTCTATGATAATAGAAGGCCTAAGCTGTGCATGTGGATTTATAATGAAGAGCAGTAAAGCTGAGAACTTTCAGAAGTTTGCCTGCACTTGCTGATGGCAAGAGCATATTGCTTCAAGGATGGATTTTCAGAGGTGCTGAGATCTTGCAGTTCCTAGTGACTTCAGTTCAAGCAGAGGTTATTCAGCATTACTGAAGGTCAGTCCCTCATGACTCTGTTCATATGCAAAGGATGAAAAGGTATCAGGCAGATCAAATGGATAATCAAATAATCATAATGGCTTGCATATTAAGTGGGTTAAAATATAATAACTAGAAGATTATATGCAGAATTAATGTTTAAAAAAAATCTGTGTTTTTTCTTTACATTCTAAAGCCTATAGTGACGTTCCAAGATCCTAATTATTAAACTCTCACCCCATCTCCTAAAGAATAAAATTAAGGACACAGTTAAATATATATGGATATTTGTCTGATCCCTTGACAGATCCACTATCACTAAAGATACATTGCATATGTTTTCTCTTTTTCACATAAGGACTTGGTGAACTAATTTCTTAAAATACAGGGTTCTTCTAAGGATATAAGGGCCTAAATAGGTTAGATGCTTTTGAAAATCCCACTAGGCACTTATCTGCATCTTCAAGCGCCTAAATAGCTTTGACAATCTTTTCCCAAGTCCCTACAATGTACTCAGACTACAAATTATTTTGGTTAAGAAAGTTTCTTTTTGCTCTGCATGTGCACAGGGCCTAGCAAAATGGAGTCTTGCTTCATGACTGGGGCGCCAATGTGCTACCATAATACAATTAATATATTCTAATAGTAAGAATGTCAATTTCTGAAACTCTTACCCAATGAATAGTCCGATTGGGACTATTTGTTGAGTTTAGTACTAAAATTGAATGCAAGTAAAGTTATCAGACTCTGGCCCACAGTAAAAACTCCCAGATACCTCTGAGATATCTGCCCCTCAGGATTATGTTGTAATATATTATACATAGACAAGGCAATCAGTATTGTTTTCTACCATTTTATATTGCTTGTGCAGTTAATTTTTTCAGTAAATAAAATGAAAATATAAAATCAGGGGATTAATTTACAATTCTCCATTAGGTTTGATTCAGCAGGGGCAGAGATTGTTATTTGCTGTATGAAACTGAATAGCCAAGTGTTAAATTGATAACTTCAAATTTTCTTGGAAATGCCATTCCTATTGTGGAAAATAGAAGGCTTCTTCTTCCTGCAGCATCTCCATTTGTAACTGGATTATTGGACATATGAAGCTAATTTATCATTTCAGACAAGTGCCCTATCATTGAATGGACTGTGTAGTATGTTGTGTATCTTAAAGTACACAAAAGATTCATTTGGCATAATCAGGATAGCAAACTCTCCAAAACTAAAATTTAATAAACTCATGGGTGCCTCAGTTCCTCACATTTTTTTCCATTGACATACATTACAGGGAGTCTCCAGATATAGA
This sequence comes from Mauremys reevesii, assembly GCF_016161935.1. Lineage (NCBI taxonomy): Eukaryota > Metazoa > Chordata > Testudines > Geoemydidae > Mauremys > Mauremys reevesii. The sequence continues at coordinate 76,852,045 of NC_052631.1, forward strand.
AAAATGAGACAGCAAATTGGGAAATGTCTATCCTTCACTATCTTAGCTACTTCCCTTTTCTTTAAATTAAAAAAAGTGCTGTTTTACAAGAACACAGTGGTACTTTCTTTAGTTGCAGAACTAAGATTATATTGTGAGATCTGTTTAATCAGGTGTAACGCTGACAGACACCGGTTGTCGGCAGATGGGATTGAACCAGGGACCTCTGGAGTTTAGTGCATGAGCCTCTACCGCATGAACTAAAAACCAACTGGCTGTTAGCAAACTCATGTTACTAAACTAAACTAACTCTTTCTCGCTCTCTCTCTCTCTCATTTGTTGGTGCCACTAGATGCGACAGAACACCATACCCAGAAGGTGTGTGGGTTACACAGGTCAGTGCAAAAAAAACTAACAAAAGATAATCCTTCCAATGAGATAGTACAGAACAAAATATAAAGTGCCACTAGTCCCAAGTCATAGAACAAACAAGAGCTCATGAACTGCAGAAGTCAAATGTAGTTTTGGTTTTCAAATCAGTCAGTGACCAGCTGATATGACTGACAAGTCATGTGGATTTCCAAGTGAGAAAGCAGTTTGTTAACATTGTACAATTCTCTCAAGCACTAGTTAATAGATACACAGGCACTGAAAGAGTTTTTGGTTGGTTCCCTTGTCAAGTTTCCTTCTCTTTGGCAGATAAGAATTTAATTGTCTTGCAAGTTCTAGAATACCAGAGTACTACCGATATGCTGATGGAGGGAAAATGTACAAATGAAACACACAAATGACATGGGTCATTGTGAATGTGATGCCCTCTTTTTACATTTCAGTAACAACCACCAATTTATTGATTCCTCAGTAGTAAAGTACTACCAACAATGTATCCTATGAATTAAAATAAACTAGAAGCAAGCTCCTAAACTCTTCTAGGAAAGGACCATGTCTTTTTGTGTATTTGATAAGGAAACTAGCACACTTTGAGGTGATACAAAATAATAATGCCCTTGTATGTAAACATTTATTTGAATGAAATTAGAGATAGCTAAACCAAACACATTCCAGCTCTCCTCTAGTGCAAAGTGAAGTTGGTTATGTGAGAAACTGGCCTATGCTGTGGATTTTTAACACAGATGGGATTATGCATTACAAATATTAAAATCCAAATTAATCCAGGCTCCAAAAATCAGAGCATGTAAACTATACGGCAACTACAATATCTCATAGGCCCTTATCATGAAAAAGTGCTTTGGGAGGAAATGATCTTCAAAACAGCACAGCTAAGGTAAAGAATTCTCCAACATATGTTCCAGAATCCCGGCATCCTTGTATCTGTCCACTACCAGCTACTGCTGGATATAGGGGGAGAAAAAGACACAGTCCAGTTTTGGCTATGTGAATCTGTACTTACATGACCCAAGTAATCAACTATGTTCCTTTGTCAGTGACTTGTCCATTTCCTCTTTCTAAATTCCTCTGAGGAGTTTCACTACCTGTCATGTGCACTGCTTGCATGTGGATTTGAAGGCGTTCTGTGTTGATCCTCCACCGCTTTGCCCCCAACTAGCAGAAATGCATACTTTCTGCTGTATTATTTATTCTCTTATACACCCATACTGTGTTCTGAGTGAATATAAGAAACAGATTTAATACAGAGCTGAGTCCAACTGAGCTCATAAAAATAATCTAATATTTAAAGGTTATTTGAAATAACTATTTCCTCCACTACATCATCGTGAGTGAAATTCTCTTTCTACACAACAGATTTAGTGCTGATAATAATTAACCATTTCTCCATCTTCATTAACATGCCTCAACCCTGACCTGGAGGAATCAACTTTGAGAGCAGATGGGGTAGTTCAAATTCCATACAACTCACTCCAGGGCTCCGCTACTGAGACTACTAAATTAGTGTCAATTGCACTACTGTTGTTTACAAATTAGAGCCATGCAATTCAGGGATAACACACAGACAACCAGATTAAGTAAAATAATAATTTGGAGGATAACAACAATTAAACTTTCTATTAAAGTGTGCCAAGGAGTCAGCAGCATGAAGAGGGAGGAAGAAGATCTTTCCACCGGAATGTGTCAGCCTCCCCAAAGACCCAATATTTAAACTAACAAAATGTAGTAAAGGAGACACATTTACTGAGGTGAATGCAGATTACAAGTGGAAGTGTAAACAGTGATAAAGTCACATAAATGTGTTAGTGTAGTTCTTTGAATTACAAGTTTAAAATGTTAAGCAGAATTTATAAGGAAAGAGATATCTGAAGATCTCTGACTATAGAAACTCAGGTAAGAAAAATGCAAACACAGAATGAAGGCTTCCGTCTGGTCCCATGCCAAGATGATGAACAGGTAAAAACAGGCATATTTTATGACCTTCCTCTGTTGAGACTCATTCTCCCATATCTGTCTTCACCCATTGTTTATTGTCATCTCCTGCAGTATTATGACTTTTTCAGATTGTAAGCTACTTGAGGCAGAGCCCTCTCATTATTATTTATTTGTAAAGTGCCATGCACACCTATGGTGTTGCCTTAAAAATAAATTATAATTAGTAGCAGCTCAGGGTGAGATTTAACATAATCTTTTCCAAAAATCAAAACATATCCCATATTTCAGCTAAGACTATATCTTTTATACACACACAAATATGAAATAGAAATTGATTACACTGATTGATTTTTCAAACTTAGCTGGTGCAGGTCTATCTGTCTCTTTAACCCACTCCAGCAACACTGCATTTTTTGCAACCCTAATCTTTTTCAACTCCTCAAATACATCTCAGTTCCTGAAGCAACTGCCTGCTCACCTGACCTATGTGTTCCAATTTCTCAGTGAGGCCTTTTCTGTTTACCTGTTTATTGTGAAAATATGTTATTAACAAACACACACATTTCTATAAAAATCACTAAGGGCCCGATCCTTTCCCTCACTGAAACAGGATTGAGCCCTAAATCATACCAGGCTTGTGGCTTGACATGCCCCTGCATGAAAGGCAGAAAGGTGCAAGAAGCCTTTCTTTTGTCAGGCTGGAACAATCAGAATCCTTGTGTTTATTATGGGCCCCCGAAAGGGAGTTCCCTCTGCATAGTCTTGGGTCCAGAGAGTGCTAGGGGGTAGGGTGGTGTCTCTCTCACACACCCCAGCTGCAATATCTTCTTGGTGCTGCTCATGCCTGTGGCTTCAGTTTCTTTGGCCCTTGGGCAGGCTCCGCACTGGAATTTCTTTATTTATTTCTCAAGCCCACCGGACTATGGGGAGGAGGCTACCATATGGGACATAGTGCCCCAATGTAGTGATATGTCAACACCCCAGTGCTCTTCACAGTGCTGGCCACATGCAGAACAGGAGCTTGTCCTACAGCCTGTTGAAGGACTGTGCTTTGGTGAAACTTCTACGCTCCTGGAGGCATCACGCCTAGCTGAGGCACAACTGTTCCAGGATTTCCACTGGAGGCTATATGCCTCTGCATTACCCTCCAATATGGAGCTGTGTTTTAAAAGAACAACTGAGTCCATTACTTCTACAAGGATAGCAATATGACTACTACAAACAACTATCACTTTCATAAAATAAATCTATGCAGATGCCCCCTTCTGCTCCAGTACTGTAAACATAACTACGCTTTCCTCATGAGATTTTTAGTTGTGCTACAGTCATGTCTCTCTTGCGCCAGCTACTGACTGTATTGTTTCAACTCCTACAATTGTTCATTACCTTTGGGGCCTTGTTGCATTTTTCATAGACAAAAATGACAAATTTCTTTAGTGCTTACTCTTATACTTCTTCAAAACCCACTTGTCTCTTCCCTTTTTATAAGCTGTAGCAAATCAGAAAGATATAGCAGGCACAAATTAATTTGTATTTCAACAGTAGTACCATTTTGAATTATAATAGCTCCCTTCCATTTGCATCTCAAAGCACATTACCAAATTAAGTTTCACAATACTCCTTGTGAGGCAGGCATTCTTACTCCATTTCACAGATGGGGGGAAAGTCACACAAATTGCCCAAAGTCAGAGATGAAGCAATTACAGCAACTGGCATTACATCAGCAGATATTTTGCTCTGAAGTCCACAGTGCGCAGCTGGGAAAGGAACCCAGATCTCTTTAGCACCTAACCTCTTTTGCTGGTGTGACATTCCCATGTCTTAAAAAACAAAAACAAAAACAAAACAAAAAACAAAGACACACAAATAGGGCCTCACAAATCATCAGGCTGGTTTTGCTGGGACACTAGGAGTTTGTGGGATGTCACAGATCTTCAGGCTCAATGGTGTATCTGTGAGACATGGGCTGCTGAAATCAGGGGCTGCTGAAATCTGAGCCCCACTCTGGCTTAGTAGCCCTGTGAATTGTAGGGTCACATCTGGGGCTGCCCTCTGCTTGCTTGGGAATGTGGACATGAGCAGTGGGGGGCTGAAGGGTTCAGCTCCTCCCTGGGGCCCTGGTGTGCACAGCAGGACTGGGGGGGGGCACACACCTGCTGGTGGGGCCCACAAATGCCAAGGCTAGAAATGGGGGCAGCCCTTTCCTTCCTTGAAGCTCGCAATTCTCAGGGGCGGGAGCCCAACAGCCATGGCGGCGTGGCTGGGTCGGGCAGGAAAGGCAGCTGCTGGGAGCCCAGAAGACACCGGGCAGGGCTGGAGGCCGCTTGCTCAGAGGTGGGCCCTCCCCAAACCAGGGCGCTGCAAGCGGAGGTGCGTTGCTGCCCGCTTTGCCCTTGCGGGCGGGCGGGCGGTAATAGCTGCTCCTCCCCCCTTCGGCCCAACCAGGCCTGGCAAAGCAGAGATCTCTCTTCTACGCGCGCCCGCCCGCCCAGAATTCCACCGCGATCCTACCCCCAGCCCGCAGACTTGAGCAGTAGGCCTGGAGATGGGGGCGGGGCTGACTTTCACTGACAGCCAGGCTTGGCCAATCAGAAGCAAGAAACGAGCCTGGCCCGTCCGAGCCGGTAGCCGTTCGTTGCCTTAGCAACGGCGTCTGGCGTCTGGCCTGTGAGTGAGGAGGGGCCGGGCGGGGAGGGAGCGGCTTGGCCCGCTCACCATGGGCACCATTAGGGTCTATTACACCAGCGTCACCGGATCCAGGCAGGTGAGCGGGGCAAGCTCCCCCTCCCCATCTTTCTCCAGCGCCACCCGCTCGGGGCTGCACCCCCCAGCACCCTGGGGCTCAGCGCCACCCTCATGGGTCTTCAGCGCCCTTCCCCAACACCCTGGGGCCCAGCGCCACCCCCTCGGGGCTGCGCCCCCCCCCCAGCAACACCCTGGGGTGCAGCCCCTCCCCCACAGGACTGCCCCCCCCAGTACCACGAGGGATCTGAGTTCCACCCACATGGGGCTACACCTCCACCACCAAGAAAGGTCCCAGTTCCACACACGAGGCCGCACCTCCACCCATCTACAGCACCAAGAGGTACTTTGCCACCCACCCACCAGCACCAAGAAGGGCCTCCTTCCACCTTCAGAGTCACTGCTAGCCTCAAGCATGGCTCCAGCACCCACATAGGGCAGCTCCACCCTAACCTCCCACCCCACTTGAACATGTCTTTCCCCCACCCCCACATGGTGAGCAGTGAAATAGGGTCCTCCCACCTACAAAGGCTGCACCCCCACCACCCACCTACCATGAAGAGATGGGATCTCTGACATCCATCAGGTTCCTAAATGATTCTTGAAACCTGAAAATATTCAACTAATTTTGTTAAAAATATTTGGATACAAATCTTTCGCAGGCTGAGAGCATGCGTGCCAAGGTCCAGTCTGAATAAAACAACTTAAAAGGGAAAAATCTGAGCAATATATACTGCACATGAGCTTTCCTAACTTATTTTTGTTTAGCTATTTAGGTAGAATATTTTAGTGTGAGGGGGTTATTTAAAAAAATAAATAAAACAATTAGGGCTGTTAACAGGAATAATAGACCGTTTTTAAAATTTGTCTTTTTCATCTAGGTGAAGCAGAAACAGGCAGAAGTTACTCGAATTTTGGACATTAACAAAACAAAGTACGAGTTAATAGATGTATCCATCAGTGAACATCTGCTTCAAGAGATGAGGGCGAAGGCTGGTAATCCTAATGCAGTACCTCCTCAGATATTCAATGGTGATGACTACTGTGGAGTAAGAAAAAAAATGTAGATTTTGTTTTTAAACAATAAGGTATTCAATAAGTATGTTTGTGGAGAATGTTGCATGCCTTGAATGAATTTTGCATGCTAACTCACTTCAGCTATCAGATCAATACAATAACAGTATTTTAAAAAGACAAACTTTTATGACCATCCATTTTAGGGATTGAATACTGCCTCCTCCAGCGAGCACAGTGAAGGGCAGCACAGATACTACCGAGAACACCTTGTTCACAAGGAGTTCTGCAGGAGTTGCTAGCCATGTCATTTTTCAGCAAACCAAATCCCTTAAGCCATAGTGCATGCCTGAGAATATTAATTGGGCTTCTTTCTGGCACCAGTTACATCACATACAAGGTTGCTTGTGCTAGCTTTGGGTCTGGTCTACAGTTGGATTAGGCACCAGTGTGGCTGCACTGATGCAAAACACTAGTGTAGATGATTTCTGCAAATACATTTTACCAAGTTATAAACAGGGTAAGTTTCCGCAGTGCAAATCTCACTAGAGGTTCGTATCAGTGAATCTATATCAATGACTAAATTCCAGTGTAGACAAGGCCTTCGTGGCTCTCTGCATGCTTTTTCCTTCTTGTACAATCAGAAACAAGATTAAGCCATAGAAGCTGAATTCTACCCTTATTTAGGTGGGTGAAACTCCAACTCTGTTCATCAGGAGTTACACAACTGTAACAGAGGAAAGACTTGGCCTGAAGTATTTAGCGATACAGCTATATGAAAGATGCTATACAAAACAAATTGTAGTATGTTTTTTCTGTGGCAGGCTTTTAACATGGACATGGCATGTTAATTGTTAACTGTTAATTGTCAGAACCAAAGTTCCATTCCCTTCAAGTTATCTTGTAATTTGTTGGGAATAAGGAGATGGCTAGTATTTTCTGACCATGGATTTGGCATTAGGTATTTGTGTGTGCATTAGATGCAGATGGTCACACTTTTTAAAATCTTTATGTCACAGTTATGAATTGGAGTATGTTAGAATGTTGTTTGTGCAAGACAAAAACAATGTTGCCAGAGGGTAGTGTGTGCAGGTGTTGCTGTTGGGGAAGTGCACATATATATCAGGTTTTATGACAACAGAATTGGGATTTAATGCCATTAGCACATAGGTTTGCATTTCTTTTAGGACTTTGAGATGTTATATGAAGCAACTGAAAATGAAGAAGTTTGGAAGTTTCTGAAGATGGCATCAATAGACAAGCCTGCAAGAGAGGAAATTGCTGTCTAATGGGTGTATCCAGATCTGAACTCCAACAATGCTTCAAGAACCAAATCTACTAAATATATTTATTTATTGTTTTGTTCATTATTCAGGGTAAATAAATCTTATGTATTTTTGTGTTTTAATATTAAAGTATAGCAGATTCAGGTCGTCTTTGATAGACTACACATTGTACCATTCAAAAGCAGTTTTTCAACCCAACTAGAAGATAGATGTCCTCAAGGCTTCTAAACCTCTTTTGTTCTGAAAGCCAACTTACGTTTTCCATGTTTCTCAGAGGTCTTTTATTAAACAAAGTAGTTCATACATATCTTCTTTAGACCTCTGGCATGAGGCGAGCTTTTTCTCTAATACATCATACCTAGAAAGATTATATTGTTAGATTCATTGAGCAGTTTTATTTATGTGGGACATTCAATAAAAGGCAACGAGTATAGTAATTATTAATCATTGTTGGTTTAACTGTAATTCTTTTCTATTGATAGTGGAAGAAAGATGATATGAGGTAGTACTATGGGACAATACTGCATCCTACTGTTACGACACATAGAATTACTTTCATATTCTATATATTCCCTTTCTTGGAAAACATTAGTCTCACTAGCTGAAGCTGTTCCACTGTGGATAGATGATGAGTGATTGGAGCAGGTGGACTGGAACTGGGGTCTCCTACCTCCCATTTATGTGCCCTAATCACTAGACCACAAAGTCATTCTCTCCTCCTACACTTGCTGTCTGGTCCAGTGACTATTTAAGCATATATCCACAGTGGAACAGTCATTGGACCACAGAGAGAGAGAGAGAATGACTCTGTAGTCCAGTGAGTTTAAGTGCCTGCTGGGTTTGTCAGGAGTTTCATGGATCACAGCAGAACCAAACCTGTGACTTTCTCAAATTTGAAAGGGGTATGGGCATGAGACCACAATGCAGAGCCAGCTGTAGTGGAACTAAGTTTAAGAGGCATGGTGTTGAATCCTTACAAAGAGCCTTTCCATTAAGTGTTTTAGTTAAAGAGGTGTTAAACGGGCTTTAAATAAAAATCACTTCCCCTCTCAATTAATCAGATTTAATTTCCTTGGTATTTATGTCAAACCATAGTTGTCCATTCATCCACAGAGTGTCAGGGTACTAATGCTGAAACAAACAAAAATAAACTTCTCTCTCTCTCTCTATATATATATATATTTATCTTAAGCCAAAAAAGGGTGAAACCTACTTTTCCCTCTCTTTGCAGGTCTCCCTTAAATTAGGGAACGGCATGATGAATTATAAGGAAAAGCTAGCATAAGCAAATCATGCCAAACCAACCTAATTTCCTTCTTTGTCAGAGGTATTATCCCACTGGATGGGGGTGGGGGGAAAGCTTTTGACGCAATCCCACATGACATTCTCAAACAAACTAGGGAAATGTGGTCTAGATTAAATTACTATAAGGTAGGTGCACAGCTGGTTGAAAGACCATATTCAAAGAGTAGTTATCAGTGGTTTGCTGTCAAACTAGGAGGACCTATCTACTGTGACCCCATGTGGGTCAGTCCTAGGTCCAGTACAGTTCAATATTTTCATTCATGTCTTGGATAGTAAAGTGGAAAGTATACTTATAAAATTTGTGGATGACACCAAGCAGGGAGAGGTTGCAAGCACTTTGGATGCGAGAACTAATCCAAAATGTCCTTGACAAATTGGAAAATTGATCTGAAATCAAGAAGATGGAAATCAATAAAGACAAGTGAAGCACTGTGCACTTAGGAAGGAAAAATCAAATGCATAACTACAAAACTGAGAATAATTGACTAGGTGATAGTACTGCTGAAAAGAATCTGGGAGCTATAGTGGATCACCCATTGAGTCAATATGATGCAGTTGCAGAAAAGGCTAACATGAGGTGTATCCACAAAAACAACAGGGAGTTCAGTGGCACCTTAAAGACTAACATTTATTTGGGCATAAGCTTTCGTGGGTAAAAAACCCACTTCCTCAGATGCATGGAGTGAAAATTACAGAAGCAGGCAGCATTATATTGTATAATAATAGTGTGGATACAGGCTGCTTCCACTGGAGTGCTACTAGTCCTGCAATGCTTTCCCACAAATGACAAGTTCTCCCACATTTCACTGGGAAAGCATTCATAGACCAGCTCAGTTTACTGAAAGATTCTGGGATATTCCCCCAGAAGTCTTAGTGCCACCCCGAGGGACTGCAGTACCAGTGTGGACACAGCAGCTCAACTGTTATTTTGCAGTGACCACTTTCACTCAAAGTAGACTAACTTGAGAGAAGTAACTTGAGAATAGATAACTCAACTTACCTCTGCAGTGAAACAATAGCCACAAAATTTATAACCCTTAATAAATTGCTAGCGAGGACTCCTCTACATCCAAGTTAAACATGGATTAAATTAGCAGTACATACAGCAGAGGCATTCCAGTTCCCAATATATTTCCAAATAACTTGAGTAATGAGTACATGACACTGAAATGCTTCAACAATATACAGGATAAGAATATGGAAAAAAAAATGAACAAAACTGTGTATAGTAAAAATTTATTATTACAGTGCACACCACTGTAACATGAAACAGCAAGTTAAGTAAACATTAAATGCAGACATGCAGTTTTTATTGCAGATTTTTGGAATTCATTTTTTATTGAAGAGCTTTGCATTTCTGAGTAACAATATTCTTTTCTTTTAAGACTAAATTTTTAAAACAGTAAACAAAACATGAAATGAATCTGTGTTATACAAGTGAAACATATAAAGCAAAAGCAAATGGGATTCCTTGTGATGAGAGACCACAAAAGCCACTGTTCCTAAATGACATTATGGACCACTTATTAAAATACCAAATAATGTCAAGTGAGAGTGGAAGATGCAACAGAACTAAGACACTATTCAAAGACAAGACAGTAACTGTGATAACTGCTCTCAGTTCTGCTTTATTCTGTTTTAGAAACAAGAAAAAAGTTCATCCTACAAATAGGTAAGTAAATATGCCCTTTCCTCATTCAGAAACATTCTTTAAAAACCTAAACACACACATACAAATAATAGTTCAACTGAAAACACATGAATATAGTTTGGAATTCTGGTGACAATGTACAGTACAATTTATGGTTGGGAATTCAGTTTAGTGCTTCTATAGCATCTAGTAGAAAGATTGCTAGCTGGTTTAATCACTAAACACGCAAAGCACATAGACCCTCTGAGAGCTATCATTTGGCTACTGAATCAACCAGCCAGATCAGATATTAGAACTGCAGTGAGTTAGGACTCAATCCTGGAAATCCTCACTCCTATTGGCACTCTTTTATTAGTCAGGGTTACTCACATAAGTAAGGATTGCAGGACCAGGCCCTTAATATGTTGTTTCCTAATCTGCTGATGGAGGATTATTTTACCAGGGAACTTCATTCTGAAGCTGCATCTATATAGCCTGATCTTGTCAGATTCAAACTCAAAACTGCCATTGAACTCAACATGACTTTCACATGTATGAAGACAGCAGGACTGGGCCCCAAGACAAATAATTTTTTTATCTTACAGAGCTGATATAAATACAGAACCTCTAAATAAAGGTGAATGTTAGATTTCTGTCCCACCTACTTAGTATCACTGCAGCAATCGCCACATTACAAAAATGAACTGTGTTTTAGTTTAATGTAATATCAAACATGTGACCCACTGTCCTTCCTGCAACCAGTATGAACATGTCCCACTCTATTATAGACAGGTTCAACCAAGTTCAATATCCACTGTGGCAAAGCAGGCTAGGTTGTCTAACAAGCTTTACTACAAAAGGTGCTGAAGCTGGTTGACCTATCCAGCACACTCTAGATCAGTGGTGCTCAACCTTTCCAGGCTACTGTCCCCCTTTCAGGAGTCTGATTTGTCTTGCGTACCCCCCAAGTTTCATCTCACTTAAAAACTACTTGCTTACAAAATCAGACATTAAAATACAAAAGTGTAACAGCACACTATTACTGAAACATTGCTGACTCTCTCATTTTTACCATATAATTAATAAATCAATTGGCATATAAATATGGTGCTTATATTTCAATATACAGGGCAGTATAAACAAGTCATTGTATGAAATTTTAGTTTGTACTGACTTTGCTAGTGCTTTTTATATAGCCTGTTGTAAAACTTGGCAAATATCTAGATGAGCTGATGTACCCCCTGGAAAATCTGTGTGCCTCGGGGGGTACATGTACCCCTAGTTGAGAACCATTGATCTAGATCAATTAGGTTCAACATTAGTTTGGGGAGGGAGTGTAGATGTGGGGTAGGAACTGTATTTGACACACATTTTCTAACACAGATCATTTAAGTGGTGTGGATACATCGATGAGACTAATAATCTTAATTCCAGCAACAGGGCATGAAACTATTGATATGAATTAATAGTAATGGGGGGGGCGGGGAGGGGAATGTACTCACATTAATTTTGTGGCTGCTACAGATACTGAAATTTTAAAGCAACTCTTTTGGTTGAATATCCTCAGATTTGCTTTGCAAGCTAAACGAAGAGGATCCTTTCCAACACTGAAAATACCAAGCCAAAAACGCCCAACAAAAATCAAACTAATATGAGAAAAAACATTCTAAAACAATTTTATTGGAATGATACATCAATAATTAGTAAGAAAGAAAGTCTGATGCCTCGTCACCTTACCTTCTATATAGGAAAAAAAAGGGGCAGGAAGAAATGTACAAGTTCGTCTTAAGATGCAACATCCATAACTGACATAAAAACATAGTAATGTGAACCACAGAACCAATGTGTTGAGACCACCACACAGGTATATTCTCACCTCGGTCACTCCTAAACACATGCATGAAATCTACATTAATACTAATGAGAGTTCTACACGCAGGCCAAAACAAGAACAGACCACTTAGATATTTTTCAGTTTGTGTTCATGCTTTGTGCCCCAGACACCAGAAGAAATAAGCCAGTTCTTGTCCTCACACTGCTTCCTCAGGAATGCAGATGCAATTTACGTGTTACCACCTGGCAAAGAAGAGGGACTGGAAGGGGGAACTGACATTGCTTTCTTAAAACTTGGCAACTTTCTCAAAGATCAGAAATAGAGATGACCTTGTTTCAGAATGTTTTGTGTCACTGAGCTGACAAAATTCGGCAATAATTTTCAGTTATAGCTTCTTCAAATAATGGATGCAATTCGCAAAACGTAATGCCACATTTTGTTTACACAGGAAACACAGCAAATCATCAGGAGTATAGCAACCTGTGTGTCAAATTCCATTTTCTTCACAAAACTCCTTTCGATATTCTTATTCATTTCCTCAAACTCGTCTACTGATAGAAGAGATACTTTCTTATATATAAAGACTAAATCATGCTGAATCATGAAAGGCAGATACTTGATTTAAAACAACAAAAATAAAACCCCCAACAATAGTCTCCTCCCCTCCCCAGCAATTAATAGTAAGCCTTCAAGAGAGAAAGCACAAAATATGCTATGGGTTCCATCCTGAAGATTAGGCAACATTTAACTGTCCTACTTTCATATACACAGGGACAAGGGTCAGGCATCTGCAAGCAGAAACTACAAAATATCTATTCCCAGGCTCAAAATTAGAAAAACATGGACTAAATGCTAATGTAACTAGCCAGGTTCCAAACAGCATTACAGGCCGAGTCCTGCTCATGCTGAAATCTATGGGAATTTTGCCATTGACTTGTGTGGGAGCCAGACTGCTCTCACAACTGTGCAAGGAAAAACATTTCTCTGCTACTTATTTAGGTGTTGAAAACTACACTTCTTGCACCTGGGGAAATGCAGAGCCCAAAAGAAATATGTTGGCAATAGGAAAATATTTAATTATTCTGTTGTAGAGTATAATTAAGTCTTTACTTCTATCCTGTCACTAATTTTGGATCTTAGAATTATAAATGTCTCAGGAAGCATTTTAAAGCACTGCATAACTTTTATTGCATCAATATAAGTAACTGCATGGCCATGATATGCTACAGTTTGCAAGCGGCATAAAACCTTTATAAGTCTTTTGCTGATCTATACCACGTGATTCTATGTTGTTATAAAGCAGATGAAAATAAAATTTGTGTGCTGTGCTTGTAGAATGCCCCTGCAACTACAGTAAAGGCTACATATATCATTGTTTTATGGTGTCGATGCATTCTGGAAGGAAGAGTGGTTTATACTGTGCAAGATATTTAAAAATCACACATGTACATTTTAAAACTACTCCTTACCACTTCAGGTGCACCTATAATTAGGATTTTAAATCAGTCTTCATGATTTTCCAGTGGATGGCCATAATATGCAGGCTATGTGAATTCCCCTTTGCCAAATATATGATGTATACCTAAGGCATGGAATGGGTGAATATTGCACTTGGTGAATTCACGGATACAGAATGCTGTTCTTTAATTGGATTCACTAATTCCATGGCAATACAAATCAACTTTTAAAACTTGAAAGAAACCCCCCACACTCAATTACAATACTTCTTACAACTCAAACATTTACTTTTAGTTCCCCATATGAAAAACTACTATATGCAACTAGTAACGACTAGAACGTGCAACCAAATGCCTAAAACTATAAACAATGTGACCCTGTAGAATATTACATTAAAGGCTTTAGCTCTTACACATGTAAGGAAATGCCATTTCTGGCCATTTTGGCTTATTTGTGATACTGCCTAGGAATTAGTCCATATTGTATTTCACTGAAGTGCACTAAATCTAGCACAGACACGTAATCAAGTCATGGTTAGAGAGCTATGTGGTGAACGTGCCAATGGAAATGTTATCCACTGCTCAATCTCTTTTTTTGTGGAAAAGGCCCACATTGGTCGCTTAAATGAGAAATACATGGCAATGTTTGTTTTTGTTTTTTTAGAGCTGTACAATGTGTTACAATACAATTTTAAATCTTCATTCTACAAAAGAGCAAATGTCATAATTTCCATAAGCGATTGCAATGGTTACTACACTACACAACACTTAGAATTTCATTTTAAGCCACAATTTAAAAAGACATTGAGAAATTACTGTCTTTTTGTATTGTTCAATAACATTTGAGGCAATTCAGGCACTAGAGTTATTTGATAAGGTTTTATGTTGTTGATTGTTTTCTCCTATGTTTAAATAGCTGGATATTTAGGTGTAAGTTTATCTGCAGAATTAGTACTAAAATAGGTTTTCTTTAAGTTTACAAAAAATGGACGCAATTGCCCAGACATAGTTTAAACCACTTTAAATCAATCATTTCTAATTGATTCAGTTATCTATGCTTCTAACTTTGCAATAGTGTCTTCCATGCTCTCTACCCTAATGTTCCCATATTCACCGTGTTCAAATTTATATTCATGTACCGTGGATGCTGCAAGCACCAATCAAAATGTTAGAAATTAAATCTATTTTTCTTGAAGCAGAGACAATTTTCTATTTTATAAAAAGCTGTGGAAGTTCTCTTTACAGAACATTTAAGGCAGTTGAGATTCATGCTTGCTGCTTCGCCAGTGCTTCAGCTTCCTGAAATAATAAAATAAGGATTAATAAGTACTTTATCAAAGGTAGCAATCTGTACATATTTGTTACGAGTGGACATCTGTACTACATGATAAAAAAATCACAGTGATATATAGCCAAAAAAGCAAGTCGCCCTGAGCCTTCAAGTCAAATGAAGATCTCCCATTTACTTCTCTGGGGCAAGGTCCTGCCATACATTGATAAGGGCCCACTCCCCTAAAGTGCTAAGTATCCTCAGCTTCCACTGAATTCAAATGGGAGTTGCAGGTGTAATCAAAGAATGCATGTTCTCTCCACTAGCTACTAGGTTTTCCAGACCATGATAGGTCATGTTTGCTATCCAAATGGTGTGTTAAAAGTAAAAGATCAGATTTAATATTTTCTTTCATTATTCATGTTATGCTACAAAAAAATGATTAAAACATTGTTAAAGCCTAGAGGATGACAGACTTTTTGAAGCATGACTGCTAGGTAAGATGGGGGAGGGGGGAACTTTGTATAAAAAAGCATGAAGCAATTTCAGTATGGAAATATAAAACAGGTTCTTGGAGAGATTTAATTTACCATCTAAATTAATACTATGATGCAGTGAGAAGTGGCTAATTAACTTTGTCGTAACAGAAACAATGTAACAGACGTCAACTAAGCTCTAGAATTGCTTAGTAATGAGAATTTTCAGAAGAAACGGTAAAAAAAATACCCCACACCGTCTGGTCTTCAGTTTTCAGAAGGAAAGGGAATAGATTGACAAAATGGAAGGAACGCAAAAGGAGACTTACTTTTCTCAAAATCACTTTTGCTATTGTCCTTATTTCTTAATAAAAATTAAGATTAAATTTAATTAGATTTTAATGCCAATTAGATCCACTATAAGTTTCTTCACACTAAGGGCCAGATTTCCAAGACCTCAGCACTCAGGATCTTCCACTGTGGTACTTATGGCCAGATTTTCAAAAAGAGACCATCACACAATGTGCTGAGCTTTTTTGAAAATCTGGCCATTTATTTTGGTGCTTAAATGGGAGCAGAGCTCTTTTGAAACTCTGGCACTACACATCATGAGCGTGAACAGTTCTGTCTGGTTTACAAATATGCAATAGAAGTAAATCAATACTCAGAAAAGAGAAATCTATGCAAAATTTTTACAAAATTCCTCACATGAAGGAGAAGAGAAGAGGCACAGTGATTGACTTCAGCCAAAGGGGAGTACGTGCCCTGCATATTTCCATAATCTTAGAATTGGTGGGTGATTCTAGGTTTTTGGGGTTTTTTTGGCCATTTGCCTGTGTATCATATCTTACTCCCTTTAAATTCAAGAGCGTGGGAACAGCGTGTAGCTCTGCACCACTGATTCAGGTCTCCTATACTCCCTGTAATCTGTACTCTGCTCTGATGGCAGAGCATCAATCACCTGGTGGTATGGGAGGCATCCACACAATGTTTATTCATTGGGGAGGTGGCACAGAAGGAGGGTGGGAAAGGAGCAGAGAGGAACGAGGGGCAATAGGACAGGGGAGGAAAAAGATGCCCCATGTTTTCCAGAGAGTAGCAGTATCTCACAGGGCAGCATGGAACAGATGAAAGGTGTTGTGCTTCTTGTCAGTTTCTAGCAGCTCCCTCTGGCCAGAGGCCAGCCCGCTATGCCAGAGAGAAAGGCACCACAGTCCAGCCCTTTGGGAGCAGGGAGCTCAGAACACCCCTCCCATCACAAAGTGCACTCCATAGAAAACACATGGCCCTATTTCTCTCAAAGGTCAATCAACTTCCCTTCTTTCTCAGACCCAAACCTGCAAGATATTTAGGAGGGGCTCAGCTCTTCAGAGGATCGGGCCCCTTGCTACTCTCCCCTTTCAAAACCTTCCTTAAAGCTAGTTTCACCCATGATGCCTTTCACTGAGCACACTGTCAGCCCTTAACAAACAATGAGTCATAAGCTTTAACTCCTCAAGTCATGCATGCATGCAAGAGACCAGCATCCCTTGAAGCCTGGAACATTAATGTATCAAGCTGTCTGTATTTACTTTATTCCAGTGTTATCTATAGGATCATGTATTTCCCCCCCTAAGTGTGCAGAGCATTGAACAAACCACTGATGCTCAATAAGTAGCTATTTGTTTCTCTAATAATGTTGTATTGTAATGTCCTAATGCTCTTCACTTTACATAACACCTTTGTACAGCTGTCAAACAAATTCTCTGAATCTCTCACGGAACACAGAGGGCGTGCTGTCAAAACTCATCTCTCCCAGATGTGTGGTATGCAGCTGCTCTGATACCTCCTTCCATTTTACATAACACTGTTCAAAGGGATTATGTAGATAGCTATTATATAATGTAGCCAAGCATGGTTCCTCCAGCTGCAAGGATGTTTTCCTTAACTGCCATACACTGATATCCAAACATTTTAAGGTAAATTTCTCATTTTAACTAACAGCCAATCAGTCTGATCTGCTAGCATTTAGTGGGAGCACACTTGCCAGAAGTTTGGCTGATAGCAAAAGTAATAGCAACTCTGTGGGTACAAGTCACATAGTATAGGGTTATCTCCCATTTACTAAATGGTCCCCTAAAAATTTAAGGCAATATAGGGATTAAATAAATAATACTACTGCACCTGTTTCTCTCTTTTTTACAATGATCTTTTCCTTCCAATCACCCTTAATCAGGCTGACAAATGGCCGCACCCACCAGGAGTGTGCGTTTTCCTTCACTGCAGTTAAGTGTCGGTCAAAGAATTAATCAAGTTGGTTATGTCATCTGTGATGTTTCTACATGGGACATCAGCGATAGCACCCTACAGGATCCAGCCCTCTAAGTGCCCACCAGTCCCACTGAACCTCATTGACTTCAGTGGGAGGGGAGCATGCTCAGCACCTTCCAGAACCAGGTTCAGTTTGAGCAATCTGCTTCTATTGATAGATACACAGTTCACTGACTTCAGTGGGGCTGCATGGCTGGAACAGAACAGAATCTGGCCCAGCGTGTTTTTGTCTTTCAGTCTGACTGAACTCCTTGGGGGCACATCGAGTGCGGAGCCCAAGTAGGCAGGCTGTGTGCGCAGAGATTTCTGAGCACATGGTGTGTATGTGGGTGTGTAGGAATTCTCTTGTCACAGCTGTGGGACTGCTCCACAGCTCCTACTGCAGCAGCTCCTGCTCTGGCAGGTCTGGCCTGCTCCCAAAAGCTCTGAGAATGACATCGCTCACAGAGCCAAAGTCTTCGCTGTAGAAATCGGGCCCTCCTACGTGGTAGAAATGCACTGGTTCCACTGCACGCAGGGACCTCAATGCCTGGAGGGCTGGGGCTAGGATTTGCCCCCAGAGAGTTTTTTTGCATGAGCAAAAAGTGATTGCAGGTACGAGTGACTGGGGCTAGTTTTTGTGCATTTGTCCAATCTGCACAGATTCTGTTCAATATTCTGCAGATGCTCCCAAAACCTGACATGGGTGCATTTAAAATATCCCTAAGGAATTTAAATAAGTATTGCATTGTGCGCAATTGGCTTTTTGACCCCACTAAACATTAATATGGGCATGTACCACTGTCTTTTGTTACTCTGGGACTTTGTAGATCTGAGACACAGAAAGAATGGGCCATATTCATCGCTAGTGTAACTCCACTGATATCAATGGAGCTACCTCAGGAGATCAATCTTGAGCCTCAACCTGACTGCAACTGCACCTGTTAATACTAACTGCTCACAGACTATCTTAGCTCAGGCGTCTGGATGAAATGTATGCAGAATGGAGCATTTCAAGTCACCTCCTAATTCTTAAATAAATAAAGTTTATCTATGTGAACAAAAGGGCTGGTACTAAAAACCTTAACAGTGACTCAGGAATCCTAATGTCCTCCAGTAAAATGCATAAAGCATTCATGTCCTATCACATCAAAATCAAGGGAGGAATTCAGTTTGGTGGATCTGTATTTCAGCAACCCACTTTATAAATGGTAAAGAAAAGACACAGCTTCAGGTAATGGAGGGTGTGGAAGAAAAGAACATTCTAAGATTGATCTATCTATGGCAAATCGCTTGCAAAAAACCTGAGCAGCATATTCAAAACATGTTCTGTTGACATTCAAATAAACAAGCCACTAAGATTTTGCTTTTTAAAATTTTTTTTTTTTGCCTCTCTTTCAATTTCTTTTTCCCAGGATTCTAGTGAAATTTACTAGACTGGAAGTTCCTCTGAGCAGGGATTGTGTACAGAAGACACTGTCCAAAGTCAACAGACATCAAATACTAATGCAGGGCCTGATCTAGCTCCTATTTCAGTCAACAGGGGCTTTGTCATTAACTTAAATGGAATCAGGATTGGGGCCACTGTGAAGTTACAAAACTAATGTCAACTATTACAGTAACAAGTCTGCACAATGAATCATCCTGGTCTAAAGGTTTTGTGTGAGTGTGAGAGAGAGAGAGAAGACAAGCCTCTTGGTAAATCCTCCAAATACATGGAGCAGTAACGCCCATGCTCAAAGCAAAAGTCTTTAGAAAGTGAATGTCAGATCCACTGGAATACAAACACACAGCAACCACAACACATTAACAGACAAAACATGACATTACCTATTGTGATTGGACAAGGACAAAAGAGCTATGAACAGGCTTGCTGCTTCGCAAGCAACCCCTTGTGACCTGCAGGTCGCTACACAGGTAGTCTACCTCAGTTTCCCCTCAATGACTCACAAAAGAAGTCTCTGTTCAGAAATACTCCTCCTTGGGGTCTGGTTTCATGGGCATGACATTCAACATAAACACACACAAAAAGTCTAACCATAGCCTTAAACTGAGTACAGCGCCTCCTCTCTTAGGTACTGTCTCAAAACTCCCCAAGTGTCTCAGGAACTTTCCTGCTTTGGCAAGCCACTCCCAGTCCTTCATTGCTGGGGCAACTCCTCATACTTCTCTGGAGTCTGCTCTCCCTAGCCCTCTGACTTCCAGGCCAAAACTTTTCCCCACTAGCAAAGGGTCTCCTGCAAGAGCTTCTAGCTCATTGCATTTCCTCTGCCATAGCTTCCTTCAGTTCTGCCTCCTCAAACACTCCCCACTCGCTGCAGGTTCCTGCTGCACTTTACAAGGGAATCATCTCATCCCCTCTGAAGTGTGCCTATTTAGTAACTAGTGGGGCTATCAAGTGATTAAAAAAATTAATGGTGATTAATTGTGCAAATAAAAAAATCTCAATTAATTGTGCGACTAATCACGCTGTTAAATAATAATAGAATACCATTTAAATATTTTTTGATGTTTTCTACATTTTCAAATATACTGATTTCAATTACAACACAGAATACAAAATGCACAGTGCTTACTTTATATTAATTTTTATTACAAATATTTGCAAACTAAAAAAACAAAAATAGTATTTTTCAATTCCCCCACTACAAGTACTGTAGTCAAATCTCTTTATCATGAAAGTTGAATTTAATGTAGAATTATGTACAAAAAAATACATTAAAAAATAAAACAATGTAAAATGTAAAGCCTACAAGTCCACTCAGTCCTACTTCTTGTTCAGCCAATCGCTCAAACAAACAAGTTTGTTCACATTTAAGGAGATACTCCTGCGCCCTTCTTGTTTACAATGTCACCTGAAAGTGAGAACAGACGTTCGCATAGCACTGTCATAGCCGGCGTCACAAGGTATTTACATGCCAGATGCGCTAAAGATTCAGACGTCCCTTCATGCTTCAACCACCATTCCAGAGGACACGCATCCATGCTATAACAGGTTCTGCTCGATAACGATTCAAAACAATGCGGACCAATGCATGTTCATTTTCATCATCTGAGTCAGATGCCACCAGCAGAAGATTGGTTTTCTTTTTTGGTGGTTCAGGTTCTGTGGTTTCCTCATCGGAATGTTGCTCTTTTAAGACATCTAAAAGCATGCTCCACACCTCGTCCCTCTCAGATTTTGGAAGGCACTTCAGATTCTTAAACCTTGGGTCGAGTGCTGTATCTATCATTAGAAGTCTCACATTGGTACCTTCTTTGCGTTTTGTCAAATCTGCAGTGGAAGTGTTCTTAAAACAAACATGTTTTGTTTGTCATCAACCGAGACTGCTATAACATGAAATATATGGCAGAATGAGGGTAAAACAGAGCAGGGGTGTAGTGGGGTGGTCATCCCGCTCATACCCTGTAGGGGTTAAAGCAGCCCTGGAGAGGGCTGTGGCAGAAAAGCTAGGCTGATTGGGAAAACAGCCACAGCGGTAGCCAGTGCAATCAGGGTCCAGCTGGCCCTTATAAGAGGGCAGTGGGCCAGAAAAAGACACATTCTCTCTAGCTTCAGAGAGAGAAGGACCTGGCTGCCTGGGAAGCTGAGAAGGGTATCTAGAGCGGAGTAGTGATGGGGAAGGGCAAAGGGAGCTGGGGAGCTCCAGCCTAGCAAAAGCCCCAGGCTGCAGGCCGCGTTAAGGGCCCATAAAGGTACTGGGGCTGCAGAGGGGCAGCCCGGATTTAGGCAGAGGCAGCTGGTCCAATCCCCCTTCCCGATGATGAGTGGTTTATAGACTGGAGTCTGCCCCAGGGAGTGGGGGCTAGATGATGACTGGCCACTGAGGCAAGATGGGGGTAGGAGGTTGGGGGTTCCCCGGGATGGGGAGACACAAATTGAGGGTTACTGCGGGGGGCAGGACCCTGACCTAGAGGGGCACCAGGGTCCTGGAGGGCCATGGGGCCAGCGGCAGGCGGGACACCGGTCTGCAGAGGGCACTCTGGGCTGGGAAGAGCTAATTCCCTAGACGACCAGCAGGAGGCGCCGCACCGGTGAGTTGTCACCCCGCCACAAGGGGACATAGAACTCTCCCCCAAGGAGTTCAGTCACAAATGTAATTAACACATTTTTTTTAAAACGAGCATCATCAGCATGGAAGCATGTCCTCTGGAATGGTGGCTAAAGCATGAATGGGCATATGAATGTTTAGCATATCTGGCACGTAAATGCCTTGCAATGCTAGCTACAAAAGTCCCATGCAAATGCCTGTTCTCACTTATTGGTGACACTGTAAATAAGAAGAGGGAAGCATTATCTTCTGTAAATGTAAACAAACTTGTTTGTCTTGGCCGTTGGCTGAACAAGAAGTAGGACTGAGTGGACTTGTAGGATCTAAAAGTTTTAGATTGTTTTGTTTTTGAATGCAGTTATCTAACAAAAAGGAATCTACCTTTGTAAGTTGCACTTTCACGATAAAAGAGATTGCACTACAGTACTTGTATGAGGTGAATTGAAAAATACTATTTCTTTTGTTTATCATGTTACAGTGCAAATATTTGTAATAAAAATATAAAGTGAGCACTGTACATTTTGTATTCTGTATTGTAACTGAAGTCAATATATTTGAAAACGTAAAAAAATCCCAAAATATTTAATAAATTTCAATTGTGATTCTATTGTTTAACAGTGCGATTAAACTGTGATTAATCACGATTAATTTTTTTAATTGCGATTCATTTCTTTGAGTTAATCGCATGAGTTAACTGCGATTAATCGATAGCCCTAGTAACTACGATTTGCTGTCCCTCCCACCCTCCCCCCCCAGGGCCTCTAGCCTATAAACAGGGTCAGCCACCCTGTTACAAGAGTGTAAATAAAAGTTGTATACATTAGTCTGAAACAATACAGAATACCACCTACCTTTGAACCAGGAGGAGCAGTCAAGCCTAAAAAAGCATACACTGCATTATTCTCTCTAGCTTCGAAGAAAGCTTCATAATCCTTCATGGAAGAGAGGGGGAGAGGGAGAGAGAGAGAGAGAGAGAAAGATTATGAGCCATCCAAAAATAAAGGATTAGTTCGCTATAGTTTACCCAAGTCCACACTGAGCAAACAAACACTTCAGGACTTGTGTGGCCTAAAGCACAATTCAGACGGTCAATTCATATTTCTAGCACTAATTCTGGTATCCGTAAATTTAAAATTTAGTACTTGAGAAAGATGCCAGGATGGCAACAGGTAAACCACAAGCAGTGAGAGCTTCACCAGTATGCCTTGACCTTGACTGGAAAGCACCACATTCATGGCAATTCAGTCCTTGGTCTCTGCTGTTACTGCTGATAATTGTGCCAGATGAAGGCAGCAAATGCTATGGCATGGACGCCTCTCCACAAGGACAGAGCTGAGCCCCCTAGCTCCCCTTGTTTCATCAGGGGAGATGTCAACGTGTTGCTACTAATCTGAGACAGCTTCAAACCTATTATCTGAAAATGAAAAGCTACACTTCTTCGTGTTACTAATCCTCAAGTCACAGCCTTGCCATTACACTGGCATTGTTTTCAATGCTTTTGTGTATGTGAATGCACAAAAGCAAGTGGTTCTCCTCACTCTAAAGGCAAACATCTGCCTTTACACACTGCTTTGAGGTAAGCTCGGTTAATGCACTAACCCAGTAAACACTAGATTGTCTCTGCCTCATAATGTTTGGTGCTCAATTAAAGTTACTGAACTGCAGCACTAACATACACAGCCCCTTCTCGGGAGGCAAGGGGAGCTGGAGAATGAGGGAGAAACCACCACCACCACACACACCCTGCTTTCTGTGTATTTTCTAACACACAGAATGCAAGTCTGCCTTGAGCACAGAGACTCTATCCACACTTATCAGACCCATGAGCAAAGAGCTACACAATGAAACTGGTTTTGACAAACACAGTTGTGAAACACTGGCTAATCACGCTTAGGAGGCTTGCATAAGCCACCCGTCACTTCGATTACCACACACATCTCTAGCTCTGATTTCCAAAGTCACATTACAGACCTAATGCAGGATTTTTTTCCTACCCTTTCTCCCCCTTTTCACTGAAGCTGTAACACTGATTCTCTCTGCGTCTGATGGGGATGCTTTTGATGCAAGAATCCTGGCAAGCCATCTAGCTGTGGAATGCCAGTAATATGGAGAATGCTGAGTTGTGGGTTGAAGTTAGTGAGGGAGCTGCCATTGAGGGCAGGCTGCTTCACATGCCCTTCCATGAACAGGCGGAAGCATGAGAAATGAGCTGAATCAAAATGCTGTAGACTAGAATCTGCAGGGGAATGCTGTGGGCAGGAGCAATATCCCATGAGGCACTGTGGCAGTTGGGAAGAGAGGGCGAAACAAGGAACTACCAGTTTGTGTGAATTGGAGATCGCAGACGTCCGACTGTTAAATTTGAACGTGTAACTTTCAGGTTTTAGTTTTTTAAATAACGTGTACAGATTTGTTAAATCCTCCCTGAAGCCCTTAGGCTGATACATGCTGGAGTCGTTTGATAACAAGTGTTTTGATTGTCCTGCTTCTGCGTGGTCCAGCAACCTGATTCCTAGCACAACTACTAGGAAAGCAACCTGTTCAGCTACAGAAGAGGGTGACCCTTGCATGGCAAGTTATTGATGCATAGAGTTTATAATTGCAGTTTATAAGTGTGAGCAACAAGGCTGATGTCAAGGTGGGAGTCTGCTATACACCACCAGACCCGGGGGTAGGGTAGATGAGGCTTTCTTCCAGCAACTAACAGAAGTTACTAGATCACAGGCCCTGGTTCTCATGGGAGACTTCAATCACCCTGATATCTGCTGGGAGAGCAATACAGCAGTGCACAGACAATCCAGGAAGTTTTTGGAAAGTGTAGGAGACAATTTCCTGGTGCAAGTGCTGGAGGAACCAACTAGGGGCAGAGCTCTTCTTGACCTGCTGCTTACAAACCGGGAAGAATTAGTAGGGGAAACAAAAGTGGATGGGAATCTGGGAGGCGGTGACCATGAGATGATCGAGTTCAGAATCCTGACTCAAGGAAGAAAGGAGAGCAGCAGAATACGGACCCTGGACTTCAGAAAAGCAGACTTTGACTCCCTCAGGGAACTGATGGGCAGGATCCCCTGGGAAAATAACATGAGGGGGAAAGGAGTCCAGGAGAGCTGGCTGTATTTTAAAGAATCCTTATTGAGGTTGCAGGAACAAACCATCCTGATCTGTTGTAAGAATAGTAAATATGGCAGATGACCAGCTTGGCTAAATAGTGAAATCCTTGCTGATCTTAAACACAAAAAAGAAGCTTACAAGAAGTGGAAGACTGGACAAATGACAGGGAGGAGTATAAAAGTATTGCTCAGGCATGCAGGAGTGAAATCAGGAAGGCCAAATCACACTTGGAGTTGCAGCTAGCAAGGGATGTTAAGAGTAACAAGAAGGGTTTCTTCAGGTTATGTTAGCAACAAGAAGAAAGTCAAGGAAAGTATGGGCCCCTTACTGAATGAGGGAGGCAACCTAGTGACAGAGGATGTGGAAAAAGCTAATTTTTTTATGCTTTTTTTTTTTGCCTCCGTCTTCACGAACAAGATCAGCTCCCAGACTACTGCACTGAGCAGCACAGCATGGGGAGGAGGTGACCAGCCCCCTCTGGAGAAAAATGTGGTTCAGGACTATTTAGAAAAGCTGGAGGAGCACAAGTCCATGCGGCCGGATGCACTGCATCCGAGGGTGCTAAAGGAGTTGGCGGATGTGATTGCAGAGCCATTGGCCATTATCTTTGAAAACTCATGGCGATCCGGGGAGGTCCCAGGTGACTGGAAAAAGGCTAACATAGTGCCCATCTTTTAAAAAGGGAAGGAGAAGAATCCGGGGAACTACAGGCCAGTCAGCCTCACCTCAGTCCCTGGAAAAATCATGGAGCAGGTCCTCAAGGAATCAATTCTGAAGCACTTAGAGGAGAGGAAAGTGATCAGGAACAGTCAGCATAGATTCACCAAGAGCAAGTCATGCCTGACTAACCTAACTGCCTTCTATGATGAGATAACGGCTCTGTGGATGAGGGAAAGCAGTGGATGTGTTATTCCTTGACTTTAGCAAAGCTTTTGATACGGTCTCCCACAGTATTTTTGCCAGCAAGTTAAAGAAGCATGGGCTGGATGGAAATCTGGCTAGATCGTCGGGCTCAACAGGTAGTGATCAATGGCTCCATGTCTAGCTGGCAGCCGGTATCAAGCGCAGTGCCCCAAAGGTTGGTCCTGGGGCTGGTTTTGTCCAATATCTTCATTAATGATCTGGAGGATCTCGTGGACTGCACCCTCAGCCAGTTTGCAAATGACAAATGGTAGATACGCTGGAGGGTAGAGATATCATACAGAGGGACCTAGACAAATTAGATGATTGAGCCAAAAGAAATCTGATTAGGTTCAACAAGGACAAGTGCAGAGTCCTGCACTTAAGATGGAAGAATCCCATGCACTGCTACAGACTAGGGACTGAATGGCTAGGCAGCAGTTCTGAAGAAAAGGACCTAGGGGTTACAGTGGACGAGAAGCTGGATATAAGTTGATAGTGTGCCCTTGTTGCCAAGAAGGCTAACAGCATTTTGGGCTGTATAAGTAGGAGCATTGCCAGCAGATTGAGGGACGTGATCATTCCCCTCTATTCGACATTGGTGAGTCCTCATCTGGAGCACTGTGTCCAGTTTTGGGCCCCACACTACAAGGAGGATGTGGAAAAATTGGAAAGAGTCCAGCGGAGGGCAACAAAAATGATTAGGGGGCTGGAGCACATGACTTATGAGGAGAGGCTGAGGGAACTGGGATTGTTTAGTCTGCAGAAGAGAAGAATGAGGGGGGATTTGATAGCTGCTTTCAACTACTTAAAAGGGGGTTCCAAAGAGGATGGATCTAGACTGTTCTCAGTGGTACCAGATGACAGAACAAAGAGTAATGGTCTCAAGTTGCAGTGTGGGAGGTTTAGGTTGGGTATTAGGAAAAACTTTTTCACTAGGAGGGTGGTGAAGCACTGGAATGGGTTACCTAGGGAGGTGGTGGAATCTCCTTCCTTAGAGGTTTTAAAGGTCAGGCTTGACAAAGCCCTGGCTGGGATGATTTAGTTGGGGATTGGTCCTGCTTTGAGCAGGGGGTTGGATTAGATGACCTCCTGAGGTCCCTTCCAACCCTGATAGTCTATGATTCTCTCTGCTGTGCATGTTGCACATATACACACAGAACATGCATCCCCAGGTAAAACAAGCAGGCACCAATTCATGTTTACAGTGGAACTGATAAAAATAGAAAGGTGGGGGTCCATGTATAATTTAAGTTCCTGCAAGCTGAATTCCTGTGATTTGGATCCAGCTTTCAAGTAACTGCCAAGTAGAATCATCACTCATGAGAATTTTTGCAGCAACAGAGTGCTGCTCTCTTGGCATTCCTCCTCCAGCTGATGATCCTTTACACATAAAAAGAAACGACATCTATCTTAGCCTATTAGGATCTGAGCAAGTAGCTTAATCTCCCATTAACATCAATGGAAACAGGGGATCTCATCGTCTGGTAGGATCAGAACCTATGGGAACCATACTCTAGACCAGTGGTTCCCAAACCGTGTTCGGCACGATGTGAAGAGGTGTTCCATGAAAGAATTGTAATTAAAAAATAGGGTCTTTAAATTTTATTTTATTTTAAATTTGGCATATTTGAAGCGTACTGTACAACTCTTTTTGAATGACTATAATTTAAACATAAAACTCTTTTTACGGTTATTGATAGATCTTGTACTGAATATCATGGCGTAAAGAGAACGTGGCAGGCAAGCATATTGACGTCTACCCCTTTCGGGCACATTTCAGTTAGTGACGTTGTACCCCTTCCACGCGAGGCTGTGCAAACTGCAGTGGTACGCACACACCATTCTCTTTACACAATGGTGAACATAACATTCACTCAACATGTTGAAACCTGTGGGTCTTTACCGTGTGTGCGATAAGCACAACTGAACTAGCTTCGCCGAAACAATATAAATATTTGTGACAAAGAAAATTCGACAAAAATCAGTATTTCTAAATATTGTTACTAAACCTAATCACCATGGATTTGTGGCTAAAACAAGGAACTTTGAAACAAAAAGCAAGTTCTTCTGGTAGTCCAACTGTGGCCAAAATAAATGAGCAGAATATTGTGACACTTCAAAGTGCGGATGAACAATCACAGTCTTTTGTTACCAAAATATCTGTTAGTACTAGTGAGTTATCCAAGGTGAAAGAATTTCCACCGAAGTATATCAAAAAACAAGAAGCAGCCGGTGTTAAAAGACCGAAACGAAAATATGATGAAAGTTATTTGTCTTTCGGTTTTACATGTGTTGGAAATAAAGATGTTCCTGATACACAGTGCGTCATGTGCAACAAAATACTAGCAAACAGTTCGTTGGCTCCTGCTAAACTTCGTAGGCATTTGGAAACCAAGCATGCTGAATACTAAGACAAAGATGTAAGTTTTTTCAAGAGGCAGTGTGACTCACTTGGAAAATGTAAACTTTCGATGATTAAAATTGCTAAAACAGACAACGAAAGTGCAACAGAGGCATCTTATCGAGTAATTTACCGTATAGCACTTCCTGGAGAAGCTCATGCTATTGGAGAAATGCTTATCAAGCCTTGCGCGAAAGATATTGTAACATGCATGTTGAGCGAGCAGTCTGGTAAAAAAAATGTATGCTGTACAGTTGTCAAATACTGTTGCACGCCGTATTAAAGATCTTGCCGATGACATAGAAAAAGAGCTAGTTTGCCGACTGAAAATTTGCCATGAATATTCATTGCAGCTAGATGAGTCCACTGACGTTTCAGGACTTGCTGTGCTACTAGTATTTGTCCAATACAGATTTAATAATATTATTGAAGAGGGCCTGCTCTTATGTGAATCTCTACAAAGCAACACAATTGAAGAAGAAATATTCAACTGCATCAACAATTTTATCAGAAAGCATGAAATTAGTTGGGGAAAATGTATTGATGTATGTACTGACGGTGCTTGGGCAATGATCGGGAAGTTGAAGGGAGCTGTAACGCGAATCATAAGTGTGGCACCAGAAAGCACTAAGAGCCATTGTGTTCTACACAGACAAGCATCTGCAGTTAAAAAAAATACCAGCATATCTGAAAATTGTGCTTGATGAAGCAGTACAAATTATCAATGTCAAATCTCGACCACTTCAATCCAGGTATTTAAAATTTTCTGCGAGGAAATGGGTAGTCAGCACAAAGTGCTTCTTTTATATACGGAAGTGAGGTGGCTATCCAGAGGAAAAGTGCTTGCGAGGCTTTTTGAGCTTCGTCATGAACTACTGGTATTCTTCCCTTCAGATAATTCAGGATGAAAATTTAATGGCTGTCTGACAAATTCCTCGCAGCTAATGAGACTTGTGTATCTTGCAGATATTTTTGCAAAATTAAATGAAATTAATCTGTTGCTGCAAGGAAAGAATGTGACTATTTTTACTACAATGGATAAAATTTCGCCATTAAAAAAGAAACTGGAATTCTGGGCATCTTCTGTAGAACAGAATAACTTCGACTGCTTCCCTACACTACATGAATTTCTGACTGAAATAAATTCTACAGTCCATGAAGAAGTTTCCAGCACCATTTTACAGCACTTACCTGACTTGCAGGCCTCTTTATTAGAATATTTTCCTACAACTACTGATAATGCTTGGGTTCGAAATCCATTTGTAATTACAGCCAAACCAGTTGGCTTTACTGCGCACGATTATGGAAGCCTAATAGACTTAATTTCTGACTCTGATTTGAAACAAAAGTTTAAGGATCTTCTGCTGAATAATTTTTGGAGCAGCCTATAGAAGAGTACCCTAATGTGGCTAAATGTGCAGTTCGAGTGCTCCTTCCTCTTGCTACAACTTATTTGTGTGAGATGGGATTTTCGTATTATACTGCAACAAAAACCAAACATAGGAATACACTTGATGCTGCGCCTGACATGAAGATTCAACTTTCCAGCATTATTCCTAATATTAAGCGAATTTGTGATAGAAAAATGCAGAAATACCAATCCCATTAAATCCAAATTTGTATTTCTGTTTATAAAAATAGATTTTTCTAGTAAAAATCTAATTTGTTTGGTGTTAGTGTATATTATAAACACACAGGTTTTTTTTTAAGTAGAACACTGTTTAATTTTGACTCTCGCACTTGATTTTTGTACTACTTTATACACTCTTTCCAGTTAGAAATTGTTAGTTCTAGTTATTTTAAATTTGTATTTTTGCTTTGTTTTATAATAAAATATATTTGAGCCTAAATAACGCAATTTTTTATTTGAAAACCAAACGACTACAAAATATTATAAGTGTTCCGTAATAGGCTAAAAAGTGTTCCGTAGCCGAAAAAGTTTGGGAAATGCTGCTCTAGACCAATAGATTAGAGTACCAAAAATCTCCTGTATGATGGGTAGTAAAATCTGCCTCTCTGCCACTTGATCCATTAAATCATTTAGATAAGAGAAATGCAGCAGATCTCATTTATTTGGACTTCAGTAAAGCATTTAATATGGGAAATCATTAGTGAAGCTGGGGATTAGTACAAGAATTGTAAATTAAGTGATTGGGTAAATGGGAAACAAAAATGGGTTGTGTTGAAGAGAGAACTATCAGGCTGGAGGAAGTACTACTGGGGTTCCTCAAGGATTAGTCTTGAGACTGATCTTATTTAATATTTTCAGGAATGATCATGGCACAAAAAGTAAGAGTGTGCTAATGAAATCTGCAGATGACAAAAAGTTGGGAAGTGTCGTCAACACAGAGGAGGATCGGAATATTATACAGAAAGACCTGGAGGACTTTGAGCGCAGGAGTAACAGAAATAGGATGAAATTTAATAATACAAAGTACAAGGAAATGCACTTAGGGACTAATACAAACTTCTGATATAAGCTGGGTGCTCATCAGTTGGAAATGACAGAGTAGGAGAAAGACCTGGGTATATTAGTTGATCACAGGATGACTATGAACAACCAATGTGATGCAATCCTAGGATGTACCAGGCAAGCTATTTTCAGTAATGGTAGGCCATTGCACAGATCACTGGTAAGCCCTCATCTGGAAAACTATCTATCTACAATTCTGGTCACCCATGTTCAAGAAAGATGAATTCAGAGTAGAACAGGTGCAAAGAAAGCTACTAGGACGATCGGGGAAATGGAGAGCTTGACT
The DNA here is from genome assembly GCF_016161935.1 of Mauremys reevesii. Taxonomy (NCBI): domain Eukaryota; kingdom Metazoa; phylum Chordata; order Testudines; family Geoemydidae; genus Mauremys; species Mauremys reevesii. Next base: position 76,882,896 of record NC_052631.1, read on the forward strand.
TGTTTGACCTAGCAAAATGAAGGCTGAGAGAGAATACAACGGCTCTCTATAAATACATCAGGGGGGTAAATACTAGGGAAGAAGAAGAGCTTATTTAAGCTAAAGGACAACATTGGCATGAGAACAAATGAGTATAAACTGACCATGAATAAATTTAGGCGGGACTTTAGAAAAGGGTTTCTAACCATCAGAGGAGTGAGGTTCTGGAACAGCCTCCCAAAGAGAATAGTGGGGCTAAAGAACCAACCTAGTTTTAAGATGGAGCTTGATACATTTATGAAGGTATTTATATATGACTGTTTGCCTGCGATAGGAGCGGGACAGGAAGTGATGATCCATGTGGTCCTTTCTAGTCCTATGTCCCTAAATATAGGGCTGATTGAAGAATGCAGCAATGCCAGAGCCTCTCTGGATAACATACCACTTTCTTCTTGATCTACTGCATTCACATATACTGAAAGCTACATCAGCAGGTGCCTCTAAAATCTAACTAGTAATGACCTAAGGAGGAGGACACATATACATAACTGCTTTGCACGGCTGTGCTACAAAGCTTTAAAAATCTCCTTGTCAGGAGGAGCAGTCTCTGGGATCTTCAGCTTAGTCCTATACTCAATGATATATGAAACCATTTTTCCTGGAGCACATAGGGGCCTATACTGTAAGGTGCCAAGTGAACTCATCTCGCTCACTGGGAGTTGAGTGCACTCAACAGTTCCAGGAGAGCTCAGCACCTTGAAGGAGCAGGTCCATAGTTCCCAGACTTCCCATTGCATTATGAAACTTGAGAGCCTCAAGTGTCCGGGTGCCCTTCCATGTATCAAACACTGTACAACTTCAGTGCAGCACACACCCCTGTCGGTTTGGGCGCTCCTAGCCAGAGAGTCCCTCTAATGTAGTATTTCCATTGCCTGCCACAGAAGTGATGAAAGAGGAAAAACTCATGTTGTGATATCCCTGAGGTTTTAGGATCCAGGCCACCAGTTATTCAGGAGGACTAGCAATTAAAGGTTAAGGAAGAGAGATGGCTGAGGGCTTTAATTTCATTCTAGCCTGGAGGGGAATCTCCTCCTATTCTCTTGGAGATGGGGTTTTGTTTTTTACTTCATGTTTTTCTAGAGCAATCCATGTAGTTGCCAGTAACGCCTTCTCCCTTGTTGTTTCAGGCTCACTCTTGCTCTCTTCAAGCTACATATATCACACTTTTCTTCAGTCCTTCTCTCCAAGGTTCTCACAGCTAAAGACCAAACTGGACTCAGCACGGCTGTGCTCCTGTGGAAAATCCAAAGCTCAACTATGGGCAACTTACCAGAAGAGAGAAAACAGAACGCTCAGCTGGTCATTTGCAGAGGACACTGATAGACTCAGTGTCCTGAAAAAACCTCTGCTCAGTACCCAACGGTGACATTGCACCCCATAAGGCTTTATGGAACTATGCTTATGAATGTATATATGACACAATGGGAATATGTTTTATGCTACATATGCCATGTCACATATCTATGTAAAGGTTATGATCTACTGAATCTATTCATCCTACACTGGCCTGCTAAACCCAGGGTTGAGAGTTCAATCCTTGAGGGGGCCATTTAGGGATCTGGGGTAAAAATCTGTCTGGGGATTGGTTCTGCTTTGAGCAGGGGATTGGACTAGATGGCCTCCTGAGGTCCCTTCCAACCCTGATATTCTATGATTCTATTTGTATGCATGTCATTTTTGGTTCAAAGTTATGAATATTGGCTGTGTACCTGCTTGATTTCTAAGTAGCCTTAGTAAAGCATTTGGTCAGCTTCTTAAGAAAGGAATGTGCAAGTTAAGTGCCCAATCAAGAAGCATTTAATTGACAATGGATCTTGGCAGGCTCCAATCCACATAAGAAGTCTACTTGATGAAGTTCAAGGCAGCATGTGAACCATGGCTGCTACCTGTAAGTTCTGAGTCATGCATGGACATGTGACTTACCCATGTGACTCCCAACTCCATCTTGGAGCTGGACTTTGCATAGGAGAGAGGAGGGGGTATCCACCCACAGGAGAAAGTCTATTTAAACCCCTGGGAGACCCCTCCATTTTGTCTTCAGCTGGCTCAAGAGAGAGCCTCTCCACCCCCAAGGATACCTTAAAGAAACTAGAACAAAGGACAGTAACTACAGGGGATGTGAGTGATTGCTGGACCCAGACTAGAAGGAGACTAGTCTGTAAAAGGAAGCTTACTGGAACACCACTGAGGGTGAGGTTTTATCTGTATTCAGTTTTCTTACTGTATTAGGCTCAGACTTGTGTGTTTTATTTTATCTTGCTTGGTAATTCACTTTATTCTGTCTGTTACTACTTGGAACCACTTAAGTCCTACTTTCTGTATTTAATAAAATCATTTTTTACTTATTAATTAACCCAGATTATGTATTAATACCTGGGGGGAGGGGGGGTGGCAAACAGCTCTGCATTAATACCTGGGGGGGAGAAACAGCTGTTATAGGGGGCGAACAATTTATGAGTTTACCCTGTAAAAGCTTTATACAGGGTAAAACGGATTTATTTGGGGTTTGGACCCCACTGGGAGTTGGGCATCTGAGTGTTAAAGACAGGAACAATTCTTAACCTGCTTTCAATTAAGCCTACAGCTGTTAGGGGAGGTGGTTCAGACCTGCAGCAGGCTAGCGGGTCTGGCTCAAACCAGGCAGGGCTCTGGAGTCTCAAGCTGGGAGGGCAGGAAAGCAGGGGCACAAGTAGTCTTCACACATCAGTTGGCAGCCCCAAGGGGGTTTCTGTGATCCAACCACCAACAAAGTACAACAAAATACAATATAAGCAAATGCCACCAAACCAGGGAGAAGCAAAGGACAGTCTATTAACTACTGTATAATGCTGTACCAATCCTTATTGCTGTATATGGAACTCTGATTCTATGATGATGGGTGCCCTACAAAAATGTATGATAGAGAGGCATCCCCTGTCATTACAGTAGCACAGTTTTCTTCATTCCCTGTGCTAAACCACTGTGTAACATTGTCATGCTTCATTTGACAGCTACAGCTCTGCAATGTAAAGGTGGCTGCATTCAATTGGTAAAGGACATCTGTGAAGTAACCGTGCAGCTATACACATGGGCTCTGGAGTGCTGTAGGAAAGAAGGTGACACTGCATATAACTGAATGCTGTTATAAACGTTATAGGAGAACTCTACAAAAAATATTTCAGAGGGGTAGCCGTGTTAGTCTGTATCAGCAAAAACGAGGAATCCTTGTGGCACTTTAGAGACTAACTAATTTATTTGGGCATTTGCTCCAATCCCTCAGACAGAGACAAACACCTACAGGATCTCTATCAAGCGTTCTTAAAACTAAAATACCTACCTGGGGAAGTGAAGAAACAGAAGGGTACTCAGAGGCCCAACAAAGAAAGTAAAAGAACGCCACTAGCCATCACCTACAGTCCCCAACTAAAACCTCTCCAGTGCATTATCAAGGATCTACAACCTATCTTGGAGGATGATCCCTCACTGTCACAGACCCTAGGAGACAGGCCAGTCCTCGCTTATAGACATCCCCCCAACCTGAAGCAAATACTCACCAGCAACCACACACCACACAACAAAAACACCAACCCAGGAACCAAACCCTGCAACAAACCCAGTTGCCAACTCTGTCTGCATATCTATTCAAGGGACACCATCATAGGACCTAGCCACATCAGCCACACCATCAGGGGCTCATTCATCTGCACATCTACCAATGTGATATATGCCATCATGTGCCAGCAATGCCCCTCTGCCATAAACATCGGCCAAACTGGACAGTCTCTATGCAAAAGAATAAATGGACACATATCAGACATCAAGAATTGTAACATTCAAAAACCAGTAGGAGAGCACTTCAATCTCCCTGGACACTCAATAACAGACTTAAAAGTGGCCATTCTTCAACAAAAAAAAACTTCAAAACCAGACTTCAACGAGAAACTGCAGAACTGGAACCAATTTGCAAACTTGACACCATCAAATTAGGCCTGAATAAAGACGGAGTGGCTGGGTCACTACAGAAAGTAATTTTCCCTCTGTTGATACTCTCACCTTCTTGTCAACTGTTGGGGATAGGCCACATCCACCCTGATTGAACTGGCCTTATTAGCACTGACCCCACACTTGGTAAGGCAACTCCCATCTTTTCATGTGCTGTATATTTATACCTGCCTATTTATTTTTCACTCCATGCACCTGATGAAGTGGGTTACAGCCCACAAAAGCTTATGCCCAAATACATTTGTTAGTCTCTAAGGGTATGTCTACACTATGAAATTAGGTCATTTTTATAGAAGTAGATTTTTAGGAATCAATTTTATACAATCAATTGCATATGTCCACACTAAGCACATTAAGTTGGCGGAGTGAGTCCTCACTACCATGGCTAGCATCGACTTACGGAGCAGAGCACTGTGGGTAGCTATCCCACAGTTCCCGTAGTCTCCGCCACCCATTGGAATTCTGGGTTAAGCTCCCAATGCCTGATGGGGCAAAAACATTATTGCAGGGGGTTTTTGGGTACATGTCATCAGTCGCCCCTCCCTCTGTGAAAGCAACAGCAGAATCGTTTCGCGCCTTTTTTCCTGGGTTACTCGATCAGACGCCATAACACAGCAAGCATGAGCAAGTGCAGAATGGTGGTAGAATGTGCCTTTGGACGTTTAAAAGCTCGCTGGTGCTGTTGGTCAGACCTCAGCGCAACCAACATTCCCATTTTTATTGCTGCTTGCTGTGTGCTCCATAATATCTGAGAGAGTAAGGGGGAGACATTTATGGAGGGGTGGGAGGTTGTGGCAAATCGCCTGGTGTCCGATTTTGAGCAGCATGACACCAGGGCGATTAGAAGAACACAGCAAGGTGTGCTGCGCATCCGAGAGGCTTTGAAAACCAGTTTCATGACTGGCCAGGCTTTGGTGTGACAGTTGTGTGTGTTTCTCCTTGATGCAAACCCACCCCCTTTGTTGATTTTAATTCCCTGTAAGCCAACGACCCCCCCGCTTCGAAATAAAGTCACTATTGTTTTGAAACCATGCAATCTTTCTTTATTAATTAAAAAAAAATGAAATAACGGACAAGGTGGGGTGGGGGTGGAGGGAAGGACAAGGCCACATTGCTTATTGTAGCCACACTAAAAATCAAACTGTTTGAATGACAGCCTTCTGTTGCTTGGGCCATCCTCTGGAGTGGAGCGGCTGGGTGCCTGGAACCTCCCACCACCACGTTTTTGGACATCTGGGTGAGGAGGCTATGGAACATGGGGAGGAGAGTAGGCAGTTATACAGTGGGGTCTGTGCTCTTGTTGGCTTTCCTGCAGCTCCAACAGATGCTTCATCATGTTCGTTTGCTCCCCCATTAGCCTCAGCATCGCGTCCTGCCTCTGCTCTTCGTGCTCATTTCATCCTTTCCTGGCCTCTGCCACTGAATGCCTCCATGCATTAAGCTGTGCCCTATCAGTGCAGGAGGACTGCATGAACTCTGAAAACCATGTCATCACGAGTGCGTTTTTTTCGCCTTCTAATTTGCGATAACCTCAGGGGACGGAGATGATATGAGGAGCATAGAAACATTCTACAATCTACAATTCTGGGGGGACTGCATGGTCACCTGTGCTGCTGAGTTCGCCATGCTGACCAAACAGGAAATGAAATTCAAAAGTTCCCAGGGATTTTCTTGTGTACTGGCTAGTGCATCGGAGTTCAAAGTGCTGTCCAGAGCGGTCAAAATGGAACACTCTGGGATAGCTCCCGGAGGCCAATACCGTCGATTTGTGTCTGCACCACCCCAAATTCGTCCCAGCAAGGTTGATTTTAGCACTACTACCCTCGCCGGGGAGGAGTACAGAGGTTAGTTTTAAGAGCCCTTTAGGTCAACGGAACAGGGTTGCTTGTGTAGACGCATTCATTATAAAATCGACCTAACGCAGCTAAATTTGACCTAACCCTGTAGTGTAGACCAGGGCTTACGTGCCACAAGGACTTGTTGTTTCTACAAAAGAGTTATCCATATATATATGTCAATAGTTAGTTACTAGATACATACACCTATTCATTACTAGCTCTTTCTCAACCATCAGTCCCTCAGTTATTAATCATTTCATGCAGCACAGTGCAGAAAGATTTTCATGTTCTTGAGGGCCACATGGCACATAGTTTAATATGCAAGCCTAGTTAGTATACTGAAGATTTAGATTCAAATTTTGACTCAGTTACAAGGAAATTCCCCTTCTCTTCATAGACAAAAAGCCACCTCCCACAGTCACCACACAATTGATAGCCTATGCCTTTTCTGTTGCATCTGGCATATGCCATCGTCAGAACAATATTGTAGTTGGCAGAAGGGTAAAGTCTGGGAAAGTCAGAAAGAGGAGGCCCAGGAGAAGCTTAAAATGGTTTCTTACCCCAAGATATCGGCTATCATTGAAGATTCGAGGGGGCAATGGGTTTCCACTCGTTGGTCGGCTCTCTTCTGGGACATTCTCTCGCATCCATTTCCGGTTCTCTTCATTGGCTGCAATATCTTTTTCTTCAAATTCAATCTTGTTGGCTTCCAAGAAGCCTAACACATCTTGCTGCTGTTTTTTGATCTACAATAAAAGACGTGCGAAGGGAGAGAAGGAAATAAACCAGTCAGTGATCAAATAGAAGCTCAAAGGCGGAGCAATCTGTGCAAGTCCAAGGGTGCAGATCACTCAGCACTGTCTCTCGCTAGGCCTGGTTACTGCCTTTAAGAGAAATAGTCCATTGTACATCTCTCACTCCCCCTTAATATTCTTTTTGGTATACATTAGTACAAAGTGCCACAATGACAACCCAGGAGAACTCAAACATTCCCTAGTGCCCAGCACGGTGCTGCAAGCCCTGTAGCAGAGGGACTACTTCTAGTGGGGGCAGAGCAGTTTAGTCTCTATGCCCACTGAATCTGCAACTCCTCTGATGAGGCTGCCTATTAGTGTTCCAAATGTGATGGTAACTTGTGTACTGTGGACACCTGCCCTCTGGGAAATATGCGGTGACTTCTCTCTTCTCACCAAACCATTTCACAAACAGCAGTGAATGGCCACCAGACACCCCCTGCCCCCGCTGAGCCCCAATCACCTTCACTTGGATCCCCCGCAGAGTCCTATTGCCCCTGAACCCGGAACCCCACAACGAACTCCTGTGCATTCAAATCTACCACTGAGCCACCCGCACCCAGACTGCCCCACACAGAAACCTCTCACCCCACACTAAGTCCCTCCACACTTGGATCCTGCTGAGCTCAGCCTGCCCGCCCACACCTGGTGCAGAGGGGCAGGGCCCCCATGTGTTTCTGCGGTAGGCCCAACCCTTGCACTGTGTCAGGGTTGGATGCAGCCTTCCTGCCGAGTTCCTGTACCAGGGATGTGGGGGAGTTAAGGTGATCTCCCACCTCAATGCAGCCAGTGGCCTGTGCTCCCCACTCCCATGCTGGAGCCACATTTATTGATAAATAAAATTAGAATAATTTTAAAATATTGTGTGCATAATTTTTATTTTTTTGGCACAGAATTCCCTCAGGAGTAAATGGTGCATGTGTGCAGCCCACTGCTATATCTGTAGGCACAGGTATGTCACACCCATCCTTCAAAAGCAGGCATCATTTGAATTTCCCCTTAATTCCCTTGAAAATAAATGGAGCCCTAAAAAATTGTAACTTATTGTTTCTAACACTCCACGGATTACAGACAGGAATCAGAACAGTCCCTCAGAGAAATCAAATATTGTCCAAAGAAGAGCTGAATCCAAATGCTAGATATCTGTATTGTATTCAACACCCGTGTGTTTGAGTCAACATGGAGGATTACTGGAAGTAAATCAAACAAGGCTCTCAAAGGGCCACAAGCTCAGAAAATTCAAAACCCATTTTTCTTCTGTACTTCAAAAGTTGGAGACTCAAGGTATAGGCCACACCATCGCATAATGCAGAGTGATTTAACAATCATTGCGTATAGTGAAGAGTTGCTTCCCAGCAAACCTGATTAAGCCCCTTGCCTGTTACACCAAGAGTTGAGTCTCTTTCAAAGAAATTACTCAGTTTGGCTTCCCATATGATTTACAAGACATACTTTAAAAGGCATTGTACATGTACACGTGAGTATTCTAAACGCAAACAGACAACCATAATATTCCCTCTGGCTCTTGAGCTAGAAGAGATTCTTACTGTAAAAGATGTATGCACCAATATACCAGGGCATATTTTTAAATTAGGAGGTTACACTGAGAATGATTTTTTTATTTCACATTTTAGTCAATTATGTCTGTTCAAAGACAAAGGGAGGTCAGTGGTCTTGCAGAGGCCATACCTATATGTCTAACGATTATCCAGGTAGCTGTAATTTATTAACTACAGTTAAGTTTGCTGGAGGAGGTAGTTCATGGTGTAAACCTTTGACTTAAAATACACAGACCCATGGGAATCACAGGTTCAAGTTCCAGAAGGATTGACTCAGTCTTTCATCCTTCTGAAACAGACAAATTGAGGGCCATACAGCTTACTATGTGTGGATCTTTCAGCTAAGACCCTACAGCACAGAGGTCCTGTTTGCTCAGCGGTTACACTGAAGATCTCTTGGCAATTTCCATAAGATGTGAGGCTTGTTCAATTGTTTTTGGCCTAAAACCTCTCCTCCCACCACTTCTGTGCAGTGTGATGACTGGCTGTCGTCTCTCCACTCCGGAGTTGGCCAAGTTTCAGCAGTGCTATACAGGTGTCACTTGGGAAGGGCTTTGTGACACACATTAGAATGAGCTGTGCTACACATCAGATACTCGGTGAAATCCTGGCCTTAGGGAAATCAGTGGAAGTTTTCCATGGAATTCAGCAAAGCCAGGATTTTACCCACCATGTTCATCATTGTTCAAGTATTCTACAATAGTCATTATTCCCAGGAAATATACTTCTGATATTACATCCACACAAGCAATGGGAGCACGTCCATGTTTGTAGTGGGGGAGGAAGGTTACAAACTTCCACTACTTTTCACAATTATTTTTTCCGTCTGTCTGTTGTGATTTACTCAAGAGCTGGGCTTTTCATCCCCGCCTTCATTTCAAGGGAAAACCTTAAAGGAAGTGTTTGGAGCGAATGAGATCCATTCACATCCAATCCAGTGCCTCCTCTATGCTTCCACATGACAGCAAGTGGAAACAGGGATCTCTACTGCAAAAGATTTTGATGGCTTCACATGAAAGTTGGCTTTGATTGTCGTCATTCATGAAATATTAGTTTCCTGATCGAGAGACGTCTTCTGTTTACACTCTGGTTTGCTTCTTTATGACTATACCAGGATGAAGGAGATTGTTTGCAAGGACAGGTATGGTTTACAATGAAAAAGCAGGATTTAACAGTAAATTTGCTTTCTTCATACTGCCTCCTTCCCAGGGAAAGCAGCTGAAGTCCTGACTTTAGCCTAATTAGTGCATCCTGACAAAAACTGAACGCCATATAGATGTTGAATTACTTCTAATTCAGGTCAGATACCAGACTCCCCAAGCAGCCTTTCCATATATGGACAAGTAAAAACACACAAACCCTCAAACAAGCAGATATGAGGTCAGTGGACAGGCATATGAGCTCCAAATATGGTAGCTGAGCTCCCCGGCTTGCAATAGGACGTTTTAAAGGAAAGCAACAGCCACAAACCCTAGCTGACTGTAAGAGCTCAGATCAGAACATAATGCCTATGAGACCATTTACTTTAGAGCAGGGTTTGTATATTTTATAGTTTGCTTTGGGGAGTAAAAGTTTGACCCTTTAAGCACACAGGGTTGAGTTTCTGAGGTATTTAAAGGGAAAATAGCTACCACTGAAATATACAGAAGCCATCAGAATACAACACCTCAAAAGATGCCATTGAACTCTATTGTGTAAATTCATATCTAGACAATTCTAAAGCATCTATTGACTCAGATTTTAGTGGTTCCTTTGTAGCCATTAAAATTCGTAGTAGGTCAGTCCATAATATGGTGCAGTCAGTGGTGAGCTTGAGCCGGTTCGCGCGATCCAGTTGTTAAATTTAGCAGCCATTTTAGAACCGGTCGTTCCAGGACAACCAATTCTATAAGGGCTGCTAAATTTAACAAAAGCTCCAAGCTCTCCTGCTCCGCCCCCTTTCTCCTCCCCCTGCCCTGCTTCCCGCGAATCAGATGTTCGCGGGAAGCCTGAACAAGCAGCAGGCAGGCAGACAGGCAGGCAAGCTGAGGAGGGGAAGTGCGGCTCCGCGGCACGGCCTGGCTCGGCTCCTGCCCCGGGGTCCGGGCTCCGCGGCGGGGGCTCCTGCCGCCCCGGGGTCCGGGCTCCAGGAGGCGCGGTGCGGCGGGGCAGGGCCTCCTGCCGCCGCGGGGTCCGGGCGGCGCGGCGCGCGGCGGGGCCTCCTGCCGGTCCGGGGTCCGGGCGGCGTGCGCTGGGGCGGGGCCTCCTGCCGGTCCAGGCGGCGTGGCGGGGCGCGGCGGGGGCTCCTGCCGGTCCGGGGTCCGGGCGGGGCGGCGGGGCGGAGCGGGGGCTCAGCTCCTGCCCCGGCGTCCGGGCCCCAGCCCAGCTGGGCCCCCATCTCCAGGCAGCAAGGTAAGGGGAGCAGGGAGGGCGTCTTGGATAGAGCCTGGATGGGGTAGGGGTCCTGGGGGGCCATCGAGAATGAGAGGAGTGGTTGGGTGGGGCGGCAAGGGGCAGTCAGGGGACAGGGAAGGGGGGGATGTGTCAGGGGTCCTGGGGGGTGTGTATCAAGGAACATGAGGGGTTGGATGGGGCACGACCCCCCCCGGGGGGGGGCGCAGGGAACCGGTTGTTAATATTTTGGCAGCTCATCACTGGGTGCAGTTCTATGTTTAGCTAGGCATCACTTAAAAATCCCAACAGTTTATTTATAACATCACTTTAAAATCATCAAAGGGCTTAGTGTTAGGGCACCCACTGCTGTAGTCGTGAAGGCAATAATGTTCCCCTGACTTCATCAGGAGAGCAGCTTGCCTGGAGACTGCAAGATCCAAAGCAGTAATTCTGGCTCAGAATATTGAGTCAGTGGAGTAGTTCACAGACACGTTTAAAATCCGGATGCAAAGACTAAATATGAGAACATTGCTGTGCATTAGCTGAAAAATCACTGCTAAAAAATAAATAAAATGGACAGGTTAATACCACCTGGCGGAAGTAGTTCACATTATAGGCTAAGAACAAAAGCATATTTCAACAGGCTCGCATCTGCTTCTAGAAGATAATGGAAGGGGGAAAAGGGAGGCAGAAAAGAGGTTCTTCTCAGCCAAGTTATAAAGGCCTAAAAGTGATGCACTTTCCCCATAAATGTTCTAAAGCAAGGGTGAGCAAGGGCCACATCTGGGTATGGAAATTGTATGGCGGGCCATGAATGCTCACAAAATTAGGGGTTGGGGTGTAGGAAGGGGCGAGGGGTGCGGGCTCTGGCGTGGAGCTGGGGATGAGGGGTTGGGGGAGCAGGAGTGTGCTCCGGGCTGGGACCGAGAGGGTTCAGAGGGCGGGAGGGGAATCAAGGCTAGGGCAGGGGGTTGGGGCGCAGGAGGGGGTCACGGGTGCAGGCTCCCGGCAGCGCCTACCTCAAGCAGCTCCCAGAAGCAGAGGCAATGTCCTCCCTCCGGCCCCTACACAGAGGCGTGGCCAGGCAGCTCTGCGTGCTGCCTCATCCGCAGGCGCCACCTCTGCAGCTCCCATTGGCCGTGTTTCCCGGCCAATGGGAGCTGCAGGGCTGGAGCTTGGGGTAGGAGCAGCATGCAGAGCCCCCTGGGTGCTCTACAGTAGGAGCCAGAGGGGGGATATGCCGCTGCTTCCAGGAGCCATGTGGAGTAGGGCAAGCCCCCAAACCTGCTCCCAGCTGGAGCACCAGAGCGGGGCAAGCAATCCTACAATTGTTGCTCATGTTCCTAAAACAGTGTTGAAAGGAATAATTTAACTACATTAATTTACTTCCCTGTTTGACTTTATCTTTCATTCTAATGAAGGAAATACCCTTACATTAGGTCTTATGCTAAGCAAACTACTGTTGTTATGAAATTGGAACCTTCGGAACGCAAAATCTGCATTAAAAACATTACAAGCAAGGGTCCCACCAATTCTTCATTCCTAGTCCATTCAGCCACTCACTCAAGTTAATGAGAGTTTTGGGAGCACAAGGACCCTTTGTTACTGTGTTCCAAGATGATGTTTAAAATAGCCTGTTCTCTAATTCATTTTAAAAAAAAATTAAAAAAAAAAAAGACTTTATACTTCTCCCAGAGCATTTTTTATGATTTGGTAATCTACTATCATCTCATTCCTGTGATGAACGAACGAACGAACACACACAAATTAAAATGATATACATATTAAAAACTGGTTAAGAGATCTTAAGCTTTTAACATAACACATGCATAGACAAACATTATGTTTGAGAGCTATTCACTATGAAAATACCAGCCCCTCATTTGATTATTAGCAAGACCCTAAACTAATGATTCTGAGTTTTACTCTGCAACAGCTGATTTCACTGAAGCAAGAAAAACCCAGATTTCAGCAGGCAAAAAGCCTGACAAGACCATCTTGTAAATGGATTTATTCGCAATGTAAGTCTACACCTATATTTCATCAGTCATTTATCAAGTGAAGCAAGTATTGCAGTTCATTGAAGAGAAGCACCTCTGTTTGAAAGAGCCGGGCGAAGCAGCAGACTTGAAAGAGTTGGAACAAAGCACTGTCGTGCTGCTTCCACAAAAAAAAAGTTCCCTTAGCCTGTGATAAATCCATGTATTAGGGGTACATATGCTAGTAGAGAGGAGAGATGAGGACATTGGGGGATAGCTACAATCTGACACTGTTTAGGACTGCTCAGTTCTGGTCACCTTTACACCACTGCAGATGCTGTCAAAGCCACAGGAAAAGCATAACTAGGAAGGAGCACAGGCCCAGAATAGCAAAGGAATGACTGCAGAATATTTCTATTTAGCAAATGGGAAAATGATGGATTACAATTCCACAACCAGTTTTGTTCCCTGGAAGGAACAGGGGGGCATTCCTAACAGTATTTTGCTGCAAGAAAAGGTTTATTTTCTATTTGTTAATTATTCATTTATTGAAGTGAGCTTGAGAGAGATTCCTGTTATATCTAGTAGGACTTTGACACATCCAGGGAGTACGATGAAAAAACAAACAAACAGTCTATTTTGTACCTTTGTATAAGGATTCCATTTTTTCTAGTCTTCCTATTTCTCTGTTTATAAACCAATTCACAGCACACACTGTAAATCAATTCATGAAGCACTGGAACCTTGAGTAATTTTATGGATTGAGTGGTGCCACTGAACTCATGTTTGGATAACTCAACGAGACTGCTTATGTCCATAAAGTTCCTCTCATGCATAAGTATCTGCAGGATTGGAGCCCTGGTTATACCAAGTATCGGAGGTAGCTGTGTTAGTCTGCATCCACAAAAACAACAGGGAGTCCGGTGGCACCTGAAACTTTCAGGTGCCACCGGTCTCCCAGTTGTTTTTGGTTATATAAGGTGCAGTTAGCATACAGTATTCTATTCCATTAGTTAAGGGTGATGAATCCCGATCTCTATGAATGGAAGTGACCCAAGGCGATATTTGTTACTATTGATAAAATTAGCTCACCGTGTATGAGGATTTAAAATAATTTGATTAGAAAAAGGTTACATACATATAAAATTAACACTCAAAATTAACCTTCACTTCTGTGCCACTCTGGCACTTTGTCAATTTACACCAGATGAGGATCTGTAGAGCCCTGCATTGATACAAAATTTGTATCCACATCCATGATCCACAAAAATGATCCACGGATTTGCAGGGCTTTAGATATAAAATTTGGACCCACATCCATCCACGAGCCGCAAAAATGGTCCACAAATATACAGCAGATAGCCGTGGATTTGCAGGGCTCTAAGAATCTGGCCTAGAATGTCTCGTGATTAACTCCATTTTCTTCTACCCAATACATTTGACAGCATCCTACATTTTATTACTTTTCTGCCAGCATCATGAAAGGATATAGAACTGGATACACTGCTCTGAATTCACACAATTCCCCAGCTGATTTCAGGACCACAGGGACTTGAATAGGCTTCTAAAATTGCAGATTCCCATGCACTCCAAAACCTTAAAAAGGTTCATCCATAACTACATGCAAGACCGTCTAATATAATACATTTGATTGTAATTTCATCATCACTGATAACTTGGAACATGTCACTGAAAAAGCTGAATGAGTGTCATATTTTTAATGAATGATGCCTCCTGTAGTATTTGATAATATTTTAGAACTTTTTTTTGATAAAAAGGTTTTAAATAGGATGAGATCTGATTTATATAGGAAGTCAAAAAAAAAAGTCCTCAGATGAAGTTAACATTTATACAAAGTTCAATAGCTCCCAACAACTGTTGATCCTTTAAATTTTTATATAAGGGGTGTCAAGCAATTAATTGCACTGTTAAACGATAATAAAATACCATTTATTTAAATATTTTTTGATTTTTCTATGTTTTCAAATATATTGATTTCAATGACAACTGAATACAAAGTGTCCAGTGCTCACTATTTTTATTACAAATATTTGCACTGTAAAAAACAAAAGAAATAGTATTTCAATTCACCTAATACAAGTACTATAGTGCAATCTCTTTATCATGAAATTGAACTTACAAATGTAGAATTATGTACAAAAAAACTGCATTCAAAAATAAAACAATGTAAAATTTTAGAGCCTGCAAGTCCACTCAGTCCTACTTCTTGTTCAGCCAATCGCTCAGACAAACAAGTTTGTTTACATTTGCAGGAGATAATGCTGCCTGCTTCTCGTTTACAGTGCCACCTGAAAGTGAGAACAGGCATTCTGTTGTGGCTGGCATTGCAAGATATTTACCTGCCTGATGTACTAAAGATTCATATGTCTCTTCATGCTTCAGCCACCATTCCAGGGTACATGCATCCATGCAGATGACGAGTGCTGCTCGATAACAATCCAAAGCAGTGCGGACAACATGAACATGTGCTGGGTCATCATCGGAGACTACTATAACATGAAATATATGGCAGAATGTGGGCAAAACAGAGCAGGGGACATACAATTCTCCTCCAAGGAGTTCAGTCACAAATGTAATTAACACTTTTTTTAACGAGCATCATCAGCATGGAAGCATGTCTTCTGGAATGGTGGCCGAAGCATGAAGGGGCATATGAATGTTTAGCATATCTGGAATGTAAATACCTTGCAATGCTCACTACAAAAGGCCCATGCAAATGCCTGTTCTCACTTTCTGGTGACACTGTAAATAAGAAGAGGGCAGCATTATCTCCTGTAAATGTAAACAACCTTGTTTGTCTTAGTAATTGACTGAACAAGAAGCAGGACTGAGTGGACTTGTAGACTCGGAAGTTTTAAATTGTTTTGCTTTTGAGTGTAGTTATGTAACAAAAAAAATGTACATTTGTAAGTTACACTTTCATGACAAAGACCGCACTACAGTATTTGTATGAGGTGAATTGAAAACTATTTTGTTTATCATTTTTACTGTGCAAATATTTGTGATAAATATACACTGATTTCAATCACAAAACAGAATACAATATCTATGAAAATGTAAAAAAAAATCCAAAATATTTAATACATTTCAATCCGTATTCTATTGTTTAACAGTGCTATTAAAACTGCAATTACTCACAATTAAAAAAATTAGAGTTAATCGCAAAAGTTAACTGCGATTAATCGACAGCTCTAATAAATATATAAAATAAGTGATCCCTTTTATTTCAACATATAAGAATGGAAAATTACAGCAAGAAAAGATCTTCAAGTAAATCCTCAGTACCACAGTACTGCCCTTTCAATCACTGCAATTGAGGTGATAATACTGAAAAACCCTGTTCCCTGAAAAGGAAAATTATGACACAAAGAATACTGTACCAGTGCCAAGACAAATTAATCTGCCACACGGAATCCTGCCAGACTGAGGTTTTAACTGTGTGTTGTGCATTAGACTAACATTCCAAAGAACACTACAAATGTACTTACAGATCCAAGTCAATAATACACACTACAAACTGTCCAGCTGAGAACAACTGCTGTGCTTCAGTCTTACTTCAATGGTTAAACAAGGGCAGCACTATGTAGTCCAAGAAGTTAGGCAGCATGACAATAACCAATAAAGCCAAATATTCTTATTTTAAAAGTTCATACTGATTTTCTAGTGTCACTGGCGATAATTTGTCAGATTTAGCTGCCCATGTTGCACAGTGAATGCTGCTCTAACTAGCTAACAACATGACTGTTCAAACCCATATTTTGAGAGGGGAAAAAAATCTGCTTTTTGTGCTTTGCATCCTGTTTCTGATACATTAGTGTCCTCCTGTTCCCATCATGTAGGTTGCTAAAGCAGAAGCTAATACTTGCAAATCAGTTGCTGAAAAGGTAGATAGAAGTTTATAATTGTGTCTCCAAGTACAACACAAGTGTGAGAGTTCAGAAGCATGGCAACTGAGTTAAGCAATTAAAGGTCATGGATTCCTAGAGGCCCCCCTCAAGTCTGTCCTCCACCTGTGATAACATAACTCCGAGACTCCCTTCTGAGAAGGAATATTTGTAAGCAGAATCCATTCCTTGGCTGCATTAGAATTTTCTCCAATTTATTGCTATAATATTCAAGGAAAAGACAGTTACCTGTTTCTGTAACTGGTGTTCTTCGAGATATGTTGCTCATATCCATTCAACTTAGGTGTGTGTGCTAGCCACATGCACCAGTGCCAGAAGTTTTTCCCTCAGCAGTATCTGTAGGGAATCGGCTCTGGCGCCCCCTGGAGTGGCGTGCATATGCCGCGGCATATAGGGCGCCGCCAGCCCCCCGCATCCTCAGTTCCTTCTTGTCGGAAACTCTGAGAGTGGGAAGGAGGGTGGGTCGTTGAATGGACATGAGCAACACATCTTGAAGAACAACAGTTACGGAAACAGGTAACTGTCTTTTCTCCTTCCCATCATGTAGGGCAAAGCTACCCTGGCTGGGGCTACAGGGAAGAGAACATCACTCCCCTGCGAGCAAGACGGGGTTGAGTGGTGGCTCTGTTCCGATCAGTACCCGTCGCTCCTCCTGGAGTTGGATCTGGATGACCTCGACATGCGCCTGGATCAAGGTCTCGGCGACCAACAGCACTCGGCAGCTCCGCGACGGCCCCAGGCTGGCAATCTATGCCTCATGCTTGACAGGCAGTACCGGGATGTGGAGCGGGACTGGGAACCAGAGTAGGCTTGATGTTGTGAAGATGCACCCACATGTGGTGATGCCGTCCTGGGAGATCGGCAATGGTCCAGAGAACGGTACCATCGGTTCGTTGACCTGTCCCTGGAGTGGTACTAGGGCCACAGAAATTCCAGGCGCTGACTCCGAAACTCCTGCTGCGGGGCGCATGCCTCCAGAGGTGTGTGCCCAGTCACGAGCGAGCCACGCCTCAGGCCTCTCTGCCCTTGTCCAAGGTCCAGAGACCAGATGGGGCTGTGAAGCTTCTGCCTATCCTGGTCAGAAGCACGTCGGCTGCAAGAGGGTGATCGTTGGTGGGACTTCCCCCGCGACCAGGAGTATTGCCGTAGAGGTGGAGACTGTGGTGGTCCAAACACAGGTTTACCCCATAACTGGGACCCCTCAGGGCAGCACTGGGAGGGACATCATCTCTTGCGCCGCTTGCAGGGCCTTCGGCATGGACGGTACCTGGAGCTGACGAGGACCTCTGATGCTATCCAGGGTAGCCAATGGGGAGCAGGATGGGCTATACTGCTTGACCTGAGCTTGGGCCCGAGATCCCGAAAGGGGTGAAAAGGTGCCCGAGACAGGGCCTTGGTCCACCCCAGACTTGTCCTTCCCCTTGTGGGAAGCTGGAAACCTTCCTCACCCCATCTTCCTGGGCTTCTTGGCTGGAGCCTTGGAAGGGGACTGGTGCCAGCTCGCAGATGGTACCAGCAGGACACTGCGCACCGAGGTCAAGGTGCTCGGCACCAAATCGGAGGGCTGCTCCGGCATCGGGGTAAGGCCAGACACCATAAGGAGCGCTTTCAAGTGAATGTCACACTCCATCTTGGGCTTGAAGGACTTGCAAATTCTGCACTTATCAGTAAAGTGACCTTTGCCCAGGCATGGTAAACAACTGTTATGTGGATCGCTAATGGGCCTTTTACAGCGATCACAGGGCTTAAAGCCTGGGGACTGGGGCATGCCCCATCCCGAGGCAAAGTCCCGTTTGGGACCTACTAAGTCTCTAAATAACAGATAGGGAAACTAAAACTAGAGGGACACTATATACCAGGGGTAGGCAACCTATGGCACGTGTGCCGAAGGTGGCACGCGAACTGATTTTCAATGGCACTCACACTGCCCGGGTCCTGGCCACCGGTCCAGGGGGCTCTGCATTTTAATTTAATTTTAAATGAAGCTTCTTAAACATTTTAAAAACCTTATTCACTTTACATACAACAATAGGTTAGTTATATATTATAGACTTATAGAAAGAGACCTTCTAAAAACATTAAAATGTATTACTGGCACGCGAAACCTTAAATCTGAGTGAATAAATAAAGACTCAGCACCGCTTCTGAAAGGTTGCCGACCCCTGCTATATACAATAATATACAAGAGGTAAATGAGTTTGAACGAACAAGAAACAGCGCTAGCTGAAGCAGCAACAGTTCCATGCACCGTTATTGGCAGCAAGAAGGTACTGAGGATGGGAGGGGTGGGCGCCACACGGGAGGGCCCTATATGCCGTGGCATGTACAAGCCACTCTAAGGGGTGCTAGAGCCAGTCCCCTATGGGTACTGCTGAGGAAAAAAACTTCCAGCACGGTGCATGTGGCGAGCACACACACCTAAGTTAAATGGACATGAGCAATTACTCGAAGAATCAGCTTTTATATACATCTATGCCAGATACCATGAAATATTTACAATGTAGTTCTCAAACATAAGGACCACAATTTTGCAGATGCTGTCCACCCATAACTTCCATGAATGAAAGCAGTGCAGCAGGCCCTCATTAGCCCCCAAGGAGGAGCTCAGAACTTTGCAGGACTGGCCCCAGCAGGTCTATCCCATTATTCTATAAATCTCAGTATTCTATTTCACTGTCTGATAGAACACACTGCTATTTTTAGAACTGGACAATTATCATTACAGAACTTTAACTACTTCTTTGGGGTGGCTATTTTAAGACAACTATTACACATACCAGTACTACCCTTATCTCCTCTAATGTTTGATTTCACTGCCATAAGGTACAACCTTCTGGGCAACCACAGCCATGTCAACACGAAAGAAAGCATGTGAACTAAACCAAGTGTTGAGGATTTGAAAAAGGTCATCTCAGCAGAGCTGCAGAAGGCGCATACATTTGTTCTTATTTCTGCATGATAGTCAGTGTTCAGATGGATACCATATGCACCCATTTTCTCCCTCCATGGCTCTTCTGGAAGTCTATGGCACATTGAGAAATATCCTGCATACATGCTACAGTAATGAAATCTCGTTGAAGTCGTCCTCTGCTAGCAAAGAAGCTGCTTTTAAATGCTTTTTTCCCCCTGGATCATGTATTTTCAATGTTGATCGTGCCACCGTGATCCGGGCAATCGTCATCGCGTGCTGCATTTACTGCCACATGCTTTGTCTGGGATTTAAAGTGGAAGCAAAAAAGATGCTCCAGCCTATGACTGTGCAGCAAACCAGCTCCTTACTGGGATGCAACACTGAAAACACATCACACCATTGGCTCTCCTAGCACCAATTCAATAACTTGGACATAATCTAAAAGGCTTCCAATGGGTCAAGATCCATCTGTATCTAGTTTAGTCTACTTATCCCTGAAAGCTTTCATGTTTCCCTCTGTCCCCTGCCCCTAGCATTTTCCTGTCCAATTCATTTCTGATTATGTTCAGCTGTATTTACTGTTGCTTCCTTTGACAGTCCATTAATTAATACGCAGAATCTCACTGTCTAGCCTCTTTTAGCTGCAATTTGTGCCCATTACCTCCTTAAAGCTAAGGAAACAGGCTCTCTCGGAGACATTCACAGATAATGCACATACCACATATTTTAAAAAGTTATCGCCGCTGTTACAGTTTCAAAACTCAAAATTTTAAATATGTAATTTGATCAGTATTTACAGTGCTCCTAAAGTACAAAAGCAGAACTTTAATTGTGGAATTGTGGCAACACCTGCATAATTAAGGTTGAGCTCATTTTTAATGTATTTTAAATCTACTGAATATGAAGGCACCTTCCTTCAGGTTCTGTACACAACTAAAGCTTGGGCCAAATTCTGTCCTTAAACACATGCACAAAACCCACCCTAAGTCAATGGGAGATGTAGCAGTCCAACTGAGAGAAGAATTTGTCCTTTGATATTAGTCTTTCAAAAGGCTATTGCAGAGGTTCGGGGCTTTTAACATACAGAGAGGCATTTTTTCAATAAACAGAGCTTCAGATAGTTCAACAGAGCTGTTTACTAAATTCCTGGTGTTGCTCTGCTATACAACATGACAATAATGCATCATCCCAACACAGCAGCAAGTTCTTTCTCAATTCAAGCCAGTTTGGGAAGACTTTTGTTTGTCTGTATTTTGTTTACTCCCTCTCTTGCAGCCCTGCTCCCAGCTGCAGAAAAAAAAGAGATTGCCCCTTTCTAATCTGCTGAAGTTCCTGTTTACTCCTTTTCCCATCCCTTTGCCTGCCCCTCTCATGTGAGCACTGAGGCAACTCCCACACACTCCACTCGCTCAATATTCCCTAGGCTGCCAATTCACAAGAACAGTGTTCTGTCTGCTTTGCACAACACTCAGATTCACTGAGCAGTGTGCCAGTCAGGTGCACAAAACCCATGAAAGCAACACATATGGCCATCCAGACTAGATGCAGTCTGCATGCTGTAAGTTGTGCATGACAACTCTCTTCAGTGAGAATTTCTTCATGTACGCTCCTGTTTCTTTGCTGAAAAAAATATGCAGACTAAAGAATTAACAAGTGCCTGCCAAAAACTGAGAAGGAAACAGAAGCCAAGGGTGTAGAACCAGAATTCTACAGCATGCGCTTCTAATGTAACATTCTGGATGGATTTGTTTCTCCTCCTATGCTTTACACAGCAAAGCAGTAGTAATATTTATTCATTGCATTTTCTAATTACTAAATGCTCCTCTCTGTAGCAGCTCGAAGTGCCATAACATTAATTAAAAGATCACAAACATAAAAATAATATTTATTTTTTTTCAGTGTTTTATTACCAAAACCAGCAAAAGCTCGCTATCATTACACACACATTTTTCCAAGAGCCCAGGGTACAAAAAAAATGGCTTCCCTGCATTCAGGCTGGGGGTCCATAAGTTATATGGTCAGACTACTTTGTAGGAAAGAACTGAATTGCTTAACAGCCTGAGGCCCAACAAAGAGATTAATTTGGGTGGTAGTCTGGATAAACACTCAAGAGGCTCAACTCTCTATTCATTATATTCAAGTTATTCTTGGCTCCATGCTTTTAAACACTGTGTCCAACATTAATAAACTAAAAACAATGAGCCCTTCACAATAAGATTGTTAATTATAATGGACAAATTGTTTAACATTCAAATATGATTTATTTCTAGAGCCAAGGGGGGCAGAAAAAGTAGCTGCCCCGTTTAATCCATCAGTCACAGACCAAAATACCACATCTTTTCTGATGACCAAATGAAAGGTAAAATAAGAAGAGGTAGTTAGTTTTCTTAAGGGAGGCAAAGATGTCAGCTGAGACTCCCAGCTGACAAGTTTCAAGCTTCATGCACATTCAACACACAGAATCAAGTCCCCAAGGTTAGCTGAGAGTCAAACAGCTTTAGAAGCTGAAACAGACACTGCAGAAAGATTTATGATAGGTGTATGTGGCATGGACAAGGGAGTCCTGCCTCAAAAAAATGAAATGAAATGAAATTAAACTGGAGAGGAATGGCATCAGCAATGAAGATCCCTGTGGGGCTTCTGAGGTATACTTTCAGGATTGTTAATTAAGGGCTCAATCCTGCAACGAGCTGAGCACCATTGCAGACTGTGGGAGTTGAGGATGCTTCACACTTCACAAAACTGCTCAAAACCTTTCAGGGTCAAATCCTTATTGACAGAAAGCCTGCATTGGGATCCAATGCTAATCTGATTTTTAAATGGAATTCAATCTACAGGCTCTAGGTTGGCAAACATCAGATATTAATCACTAAAATGCAACAACAAATAATCTCAGAACTGCCATATGTTTGAAGAACAAATATTCCCAGAGGTGTGGTTTAGACAGTGAATGCATTGACAGTAAATAATCTGGATTTTTAAACACTGATGTTCCTGATACATCAATATTCCAGTACGCTTTATTACAGTGGTTGATGTACAGTGCACATGTGGCTCTTAAGTCACAGCTCTAACATATTCCTTCCATGTATCAAGAGAGAAACTTTTTGTCATGCAGATAAAGACATCAGTGCCTGATGGGACTGTTATAGTTTAGGGTCCAGACATCAAAAAATTATTTTCAGGGATCTAAATGCAGAACTTTAAATAAATATATATTTTGGGTTAATGATACAGAAATTTGGTCTCAGGATGGTAGCTCACCCAGTTGTGCTATGTATTTTACGACATACAATACACATCAGGTCCCTCAGTGATCTCATACCCATGCAATAGTGAGAAGTTAAAACCCTACCAGAAGCCATAACAAAAAGACTTAAACTCACAAAAGTAAGGTATGTTAACATTAGAATTACTGCTACAGATAACAGTAAATATCATTACACACACACACACACACACACACTTTTTATAGCCAATGTAGCAGTCTAAACATGTTTGAGGGCAAAAACAAGAAATGCAACAAAACATTTAAAATCACATACATATTGGGCCTTCCGTCCTGATGGATCTGTGCATGTCAGATATTTTATTATACACCTTTCACACTAGCTCAGGAGTGGGCAAAGTACGGACCGGTGCCACATCCGGCCCTCCAAATATTTTCATCCAGCCCTCGAGCTCCCACTGGGGAGCGGGGTGGGGGGCTTGCCCCACTCCGTGTGGCTCACAGAACCAGTGGCATGTCCCTCCTCCGGCTCCTACATGTTCCGCATGCTGCCCCCGCCCCAAGCGCCGGCACCGCAGCTCCCATTGGCCGGGAATTGTGACCAATGGGAGCTACAGGAGCAGCGCATGTTAACAGGGCAGCACACAGAGCTGCCACGCCTCTACGTAGGAGCCAAAGGGGGGACATGCCGCTGCTTCTGGGAGCCACTTGAGGTAAGTGCCGCCTGGAACCTGCACCCCTGACCCCCCTCCTGCACCCCAATCCCCTGACCCATCCCTGATCCTCCTCCCACCCTCCAAACCCCTCGGTCCCAGCCCAGAGCACTCTCCTGCACCCTGAACTCCTCATTTCTGGTCCCATTCCAGAGCCCATACCTCCAGCCGGAGCCCTCACCCCCTCTCACATCCCAACCCTCAATTTTGTGAGCATTCATGGCCCACTATACCATTTCCATACCCAGATGCGGCCCTTGGGCCAAAAAGTTTGCCTGCCCCTGCACTAGCAGCATAATTTAAGCATATGTGACCTTTTAAAGGTTGAATTGCCAGTGGGGTAGGAGGAAGGGATACCACATGGTCATGCATGTTACTAAGACTGTTATAAATTTCAGTCCCCAGTATTCTCCTTAAAAGTCTAATGATATCTTCTTCGGCTCATATCACATTACCAAGGACTGAGGTGACTTTACACTTATTTTGTGGGAGGGGAGGCTGAAGGTCAGTCAGAAAGGTGTCAGGGCAATGTAAAACAATTCATGAAAGTTTTATAGACATTAACAAGCAAAAATTGGAGTAAAGTACAAAAAACAGCTTCCAGACTATCTGTATCTTCCCCTTGGGGTTACATAGCCAACTCTTTCTAAACATGCAACTTCTCCTTTTCCTAGCCAGAGAGAATGATTTAAGAACTAATTCATGTAGAGAAAACAAATGTGTCGCTTGCGCTCATTAAGTAGGTTATAACTTCATGGGCTTCAAGTATCATCTTGTGAAATGAGATTGGAAGCATTAGACCTTCTTTCAACACCTCCCATTTTGTGACTCCTGCAAACAACCTAAGGAAAACCATTGTTTGATTAGTCTGAACTTTATACTTTAATAGAGCCTATTGCCTCTTAGTACCAATCACATGATTATTTGAGAAGCTAGGGTGTTTCCAAACTGCAAATATCAACATGAAGTAATGAAATATAAGTATTCCTGTGATAAGAGTGCAAGAGGGCCAACCCCAGCTTTAGTTTCCTCTCCCCTTGCACAGGTGACCAAAAGAAAGATTACAAACTAAGGGTATGTCTACACTACGAAATTAGGTCCACTTTATAGAAGTCAGTTTTTTAGAATTCGATTTTATACAGTCTATTGCACGTGTCCACACTAAGCGCATTAAGTCGGCGGAGTGCATCCTCACTACTGCGGCTAGCATTGACTTACAGAGCAGTGCACTGCGGGTAGCTATCCCACAGTTCCCGCAGTCTCCGTTGCCCACTGGAATTCTGGGTTAAGCTCCCAATGCCTGATGGGGCAAAAACTTTGTCGCGGGCGGTTTTGGGTACATGTCGTCAGGCCCCCCTCTCTACCTCCCTCCTTCCATGAAAGCAATAGCAAACAATCATTTCATGCCTTTTTTTCCAGGGTCCCGTCCGCCGGACCCACTCAGCCTGCTGCCTGCCTGGCTGATCTCAAAGCACCGAACGGGAGTGACTCCAGGTCATTCTCTTCTTTAAGTTTCATCTCAAGAAAATTCAGTCCTACCTGGAATATCATGCGAGCTGGAGGCTTCTGCCTCAGGCTGCTCTCCCAGCCGGCAGCACCACACGGTCGCACCTACCCCAGCCTGCCCTTTGCTCCCATGGCTCATGAAGCCTGGACAGTAGTAAGGAGCAGTTCAACCTGTGGAATGACAAATCCAGAACGAAGGATTGCACTCTATGGGCCACGTTAAGATTATTTCAGAGTCCTAGATAGCATTTAGTCACTATAAAAAGCTTCATGAAAAATTTCCCCCGCCCCTAACAAAAATGTTAATATATCAGACCAGCTGAAAGGGTAAGGAACCCGGGACTATAACTTATAGAGAGTTTCCATATTATGTAACTCATAATTGATCTAATTCAAAGTAAAACTTCACAACGCGGTCTGTTCTAAGACTAAAAATGCAGGAGGGGAGTCAGAAAAAGGAACAGTGACCTGTTTCGAACCGGGGACGTTTCGCGTGTTGGGTGAACGTGATAACCACTACGCCACGGGGCTTCTCTTCCCCTCCCCCCCCCCCCCCCCCCCAGACATTGCCAAATGCACAGGAATGTTTTCTCTAGCTACAGAAGCTACCTAATGCCTTCCTGCTCACAAAGCGGTCATGCCCCCGCCCTAGGGTGACATAGCACAGAGTGCATGTGACACAGCGACCTGGCTTGGACAGAATCACTAGCGAAGCATACTTTTGCCGTTAAGCAAACACGGCAATTCTTTCCTAGCCTCTGCCACTGAATGCTTCCATGCATTACACTGTGTCCTATCAGTGCGGGAGGACTGCATGAGCTCAGAAAACATGTCATCGCAAGTGTGGGGTTTTTTGCCTTCTAATCTGTGATAACCTCAGGGACGGTGATGATAGGAGGAGCATAGAAACATTCTTGGAAGACTGCATGGTCACCTGTGCTGCTGAGTTCGCCACACTGGCGAAACAGCAAATGAAATTCAAAAGTTCCTGGGGCTTTTCCTGTGTACCTGGCTAGTGCATCCGAGTTCAAAGTGCTGTCCAGAGGGGTCACAATAGAGCACTCTGGGATAGCTCCTGGAGGCCAATACCATCGAATTGCGTCCACACTACCCCAGATTCAACCCAGCAATGTCAATTTCAGCGCTAATCCCCTCGTCGGGGAGGAGTATGGAAATCAATTTTAAGAGCCCTTTAAGTCAACAAAAATGACTGTCATGTGGATGGGGGCAGGGTTAAATCGATCTAACGCTGCTAAATTCGACCTAAACTCGTAGTGTAGACCAGGGCCAAATGTTTGGCAGACAGAGAGAAGAAAGACTGCCTGTGAAATGGTCCACAGGCTTTGAGCGCGTTGTCTGCAACTGGGTTTTTGTTTTGCTTGTGTTCAAGGGATAGTGTTCACCTTAAAAACAACGCACACTCCAGTCTGAATATATTTATCTTCTATTACAAGTAACCCCTAAAACTGCTAAAACTGACAGATTAAAGTTACTTTCTCCTTCCACTGTTTATTTGGTGCATTTGACAGCACTTTGTACAGAGTCAGTGTCACTCTTCCTCCGCTACATGTAGTCACCTCTCCCATTTGTGTTCTTTTCCTCACACAGCCTGTGGCTGAGCTCTGTGGGGGGGGAAGGGAACACTGAAATGAGCCCTTTGTATTTCAATTACTGAAAAGGGTTCTATTCCTATTAGTTTTTATAAAAACATACATACATTTTACTAACCAAACTTCCAGGCCTAGAACTCTGACAATGTCGGTTAAGACCAGAGCACAAACAAATACTGTCAGATTGCCAAACCATGCCTTCCGGCGTCTCTGTTCTGCCTTTTGACAGAACAGAGCAACACCCAAACTTATCATGGTCAAACACAAATTATTTCCTTACAGTTTGAAAGAGCCTGTCCCCTTTCACAAATCAGCCGAGTGGCATTTGACTTTTACAAGCCTCAAAACTGCCTTTGTCTGGTCCAAAACTAACACAGAGGAAACCTCCCCATTGTCAGACTGTTGACTCTTATCGTCGTTATCCATTAACACACACAGCCAATAGAAGAATATGAACCCAATCACATCCACACTTACAGCTGTTCTTGTGTCACACACACATAGACCTACTTCCATTTTGGCTAGGTACATTTTATTTTGCTTATTTTTAAAGCACTTCTTGTCATAGCATCTAAGTACTAGATCACATTAAATTAAGAACAAATCATGCCAGCTCCCCCGCAAGTAGCGCAAAACTACCTTAACTGCTGAGAGTCAGAATATATGAAGCCAGCAAAATGCCAGGAACACCACATACATTTAACCAAATATATACACACTACATTATGCTTTGAGGACTGCCATGTTCCCAAGGCTGCCAGACCATGGCAGACTGCCAAGGAGAACAAGCTGGCAAGTCAGGGGCCCACGGCAGAAATAGCTTTGCCGCAAGCCAGGAGAGCTCAATTCCAGGTACTGACTGCAAACACCCTAGCCAGTCTTACCTGCCAGTACAGGATGTAAGGCAAGCAAGAAAGGCACGGGTTCCAGGAGTAGCCCCTTAATTGAATTCACGGGAGCCCTTTAGCCAGATGTATAGGAAACCTGGTGCAACAACCTCCTTTGAATTTTCACTCTTCATCATCTGGTTCTTAGATTTTGTTGTCTGTTGCTCTAGCTTAAAACCTGGATCAGTGAATTGCATCACACTTTTCAACTCTAAGCCTTTGTAGTGCATTTCAGATTTTATCATGGTCAAATTTTTCTGATTATTATTCTGTGGGAGGTCCATGGCCGGGCGGAATAAATGCTGATGGTCAGGAAGTTCAGAGTTCTAA
This sequence comes from Mauremys reevesii, assembly GCF_016161935.1. Lineage (NCBI taxonomy): Eukaryota > Metazoa > Chordata > Testudines > Geoemydidae > Mauremys > Mauremys reevesii. The sequence continues at coordinate 76,910,571 of NC_052631.1, forward strand.
GACTGGTTCTCATCTAGTGACTCAGTATCTGGCGCAGGTAAAAGACCCCCTTTCATGCCTCAGTTTCTCCTCCTCTCATCTTCTGAAATAAGCATAATAATTAACTACCTCACAGGGGGGATTGCAAGGCTTAAGTAGTGAATGTTTGTTATATGGGAGAGGCAACGCAGTCTAATGGAGTGAACACAGGGCAAGCAGCTCCTGAGCTCCCAACCCACCTCTATTACCCACAGGTTTCCTGTGATTTAGAACAAGTCACTTAGGACTAGATTCACAGAGACTCTTCGGTGCAGCAATGGTGAGTATTGCTGTGCCTAGTTTTTAGGCACCCAGCAGCCTAGTAAATTTATAACCCTGAATTAGGCACCCAGGCTCCCTATGCAGTGCCTGAGGAGAGTCAGGCGCCTAAGAATGGGGTTCACAAAAGCCAGCACATTAGGCGAGGGGCCGCTTAAGCTAGCCAATAGCAGATGCTGAGCAGATCCTAAGGCTCTCCCCCGCCCTCCGGGACTTAGGCATCTAAATCCAGACTGGAGGGAGGTGCATCTCTCTGCTGCGGACTCACAGCTGGCAACCCTCTCCTGTAGCCAGGTGCCTAAGTTGTTTCTTGCAAGAATGACAGTGGCCCATGCCTAACTAAAAGGTCGAGGGGGAAGGAATTTGTGTAGAGTTAGGCATGCTCTGAGAAGAGCAAACTGGATTGGGCCCTGCAGATGAGACAGGTGGGCCCATGCCTAGTTTCACCTGGTATGACAATCACTCTGGGGATTATCAGGTGTGAGATAGGTGCCCAGGCACCTAGACCAAGGTAGCAATGCTCATGCTCAGGGGCAGATGCTTAGGTGCTGTGGGATTTTAGCCACCTCCCGGAGCCAAGATTCTTTTGGGACATAACAAAAATTAAGGTTTAGATATTCAAAAGTGCTCAGCACCCAGCAGCTCCTACTGAGAGCAATGGGAGTGACTTAGGTGCTGTGCACTAGTGAAAAAACAGCCACTTTAGTTACATGCCTAAGTGGGAACTGAGCTTCTGAAAATCTGGACCAAATTGTGGCTGTCGAGCACTTTTCAAAATCATGTTTTCAGTGAGTCTAATTCTGAAAGCCAAGATTCTCTCTTTCTTTCCATACATTTACATTCTGCAAGGGTTTCCAAGAAGGCTCTTAGATTGAATCTGAGCCTATGAAAAATTGGTAGCAGCTGAAATCTGGGAGAGGGTTAATTGCCATAATGTTGGATCCATAGTAAAAACATAGGCGTAGGTCAAATTCACTCCACTCTGAAATTTCAGTTACCCCAGACTGCACAGCAATGGCTATCGCTTCCTTGAGAAGCGGCTGCAGCAGTCAACCTTAAATCAGGAGTCTCCATAAACAGATGGACAGTAGAAGGCTAAAGTTTAGATTTATTTATTGGAAACAGCTGCAAAGAATGTGGTATTTGCCAGGATTTGTGACTTTGCAGTGGTGATGAGGAGCTTTGTGTTCAGGGGGACAGAGCAGAAAGAAAGGGACTGGGATTTTGGGGGGGGGGGACGTGAGGAAAGAATAACTTTGCTATGGTTAACAATGGAGTTAAAAAAAATGTGTCCAAGTTTCTTACAAACCACAAGTGCTAAAAAAGAAAAAGGATATTTTTAGAGCAAGTAAACAGAGAATGAATGTTCCAGTAAGACTGAAAGATCTGCAGTTTACAATACTATTTTTTGCCTTACCGAACATATTTGTATTTAACTCATCTTCAAAATTAAATCTCTTTTAAGGAAAAGTGTAACATAAAACTTATAGGAACCTAATGTAAATCAAACTGTTGCTGTTCTGTTACTTTCCATCTTTAACACATTCATATTTTATAGGACTTAAAACGTCTTCAGTATTGAAAAGTCACCAATGTGAGCCTGTATTAGCCATTTTTCTCTATATCTAGAAAAGAAAGTTACTTTTTTTTTTTTAAATGGAGATACAGGACTAGCTCAATGTAAAGAGTAAATGGTTTGAAAAGATAACCAAGAAAATAATACAAAAGTCATTCTGGACAAAATCAATATTGTTGAAACTTCAAGGATTTTTGAAAGCTTAGGGTTTGCTGTACTGGACTTGATTTTTTTTTTTTTTTAATTTTCTTGTGCGCTCTGGATTTTTAATCTATAGGATAGCTTCAGCTCTTTTCTTTATAACCATGAGGGCTAGAAAAACTTATTTTAAAAATGAAAAAAATAAGATTCTTATGACATAGCATGAATTGAGGCGCTGGGGCTTTAAGAAAAACACCAACTAGCATTAAGACTTGTGAGAGCGGGCAACACTGCACGTTTTAGAATAACTATTTTCTATAGCCATAGTCATGTGGCCAAATCCTGCTTATCCTGGTCACACAGGGCCAAAACCTCTGAGGTTCTTATTCCCTTTGAAGTACTTGGCCCACAAACCGTTCCACTATTTGCATGACTAAGGGAAGCAGCATTTGGCCTGTACAGCAGAGTTGTCCTCACCAACAATGCAAGAGCAGTGGTCTCTCATCCATTGCCATCATTTCCTCTCTGCCTCTATTCATGCCAACTTTAGCATAACAGCTAACTTCTACCCTGTCCCGAATAGCACGCCGTTACCGGTGTCCCACGATGACTCAAACTGCTGACAAGATCAAGGACAATGCTGCAATCTGAGGGTCACTTCTGAAGCTCCCATTTCTTCCGTATTTTTAGACCATGCTCTTCACCATTTGAATACTTGATTTTATTTTATTACTTATGTTTTTCTCCCACTCCCCCACAGTTTAAAAATGATTATGTACTTCATGCACTTCATTAGCTAATCCACGTAAGTGAGTTCTGCATTTTGCTCTTAAAGAACTATGGCCCACAGCCACTCTTATTCATTGTAGAAGTGAGTTCTACAGTCGTGAGCCAGCAGCCAAGAAAGCCCAGTCCCCCATGCTCACAAGTCTCACCCTGCTGGTTTGACTATACTAGGAGCATCAAGTATTGGCTGTTCTAGTTTCCTTGCTACTAATTATGGCCCCAAAACATCGTTTTCTTTGACACATATTTGGGCATCCTGTGTTCAATACAATCCCTTCTCCATTTACTTGCTAGAAGAAACATACACCGCAATGGCTTTATGGAGTTTGTTTGATCTTCACTCAGCACGCACGCACACAAACCTCAGTCCTGTGTGTGTAATACATGGGCATCTGCCTGCTAACTCCTGAGCAACCTACCAAGATGAAAGGAAGCAGAGATATAAGAAAAAACTAATCAAGTACAAAGGTTGTATATGAATTTATGCCCCCAGACTACTTGCATATCTGCCATATAGGGCAGAAAGGTGATTCCAGAATATAATCAGGACTTTCAATACACATTAACAAGAAGCGATTCACCAACACTCTCAGAGTAGCATGTTCACCATATTTATTTCTAGTCACTTACGCTGCCTCTATTTCCTATCTGGAAAAATCTGTGTCATTCTTTCTGAAGGAACAAGTTAACATGAGCTTTGCTGCCATTCAAGCCAGATGTGAAAGTATGGATTTTCCCCTTACACTTACTCTGTTCCTCTAAATACATTTGCAGCTGTGATCACACTGTCAGATGCTCTGGCCTACAATAGGTATGTAGCAATGATAAAGTATAGATCAATGGCATGACGAAGTCCTGCATACCGCTATGAAATTTCAGCCTCATGGAGTCAATTGCAAAATTCCCATTGAATTCAGTGGGGCTGGGAGCTCATCCCAGGAATTTAATGCAGCCTGAAAACCATTCAACGCATAAAAATGTGCTATTAGGTGAAAACTACTGTTATTTTTCCCTTGAGGCTGCTTTTTTGTGTTTCTATGAGGCTTCTGCCAATTTATTTTGACTTATGTTTAAAGCAATGGATGTTTTCAATAAACCTACTACAGTGTCTAGGTCTGATGTCTGAATGTGATATACACACATATCCCTCCACCTCATTGCCATCCAAGATCAAAGCAGACACAAGTTTGAACTTTCAGTTTTGTAGGTAGACAGCTAGATCCCAGTAATCTAGCAGCACTATCCCCAATGTTAGACATGGAGGATGCAATCCTTGGGTCTAGATCAGCTGTACTCTGTGCAGGACCCAAGTGCTGGAGCAAAGGTAAAAGTATGCCTCCTTTGCACAGTCCCAATCCTGGAGTCAGCCTGGAACCAATTTATAACCTGGTTCAACGTGGAGACGCCTGAGGTTTCTACGAGTCTTACCAGCTAGTAACAGCCACCAAGAGGCCATTACATCAGGGAATGGCAAATTGCAGCAGTGCTCCAGTATTTTCCCTTTTCCCCCAGCAAAACTGTGTATGCTGGATGTTGTGAGAAGGATAGCATAGGGCAGGGGTGGCAAACTTTTTGGCCCGAGGGCCACATCTGGATGGGGAAATTGGATGCAGGGCCATGAATGTAGGTCTGGGGTAGGGGGTTGGTGTGCAGGGTGTGTGGGGGGGTGCGGTGTGCAGGAAGGGGCTCAGGGCAGGGAGTTGGGGTGCAGGGAGGAGGCTCAGGGCAGGAGGGGTGCAGAAGGGGTTTGGGGTGCAGGCTCCGGCACTATTTACCTAGAGCAGCTCTGTGGCGGCAGCAACATGCAGCGGGGCTAAGGCAGGCTCCTTGCCTGCCTTGGCCCTGTGCCATTCCCGGAAGCGGCCTGCACCGTGTCTCTGCAGGGGGTGGGGATGGGGGCAGAGAGCTCCACGCACTGCCCTAGCCTGCGGGTACCTCCCCCGAAGCACCCAGTGGCCACGGCTCCCTGTTCCCGACCAATGGGAGCTGTGGGGGGTGGTGCCTGCAGGCGAGGGCAGTGCGCAGAGCCCTCTGCTTCCCCTCCCCCAGAGGCCGCAGGGACATGGTGCCGGACGCTTCTGGGAGTGGCACGGGGCCCGCGGTGCCACGGGGGTAGCAGTCCCGGATCCTGATGGGCCAAATCCAGCCCGCAGGCCTTAGTTTGCCCACCCCTGGCATAGGGCCTGCTAATTCTATGCCACCTAGGGATCGCACCATATTGCAGAAACCCTCAGCTGGACAGCTAGACCTGCTGTCTTGCCCCTTAGGGCCATAACTGAAGCCAGGATCCTGGGCCCTAAGGGTTAGTACTACACTATAACTGTAGAACAAAAGCTCTAAAGATCAATCTGCTTTTGGATTAGGTAGATCAAAACAATTTCTTCTGAGATTTAAGATCTTATCTGCCACCAAAAGTTCTGAGGGTCTATTTGGGGGGTCTATCAGTTCCTATTATAGAAGTAACTTCCATGTATTAGTGAAAAAATTGATCCATCACCCCTTAGTTTTGCTCTCAGCTCCAGAACGAAGCTGCTGTTGTTGGGATGGAAACCACGAGGAGAGATTATTATTAACTTTGATATTTTCTATTGCTGATTCCTAAAATACAGTAAGTACAGTCAATGGCTCCTCCCACTCCCCACCTCCACCCCATTTTCCTCCTCTGCTGCTTCTCAAAGCAATGGGTGGGGTTTGCAAAAGAAAAGAAAGTAAGATCTGCAACATTACAGCAGCACTAGTGAATCTGGGGGACAAAAAGCAAAGAGACTATGTTTGATTGATTACCGGAAAATTTAATCTGCTGAAAATAGGATAAAAAGCAAAAAAGCATTTTTGACTCCATATGTTCTACAAAATCTAACTTCCAGCTAGAATTCTCCCAGAAAAGTCAGCTCCACACAGATGATTAGAATTTCAGACAAGTTTAATAGGTGTCAAGAAAATGTTTAATGTTATACACGTTATAAATATTCTGGGGAACTAGTGTCTTTCCTGGTTCTTCTCAGGCCAGTATGTTAGTTATGAACCATTTTAACTTGGATCACCATCACAATTTTATTAGTGCGACTAGCTACTTCACGTTAAGTAAAAGAAGTCAATTTAAACCAAATACTTCTGATGGCCTTTTAAAAGCACCATCATACCCATTTCTTACAGAGTAGAGTGTTTCTTGTAGAATGACCTCTGAATTATGATATCAAGAGTAATCAATTCCAGCTCTATTTTCTGCATTCCTAATTTTTCTCACTATGGGAGAGCATGCTCAAACAACTTGCCGGAAAACTTAGCTGCTGTGAACATTTCTACTGTGATTCTAAGCACAGCAATGAGCCACATTCAAAGTATCCCTGGTAGAAAACTGCTGTGTTTAAGTTTCATGTTTAAGTATTGCCTAAAAATACTCTTGTGGAAGTAAAACACGACTTTTCCTCCATTAAGTTTTCTAGTGGTTTAAACCCATCATTCCTTCTACCTGTAATTTATTTATTACATATGAAAATAGAAGCTGTTTAAGTTCTCCAGGTTGTCAAGTAAACTGTATAAATTTTGCTGCCAAGCCATTTTTTTAAAACATTCCTAAACCAAGAAGTATCCACCAAGTTTCAGCCTTAGTTAATTTTTACAATCACATAAAGCCATGATGAAAAACTGTGTTTCTAATGGTAATGCTGACAGACCTTTAAATGTTTCAGCACTCGAGACACAATTCAAACACACACCCCTATTCAGGACAGCACTTAAGCATGCACTGAAGTCCCACTTAAGTCCATGAGACCAAGCATGATCTGAAGTGGAGGTCCTGAACAGGGATGGAGTTAAGCACGTACTTAAGATCTTTCCTGAATCAGGGCTAAGGTGCATTCGGTGTATCCAAGACTTCTTGATATAACCACAACTCCTTTTTGTTTTACTCTTCATTGTTAGTATTCTTTGCTTTCTCTTTGAAGGCTATGAACAATACAACTGCCAGCAATTATGAGGTAATTATATACACGTATTCTTAAGGTGAAAGAAAGCATTACAGAGAAAACATATTACAAACAATAAAAGAACCTACACACACTAATAAGTTTACAAGAGATACCCCCTAACTCCAGCAGTCAGTCTTTCAAACTCCACAAAGAGGTTTTTCTGTGGTTACAAGTTCCTAACAGCCTTAGCCCTTCAAAACAAGCAAATCCATGCACAGTCTAGTCTTTCTTTTATACTGCTTGGGCCTTTGATCTTCAGACTCCTGGAACAGGTAATCAGAAGGCAATGGTCCCCTCCTCAGGACATAGTTTCAAAAGGCTGGATTTTTCCATAACCAGGGGGCAGGGAGAAATTTACATTCACCTTCCTCTAGAGAGCCCCCCAGCCAATCGCTTGCGTCCACACTAGGAGCATTTTGCCAGTTGGCTAAACCTTCCAAGAGTTGATCAGGCCTAAGTATGTTGATCATTTTTATGAAGTCCATTATGATCTGGACTGAGACAGACTATCTTTAAAAGAGACAATCAAAACAGTGTCAGGTGTCCATATCTTTTAGTCACTACCAGCTTCAGGAAGAATTGAACCAATAACTACCCATCCCTAAGCAAAAAAGTTGTGTGTATTTGTTTTTAAACTTTGTTGTTTGCGATTGATCATAGAACAAGTTTCAGTGTGTAGGATTCAAAATTCAGTGTTTCCATAGTAGTACAGTAATAAACTCAAACCACTACAGCAGCCAGACATATTTCCAGCATCATCATTAATCACTTGGCATAGCAGAAATAAAGTAACTGAAACAGAACAGTGATAGGATCGACTGTCTCTAGCTTTAGGAATAAACATTGTGGTTTGCCTGAACATTCCAGCAGCTGGAGGCTGCTTGTGAAAATGTGCTATTCCACTGAAATTCTTTAAGAAGAGTATTTGGGAGTGAGTGGTGGAAAGTCAGATTAAAAGTCATGTAGCAAACTCCTAAATCACAAAGGAAATAATGCTTTATTGTCAGTGACCAGCAACAGTAAACACAGGACACCTTCAAGCACAGGCTGCTCCTCCCATTTAGAACAAGACCTGGGGTGGGGGTGGTCTGAAAATGTTTCCTTAATTATTAATCAAGCATTCCATACTCCAGAGTTGTGAGTGAGGTGACTCCTGCTTAGAAGGGGACCTGCCTGCAGGCATAGTTTACCCACTTATAAATAACTGGGCTTGTCCTAAGGGATAAGCCTGGAATGTGGCAGAAAAGGGGAAAGGAGTATTCCATTTCATGGCCAGAATAAAAACACAATCCAACTGTCTGATCCCTCTCTCTCTCCTCAAGTCTCATACAGAGTTTATTATAATGCTTAAAAGGACTTAGAAGCTCCACTATGATTACATTACAGGAATTTCAACAATGCAAAACTGCTGCTGGACTAAGCAGCAGATATTTGTATTTCCTAGGGAGGTTGAGAGAAGAAAAGGGCGAAATATTGCTAAATGTGTATAATTTTATCTCTTTGAGGGACAAGTAAAAAATCCACTAACCTTTTAGATTCTCTCTCCAGACACAAAACAAAAAATACATATCTTTTAGATGCAAAGAATTTAGTTTTAGGAAGTAACAGCACTTTCAGAAAACAAAGGTATCAACCGTCACCCATGACCTTTTTTCAGGTATAAAGCAGGAGATGTGCTGCCACTGGCCTGGGGCTTGTGAGGAAAGGTCCAGTGAGGAAGCAAACACAGATGGATGACTGGGAGTGTAGAGAGAGAAACTGGGAAGTAGATATTTACCCATATAAGACCTCAACTTTCCCAACTCTGCCTCTCAGGGAAGGTAACATACATTTGCACATTTATCATAGCCACCATTCAGGTTTCACCCTCTTTATCATGTTTCCAGATGAGCAGCTTTAAGTAGCTGTTACAGGGTGATCAGCTGTCCCAATTTTATAGGGACAGTCCTGATTTTGGGGTATTTTTCTTATATAGGCTCCTATTACCCCCCACCCTCATCCCCATTTTTCACACTTGCTGTCTGGTCACCCTAAGCTGTTAGTATGTATTAAAATATCCAGAGCACTTTCAGCCACAGCTTCATCTCTCTCTCTCTTACACACACACACACACAAACACGGAAGCCACTTGTGCAACCATGTTTCCTCTTTCACTGACGCATTTGGACTGCAAGTATTCGGATCTCTCTAGAAGAGGAAAAACCCCAGAGCAAGCAACCAGAGAGATAAGAACTCAGGCATCACAGAGATACAGGGCCACCTCTGCAGCAGAAGTTGGGCACACACATGCTGTGGGCTTCTCATGATTTGGCCCCCAGTCTCAAAATAGAACCCTCTCCTCCTCCACCCAGCCAGATGTGTAACTCTCTCCTCCCTCCGCAGACCGCAGACACACGTAATCCTCTCCTCTCCACTTCCCCCAGCCAGATGTGTAACCCTCTCCTCTTCCCCCCAGCCTGCATAGGTGATGGGGGTGCTGCCGCCGCCCCCCCGCTTGAAGTTGTTTCCATCACATACAGGCTTTACAGTTTGGTTCAATGGCTATCGCCCCCCCTACACACACACACTTTTCCAACACCCCTGTACAGATGTGTAATAGCCCCCCCATCCCCAGCCAGATGTGTAACCCTCTCCTCGCCTCCCCGCGCCTGCAGACAGATGTACAATCCGGGCTCAACCCACAGGCACTAACACCACCAGCTGAAAACGTCCCCAAACTGCCCGCAGTGCCCCAACTCGCCGCCCCTGCAGAGGGGAGCGAAGAGGGATTTTGCTGGAGGGACATTTGCAACTTCGCCCCGGCTCCTCCGCCTCCGGGGACAGCGAGGGGCACCGGACACGGCTCCCCGCGAGGGGCGGAGGCGAGGCGCGGGCTGCTCCTTACCGCCGTGGAGCCGGAGGAGGAGGCGATGTAGACGCGGATGACCATCCTGAGCGGAGCGGCTGGGACGCGGGCGCCTTGTGCTGGGTGTGCGCTGGCGGAGCAGCCGGAGCTGGGGCAGTGAGCGCAGGCAGCCCGGCCCCCGGGCAGCGCGAGGGGGTGGGGCCGCTCAGCCACGCCCACCCGGCTAGCGTCGGAAACTCAGCCCCGTCCGAATGTGCCGCCTAGGGTGTACTGCGCATGCTCACACACTGGGCATGCTCAGTAAGATCTGCTGAAGCCGCTGCCCTCACTCTGCCCTCCCTTGGAATCAGATTCTGCTGCTGTAGAGGGGTTCAAAGGTGGCAAATCGGAGGGGGGGATGGGCAGGGTCTGAGCAGGGGGCGGAAATGTACTGTCCGGGGGGGTCAAGCCGCTGAAGGCAGAGGCAGCTGAGGGGCAAAATCAGGGATGGGGGGTAGGAGCTGGGGTAAGCCCAGGGGGACAGGGAGGGGGTAACAGTTACCCCCGTGCTGAGATGAGCCACCCGCCGTGTTTGCAAAAAAAGGGGTGGGGGGCAGAGGAGCTTTTTTATTTCCCCTCTCACAGGACACTACCTCTCAGCATGGGCTTCCCAGGACTGGGTTCTTAAAGGCATCCCACTGCCTAGGCATGGCAGCTCCTCTCTATCTGTTATAACGTGCTGAGGGGCTATAGGAGACTTGAGCCAGCGAAATATTTTACATATTCCCCCTCAAGAACTATGTGTCACACATTCTGGGTATTTAAAAGAATCCCTTATGAGATTATACATCTACACAAAGTCTCATAACAGTTCACAAATTTGCTTTATCAGCTGCTGTGAGTCCCTGAGATGCATTCCCTTCTTTAAATGTAATCCATTTACACACTGTTTTGCTCCTTTTAAAATGTTACTTTTATTACTCTTTCCGCTTCATCATTTGCCTTTGTTATCGTTGTGCAGATGCATGTCATTGTGCCATTTAATTTTATTTTAATAACAAACACTCATCAAATATTTATAAGTAAATAGTTGCTAGTACTTTTAGCAATGACATTGTGTTTCTAGTATAGCACTTGCTATGTTTTTTACTGTGATTTTTAATTTGGAATTTTTAATTCTAACTTTTTCTTCTTAGTTTTATGCTACAAGTTTATTCTGTTGGCTCATGTGACTTCCAGTCTGACTGATTTCCTAGCCTGGTGTCAAAACTTCGTTTGCATTTGATCCACCAATGGGGATTGCCTTTTACAACTGTTATTTTGCCTCTCAATCCAGCCCTTAGTGCTTTTTCACATGTCATTGATTGTGCGTAGAACTTGATTCTCAAATATTCAATAAGGGCAGTGTACTATCTCATATTACATCCTTCTCAAGGGCAAAAATCTTCTGATCCATCTAGCCCAGTATCCCATCTTCCGACACTGGCCAGTGCCAGGTGCTTCAGAGGGAATGAACAGAACAATATTAAAGTGATCCATCCCCTGTTGTCCACTCCCAGCATCTGGCAGTCAGAGGTTTAGGAACATCCAGAACAATGGTTGCATCCCTGATCATCTTGGCTAATAGCAACTGATGGACCTATCCTCCATGAACATATCTAATTCTTTTTTGAACTCAGTTATTGTTTTGGCCTTCACAACATAATGAACACACATCTACAATCTCAAGATTGACAACCACAAGAATTCCAAAATCATGAGTTATACACCCTCAAGTCATGAAATTAAAAAAAAAAAAAGAAATAAATGATATTGGGCTCTTCTTATGTGCCTCTTTGTTCCTGAGCCTTTAGAGTGCAGTAGGCCTGGTTCCACAAAAGCAGGAGCCTAAACACCTGTATGAATCTTGGCCTATTCTCATACTTTTCCTGTTACCATTCCGACACATTTCATATACCTAAGGCCATATCTACACTTCAAACTTATGTTAATTAAAGTTATGTCATCATAGAATCAACACAGTTAGTATGTCATGTGCACATGCCTACTAGACTCCTTGTGTCGGTGCTGAGCGTACTCGCCAGAAATGCTTGTATCGATCCAGAGTGTGGTGCACCATGGAGAGGTATCCCATTGTGCAACTCGCCACCGTCCACCATACTGTATTATTGTTGGGGTTAAAATGGGTCGCACAGGGATCAACTTCACATAGTGCAGTGTTCACTCTCCCCTAATTTTATACGTATCCCATATGTAAAATTATACATAATTTTTGCACCTTTTTTCCTAAATCTCACAAAACCGTGTGGTCCTTCTCACTGTCTGCCATCTCTGACAGAAGCATGGAGTCTGCATGGCTCTGCACTACTGTCATGATTAGCATTGCAAGCCCAGGGTACACAATCCTGCTGTATTTGCAGAGCTGCAAGAATAGAAGTGGGGGCATGACAGAGGTGAAAATAAGCTGGCAAAAACCGGTACGGCATACCAGACCATCTTCCCCAGGCAGCAATTTAAAGGGCCTGGGGCTATCAGCAGCGGCTGGAACCTCAGGCCCTTTCAATTGCCGCCAGAGCCCCGCTGCCGGAGCCCCCGGGTAGCAGAGGTGGCCAGGACCCCTGGGGTTCCGGAGGTGATTTAAAGAGCCCAGGGCCCCACTGTGGTAGTGGCGGCTGGGAGCCCCGAGCTGTTTAAATCACCGCCCGAGCCCCATTGCTGGAGCCCTGGGGTAGTGGCGGCAACCGGGACCCCCGGGGCTCCTTCGGCAATGTAAAGGGCCCGGGGTTCTGCTGTGGTAGCAGTGGCTGGGAGCCCCTGGCCCTTTAAATCACCGCTGGAGCCCCCAACCTCCCCTGCTACCCTGGGGCTCTGGCAGCAGGACTCAGGCGGCGATTTAAAGGGCCAGGGGCTCCCAGCCACTGCTATCACAGCGGAACCCCGGGCCCCTTAAATGGCCCCCGAGTCCCCAGGCTCCCAGCCACCTCTGCTGCTGGTAGCTCTGGCAGTGATTTAAAGGGCCCAGGGCTCCCAGCTGCCACTACTGCAGTCAGAGCCTGGGGCCTTTTAAATCAAGGGCCCTTTAAATCTCAATTTAAAGGGCCCAGGGCTCTAAAGGCCCCAACCCTTCTGGTGAGGACACGCCCCTTCCAGTTGAGGCCACGCCCCCTGATCCGGCTCCAGCGTACGGGTAAGTCCTTTAAGTTACTTTCACCCCTGGGGCATGATGATTCCGTGCAGAACAGACTGCTTTGGGACATAGCGACAACCAATTCAAAATTGTTGGTGGCATTCACGGAGCAGCAGCAGATGGTGCAGTACCAGTTCGGGGCCCGAGAAACAACCTCTGACTGGTGGACTTTATTTTTGCATCGTAATACAGGTTTTATAGCAAAATGTATTACATCGTAATACAGGTTTTATAGCAAAATGTGTCAGTAGTGGGCTTTTAACACTATACCAATCAGCTCGCTGGCTCTCACTGGCCAGGCAGTGTGGCACTCAGTGCTCCAGAGCCTGGAAGAGACAAGGAGATTTTCAGAGTGTGTAAATGATGAAAAGGTGCAGAGAATTCTCGACTAGCACTACGAGATATGTGGAGAGATGGGTGGCTGAGGTGTGCCTCTTCCCTGCCCTCTGCACCTTTCAGCACAGAATCGTACAGGAAACAATCCTCCAAGCCCATTAAGGGTTTCCCATTCAAATGCCGCACCTAAGTAACAAATAAGGAAAAGAAAAGCCATGGTGGTATGTTTTCCTGCAGCTTGTCTCATGCAGGGCCAGCTCCAGCGTTTTTGCCACCCCAAGCGACAAAAAAAAAAAAAAAAAAAAAAAGCGATTGGCAGCACTTCGACAGCAGCTCTACCCCCACCGCTAATTTGACGGCAGATCCTTCCCTCCAAGAGGGACTGAGGGACCCGCCGCCGAATTGCCGCCAAAGAGCCAGACGTGCTGCCCCTTTCCGTTGACCACCCCATGCACCTGTTTGCTGCGCTGGTGCCTGGAGCTGGCCCTGGTCTCATGGAAGGGTGATATCTAGTTGCTAGTAGGATCAATGATGTACCTAGGAGGATACCTGAAGCCCTCTCCATTCTGTAAACAGAAACTGGTGTAAAAATCAGTCCTGGGTTTGCTAACACCTCCTGGATACTTAGACCTGAGAGCACATTCCAGAAACTGTGGAAAGGAACTGACATGCCATGCCATGCCTTAGTGTATCAGGCAACAGCACTAATTCTAGGCAATCAGCCCTGCCAACTAGCAGTAATAACCAGGCACATTTTGCATGCAGAGACCATGTTTTAAAAAAAAATCAAAAGCCTTTGTTGCAGACACAAATTACCCCCACTAATTAACAATGCAGCAGCCACAAAATAGGACAAATCCCTAGTGCCTGAGCCCTACTTGTAAACAAAAATAAAAAAAGAACAAAAGCCACAGACACATTTTCTAAATCGAGACCACATCCTTTTTTAAAATATGGCATGAATCTTGAAACCTAACCACTACAATTCCTAGCTTTGGATGCACAGGAGCAGATTTTTTAAAATGCACCATGATGCACGGGTGAGTAACAGAAATGAAAACCGAACCCCAAGTGGATTCATTTTTAAGTATATATGCTTGTCTAAATAGGTCTTTCTTCTTTACAGCCACTCCTACTTCATCATCCTTAAGTAAAGTCAGGACTTCTTACATTGTAATCATTTCACAGTGCCCAGTAATACAGCACAATCAACATTGAATTATAAATTAATTACAGTGTTCAGCTGAAAGAAGAGCTGTGAGAGGAAGAATCCTAAAACCCGATTTTGCAAGACACTAGTTCTTCTTGGGAAGGGCTGAGTACCCTCAGCTCCAAATTGAAGCCAATAGGAGTTAGGAGGCTGGCCCCCCTCTCCCCCTCCCCCCTTTGATGCTCAGCACCTTGCAGGAATGGTCTCTTACTCAGGCACATATATCTTCAACAACAAGAAGAGGGAGAGTGTGTATTGCTTTTGTATATGGTCATTGCATTACACTGCTTTTGTATACAGTTGTTGCATTGCATTACATCAATTTTGCAGTCAGTAATTTTCTGTTTCCCCTTTGCTGTTGTTGAAGATATTTGCTAACACAGTGCTATTCAAAGGGGGCTCCCGGCTCCAAACAATTTACAATAAAGCACAGGTGTAAAGAGAGGAAAATAAAATACAGAACAGATGCACAGCAGGGCTCATCTCTGTATCAGGAATGTTTCATGAACAGATGGGTCTCCAGAACTTTTTAAGAAAGGAGACTGGGAAAGGTGAACGAGGTGGCTCTTTCAACCCTAAGACATGGCATAAAAGAAGGCACAAATTCAGGAATGGGTGAGGGAGATAAAGGGCCTTCTACTCCTATTTCCATTTCAGTTAATGGTAAAAACTCCCATTGATTTCTATGGAGCAGGATCAGACCCCAAAAGACTCAAAGAGAGCATAAGGAGTGGGCTGGGGTGTCCAGTAACAGACGGGAACAGAGATGTAGTGGTGCAGATCCTACAAGCTGGTATACAGAGAAGGCTTATCTGATACTGACTGAGAGTATCCCAGAGCAGAGATTTGAGGAATGGCAATGGGGAATGAGAAATGAAGGAAGGTCGGTAGGGCAGAAAGATTGAAAGCTGCTCTTGGCAGTAGCATTGAGATTAGAATGGAGGGGAAAGAACTGGGGAGTCCAGGCAGGAAGAAGTTACAGGAGTTTCGAGGAGAGAGAACCAAAGAACGGATGAGGATTTCAGCAGGAGGGATGAAAAAGCAAGTGGGGATTTTACAGATGTTGCAAATGAAGAAGCAACAGGATTTACACCTTGGAAGTGCCTTCTTTTAAAATGTACTCCAGTGTGACAGTTTCTTTTTAAATTTACAGATGTTGCTCCTGGTCAAAAATATACTTGCTACTCACATATTTCATAAAGAGTTAAAAGGCCCCCATCCTTAGGCTATTCTCTGTTATATGAATGTAGTTTATACACAATTAAATATCAATGGAACACATATCAGTGCCACTAACAATCACCCTCTACAAAAATTCATCAAGCCAATTAAAGTTCTTTATAAACAGTTTTAAAACAATAGAATATCAATCTAAACAATTGCACTGCAAAGGAATTCATTCTCTTTCTGCATAGCTGTTCCTAGGGCCTCCACCCAACAGCTGCTGTGTACAGAGTTAATGGCAATCACTTAATCCCAGTGTTCAAGGAAACACATATCACAGGTTCTCTACCTGTTCTTTCACATTGTTTCTTAGGGCTGTATGCTTATTAATTATTATTGTTGTTGTTATTAATAACCAGTAGTTATTACATATTATCTGTTCCCATGTCATTCATCTAAAATCCATGCTATTTTTGTTTTCACTACTAATCAGTTGTTGAAGTGCTTAATTATCCTTCTCTCGGAAGACCAAAACCGCAGCCAAAACAAGGGAATCAGTATTTTCATTCTGGGGGGGAAGTAAATGTTTTATGCTGCCACCAAAGCAACACCTATTTTATTTGTATAAAGCGCTCAGAGCTAAGAGTTATCTCTGTGCTGCTAATATAATATATATACATATGGGGTCTTCATGTTAGGCTATTCCCCTCCCTTCATCATTTACTGTGCATTTCACAACAAACTGAAGATACAAAATAAAGGAAAATTAAAATAGTTGCATTCAGTTTTAGTTTATGTTATATATATGTAGGTCTATAATCATAAACCAAGGACTTGATCTTACTCCCATTAAGATCAATGGCAACACTCCCACTGCCTTCTGTGGGAGCAGGAGTGGTTTTAAGTGTGCCCTGGATCTTGACATAAATCTTTTGCTCTTCCTATATGGTTTGCTGGTTGCCTGTGAATCTAAAGGCCAGATTCACACAGCAACTTAGGTGCTTAACTCTCATTGATTTGAAAGGGAGTTAGGTGCTAAAGTAGGTTTGTGAATCTAGGCAGGCCACAGAGAAGAATTTTGCATCTAGTGAGAGGGAAAAAAAATCTTCCCTTTTCTGAAGCTAGAGAGTGGTGATGGTCTCTGAGCACAGACCAGTTAAGCTGCATCTCTATCTAAAAAACAGATGTATTGAGATCTGGGGACTAAATATTTGTCTGAACACCAGTGGACTTCATCTTGTACAAAAGGTTAGCCTCTCCCCCCGCACTGCTGTCTGCATTTCATGTAGCTGGAGCAAAGAAATAAGGAAGTTCTTTATATCCCTTTATTCCCATGTGTGGCTGTGTAAGACAGCTCACAGCCTGTCCCTATATGAGGTTGGGAACCATACAGAACAGAGAGCTGCTTCATTTTGTGTTTCCTTGCCTCTGATTATTTGTTTTACAATCATAGGACAAAAGGAGTTAGCCCTGCTTACAGTGGGTCTGAATTTGACTCTTCGGAATATAAAGCTGGATTTAGATATGACATAAAACCAACAAAAGTACCATAAATAATATTGTGTTACAACCTGAGCTAGTATGAATTTATATAACAAGTTTACTGTGCCAAATTAGTCTCTAATGCCACTCCACTGAAGGCCATGATATTTGCCCAAAGAGTTTTAAGGTGGAGACCAATATCAGACACCTTTGCAAAGCTTGGTCACACGCTAAAGAGAAGGAAGTGCTCTCTTTGGGAATGAAGCAGAGCATATGAGAAAAAATCTTGGAGAAATAGCTTTTTGTGGCTTTTGTGACAATTCCTTTTTCCTCCCAAAATAAGTTAATTCCAAATACTCTTGAAAACTGCAGTGACCCAGTATGAATACATTAGATAATTAAACATTTATTACATAAAAATAAATATATGTTCAAATTAATATTCAAATCAGTTTTGAGATATCCCTGTCATTGTTTCAGACCTCTACAAATATGCATGATCTCTCAGCAGAAGCTGTCACTTCTGTGCCTTCTGAGAAAGAGGCCCAATCTCATGATGTAGAGCAGAACGCAGGGAATTCAGAACACATTGGCATAAAGGAGAATTTTTAAGCTGTTGTAAAGTATGTTCAAATTTTATTAAACAGTGGTTTAACCGGAGTCACTGGTGCAAGCAGCTAATATAGAAAGCTGACCAGAAATCCTGATGTACACTAGAGTAGTTCCTTTGAAGTTGATGACCCAGTACTAATTTACGTTTCTCTCCCCTTACTGTAATAAAGAAGCAGAAAGGATCACTGAACTGTCACTCTTGGCTGACAGGTTGATAGTTGAGAAATGCAGAATGAAGTTCTGCCTCTATTCTAAATCTTTTAAAGGGACTAGAGAGAAAGGTTAATGGCCTGTCACAGCCCAAGGAGTGAATCAGGCTGCAATATCTAGTTTGGAGTGAAATAAAATTCTGAATAGTTGAAGTCAGAAATTTGTGGATTTGATCATTACAGTAGAGGAAAAACTTTACAACTAAACAGAGACACCTACTGGAGCAGATAGAGACCTTCAAAAACTTCTAGGCAAGGGAAACAGTTTAATTGCACTTTAATTCAAAATATAAAAGCTAGGTAATAGACTCTTAAAAACTCATGAGTCTTCATTGCAACTAGTATCAAGCCATCATTTTGCTAGCCAGGGTCTACTTCAGCCTATCTTGAGTTCCTACAAATTATTATGGGAATATTTTTGACTTGCTGCACAGAGTTTCAGCCAGACAGCAGACGCTGAAGGTGAACTGCAAAGGTTTTACAAAGAAAAAGAGAAAAAAAAACCCAACACAGCTAATAGAATGGACATGCCAAGGTAAAAATCACAAGGACATTTAAAATATATTTAAAAAGCACTTCCTCCTTCACTTACCTGCCAAGACTTGAGTTCATCCTTGGTGCAATCACATTGAAGGTAATTTGGCCTGTATTTGGTTATGGGCCAATCCTATCCCTTCCCTGCCGACAGGTGGGCACGATTTACCCTTGGATGACCAGAGATGCAAAGCAGTTTTTAGCTGTTCCAATGTTAATGGAAGTCAAATGACTGCATAGCTGAACACTGTGGTGAAATTTCATACTTTTCAGTGATTATTAATGGGAGCTCATGATTTTCAGACATGCTGATAATGTTATTTTGCAGTGCGGCCACTTTCACTCTAGGTAGACTAACTCAAGAGAAGGATAGGATTGGCCCATAATCCATACAGGCCAAATTACTTCCCAGTGTAATTGCACCCAGGCTGAATTTTGGCCCTATAGGTGCTGAATTATGACTATATGATTACACTTTTTAAAAAGAAAAAAATCAATTTCTGTGTTACTTGCCTGACAAGATATGAGTTCAAGATTTTGTCTGTATCCTTCAAACAATCATGGCATCTGAACCTCCTCTGCAGTATTCCCTGTACTGTTTTTTGTAGTTGTGATATTATCAATAGTTGTACATTGAAAGACTTCTTTTAACTCTAATTTTATTTATAATGTGTAATATACTAGAGCTAGGTGAATACTTGTTGTATCAACCAGGCAAGGTACTAACAAACTTCAACAGGACTTTATTTTTAAAGTGGAAATGTCTTTACCAAGCTGCTGCTGCACCTCTGTAACTCTCACTCTGCCTCCTCAACTCCTCTCCCCTCCTTCCTGTTTCCTGTCCTTTCAGACTCCCAACAGCCAGTGCTCCCAGTCCTAATAATCACAAGCAACATCTAAACATCATAATACTGCAAATAAATTATGAAAATATTTGTTCTAAGGGTACGTCCATACTACCCGCCCGGATCGATGGGTAGCGATCGACTTCTCGGAGTTCGATATATCGCGTCTCATCTAGACGTGATATATCGAACTCCGAACGCGCTCTCGTCGACTCCGGAACTCCACCACCGCGAACGGCGGTGGCAGAGTTGACGGGGGAGCCGCGGACGTCGATCCCGCGCCATGAGGACGGGTAAGTACTTCGAACTAAGGTACTTCGAGTTCAGCTACGCTATTCGCGTAGCTGAACTTGCGTACCTTAGTTCGACCTCCCCCCCCCCAGTGTAGACCAGGCCTAATATTTACACAAATTTACTCCAGATGTGTTCATTCCCCTTTTGGGTTTGATGTCCACAAATATCCTTGAAGATTAGTTTACTAACAGGAATTGTAGAGTGATTATGGAGTTCCTGGTCAACTACAGTTACCAAAGAGCAGTGACGAATTAACAAATTTGGCACCCCTAGGCCCTCAAAATATTGCCGCCCCCCCTCCCCGCCAGCTCACCTCTCCTCCCCCGCGGTAAGCCTGGGAGGGAGGGGGGAGAAGGGGAGTTGTGGCGTGTTCAGGGGATGGCAGTGGTGGAGTGGAGGTGAGCTGGGGCATGGAGCGGTTCCCTGCCACCCATGCCCCCAAGAGTCACTCCCCGCACCCCCCAGCCCCAGCTCACCTTTGCTCTGCCTCCTCCGATCACGCCGCTACTTGCTTCTCCCTTCCTCCCTCCCAGTGCTTTTGCGCAGCGAGCGTGGGAGGGAGTGGGGAGAAGGGGAGTTGCAGCGCGCTTGGGGGATGGCGGCGGTGGAGCGGAGGTGAGCTGGGGCGGGGAGCAATTCCCGGCCCCCTCCCCAGGTTACTTCCCACACCCGCAGGCCCCAGCTCACCTCTGCTCCGCCTCCTCCGAGTGCTGCTACTCGCTTCTCCCTCCCAGCGCTTTCGCATGGCAAGCCTGGGAGGGAGATGGAAGGAGGGAAGCACGGTGTGCCTGGGGGAGGAGGCGGGCCGGGGATTTGAGGAAGGGGTGGAGTTGGGGAGGGGGCACCAGCAAATTTGCTGCCGTAGGCCTAGGCCTTGTTGGCCTAGGAGATAATAAGCCGCTGCCAAAGAGTGTTGCAGTGGGGAGCTTAATCAACGAAGGAACTTCCTGGTTAGGGAGCGCTCAGGTTGCTGCTTAAAGCATGGCTCTTCTTTGTGTTTATATCCTCACACTACAGGGATGATCATGGAAACAATTAATTTTAAGCCAATATCAGAAAATGTTCACCAACAGTGAATCTTGAATTCATAAACGCAAGGATCCTTCCTGATTCTCAGAGTTAAATTAATCCAGTCTGGGAACAGGAACAAACCATGTGACTATGTCCAACTAATAACTAATCAAAACAGCTGAAATTTTGAATACTGTACTCATAATGAACTGCTCACACACAATCTGTGGACCACAAGAATTATTTGTAGGAATTATTGAGCAAAAGATCAAATGCAAAATACATTTTAGAAAACTATAAGATTATGGAATATCCAAGATAAGGAAAAGAGTTACAATTATGTAAATAAATAATTCACAATACTTATTTGTTCAGCTCTACAGATGACAGAGTAATTTTATTTACATATATGATATATTTATGCAATTATGCTGAATGTATGAAACAATAATTATGAATACAATATCTGTGGGATATACTTAACTAGTTATTTTTTATAATTTTACAATATTTTAAGACTAGTTCAGGTTACTGAATGAGTGGAAAGAGGTTATCAATGTTAATTGACTTGTAAAGAGGCTGGGGCAGGCTTGTCACTTCACCATCTAATTTCCTTGACTCATCACAGAGTCCTTTTCAAACTACTCTCCTTGTGAAAGCGTTAGTACTTCATAAAGCAATGACAGAGTCTCTGCTCCAATTATCCTCTTTATCCTTCACCACTACAATCTTCTGAGTAGACCATCTTGCTTGGACTACCCACCATTTTGTGACTTTCGATAGACATGCTTATCACAGGTGCAACATTTCACTTTTCAGTGCTTTGAGATATACCTTTGCATCTTCTAGCCATGAATTTGTTATTGTCACTGAATTTTTAAAAAATTAAAATACCAACAGAACTTAATTTTTTTGGTATTTTAATTTATTATTACACTCTGTGCTCATTACCTTTTGATAGTCATCATATTACATTGGCTGTTTTTCTTAAGAATTTATGTGTTAGCCTATATTCAGGAATAACTGTCAAAGTACATTAAAAATGTCAGAAAGTTTTATCATTTTAGAAGAATTGCAAGATTTTAACTTTCTTTTTGCACAAAGGTGATTTACAGATTTTAATCTGCATATTTATAACATCATTGTTCAATTAATTTGCTTGATTACCCACTAAACTGATTGGCACACTTGAGCATATTAGCCAAGACCTGGATGTTGCTATATTGTGTGTGAAGCATCACCTTAACCATGCATTTCCTGTTTTTGTAACACTAAAATTCCTTTCGGGGATATATGGGGAGACCTTAACTGGGCACTTTCTGGTGTGCAATAATAGATTATTGGTACATACCTTGAATGCATTGTGAGGCATGAGGCTTATGTTACTACTAATCTGGAGCTTGGTCATTTACATTTTTAAAAAAACCACGATAACTTGAGGCCAGTTGTGCCATGCTGGCCTGGTGCATTCCCTTCTTCCTAGTTCAAAATAACATAATTCTTTTAAACACAACAGGTGGAGGGATTCTCTTCTTGTGGGGGAGGTGCCAACTGAGCACCATTCAGTGCTGGTACAGGTATGAGTTGGATTAAACTGCTTTGAAACCTGCATGTGTGAGAGAGACAGAAAAAGAAAGAGAGACAGAGAAACCCCAAACTAGAAAGGAAGCAGTTAAATAGTTACTTTGGACCCTGGCCACATCCTGCCACACCTGCAAAGCATGTATGGGAGAAAGAAGGAGCTTAAAAGGAAAGCGGAACAGTTGAGTAGCTGACAGACAGTGTACACGTACTGAGCTACACTCTGAGCTCTGGGAAGGAGCACTACAGGAGCTCCTGCTGCTTGAGACCTGGCTATAGTGACTTCGCCAAACCCACAGAGAAGAGACTGGTGACGCTTGGAAGGACTGACTGTTTATCTTTGATTTCAGTTATTTAAAGGCTTAACTTTATCTATTGTGAAAAGAGGGGACTGGTAGGAAATGATCCAGGGAGGCAGCAGGATAGCACTCTGGAGTGCAAAACTTGGCTGCTTACCACTCTGCCCTAGATTGGAACCCAGTGGAGAGGGTGAGCCCTGGTCCCCCTATGTACTCCTAGGGTTGCTAAAGGCATAAGTCAACCCATGATATGGGGAATGTAGATGAGAGAAAGCCCTAAAAACAGAAGGGTCAAGATCCCAAGACCCCTGACCATAGGGAGGCTCAGAGCCCCTCACCTATCCCAGAGGGCTACCCCATTACTGGCCTCCTTGTATAATGTGAAAGGAGTGCACATCAATGTGTGGCCTGGTTGTAGGGCTGAATCATGGAAAGGGCAGACTACTGCAGGGCCGGAATGACTGTCAATTGGGGGCACCAGGAAAGAATGGAGACTGCTATGCCCTATCTGACCACTTCACAGCGTGTAACCACCACACTTCATTTAAGAGAGTTGTAAGATGCCATTAAGCTCCTTTGTGGAACCAGGTGGTGAGACAATAGCATCCTCCAGCCCAAACACAGGCATGTCACTGCCAAAAACAAAGCCCCATCTCAGGAGGGATTTCGCTAGCTATTGTTTTGTGAAGGTTCATGTGTCTGTGAGAGAGACAGTAGAAAGACCAGAGATGCTGAGAGGCAAGGCAGCAAGGAAGGTGGTCAGATACTATGGTGATGAGTGCAGTATAAGAACTGAGAATAGGATAGAAGGACCAGACGCAGCCTGAACAAGCACAGGTAACATGGCCCTGAGGAAAGCCTAGAGACAGAGCTTATTGGGCCATGTGTTGGCTGAAGGGGGCTAGAAGTTGCAAGCTAAGAAACTATCTCCTGTCTTTGATTCCTCCTGTATTCAGAGAAACAGGAGTTTGTACATTATTTGTACATAAACAAGTACTATGCCTCATGATAGTGAAAACAGTAGCTCAAGTGAGAAACCAGCTTGTCAGTTTTTCTATGAACATTGTTCTGGCTGTTCATAACTGGTATGGGGCACTACCAGAGATGGAACTAATCCTTGTTTCCTTGAGATTTGTTGAGGTGTCTTGGACAGAATTGGAGCTATGTTTTTGCCCCATTTGCCTGGTACATTAAGCAATTGTCAAATAGTTAAACTCCAATGTATATAGTACAGATAGTATTCTGACTGAAACAACTAATTTCCAGGTTCTCATTAGATACAACATCCTTCTTCTTTCGTATGGAAGTAGTGACATTTACAAGTTCATAGAAAGGTTTGAAATCCATTTGTGGGCTTCAGGAGGATGCAGCAGTCAGCTTTGCTATGCTCATGAAAATGAAAAGATGGGGTACTTGTTCATAAGATGTTCAATAGTTTGGAGGTCTCCATATTCACACTGTGGTGAATCCTTGATTCTCCATTTGTGCATTAGATGCATGAATCTTCCATGTAATATCCTAATACAGTTATGGTCATCTGCTGTCTTTGGCAGAGCAAGAAACCAGGCAGCTGATGGTGGGATAATCTATAAGGCATCCAGTAAGTGTTTTCTGGGTTGAAGTTGGGTGACAGAACACCCTGTCCAGCTGCCCAGAAAGGTCAGTGGAACGTAAGGTGAGTATAAGGCAGATTAACAAGTTTCTCTTGGCGTGGGAGGTTTTGGTTAGCAAGGATGTTGGAGGAAGGATGTTTGCAAGGACTGGAAGCCAAGACAGTGGACTTCAGGGTACCAGTCACAAGTCTCAAAGCTGCAATTAATTAAATATCAAGGGACAGTGTACAAACTTCTTCCCCAGATAGGTGTGCTGTACTCAGCCATGGAATAAACTAAAGCCAGCGTTGCCATTTGTAGCCTTTGAGCCCAGCTAGAGCCTGCTAGCTTTTGGATGATATTGATGCAACTCTTTATTTTATGGCTCACCTGCTTCAGATGTTGTTTATGCAATCAAGGATGACTCCTAGGTAGCAGAGGTTAGGATCATGGGTGATTGCCTTGCTACAAAAGTTTACATTCTGCATCTTCTTAGCTTCAGAACTGCTCAGATGGAAAGCTGACAAAATTGCAAAGGGAATTAAAACCAATAGTACAAGGTTCGATAGCCATATAAATAAGAAGAAAACAAAGAAAGAAGTGGGACCGCTAAACACTGAGGATGGAGTAGAGGTTAAGGATAATCTAGGCATGGCCCAATATCTAAACAAATACTTTGCCTCAGTCTTTAATGAGGCTAATGAGGGCCTTAGGGATAATGGTAGGATGACAAATAGGAATGAGGATATGGAGGTAGAAGGTAGAAGCCAAACTTGAACAGCTTAATGGGATGAAATCAGGGGACCCGGATAATCTCCATCCAAGAATATTAAAGGAACTGGCACATGAAATTGCAAGCACATTAGCAAGAATTTTAAATGAATCTGTAAACTCGGGGGTTGTACCATATGACTGGAGAATTGCTAACATAGTTCCTATCTTTAAAGGGGAAAAAAGTGATCCGGGCAACTACAGGCCTGTCAGTTTGACATCTGTAGTATGCAAGGTCTTGGAAAAAATTTTGAAGGAAAAAGTGGTCAAGGACATTGAGGTCAATATTAATTGGGACAAAATACAACATGGTTTTACAAAAGGTAGATCGTGCCAAACCAACCTGATCTTCTTTGAGAAGGTAACAGATTTTTTAGACAAAGGAAATGCAGTGGATCTAATTTACCTCGATTTCAGTAAGGCATTTGATACGGTTCCACGTGGGGAATTATTAGCTACATTGGAAAAGATGGGGATCAATATGAAAATTGAAAGGTGAATAAGGAACTGGTTAAAGGGGAGACTACAACAGGTCATACTGAAAGGTGAATTGTCAGGCTGGAGGGAGGTTACTAGTGGAGTTCCTCAGGGATCGGTTTTAGGACCAATCTTATTTAATCTTTTTATTACTGACCTTGGCACAAAAAGTGGGGATGTGCTAATAAAGTTTGAGGATGACACAAAGCTGGGAGGTATTGCCAATACAGAGAAGGACCGGGATATCATACAGGAAGATCTGGATGACCTTATAAACTGGAATAATAGTAATAGGATGAAATTTAATAGTGAAAAGTGCAAG
Source organism: Mauremys reevesii (assembly GCF_016161935.1). Classification (NCBI taxonomy): domain Eukaryota; kingdom Metazoa; phylum Chordata; order Testudines; family Geoemydidae; genus Mauremys; species Mauremys reevesii. The sequence goes on from NC_052631.1 coordinate 76,936,092, forward strand.
GTCATACATTTAGGGATTAATAACAAGAACTATTGTTATAAGCTGGGGAAGCATCAGTTGGAAGTAATAGAGGAGGAGAAGGACCTGGGAGTACTGGTTGATTACAGGATGACTATGAGCTGCCAAAGTGATATGGCTGTGAAAAAAGCTAAAGCTTTTTTGGGATGCATCAGGCAAGGTATTTCCAGTAGAGATAAGGAGGTGTTAGTACCGTTATACAAGGTACTGCTGAGACCTCATCTGGAATACTGTGTGCAGTTCTGGTCTCCCATGTTTAAGAAGGATGAATTCAAACTGGAACAGGTACAAAGAAGGGCTACTAGGATGATCCGAGGAATGGAAAACCTGTCATATGACAGGAGACTCAAAGAGCTTAGCTTGTTTAGCCTAACCAAAAGAAGGCTGAGGGGAGATATGATTGCTCTTTATAGATATATCAGAGGAATAAATACCAGGGAGGGAGAGGAATTATTTAAGCTCAGTACTAGTGTGGACACAAGAACAAATGGATATAAACTGGCTATCAGGAAGTTTAGACTTGAAATTAGATGAAGGTTTCTGACCATCAGAGGAGTGAAGTTCTGGAACAGCCTTCCAAGTGGAGTAGTGGGGGCAAAAGACATATTTGGCTTCAAGACTAAGCTTGATAAATTTATGGAGGGGATGGTATAATGGGATAGCCTAATTTTGACAATTAATTAGTCTTTGACTACTAGCGGTAAATATGCGCAATGGCTTGTGATGGGATGTGGGATGGGGTGGGATCTGAGTTACTACAGAGAATTCTTTCCTGGATGTCTGGCTGATGAGTCTTGCCCACATGCTCAGGGTTTAGCTGTTCACCATATTTGGGGTCGGGAAGAAATTTTCCTCCAGGGCAGATTGGCTGAAGCCCTGGGAGGGTTTCGCCTTCCTCTGCAGCATGGGGCATGGGTCACTTGCTGGAAGGTTCTCTGCACCTTGAAGTCTTTAAACCATGATTTGAGGACTTCAGTGGCTCAGACACAGGTTTGATACAGGAGTGGGTGGGTGAGATTCTGTGGCCTGCATTGTGCAGGAGGTCAGACTAGATGATCATAATGGTCCCTTCTGACCTTAAAATCTATGCTGCTATGATTCTATGTGTTTGATGGATTGGGTTTGAGTCATCACTACAGAAAGTAGTTTTCCATCCTCTTCAGATCAACATTTAGGGTGTCTTCTACTTCCATGAGTGTTGTAGCCTGTGTCGTTCATGCCAGGTCGTCAGCGTAGATGAACTTGTGGCATGTCATTTCAGGTACATGACTTATGTATAAATTAAAAAGAGATGTTACTAGTACTGATCCCTGTGGGAGGCCATTGTGCAGACTCTGCTTTTTGCTAACCTGACTTTCTAGATGGACACAGAACATTCTGTTCAAAAGCATTGACCTAATGACACAAAATGGCAGGTCACACTGAAGCAGGTTGGGTAGCTTCGGCAGTAGGCCCTTGTGCTGGATGGTGTCATAGGCTGATGACGTTGATAAAAGCTACAGCTATTTTAAGCTGCCCTCATCCTGGAGATCGCAACCCCCCTGGAACAGGTAGGATTCAGGGAATGGTGAAGCTGCTGTGACCAAGTGTTTGCACTGATACAATATTAAAATTTGGTATAATAATCACAATTCTCATTCATTATGGGCTGCTGACAATAGGGAAAAATGCCCTATTTGAACTTTGATATTTGGCCTTTCCATCAGAGGTCACAAAAAGGGCACCAATTTGTCTTATTGATTTCAACTGTAACACTGTATACATTTGATACATCTCAGGCATGGCTTAACCAGCAAGATAGCAGACAACAGGATGGCCTCTATTAAAAGGGAGGAATGGTGTTTGGGAAGCTGACTTCAGAAAGTTCTATTGTGGACAATGGTAGGGAGTTGAGTGCAGAGCAGTTGAGGGAGAACCCGGTGTACAAAAGTGCAGGAGGTCACCAACTCTGTTTCATAGATTTTACCCAAGAAAATGATCAAAGGCTAGTGAGTATCATCGGTGCCAGCACTGAGAGCCAGGACCACCTGAAAGCTAGACTGCTGTCAACTAATAAATATATAGGGTGGGATTTTCCATTGCTCTCACTGAAGACAAAGGGAGTTTTACCATTGACTTTGGTGGTAGCAAAATTAGGCGAACTCTCAGCACTTTTGAAAATCCCACCAGAACTATGTAACGTCACTAAGCACAAGCATTATTTTTGTTAGACATGTCAATACAATTTGAACATAAATATTGCCTTGGAAGTTTCAATATTTGAATGATTTTGCTCTAACTCTACAGAGGCTCCCATTTCCCTGCTAATAGGAAAGAAGTGACATCTACTCAGCCAGGGAGAAACTAATTCTTTCAAAGAGAAAGTATGGAAAGTTTCCATACTGTTTTTAGTTAATTTCAATATGTACTGAATTGGTAAAGGTTTGTTTATTTAGAATTGACTGTATTTGTTTGCTTTACAGAATATAGATAATCTGTGCTTCCTTTGCCCTGCATCCTGTGAATTCCTTGTCCTTTTCCTGTATGCCTCAGCACCGTCCTAGGCTATCCCTTTTATTGATGATTGTGTTGCCTATGTTTCAAGGAAACATTTAAAACTTGATTCACTACTTTAAAAAAAATCTCCATAATTCAAATTGCCAATTTTTTTTATCCATGTTAGTATTTATCCCACATTTAGTTACAATATCATGCTAGTTGCATTTTGAAATAAAATATATAGCTACCACAATGTAGGACTATATGTTTCTCAAACCCTTTGCAATTCACCTTTAAATGTCCTTTTTCATTTAGCAAAGATAAGATATCTATAATTTTGTTTTAATTTTATCAATGAGAATGATACAAGGAAGGAATGGCCCACTTTAATTTCTAAAAATTATATACAAGTTCCTAACTCAAAAAGTACTGGATCCAACACAAGGGAATTCTCTATTAGATCTCATCTAGACAGCTAATAAGGAACAAATCACGGGACTAAAAGCTAGTGGTAGTTAGGGCTTGACTAAACTGGGATTTTAAACCACATCAAATCAAGTTAATACAGTTTGAAAACATTTGTGTACACACAATGCATCCCATCACTGTGCGATAACTAAGGCTACAATTTAGTCAGGGGTATTTTTAGTAAAAGCCATGGACAAGTCACGGGTAATAAACAAAAAATTCAGGGTCCGTGATCTGTCCAGAACTTATACTATAAATACCCCTGACTAAATTTTGTGGGGCGGGGCAATGCTGGGGGAGGGCCGCTGCTGGGGGCGGGGGGCCGAGGCCAGTGGTACCAGCTGCCAGGGGCCGTGAGGGGGCTGCCGGGGGTCATCGGGCAATGGCTGCCCCAGAACTGCTTCCGGCTATCCTATGGTGCTTTGCAGTTGGACTATTACCGAACTGTCCATTTACCTGTGTGCCCTCCACATACTCCCAGGATGACACCCTCGCCCCTTTAAAAGCTGACACAGAGCCAGATTTTCCCATTTGCTTTTGGATCCCAGTTCATCGTTCTTGCAATACAACCACAATTGCATCCCAAAAGCCACTCAACATGCCTCATGCATCCGCCTGGAGCAGTGATGAGACCCTGGATCTTATCACCATCTGGGGAGAAGCATCGGTTCATGAAACTCTTGGGTCCAGCCACCAGAATCAAGGTCTTTTTGTGGACATTGCAAAGTGGATGTCCATGAGGGGTCATGACCAGGATGTCGAGTAGAGCTGGAGAAAGAGCAAGCAGCTCAGGAGAAAATGCATTGAAACATGGGACAAAAGGACATAATCCGTAAGCTGTCCATTGTTTATTCAAACAATGGTTTGTTGATAAATTGTATAGTCAGATGCTTGACCACATTTTGGTTTGTTATGAAATATATTCAAGAGACCAAATAATCAATGTCAGTCAGGTTTAATAATATAGTGCAGGAAAAAAGTTCAATGTGATACCGGTCTCTGGGAAGCCGTCTCACACAGCGATGTTACATTCACCTTACATAGAAGGTGGGCTCTCAAAGTTACACACTTCAGATGGTATCATTTATGAGATGAAACAAATTACACATCTCTTTACACATCATTAAAATCCAGCCCATCAGTTTGTCCCAGTTCCCTAATCTTCCTTATCTTTGTTTGGGATACTAGCATTACAGGTACTGGTCCATGAAGATACTTACTTCATTTGTGTTAAGTCATAGAATGAACATACCTTGATTTTTGACAAGTTTCCTATCTGTATATGCCAAATGTTTACTTCAAAAAATGCAAGGTGTTACGGGATACATAGCATCAGTGAACATGATTTATGTCAAAGGTCTGTGTAATGGTATAGGCCAGTTTAGGCTATATTACTGTTACAATATTTGTGCTTAATGTTATTGGTGCTTAATACATACTAATATAATATTTTATATATATATATATATATATATATATATATATATATATATATATATGAGTGTGTGAATAATACATATTAATATGATATTATGCTAACCAGCATGTATTAGTCAACAGAGAATTTGGTTAATGTTCCTAGTGCACATGAGATACAATAATAATGATGTGATTACATTTGTTGTGTGCACACAGAATAAAGTGCAAAACAGTAGTATATATACTTGGTGCTTTAAAACAGTCAGTTTCTCAAAGGTGAAAAGAATTACGAGCCAAATGAGCTGGGAGAAAGAATTTTAAACAGAAGAATGTGAATGATAATAGTAACTGTTTAGGAACATTTTAGTAGATGCCCAAAAGCCAAAATCCCACACTGATTTAAAAAAACCCAACCTGGCTTAGATGGGAGGTGAAAACAGCTATAAATATATATAACAAATGTAAGAAAGGGAAAGCTGATAGTAATAAATATAAAATCAAAAGCTAAGGATTGTAGAAAATTGATAAGGGAAGTAAAAGGACACAAGAAGAAATCAGTGGCCAGTAAAGTTAAGGATAATAATGAATTTAAATATATTAGGAATTCTAACACTGGTATTGGTCCATTAATAGATTGAAATGGTACAATTCTCAATCAAAATGCACAAAAGACAGATGTATTCAAAAATATTTCTGTTCTGTATTTGGGATAAACCCAGGTGATGCAGCCATATCATGTTGATTATGTTATGATGAAATACTTTCCATTCCAACAAAACCTAAAGATGTTAAACAGCAGTGACTAAAAAAGACATTTTAAAATCAGCAGGTCCAGATAACTTTCATCCAAGTGTTTTCCAAGAGCTGGCTGAGGAGCTTTCTGGACTGTTAATGTTGATTTCATTGAGTCTTGGAACACTGGGGAAGTTCCAGAGTACTGGAAGAAATCTAATTTTGTGCCAATATTTAAAAAGGGTAAATGGGACAATCTGGGTAATTATGGGCCTGTCACAAGTCTCCATTAGTCCCTCTCCTGCTACTGGATGCTCTATTCAAATGGATTGAGGTAGGGCTGGTTGTGACACAGAGATCCAAATTCCAGGAGCTGTGGGTTTATCTTAGTAATTTTGGACTATGCCACTTGATACCTGGAAGTTGTGCCCTTGCACTTGGCAATGCCACAGGCCATAGCTAATGAGGTATTTAAAGTATTTTCCAGAACAGAGATCCTGTATATGATATTAATTGATATGGGGAATGCATTCATGTCCCAGCTAATCCAGGAGGTATGTTCCCCCCTTAATATATGATTAGTAAGAACCTCTGTTTACCAACCACAGACAGACAGGCTAGTAGAATGCTTTAGCAGGGAACTTAAGGGAACGCTATGAACATTTGTGACTACTGAATCCTGAAATTGGGATAAGATGCTATTGTACCTATTGTTTGTAGTCTGAGAAGTCCCACAGTCTTCTGTGGGGTTCTCAACATTCAAGTTACTATATGGGAGACAGCCCAGGGCCAGGGGTATCTTAGACCTCTTGCAAGAATCCTGGCATGACCAAAGTACTGAGGCCCAGAATGTAACTCAGTATGTCCTCAGTCTACGGGAATGACTAGACTTAGTAGGGGCCTTTGCCAGAAAGATGATGTGGGCAGGACAACATTCCTAAAATACAGGAGGTCAGATTAGATTTTATGATCACAGTGGTCCCTTCTGGCTCTACAGTCTATGAACAATCTCTGAGGGCCCGATTCACAACAGCACTTAGATGACTAATCTCTACAATTAGGTGTCTAACTCTCATTCTTAGGGCACCACTATGATTCATAAAACTCCTGTTCAGTTGTGGCCTAACTCTGCAGACACCTAAACTTGGTCAGAGCCTAAATTTTTGCAGCAAAGGCACCCATGTTTCTGCCTCTGGGCATACAGACTGCTCCCTCACTGTAGGTGCCCAAACACCTCGCTCCTGCCTATGCTCCAGAGTGATTCACGAACCAGGTGAAGATAGGCACTCGCCTCACATATGGGGCCTGATATGGTAGGCTTGCTTAGAAGCTGTCTAACTCCTCACCACAAGTCATTCCTTTAGTCCTGGGGTTTGTGCACTCACCCAGTCTGTGGCAGACCACTGCTTCAAGTCCTCCTCTGTCCCATGAGAAGAAGGGATTTGAACAGGGATCTACCACCTCATGGAAGAGTTATCAAGTGGAGTGCCCCAAGGGTCGGTGCTGGGTCCGGTATTATTCAATATCTTCATTAACGATCTGGAGGATGGTGTGGACTGCACCCTTAGCAAGTTTGCAGATGACACTAAACTGGGAGGAGTGGTTGATACGCTGGAGGGTAGGGATAGGATACAGAGGGACCTAGACAAATTAGAGGATTGGGCCAAAATAAATATGACGAGGTTCAACAAGGACAAGTGCAGAGTCCTGCACTTAGGACGGAAGAATCCCATGCACTGCTACAGACTAGGGACTGAATGGCTGGGCAGCAGTTCTGCAGAAAAGGACCTATGGGTTACGGTGGACGAAAAGCTGAATATGAGTCAACAGTGTGCCCTTGTTGCCAAGAAGGCTAATGGCATTTTGGGTTGTATAAGTAGGGGCATTTCCAGCAGATCGAGGGATGTGATCATTCCCCTCTACTCAGCACTGGTGAGGCCTCATTTGGAGTACTGTGTCCAGTTTTGGGCCCCACACTACAAGAAGGATATGGATAAATTGGAGAGAGTCCAGCGGAGGGCAACAAAAATGATTAGGGGGCTGGAGCACATGACTTATGAGGAGAGGCTGAGGGAACTGAGATTGTTTAGCCTGCAGAAGAAAAGAATGAGGGGGGATTTGATAGCTGCTTTCAACTATCTGAAAGGGGGTTCCAAAGAGGATGGATCTAGACTGTTCTCAGTGGTAGAAGATGACAGAACAAGGAGTAATGGTCTCAAGTTGCAGAGGGGGAGGTTTAGGTTGGATATTAGGAAAAACTTTTTCACTAGTAGGGTGGTGAAGAACTGGAATGGGTTACCTAGGGAGGTGGTGGAATCTCCTTCCTTAGAGGTTTTTAAGGTCAGGCTTGACAAAGCCCTGGCTGGGATGATTTAGTTGGGTTTGGTCCTGCTTTGAGCAGGGGGTTGGACTAGATGACCTCCTGAGGTCCCTTCCAACCCTGAGATTCTATGATTTGAGTCAGTGTCACTCTTTCTGGCCCAATTAACATTTAATGAAAGTGAAACATCTTCAATAGGCAAGATTGAGGGAACCCACATCAGTTCATTCTTTAGCTCAGGGGTTAGGGCACTTTCCTGAGAGGTGGCAGATCCTTGTTCAAATGGTTTTGGCCTTATCATCAGAGTTGGGAACTCAAACCAGTGGTTTTCTGCATTCTGGTTGAGTGCTCTTCCTCCGGACTAAAGTTTGTAAGGGAGATCTACCACTGCCACAGCTGTTGCATTTGGAGTTAGTTGGTCTGAGAGCATGCCTACCAGATTGCGCCCCACACACAAGTTAGATGGAGTAGCACCTATCTTTCCCCAGTTCATGAATCGTTAGCAGAGATAGGCACGTAAGTTGGGCTGCAGGGAAGCACCTGTGAGAGAGGGGCAGAGCTTAGCACATGCTCCTGTCATTGGCATCTCCCATTAGCTAGGTGGCTCCCCACCTAGTATACTGGCCTTGTGAATCACGTTGTAAGACACCTATCTCTTTCCATTGTATAGGGTGCCTCTGTGGATCACAGAATTGTTCCTGTGATTTTCTGGATGCCTAAAAATTAGGTGTTGCAATGCTGAGAGTCACAACACCAAAGTCCCTTTGTGAATCAGGGCCTGAGTGTGTGGGGACACTTATTCTTACACCTGGCACTCTTTAATCTGAAACCGTCTTTGGCCAATGGCTGATTCAAAATGCGCTGAGTATGGCACAATCATATTGTTGCCCCTTTTGGCCCAACTGGTCAGGCAATATTTGGGGACTTGCCAGGCTGCTTCCACTGGAAGGAGAAATTGACAATACAACTCAGGTACTTCTTTGGTGCAAATGTGTTTATTTACAAAGAATGTAAACAAAGTCCTGTTTCCATGATCATAGTAGAAATAAATAACAGCAGGCAGCCCAAGTCTGCTTTTCCCACAAGTAGTGTGTCCAAAAGACGCTCTGTCTCATCTACCCAGGGACACACTTTGTCATAATTTCAGGGTAATTGCACCAGTATCCCTTTCCTCCATGATCCACTCCAGGAGTTTCTAGGTTTGGTCTCAGGTCTCCAGCTGTCACCTGTTTCTGGGCAGGGACCCTTGTTCCACTCCCTTCTGACTGGTAGATTTTAAACCTGCACTGCTCCCTGCCTTATGCTGCAATATCTTCAGCAAGCCAGTCTGCCTAAAGGCCAGCACTTGCTCTCCAAAGGCTATGAACAGTGTATTGCCAGCAGTTACAAATTACCACACAGCTCTTTCTAAGCAAGCCTATTTATTATTAAGGTAAAAGCATTACAGAGAAAACATACAAAAATAAATAAAAACAATACACATGCTAAAAGCTTACCAAAGCTCACCTATCAGTCTTATGGGACCCTGGTAAGCCAAAGTCTTTCCAACCCTACGGCAAGGCTTGGGGCCTTTGGCCAGGAGGTCCCATTTGTTTGCTGGATCGGAGAGAAGACTGAAGTCAGCTTAAACACAGTGTTTTTATATCAAAAGGCCTTTCTTTCTCTGTTGGTTTCTCAAGAAACCAGTTTATGCAAGCCTCCTCCAGAGGTGATACCTCTCTGGAGGTGTTTATAATCTATGTGATTCACCTTAATCACCCCACATTTTTCTTGGCTCTTAGCAAAGCTGTGGCAATCCCCCCACCCCTCCAGAGTTGTATACATTCCCTGGCCCAGTGATACATAAAAACACTCATACACTTAATACAATACAATCCACAAAGATATTGCATGTGGTTGTAATGTCTGTCACAACACTCACAATTGCTTCTCTCAGGGCAGATCTACACTACAGAAGGGATCCAGGTTCTGAGATCAAGCCACCGGCAGTCGATTTAGCGGCTCTAGTAAAGATCCGCCAAATCGAGTACAGATCGCTCTCCAGTCGACCGCTGTACTCTACCCCTGATGAGAAGAGTAAAGTAAGTCAACGGGAGATTTTCTCCCATCGACCCCCTCTCCCCACCCGCAGTGAAGACCCTGCGGTAACTCGATCTAAGGTACTGTCAACTCCAACTACAATAGCCACACTTTCTGTCTCTAGCACACAAAGATGCATACTGCTACTACCAATCAATCCCCTCACCTGTGCACTTGCAACTAGTCTCAGGAAAACCCCTTAGTCCACACTGCTTGATTACTTTGCTATGCTGTCCATTGCTTTGGGAAGTAGCTTCTGATTGTTTGCAGCAATCACTTCAAGGGATATTTAATTGTTCTTTTTATTTAGTTTGAAGGAAGGGTGCTTAGCATACCCATCAGTATTAATGAGGTCTTTGATTGTCTATAGATCAAAGACCCATTTCATGACAGCCATTAACACATTCCAGCATAACAATAGACTGAAGAAGTATCTAGGGAAAAGTAATTTCCTAATGATTATTAAAATCAATTTGTTCCATGAACATTTTCAGAAAAATCAAAATATTTTTGTAAAACAACAAGGTGAAAAGAAAAGCATAATAAACATAATGTAAAAGTTAGTTGTGGAACTAACCCCATGTGTTATAGTTTCTGAAACACTCCACCACACAAAGATGTTCACACGAAGCCTCATATGATCGTGGGTCCCAGTTTAAAGTTATTAGGATATTCACAAGCTACCCAGAGGATCTTAGGTTGGTTTCAATGGAAGTTAGGAGCCTAAATACATTTGAAGACCTGTGGCTGCATGCTTTTACCACTGAAGGATGCAGGTTGGACAGGCAGAAATCCTGAAGTGAATGGTGTCAATTAGCTATTGTGAAATCATCAGTGGAACTTAACCACAGCAGCAACCTGTATCTGAGACTTCACCACAGGACCCACCCTAAATACCTGGCCTTCCCACTCCAGAAGCGTGCTTGGAACAATATTCCAAATTTCAATAGTTTGTGAATTGCTTTTGAATCCTTCATGACAACGGCTGCTCTACCATGCTCTCCAACATTAGAGGAAGATACAGAATGATTTTGCATGTCTTAAAGAAAGCAACTGCTTTTTTCAGGAGTCAGAGAAGAGGCAGGGGACTTGCCACACCCCAAATATAGGCACTTGTCAACTTAATATGCAATTTATTGTGATCTAGAAAGCACATCTTAAAATATAATTAACACCCCTCCTCCCCCAACACCTTACTAATGTAACTGGTGCCAGTCCTGGACCTGAAAAGGATTCAGCATACCTGCAGGAGGGTATGGCATGCACTATATACATATTCCCACAGCAATGAAACTGTGTGACAATGCTTTTCAACAGGTAGGCTTCTTAGGCTGGCAGGGCAGGGCCACCAGGGTTCATTCTACCAGCATAAAGCACCGTGTGCAAAGCCACAGGCTGCCTCCATCCTAGTAACACAAATTGGCAGGGGAGCCCTGCCATGTCGTGCCAGGAGAGTGGAAGCAGAAGCCCCCATGGGAGCTGGTGTGGAGGGAGCCCTGCCTCAAAACCAACGGCACGAGACAGCCCATTATTCCTCTTCCCTCCATGGCCCCCAAGCCCATGGCACGGAGCGCGCGGGGGGGGGCTGCTTCCTCCCTTGCTGCCCCCCCCTCTGCTGGGCTCCAGGCCCTGCGGGGGGAGGGAAGGTGCAGCTGGCTAGGCAGCCATGTTGTTGGGCTCAGGGACGAGCAGCCACAGTCCTGCTGCCCGCGGTAACTTTCGGGGAAGTTTCTGTCACAGCCTCTGGGGGGCTGTGGGCGAGGGGGAGGAGGGAAGGGGCCCGCAGCGGCTGCCTGGCGCGGCGCACACGGCCTGGAGACCCCCCTCCCGCCGCCCAGCGAGCCCCTGTCTGCCGACACCAGGCACCCCCGTCAGCACAGGCGGGCAGGCCACCACTGCGCTACCTCCCCCACCGGGCTGGGGACGGGAGCCTTATTCAGCGAGCGCTTTAGGCCGGCTCCCCTGCGCAGACAGCGTAAAGCCAGCAGCTTCCCCTTGCGTGCGCTGCGAGTCTCTCTCGGGCTAAGGCTCCGGCCCCGCCTCCCTTGCTCTTGCCTGAGTCTCGCATTGGCCAGCGGGTGCGTCACTCTCAGGCTGGACCCATCTCGCGCTCCCCATTCATGCAGTTTGGTTGCGTGTTGGTGTATTTTACTGTTTGCAATAAAGAGGGGGGGATTTTTTTTTTTGTTCAGTTTCTGCTGCAATTAACTCTTGGTCCCTTATAAAATTTTTTTTGGCAATTTTGAAGAACGGTTGAAACAGTTTTTTGTTTTGTGATTGCATTTATTTTTAATAGATCTCTTATCTATTTTGCAATCAACTATTAAGGTGCAACTATGCCCAAAAGAAAGGTAAGTACAAAAAATAGGGGGGGGGGAGAGAAATGGGGAATGAAGGGGAGAGATTAGAGGAGCGTTTGCAAAAATATCTATAATTTATGCGTGTGTATGTAGAGTTTTTGCATATTAATTTTTTGTGCATGTCCTAAAGTGGAGCTGGAACTGAAGGGCGATGATTAGAATGTGCGGTCGGACTCATCTGTGGGAGCAGGGGAGCGTCTGAGTTCACTTTGGGCTGTTTTGTTTGCAAGGAGAAGGCTAAGCAGTGTCTCCATGCTGGATTACAAACAGCCATAGTGCTGCTGCTGCCCCTATGGAGAATACAGGCAGGCAGAGCTAGCCACGGAAGGCTGTGCTTCTCCAAGCGCCCCGAAAAGCGCACGGCTGGACGGCCAGAACCTTCCCATTAATCGCCGGGGGCATTTTAGTGTTGATTGGGCCATTGCCTGGGAGAATTTGAGTCTAAACGGTGCCTCTTTCTCCTGCGTTTGCCTTTGTTCTCCCTTTTTTTTCCTCTCCCACTTCTTGTCATACCAGATGGTTGTGCAATGGTAATTTGGAGCCATTAGGCGGCGCAGAGTTTGAAACTGTCCTTGAAGGGAAGAGGGGCTGGGAAGGATTCACAACCAGAATTAGTAACTTTGGCTCTGCTCAGCAGCTGGTCTTCCCTAGCTTGCTCTTCAGCAAGCCCAGAGCTGTTTGCAAAGGGGCAGCCTGCCCCCTAAAATTGCAACAGCTAAAATGCAGCCGCCTAGCAGATGCCAGTACAGCTTTGCCTGGGTGTGCATTTTAAGGGTCAAACACTTGGTTATCTCAGCATCTCCCCTTCATTTATCTGTGTTGCATGTTTGCATTTTGAAGGCATTCTGCTATTAAATGACGACACGGGCATTTCCTGCCCTCTGAGAAATACACTTGCTGGGGGCTCTTATTTCCCTGGGTGTGCTGGAATTGGGTGTAGCCTGTGCTGCAATATCTGAAACGCCTCCCTTCCTCCCACTAATCCTGAGGGCACTAATGCAGGTCCCCATCTAGCCAACTGCTGCTGTCTCTTCCCCTTAGTGTAAGTGGGATGCCTCTGAGCGAAGCTAGTAGAGCCTTGTCCTTGCATAGCGCTGACAACGACCTTGTTGTTGCAGGTAATTTGGCGGGAACTTTTTAAATGTGGGGACGCTTTGACGCAATGACGTTTAACAAAAGTGAGAGTCCGAGGCATTCTGGGAGTTGTAGTCTTTTGTCTGGGAACTTTGAAGTGAGCTTAGGCTCTTGCACTGATCTGACTTGTAAGCACAGCTGCACATTTTTAGCTGTGGGAAGGGGGAGGGGTGGAGGAGAAGTTACACAATTTTTTTTTTGCTTGATCACTTCGCAAACTTTATTTACTGCCAAGGATAGTATGACTAAAAAGTGCACAAGGTAGAAGGACAAGGAGAAGAGCTGGTAATATGAGAAACAGCAAGGATATGAAACCAAGGAGAGCTGTTTTAACTGGTGAACTCAAACATAAAGATAAAATTGACTGTGATATATTTGAAATTCGTGAGTTTACTTTTTAGTAGGTCTCCCTATGCTGCATGTAGACTTATTTAGAGAAAATGGCATGTTAGTATTTTCCAACCTCACACTGCAAATAGGTCCAGCATTAATTCCATTTTTACAGACTTTCTTATTCTGGTCACTGCTATAATTTTCAAATGCCTGTTTGCTAGCATTTGGCATAATTTCCCCTTCATGACTGTAAAGAATGCAAATCTTTTATGTTTTCTTCTTTTAATTTTTTTATGTAGGCTGCAGCTGAAGGCGAGGTGAAGGAGGAGGTAGGTTTATAAAATTTTAATAAAGCAAACTTATTTCTCTCAGAACTTGTGTGGTGGTAAACAGTTTAAAACATTGATCACCAACGGGTAGATCACGATCGACTGGTCAATCCTGGAGCTTCTGACAGTTGATCGCGATCTCCAGCTGCTAAAAATCCGGCAGCACAGGAGGGCTAAGGCAGGCTCCCTGCCTGTCCCGGCCCCATGCCGTGGAAGCCGCCAGCATGCCCCTGTGGCCCCGGGGGGCTGGGGGATTTGTCTCCGTGCTGCTCCTGCCTGAAAGCACTGCCCCTGCAGCTCTCATTGGCCAGGAATGGTGAATGCAGCCAATGGGAGCTGTGGGGTGGTGCTTGCAGGGAGGGGCAGTGCACGGTGCCACGTGCCCCCCTTCCTCCAGGGGCCGCAGGGGCGTGTTGGCTGCTTCCGGGAGCGGCATGGGCCAGGGCAGGCAGGGAGCCTGCCTTAGCCCCACTGCACCGCCGACTGGGAGCCACCCTGTGGTGAGTGCCAGCCGGCGGGAGCCTGCACCCCTCTCACATCCCAGCCCTGAGCCCCCTCCCAGAGCCAGCACCCCATAACCACTCCTGCACCCGAACACTCTGCCCCAGCCCGGAGCCCCCTCCTGCACCCAAACTCCCAGAGCTTGCACCCCTCACCCCCTCCTGCACACCAACCTCCTGCCCCAGGCTCAGTCCGGAGCCCCCTCCCACGCTCCAAACCCTCGACCCCAGCCTAGAGCCTGCATCCCAACCCCTTGCCCCAGCCCGGTAAAAGTGAGTGAGAGTGGGGGAGAGCGAGCAAGGGAGGGAGAGGGGGTGGAGTGGGCAGGGCAGTGCCTCGGAAGGGGCGGCGTAGATTCTGGGTTGCACAATTCAAAAAGTGATCTTGTGCCTAAAAAGGTTAGAGACCACTGGTTTAAAAGAAATTACTAACTGAGGCCCCTGACTTCCATAGACGTATCGGCTTGCACAGACCCTTGTCTATGTGCACAGTCACATGGGTCTGTGCTAGCAGATTTTGATGCAGGTTCTGGGTGTCAGGAATGAAATATCCATTGGACTATAACATGAGGGACATTTTGGAGAATTCACTGCCTATCGCAGCTGTTAAGCTGTCTGAAACTGGGAGCTTTGATGAACTAACATGCAGAGATTTAGAGAGAGCTGTTCCTGGTACAGGAGAATTTGCAGTTACACAGCCAGAGATCATCAGTTTCAGGTTAAATGTGGCATTAGGCTACAGCAGGGGTAGGCAACCTATGGCACAGGTGCCGAAGGCGGCACACAAGCTGATTTTCATTGGCACTCACACTGCCTGGGTCCTGCCCACCAGTCTGGGGGGGGCTCTGCATTTTAATTTAATTTTAAATGAAGCTCCTTAAACATTTTTAAAGCCTTATTTACTTTACATACAATAATAGTTTAGGTATATATTATAGACTTATAGAAAGAGACCTTCTAAAACATTAAAATTTTTACTGGCATACGAAACCTTAAATTCGAGTGAATAAATGAAGACTAGGCACGCCACTTCTGAAAGATTGCTGGCCCCTGGGCTACAGTCTTGAAGACTGCTTCTCTTAGACACAGAGATCTAACTGTGCATAGGAGCTTACTGTATTGGGTCCTTACTATTTACCTGGGTTTGGTGAAAAGGGGGGAAATGGTGAAAGAAATAGCAATTCTGTTTTGCTTTTTAAAAAAAAGGCAAACCCATTACATCCATAGCTCTATACATGATCTTGGTATTTGTTTTAATGCTTCATTAAATAATGGTTGCATCAAATAATTTTGATGATGATGATATAATTCTGAGAATGTATGGCTCTTTCTTTAAATTTTAGTGACACCTCTTTCTTTTATGCAGCCAAAAAGAAGGTCAGCTAGATTATCAGCTGTGAGTATCTTTTTTTTAAATTGAATTTGTGATGTATGTGATGATGACAATTCAGGAAGATTGGAGTAGGAAGAATCTCATATTGATGAGCAGAGTATAGCTATATAGGTAGATATGTGTTCACACTTACATTTAAAAATAAAACTCATAGTCCATGCTTCCATGGCTTGTGTACCAACATACTACAGCTATTTGCAGATTTTACATGTGAGATAAAGCCGCTATGCTAGTTTGACATAAAAAAAATCACATTCAGGAATGGCTGGATCCTGCAATCCTTACTCATGTGTAGTCCCGTTGATTTCAGCAGCACAGCTCTTGGGAACAAGAACTGCAGATTGGAGGCCCAAGATCTGCAAATACCAAAGAGGGCTTGCAGTTTGAAGACAAGAAAGGTCAGAGCAAAGCCAAAGTACTATATAAGCGCAGTCCTGTAAGTGCTCTATGCCTGGGAGTCTTCTTCCACGTGCAGAACACTCAAAGGATTGGGATCAATGTATGCTACCAAGGAGATTACAACAGGAAACAAAGTACACCTCTACCCCGATATAACGCGGTCCTCGGGAGCCAAAAATCCCTACCGCGTTACAGGTGAAACCCCGTTATATCAGGGTAGCGGCGGCAGGGCTCCAACAATGATTTAAAGAGCCCTGTGTTCCGGCTGTGGGGAGCCCCGGGCCCTTTAAATCACCACCCGAGCCCTGCTGCCGGAGCCCTGGGGTAGTGGCAGCGGGGCGCCGACGGTAATTTAAAGGGTCCGGGGCTCCCTACAGTGGCCAGAGCTCCAAGCCCTTTAAATCGCCGGCTGAGCCCTGCTGCCACAGCTCTGGGGTAGCGGCGGCAGGGCTCCAGTGGTGATTTAAAGAGCCTCGGGCTCTGGCTGCTGTGGGGAGCCCCGGACCCTTTAAATCGCTGGCTGAGCCCCGCTGCTGCAGCAGTGGCCAGAGCTCCAAGCCCTTTAAATCGCCGGCTGAGCCCTGCTGCCACAGCTCTGGGGTAGCGGCGGCAGGGCTCCAGTGGTGATTTAAAGAGCCTTGGGCTCTGGCTGCTGTGGGGAGCCCCGGACCCTTTAAATGGCTGGCTGAGCCCCGCTGCTGCAGCTCCAGGGTAGCGGCGGCAGGGCTGCAGCGGTGATTTAAAGGGCTCGGGGCTCCCCGCAGCAGCCAGAGCCCCGGGCCCTTTAAATCGCTGTCGGAGCCCCGCTGCCGGAGCCCCGGGGTTATCGCGCTATATGCAAACCCGTGTTATATCGGGTCGCGTTATATCGGGGTAGAGATGTAAATGAATGCTGCCATATTGGTGAGAAGTTGTACCTCATTGTGGTAAAACAGAAGATACCTATACATACCAGGAACCCTCTGCAAAGGATAGCGGTAAACGTCAGCTCAGACAGCAAGAGACTTGAGAAAAGTTTAGTGTCCATTTCCACATCCTGTGGATCTTGACTTAAAATGCTGTCACATGTGTAGTAGTGCAGGACTCTCCTCTCTCCCGACACAGTACATGTACTTACTAAATATTTTAGCCATAACCACTTCCACATACTTCATTTTTTTCCTCATGTATCTGAGTGAAATGACATTAATTTATAAAAAGAACAGGAGTACTTGTGGCAACTTAGAGACTAACAAATTCATTTGAGCATAAGCTTTTGTGGGCTACATGAGAGCTCAGTCTTAATCTTTCCCTGTTTGCTGTATAGGATGTTAATCAGGTACTCCTGTTCTTTTTGCAGATACAGACTAACACAGCTGCTACTCTGAAATATTAATTTATATATCTCAGTCCTGTAAATGATTATAGTTCATATTCTTTTCTGGTCCTTTATATACAGGAGAGCATATGGCCCTGCATGTATGCTTTTAATATGTTTTAAATTTGCATACAGAGTAAGTATGTTGAGGTTGTTAATAAGACCACTGTAGTGCTCTTCAGGTGGTATATTTCTTATTTTACTATATGCTTTTTGTACAGAAACCTGCTCCACCTAAACCGGAGCCAAAGCCCAAAAAGGCAGCACCTAAGGTAAATATTTAAGATCTCTTTAATACAGCAGTTTTCTGTTTCAAAATGTATTTACAGGAATAAAGCACATAGCTAGTCAACTAGCTTTTTAATATTTTTAATGAGATTATGTATTTTGCCCAGTTAGAGAAATCTCCATCAGTATCTTAGAAATTACAAAGAGCTATTGAGTGTTCTTTTTTGTCCTACTGCTAGTGCAGGAACATTGACTACGGTAAATTCTTGAGTGATTTGTCTGATGAAATTTTAAAAAAATGGTGATGATTCTTCCACTGCTTGCCATGGGAGACTGTTCAAAGCACCATTCTCCTAACAATATGTGTGGAATAGAGACCACAGAGCCATAATTGTAGGCAATGCTGGTAGCTATGTCTATAAGTAAGTAAGTGTGCTTTACACTTACATAATAAGGCCCTGTTTTCAGTTGCTTATTAATTTGTCAGACTTTAACCACTGGGATTAAAATTTTCCATGCTTTATCTCCTTCTCAGGCTAGATATTTTTTTTAAAATGTTCAGCAAATATACCTTTTCTGAGAATGAAGTTAGCAAAACTATCTGTTTTTTTCCTGCATCATGATGCAGTCTAATTAAATGATCACATACTATTTGTTCTCCCATTGTCATTCATTGCACAGTGAATGAAGTAGTGGGTTGCAAGGAAAAAGAGCATGTTCTCTTGTAAGGCACTGGACTTGGACCCAGAAGAGCTGGGTTCTGTTCGTGGCTCTCTCAGAGACTCCAAGGAGATGCTGGGCAAGGCTATCAATATGTACACACAAGGGGATGAAATGTAGGCTGCAGAGGCTACTGTAATTCTGGCACTGTCCAATTTGAACTTTGTATCCTTAACATTTGCATCCTTAACTGTGCTAATTTTGCATCCTAAACATTCTTTTAACAGCTTTTTGTTTATAATTGTAAGAATAACTTTCATCCTCTTAAATATATCCATATTAAATAAAGTAGGGCTGAAAAAAACAAACCATGATGTATTAATCGGCTGGTGTTGCCATCTTTGTGCTTCCCCTCCATTCAGGAAAAATCAGTAAAATGACATTGTCCCTTCTCCCATGGAAACGGCTACAGGTGGCGGTCTGGGAATGAAAAACTCCATCAGGATTCCCTTGTGTGGGATCATTCTGTTCTGGGGAGAGATATATCACACACCAATGTTGCAGAATGGCCAGTAGTTTTGTCCCCAGAAGCCAGGGATTGACACTGATGTCGTGGGACCCTAGCAGGCTATGGCTTTCTGTGTAGAGATCCTTTGTCTCCAGTCAGATTCCCTGACAGCATGGCTCCATAAGGGTTGTGCTACCAAGGAATCCCCAGCCATTGGCTGATCCTGGAACCTCTTTTAAGATGGTGCTCTCTCAGTAAAGAGGGGGCTGTGGAACAGTTAATAAAACTCCATTAGTTTTCTGTGGGAGAGAGACAGGAATGGATTCCCTTCTTCAGTCATCAATCCCCAATCCTATGGAAGGGACTCCACGAGGAAGGTGCTATGAAGGTAGATCACCACTACCATTCCTTTGTTTGGGAAGTGGTGGGAGGGAGAGATACCATGAAGCGGACCCTCCACACCCCTAGTTCTGGGCAAATGTTTCAGCCTATTAACCTTTATGAAGGTCTCTTGAGGCTTTATACAAATGGTCCCATTTAGTGAGTTTTGTCACATTAGTATAAAGTAATTGCCATACACTGCTAAGCTAAAAGTGTTGAAGAAATAGGTATGGTTGTAACTGTGTCAGTCCCAGGATATTAGAGAGACAAGGTGGGTGAGGTAATTGGTCCAATAAAAGATATTACCTCACTCACGTTGTCTCTTGAAGAAATAGATATTTTCATGAATTGTACTCTCTGAGACCACACCTTCTTTTAAAGGATTTCTAATGAGCAGTAATTTTCCAAAGATTCATGGTTCCTCCGTCTTTTGGAGTGGAAGAAGATGTTAGGGTTAGTATAATCAGAAGTTTTGGCACTCAGGTGCAAATCCTTGGAATTGAAATCGGTGGCAGTCTTGGTATTTACTATTATGAAGCAGTGGTTTGATCCAAAAGTATAGAAGGCTGTTACAGGAACTCCTCACTTAATGTTGTAGTTATGTTCCTAAAAAATGCGACTTTAAGTGAAATGATGTTAAGCGAATCCAGTTTCCCCATAAGATTTCATGTAAATGAGGGGGTTAGGTTCCAGGGAAATTTTTTTCACCAGACAAGATTATATATATACATATACACGCACACGCAGTATGTTTTAAACAAACAATTTAATACTGGTACACAGCGATGATGATTGTGAAGCTGGGTTGAGGTGGTGAAGTCAGAGGGTGGGATATTTCCCAGGGAATGCCTTACTGCTAAATGATGAACTAGCATTTGGCTGAGCCCTCAAGGGTTAACTGGTTGTTCATGTACAAGGGAGAGAGCATAGAGAGAGGGGAGAGAGCATAGAAGACAGAGACATGAGAGCGAGAGATGCACATTTCCTCTCTAAGTAGCTGACCCCAGTCTTAAGTACACTGCCTTGTTAATTAGATCAGCTTGCTGAGACGCAGCTGCTCCTGGAAGCTCCCTCCGTCCTGAGCCCTGTCGTGTCCCCCCCTGCTCTATGGAAATGGGGTAAGCGGGGTGCAGGAGCAGGGGGGAGGGGAACACCCTGACATTAGCCTCCCACTTCCTCCCTTCCCCCCGTACAGCAAGCAGGAGTCTCTGGGAGCAGCTCCAAGGCAGAGAGCAGGAGCAGCACATAGCAGTGGGGGAGGGACAGCTCAATGCCGGCAATTGCTGGCCTGCTGGGCAGTTGCAGCACAGGGAACTTAGGGAAGTGGGGAGCTGATAGGGGGGCTGCCAGTCCACCCTGGTTGCAAGCCCCCATCAGCTAGCTCCAATGGGCTGCTCTTCCTGCAAGCAATGGACAAAGCAGGTGGCTGCCAAATGACGTTGGAAGGGAGCATTGCACAACTTTAAACGAGCATGTTCCCTAATTGTTCAGCAACGTAACAACGAAAGAACGTTAACCGGGATGTCTTTAAGTGAGGAGTTACTGTACTTCAAAGTTATGGCGTCAGAGGGCTTTTTTCCTTCTTTTGATTTAATTGCGACTCCCATGTAAAAAGTTGCAATTATTGTAATATTGATTACAATTTAATGTCAATGTTTTTTTCTTTATATCTGTAGTGATTGTTGAATTTACACAACTCATACATGATATATATTGCTTGGAACAACAAGGAATACTTCTGCAATATTCTTTGGTGACTTCAGCTTTTCTCTCTCTCTCTCCTAATTTATATTTAGAGAATCTCTGAAGAATTCTAGTGTTTCCATTGACTGTGCATGCTCTTAGATTAGTCTTTTTTTGAATGTCTTTTGGCAGGTAGCTCAACAGCCAAAATGCAAGCTCACCAACATTTTTAGCTAACTTAATAAAATGTATGTTTAAAATGGGAATTCCTTTAACCCCAGACATAGCTACCTTTGACCTTGTTTCTCTAGATTATTCATTCCCAGTAGTATATCAAGGACAGGATAGAGAATAAAGGATTTCTTGATAGAAATTTTCATCTGGTAAACCTCACCTTCGTTAATTGTATTTCCGATAAGTAGTAGTAAGTTATACAAACTTTAGACTTGAAAATATTGATGCTTTAATGCAATCTCCAGTTTTGTGTGCATCTATCATACATTTTTGTTCATGTGATTAACAGAAAGAGAAGGCAGCAAATGATAAAAAGGAGGACAAAAAGGCAGCAGCAAAAGGGAAGAAGGGAGCCAAAGGCAAAGATGAAACTAAGCAAGATGATGCTAAAGAAGAAAACCACTCTGAAAATGGAGATACCAAAACTAATGAGGTACCTTAACTGCAGTGAATGAATATATTAAAAAACATAGTCACAACAACTTTGTTTTTATTGCAGCTGCAGAGACAAAGGATTCCTCTTACCTTTCAGAGGGTGGCATAATTAATTGATATCTATTGGGTAAGGGCCGGCAGCGATAATGGGAATAGAGGCCTCTTTCTGGAAGCAGTGAGAGAACTTTTCCTTCAAACACACTTCTGCTCTGTGGCCTCATGCTTTCCTTTCTCCCATTGGGTCAGGGAAGAACCAGAAGACCTAGGTAGCTGCAGCTCCCCTGATGTGTTCCCTCACCCACCCTGAGCTGGGCTTTGTGCAGGGTATATGCATACTCTGTGCAGCCTCTCTGAATCCTGTTGTGCTGGTTCCACTCTGTAGGGCCTATTGCAGGTTTGTTTCTGTGCAGAAATTTATTCTGGGCTGGGAGTGGAGGAGAAAGAGGGATGTGGAATAGATATCATGTGTGGGTGATTCTTCTCTCTCCCTCTTCCCCCGCTCTCCCAGCATGCTGCTTCTAGTATACAAGCTTTCAGTTCAAAAAGTCTCTCTTCAAGCCTTGAACATCTTTGTATTGTTTAATACCTTTAAAGAAAATGACTTTTTGACTCAACAGCCTGTATGATAAAAAGTGAATATTGGAGCAGTATGTGCAGAAGTGTCTTTCAAAGGCTGTGAGTATTTTTTTTAAGGGGCAGGTGCAATCTGTTTTCAGCTAAGTTTGTTCTGCAGTAAGAACATTTTTAAAAACCAGTTGAAAGAACTATATTTGAAAAAGTTGGACAAAAGGGAAGCAGATCACTGCAGTTTTACATATACATTTCAGATTTCCTTTCTGATCTATAGAAATGAGGTGTTGTATCCTGCCACCAGCATATGGTTGATGTGAATCTCAAAAATATTCCAAATCTCCACCTGTTTGGATTTACCTTAATATTGCAGTGTTAACTGCAGCATCAGTCCTGTTTTAAAATGTGTAACATTTGTCTACCAAGATTCCAGTGTTTTTATATCTCCCTGAATAATTTTCTCTCTCTTTCTAGTTAGGTATGTTTTTTGCAAACTAACCTGTTCAGCAGGCAGGTTAGAATGGGGCTTTTCTAGAGTGAAAATGTAATATTTCTGTTCTTCCCAAACACTTTTAGGCACCAGCTGCTGAAGCATCCGATGATAAGGAAGCCAAGTCCGAGTAATGTTAACCTTGCCCTATATCTCCATCATCTGGTATCCATACCTCCATGCTGTATTGTTAACAGAGAGGAATATTTTTATCAACTATTTTATAAATGCAGGTTTTTTTAGCATGAATTTAATTATGGAACATCTTCATCTCGGTTACTTGGGAATTAAATCCCTAACAAAACAAAACAAAAAAAAATCATTGTTTTTAAATTTTGTGATTGTAATAGTTTGTATGGTACATGGAAAGAATAAGTGGTGGTAGCTTTCGACTTCTGTCAGTGTGTCCCTTTTTGTGTAAGTCATGCTTACAGACTTCAGATTTTAATTTTACCCTTGTATGTGTTGTATGGTTTCTTAAAGTGGGGAGGTCTCAAAACAAATAACTGCGTTAAACATTCCAGTGGTTCTGTGGGTTGCTTTTATAAAGAAGGTGAGATATTTTCATGAAAATCCTAGGAGCTGGAAATCTGTTTCCCAAATGTAACTTTATTTTGTCAGTTTTGGAGAAAAAAAATAAAGTGTAATCATGTTTTTAAATGAAATACAAACATTTCTTTTAAAAGGACAGGTTGGTTGTATGTACCCACTGTTAGGAATTTTGCTGGATTTATCTTAATAAAAAAGACTCCTCGAAAGTTGATTGTGGTTTGTTGCTTGTGCTGTAAACTTGTATTGCTGGAAAAGTAATAAGTCTCCTAAAGGTGGTCAGTAGCACAACGCGTTATCTTGAAAAACATGTAGGTGATGAGCTTGAATTCACAATATGATCAATGCTTGGGCCTCTAAGCCATTTTCTCCAGCTGTGTAGACAACCACCACTTTATGGGCCATATCCTCACTTGGTGGAGCTGGCATAGCTACATTGGTTTTTATGGAGTTTTGGTATAAATCAGCATATCTGGTTCTACATCTTCACGTGAAGATTTATGTCCTGTTTCACAAATGCTAATGCTTGTGAGCTACTTCTATCATTTAAGCAAAGATGATGTACTTGGCATTATTAAAATATACGGCATACCCATTTTAGACGTTAGGATGATTAATCTTCCCAAATTTAAAGAGCAGAACCTATTTAACTTAGACCTGCCTATCCCTCTGGTATGTTTTCTCAGGTCCTCCTTGCTTGTAAGACCATTGCACAAGCTTCTGCATAGAGGCTTAAACGGTTTAAATCAAACCCTCAGTAGTAAGAAAGGGCTTTCTGTAGTGCTAGGGGAATGTTCTATAGCACTAGATAAAATTATGAACTTTCACAATTGTTGTTTATAATTTACTTATTTAAAAATGTATTGTGTACTCATGACATTCTTTTATAAGCCCCTTTACTCTCCTCTAGTAGGAGGCACACAGGTGCAAAAAAGTGTTTTCCATTAATGCAACACTCTTCCTGATTAGTGTCAGTCTCATTAAATTGGAAACCAGTAACTAGGCTCAGGGCCAGGGTTTGTATGGAGTAATAATAGTTTTCTACCTAATTTTATGCATGTGACTGTATATCAAGGATGTTTTACATTTTCCTCCTAAAGTTTCCTTTTATTCAAAAGGCTCATTTCACACAGTTGGCCAGATATATCACATTTAGTGAGAAGCAAAATGACTGGCAGTGCAGAATTTAAAACAGTTACTGTATAAGACAATCTAGCAAGCAGAAGCACGAAATACTCTGTGCTTGTGTTGTTTTTTAAATACAAGAAATTACTTGACATACATTTTAGTATAAGCCGTTGAAAAGGCTAGGTTTGGTATAGGAAGGTACAGCAGAGAAAGAAACAGATAAAGCACACAGCTTATGAGAACAGAATATGTTCTGCACTTCTAGATTTATTTTTTATAAGGGATGGAAAGGACAAAATGAGGATTTGTGAATTTGGCCCTTAGTGTGCAAAGTCAGAACTGCAAACAAACAGATGGGTGTGTTAGGTGTGTTTAGTAAATAAATAAGTTGCAGCTCTCTAAACAGAATCTTTACTGGATATTTATATGACTAACCTGTTTTACTACATTGCATATAAATTGCAGAACTTGTTAGTATTTCCCTCCTTCCTCCTCATCATTCTTGTACTCAAGGTCTCCATTTACATTACCATTATACCCAAGTGTCAACAGTTAGAAGTGATACTTAGGGGGAATGGGGCTTGTGCTATTCCTTGCCTTTTCTGCATTATAAATTCAGTTCTTGTCTAACTGACCAGAGAATGAGTGAGGTTGTGGTCAGAGAGATACAACCTCTTGAACTTCTTTCTGAATCATAAAGAAGCAACAGCAGCCAAACCGTATAGACAGCTCCAATTTATGTGTGTTGCTAGGTCACTCTTAAAAGTCAATGCTGTAGACAGAATTTAACTTTTTCCTATATGTCAGTACAAGCCTTGGAATGTCCATGATTTTTAACCCATTTAACTGATGTCATTATTATTTGGTTTGTATTGAAGTATTGTCCAAAGGATTTTTATAACACATAGTCATGGGCCCTGCCCCAAAACGCTGTTCAGTTGTGTAGAAGTGGCTTAAAAGAATGGTAGCCAGTAGTTAAAACCATTAAGTTTCAAGACGAATAGTTGAAATTTCCCCAGATCACCTTCAATCACTAGTATTTTAGTATCTTCCCAACTTTACTAAGAAGGATTGTAAATGGTTTAGGACCTGAGCTTTCCTTCCCATAGGAAAAACTCAAGAGAAAGAATACTTGTGTTTTTATTCTTCTAACACAGCTGGTCCACCACTTTGTCTCCTCAGGTATATGATAGTGGCCTAGGGCAAGAAGCTGATGTCTCTCAACTGATTGGCCAGAACTCCTGTGAGTGACAAAATATCCCCTGTTCATTATTGAATAATCACCAATAGCTCAGCCAAGGGATATTACTAGATTTAGCTGGTGAAAGAGGGGAGTGGGTTGTCTTTTGGATCTTTATAAACTATTTTGATTTTAGTTCAGAAGAAACTCCATACCAGCGGGTGCCTATCAAAAGCTCTGGGAAGCCATACATACACTTCAAAACCTGATACCACAGAAGTAACCAAACATCAATCAAGGCAGCAGTGTTTCTTCTTCCCTTCACCCTATCACACCTCATCTGATCAGTCATGTGACCTATAATAGGGTTTTAACCACTAACACCCCACCAGACAAATCCCACCCACTGCTGCCTCAGTCCTCCACAAATGCCCACTGACACAGATGGACTTTTTGTGTGTGCCTGTCAATATTTTTGGGCTGTTTTGGAACAGGTTGAGGAGAGAATATTGCAAAGGAAAGAGACCCTTACAGAGAATGCCTGGTCACCTTTTATTCTAAGGCAGATCCAACTCAAGCATTCTTGCTGATCTCAAATGGCAGCAGTATGGTATGGGGAGAGGGGTAAAGATTCCAGGTGCTTTATAGGTCAGACTATATTGTGAACTATCTTCTAAATTAAAAAACACTCTCAATGTTTGCCAAAAATGTTGCTGTCTCATTCTACAGATATTTGGCTGGACCATAGAATATTTATTTGGAGAAAGATAAATAAATTATACTAATTATCTTTCTAATTTCAAGGAATGGTTCCAGTGATAGCTACTAGTTTTCCAAACTTATTGCAAAATAGTATTTCATAATTGGCACTCCCATAAAAGGATATTGGGTACATGACAAATACTAGATGAATGCTAGATACTTAGAATATTTTTAATTTTTATTATGTTCATCTATCTTTATCACTGGAAGTATGTGTTTAAATTTAAGAAGTGATAACCAGCCAGAAGATAATTCATTACAATTCTATAAATGAAAAATGCTTTCTGAACTGAGCCTATTTTTGAATGAGTAAAGTTCTACCACAGTTCTGGGTGGCCTATTCTTTGGATGAACCCATGTCACATAGGACCTGATCCAAAGACTCCATTCCAAATGGAAAGACTCCCATTGATTTCAGTGGGCTCTGGAGCAGGTCCAGAATTCCATAAGAGGAAAATCTTCTATGTTCTTATGCACAGCTGAAAAAACAGTAATATAGTACCATGTATGCAATATAGCCTACAAGATTATTTCTTCTAAAATTAACTTAAAATATCTGGACTGGATTTGCTAGAAATACAAGATGTTTCTTCAAACCAAAACACAAACTTTTCCCTTCACATTTAACCTGTATTTGCTTAAAGTGAAGTGCTTTCAAGTCTTGTGATCTAAATAATTGTAGGCATAAAGAATATAATATTTTCATTCTAGGTTAGGGCCCATTCATATGCCAGGGTGTACATGTGCTAGTTATGGTCATTCTATGTCAAGTCATATTTCTGCATTTCAATATCCAGACTGTTACAGCGCTATTGTGTGTGTTTGGTATTGTACCTTTCCTCCTATTTGGTGCTAATGTAAGAGTTGTTCTTGGTTCTATAGTAATAACAAGCATCAGATTCCATGTTTCCAACAAATAAAGAAAATTGCTTGAGAATTTTTACAGAAAAATCTCCTTGTGTGTTATTCATGGCTTTGCTATAGAAACTTGCACTCAAGAGGAGTTGCACAAAGTAAACAGATTACTTTTCTCCTAACAAATCCTGGCTCCACTCATCACTAGTTGGTCCTGCCATTTGGACACTGGTTGACTGATTTGAAAAGCAAACACCACTTTGACATCTAGAGCTTTCTTGATTGGTTTATGGTATATATAGATCAGGTCCAAAGGGGAAGAAAGTCTTTAAACTGACAATCAGATGTATACACATTTTTTTATTATATGGAAAAGGCTACCGGCAATAAATTCAAGTATGAAGGCCCAGCAGGAATGCAAGGAGAAGACAATCATTACCTTTTATTGTGATTTTTGTGGCTTTTTTTTTAAATTAGTCTTATTTCTATAGGTGTAAAGGATTGATTTAGTTTTGCAATACCCAGAGCATAAAGAATTTGATGTTGCCTCTTTAACGTCTGTTAAGAAAGAGTCACGGAGTTGCCAGCAATAATTGAACATGTGGGAGTTCAGTTATTGTTATTAAAAATAAAGATCCTAGAAAAAAATATGATGTAATGAATGGATGCATGAGGCTAAGTACAGTGACAGTTCTGAAGCGCTGTGGTTAATGTTAGCCAGCAGGATAGATTTAAGGTCAGGTTGGCAGCAATTTACAGTGCTAAAATGCCATTATAGCACTTGAATTATTATACAAGATGTGTATAAGAGTAAGTATGGTCTTGGATTTTAAAATGAAACAGTAAATGCAGAATAACAGAATGTAATATTTTAGATATTAATCAGTGTCAGATAGGCACGGTTTGACAAGAATCAATTCCTTGTAAACACAAAAACTAGCAGCTGTTGATGTTTTCATTTAATAAACATAAAACCTCTGAAACATTAAGGTTGAGATTTAAAGAAAACTTCTGAATTAAGGCTGCCACCACTTACTTAGCAAATTCTGTTTCGTCTAGGTACGATAGCACATCTGCATTGTGAGTACAAGGTTGTGGAGATGATGTGGTGTGAGGATGAAAGGGTGTCAATTCAGGTCTAGATAGGGTGACCATATTTCCCTATGCTGAATACAGGACACCTGGTAAAATTACTCGTATTCAAGCAAGTTCAACGGCAATCAGAACTGTGCAGTACAAACGTTCAAATTAACATTGAGTTGACTGAGCCCATGTTAAAAATAAATACTGCGTAGTTGGCTTCTTTTTATTTACCTTCTTATCTTTGACTTTAGGGGTTCACACGGGGAGAAGTGACACACACACCGCTAACCCCCTCGCCCCACACACACACATTGCCATACACCTCTCTCACACGGGGTGACCAACCGACCCTGCCCGATGCTTTCCACCATTCATACTTGGCTGGGCCCCTGGGATGGACCTGCCTCCCCTGCTACCTGGTGCTGAGCCTTCCCAAGGCAACACGTGGGGGGGCACGCAGGTCACATGTCCCTCTTCCCTAGATTTCTGCCAGGGTTCAAACCAGACTGTAGTCAGCAGCAGCCTTTGTGCACTGTGCAGGAGGGAAGGGCCGGGAGCTGCTTCCAGCCACAGGGGAGGAGGGGAAGGGGAAGGGACGACCTGGCCTGTGTCTTTGCAGAGCTCATCTCTTCTCCTCTCCGCATGGCTAGAAGCAGCTTGTCCTGTCCTGCCCGCACACTGTGGAAAAGCAGCTAACACCTCCAAGCTGCTGCTGGCCACCGACATAACCCAGCCATCTCCTGTCCCCCCGACCACACTACAACACAAGCAGGAAGGGGTTATGCCCTAATGATGCATTGTGCACCAGGGCCCAGGGAACCGGACTGCAGGAGCTTCAGCAAACCGGGCCAGAGAGGTTGCTCAGCAGGGGAAAGGTGCCTAGGGGACAGAGCAGCCCTGTGCTCCCTGGGGGCAGGATTCATGGTGTGTGAAGAGGGTGCTAAGCCCCTGCCTGGGGGGCTGCTGTGGAGCCTGCAGGGTCAGGGCACAAACAGGCTGGAAATTGTTTTCTCCCCCCATCACTCCAGAGCTTAGCTGAGGAGCAGGAGGCTTCCCCGTGCCAGCGCTGGGCGGGGCTTTGGCACCTGCAGAGCTTGGCTCCTCCTGGTCAGTGCCCCGAGCCGATGGGTCTTGGGCTTTCTAGGGTGCTGGCCAGCCAGAGGCAGTGGAGGAAGGAAGGAACCTGCCGGCCAGGCTGCTAGTGAGCTGAGTGCTCTGGCCAGGGGCTGGTTCTCCACCCAGCGCTGGGAGCGGGACGTGCCCCACTGGGGGGATATGGAGGAGCAGCGTGGTTGAAGGGGGGTGAAGGGGCAAAGCAGGGAAAGGACAGCAAGAAGGGGTGCACATAAAGGGCTGATGGGTGGTCAGCAGAGGTGACATGTAACCAGCTGCCACCTGGCACCTGTCCATATTCACCAGCCACCGCAGCTCACAGTCACTCCTGGGCAGAAACGGGATGGGGGTGGGGCCCTGCTGGCTGAGAGCCAGCTCGCAGCAGGGGCTGTGCTGATGGACCAGCAGGGGAAGTGGCCAGCCCCAAAAGCTGCAGTTTTGCCCTGCCACTAGCCTTGCACGCCCACCCCCATTGTTCACTATTGGACCCCCCCATTCACCACTGGTGGGCGGGCATCTGGCGAACAGGGATCTGGCCAGCAGCAGGACACGCCAGTACTGATGGGGAGGAGGGGGGGGACATAAAATATGGGATAATTTGCCCATTTTAAAGAAAAAGCCTGCAGAAGGGCTTAAATACAGGACTGTCCCTTTAAAAACGGGACATCTGGTCACCCTAGGTCTAGAGAAATGACATAATGTCAAGATGGCGGCAAAGTGCCTCGGATGCAGCTCAGTGGTGGAAACTACATTACCAAGTCAAAATGAAACATTGTCAGCACCAATCTAGAGAAAGTGTTACTATATCAAGAGGACGGCAAAACAATTTCAATGCAAGTCTGTAGCGAGCATGGTACCAGTTCAGACTCCCCATCTCCTTTCTAGGGAGATCCATCAGATGGTTTGGTTTAATAATAATTTTTAGACAATGTGCTTGTTCCACATTACTATTTGTATTTTGCCTTTCAAATAATAATGTGACTGGGGATGTAACTGCAGTGTGGTAGTGAATTTACTTCAAGGTGATCTGATAATATTATAGGAGAAAGATTAGAATATGGAAATCCCCAGCTAAACCTTCCCTTAATGTATTGTTTTTCAACAGAATGAGTCCAAATGGGGAAAACAGAAGTTTCTTTGGTCACTTTGGAGGCATGCAGTCAGAACGGCCAAAAAGAGTAGGGGCCATGTCTCAGCACTGCTCTGAGTTCTGGAGGTGGCATTTTAAAAATGGGAGAAAGGAACCACAGACTTGTCTTCCTGGTGTTTGTTAGTGGCAGAGTTCTGGAACTCTACAAATGAGGCAGTTAGGAAATTAGGGTACAATCACCACACAGGAGAGAAGGCCCACAAATTTTGAAGTAGATGGTGCTTAACCACAGTCTCTCTCTTTTTTTTTTTTTAACTATAAAAGTCAATTGTAACAATGCACAAGGGACTCTCATGGTGCTTCAGCAACCTTTCACTGAAGTCTTACAGGATGTGTGTTCACTCTGACCATGAGGGAGGATCCATGACAAAAAAGGGAAGTGAATACAGAACTAATTGATTAAAAAAAGGCAGAAAACAAGGAATGCTTTTGGGAGTTGCTACATTCTTAGGGCCATATTGTCCCCTTTGTGGGAAAAGACTGCATAGGAATGAGGAAATTAGATTAGCGCGATTCTCTACTCAAATCAAAAGTAGCTCCTATGTAGTTAACAGAGTTATATCCGTGTAAACCTGGTGAAAGAAGAAATGTGTGTCCAGGAGTTGAAAATGATGGAGTTTCTTTCAAATGTCCCATTGGTGGTGTTGCCTCCCATGGAGCTTCTCAGGCTGTGGACCTTGAAACTTGCAGGTAGCTCAAGACCCATGGGGATATTCCACAGATCTTGGGACATCCATGGAGGCCTATTGTCTATCCAGGAGCCCCTCACATTTCATGAGAGCGCCATGCCACTGTGGTCTTTCTGCCAACTGCTGTTCCAATCCCCTGAAGGTGAGAGGGGACCAGGTCATAACAAGGTAGTAGGGTGGGTGAAGGAGTCATCAGTATCTTACACTACTGTAATGCCCTGGGTTTGAAGGATGGAGTAAAGACAATGTGAGGAAGTGTGTCAGTCTCTCAGCTGTGCCCCCTACTGTCCTGGCTCCAGTGCCCTTCACAACAGTGGAGCTTGACCTTACAGACTTCTGGCAGGAAGGAGGGAAGGAAACAGTATGTTGTTCAACTCATTCCAGATCTTCCCCATTTAGTTCTTCTTAGCCAGTGGAAATGGGGGATGACAATGTGGTGCTTTAGTAAGGGATCCCATGAGAGTTTGTTATTGAATCTCCACTGAGTATTGAATGCTATAGGTGGATAAGCTACTTTAAACAGTTAGTGTGTCATGGAAATGTGTAGGTGAAAGTGGTGGTGTGCATTTATGACTCAGACAATACCTGACAAGTATTTAGCAAAACAAACAAAAATCTGAAGTTAGAAAGCTGTACTGCAAAAGAATAGAAATCAAGGTGAAACCTAACACCCATAAAGACACCTTCACTTAAGGGTGGACTCATCTTCAGCGTTTCCAGACAATCTGGAGAACAGTGCAAATAAAAAGGAGATAACTATATAGCAGTGAAATGTAAAACTAAGAAATGGAGGCAATATTGAACCATTTCATTGGTAAAAGTTAAATATAATTTGTGATGATTGTTTTCAGAGGAGGAGACTAGATGGCTCTGGAGATTGATAATATGGAGCAGAAATATACCAGTTGCTGGTGTGAACCCAATGTAGTAGTGGCTGAAAGTTATTATTTGATAGCTCTTCAGTTAGTCTCAGAATTTGATCCTCTCCATTCAGATCACAGTCAGATTTCCACATCACACAAATCACTACCACAAATGGTACTCCTACAAGCATTCTTGGGAGGGATATTAAGAACTAAATATGTCTGAAGACAGACTAAACTGCCATCTCACGGCTAGTGGAGGTTCCTCTGGCACATTGATAGGGAAGGGGAAGCTTGCATTATTGCTGCTGCTGCCCATCTATTCTGTAGAAAACCAGAGGACTTCAGTGTTGACACTTGTTAGTCCAGCACTTTCCCCTGTGCTCGGGGTCCTCATCCGACACCCTTGTTTAGAATCTTTGGATCTTTGAAAATATAGTAAAGAACAAAATTGTCAGACACAGATGAACATAATTTGGAAGAGTCAACATGGTTTTTGTAAAGGGAAATCATGCCTCACCAATCTACTAGAATTCTTTGAGGGGGTCAACAAGCATGTGGACAAGGGAAAACAGTGTACTTTGATTTTTAGAAAGCCTTTGACAAGATCCCTCACCAAAGGCTCTTAAGCAAAGTAAGCTGTCATAGGATAAGAGGGAAGGTCCTCTCATGGATTGGTAACTGGTTAAAAGATAGGAAACAAAGGGTAGGAATAAATGGTCAATTTTCAGAATGGAGAGAGGAAAATAGTGGTGTCCCCCAGGGGTCTGTACTGGGACCAGTCCTATTCAACATATTCATAAATGATATGGAAAAAAAGGGTAAACAGTGAGGTGGAAAAATTTGCAGATGATATAAAACTACTCAAGATAGTTAAGTCCCAGGCAGATTGCGAAGAGCTACAAAAGGATCTCACAAAACTGGGTGACTACGCAACAAAATGGCAGATGAAATTCAATGTTGATAAATGTGAAGTAATGCACATTAGAAAACATAATCCCAACTGTACATATAAAATTATGGGGTCTAAATTAACTGTTACCACTCAAGAAAAAGATCTTGGCGTCATTGTGGATAGTTCTATGAAAAGATCCACTCAATGTGCAGTGGCAGTCAAAAAGGCAAAAAGAATGTTGAGAATCATTAAGAAAGGGATAGATAATAAGACAGAAAATATCATATTGCCTCTATATAAATCCATGGTACACTCACACCTTGAATACTGCATGCAGATGTGGTCACCCCATCTCAAAAAAGATATACTGGAATTGGAAAAGATTCAGAAAAGGGCAACAAAAATTATTAGGGGTATGGAAGGGTTTCCAGATGAGGAGCAATTAATAAGACTGGGACTTTTCAGCTTGGAAAAGAGATGACTAAGGTCCAGCTGATCGCGGCTCCCACTGGCCGTGGATCACTGCTCCAGGCCAATGGGAGCTGCTGGAAGAGGCGCCGCTTCCAGCAGCTCCCATTGGCCTGGAACAGCGATGCACAGCCAGTGGGAGCCGCGATCAGCCGGACCTGTGGATGGGGCAGGTAAACACACCGGCCCGGCCCGCTAGGGGCTTTCCCTACACAAGCAGCGACCCCTGTTTGAGAAACCCTGTGACAGATGTCTATAAAATCATGACTGGTGTGGAGAGAGTAAATAAGGAAGTGTTATTTATTCCTTATCATAACACAAGAACTAGGGGTCACCAAATGAAATTAATAGGCAGCAGGTTTAAAACAAACACAAGGAAGTATTTTTTCACACAACGCACAGTCAGTCTGTGGAACTCTTTGCAGAGGATGTTGTGAAGGCCAAGACTATAACAGGGTTCAAAAATAGCTAGATAAGTTCATGGAGGATAGGTCCATCAATGGCTATTAGCCAGGATGGGCACGGATGGTGTCCCCAGCCTATTTGCCAGAAGCTGGGAATGGGTGACAGGGACTGGATCACTTAATGATTACTTGTTCTGTTCATTCCCTCTGGGGCACCTGGCATTGACCACTGTCGAAAGACAAGGATACTGGGCTAGGTTCACCTTTGGTCTGACCCAGTATGGCCACTCTTATGATGCTACATCCATCCCTGTTGTTTCATTTGTTTTTAATCTATTGTGTTCTGTGGCCTCTCCCCTTGATTGAGAGGTGGAGCTTTCATTCTGGGTGGACCTAGGCCCACCTCCCAGGATTCAAACAGGCCAGCACCTTTCCCTGTTCTCTGTTCCCCATCCACTTTCCTCATTTTAAACCTTTTATCTTCATTTCTGTTCCTGCTCTATCATTTGAGCCACATATTTATTTGATTTCTGAGCTCTGAGGCCCCTTCCTTTATTGAGTAGGGCAGAAGTTATTATATCCTAGATTAGCTTAGACCCACCCTCCTGGGATTCAAATAAAACAGCACCTTTCCCTGCAACTAACAAACATCACATTAAAAAAAAAGTTCTGAGAAAAGTAATAACTGATTTTACCAACAGGTGTAAGGTTACTCTTTGTAACTCCTACCATTGACCGTAGTTTGTAGTGGATACATGTTAGACACCATCTATGGCAATAATGGAAATCAGGCCACTCATTCACTTAAAAAGGCCTTAAAGGGAGGGAATAATAAAATTCAATACATTTTATAAAACTTTAAATATTACCTAAATTAGCTTTTCCATAGATCAGAACATCACTGCTTTAAGCTCCAGTATTTCACAATCAGTCAGAAATGAAAGCTTTAATCCCACCAGAAAGAAAGAGTGGATTCCTTATCTTCTAACAGTACACCGCTCCTGTTTCTAGCCTCTAGGACTCAGAAGAAATCAAAAACTTCATCCTGTTTCTTGGCCAGCACTGAATATTACTCATTTTAGCCAATGCAATTTTGAGGGGGGAGGGAGAAAGGAGGGAGTTCCACATCATGTGAAGAAAGAAGAAAACATTTCTACGGATTTGATTGATGTGTTCAAGTAGCAATTGTCTGAAAACTGATCAGAAGTTTGGAGTGCAACAGGTAGTGTGGGTGGAGTGCAGGGGAGGTGAGCATAGGGTATAAATGCAGTTTATCACATGACACTTCAATTTATCAGAGATATACACATGGTGTAATCTCTAGCTACATGTGTATACATACACATGCAGATTAATGTAAATTCTCTGCCATTACGATCACAGAGAAACAGCAAACCTAAAAGACAACCAGACTCAAATCTCCTTAACTTTGACAGACAGGATCAGGCCTATTCAGAGCACTAAAACCATCTGTTTTCAAGCATGCAGTTGCTGTCCCTTCAAATGCAATTTATTGAAACTCCTATAATTTATACATCCTAGAATGCATTTAT
Organism: Mauremys reevesii; assembly: GCF_016161935.1. Classification (NCBI taxonomy): domain Eukaryota; kingdom Metazoa; phylum Chordata; order Testudines; family Geoemydidae; genus Mauremys; species Mauremys reevesii. Next base: position 76,971,292 of record NC_052631.1, read on the forward strand.
ATCTTGGTAAGATCAGAACGTCATGCCGTTAGCTTGAATGTTTAACATACCACTGCACAGACAGTGAAATGCTGGGAATGGTTGTTATTATAAAGGGTGTTGTTCACCCAGAGTAAAATTTCTAATCTCTTTAGATGGTATGTAAATCTAAATTTCAGAATGATCTCCAAATCTGGAAGATTGCCAGGTGCAAACTGCCTCTTACCTTTTATGATAGTATAGCCAAATAAAGGGATGTTTGGTGCATCACACTCAGATGTGTACTTAAATGAAAAAAGTAAAGTACTGCACATATTGAGTGCATGACTTTCTGTCTCTGACTGTTGCGGGGGAGGAGGAAAGGAGAGAGAGCGAGAATGACTATGGTCCAGTGATTAGGGCACCTATCTGGAAGGAATCATTCTTTCATTATTTATCCACAGTGAAACAGCTTCAACAGGAGAGATCAAGGGAGGCCCACTTCAAAATATCCCACAGTTCCCCAACGCACATCACTTACTCTTGAATTCTGTATTAGATCTTGTCTTGACAGATAAAGATAAACTGATCACAGAACTATAAATTAATGTAATGTAAGTAACTTAGGTACAAAAGATCATGAATTGATCACATTTATAATATGCAATCAGAATTGACTCCAGACCAGAGCTATCCATACTTTTGTGCTTTAAAGGGGCCAATTTCACAAAGCTGAAAACCACTATGATACAAATTAGCTGAATGTAATCAGAAAAATGTGAATGATAAATGTGAATATTTTAAGAACACTTTACTAGATGCTCCAAAAGTCACAACTGAGGAAGGGTTGACTCTGAAAGAGATTTGGGGGTCATGGTGGATAATCCGTTGAACTGAAGCTCCCAGTGCAACACTGTGGCCAAAGGAGCCATGTGCAGTGGGGCCGCACAAGATCTATGGAGCACCTAAATCTTCCTTAAGCCCTTGAAATAGACAGCTTAAGGGTGCATGAGCCTTGTGCTCCCCCTCTGCACAAGGATGAATTGCACTGGGAAGGTCCTGGTCTCCTGTGCCCCCCTTCAGGGTTCATGGTTTCTGAGGGCAGAAGCTTGGGACATTTTAGGTGGGGGGACCCTTTGGTATGGAACCTGGATACAGAACCTCAACCTTTCTATAGATCAAACAATCCAATGAAAATTCTGCAAGGAGATTTTTGTGGAGTTTTACCAGTCCAGCTCCCCCAAACCTCTTCCCACAGGGATTTCCATGAGGGGAGAGAAAGGCAGAGCTAAACCAAGGCTTGCATGGTTCTTACATTTCATTGCCCTTGTAGTCATAGAAGCAAAGTAAGAATTGTTAGATTGTAAACTTTTGGGGCAGAGACTATCTTTTTGTTCTGTGTTTGTACAGCCCCTACCACAATAAGGCTCCTAGGTACTATGGTAATACAAATAATAATAAGAGTTAAAGGGAAAGGGAGTGTATTGGTGCATTTTAGGAGTCACAACTGATCATTGGAAACTTGGAAATGGTGGACATCCCTCAAACTGTTAGTATGAGGTGCACAGGTCTCATAGGTCACATTCAATAAAGCTTTAACTAACAATCCCTTTGATACATTTGGACCCTTATTTTATCTAATATCCACTAAAATAAAGCAAGAAAAAAATAGAAGTGGATCACAATTGAATTACCTGATTCACACAGTTACCAATGGGTATCCCCATAAATATCTTCCCAATGTCAGGGGTATGCAAGAGGAGGAGGACACCATATTGTCACTCTCAAAAGGTTCTCCCTAAACATAATACCTCTGGAGTGACATGTTAGCCTCCAGTCATCACTGGCAGATGTTGTCTCTTTCCTAGAAGGATTAGTTTGAAGCAAAGTTGCCAAAAATATTCAGCTTACATTGGGGGGGCAGGTCTCAGCTTCACAGTGGCTGGAGGTAGGCCAAAATGGTTCACACAAGTTTGGTTCTCTCAACTATAAATCTTTACAGTTTAATTTATTATCTTGCCTCTAGGTGGTGTTCATGTCTGAGTATTCTTGTATAACTGCAGTGTAAGTTTAACTCAGTAATGACATAGGACATTGTGAGTAAAAAATTCCATCAGGCGGTGTCAGTGAACAATTAGCTCCCTCTCAGGTTGGAAAGAAGTCTCCCACTACTACTCTAGCACCAGTGCAACTCCAGGGGTAGTAGCAACAGAGCAGGGGCACTAGTGTAGACAAGGCATAGGTATATTTACCACCATGTCATCTAACCTATCTCTGAGCAACTTTAGATACGACCTTGGTAAACACACCTATGTTCTATCTAGAGTAGCACTCGAACCAGTGTAGTTGCACTGGTGCTAGGACAACTATGGAGATTTCTCTATAGTCAGGGACATTGAGTGCTCCTATGATGTGAAGCAAAATACAACTCTGGGGCATAGGAGGGATGTCATTCTGAAGTGCCAGCGCTTCTGTAGAATATTCATTCACATTTCAAAGGCAGGCCACTGAATTCCACTGCTGCAGAGAAGCTGTGCCAGAAAACAGCACTGAAGGGGGAAATGGCCACACCATGTTCTGTGTATGCTTTGTCCTGTCTTGACTTGTTTTGCTTTGCCTTTGGATTTTAAGCCCTTTGTCAACCGAACCCGTGATCTGTCTGCACTAAACAGTCAACCTGTGGAATTCCTTGCCAGAGGATGTTGTGAAGGCCAAGACTATAACAGGGTTCAAAAAAGAACTAGATAAGTTCATGGAGGATAGGTCCAAAAATGGCCATTAGCGAGGATGGGCAGGGATGGTGTCCCTAGCCTCTGTTTGCTGGAAGCTGGAAATGGGCGATAGGGGATGGATCACTTGATTGTCTGTTCTGTTCATTTCCTCTGGGGCACCTGGCATTGGCCACTGTCAGAAGACAGGATACTGGGCTAGATGGACCTTTGTTCTGACCCAGTATGGCCGTTCTTATGTTCTTAAACACCTACTGCCAGTATAATCAGAAAGGTGCTACATGATGACACATTTTCCATGATGTGTCCTCAACTCTGGAATTTGATTTCCTCCTTGATCCAATAGAGTCTGAGGCTGTTGACTAGCGGGACTCCCTACAAGCTTTATTTATTTTTAAGGTTTCCCAGAAAGGGGTGGACTAGGAGTTTGCAGGTTTTTTTAAAGGGCTGGTCGTATTTAAAAATCCAGAGAGGACATAGGGCGAGGAGAGTTCTGTTGTTTGGTTTAATCTATATGATCTGTTTATATTTTAATGGACATCATCTTTAAGGCAAAAGGACTTTTTAAAAATCCAACTACATACTCTTACACTGGAGGTTGGGCAATCACACATCCCCTGGAGGCTCCTGGATGTGACAGCTAGCTTCCATTCAGCTTAAACAAGGAACAATTAAATGCTCCTTTGTTGAAACAATGGAAAGCCACCATCCAAAGACTAGACTGCTTGCTAACCTGGGCAGTAGCTGGGCCATTTGATCCACTGGGTTTCCCAAGAGTCTGATAAATGCAGGGGAAGGGGATTGATTTGATTACAGCTGTGTGTCTGTGTGGGAGAGAAGCAACAGAAACTCCAGAGAAGCTGACAGAGAAACAGCAGAAAGCCAAGGGCATAGCGAGAGTGAAATGCACTTGCAGCATGACTCAGAAAAGTTAAGAGAACTTTTGAGTAAAGCACTGGCTGGAAAGATGCTTGGGAGTGTGAGGGGAAAAAAAACTGTCTCCTGCTGTTTGATACCTACTGTGTTGAGGGAAACAGAACTATCAGTTCATTCTTTGTAAATGAATAGGATTGTATCAAAGAATACCCGACTCCATTATCAATTTCTCCTCCTAATGGAAACAACCCACAAGGCCCTGAATTTTGTCTAACTATTCAGGTCAAAGGGGGTAACAATACTGTAGGTGAAATCCTGGCCCCATTCAAGTCAAAGGGAGTTTTGCTATTGACTTCAGTATGGTCAGGATTTCACTCTGTGTCTATGTAAACTCAGAGTGCTGTATAAGTCAAAATGATTAATAAATCATAAATTAATATTCCAAATTACTTGAAAGACTATTAGCCTTACTAGGAATTCACTAAAACCATTAACTTAGCAGAAACCCTATGCGCACTTTGTACTGTATGGAAGTTCTATGTATTGTACTTTATAATTCTGCCTGCAGTACCACAGTATTATTAGTGTCACCTAGTGCTACAACCTGAACTCTGAGGTCCATAGTCGAGCGCCTCATCATTTAACAAAAATTCTATTAAAAAACACACAAGGAATGGGACTGGGTATCTCACAAAAATGGTATTGAACACGAGCCTGTCACCAGCAAGTCACTTGGTTGAATCTGGCTTAGTTTGGTGGTATCTGAAAGTTGTTCTCATCTGATGGCTGTTCAGTGGCCTATGTAAAACGAGTTAATGGTCTCAGTCCAGGGATCTACATCACAAAAACCACTGCCACAACTTACACTAATTAAAACCCTTGGTAGCCTTAGTAGGGAGGTAAAGGAACAAATTGGCATGAAGACTGAAATACTCTCTCATCACGTAGAGGTGGGGTCCTCAAGGTCCAGGATGAGATACATCAGCTGGGTGGGACTGGGAAGTGGTAACAGGCAGGGAGTGGGGAAGCTTGCACTGCTGCTGCCGCGTACGCAGTAATTGCTACGTGCGGATAAAAGAGGACTTTGGACTCCAGGGGTGTCAGTCATTCCAGCCTCTTCCAGGAGAGATACATTAATTTTAAAATTTTAAACAAGAAATTTCCCTCCCCCCCCCAGTATGATATATTTTACATACTACATACTTTCCTATTACATGATGGGATTTATTTGTGCTCTGATGCATGAAGAGTCACTCCTATGTAGTTCCACATTGAGACAAGGCTCTATATCAAACCCAGAAGAGCAAGGAAATTCCTAAATTAGGTTACCCCACAATCTTTAACTCTTCATTGAGCCTAGTATAACGTAATCCGTAGTTCAGAGACTCCTACAGCACTTGGATGAGTGTAACATTAGTCAGGTAACCTCTGCTTTGAAGTTTCCTTCTCTTGCTGGATTAAACCAAAGGTGAATTTCATAGAGTAATTTATTATAGTTGACACCATAGCAGAGCATATTCATATCACCACAAAAGAAAGCAGATACTTTGGCTGAAACCTTGCCTCCATTGAAGTCAATGGAAAAACTCCCATTATTTCAATGGGGCCAGGATTTCACCCTTTGTTACAGTCAATGGCATACCTGTGCTGGAAACAGATATAGCATTCATATAGCCTATTCTTAGCTGACTGTAAGTTGTGCTAAGGGTCTATTTTCATGCTATGCGAGTGTAGGATCATGTATGTACCACGTCTGCAGCATATCTTCTGCAATTTTCAGCTATCTAGAACTAATTTGGCTGAGCTGCCTCTCAGATTATAGTCTAACTGTGTTTATATTGTCCAACTACAATGTAGCGTTCTTATATGTAAAGACAATTTTCATTTATAAACACAATGGGCAGATAGATTTCTTTGTTCTTTCATTCCCCCCAGTCCTGATAATCAGTTGTAATTACTACAGTGGCAAGGCAGAAAACTTGATCCTGTAGGATCTCTATAAAGACATCAGCATTTAAGCTTTTGTAATGTCAAGCTCTTTAGTCAATGTTTTATGGCATGGAAGGATCACAGTAATTGATAATCATGTAACCATGGTTACATTTATTTCGTCATTTGCATTTATTTACTGTGCCTCACTTATACTCTAGGTTTTATATAAAAGAGGCTTCTTTAATATATTAAGAAAGTAGGGTGCCCAAACAAGGCTATAACACTAGATCTTAATAAAGGCCACCTACAACTTCCCAACTCCAAATAATATTACCCCAACCAAGCTCCCCAATTAATCACTCCCAGAAAAGGCCTGGGAAAGGTAACATCCTGAAGTTCACCAAATGTGTTGATGGAGAATAATGTTAAGGACAAGAATATCCAGTGCCCGTTGAAGTCAATAGAAACCCATTTGTCCATTTATTTCAATGGCCTTTGGATAAGGCTCCAAGATATTATTTTAAAATATCTGCTACCTAATAAACATTTAACAGCTATACAGTGTAAGACTCCCAACTAGGATTGCCTGTTTAAATGGCACAGGTTCTGTTCTTTAAGAGGAACCATTTATCTGAGACTGGTGGAATTACACCCACTGCCCCCACCCACCCACACCTGCTGTGATATTGACAAAAAACTTTGCAATGGCTTGGCAGCTGGTGTACTGTGACCTCCACTTACCTTGTTGACCAGTACTGACACGTGATGTTCTTATGCTTCCCATCTGTTGGTTACACCTACCTTTTGTCTCTGTTCTTATACTTGGATTGCAACCTTATCGGGGCAGGGACCATCTCTTTGTTCTGTCTTTGTACAGCATCTAGCACAGTGGATGGCTGGGGCCCCTAAGCAGTTCTGTAATACAAGTAATAATCAGGCACAACCACCAAAAAACTGCCAGTAAGAAAATCTAAAATACTTCATATGCTGCAGGAGGCAATGCGGGTACTGGCTTTCTGGGTCTTACATCACTGGGTTTACTTTTAACATTACTCTCTATTCACTTCTTTTCACTCACCATTTTCATTAATAGGAATTTTGTATCCCCCCACATTGCTCATCAAAATACCACAAAAAAGAGCTATATTTAATGGTTCAATATGTAAAGTACAGCAGCATCTACTAGCTTGAGCCAGGGTTTTATTTGCCTCTTGATCAGATTTATAGTACGCCCCACTGAATCAGCCTTTCTGCTGCCATAGCATGGACTGTGAGTGGGGTCACTTTCCTTTCCTCATTCTATACAGCCAGATGGTATGCATAGGATTTTCCCTGCAATACTTATTTGTGTTTCATGGTCATACTTTATCACAGATGACTTCCTCTCTCTTTTAAATGAGGTTCAGAAGGTTGGAAATAACAGAAAAATGCTCAGACAGCTGCGGAGTGTTTTTTCTTTACAGGCCATTTGTTCTGTTGCAAGATTCAACCAGTGTCTTTTCTATGACATAAAGCCGCTTGTTTGGCAGCTAGAAGTAGCATGACTTTTTGGGCACCTTGTACAGTATGTATTTTTGGCCACAAACTAGTTTTATGCTCCACCAATAAGATATCTATTGGGTATGAAGTTTTGGTGGGTTTTTTTTTTGTTTTTTTGTTTTTTTAAAAAGAACTAACCAAAACACCCCTTGATTGGCCTGAATGAGGAGCTGTTCCTTTAAATGGGTGGTATGAAATGGATGAACACTTCTTCAGTTTCTGTGAATAGTACTGTGGTTTACATCTTCAAAGTAAGCATAAGTAATGAATACTCCTAAGAGCCTAGGAGAGCACCCACTCCCTGCCTGCTGTGGCATGGAGCAGTCATGGCTTCACTTCTGTTTCCCTCTCAGTCCCAACAATAGTCCTGCAACAGGCCTACCATCCTCTACCAGCCTCTAGTCCAAACAGCATAAAATAAAAGCATCTTCCATCTCTCTTGAGGTGCCCTTCCACTCCACTCACTTGTAGAGCACTGACCCTCTAGTTTCTTCCTGTAGGCCCACCTCTTACCCAAACCACTGACCTTCAGGGCTACTTTCCCAAAGTCTTTCCCCGAGGTCTGGTTCTCTCCAAACTGGATCCTTATTCTCAGTCTATATCCAGGCTGCCTGCCTGGGGGTTAGATTGTCCCATGCCTGACACAGGGGCCTACTACCTTTTTCCTTCAGGCAGGTCACAGGACACAACTTCTCTCCACAACTGAGCTTTTCCAGTCCTTTATGGAAGTTACCCAACTCTTTCGCAGCTGGGCCTGATAATTGAATTGAGCCATCTGATCCTCAGACAGTCAGGATCAGCTAGGGATTGGTTAGCTGATCATCGCAAGCCAGGCTGAGCCTAACTTGCCTCAAAGGTAGGGTGACCAGATATCAAGTGTGAAAAATCAGGACAGGAGGGGGGAGTAATAGGACCCTATATAAGAAAAAGCCCCAAATATCAGGACTGTCCCTATAAAATCAGGACATCTGATCACCCTACTCAAAGGGCCAGTCAGCCTGTGACAGACTCATTTGAGCTAAGTGAGGATTATTATTTTTATCCTCAATTTACAGATGGAGAATATGAGAGAGTGGGATTTTCTAAATCACCTAACTGTCTTAGGAGCACAACACCCATTGATGTTTCCTATACAAGCTGAAATGGGCCATGTGCTTCTAAGTCACTTAGGCACTTTTGAAAAATCCCATTCTAAATGACTTGCCCAGTGCAGGGAATCACTAGCAGAACTGGGATGAAAACTGAGGTGGTCCTGTTTGCACCACCACACTCATTCCTCTAAACCACACACTCTGCTTCTTTTATAGGCTGATGATAACATGGTCTCTGTTATCCACACCTTTGTCACTTCTCAGATGGATTATAGCAATGTAATACACCTGGGCATGAAGCTTTCAACACTTAGGAAACTCCAACTAGTACAGAATGTTGCAGCACATCTCCTCAGCAACACAGGCTACCATGAACACATCACCCCTGTCCTCTGCTCTCCACATGGACTTCCCATAGAATTTTGAATCAAGATCAAGGTCCCAGGCATGGCTCCACAAAGGTACTGAGGCACCTAACGCTCACACTGTTTTTAGGTGCTGCTGCTGCGATCCACAAAACTGCTGTTTGGCTGCTGCCTAGCCCCATAGGCGCCTAAACTCGCTCACAGGGGCGGCTCTATGTTTTTGGCCGCCCCAAGCAGTCATGCGCGGGAGGTGCCCCGGAGCCGCGGGCAGCAGCGGACCTCCCGCGGGCATGACTGCAGAGGGTCCGCTCGTCCTGCGTGGCTCGGCTGGACCTCCCACGGCTGCGGACGGTTCGCGGGTCCGGCGGCTCCGCTTGAGCTGCCGCAGTCACGCCTGCGGGAGGTCCAGCCGAGCCGCGGGACGAGCACCCCCTCCGCAATCATGCCTGCGGCAGGTCCAGTCCTCCCGGGGCTCCGCCGGCCCAGCCTGCCGCCCGCCCTGGTGGCAGGGAACGCCCCCTAAATTTTGCCGCCCTAGGCACCAGCTTGTTTTGCTGGTGCCTAGAGCCGCCCCTGCTCGCTCAGCACCTATGTTTTTGCAGTAATAGTTGCCAAGGTGTCTAAGTTCCTGCCTCTCAGCATGGGCACTGCTGCCTCCCTCTAGGCACCTCTCGCCTGCCTAAGCCCCAAGGAGCAATCTATGAACCAGGGAAAGACAGATGTTCGGTCCTTGTCTCATGCGTAGGACCCAATCTAGTAGGCATTCTTAGAGGACACCTAACTCTACACAAAACAGGAGAGCACCTTCCTTACAGGCCAGAGGTTAGTGCACTCACTTAGGATGCAGAAAACCACAAGTTCAAGTCACCTTTCTGCCTGATGAGGTGTCCTGCTGCCATTTTTGCAGGCCACCCCAACATTTTATGTACTATTTTTATCCTTATCGACAGTTACCCTAACCCCACTCTGTATTGCTCTTCCCCTTACTGTCTATGAACTACATTGTTCCAGTACAAGGACACTCACAGTAAGTGGCTGTGCAGAGACAAACCACCTCTTCATGGAAGTATTGTGCCTCAGTGAAAATTATAAATATATAGCAACACATACATGGGTTTTTTTTTAAAGTCTCCCTCCACCACCCAGACTCTCCCAAAACAAGGGACTCCACTGCACATGCTTCCACTGCACATGCACATGACAGATATGTAGTCAAGTTGCTCAATCTGAAACTGGAAGGCACTTGCATACTATGGTGAGGAGCACAGTATAAGAACCTATATAGAAGGATAGAATAGAACAGTCTGGGATATTTTGCTCTGTATTAATGGCTAAATAACTTTACAGGTCATCAATCTGGCTTCAAATTAATTGCAGGGGCAAAACTGCAGAGATTCAATCTAATTGCTAGACCTCTCAGGGTTGATTTTTAAAGGAACCTCAACCTAACCTTCAGTTTTGTGCCCACAGTTAACTGTGGACACAAACCCAAGAATTTAGGAATCCAGCTACCTGATTTGTACATGCAGGTCAGGTAGCCAGATATCTAAATAATAGCATTTACACCTGTAATTACAGGAGGCTGGAAACTCAGTTTTACATGACATCAGGTCCTTCTTGATGTAAAACATGGATGGAAATGGAGGTACTGTCCTGAAATACCAGGAGAAAAGCTACCTCTAACCCGACCCAGAAAGTATTGGAAATTTTGGTGTGCTGGTAGTTAGAAAAACACATTTGTTCCTAGAGATAATTTGGCCTGTATTCAGTTTCTAGCTTCATTTATGTTGGATGAATCATATCCTGCTGGCCTTTGTCAAGCAGCTATGCCCAGTGGATTTGACCCTTTGTGGAATTTTGAAAATAATCTATAATACCTGGGATACTTAGAAGTAACCCTTTTATAAGGATTTTGTGACCCACATCAATGTCTAAAAGCTGTCTGTCTTTATATTTATTTAGGGAACCACAAGGCTGCTGATGAAGTCAATGAAAATTGTCTACGGGCTTGTCTTTGCAAACATTTAGTTCATAGCATGCTGGGATGTGAATCTACCTCGCACAAGCCTGCCACTGACTATCTGTGTGTACCTTGCTGACATGCATTAGCAGTTGGTTAATGGGTGCCAGTAGGGTGCACATGGACAATTAGTCCACGGCAGGCTCATGTGAGGTAAATTTACACCCCAACTTGCAGTGAATGAAATGTTTGCATAGGCAAGCCCTAAGAGTCTGATTGAATTCCTGCTGAAGCCAATAGGAGTCTTTCCATTGATTTTAATGAGGTTGGATCAGGGATTTAATTACAATTTAGATGATAAATTAAGATGAATCTCAAAATTTGTTGGATATGTTTAAAAAGAATCAAATAAACTTTACACTACCAACAGCAATTGCTCCATATATGTTTTACAATGCATGGAATAAATTATACACGTTTTAAAAATTATCTAAATAAATGTTTAGACAGAAGGAAGTACAATTTACCCGAGATCTACTGCAGGAGAGCAAATGAATAATGTTTGTTTGACCAACTCTGTGATTAATGTACATATTTGCAAGACTAACCAGTTACAATCTACAGTGTCAATTGGCCTCATTTTGAACTGCTCTGGTCTTAGATCACTGTTTCATGTTAAGAAGGAACTGATGATACATATCTGAATATCCTTGTCCGATGGTACAAAACTTTAATATAGTTTAAATGAATAATAATACTCATCACTTAGATAGTGCTTTTCATCCATAAAGCTTAATGCTTTACAAAGTGTTAGGTCTCCTCTACGTGGCAATTTAGTGCATGGTAAGCTGGGGTATAAATCTACAGTGCACTAACCCCTTGCATGCTAAGTGACCATGTGGACTCTGCTGCTGCACACTGGGTCTATCGTGCACCTCGATCTACTGCTATGGAACTTTGTGTGTGCCAGGTTAGTGTTACAGATTTACAACCCAGCTTGCCATGCACTAAATTCCCATATAGACATGCCATTAGTCTCCCTGTTTTTACAGATGTAGAAAATAAGGCTCCTGTATTTTGGATCACAGGACCATCAAACTTTGGGAAAGCTTGAACTCAGATCCAAGCCCTGCAACTGGCCATTTTCTCTAGAACTGATCAAATCAGAATCTTCATCCAAATACTTCTGAACTTTGGCAAGGTTCATATCTGGATCTGATCTTTGTAACTTGTAAGGGAAATGTTGTAGATTTTCAGGTGACCAAGAAGTTACTGTAGCAAGGTTCATTTGCAGGTAGTGAGCCCAATGGTATTCAGTGCACAGAGTCTCAGTGCACAGTAGCAAGTGTAATAATATAATTTTGGAAGTCCACTTCTCATGGCAAACCCCTAGTTCCTTTTGCTTTAAGATCTATTAACTGATGTTAAGCACCAATTCTCCTGCACATAGTTAGCAGGAGAATGTAAGTGGGAAAGTATGATGTTTGGCTGGGGGCAGTGGCGGATTAGCCACTGGGCTGACAGGGCCCATGCCCAGGGCTCCTGGCCAATTGGGGGCCATGGAAAAATGGGCAGCCCTTCTCCCTGGCAGTAGCACCAGGCAGGCAGAGCGGGGCAAGCCCTTGTGCCCCGACCCCATTTCCCTGGCAGGAGCAGGGAGGGATGGGAATGGGGGTACTGCAGGTGGAAGAGGTGGCAAGGGGCCCCCCCTTGTCCTTGCCCAGGGCCCCACTGTAGCCTGCTTTGGGGTGCTTTAGTAGTGTTGATTTAATTTATCCACTTAATTGAATTGTAATTAATTTTTAATATATTAATAATTATTATGGATATTAATTAGTATGGGTTTAGGTTCACCAATTTGTTTGATCAGAAGATAAAGTTCATCCTGAATCAGGCTTCACAGAGTTTATAGAAGGACCTTCGGGGGTATGACAGGAAGCTCACACTGAGACAGATATAGTCATCAAGACCTTTTATTAAAATCAATGAAATAGTGAGCAAATGGTAAAACAGTTAGAATGACAGAGTTACAATTGTATTACTGTTATTTAAGAGATACATATGATAATACAATATCATGTGCTGCAAACATTGGTTAATACTCACTCTGTTTTAATAACCTGGTGTTGGAAGATATGGGACCACGCCTCTGGCGGTTCCGGCTGCACACCTCTAGCAGAGGAAGCTAATGCAGAGGTATTAAAGCTGTTTACTCTCTAACTTAACTCAATAAACCTTAAACTGAAATAACGTGTAGGGAAACCAAGCTTAGCCTAGTCCCCTTAAAACTTAAAGTTTGAAAAGAAACAAAATACGGCCTATTCATAGTTAATAGCCGTAGTAGATGGGTAGCATTGATACGTTGTTGAAGATGGAGACAATGAAGAGTAGATAGGTGGATAGATTGCCTCTCAAATGGCGAGATTAATCACCTTTTTATTGGGCATTGGTCGGAAATCCTTCCTTTTATGCCCAAATTTCATCCTCCCCCCAGAGAAATGTTAGGGTACACTTACCCCATAGGCTAGTATGCATGTGCGTATGGATGACAGGTATGTACGCACTTGTGGTGTACTTGTTAAGTCTGTGGGTACAACATTGAAAAATCCCCTTTGCCATCCTTCATTGTCTATTGGTTTAGGTAAAGGTCTCTAGACATCTGAGTAGGTGTTTTATCTATTTGGTTAACAAATATAGGTCATCTTTACTTTCCTAGGAAAAGAGTCCCAAAATATGCTAACTTTGCCTTAGCTTAACATACAGGGTTTTGGCCTGTAGGTCTCTTGCATTACAGCCAAACTTATTTTTAATATAAATTTATAAACCTATTACATCAAATACTCAAATGTACAAGAAAAGAAATATCTATGCAAGCAAGCAGATTAAACCTTAGGGCTACACCACAAAACGGTAATTAGCCTCTGGATGGGGGGGCCCCATGTGCTCTTTCACACAGAGCAAGTAGTGAAAGCAACTGTTTATCTGTGAGAATGTGACAGCAAGATTAGGATCACAGTAGAACAGGCTTTGACTGCAACATAGTCTACAAGAATTGCTTACCTTTATGCACAGGAGTTATACCACCGTTAGAATTACTTACTTGCACACAATATCCAGGCATGTTGGGTGCCCTGCCCTCACCTGGGTATCCTGCTGCATCTGGCTTTCATTAGCATTAGAACTTCACCTACAGAGATCATGTGTCTTATTGGCAGAGTTCTTGGGCCAATAACTAGTCTCACTTTACTCCTTCACTATTTAACCACCAGCCTTTCTCAAGTTTGTAATCTGTGAGCAGTTTCCAGTGATTTTTTAAATAAAATGTCACTCTCTCTCTCTCCCCCCATCTCCTGCTCTGTTCATTCTGGTTTCTGGGAGGAGTCTTGTCTGGGTTCTGTCAGTGATCACAGCGCTTCTGGTTCCCTGATTTCTTTCCGGGCTTCTTCCAGTATTTTTCCTCCTTCTTATGGGAAAATGTTGATTTAGTCATCTGTTCTCCATCAGCCTTTGTGGCCTCTGAGGCATAACACTCAGTTAATTATTTTAGTAATCGCTAATGTTCCTACTAATGTATTACCCAAGCCAAGTTTTGGAGGCCTGTCTTTCCTGGGCTGAGCCTCATTGATTTCGTGCTTTAAATAGTTTTTGTAGTTCATCCCATCTTGTGCAATGTTTCCTTTATCATTTTGCTTTTCTTAATGTTTTATCCCAATCCCAATCTATAATGACTTTAATCCCACTCAGTATTTGGGTTTCTGTTACTTTTGGTGAACTACATTATTCCAATTGGAGAAAACTCACAGTAAGTGGCAGTGCAGAGACAAACTACCTCAGCACAGAAGTATTGTGGCTCAGTGAGACACACTAGAGAGGTGGGCTAATAGCAGCTCTCCTAGCCTGTACCAGTTCTGATGCTCGGGACAGTGCAAGGATGGCCATTGTACTCGGTCTTTGCCTCTGTGTACGGGGGAGGAGACAGACTTTTTACCCAACCACCATTTGAACTCTCATATATATTTTCCTTTGGGCCCCTGCACTTCAGGTTATATTATAATTTTCACTAATACTCTTTCCTATCAGTTCCCCATCTGCTTACAGAAGGGGGCTGTTTCCAAATATTTCGCTGGTGCTGTACAATTGCCTGAATGCTTGTCCCTTCTTCTTACAGACTGATTTACATTAGGGTTGACGGAAAAATTTCCATCATAATTTGTTTTATGACAGAAAATTGTTTTTTTCCCATTTAAAAACTTTATTTTATTATTATTAGGCAGGAAGTGTCTGCATTCCTCAAAGAAATTCGGTTTGTTCAGTTGAAAGTTTCCAGGGAAAGTACCCCCCGCTATTTTGTGCCCAGCTCTAATTTACATTCGCCGAGCCAGTACTCTGGTGACCCTATTGTTTAGATGTAGGGAACCCCACCTGTTTGAAATTGATCTATTTCATAGAGAATCTCAGTGCCACAGAAACTGAAAAATCTTCTACTTGCATCATTTTTTAGTCCCATACCCAAGTTCTTACTCTGCTGTTGTGATTCTTGGCCATGAGGATTTATAGTGCTGATATTACTCTTAAAGTTCTAGTCCCATCCTATTGCCCTCAGTAGATCTGCCTGATGGAAGTGAGCAGAGAATTTCTTGAATTTATTTCCAAATTCCACAAGCCTACAGCAGTTTGCATGATCCCTCTCAGTCTAATGAGAAAAAAAGTACACTGCAGAGTATCCTTCTCTGTTAAATTAAAGACCAAACTAATAATGCAAACTTCTATTTTCTCACTCTGGTGCAGGGGCAGCTCTAGGATTTGCACCGCCCCAGGCAGGGCGGCATGCCGCGGGAGGCGCTCTGGGGTCGCCGGTCCTGCGGCTCCGGTGGATCTCCTGCAGATGTGCCTGCGGAGGGTCCGCTGGTCCCGCGGCTCCAGTGGACCTCCCGCAGACGTGCCTGCAGATGCTCCACCAAAGCCGTGGGACCAGCGGACCCTCAGCAGGCACGTCTGCGGGAGGTCCACCGAAGCCACCTGCCGCCCTCCCGTGGGACGCCGCCCCAAGCGCGCGTCTGGAGCCGGCCCTGCTCTGGTGGTGGATGCCCATGGAGTGGTGCAACTTTTAGGGGACATGCTAGTGCAAAAGACTAAATAAGATTTACAGGACATTTATAGTTTATATACATAAGCCTCAGTACTTCAGATATTTTTGCAAGATAAAACCTCCTTATGAGGAATGTCAACAGCAACATTCAAAAAAGGACATGGGTAAAGGTAACCCACCTCAGTACGGGATCAGATATTGGTTTTGAGTGGGATAGTGAAGTTCCTAATTGTTTGAGATACTGTCACCCTCCAGTGGAAGATTGTATTTGCCGGTTGTGACAAAGTTCCTCCTCTACCTTGGTGGGTCCTGCGCTTATTGGCAGATTTGCTCACCTCAGTGATCTTCCTCACAGTCTGGGTCAACTCCTCCTGTGTCTGATCAGGAGTTGGGAGGTTTGGGGGGAACCCGGGCCCACCCTCTACTCCGGGTTCCAGCCCAGGGCCCTGTGGATTGCAGCTATCTATAGTGCCTCCTGTAACAGCTACAACTCCCTGGGCTACTTCCCCATGGCCTCCTCCAAACACCTTCTTTATCCTCACCACACCACAGGACCTTCCTTCTGGTGTCTGATAACACTTGTACTCCTTAGTCCTCCAGCAGCAGCAGCACACCCTCTCAGCTCCTTGTGCCTCTTGCTCCCAGCTCCTCACACGCACTTCCTCTCCTCTGGCACACCACCCCCCTGACTGGAGTGAGCTCCTTTTTAAACCCAGGTGCCTTGAT
This sequence comes from Mauremys reevesii, assembly GCF_016161935.1. Taxonomy (NCBI): domain Eukaryota; kingdom Metazoa; phylum Chordata; order Testudines; family Geoemydidae; genus Mauremys; species Mauremys reevesii. The sequence continues at coordinate 76,987,557 of NC_052631.1, forward strand.
TAGCCTGCCTTGATTGGCTGCAGGTGATCTAATCAGCCTGTCTGCCTAAATTGGTTCTAGCAGGTTCCTGATTACTCTAGTGCAGCCCTTGCTCTGGTCACTCAGGGAACAGAAAACTACTCCAGTGACCAGTATCTTTGCCCTCGACCAGATTCCTGTACCCCACTGGTCTGGGTCTGTCACATACTGTAGAGTCAAAGGCATTCACTTATCTTTCCCTAGCCAGCCAAGCAGTTGTTTAACCTATGTTCTTATACTCTCTCGAGGGAGAAAAAACAAACCAAGAAATGCAAATGTTAGTTCAAACATTTTCATTTCTTACCTAGCTGTACAAGCTATGCCATTGACATTAGATATTACTTTTGAAAACATAAGTACATAAGTGGGGGTGTAGACTCCGGCTGGGGGTGTGGGCTCTAGGCTGAGGCTGGGGGGTTTGGGGTGCGGGAGGGGGCTCAGGGCTAGGACAAGAGGTTGGGGTATAGGAGGGGGTGTGCGCTGCAGGCTCGGGGGGTGGAGCTCAGGGCTTAGGCAGAGGGTTGGGGTGTGGGGTCTGGGAGGGAGTTAGGGTGTGGGAGGGGGTTCTGACCTGGGGCAGGGGATTCAGGGTGTGGGCTCCGCCTAGGCGGTGTTTACCTCAGGTGGCTCCTAGTTGGCGGTGCCATGGGGCTAAGGCAGGCTCCCTGCAAGCCCTGCCTCCACACTGCTCCTGAAAGTGGCCGGCATATCCAGCCCCTAGGCAGAGATGTGACGGTGGATCTGCATGGTGTGCACTGCCCACGCCCATAGGTGCCACCTTTTATCTTTTCTGCCTCAGAGGAGGAGGGGATAATTTGGTTAGCAATTAGGGAAGTTTATAGTGAATTACCACTGCAAAAAACACTTCACCAGTGCAGCTGGGGAGGAGGTGGGGAAGGCCACTTTTACATTTCTGGTCCCTATGAGGAGTTTTGTTTATGAAAGTAGAATTTTTGGTCTTTCAGCCTTGCTGTTACAATGAAAAATGAATGAGCCTGCACTGCTGGGACACACTGGGAAAACCAAACAGCAGAAGCTTGAATAAGCAAATTTCCCTGGTGTTGGTAGAACTGCTATGTCAGAGGGAAGTTTTGCACTGACAGAACTTGTGAGGGGAGCCATAGTTACTGTGGCATTGGCTTGGAGTGGGGGAGAGGAGCTACGAGGTTGTTGATGTAAACAGGAGAGAGATAGATACTAAATAAGCTGCACACAGCCTGTCTGTCTGCTTGCTCCTAATCGCAGCTGGGCCAGAACTAGAACCACTGATAAACTTATCTACCACCAAAACATTCAGAAAATGGGGACTGGATCTCAACCGCCCCGGGTTTTGCTTCTGCTCATAGCAGGAGTCCTGAAATAAACACCTGACCCCCTTGAAAAATCAGAGGCTTACATCCTTCAGTATATTGGCTTTCTGGCACAAGGCAGCTGGCTCTCTTCCTCACTAATGCTGGACATTCATTGGTCAATATGTAAACCAAACTTACATGTATTTCAATGTTTAAAGAGTTCCTTCTGCCCACAAAGAGACCTTCCACTTCCCTGAAGCCTCATTGTTCCCTGATTCACCGCTCATCTCAAGCCTCTACTGTTCCCCTTCCCAACCCTTCATCCTTCAGGTACACAACCATCATCCCTCCAGAGGTAGAGGGCTCCCTTTGAGGTCTGGAATTAGCTGGCACGGTTACCACTTAGCAATCACAGACATTTCTTATCTCCAGCGGGTGTGAGTGGCTGCCTCCAAAGTAACCCCAACCCCTGCTCGCCGAGCTACTGAGACTAGGAAAATGGCTGCTTCTCCCAGGGGAGCGTTACCGCACCAGGCCACTGGGCTAGTCCAGTATTTTGCTTTTGATTCCTGACTGATTATAAACACCTCCAGCAACAACTACCTTGTTTGTAATACAGAAAAGTGCTGGCACATAACCAAAATGCTGAAGACTTTAGGATCCTTAACTTCCTAAGGCTGACGATGTTATATAACTATGCCATTTAAAATGAATAAATATATATATATACCCCCACATTTACTACTCAACAGTGAGTGACTATTTTCTCTAACTAGCATGCTTATATTTAATGATTTATTTGAAAACAAAATAGATACACAGTATGGGGTTTATGTATAAATCATCCATATTTTCTATTTACTTCATACACCTGTTCTGCATGAATGTGTATATATCTCTCTTTGTGCATTCTATGCCATTTAACCAGAAAGAGACTTTTAATATTATGCATTTACTATCTCTTCTTTAGTCTATATATTTTGTAATGCTTATTTGGGTACCACAATCCCTCTCTCTCCACCCCTCAATAATGTAATACCAGTACACAAAAGCCTCAGTACTAAGTATTACAATGCCAGGAAATATGGAATGAGAATATATTTATGCATAATGTTAACAGTGGCAGATTTCTGGTTAATGGCATAGCATGCATGATTTCTCTTTCACTCGGTGAGACTGGCTGAACAGATAAACAGTGGAAGACATAGCAGCTTTAGTTGTTACCTGATTAGAGCATTTTAATCTCAGTTTCACTTAAAATCAAGAACCGCACTATACAACTGCAAGCTAAAGTTCATTTTAGTGATCACTTGCACCGGAAAGTGTATGAGTTTCATCAAAAGCTGGAATGATTTTAGGGTCTCAGTTTTTATTCGTTACAGCATTGGCTGACAAAACCCATTACATCATCCATTTGGAACAGAAATTCTCTGCAGCTGCTTGTGTTGTGTGATGGGTTTTGTTTAAAAAAAAATAAGACAGATTTTGGTTTCTTTCTTTCAGGGCAATTTTCCTTTAAATTGCTGAAAACTGTATGCTAAAAGGCTTAAAAAGAAGTGAAAATGAAAAGGGCGGCACACAGCAGTTTTATCCATTCATTTTTTTATTTCCCTTCCAAAAAGACCTAGGGGGGAAAAATAGCCCCATTACCCTGCATATCCAGTGAATCTAGTGAAGCATGAAAAGCAAAGCACAGTGTCATGGCAATGGCAGATGGCACAAAGAAAGTAGGGAGGGGTCAAGCTCAGAAATATTTGTTCAATTTCTGACCTCAGAATGGACCATGGTATTAATTGGTTGAGTAGCAGAGAGTAATTAAACTGGAGGTGAGGAAAACTATTACTTTTCTTCAATGAGCAGAGGCACTGCACTCTAGGTTTATACAGAGAAAAACTGCGGCGGACTGGAGTGCCAGTGCCTCACATCCTGTTTCCTTCCCTTGAATATCCGTGGCTTTGTGCATATGAATGGTCTGCACTTGAGGCAGAGGGTTTTTTTAGTGTGCCAGGCAGTCCAAATGCTTTTCATAGCACATGGCTGATATAGCCACATATTTAATTCTGAGATATCATTTTAATTACAGCCAAGAACTCCTGCCCTCTCAGGGAACAACCGAACCAAAAAAGGCAATTTTGTTGTTTTATAAATGAACACAGGCTTTATATTAGGGAATAACAGACTATTGCAAGGGAATTATGACAGGCAGTGTCTGGCGTCTATAGTTATGACATTAGAACATGTTAAGAAATTAACATTTGTTGCAGTTCTAAATCATTTAGCATTGCTAGGGCGTCTAGCTTTTTAATGAATTTGCTTAAATCAGCCTGCAGTTTTAACCCTCTTTTCTCCCCACCATCCTTTTCTGATCATCCCGTCATGCAGAACAGATTCACTTTTTGGATCCAGTTCCCCCTGATTTTGATAGGAAACTGAATGATTTGAACAGAATTGTTTTGGTTACCTTTGAAATGGTTAGAGACCACCACACACAAAAGAATAAATTTATAAACAGAAAGAAAAATGCTCATCTACTACTAAGACAAAATTAATTCCTTAATTTTTGGAGTTTGCTGTCTATTATGATTAATAATGATTATTATTACAACAGACTTCACAGGCTTCAGTCAGGATCAGTGCTAGGCACTCTACTAGCATAAATGAAGACGTGAGGCAGATCCTCTGCTGGTGTGAATTGTAGAGCTATGACAATTGACACCAGTGGAGGATCTGCCCCATAGACTCTGCCCCTAAGAACTTCTCATATACTGTATTAAATAGACATACATCTCACCTTTGGTCTCCAGCAGGTTACAAAGTTGTAACAGTACCTAATCCTGCCAGGAAAATCAAAGTATTCCTCAGTTCAAACATTTGACAGCAGGCTCACAGACTGTGCTGATGGGATGGTTACAGCTGTACCCTATTTGACCTGTACCCTACCTGGAACCCACTGCAGCCTGTAGCATGACTGGGACCTTGCTCCTTTATTGTGTTTAACCTGGCAATACCTTTCCTTTCTTCTTTGGACAGAAAGAAATTAGGGAAAAATCTTCAATGCTTTCCTGTGACTGAGCAGTGTGGGTGTTTCTGTGATAGAGAAGGTAGAGGCATTTACCCTCTCTACAATGCCTCTAAGGTCTCACAAGTCAAAGCCAGTGGTTCAACTCTATTTCTGAATCTGGGTGTCTCATAATAGAGCACAACATCTTGCAGAGAGGGTATCCATCTGGCTTTTCTTTAAATGAACCATATCTTTTATAAAATAAGGTGAATTAGTCAAATACTCCCATAATTCACAAGTCATGAGTTCAGCACTAAAATGTGTAATGCACAGAAAGGTATTACAATTAAATTCATAGAACATAATATAAAAAAACCCCTATGCTATAAGAATGCTAAGGTTGCAAAGTCAAGCACTCAGAAGTAAGGAAATGCCAGAATTAAGTGCATGCTTAATTTAACTCCCTTGTGCATATGCATTATAATAGGCTTTAATTACGTCGTCACATGATATTTTTTCCCCAGGACCCCTGCCTCATTCAGTTCCCAATGGATGGTGCTCACTTAATGGGCAGCTATTTAAAATTTTGTTTCTCCTCATTGTTCAATGTGTCGCTCTAGTCTAGGCCTTATTTACTAAGCACACTATTCCAGCCCTGCTGTCAATACAGAATTATTAATTTCCTTATGGTGCTCTTCACTATAGTATGAGTGCTTCATAAACATCAACAAATATAGCTTCAAAACACCTCTGTGAGGTGAGTGGCTTTTATTCCCATTTTACAGATGGGGAATGGAGGTACACAGAGATTAATGTCAAAGGTGTCCACTAACTTCAGGTGCCCAATTTGAGATGTGTAGTGCCTGGTTTTTCAGAACACTTCGCTTTATATAGCAGTGACTTCAGTTGCAGCTATGAGTGCTCAGCCTTAGGGTCTCAAATTGGGCACCCCTAAAACAGGGAATATACAGTTAGTGGCCACCTGTGAACAGTCTCATTTACATGCCTGGTCAAGGATGACATGGAAACTCTATGGCAGAGGCAGGAAGAGAATCTAGTTCTCCAGGGTAGCAATCAAACGGTTTAACCATGAGACCCTCCTTTCTCTTCCTTCAATCCCCTGCCTCTTTCACAACATACCTTCCAACTTCTGCAAGAAATGACTCAGGGCTTCTATGGACAACAGCCTCCTGCACCACACCACCCTGATTCATCCCCAGAGCAGGTCCATGCTGTGCACCCTAAGAGGAAGTGGGCCTTTGGAAAAAATAGTATGCGCTCATACAATTGAAGACTATCATAATGTATACATACCCGGGCGCTGAGTTAAGGTTGCACAAGCAAACTTAGTTCTGGCATTTCCTAACTTTTGAGTATGTGACTTTGCAGCTGTAATAGTGTTCTTTTAGTGTACTTGGGTGTGTAATTTCCTAGGGATTATTTTAAAACCAAACTGAAATCACAGAAATTCCATCATGTGACATCATATTGGTGTTCCTTTGTACTTAATGCAATGTGTCCTCCTGATCTATGGTTTAATTTCTTGTTTGAATTAATTTTATATTTTGGGATGTTAAGATTTTTATTCCACTGGGTTTTCTGTAAAGTTCTGTGTGCACTTTGGAGGTATAAGGGGCTACTTTATTCAAATAATTACTGGGCCAAATCTTGTCTTTACTCAAAACATACTCTCACAAATTTTCCTCTCCATTACACCATTGCAACAACATTACACAGTAAAGCCACAGCAAAGAGAGTAGGGTTGCACTGGTATCCATGAAGAATTTTGCCCACATGGAACTTTGCCTGAGTAGATTGTCTTGATCCTAACTTTTCCCAGTATGTTATTTACAGGGTTAAATATCAAAAGCATTATTAAAGTATTCAATGTAACTACATTAGTTTGAGAACCATCTGTGATAACGGAGCAGAAGCTCTACTGATTTGAAATTACATAGGTGATGCTTTGTTTTGATTCTATTCTATGTAAATTTGATTGCTAGATAAGCTAGATAGCTGGCTTTAAAACTTACTTGCTACCCACTTATACTTTCGAAATGTATTCATTGTGCATATACTGCTGGTTATGAGCACCAACACTTCTGTGCACTATGCATGTATGTAGTCAGTATCATTGGACTGTCCAGAAGATGTTCGATAGCTTTACAGCTACCTTCTGATGAAACCTCTTGAGGCTGGCTATCAACACAGCAAAGGAACCCTTGACCTTGACTGTCCTGTTTTGAGACATGAGAACTGCCATGATTATCTTATAAAGAAAAAGGAACGAGTTGGGGAAATTTCCAGTTTATTCCAGTGCTAATCAAAAAATGTAAGATTGTCATACAACATATGGCAGCACCACAGCTGGATTATATTATGCTAACCAGTAGTTTAGTCTTCTGAGGGCTCTCCTACTTTGGAGTAGTTCTACTTTTTGGGTGTAGTGCACAGGTAGTTGGGTCGTGTTAATGGCTTGTGAGGAAATCAGTGTGGATGGTCTGGTGGTCCCTACTGGCCTTAAACTGGATTCTAAACTTCACTCATGGAGAACAGATAGGATTCATGAAGGAGAGAGTTGCGCCAAATAAATTTGTGAGCTCCTTTGAGGAACCATCTTGCTCTTGCTTTCTCTTTGGATCAGGAAGAGACATGTGTAAGATTGAATTAATAGTGTTAATATTTATATTATAGGAACGCCCATGGCCCCTGTAGTATCTGGGATCCAATTTCAGGCTTCACGGCAGATATTTGGTGTCTGCATACAAAAGAAAACTGTGTGATGTGTGTGAGATCAGATGAATGCAGGAGGAGATAAGAGGCAAGCTATCTGAATCTTGTTACACAATGGCTGTATGTACTTGGCTTTTGTGTATGTGTGTGAAAAAAATAATCTCCCAATGTTATTCTAGCACCACTGCTGCTCTACTTGTGCCAGCAACAGTGTGGGAGCATTCAACCAAGCAGCTAGTGTTTTTGCCACTAGGTAACATGCTACAGATTTCCCTCCTGTTCAGATACTTGCAACTTGAAAGTGGATTCTAGCTACTACCCTGGTCTAAGTAACATCCCTGGTGCTTAGTAAATTCTCCCCCAGCCTCTTCCAAGCAGACACCACCCACAAGTTCTCACTCTCTTCCTACTACTGTTTTTTGCAAGTAGCCTCACAAGAGTACCATGTCTTCACATCTGTCCACCTACAAGCTTTGCAAGTGGCTGGGACCATTACCTGGATAACCAACCTGGGTTTGGGCTCATTGCAGCAGAATCTCAGTTTTCATTTAAAAACAACAACAACAGGCAGGGGGTGGGAAGTTACTAGCCCTTTGCCTTGTGAAAGCAGCTTGAAATGTAAACTAATCACTAGGATTGAAAGGATACAGCAGCTGGGCTATATTTCCACAGCAGAAGGCTGTTGAACACCCTGAAGAGCCTCTGCCCCACATTTTTAAATATAAAAGGTCAGCCCAAATCACTGATCTCACTACAGTCCCGAGGCTGGGCCTGCACCTAGTGCTATGATAATGGTGGACAGGAATTGTGCCGGGGGAGGGGAAAGATAGCAATAAATTGGCTCATAGGCCCATCCGCAAATATGCTAATGCCATGTCTGCGTGTTAAAGAGGTCAGTCCTCAGAGGCTGGGTCTCAGCAACTGCTACCACACCATGGGGGTGCATGCCACTGACGACAGTGCTGCAAAAGGAAATCTCCTCCTGTGTCCCTCACCAGCACCCTTAGGAAGAACACCAGGGGGAGAAGGGGCTCCAATTCCCCACTACCTTCTATGGAATATTTACTCCCTCACCTGAACCCCCACACCACCTAAGGGAGACACCCCCTACCCCTAAGAGTCACACCCACTATTGCCAACCCCAGGTGTTCAAAAGCTACGAGTCAGCCAACAAAAGTCATAACTTTGGCTTAAAATATATATATATTTTTCTAAAGTTTAGTGATTTATTATATGCCAGGTTCTTTTTGTTTGCCTCCTGGTTTTCAAGCCCTCGGAGTGCACACGGGTCATGTTTTCCAGTTTTTCCTCCCATCTCATGAAGACTAGAAACACTTTTAAAATGAAAGCTCATGTTCTCAACTAAAGCAACAGACTCCAGAAGCTGGGGCTTTAATGCTAAATATCATCAGATGCACGATAAAATTGAGAGAATGAGCCATGTTGCGCACCCCCTTGACACAGGAGTGGTGGAAGCTCTCTGAAGTGTGTGTGTGTGTGGGGGGGGGAAATGGGGAGCCACTGGGATTCAGCATTTCACAAGAATATTCCTTGTCAAAGGATATTAAACAGCTTACCATGGCCCAATACAAAAGGAGTTTTAGGAAACCAAAATGGAGGATTAAGAATTAAAATAGGTTAAAGGTGAGAGGAATGAAAACCTTCCAGCCCATTAATTAATTCATTTTGAAGTCCTCCCAAGAAAAAATTAAACATCTGAGGACCATGCTTTAATATGTTCTGCTTCGGATATTACTTGATCTTGCCTAGAAGGATTTATTATTAATAAGTTAACAAGGGCCTTCATGCCATCTCTTCCCCCGAGGACCTGCACACACCACCCCTTCTTCTCAGGCTCCACCCCCTGCTCCTCTCCACCTTCAGTTGCTCACCCTTACAGCCACCCTCCCACTTCTAAAAGTGATGGGGCCATGGCCTTTTGGCTGCCCCTGTTCCGGTGCTCCTGACCTGACACCACCATTATCAGCACGTATCCCACACACTGCTGCCACCATCACTGTAGATGTGAGGAACAGCTGTCAGGTAGGGGAACCACAGACAGAATTTCCATGAGTGATGGGAAAGGTGATATATAGTTAGTTGAATAGAGTTAGAAGGATTGATGGATTTGGGTGCAAGGGAGGATTTATTTTTAGGGAGGGGAGGGAAAAAAGATGACTAGTGAAATTAGCATGGAGGAAGGAAAGTATAAAATTGGAGGAAGCCTTGGGGGCAAAAGCATCTTACTATTTTCCCCAGGGAACTACTGAGGCCAGGGCAGTAGAGTTCGAACTGATGAGCAGAGTGGCTGAACAGGCATTCTGGGATACCTCCAAATACCTCTGGAGGCCAATAACAGAGCTTTTGGTGGCCACACTGGCAGAGCAGTACTGCATCAGCAGCGCTATAGTCGTTATTCCCCAGGCCGAGGTGGAGTACAACCAGCGCTGTAGCCAGGGAGATACAGCGCTGTATGTGCCTTGCAAGTGTGGACGGTGAGTGAGTTGCAGCGCTGTAAAGCCCCTACCAGCGCTGCAACTCTTCAGTGTAGCCAAGCCCTGAGGAAGTAAAATATTGAGGGAGCCCCTTGTTATGCTGGGGAAAAAAAGGTGTTATTAAAAAAAGTAAGGTCTAGACTTATTGTTACTGCTGGAAATTCCTACCAGGCATTACAGCTGTTAAACTAGAATGATTGCGCACTTTATGATGAAATAAACATCCTGGACTTTATCAGTGCATTGTGTACATGTCTTTATCTTATTCATTTACCAAAGGGTAAATCCAATAAATCTCAGCATATCCTGGAGCATCCTTCAGCATATTGGAATGATCAGGAAACCAAACCCACACAGTTTGCTGCCTTCCATCTGGAATACCCATCAAATTTTGTTTAAAGCATAACTTGACTTGATGAATGAATGGATGTATTTAGATCAGAAACTTACCACAGAGTAATCATGGTTTCCACTATACCATGCACCATGTTCACAGGGTGCACGTTAACCACAGCTACATTATACCCCTGAAAAACATGAGTACAGCTATGTAGAATAAAATAAACTCCTCTGAGCGTTTGATCCGCAAGGTGTTGTACACACTCTTCAGCATTGATCCAGCAAAGCAAGTAAGCATGCGCTTAATGTTAAGCATGTGCATCATCCTGCTGAAGTCAATGGAAACATGGCATTTGGTGTAATCAGAGCTAGTATGTGCCACATGGTGGAGCAATGGCCTACGCTCTATTCCGGGTTCCAGCTCACAGACCATCTAATCAGCAGACAAAGTCTATTCCCTCCTGAACCTTGCTGCCACTTTTCCTGTCCTTTTCTACCTGGCTGGCTTCTCCCCACCTCTGGGTTTGCCAGCATCCCAACTCCCAGAGAGTAGGTATAGACTACCTGCCTCTGTGGTCTCCAAACACACCTTCCTTCTCCCAGCAAATGACTGCAGACTCTTCTGCTATCAGCTTCCTGCCTTTATAAAGCCAGCCCAACTGGGTTCTTCTCAGCTGGGCCCCCTCATTCAATGAGGGACCACCTGATTCCCTTCAGCTGTGGCCTGTTTGATTAATTGGCCCCCTTCATCACCTATATTAACTCTTTCAGGGCAAATATAGAGATGAACACACCATCACAATTTTTTTGAGATGCTTGCTCATCCCGCTTTGTCCACAACACTTCCCTATGAATTTTTTCCCCTTGGGATGCAGGCTTCAAAAAGATTCTGCAACTTTGACTTAAAGCAGTGTTTCCCAAACTTCGGGCGCTGCTTGTGCAGGGAAAGCCCCTGGTGGGCCAGGCCGGTTTGTTTACCTGCCGGGTCTGCAGGTTCGGCTGATTACGGCTCCCAGTGGCCGAGGTTCACTGCTCCAGGCCAATGGGAGCTGCTGGAAGCGGCGGCCAGTATGTCCCTCGGTCCGCGCTGCTTCCAAGAGCTCCCATTGGCCTGGAGCGGCGAATTGCAGACAGTGGGAGCCGCGATCGGCTGAACCTGTGGAGGTGGCAGGTAAACAAAGCGGCCTGGCCCGCCAGGGGCTTTCTCTACACAAGCAGCGTCCCAAGTTTGGGAAACACTGACTTAAAGTAATTCCAAGCCTCCTCCTCATTCAGATCCTTGAATTCTTCAGTCTGTCTGCATCCCTAACTAATTCCCTTAATTTTTTAAAGTTTGCCCTTCACTTCTATGTCAGAAATATTATGATTTTATTTTTAGTTACAAGTAACATAGCTCTACTGTACAGTATTCTCATCATTCCATAATTAATATATTTTAAATTCTGTCTTGAACAGTACTTATAAGTTCTTATTACAAGAGAATAAAGAGAAAATAGAAAAGAAATAAAGAAAAAGAGATTTATACTAGTAATAACTGTATGAACTGAATTTAATACAGCAGATGGAAGGATAGCATGTGGGCAAGTCTTTGATATTTGTAAAGCAGCGTACATCTGCTACTAATGATGTTAATAGTCTGATTTATTTCAGTTGCTAAAATAGAGAATCTCAGTAAGTTAAGTCAGATGAGTGGGCTCTTTCTCTTCCAGCTGAATAGGACCATTCCCCCACCCCCCGCGATAAGCCCATTTAGTATACAAAAGAGATTTAACACAAGATTTTGAGTATAATTGAAGGCTAACGCCAAACATAAACTGTAAAAACAGTGCCATCATTACAGCATGAAGAAATGGGTGAGAAATACATCAGAAATCAAAGGTAGGGGTTTGTTTTTTTTTAAATCTTTCAAAAATTATTTTATAACAAATGAAAAAGAAACCTAAGGTACAGCTAGAGCTGTCAATGTGAATCTTATGTTCAGTGTTATCCCAGGGGATGCAATGAGGTAAGATTAGCTGTACTTTATGGTGAACATGGGCAGAATCTATTCTCTGAAACATCCATGAATAAAGAAAGAAAAGAGGTTGATAGACTCGGAAGACAGGTAAGCTGATGTGCTCTGAAACAGTCTTGTGTCTCTAATGCCTTTCCTGTTATTATTCTACCCTTTCTTGATCTTACAACAGGGAAGCACAATTTTGGTCCCAGTGTTTTGTGACATAGTGTCATTACCCTCATTTCTCCATTCCTTGATCCTAGAATGTGTAAGGATTAAAAGAAAGAAAGACCCACAACATGAAATCTCCAGTACGGGCTAAACTGCATTTTATGCACAACCTTGTTTCACTGGCCCAGGAGACACCATGGGGTGCACTGTAGACTGTGTGGGGAAGTAATTTGCTAGAGCCTATTTGAGAGTGAAGCTTACTTTCTTGCCACAGAGCCAGCAGCCCCTGTACTTCCCTTAGATTGGGGAAGCCCTACTATGGCTCTTACTCCCTGCATGGAGGAGTTAGGGCTAGTCACAATCTAGCCCTATAAACACAGCAGTTGGCTGTATCACTCATCCCACAAAACATAATGGCTGTTGTTTTGATTGTCATTTCTCAGAGGTCCAAATTAGAAAAATTCCCTGCTGAAGTTCGACATGCTCAAGAGTTGCTCAAGATCAAACAATGAATCAGCCGCAGATTGAGGATGAGAATCCAGGAGTCTTCATTCTCAGTGCCTTGTTATATTCACTAAGCAACACTCTCTCACTGTGTTTAAGGCACAAAACATCTCTTATGGGCACACCATGGATTCAGAGCCAGATGTTCAAAAGTATGTGAAACTCAGATGCATATGCACAAACCCTTGATTGCACACATCACTGTACAAATGTACACTCACTCAGGACTTTGTCGGAACAAAGTGCAAATGGAAATTATGGCCCTAGTTTTATTTGGTTCTAGGGCAGTGGTTCTCAAACTTGCTGAGGGTCTTGGCGGACCACTTAATGATCTTTCCAAACATTGTTTGTACTGTTAGCTAACTATTTTAAAGCGCTTTGGATAAAAGTGCTATATAAAAAACGTAGTAATAATTAAAAAAAATTGTTCTACAAATAAAAGCACACAACTCATATTTTAATATCAGTAGTCTTACCTTTCTAATGTGGTGGATGTGCCCTCTCTCCCCGCCATGGCAGCCCCAGAGCTGGGGCTAGGAAGGAGTGGGGTCTCTCCCCTGCCACAGCAGCCACAGAGCTGAGGCTGAGAAGGAGGGCTGTTTCTCCCTGGCAGCCACAGCCCTGGAGCTGGGGAAAGTTGCCTCTTTCTCTGGCCACCACAGCCCTGCACATCCCAAATTCCCCCCACCCTCTCTTCTCACCCCACTGCCCCCTCCCACCTACCCTCTATTCCCCACAAGGCCACCACCTCACCTTACATGTGCGTCTTCTCCAGGTCCAGGCACCTAATTAGTGGAGCCACACCTGTGCAGCTCCACTAATTAGGTGGGTGGCCCTTCATTCTCTTGTGTGTTGCCGCCCAGGCACGCACCTTAGAGGGACCTATCCGCAGACCCACCTGAATGGAGCTCACGTACCACCCGGACCACAGTTTGAGAACCTCTGTACTAAGGAACTCAGTTTTTGCCATATACTCAGTGAATAAAAACACACACCTTTTCTTTCATATTCCCTTGCTTACCAGGTACATTGGCCACCTTGGCTTAATACAGTGCTTTATGGAAGCAAAATCACCCCATGCTAAGCTAAGCTACCTACATTATAAAATTACTGAATTATTAACATATGATGAAAATTGTGCCTTAAGAATGCAAACTGTGCTTTTTCCTTCTTAAATTTTGTTGAGCAGCTGCAGTCTGATGTCAGAAAACAACGTATCTCCTTGTGTGGAGACAACTCTACATAAACCAGTAATAAAGGAAGGATTTAGGCCCAAGCAAAGCAAGATGCAGTTTGGAGCAAGCTGGGCATGCAAAATGGTAAGTCCTTCAATGTGCATGTAATTAAAGATGGAATATACAAATCTGAAGGAACTGGTGTGCTGTAGGAAAACCTATGTTGGCACAAGTCTTGACTTAAATGAGTTCTTGTGAGGAAAGTTAATCTGAAGTATTAAGAGACAAAAACAGGAGAAAATTTACCAGTGCTTTGGATATAAGGCAGGGAGTCAAATGGGCCTCTGTTTATTGAGATCTCAACACATGTAAAACAACATGGTTCCATTGACTTCAATGGAGCAATGCTGTTTTACACTAGCTGAGAATCAAAATGTGCAAATGTTTTATGTCATTTGATGGTAATAAAATCTAAATATGTTGGCTGTTCATTGGCCTCTGTGGAATGAGTAGGTGGCCTTGATTCAGTTACTAGCAGACAAGTGTTCAGTACACATCACAAAACCTGCAGTAACTCTCAGCTTTGTGGGCACTATCTGTGTCAGCACAGAGACCAAGAACTGGGTGGATGAGGAGACTAAACCATTTCATCGGAGAAATAGCCTCCTTCAGATCAGTGTTGAGGCCATTTAGTGAGGCAGTGGGATTAAGCAAGGCTAGCATTGTGCACATTTCTCCAGTACCATGTAAAAAGTGCTGTTCCTCTCAGTGCTAGATTCCCACTCTCACTCATGCCTTTAATTATTTACTGCATTATTACTACTACTGATGCTATAGTTAATTGATATTAGTATTAGGCGTTATGTACTGTAAGTATCGACCAAATAGGGCAGTACTGCCTGAGATGTAAAGGTGATGGTCTAAACTAGAGGGTTACACACTTCATTGCTTAGGTAAGCCGAGCGGTACTCCTAGTGAGAGAGAGTAGCAAATTAAGCTGTGATATGTATAGACAACAGCATAGGAGAGTCCAAAGAGATCCCTTTCCATACAGCACCGAATGAGCATTCTGGGGGCCTGATTTTCTTCTCACTTACACCAATAGAAATCAGGCTTTTCTGGCTTTCCAATTTTTCACCAAAATCAGTACAATTATACCCATTATTGCCTAGAACACTCCTTGAAATTTTGGAATTGATCGGACGTGGCCTTCAAAAGTTACCATGTTACAAACAGACAGACAAACGGAGAAATACAATCAGCTGAGTGCAAGGACTTGCTTCCCTCAGCCAACTAGGCATCCACCATTTCTGAGTGCTTTTGTCAATTAATTTTTAGTTTGCTCGGCTGGGGCTAAAGGAGGAGAGGAACCGTGCCAGTTCTTCCACCTTTCCCCCCAACCATGTATGAGTCAGGTGTCTCATTGTTTGGTGAAAACACATATAAACGAATCTCACTGTTGCATAATTTACATGGACAGATTTTCATGTCATTTTAGCTTACTTGGGAGAGAATGGGCCCTGAGTGCCCTGCATATCCCATCATTAAAATTTTACTTGGTAGTCATGTGAATGCTTCATGAACTTCCATATGCTACATTTACTCCATTGTAATTAAACATTAATTGATGGAAACTTTACTTGATTTTGGCCATCTTCCTAATTGAAATAGTTTATTGCAATATACAAGTTTGTTTTCTCTGATGCTCTTCTACGCCTGACAGTTTCTGCATATCATCAGTGTCGGAATACAGGTTGATACATATGAGGTGGCCTGCACCATCTGGCTCTGTTCTAGGAGATGTTTGAGGGGATACTTTGGTGGTTGTCTTTCCAGCTCAATAGATGGAGAGCAGAATTATGGTGATACAGAGGGAGACATCCTGAGGAGGTGCATATCCCTCAACATGTGATTTCCTCTATCTCAAGCATGCCTCCTGCTCCTGAGATACAGAGGAAAACTCACTTAATCATCCCAGATCCATAAGTGTGGAAAGTAGGGTTGTCTTCCTTGGCTATGTTGCTTTACCGTTGCTGAAGAGAAATGGCAGGCATTATGGTTCACCATACACAAAGGAAACACTCTTTTGCCTCAGTGGCTTTTATGTCAGATTAAAGAAAACAGAAAAGAAAGAAAGAATAAATATAAAGTCTCTATGAGAGAGAAACTCTAGTTGCTCACTCTTTCAGTTCTGCATCTCTGCACCAGGTGTGTAGATTTCTGTAGGTATAGATTTTAAATCAGTTCAGTTCTTAATAAGGGCAGTTAAAAAAAACCCACAACTATTCTCCATACTCTTCAATTCTTTAATTCCAGAAGGGAATTCCTAGTCTGACTCCACCTCTACCGCCTGAAAACTAGGGTCCTTTCAGAAATAAATGCTCCCCCCTCCCCAGTGGAGGAGAAAACTGGGAAAGCTGCACTCAGCCTGATTCACCTTCCTCACAATAAGAGGGGCTCTCTTGGACTCAATGTAAATCAGGAGTAACTCCAGTGTAGACAAGGCAGACAACAGTAGTGGTGGCCATGGCTGGTGACAGTAAAACTCATGAGGTCAGATCCAAGCCCTATAATTTAGTTTTAAACAAATGACTTTTTGGAGTGTGGTTACACATAAGAACACCAATAAGCTCCAACCTCAGTGTACATCTGCTGTAGCTGAGACTCTAACAATAACTCTGGCTTTAGCAGAGGCAGGGGGTGTGACTCAGACCCAGAGAGTATAGCTAACAATAGCTGTGTGAAAGAGAGGTTCACGAGGCTTAAAATTTTAGTCAAAATGTTAAAATCACAATTAAAGGAGGGTTGAACTTTTACTGTAATTTTATGCACGGTAACCACTTTTGATTATAACTTTATAACAAAAGACATACAGGCGAGTCTCATCTTATGCGGGGGTTCCGTTCCACGGTTAGCGCGTAAAGTGAAAACTGCGTATAGTCAAAATTACATTGAGTTGAATTGCGGGCGGAATCGCCCGCACTACAGTTACAGTATTAAAATTGTTATTTTTTCTCTTTTTTTGTTTGTTTTTTTGTTTTTGCTGACTGCGTAAAGCTGAAATTGCGCATGTTAAATGCGCGTAAGATGCGACAGACCTGTACTCTTAAAAACAATGCTAATATCCTTTGAAAGAACACTATTTCCTTCTTAGCATCATCCTGTTTAAAGAGTCACTGAGACCATATGTTGTCCAGAAGGAATT
This sequence comes from Mauremys reevesii, assembly GCF_016161935.1. NCBI lineage: Eukaryota > Metazoa > Chordata > Testudines > Geoemydidae > Mauremys > Mauremys reevesii. The sequence goes on from NC_052631.1 coordinate 77,004,486, forward strand.
GAAGATTTATGAAATATACTAGAGAAAATAAAAAAAGGGTCTATGCTGAACAGTGTGAGCCTGGCATGGAGTCAGACCTGTGAAAAATGTCTTGTCAGGTTTCCACCCAGGTCCCACCATTCTAGGAAGCACATTTAGATTTTGTTTTCTAGAAGACATGTCATACCTAAAGGGTCCCAAGGTTCTTCCCAAAGACCGGAGGCTGTGAGTTGTATGTTTTGGATTCAGGAACCAACCTTGCAACAAGATTTTAAGAAAAAAGTCTCTTCAGTATGCCACAGTCTTTAAGACAGGAGCAAACATAGTGAACTGAGGACCTTTGACCACAGCTGATGGCCTCACACCAGGCATTGTGTGAATCCATGTGAATCCACGACTCTTTGAGGAAGCCTCACAGGCAATGCTAGGTAGGGTCAGGGCGTGCACCTCTTTGTGTGTTGATGGAGAGTTTGAGAGCTCAGGATTTGGTGCTTACAACACATACAGAATGCCTCTAGCCACTCCAAGTCTGCCTGGAAGAGAGTCCAGGTTTCTGACCCATATAGCAATACTTTTTACATACACACAGGGCCCAACTGAAGTCATATTTTGGTTTCTGCTGCAGAGGTCAGTTTTGATGAATTTTTTGACTGAAAAATGTTGAGATTTAGTTTGTAAATGGTCAAAATATTTTATTTTGTCATTTTCTAAATGACAAATTTCACTTTTCCACTGTGAAATAACTTTTTGGTGTGAAATGTAAGCTAATTATAATAAGAAAAACGGCTGAAGACAAAACTAAACTTTTGGGGGGATTTTCAGTTCCTGAAAAATGTTCAAGATTTTGACTTTCAGCCCTGATTCAAGATGCCAAATTTTTTCAAAATCTCTCAGGTACCAATGTGAGATTTCTAAGGATAGATACTGCACTTGACCCAGGGTTTAAGAATCTGAAGTGCCTTCCAAAATCTGAGAGGGATGAGGTGTGGGGAATGCTTTCAGAAGTCTTAAAAGAGCAACACTCTGATGCGGAAACTACAGAACCCGAACCACCAAAAAAAGAAAATCAACCTTCTGCTGGTGGCATCTGACTCAGATGATGAAAATGAACCTGCGTTGGTCTGCTCTGCTTTGAATTGTTATCGACTAGAACCCATCATCAGCATGGACACATATATTCTGGAATGGTGGTTGAAACATGAAGGGACATATGACTCTTTAGCGCATCTGGCATGTAAATATCTTGCAATGCCGGCCACAACAGTGTCATGCGAACGCCTGTTCTCACTTTCAAGTGACATTGTAAACAAGACATGGGCAGCATTATCTCCTGCAAATTGTAACCAAACTTGTTTGTCTGAGCGATTGGCTGAAGTAGGACTGAGTGGACTTGTAGTTCTAAAGTTTTATATTGTTTTATTTTTGAATGCAGTTATTTTTTGTACATAATTCTACATTTGTAAGTTCAACTTTCATTATAAAGAGATTGCACTACAGTACTTGTATTAGGTGAATTGAAATATATTATTTCTTTTGATTTTTACAGTGCAAATATTTGTAATCAAAGATAACTATAAAGTGAGCATTGTACACTTTGTATTCTGTGTTGTAACTGAAATCAATATATTTGAAAATGTAGAAAACATCAAAATATTTAAATAAATGATATTTTATTATTAACAGTGCGATTAATCACACAATTAATTTTTTTAATCGCTTGACAGCCCCAATTACAAGTGAAGTCAGTGGAAGTTGTGGAAGCTTCGACATAGGACTGAAAACCAGCACTTTGAAAGTTGCATAAAGAATGAGGCTCCTGGGGCTTGCCTATCAGGGCCCTCAATACATTCAAGTTGCTTAGAAAAGTTATTTGACTGTTTGGATGCTCATCTCAATCCCAACTGCAGTTCCAAATTACTGTCCAAAACTACCTGTCACATTAGAAATTCTGAAAGAAAATACCTTCATTCTTTAAGGTCGCATTCCCTGGTTTCATCTGTGAGATCATCATTTTTGGAACACGGGTTGCATTATTTTAAGACTTCTCCTAGCAGAGGAGCTTTCAGTTGTGTTCAGTTCACACTTCATTTGTCATAGAGAAGGTATTTTTCTTTTCTGAGTTAGCTTCTAGTAAACAGATCAAGAATTCAGAAATCAGTTAAAAAATGGTAGTATCTGTTTCCCTTCACAGCTGGAATACTGAGCACCTTTCCTTGCTTTGTGATATATGCTTTACTTGAAGGTAAGTTTTTTTTGTTGCCATAGTAAAATGCTCCCATCCAAAAATGTTGTCATATTTGTTTTCCTTTAGGCTACACCTGTCACAGTCAGTCAGTATCCCAAGTCACTTCCTGTAGATGTGTATTACATAGTGTTGCAAATACCTTAAAACTTCAGTTTGAATCTGTAGGATGCATACTCAAATGTCTTTGCTAAACACAGAATGCAGAAGCAAATGAGCTATTCACAGTCAACTATGGGCTGCTAGGGCTGAGTGAAGTTGGGGAAAAACCTCAGAAAATTCTTTCTCTGATTTGTTTTTTGAGTCCTGTGCCGCTATGCAGAGTACCCCAGGGAGCACTCATGGCTCTCCCTGAAGTCCTAGCGGTGTGCTGAGGCCACAAGCTCTGTTCCTTGTCAGCCTTATCCTCTCAAAGGACGATTTGTCAATAGCGCTGCATGTTTCATTTCTTGTCCCTTTCCCCAATTTTTCCTTCACAAGAGATGATTTGGCTGACTTCAGTGGAGTCACACTAACGTTGAACATAGCCCAATATGTTTAGTAAAATGTATTACTTATTATTAGGGCAGTTAAGCGATTACAAAAATGAATTGTGATTAACTGTGCGATTAATCACGCTGTTAAACAATAATAGAATACCATTTAATTAAATATTTTTGGATGTTTTCTACATTTTCAAATATCTGGATTTCAATTACAACACAGAATACAAGATGTACAGTGCTCACTTCCTATTTATTTTTATTACAAATATTTGCACTGTAAAAAAACAAAAGTAGTAGTATTTTTCAATTCCCCCATTACAAGTACTGAGGTCAAATCTCTTTATCGTGAAAGTTGAACTTACAAATGTAGAATTATGTACAAAAAAATCTGCATTCAAAAATAAAGCAAAGTAAAACTTTAGAGCCTATGTGTCCTCTCAGTCCTATTTCTTGTTCAGCCAATTGCTCAGACAAAGAAGTTTGTATACATTTGCAGGAGATAATGCTGCCCACTTCTTGTTTACAAGTGAGAACAGGCATTCACATGGCACTGTTGTAGCCAGCATTGCAAAATATTTATATGCCAGATGCGCTAAAGATTAGTATGTCTTTTCATGCTTCAACCACCATTCCAGGGAACATACATCCATGCTGATGATGGGTTCTGCTCGATAATGATTCAAAACAGTGCAGACCGAAGCATGTTCATTTTCATTATCTGAGTCAGATGCCACCAGCAGAAGGTTGATTTTCTTTTTTGGTAGTCAGATTCTGTAGTTTCCACATTGGAGCCTTGCTCTTTTAAGACATCTGAAAGCATGCTCCACACCTTGTCCTTCTCAGACTTTGGAAGGCACTTTAGAGTCTTCAACCTTGGGTCAAGTGCTGTATCTTTTCTTAGAAATCTCACATAGGTACCTTCTTTGCGTTTTGTCAGATCTGAAGTGAAAGTGTTCTTAAAATGAACAACAAGTGATGGGTCATCATCCGAGACTGCTATAACATGAAATATATTGCAGAATGTAGGTAAAACAGAGCAAGGCACATACAATTCTCCCCCAAGGAGTTCAGTCACTAATTTAATTAACGCATTCTTTTTTAACAGGCGTCATCAGCATGGAAGCATGTCCTCTGGAATGGTGGCTGAAGCATGAAGGGGCATATGAATGTTTAGCATATCTGGCATGTAAATACCTTGCAATGCCGACTACAAAAGTGCCATGCGAACGCCTGTTCTCACTTTCAGGTGACATTGTAAATAAGAAGCAGTCAGCGTTATCGCCTGTAAATGTCAACAAACTTGTTTGTCTTAGAGGTTGGCTGAACAAGTAGTAGGACTGAGTGGACTTGTAGGCTCTAAAGTTTTACAATTTTGTTTTTGAGTGCAGTTATGTAATAAAAAAAAATCTACATTTGTAAATTGCACTTTTATGGTAAAGAGATTGCACTACAGTACTTGGATGAGGTGAATTGAAAATTACTATTTCTTTTATCATTTTTACAGTGCAAATATTTGTAATAAAAATAATAATATAAAATACTGTAGCCTTTGTATTCTGAGCTGTAACTGAAGTCAATATATTTGATAATGTAGAAAAACATCCAAAAATATTTAATAAATTTCAATTGGTATTCTATTGTTTAATTGCAGTTTTAATCACACTGTTAATCATGATTGTTTTAATCATGATTAATTGTTTGAGTTAATCGTGTCAGTTAACTGCAATTAATTGACAGTCCTACTTATTATTATTTATTTGTATTGCTGTAGTGCTCAGAGTCCCCAGTCAAGGGCTCATTAGGCTAGGCACTTTACACTAAATCTGAATCCTTGTCGCACTGTCAGATGTCATTTAAGGCACAAACAAGGCTCCTCCACCCATCTATCATGCTGTTTGCTGGACTGGCTACCTTGTTGTTTCTATAACTAACTCTTTCATGAAGATAGATTGTTGGTCTATGGCTCAACCCTCCACCTGGAGAACCAGTGGGCTGCTTTTCATCTGGTTCCTACTCTTTGACCTGTCCAGCTTGGGTGGCCTTACCAGGAGTTAAGACACATGCCAGCATAGCTCACAGGGTCAGTGGAACATACAAACTTTCCCACAGCATTAAAGTTCCCAGGCAAGGAGGTGCTGCACACACACATAATAAAAAAGGCAGTCGCTGCCCCAAGAATAAATCCTGTTAATATTAATTACTTTAATTAATTAATTACTGTTCCTTATGCCCCTGGCTGGGTTTAGCCGGTGTTATAAATGTATTTTGTTATTGAGAAAACTGTTCTAAATATAAAGACTTTAAAGCACCTCACCACTGATTTGAATAGGAAGACACAGTAATAGCACAGAGAAAGATACGGGGGGAAAAAAGAGCCCCTGGTTAGAACTACTTCTGTAGTGATTTAAGTGAGAAGTGTTATTTTTAATTATTTTTTCTATGCTTCATTTCAGTTATTAAGGCACTTTTGCCACGGACTGTAATATGAAAGGTATGTTGCAGAGTATCTTGAAAGATAGTGTGTATATGTCCTATTATATGATCAGATCACGGTGCACTTGTGCCAGTTGTTTCACTGCACAATCAGAGCTGATTAATGTAAATCAGTTTGGAAAGTCTATTTTTTAAAATTTTACTGAGAGTAAAACATTTTCAGATTAACAAATCAAGGGTACGTGCATGTAGCAGAAGACGGGTATCCATTTAAGCCTTTCAGATATTCAGACATCTGGATAAATCCAGCATAGATTAATCAAGTCTGACTGTATAGCTTTCATTATCCAAACTCTCATTGAAATGAATAGGATGCTTGCATTGTTCTCACTGTGAAATTATATAGGTAAGTACAACGGATAGTAACACTGAGTAGGAAACTAATATGGAATAAGAATAATTTGGTGGTTAAACCTCAAGGCAACAGTATTGGTCTATAACCAGTTATGTTGCAAATTTTTTAAAAAGCAGAAGGAATTAAATACACAAGCTATTAAAATAACATGACAAGTCTAAACACACTAGGAGTCCAGAATAAAGCAGCAGTCTTAACACTGAGTTTCTTTGCTTTTATACGTTTTCGTCAAACCCTTTGTATTATTTTAACACCCTTTTTTGTATTTAAATTTCTAATTTCTTTGATTGGGGAAGGGTGAAAGGGGGGCAACCAATTTAATTCCATAATCCTCCTAAGCCCTTACTTAATACAGTCACTTTATCTCGTGTCTGTGAATTTCATAATGGTGCTCGGGGAGTTGCAGCACTTCACGGGAAAATGTCCCATCATCTCCATTCAAGGCAAATTGTTTACTCTGGTAAGCACCCTATTCATACCATTCATATTGCCAAAAACCAAACCAAAACATAAAAAATACCCACCCCATTTATGGGCAGGTCTCTTTGCTGCTGTAACTATTTATGATTAAGGAAGCTCATATTCTATTTGCAAGTCATTATAATAATAAATTACAAACAGGAACATTTCTCAGAATGAGGAATTCCACTGAGGTTCCTCAGCGATACAATGGATGGGCTCCCAGGAGCCAGCGGTTAAAATAATAGCATGGAACCAAGAGAGGGTGAAGGGGATTTCCATGACTCGAGTGAAGTTTGCCTTTTTGAATGCTGCTAAACTACCCTTGCCAGACAGGACTTTTCCCTGGAGCTCATACAATGTGGCTGAAAAGCAAACTTTTTGCCTTTAGATGGACGATGGCTGAAATAACAAATATTTAAGAAAAAAAGGGAGAAGAAACTTCCTACAAGAACTTTATCTACAGCCCCCTCTTTAAATTACACAAGTGGGATACTCTCTTATGCTATCAATATACAGCAGGGGTTCTCAAACTGGGGGTCGGGACCCCTCAGGGGGTCGCGAGGTTATTACATGGGGGGTTGCAAGCTGTCAGCCTCCACCCCAACCCCCCCTTTGCCTCCAGTATTTATAATGGTGTTAAATATATTAAAAAGTGTTTTTAATTTATAAGGGGTGGAGGGGTTGCACTCAAAGGCTTGCTATGTGACAGGGGTCACCAGAACAAAAGTTTGAGAACCACTGATATAGACAGTGTAGTTAGCAGCACAGGGTATGATTTTCAAAGCTCCTTAAGTGACTCATGCACACAAGTCCTGTAGAAAGTCAATGGGATTCGAGGGTGGGATTTTTAAAAGCACCTACGTGTCTTAGAAACTTGTGCTCCTAAATCACTTGGATGCTTCTGAAAATCCTACTCAGTATGTTTTTCAGGAGCAAGGTATGAATATTTCCAGCAAAATGCAGCTTAATAAAATGTGTTGTCTCCTTATATGGTTGTGGCTATGCTGAAACATTTTGGTTTAAATGGGGAAACAAATGAACAGATTCCCTCAGGGTATGTCTACACTACAGGAGTAGTTTGATTAAACTTAGGTCGAATTTGTGGATTCGACCTGATGAATTCGAATTTGTGTATCCACACTAAGGACACTAATTCGACTTTGTGAGTCCAGACTAACGGGGCAAGCGTCGACATTGGAAGCGGTGCATTCTGGGCAGCTATCCCACAGTTCCCGCAGTCCCCGCTTCCCATTGGAATGCTGGGTAGAGCCCCCAATGCCTTCTGGGGGAAAAATGTGTCGAGGGTGGTTTTGGGTAACTGTCATCATTCAACCGTCACTCCCGCCCTCTCTCCTTGAAAGCGCCGGCGGGAACTCTGTTCACGCACTTTTCTGGTCAGTGACAGCGCGGACGCCACAGCACTGCGAGCATGGAGCCCGCTGCGATCATCGCTGCACTTATGGCCGTTGTCAACTCCTCGCACCTTATCGTCCACCTCTTCCACAGTCAGCTGCTGAGAAATGGGGCGAGGAGGCTCCGGCTGCGCGGTGAGGACGTGAAGTGTGAGAGTGGCACAGACCTCTCACAAAGCACGGTACGCCGCGCCGTGGAGATTATGGTGGCAATGGGTCACGTTCATGCTATGGGACAGCGATTCTGGGCCCGGGAAACAAGCACGGACTGGTGGGACCGCATAGTGCTGCAGGTCTGGGATGAATCACAGTGGCTGCGAAACTTCAGGATGCGTAAGGGCACTTTCCTTGAACTGTGTGACTTGCTGGCCCCTGCCCTGAAGCACCAGGACACCCGGATGCGAGCAGCCCTGACTGTGCAGAAGCGAGTGGCCATAGCCCTCTGGAAACTTGCCACGCCAGACAGCTACCGGTCACTAGCGAACCACTTTGGCGAGGGCAAATCTACCGTAGGGGGTTGCTGTGATGCAAGTAGCCCACGCAATCGTTGACCTACTGCTCTCAAAGGTGGTGACCCTGGGAAACGTCCAGGTCATCATAGATGGCTTCGCCGCGATGGGATTCCCAAACTGCGGTGGGGCTATAGATGGAACTCACATCCCTATCCTGGGACCGGCCCACCAGGCCAGCCAGTATATTAACCAAAAGGGCTACTTTTCAATGGTGCTGCAAGCACTGGTGGACCATAGGGGACGTTTTACCAACATCTACGTCGGGTGGCTGGGCAAGGTTCATGACGTGCGTGTGTTCAGGAACTCTGGTCTGTTTAGACGCCTGCAGGAAGGTAGTTTCTTCCCGGACCACAAAGTAAGTGTTGGGGATGTGGAGATGCCTACAGTGATCCTCGGGGACCCAGCCTACCCGCTAATGCCCTGGCTCATGAAGCCCTATACAGGCGCCCTGGACAGTGACAAGGAGCTCTTCAACTACCGGCTGAGCAAGTGCAGAATGGTGGTGGAGTGTGCTTTCGGACGTCTCAAGGGGAGATGGAGGAGCTTACTCACTCGCTCGGATCTCAGCGAAACCAATATCCCCATTGTTATTGAAGCTTGCTGTGTGCTCCACAATCTCTGTGAGAGCAAGGGGGAGACCTTTATGGCGGGATGGGAGGTTGAGGCAAATCGCCTGGCTGCTGATTATGCTCAGCCAGACACCCGTGCGATTAGAAGAGCTCAGCGGGAAGCGCTGTGCATCCGGGAGGCTTTGAAAGCTAGGTTCCTCAGAGAGCAGGGTAACCTATGACTGTCCAGTCTCTTTACAGAGAAGCTGAACCTGCCCCTGTTTCAGTTATTATTGTCTTTTTTCAGCGGTTACATACCCCGTTCACCAGGTTTCCCCCCTTCCAACAGACGTTTAAAAATAAAGTTATTGGAACATTTTAAATTAACAAAGTTTTCTTTACTAACGAATTCTCGTTCAAGGGTTACAACAGGGACGCAGACAGTGGTGGGTACGGTGTGCAGTGATGTACAGACCGCTTCTACACTCGGGGACTGACAGGCTCCTGCTCCTACAGCGGTCTCTGGGGGGAGGACGGTTAGCGGAGGGTGTGCAGGAAGGGGTGGGTTTGCAGGAAGGGGTGAGGGGTGTGTGGGAAGGGTGAGTAGGTGTGGGGGGATGATGGCTCTGGCTGGGGCTCAGGGCATCGGAGAGGTTCATGGCTAGGGTGGAAGGGCATGGTAAGGGCAGCCTGCCTTGCCATTTGTGGATGCCAGGCGCTCGGACCCTGGGGCAACATACACCTCCCAGACTGACCTGGGGAAGCAGACACCTCGCAGAGTGACCCGGGTGCCTAGTGACTGCACTCTGTGTGTGACCTGCTGTTGATCCTGCCCCCATGTCTGTACCCTGTTAATGGTGGCTGTCCTATGCAATTAAGAAACCCCTCCCCCCCCTTCACACAAAGTCTTCTGCAAAGAAACATGACGGAAACAGTAATGAACAGCAAACTGTTTTTAATACTCAACTACACAGTTGGGGGATGAAACTGGGATTTGGGATCGGGTGAGCCAGGAAGGGAAGCAATTCTCATACTTTAGGGAATGAGAGCTGTTTGGTACATGAGCGCTCTGCTGGGGTGGAGTGACAGTTTTCACGGCCCCTAGCGCCCCTCCTTCTTGTGATTTTGGGTGAGGGGGGGACAGGACTTTGTGGCGGGGGAGGGCGGTTGCAGATACAGTTCAGGGGGGCTCTCTGCTCCTGCCTGCAGTCCTGCAGAACATCCACAAGGCGCCGGAGCATGTCCGTTTGCTCCCTCATTAGTCCAAGCAGCGTTTGAGTCGCCTGCTGGTCTTCCTGCCGCCACCTGTCCTCCCGTTCGCTGTGTGAGCGCTGCTGCTGAGAGAGGGTCTCCCTCCTTTGGCTCTGCTGGGCCACCTCGGCTCTGGAGCAGGCCATCAGTTCAGCGAACATCTCGTCCCGAGTCTTTTTCTTTCGCCGCCTAATCTGCGCCAGCCTCTGTGAGGGGGATGCCAGGGCAGTTCGGGAAAGAGCTGCAGCTGTGTGATGGGAAAAAGGAAGTGATTTCCTTCCAAAGATACATGTTTGTGAACACTGAACACAGTCTACTCAGTTTCTGTGAACAAGACCATACAGGGCACCTAATCTCATGTGCTCTCAGGACAAGTTCGAATTTTAGGCATTCGCTTTCATTGCCTGGGGTCTTGCACTGGAGATCGGACAAGCGGGGCAGGACAGCAGAATCCGTGTAGCAGCCAGGCCTGGTAAGCCGTAAACTTTAGGCTGCTTAACAGTTAATGGATAGCAGGGCCCTCCTGCTGCAGGCAATCTGGAAAGCATAAAGTCTGACCCTGTTCCAGCCCCTCGCGGCTGTCCCCGGGAAAGATCCCTGTATGCTTTTCCTCTGCAGCCTACAACACGTGGCTGTTAAACGACGGTCATTGTTATGCAAAGGAAAAGTCAAGCATTCACAATAGTAACATTAAAGTAATTCCCCTAATTAGATGCAGCAGTCGCCGAGCGAGATCACCCTGAGGCGGGTCTCCAGGAGAAACAGAGAGCGAATGCTGCGTGAATCCCTGCACAGACCAGGGCCCTATGCTGCCATGCTGGTCGAGGCGATGCTCCCATTATACCTCCTGATGGCCTGGCGCGGAAGAGTGTGCTTCCACGGAGCACCCAACAAGGCACCTCTCCCCAGGAACCTCCTGCGGAGGCTTTTCGAGTACCTGTCAGAGAGCTTCGTAGAACTGTCCCAGGAGGATTACTGTTCGATCCCTATATGCATAGACCTTCTTTTTATATAGTTTTTATTCCTGTTTTGTTAAAAAATAAATGTTTACATGTTTATAGCACTTACCGACTGATCCTTCCCCTGATTCGGAGTCCGGGTTAACAGCCAGGGAGGGTTGGTAGGGGATCTCTGTGAGGGTGATGAAGAGATCCTGGCTGTCGGGGAAAGCAGTATTGTAAGCGCTGTCGCCTGCCTCGTCCTCCACAAACCCTTCCTCATCTTCCCCATCGGCGAGAAACTGCCCCTCGACACTATTCCATCCTCAGAGTCCACGGTCACTGGTGGGGCAGTGGTGGCAGACCCACCGAGAATGGAATGCAGTGCCTCGTAGAAGCGGCATGTCTGGGGCTGGGCTCCGGAGCATCCGTTTGCCGCTTTGATTTTTTGGTAGCCTTGTCTCAGGTCCTTGATTTTCACGCGGCACTGCGTTGCATGCCGGCTGTATCCTCTGAGTGTCATGGCTTTGGAGACCTTCTCGTAGGTCTTTGCATTCCGTTTTTTGGAGTGCAGCTCCGAAAGCACAGACTCATCGCCCCACACAGCGATCAGATCCAAGACTTCCCGGTCAGTCCATGCTGGGGCCCTCTTTCTACTCTGAGATTGCATGGACTCCTCTGCTGGAGAGCTCTGCATCGCTGCCAGTGCTGCTGAGCTCGCCACGATGTCCACACAGGAAATGAGATTCAAACTGGCCAGACAGGAAAAGGAATTCAAATTTTCCCGGTGCTTTTCTTGTATGGCTGATCAGAACATCTCAGCTCGGACTGCTGTCCAGAGCGTCAACAGAGTGGTGCACTGTGGGATATCTCCCGGAGCTAGTAAGTTCGATTTGCATCCACACCTAGCCTAATTCGACATAGCCATGTCGAATTTAGCGCTACTCCCCTCGTCGGGGTGGAGTACCGAATTCGAACTAAAGAGCCCTCTAGGTCGAATTAAATGGCTTCCTGGTGTGGACGGGTGCACGGTTAATTCGAATTAACGCTGCTAAATTCGAATTAAAGTCCTAGTGTGGACCAGGCCTCAGTTAGCTAACTACTTGACAGATAATATCAACTAGACCAGGGGTGCCCAACCTACAGCCCGTGGACCATACACAGTCCACCAGAGCATTTCATGAGGCCCGTGGCCTGCTTCAACATAATACACTAATGGCTGATTTATTAGCATTTTGTCATCATGTTTATATCATTTTAATTTACACAAGTCTGTAAACAGACAATACTGAACATAGAAACAACCTATCTAAATACATACAAAATAAGCTGAACTTAAAATATAAATCAATATAGGTGACTTTAAATCTTATTAAAATATGTCGAATCTGTTTGGCCCATACAAGGTTGTGCTTATATTCAGGGGTGGCTCCAGGCACCAGCACACCAAGTGCGTGCCTGGGGCAGCAAGCCGCAGGGGGCAGCCTGCCGGTTGCCGTGAGGGTGGCAGGCAGGCGGCTTTTGGCGGCACGCCTACGGGAGGTCTGCTGGTCCTGCGGCTTCAGCGGCAATTCGGCGGCAGGGACGCTGATAGCATGGCACTGGTGAACCTCCTGCAGGCGCGCCGCTGAATCCGCGTGACCGGCGGACCGCCCGCAAGCGCACCGCCGAAAGCCGTCTGCCTGCCGTGTTTGGGGCGGCAAAAAACATAGAGCCGCCCCTGCTTATATTTATGTGGCCCTCCTGTGTAATAAGGTTGGGCACTACTGAACTAGACCCTTGGTAGCCTGTCTGATGAGATGGACACTGTGTCAGAGCAGGGGGAAGCAAAGAATCATCTGTGCTGCAATCTATACCACCACAGCCCTCCTCCACAGACAGAGTCCTCATATTTCTGATGTTCTCTATCTGCACTGCTCATTTCCCACCATATCTCTGAGGTTCATTCAAATTACTGGATGGAAGTTCTAGATGTGCAGACAAAATTTTACTCAACCACCTATGAATTAAGCAAAAGCCTGTTACTAATAAAAGTCTGTGGTGAGAGGTTGGGTTCATTGAAAGGAGCTGATAATGCCTTTCTTAAAGCTAGACTGTATCCCATAAGCACAGGATGCTGCTGCATTGCTGTGCCACTCCAGGATCATCCCAGGATAGGAGTTGTAGCAAGGACAAGAAATTTGGACTTAACATGGGGATAGGGATTGGGGGGGGGGGGTCAGATTAATGAAGAACAGTGACAAAGGGTGGAGAAGAGAGGGGTTTGGAGAACAGATCAGGAATGCAGTTTTGGCCCTGTTAATTTTAACTTGCCAGAGGGGCAGCCAAATGTCAGAGAGACAATCTGAGATGCGAGACACTTTGGGATGCAGGATTGGATGGTGAGAGTTAAATAAGGAACAAAGAGATGGTAGCTAAAACTGTGTGATGTTGACCTGAATTTATGGACTAGTTTATTACGGCTTGCCAATGATCTGACCAAAAGATACTTAGGTTCTTGTCCCATTTCAGGCTACAGGGTTAGAAAACTCAGAGAGTTCAATGTCATGAGAGGACCTTCAGGTTATGTGGCAAGGACACTTATACTGAGGACAATACCGAAATGTTAAGATCTTTATTAAAATGAATGAAAGAATAATCAAAGATATAAAACACAGAGTCAAAAAGCAGTAATACAATTCTATGGCCCAGGGTGCTAACATTTCTATTCTAAAAGACTACCTTAACTAACATACTCAAATCCTTCCCTGAAGACCTGGTAGTGGGAGATAGAGGACCAGCCTCATCTCTGGCATGCCTGATGAATTCAATGGTCCAGGCTTCCCAAGTTGGTAGGGATCAGGCTCGAGTGTTGAGTAGCTAAGCTATACTGCAAAGCTGAGTTGATAGCTTGATAGACGCTAGGAAAGATCGATCCTCTGCATGGTTGTTTACCCTCTTATAGGGTCCTGGCCCTGCCTTAATCAGGGCCCAACCTACCATGCCCAAATCCTGTTTCCTCACCCAGATAAATCTTCGGGTACACTTACTCCATAGGTTAACATATTATGACATGTATTCATACGTATTAACATCAATTATCTCATCCCTGAAACTGTTACCTTTGGCCTAAATCATGACTTCCATGTTCTGTGGTGTACCCTGCGGTTACCGGTCTGTTCCAGACTTATGGTAAACACATTCAGTTCCTTGTTTGGTTCCCCACTCAGTTCCCCAAAGTCAAAAGGGGTAACCGGTATGCCATTTATCTATGCCAAGGTTAAAAACACTTATGCTAACTTACTCTAGCTAATCATACAGGATACAGCCCTGTAGGTTCCTTGCATTACAGCCAACTATTATGAGTAACATATACTGAAATTCAGCATAAACAAAACCCAAGAAAATAACGATATAATCAACCAAACCAATGAAGAAAACACATTATACAAGATAGCAACTAGCTGACTGGCCTTATGGGCTATAGTGAACAGATGAAATCATCCAAAGAGAGACTGCAGAAGGAGAAAAGAAAAAGGCCCCAAGAACAGAGCTCTGTGGAACTAGGGTGACCAGATGTCTCGATTTTAGGGTCTTTTTCTTATATAGGCTCCTATTACCCCCCACCCCATGCCGATTTTTCTCATTTGCTGTCTGGTCACTCTGTGTGGAACCCTCACAAAAATGGGTGGAAAAGGACCCTCCAAGGAGATGCTGAAGGAGTGAACAGAGGGGTAGAAGGAGAACCTGGAGAGGACAATGCCATGAGGGAGAGGAAGTGATTGACAGTGTTAAAAGCAGCAGAGACATCCAGGAGAATGAGGTTGAAGGAGAGGCACTGAGATTTGGCTAAGAGGAGCATGTCAGAAACCTTGGTGAGAGCAGTTTACGGTGTGCAGCAGGCAGGAGCCAGACTGTAGGAGATCCAGCATGGAGGTGGAGGAGGAGAACATATAAAAGTAATGCTTATTAAAGGCTCTTTCAATAAGCTAACATTACAGCCAACTATTATGGTTGGTTCAATAAGCTAACAAGTGAATGGGAAAAAGGAGAGGGTATGGCAGGTGCATCATTTTATTTCAGTAAATGAAGGTAACACACTTTTAGGTACCCATTATAACACCATTTTAGACAGCCAATCATGAAGGCTCCTGGTAGGGTGACCAGATGGCAAGTGTGAAAAATCGGGACAGGGTGGGGGGTAATAGGAGCCTATCTAAGAAAAAGACCCAAAAATCGTGACTGTCCCTATAAAATCGGGACATCTGGTCACCCTAGCCCCTGGGCACCTTAACAAAAATAGCTGATTGTATCATTCTGGTACAGATGATACACAAAAACTAAAGGATTTTTAAAAATCTTCAACACTTAATCTAAGAAAGAGAAAAAAAACAGGCAATATTTAGCACAACATAACTATTAGCTAGATCAGGGTTAGGCAACCTATAGCACGCGTGCCGAAAGTGGCACCCGAGCTGATTTTCAGCGGCATTCACACTGCCCAGGTCCTGGCCACCGGTCCAGGGGGCTCTGCATTTTAATTTAATTTTAAATGAAGCTTCTTAAACAGTTTAAAAACCTTATTTACTTTACATACAACAATGGTTTAGTTATATATTATAGACTTATAGAAATAGACCTTCTAAAAATGTTAAAATGTATTACTGGCATGTGAAACCTTAAATCAGAGTGAATAAATGAAGACTTGGGACACCACTTCTGAAAGGTTGCCGACTCCTGAGCTAGATCCATAATTCTATTAAAATTAAAGTAAGATTTGTAAATACAGCGACATTGCTACAGAGATACTCTGAGTCACATATTCAGGTGCTAACGATCCAGTCCTAAAAGGTACTGAGTGCCTTCAGCTCCTATTTACTGCAGTGGAAGTTGAGGGTACACCGGATTAGCCTTTAAAAAGGGATCCACTTTTTTAAGGTTTGCAGCTGTCGAAGTACCTTATCAAGGAAATGTCATTACTGTTTCTAGGAGTGAGCGTCCTTCTGGGCACTGTCAACTTCCTAGAATTGGAGCTAAAGAATAATGGTAGCAATTCGCATGAGAAGAAATGTCTTAGCTAACTAGAGCAGCGGGTCTCAACTGGGGATCCACGGCCCCCTAGGGGTCCAAGAGCCCTTTCGGGGGGCTGCAGAGCCCTGTGGCTGAAACCCAGTGCCCCGAGCCCCAGTGCTGAAGCTGGGAGCAGCTCGGGGCTGACGCCAATGCCCCCCCCCAAGCTGAAGGTGGGGCTGAAGCTGGCAAACCTCCCTCCCCAAGCCAGGAGCAGCGGCGGGCTGAAGCTGAAAGGTGGAAGCCACACTGGGAGCACCCCCCACCCATACACAGCCCCTAGCTACTCCCTCCCTGCACCCTGAGCTACCCCTGCCTGCACACAGCCCCTAGTTACCTCTCTCCTGTACCCTGAGCTACCCCCGTGCCCACACACAGCCCCTAGCTACCCCCTCCCTGCACCCTGAGTGGTTTTCAAACTTTTTGAACTGAGGCCCCTCTGAGTTATATTTTTTGGGCTGTGTCCCCCCACAGCCCAGACAGGCTCGGTGGCCTCCTGAGTGAGTCGGAGGGTGGAGGTGGCGCTCCCTCCCTGGACCCCGCTGTGCGGAGCTGGGTTGATCCCTGCCAGCCCTTACCCCCACCCCCAACTAGAAGTAAAACTATGCCTATGCCCAAAGTTCCCCCCTGGCCTGGAGCCCCAAGTTCCCCCTCCTGCCCCCACTGGGCCCCGGCATTTTTATAGCATGTTGAGGGGGCCTCAGCAAGAAAAAGGTTGAGAACCCATGAACTAGAGGATGTGTGAACATTCAGGGCCCAATCCAAAACTCACTGAAGTCAATGGAAAGACTCCTGACGATGGATCAGGCCCTTAAACATGGATGTGTAAAAGGAGAATTCTAATACCAAAAATAATGAATATTAGACAGTCAGTTAGGACATATTCTGCTATTTCCTAGTTTGAAAAGAACTGAATAACTTGTGAGTTTCCCTGTATACATTTTGTCTCAGCAATGTTGTGATACATATATTAATTAAATGGTAAAATTATTTATCTTGGTCTCTAATATATATTTCTATATCTGCGTGTACATATATGGACACACATTACCACTGTTGTTAGAATTACTTGTTTTCTTATACACTACATCCAATGTAAACACTTGCACCTACACGTGTGTGTATTACATATTTAGAGAGAGAATTTCATTATCTGTGACCTTTGTAAATAAAAATTATCAATATTAAATCAATGACATACATACCATCTAGCAGCTCAACAGGACACTGAACAGCTCACACCACTTAATGGCTGCCATAACAGATATGAGATATGGATCAGTCCACAGCGGATCAGATGATATTATTCCACACAGATGGCATTTTGTGTTATGGTGCATACGTTTTAAGATTTGCAAGAGCAATAAATAATGTATTTCTATTTTACTGAATCAGAAGTCGGTAAATTGCAGTACAGATAGAATTATTATAATACAGAATTTAGAGACAAAGGAGACTGTCTTCTTGACTAAGACTATTTCTCGGGAGTCTTTAGAATGGGATAGTATTAAATGTAATTCTTGATTATGGAGCACCATCTAGAGGAACATTTGTATGGCACAGGAGTAAAATGAAATGGTATCAAATTGAAACAAATAGCAAAAATGCAAACTAAGATTCTCTAGAATATCACAACTACTTACTTAATAGCCACCAAGACAGCACGTTATAAAACAGGGGTCAGCAGCCTTTCAGAAGTGGTGTGCCGAGTCTTCATTTATTCACTCTAATTTATGGTTTTGCATGCCAGTAATGCATTTTAACCTTTTTAGAAGGTCCCTTTCTAGAAGTCTATAATATATAACTAAACAATTGTTATATGTAAAGTAAATAAGGTTTCAAAATGTTTCAGAAGCTTCATTTAAAATTAAATTAAAATGCAGAGCCCTCCGGACTGGTGGCCAGGACCCAGGCAGTGTGAGTGCCACTGAAAATCAGCTCGTGTGCCGCCTTCGTGTTATATCGGGTTGCGTTATATCGGGGTAGAGATGTATTTGCTAGGTATGTGATATGCAAGGTAGACATGTACAATATGACGGTGAAAGTATAAAAGCATTAAAAACTGCTTATGTTGTATAAATTCTGTAGCCTTTAAACTTCACATGGACACATATACCTATTTGTATATATCTAAGAGTCAAGGCAAATCCAGATCCAGACATATACTCATTTGCATATATTTAAGGATGGAGGCAAATCTTCTCCCTAGCATGCCTATTCAATTCTACTCTAGACAATAGCATTTGTTTTGATTCATTTCTCCTCTCAGAGCTGATCTGAACAGGATATAGCCCTAGACCTTCAGTCACATGACAAAACATATCCTTATATCTTTCAAAAACACTATTTTCTGGAAGAATGTTATTTTTAGAGCATATTAAGGCAAGAAATTGATGTTACTGACTAGACACAAGTACAGTGCATGTTGGTGCCATGCATAGCTGGGCAAATTTATTTTGGCTAATAGTAAATTTGCCAAAAAATGCATTTTTTCAAGGAATCTAAAGTATTTGTAAGTTCAGGTTGAATTCGGTGAATAGTTGTGGTTGAAAAAAAAATGACGACTTTTTTTTTTTTTTTAGAAATGTCAACTTTTTTTAATCTACATTTTGTTTAAAAAATGTCATTTTGAAATGATGTTTGAAACTTTTTGTTCAACCCAAACAAATTTGTTTTGGCCACTGAAAAATGGCTCGGCTTTAATGCTGTGCCAACTCCCCCTCATAGCACTATCAATGAACTTCAGTCCTGATCTGGTCGGCATGTTTTGAGCAAAGACAATCATCTGAAATATACGGTGATGTCAATTAGACTTGAAAAGTTGGTCTTAGATATTACAGTGGAATTCTACAATATTTTAGACAGACCATCCTGCAGGTATGGCTGCCCGCAGCTCCCAGTGGCTGCAGTTCGCCGTTCCCGGCCAATGGGAGTTGCGGGAAGTGGTGTGGGCTGGCCACTGCTTCCTGCAGCTCCCACTGACCAGGAACGGCGAACCGCGGCCACTGTGAGCTGCGGGAAGCCATGCCTGTGGATTGTCAATGTAAACAAACTGTCTCGCGGCCCACCAGCGGATTACCCTGATGGGTCGCAGGTTACCCAGCACTGGGTTAGATGGAGATACTTATAGTTCAGGACCAGATATGAGCAAGAGCTCTCTCACACAGCAACACATACACATCACTGCCTCTATTCCAGCTACAGAGCCATTTCCTCTTCTCCCTCATCGGCAGTGCCATTTCAGACCACACTATCCTCTGCCATTCACACTACCACCTGCTGTCCAGCATCAACCCTATCCTTCAGCCAGCCAGACTTCCAATCTCTCTTCTGGCTCTAGCGTCCTTCCTTCCTAGGCTATGTCTACACTACAGACTTCCAGCAGCAGAGCTGTACTGCTACAGCTGCATTGCTGTGAGGTCTCCCGTGTAGCCGCTCTTTGCCGGCAGGAGAGAGCTCTCCTGCCAGCATAATTAAACCACCCACAACAAGTGGTGTTAGCTATGTCAGCAGGAGAGTCTCTCCTGCTGACATAGCACTGTCCACACCAGCACTTTTGCCAGCGACACTTATGTCGGGTCAGGAGGGTATTTTTTTCACAACCATGACCAACAAAAGTTTTACTGACAAAAGTGGTAGTGTAGATAAAGCCTTAGGCTTTGACTGGTCAAGCTGTATTAAGTATGATGACAAGGCACTTGTATTTTGAAGATGGGCCTGTTGAGTTTACACAGTAAATGGTGTAATGAGAGAATTATGAGGGAGTTTTTCTTCCCACCCCCTAAATATTTTTTATTTGACATACCACTAATATATGGAGACAAGGTATGTTGGGGAAGGATGTTTAATTACATCCGTGACAGAAGGAGATCAAAGATGAAGTGAGCAAAAGCAAAGAGAACTCATTAACACGTAGCTATATGAGAAAATGCACATACATATAACACATGGAAACATCATAAATCAACTTGAGACCTACATCAATATCAACCAGCTCTCCTCTTTCATAGTAATATAATTTCAGTTCATGTGTAAAGCTTCATTACCTACCATTCCTACATTGTGTTTACCTGGGAGATTACTATAAACCATGAACAGAAGCCTGGTCTACACTACGCGTTTAAACCGGTTTTAGGCGCGTAAAACCGATTTAACGCCACAACCGTCCACACTAAGAGGCCCTTTATATCGGTATAAAGGGCTCTTTAAACCGGTTTCTGTACTCCTCCCTAATGAGAGGAGTAGGGCTAATATCGGTATTAACATATCGGATTGGGGTTAGTGTGGCCGCAGATCGACGGTATTGGCCTCTGGGCGGTATCCCACAGTGCACCACTGATCGCTCTGGACAGCAATCTGAACTCGGATGCAGTGGCCAGGTAGACAGGAAAAGCCCCGCGAACTTTTGAATATTTCCTGTTTGCCCAGCGTGGAGCTCCGATCAGCACGGGTGGTGATGCAATTAAAAATCAAAATAAAGAAAGAGCTCCCGCATGGACCATGCGGACGTGATCGCTGTAAGGGCAGGCAAATCTGTTCTATCAGCGCTCCGTTACAGAAGACGAAATTCAAAATCATTTTTTAAATATCTCCAGACAGATGCCATAGCAGGGACTCAGCGCACTGCTGCGTGGCAAGCGTAACGGAAAGCCAAAGAATCAAATGGACGCTCATGGACTGGAAGACTCAAGCTATCCCACAGTTCTTGCAGTCTTTGAAAAGCATTTGCATTCTTGGCTGAGCTCCAAATGCTTCTAGGGTCAAAAACAGTGTCCGCGGTGGGTCAGGGCATAGCTAGTCAATTTACGCACCCCCCACCACCCCCAGAAGTGAAAGGGAAAACAATCCTCTCTTGACTCTTTTACATGTCACCCTATCTTTACTGAATGCTGCAGATAGACGCGATGGTGCAGCACTCAACACCAACATCCTTGCTCCCCCCACGCTATGGCTGGCTGATGGTACAATACGACTGGTATCTGTCCTCGTCATCAGCCTATTGGCACATGGGGCAGTGCAAAAGGACTGGTAACCATGATGACCAGCATCTGTTAGGTCAATCAAGGGCGCCTGGTCCTAATTTTTCCTGGTAGATGGTACAATATGGCTGATAACCATCATCATCATAGCAACAGGGGGCTGAGCTTCATCAGCCCCCACCCTTCATGTGTAAAGAAAAGATTCAATTGCCCCTGGACTAGCAGCAGGATGCTGGGCTCCTCTCCTCCACACTCCTTAATGTCCTATCTGGACTATCATAGCAACTGGAGGCTGCCTTCCACTCATTTCTCACTAACAAGTATTCCTGCATTCTTTATTACTTCATCACACAAGTGGGGGGACAATGCTATGGTAGCCCAGGAAGGCTGGGGAAGAATGGAATGAACAGGTGGGGTTGTTGCAGGAGCACCCCCTGTGAATAGCATACAGCTCATAATCTATGCAGGATCTGACACAGAGCAGCTGTGCTCTCTGGTTCTCTGATACAGTGGTTCTCTAGTACACTTGCCCATATTCTAGGCAGGACTGATTCTATTTTTAAATACCAAAAAGGAGGGATTGACTCAGGGAGTCATTCCCAATTTTGGCTTTTGCGCCCCTGGGCTAAGAGCAGCCAGGGGCACTTATGACAGCAGCAAATGGAACAGTGCAAAAGGACTGGTAGCCATGCCCACCTTATTACCAATTTATGGTATGGTAGATGGTACAATATGGCTGATAACCATCTCTGCTATCATGCAAAAGCAAAAGCATGCAGCTGTGTAGCACTGCTGAATCGCCTCTGTGAGCGGCATCTAGTACACATACGGTGACAGTCACAAAAGGCGAAACAGGCTCCATGATTGCCATGCTATGGCATCTTCCAGGGCAATCCAGGGAAAAAAAGGCATGAAATGCTTGTCTGCCGTTGCTTTCCCAGCGGAAGGAGTGACTGACGACATTTACCCAGAACCACCTGCGACAATGATTTTTGCCGCATCAGGCACTGGGATCTCAACCCGGAAATTCAAACGTGGGGGGGAGGCTGCGGGAACTATGGGATAGCTACGGAATAGCTACCCACAGTGCAATGCTTCAGAAATCGACGCTAGCCTCGGACCGTGGACGCACACCACCGATTTAATGTGTTTAGTGTGGCCGCGCACACTCGATTTTATACAATCTGTTTTGTTAAACCGGTTTATGTAAATTCGGAATAATCCCGTAGTGTAGACGTACCCTGTGTCTGGTAAAAGATCCATGCTCTCTTAGCATCATCTTAGAGGGATAATGACTGAGACTCTCGAGTATAGAGATTAACTAGGTATGTTAGCAGTGACTCAACTATTTTACATTGGCATAAGAAAGTTGGCTTTGATCTGTTGTAGGGTTTGTGGAGATGTGAACCTGTATTTAAAAGGAGATGACCAGAGAGAAGCAATTGTGTATGAATGGGAGATATCCTTTAAATACGGTACACTAGCAATCTATAATTATAAAGGAGCGGCAAGGATGCTGGGTAGACCTCTTTGAGTCAGGCTTTATAGCTAAGGCACAGAAAGATGTATAAATCCAGGGCTGTCTTCCTCTTCTTGCTATTTAAAAACATTAACAAACCTGGCAAATAAAGTTTTCCCCATACTCCTTCCATTTGATTTCCATAGTATGTAATCCTGGGATCAAACAACTGTTGAGGCCCCCCATTATCACAAAAATGGGGGAGGGGGAGAAGGGAGGATATAGTTGTTAGACTTGGTCACATGGTGCTACATGGCTTTCTATGACCTTTTTCTCCCCTTATCAAAATGATCCTGCAGATATCACTGCACTGCTTCAATTTTCCCCATCTCTTTCCAGTTGCTAAAGAATCAACTGATTCCAACATTCCATCTCTCCTCCTTTCAAATGTGGTACCCCAAACACCTACTTTACAACTGAAAAGATGTAAAGAAAAATAAAATCAAGGAGAATGTAATGAAAACCGGGAGAGGTAAACTTCAGCTAACTTCTTTCAATCTCCCCCTCCTCTTTGCCAATTTTGCTCTCTTGCTTAGTAGCAAAAATTATCATGCTAATTAAGGTTCATGTTCTTCTTTATCCTTCCATACTGCTTCCCTCATTAGTCCATTTGTATAATAAAATTTGGATGTGGAGCAATTTGCGTAAGTGGACACTGGCATAGCACCTTGCTGTGGCTAAGAGACTCCCTGGTCCTCCAAAAGTGGTGTTTCTTGGATGAGGAGGCGCCAGAAAGAAGTGGGTCATGGAGCTGCAGGTAGGAACCATTAGTGGAATAATGATTTTAGTATGCCTGGGGAGATGCGGGGTGGTGGTGGTGACGAAACAGTGCTCGAGGGACAAACTTGCAAGCAGGCATCACTCACCAGAAAGCAAAGACCACTTAGGATGAGATCCATGGGCATGTGCAAAGCAGCACTGTTCACAGTCAAGGGCCTCATAACTAGAGGGGTACTAGAAGGTGACTGGCAGAATGGGAGCAATGTGAAGATATAGTAGCTTAGAACCTGACACATGAAAGAAAAGATTCCAAGGGCGGGAGGCTGCCCAGCAGTAGTATACGCAACAATAATCTCTTGGATTGGAGGCTGGCCAAGGGCGGAGCTATGCAGCTGCCAGTAGGGACATGACTAATGATCGATTTTTATTTGATTTGTATACATAGTGCCATGTTCCAAATATCTGTACTCCGTGAACATGAATTAACAAACAGTCATGTGAGTATTAAGGTGATGCTTTCTTTCTTGCTGATGAATTATTAAATCTGAACATTAGGGAATACTATATAGAGCTGTCATATGGCAGGTTTGTGAGTACAGTGACTAGGAATCCTGTGAAATCATGCAGCATTTGGCAAGAGACCTCCATTTTGAATGTGTGGGAAGCATATGAGCAATAGAAAGGTGTGCCAAGCGTGGGAATTTTTTCAACCTGTATTAGGCTTTCAGTCTAAAGCCCACTGAAGTTAATGGAAAGATTCAGTGGGCTTTAGAATAGACCCTATGAAAATAATTCTGCCAAAGCTAAATACAGAAATGGCAAAGCCACTCTCTGTTGTGGTGGTGCAGTTTCAGCGTATGTTACAATTGCCATGGCGAAGTAAGTGCAGGACAGGCATGCAGAGATATATTAAGACTGACACATCAATCAAATGGTTGCCAAGGAAACCTGTCATTTTCCAAATGAAATATGCTGGGTGACTGTTAACACTTAGAAGAAGGCCTGGGCCATGAAAGGACATGGTGCTACACAATGCTCTTGGTGAGATATTTGCACATGATATGGATCTATATTCAACTTTGGAAGACAAGGGATTTGTTATATTGCAGAGTATTCTCAAATCATATTATAAAATCTCTTCTTAGTTTTTGTTCAATCAAATTTCTGACATCTGTGAAAGAATATGCCCATAACTATTAATGCTGGGGGCGAGAGAAATATTACTTATGTTCTTCACCACTGACGCATAGCTCCAGAATAACACAACATGGTTCTTCATTAGTTTTCTTGTCTCCTACGTTGAGAACTAATTTAACAGAACTGCACTCTCTCTCTCACAAGTGCAGGTATGGTGACTTTCAAGAGTTTTTGGGGAAATATTGGGGAAAAAAAGTTACAGAGAGGAGATAATGTTGGACACAAACATCAAATCTGATATTTACAGTTCGGCCTGTTTGTGCACAGCTTGCATCTCTGTCAGTAATGATGCTTTATCCAGCCACTATTTCATATCTGCTATCAAGGGCTGGAAGCTTCTTGGCTATTTTAAACCCGCAGCATTAGCAATTTCTATACTACCATGTATATAAAAGACTATGCCTACCCATCAACCAGTTAATTCAAGATGCTGTAACAACATGGAACTACTATGTTAAAATGTCTCATAGAAAACGAACCAGCTTGGAGTGTGAACTGTGCAGAGCAACCAAATGCCATAAGTCTGATTCCTTCCCAATGGACTATTGCTGAAACTAGGTCAGATAATACTGAAGTCATCTGAAAACTTAACAGGAAAAAATTAATGTAGGCCAGACTGCATGTCATAAACAGATAGTTAAGGGCTAAAGTCTCTTTTACCTGTAAAGGGTTAACAAGCTCAGTAACCTGATGAACACCTGACCAGAGGACCAATCAAGGGACAAGATAATTTCAAATCTATGTGGAGGGAAGGCTTTGTCTGTGTCCTTTGTTTGGATTGCTGTTCTCTCTTTGGATTTAAGAGAGGCCAGACATATTCTTCAAGTTCTCCAAGGTTTCCTGAAGTATTTTCTCCTATTCAGTATAGTGAGTATTAGAAGGCGGTTTAGTCTTATAATTGATTTCTACATTTGCAATTGTGTGTTTGCTGAAGAAATATCTTTATTTCTGTTTGCTGTTACTTTGATTATTCTGAGAAAGGAGGCGGGGGAGAGGGGGAAGCCTCTCCAGGTTTATAAGTTAGACCCTGTATTTTTGCATCCTGGTAATACAGAGATAGTGTACTTTTTTTTCTTCCTTTAATAAAATCTTTTCTTTTTAGAACTTGATTGATTTCTTCCCTTGTTTGGATTTTCAGGGGAAGGGGAGGGGGGAAAAGTGAATCCCTCTTTGTTTTGATTCAAGGAGTTTGAATCTGTGGTGATCTCTCCCAACGGCTAGGGGAGGGGGGAAGAAGGTGGGAGGGGAATAGATTATTTCCCTTTGTGTTGAGATTCAAGGAGTTTGGATCTGTGTTCCCCAGGGAAAGTTGGGGGAACAGGGAGTGTGCCAGACACTAAAAACTTGGCTGGTGGCAGCGTTTACCAGATCTAAACTAGGATTTAGTTTAGAGGAGTCCACACAGGTCCCCATCTTGTGAACGCTAGAGTTCAAAGTGGGGAATAAACCTATGACACTGCATCTCTGAAATAACAGCACTGAGGGCTTTGAAACTGTACTTCACAAAAGTTTTAAAACTCTGCATAAATCTAATGAAAGCAGAAACAATTACATTGTTTCTCATGTTTCAGCCATGCTGAGACAGAACACTGGGATTCAGCTACTTGTGTACTAGAGCCATGTGTTGTTATTTTTTCAGCTTGAATGGCAACTTCTCTGATGCCAAAGCAGCCATTCAAAGCATTGTTAAACAGATACTGCTACAGAATGCCAAATATGTCAAAATACAACTTCAAAATAAGAATTATTAATAAAGAAGTAAAGGGTTATTGACTTACGCATGAAGAAACAAGTAAAGAGAAGGTAGGACTAAGATGTTCCCACAAAAATATAGAGGATCTGTAGTGAATAGCTGTCATTTTATCTGACAGAACGATACATTTTGGCAACCCCTTTAAAATATAAAGCTATCAGGTTTTGACATCTTTTGGTATGGCAAAGTCATTTTCTGAAGCTTTGCCAAGCCATGTTTCCTATGAGAAATTATCAGTTGTCCTTGAGGATCTTTAAGTTGGTTGCTATTGCACCCTTCTTCCTCTGATGGTTGCAAGCCTTTTTTAAAAAAAATGCAATTTAACAATAATGTCTGTTTTCTTGAACACTGAGGGCAAATTATTTTTACTTGAGTGACTAAAGGTAGCCTAAGTGTGGCCCTGATCCTGGAACTGGATGAGGGTAGGTGGACCCTGGCGCCTACATGGAATCTCATTGACTTCACGGGTTAGCCCACATTGAGCTGACTGCAGGACTGAGGCTGGTCTGAACTTCAGAACAGCTGAACACTTGCAGGTCCAGGTCCTACTTAGTCCAATGGGAAAAATGAGTGCACAGCACTTCTGACGATCAGACCATTTATTTAGGTACCTATCTACAGGCTCCCAAATTTGAACATTGTGGCTTGAATACCTTTATTTAACAGTTATAGTAGAGAGTAAATCACTACAAACATATACTGGTATTATTTATAGGTCTATTTAAGTTATTTATATGTCATTAGAAAACACTAACATGCACATTGTTGTGTATCTTAGTTTAAGAAAACTTCGAATCATGAACAATGCATATTATTTTTTAAAATTAATACTTATTTCCAAATGGCTGCTGTATTCATGCTATCAAATGATCAGACATTGTCTTCAAAGCCCTGCTTATCAGTAGCAACTATTTGGTAACCAGTCAAACAACAAAAATAAGCATGACAAGGTGGGTGAGGTAATATCTTTTATTGGACCAACTTCTGTTGGTGAGAGAGACAAGCGTGTAAGCTCAAAAACTTGTATCTCTTGCCAACAGAAGTTGGTCTAATAAATTATATTACCTCACCCACCTTGTCTCTCTCATATCTTGGGACCAACACACCTACAACACTACATACAAAAACAGGCATCACCTCCATAAAATCCATATGACTTTGGACTGCTGTTACCATTGCAGCTAAGCTTTACCTCTTTTCGGGTTGCCTAGACTAGATGACCTAATACTTTTCCCACCTCTAATTCACATAATAGTAAAGTAGAACAATAACTGAATTTCAGTCTTATATGTTAAGGGCTGAGTAAGGTCTGTTCTTGGCCTCACTCTTTCTTAACTACTTCCTTGTGTGGGCAGCAGGACTGTAATGTACTTCTGTAATCACATTTCTGTACCCCAGTGCTTGAAATACCTGCCTCTTACACTAGAGGTGCTTAAAATATTATACATACTTTGTAAAATGCTTAGAGATAAACAGGTATTCATACAGATATGTAAAACATAGCTCAAAAAGGGATAAATGAACTTCCTTAAAACTTAGAAGTGTGTGTTTGTGTGTGTAAAGGTCATTTCCTATCAAAACACTGTATTTTAACCATGGGGAAAGACATGCAGATCAAAACGGAAGGCACCTTTAATTTAAGCAGAAATGACATTAGGCATAAGCAGACTAAACAATTGCTTAGGACCCAGGCAGCTCAGCTCCCTCCCTCCCGCCCATTAGTACTACTCCCCAAAATACCATTCACCTTAGTTAATGTGGGCTTTTTAACACGTGTACATAAGTGCTGTGTTGATGGATTGCCTGGCCCGGGGAAATAATACAATTAGGTCACTGGCTGGATTGCACTACAATAAATGGTGGATGATCAGGCAGAGGTTATGGGCCTGCTGCAGACAGATGAACAGGGTGGCTCCTTCTCGCTTTAAAGCCTATGGGGGGGGGAGTGGTCCTGCTTAGAGCCCCCGCTGGGCAGGCACCGCCTCTGACCCTACGGGCCTGCCATGTTTGAAGGCATCCGCCTCCCCTGGGTGCAGCCGGCCCCAGGATTCCGAACCGGTTTCACTGGCAGCTCGGTCAGGCTGCGCTGGGGCCGGCTCAGCCCGATCTCCTGGCTGGGCGCGGTCGGGGAGGCCCAGCGCGAGGACGGCCGTCCGGGCAGCGCGTCAGCCGGCGGGCAGGGGGCGCTGTGTGCCAGGGCTTACAATGGCGCGCCCCCCCCCTCCCCCCCGCGGGGGGGAGGGAGGGACCGGGTCACAGCGCGCAGGACGCAGACCCGGAAGCCGCACAGGGCCGCAGCATCACCGAGTTTCCGGAATACTCGTACCAGAGCGTCGTGCCGCTGTCCCAGCACGTCCCCCGAGTCCGTCCGTCCTTCCTTCCGCTTGGACGTTCACCTGCCTGGGCGGCCGCCCCCTAGCGGCGGGCGGCAGCGCTACACCCTGCTCGGCCGCTGCCTCGGGCCGGGATATCTATGGGGCGAAACGAGATGCAATGAACCCGAGAGCGAGCGAGACAGCGACGAGCGCGGCGGACACGCACCGGAGCTGCTCCATGGGGGACCGGCCGCAGTAGGAGCGGCTGCCCCCGGGTACGATCCGCCCCTGTCCCCCCCTCGGGCCTCTGGAGGAGGATGGCGACAGCGGCCGCCCCGACCCAGCTGGAAGCCGGTGGGTATCGCTGGCGGGGGGCGGCGGGCGGCGGGCGGCGCTCCCTGACGGGTGTCCCCCTTGTAACCGCGTCCCCTTCTTCTCCGCAGAGCTCTACTACCTGATCGCCCGGTTCCTGCAGTCCGGACCCTGCAGGAAATCCGCCCAGGTGAGCGGCCAGCGCGGGGCTCCGGCCGGCCCGGCCCCGCCGCCGGGGCCAGCGGGGGGACGGGCTTGGGCGGCGGAGCCGCCGCTCGCTCGCTCGCTGGGTGCCGGACTCACGTCCTTTGTGTCTCTCCCCAGGTGCTGGTGGAGGAGCTGGAGGCGCACCAGGTAGGGGCTACGGGCTGGGGCGGGCGGGCAGGTGAGAGTCGCCCGGCTCCGCAGCGGGCCCCCCTGCGGCTCCTGGGGACCCTTCGGGCGGCAGCGGGGAGGGGTCGGGGGGTGCCCTGCGGCGGGCGCCTCTCCAGGTGCTACCCGCGCGGGGGTGGGCAGGGCCTAGGAGCGGGGTAAGGATCAGCCCCCTCCCGGCCCCCCTCGCCTGGGGCCGGGCCGTGGAGCAGCCGGGGCGCGGGGCAGGGCTGGCTGGGAAGGGGGCCGGGGGAGGTGCGGGAGAGGCCGTGCCTGCGCTGACTGCCCCGTCCCCTGCCGCAGCTGATCCCCCGCCGCCTGGACTGGCAGGGCAAGGAGCACCGGAGGCGCTTCGAGGATCTGGTGAGTGAAGTTTCGCTCCAACTTCCCCGTAAGTTCCCCCGCCCGGCTGCCGCTCCCCACCGTGGGGTGAGCGCTGAGCCCAGGGGTGGGGCGGGGGGCGGCCGCCTCGCCGGTCACTGGGGGGCCGAGGGGGGAGTTACTGCCCCCGGCGCGTGTGTGCGGGAGGCTGCGAGCGAGGTGCCTGTTGTGGAGGGTTATCTGAGGGCACGAGAAAGAACTGGGGGGGAGCCTGGCGAATGGCACAACGCTTAACAAGCTGTAGTTCCGTGTTTGGGAATGGAAGCTGCCTTCTGATTGGCTGAAGCTCCAAAATACGGGAATTGAGGACAGGGCCAGTGTTTCTGCGTGGGGGAGTGGGGAGGACACCATGGCCCTGGCACAGTGCGGGGCTGCGGGCAGCCGGGGGGACAGCTGGAGCCCAAGGGTCACTTACTGCGGCTGAGTAATAACCCTGTGAGCTGTGGGCCCCTCCTCATCTATGATGACAATACCAGCCACACTTCTTTGGCCTTCTAGGATTTCAAAGCACTAACACACTGTCACCTTTAAATGGGGTCTAAATAAACCTTTTGGGAAACCTACCAGCTACAGTGATATTTCCACTTTAAAAAAAAAATTCAATGTAAATAGTTTTTTTTCCTCCATTTAAAAACAAGTAAACATTCCCCTGCAGTGCTGGAAACCCAGCCATCACAGGCAACACTAAGAACTTGAATATGAAACCATCAATCAACAAATGACACTCTGCATTGGTTGCTCTTGTTCCAGATGAGAGGAAATGCCAAATGTAAACAAAATATTGTAACAAGAAAATAGATTATTAAAACTGAAAGAACTTCCCTGAAATCCAATGTTACTGGTAAGGCAAAGAGAGTTTACAACATAAGATACTGCAATAGCTTTTTAACATCCTCAGAATGTTCCCTGTGAAGTAAGACACAAGCACCCACAGTTTGCAAGAGGGGAACTGAAAGGCAGGTTGATTGTTTAAGTGACACACAGGAAGTCACTGGACAGAGACAGTATTATGATTCAAGGGTTCCTGGCCTATGTTCAATCCATCACACCACACTGATGTAATTGACTGCCTTATTTAAACAATAAATCCTGCACAAGGTCACTTAAATGTTTCAGGAATATGTAGTAAAAATATGAAATGTTTCATATTATAGTTAGCAAGTCCAGAGATTCCATGTGCAGAGACACAAGGCAGTCAGAGAGAGTGACTCGTTTCTAGAGAAGTTGGCTCCCCTCTGCAGTGAAGCTACATATGGCCTTTAGGCCCCTGGAGGCTCTGTGGGCCTGATCTTCAGAGGGGGTGGCACCTGAAGCCCCTGTTGACTGCAGATGAAGTACTTGGGCTTTAGGCCCCTGGAGACACTCAAAGTCTAATTTTAAGAGGTCGCGGGCATCTGCAATTCCTGCTGACAGTATATGAAGTTGTGGTGGTTCTGTATGGAAGCAGCAAAGACTGGAAGAAATGAGTTGGTTTTCATTGTCTTTGGATTGTACATATCCCCCCTCTCCCAGCCCCGCGCTTTTAAAGTTACCAGGAGTTACATACAATAAAGCTTGGCATCAGTATAGGACTTTACAGTTCAGAATGACATTAAATCATTTGTATTAATTTTCACAACACCCATATTTTGCACGTATATGATCTTGACTTGCCCTGCCTGTCTGTCAGAAACTGAAGCACCTGTTTCCCTCTCCACCCCACAAATTATAATGATTGTGTGGAAGGGTGACATGGTATTACTCAAACTTTACTACATTGTTATTGACTGAATAATAAGTTTTTCATGTGACAGTGTCCCCTGGAATAGTAACTTTGAAATTAAACTTAAAAATGGGAAGTCCCCCTTACAGAGGGGACTTGCGGCATCCATACCTTGTGGTTTTTCTTTTCCCTAAGCTATGGAGAGTTGAAGGAGAATATCATGCTCCATCTAACCTCTGTCATATGGTAGTCCGGCCTGATATTTAAACTGAAAGAAAGGGAAGGGAGTAAGTACTGTGGTGAATAAAACTTCAGTGTAATATTTTTTTTCTAGGGAACCAAATATCTAGCTGCTAGGTTATTTCATGTTTGCTCTGCGATTATATCTGTGACCTGAAATGAACTCTAACAGTAGGGGAGACTGAATCTGATTTCAGGCATATATGGCATTTGCTTCAACAGTAACATTAATCTTTGCATTTTTGTTCTTTATATTATTAAATCCATCCACACTTTCTGGAGTACATTGGGGCACCTCTGGATTACCTTGTTTGTTCATCTAATGGCATTTTTTGAGGCCACATAAAATTCTTTAAAACTTTAACCTTGTACCAGTAAAATGAAGACCATAAAAGTCAGGTGGGGAAAAAAAGCTGAGAAAAAACAAGGTTTTGGAATTGTTTGCAAATGGTTGTGATTTCTATATTTTAATAGATAATTAAAAGGTTTTGCTTTCTGACTTTAAAACAGGCAGGAAATTTCCCTCATTTGCATTTTGTGTTAATATTACGTAACTAGTTAAGGTGGGTTATGGTAGAGTAAAGGAGTATAAATTAAATATTGTGTGTTTGTAGCTCTCTGTTATGGCTGCCTTCATGTTGTTCATTTTCTTTCCTGCTAGCCTTTTCTATCAGTTCCCAGAATAAAGCTTTATCTCATCTGAGGATGTTGGAGGAGTGGCTTTTCTCCAGCCATCATTATTCAGGGTTTGATATACTTGATGTCTGGATTCTTGAATGTACGTGACTATGTATATTTGGACTACTTGTCTGGCCTCAAGTGTTATGGGGGGAATCAGACATTTGAAGGTATTGTGCAGAACAGTGCCACCATCATGAGGTGCCCAGGTCACAGTGAAATTCATTGTAATAGTCTTTCTTGGAAATGTAACTGGGGATCTTGGCGATGCAGTTACCACTCATAGACTTTAAGGTCAGAAGGGACCATTATGATCATCTAATCTGACCTCCTGCACAATGCAGGCCACAGAATCTCACCCATCCACTTCAATAACAAACCTCTAACCTATGTCTGAGTTATTGAAGTCCTCAAATTGTGGTTTGAAGACCTCAAGCTGCAGAGAATCCTCCAGCAAGTGACCCCTGCCCCATGCTGCAGAGGAAGGCGAAAAACCTCCAAGGCCTCTGCCAATCTGCCCTGGAGGAAAATTCCTTCCCGACCCCAAATATGGCAATCAGTTAAACCCTGAGCATGTGGGCAGTCCTGTGCTCAGAACATCAGCTCCCACTGCTGCTCCCTCAGGGATAAAGACTGTTTATTACTCCTTACCGATCACTTTCACACTGAGGCTGTAGCTACACTTAGCACTTCAAAGCGCTGTCACGATAGTGCTTTGAAGCGCTAAGTGTAGTCGAAGCGCCAGCGCTGGGAGAGAGCTCTCCCAGCGCTGTCCGTACTCCACCTCCCTTTGGGGAATAACGGACAGCGCTGGGAGCCGCGCTCCCAGCGCTGGGGCTTTGACCACACTGGCGCTTTGCAGCGCCGCAATTTGCAGCGCTGGAGAGGGTTTGTTTTCACACCCTGCTGCAGCGCTGCAAATTTGTAAGTGTAGCCAAGCCCTGAGTTACAAACTTCTCTTTAAGAGGTTGCAGCATCACTGCTCCTTCATGCTGATGCCAATATTGACAATATAGAGAAGGCAGATAGGTGAATTGCAAAGGAAGAACTTTTGCTTGCTCCTGTAGTGTATAAACAGAGGCCTCTTTTATTTTTTCTTTATTTTTTTCCGTCTTTTCCAAATCTTAAAAAAAAAATGACTATCAAGTCTTGATTTCCCTGTTCTTGCTGCAGAATTTGAATAGAGAATGGGTTGTTTTACATCTTTTACAAAAGAAACTTTTCTCCTAAATGATAGTCAGGAGCTTGAATTCAACAGGTTTTAACAAACTCAGTGTATTATACAGTCTGACTAAATATTTGGCTTTTGGGACATGACCAGGGATATATCTTAAAAACCTGCTTTGTAGACTTTCTCTCTGTTTATAATTTTGTTTTTAATGGTATTCATAAGCAATTTTTAAAAGTACATTTTTAAAAACAGGGTTTTCTTTGTTAAATTTTAGAAAAAAGTTGCCCTCTGATTCTGTATAATTAACAATAAGAATATAATTAACAGGGATAAGAGAACTCTGGTTAATTCTTGCCTCCAATCTGCTCAAACTTCTGTGTTCTATCCAAAATCTTCTGAACTGTGAAACTTTCTCTGTATTTCTATTCTGTTTGGACCTGGTCTGGTACTTAAATGTCAGATAATATGGGACATAAGAAGTCATTTAAAATGTGCTTAAGGGCAAGCAAGAATTTTAAACATACTTGCTGAACAAAAAACTGTAGAGATTTCTGGCCAAGTGTGTATGTGTATTACTCTTCATTGAAAAGATGGGGGCGGAGGAAACAACAATTTTGGGCACTTTTACACAAGTGCTGTGACTAATGCTGTGCATCTGCTTGCATATGCGACGTGAGCAACTAAGTGAACTCTAGCAGGGATAGTCAATAGGCAGACTGTGGGCCAAATCTGGACCACTAGACGCTTTTGAACGGACCCCGAAATCTTTTTATTTACTTATAATTAGTGTTGTGGGTTTTTTTTTTCTTTCCTCTGGAGTCTGGACCTTGACTATACCTTGACCAAGAAATTTGGACCTTAACAAAAAATAATTCACTACCCAACTCTAAAGGCTTGTCTTCACTAAACTTTTTTTTAACATTGAGCTATTGATAGCCAGTGAAAATCTGCGTGTTTGTAAAGGCTAACATGGATGCTCTCCATGTGTTTGTTACAGCCTGTGTCCACACTAGCCTTCAGAAACTCTCAAAGTGCTTAGAGTTCATTGACAATCAATAATTTGAAGTTTGGATCGCGGGAGGTCTAGTGAACACACCTGCTTGGTGGTTGTGCAGGCTGGTTATCCCAGCTGGCTTGCCTCTAGCTGACTACTTTTACAGGTTTTGTTCATTACATTTAAAATGGATTTGCTGTGTCCTGGTTTCTGATGTGCTGTCTTCTTTGATTAGAGGTCTGTCTGAAGATGTGTACATGGTTCCCCGGGTTCCCTGAGACCTACTGGTTTTGGGTACTAATCCTGCAGTCTGATCTATGTAGGCATTAATTCAGTGGGACTTCATACCAATGAAAGGCTTTGCCAGTATGGATCAGATTGTGGGACTGGGTCCCAAATTCTTATCTTGTCTATCTAAGTTACTTAAAACTAGTTGTGAGATTGTGGAGCAGTTATTGATTGACATTGTCAATGCCAGTTCTAGCAAGGGAGAAGGTATCGGAAATCCTTGTACATAAGTCAGTTTGCCTCATCTCAAAAAGCCAACATTGCTTGATAATAGGGTGCTTGTAACCTATTCTGAAACCTTTTATTTTTAGAGAAGGTAGTTGAGTGGATGGTGGCTTTACAGCCACAGGTGCATTTGAATACCAGTGACATCCTGGGTGAGTTCCAGATTCTGAACTTCCTTTTGAGTTGAAACTCCACTCATCAGGGTCTTGAGTAACTTCCTGCTTACCTTATATAATGGTCAGTTATCTGTTTGGGTCCTTCTGGACTTGGTTGTTTTTTGATATGGTTGACCATTGGCTGCTGCTTTGGCAGCTGAGGGAAA
Organism: Mauremys reevesii; assembly: GCF_016161935.1. Classification (NCBI taxonomy): domain Eukaryota; kingdom Metazoa; phylum Chordata; order Testudines; family Geoemydidae; genus Mauremys; species Mauremys reevesii. The sequence continues at coordinate 77,039,380 of NC_052631.1, forward strand.
CTGGGTTTGGGGGAAAGTCATATCTAGAGCAGAGGGGAGAAATCGATCGTTGATGACAACTGTCCATCTACAAGGAATTTGGTATGCAGGGTGTCTCAAGATGCTATGCTATCTCCTGTATTAAATACATATGAAACTGGTGAGATCACTTCAAAGAAGAAAGTGGGGTCTGATCAATATGCTAATGAGATGCAAGTTATTAGTTCCTGCACCACAACTCCGCAAAGTCAGTCTCTAATATGACTGAGTTTGCCAAATGAATATGTTGGCGCTATCTACTCTCCATCTCTGGGAAGAAGGAAGTCTTGCTTGTGGATAAAAGCTGTCATGAAGACTCATTTTCTTTGTTTCCCATTTAGTGAGGGGCCTCTTTTACAGACAGTGAGCAGAGTTAAGAATTTAGTCACTTTTGACTTAATTGTATTATGATGACCCTTAACAGAACAATATACTCTTGTGATTGTGAGGCTTGATAGTTGAAGCTCCCTTCTAGCACTGTTTCCAGCTGCTCTTCTTCATTGCTGGCGGCAACTTGTTTCCTGCCTAGTTTGGGCAATCATGGTCATATTACATTCACACAGTGTTCTTTATGTTGGCTGCTTATGAAGTGACAGATTCACTTTAATCAGTTCTGTTTGCTCTTTAAATCCTTAAGTGTATTGGGTGTGGCTCTTCCATGAGACTTATCTTGCTATTAAATCCAGAATCTTTGGGAGAGCTCAGCATTACTGGAATTATTGTTGGTTTCTCCGAGTGCTACTTTTCCTTTTGAGAAGCAATGGTTGCTCAGGTGGCACTGAAGGGCCTGATTTTTCTGATTCCTCTCATAGTTGAATCAGAAGCATTTTATATGCTTTTAATCAAGTATTACTTTGTATTTGTCATTAGAAAATCCTCCTTTTTCATTGGCCTATTGATGTTACTTGTGGAATTGTATTGTAGAGGATGTGGCTCATCATGTTGTGCCAGGATAATACCACTGCTATTGACCATTTGGAATCCTAATGTCGTAATAATTCACCTGACAAACTACCCAGGTTGGAATGCGAGTGCTCTGTGTGCGCATATCGCTTCTTTGCAATGGATGCAATGCCAGAACTTCTGGCCCTACTTTAGTAATAAGTAGTTAGGTCTGCTGTTTGGTGAAATTAAAAGACAAATTACAATATAGCGGGACAAGGTGAGTGAGATAATAATTCTTATTGACTTGACTTCTTTTGGTGTGAGAGACAAACTTTCGAGGTTACACAGAGCTCTTCTTCCATAGACTCATTTTAGCTAATGGAAATTTTTTTCATCACATCAGAGCATGTGGGATATAACCTATAAATGCTTGCAGTGTTATAGTAGTACTGTTGGTCCCAGGATGTTAGTGAGATGAGGTGGGTGAAGTGATATCTTTTATTAGACCGACTTCTGTTGGTGAAAGAGAGAAGCTTTCACAGAGCTCTTCTTCAGGCCTGGGAAAGGTACCCAGAGTGTAAAATAGCTATTAGTGATACAGTATGTTTTCTAGTTTTCAAATCTGCAGTATGTAATTATGAATGTTCCCTTGATTGACCATAAAAAGGAGGTGGAAGCAACTGTGTGTTCTATGTTGGAAGAACAATTTAAACTGAAAATCTTAACACTGAATTTTAAATGAAATCTATTAGAAATAGCAAAAGAAAGATTGGCTTAGGAAATTTCAGATGGCCAGAGCTACTTGCTTGCTATTCATACTGGCTAATGAAAAAGTGATTTGCTTGTTTTTGTATTGGGAAATAGGCTATCTTTATCTAGGAAAGGGAAATACTGAAGAAGAATGCAGACCATTTTCTTATGATGGGAGGCTTGAATCTTACACCCCATGGGTATGGAGTAAGCTCAGTTAATGTCAGGTCTTAATGGAACCCATTCACAACAGCTAAAAACTGAGCAGACAAACCTTGTGGCTATTGTAATGTTTTCAGGTTTTTCCCCACCTCCTATTGTTTAGGTTTTAAATGGAACATGTTTGTAACAACAGTATGGGGTTGAAATGTCTGGCAAGTGAGGAAGGCCATAGTTGCTTAGCTGAGTAGTAGATACTTTATGTAAAAAGAATAAACTGGTGTGGTGAAATAGAAAATGATTCCCCAAACTGCCCTCTGCTTACTCAAAGTACTCCATTGAAAACACTGAGGTTTGGGGGATTCATGTTTCTTCTTCTCTGGCTTTCAGAATTTAAAGTCATCATGTTATACTTGAAACTATAATACAAGCTGTTGAGTTGGCTGTTGGCACGACCTTACTGGTCAATTTTTTTAGTGTCCAAGGTATTTACAGGATTCTCTTAGATATACTGGGTATAATTCATGGTGAGTTTTAAAAAAAAAAAAGTTCTTGCTTGTCTGTGTACTTAGATATTTAAATATGAACTGAACAAATAAAATGTTAAATGAAAAAAGCTCAGATGAAGAGGAAAGAAATATTTTTTTCTACCCCTACTTCCAATTTAAGGAAAAATTAAAAATGGTGTGTGGTGTTTCATGTGTTTAGGTGGCAGCCAATACACACATCCCTCCAGACTATCTTCTGAAAATCTGTGAGAGAATTGGACCCCTCTTAGACAAAGAGATCCCACAGAGTGTTCTTGGAGTGCAGACTTTACTAGGTGTAGGACGGCAATCTTTGCTAAGGGCAGCAAAAGGTAAGATTTAAAGTCCACATAATCACAACTAATTTAAACAGTTAAGAATGATTAATATTTAATACAAAGTATCTTTTAAGTTTGGTATCTGGGGAGTTTGCATACTTGTGTGAGCACTCCTCATGCTACTTTCCATGGACAGTTTCTACGTTCTAGTTACAGAACTGCTAAAACACAACCACTAGGAGAAAGTTTGGCCTTCTCTAAGGCCAGGATTATGCTAGAAAAGGTTTGCTGGTACAGTATAGCTATAATGGCAAACCCTCCAAGTGTAGATGCAGTTTATACTGGCAAAAAAGTGCATTCACTGATGAGGCTTATGTTGGTTCTAGAAGCAAAATATGCTGTACTGGCAAAAGCCTTTTTATACCAATATAGAATATTAGGGTTGGAAGGGACCTGAGGAGGTCATTTAGTCCAATCCCCAGACAGATTTTTTTCCCCAAATGGCTCTCTCAAGGATTGAACTCACAACCCTGGGTTTAGCAGGCCAATGCTCAAACCACTGAGCTATTCCTCCCCCAAGGAGGTCTGACAGTACAATGTTGCAAAAAACCCATTGCCCCTAAACGGCACCAGCAAAAGGCGCACTGACCTGAGGCTATGTTTACAGTAGCACTTTTGTTGGTCAGGAGTGTGGAAAAAAACCACCCTCCCGACTGACATAAGTTTCACCAACAAAAGCGCCAGTGTAGACAGCACTATGTTGGCAGCTTATATGGGAGACCCATATCTCCAGGTTCAGCTGTGGTTCACTGCTCCAGGCCAATGGGGGCTGCGGGAAGTGGCGCAGGCCGATGGATGTGCTGGGTGCCCTTCCCACAGCCCCCATTGGCCTGGAGCGGCAAACCACGGTCAATGGGAGCTGTGATTGGCCGGACCTGGGAACGCGGCAGGTAAACAAACTGCCCCGGACTGCCAGGGGCTTTCCTTGAACAAGTGGCGGACCGGCTTTGAGAAGTACTGGTCTAGATAGTGACAGAAAATAGAGAGCTCACACCTTTGTTCTAGAAAGCTCAAGTTGCACTTCTATATATAATTATTACAATAAGAGAAAGCTGAGAATAAGAGATTTGGGTTGTTATATATTCCATCAGGGTTCTGCCTGGGTTTTGCCTGGATTTGGACACTCCGTGTTCATGGATTCAATGGTGATGCATGAGTCCATCCATCAGTGGCATTAGCCTTCTGCTCCACAGTCCTTCCTCCTCATAGAAGATCATTTCTGTCCTTCCAGCTGGCCACTGATGGAAAATGCCCAGCTGTGATTTCCGAGGCACTTTGTTGAGCAGGCTCAGAAAATGCACTATTGTTTCCATTAGAGGGAAGGCTGTCTGAGGCCAACTGGCAGCAAAGTAGCTGGAGAACCTTGAAAGAAAATGGCCTTAATTCTAAAAACAATGTTTTAAAAGAGAGAGAATGTGGAAAGCACATTACCACCAATTAAAGGAAACCAGATTTATTAAAACAAAAATCTTACTCACTCCCATCCCAAGTATAAAGTACGTGTGTGCTGTCTCCCAGATGTATAATACACTGGGAATGTCTTAATGCATATTAAGATGAAAAGTTGAGAGTGTTACTTTAGTGTTCCTTCCTGTGAAGTTTATTAAATGCTGTTACACTGTTAATTACATGTACTCTTATTCTCTCACAGTTTTTTGCCCCCATCAGATTTAGACTTTCTAAGCCTGAGAAGCCAAGTAAATAAAGAGAGAATTTGAAAATGTTTCTAAGACTTTATCACATAGTAAATACAAATCAGAGTTTCATCCTCATTAGTTTGTCTGAAACCTGACTCTTTAAAATGATTTAGCTGCATTTTATGAAAACTCTGATTCTCTGTAGCCAGGACATACTAGAAAGTCAGGGGATGAGTTTTTGGTGTTATCAGTATTTGGACAAATAGGTCAGTTGGATGCAGAACCCACCTCTGCAGCTCTTTTTTTTTTTTTTATCAATTGTTAAATTTCATTGATCTAGACTGCAGGCATACGCTATGGAAGGGATCTGCATTTGCAGCTCTTCACAGAGGCCGACCTCCCGAACTACCTGTAAATTATGGGAAGCCACCAAATGTGGGTAAGTAATATCCCATTAAAATATAAAGTGTTTTGGATTTTATTCATATCTTTATTAGCTTTTTCAATTGAAACTTTTGTTATTAATCCAGATGCTATTTAGGTTTTCATTTACATTTTTTTATGAGTTTCAAGACGAACTCATCCCAAAAGATTTTAATTTATTCTACAAGTGTTTTGCTTCTTCCATGAGTCTTTCATATGCTCTTGCTTTCTCATTTTTAAATCTGTGTGTGCGTGCGCGCATGCCTGTATATACATAAATTATATTGTTGCCCCTCTGCCAAGTGGTGGTGGCTGTCAGGGCCTGACTTGTTAGCATCCCTTTGGAGGAGAAATCAGTGATATGAAATCGGCATATGTTCTTGTTTGTTTAACCTATGACAATCTTTTCAACAGAGTTGGTCAGAAAGAGCATCCAGGCAATTCCTTCTTCCAGGAATCTCAGCCAAAACACCAGTGCTTGGTTCTTGGGGAACACTTCTGCCTCAAGGATTGATTAGAGAGATTAAGACAGAGCGAACTGCTTGTCACAGCTCCCTCAAAAAGAAATTGAATCACAAAACTAAGAACCCAAGCATTGTGTCAGTCTGAACAGTGCACACATGTTAAGGAAAAATAACTTGTAAAACTATGTATAATAGCACCAACTGGTTCTTCCCACCATAACTATAAGACATGTAGGCATTGAATTGTTTAAGCCCTTTTGTACATCGGAGCGCTTTATTAGATATACAGCTATACTTATATTGGTATATCTCGTGCTCCTCCTCCAGCCCGGTGAAGATGCTTTTATTCTGATATAAACATTCCTTTTGTTGGTTTAGTACAAACACCTTCCCAAGTGATTTAAAATAACAAAAGGAATGCTTATACCAATAAAATCCTAATGTGGAAACTCTTATTGTGATAGAACTACATGGAGTTACATTCATGCATTAGTCTGTGCTGAAAAAAACCTCTCTCCTGTAGACAGGAGCTAAAACTTAAACTAGGCATTGTTACAGCAAAGAAACCAGCTTGATGGCTTGCCGGGGGACAAGCAGCTGCCCTCTGCGCACACCTTTGTTATTTTATTTTTCAGATGGGCACACATGCACACTTTTGTTGTCTACTGAGGAATCTGTTTGCTGTCACCCTCACTTCTCTCAAATAGAGCAAGCTGACAAATGAAACACGGAAGATTTTTCTAAGTTTCTTTAGCATCCAGTCCAATTATTGTTTTTAATTTAAAATATTAATTTTTTTCTTTTGTCTCTTTCTTCCTGCTATCCCTGCCTTAGCCTTTTTGGAAATTTTCCCCTTCACCTTCTTAGTGGGTTTCTCTATCCTCTACCCAAAGCTAGGGTCCAAAGCTAGGACCCTCCCATCTGGGATTATTTTGATTTTCTTCATGTTGAGGATGCTTCTTTTTTGTTCCTACTGTCCCCATTCCATTTTGTGTGTTTCTGGTCTCCGTCCCAACCTTTTTCCTCCTTTATTTCCTAAAATCAATGTTTGAGAATGAAACTAACAACTTACTTAGTTCAACATTGTTACTGAAACCCCATCAATGTCACTCTGCACAAGGTGTGTGTTATATAAGTAACAGAATGACAGAATAGTAGTAATAATGAGACAAGGCCGTAAGGTGATATCTTCTATTGGACCAACTTCTGTTGGTGGGAGAGAGAGAGAGATGCTTTCAAGTTTACACTTGAAGAAGAGCTCTGTGTAAACTCAAAAGCTTCTGTCTCTCACCAACAGAAGTTGGTCCAATAGAAGATATCACCTCATGGCCTTGTCTCTCTAATATCCTGACAAATAATATGCAAGGCCGTGAGGTGATATCTTCTATTGGACCAACTTCTGTTGGTGAGAGACAGAAGCTTTCGAGTTTACACAGAGCTCTTCTTCAAGTGTAAACTTGAAAGCATCTCTCTCTCTCTCCCACCAACAGAAGTTGGTCCAATAGAAGATATCACCTCACGGCCTTGTCTCTCTAATATCCTTACAAATAATATGCAACAATATAACATTTGTAAATTTTCCTTCTGTTGGCTAATAACCAGGGGCGGCTCTAGAAATTTTGCCACCCCAAGCAGGGCAGGCAGGCTGCCTCCGGCGGCGTGCCTGCAGACGGTCCACTGGTCCCACGGCTTCGGCGGACCTCCCGCAGGCGTGCTGCCCCAAGCACGTGCTTGGCGTGGTGGGGCCTGGAGCTGCGGTGGCCCTGCTAATAACTCATGTGTGGTCCTGATAGGTCACAAAGGGATTATGGCTTTGTATTACATGATTACTTCTCTCCATTTATTCTTTTAAACTAGCCTAGTAATGATAAAGCAACAGTTTGTTAATGGACTGTTAATGGGTCTGACCTTAATCATTAATATACAACTCTTATTGATGGAAATAGAAGTAATACATATGTAAAGGCTTCTGGATCACAACCTTAATTAGGTTTCAGAGTAGCAGCCGTGTTAGTCTGTATCCGCAAAAAGAACAGGAGTACTTGTGGCACCTTAAAGACTAACAAATTTATTTTAGCATGAGCTTTCGTGAGCTACAGCTCACTTCTTCGGCTTCATCCGAAGAAGTGAGCTGTAGCTCATGAAAGCTCATGCTAAAATAAATTTGTTTGGCTGAATCACCTAATTAAGACTATCAAAATACAGCTGGTTTTGGATAATTTGTATTACCATTTGTTAATTATAGTTAGGCTCAAAAGTTTGATCTGTTTTCTTCATGGCTGTTATGTCAAAGAGCTATATGTTACCTCTGTGACATAACAGTTGTAAAATGACTTTACAGTGGTAAAGAGTAGAATAGTTTTCTGGTTTTTTGCATCCTTACTGCTTCATCTCTTGTCACTTCTGAAACCTCCAAGATAAAACTGTGATGGTAGAAGCAGCTGTTATTAATATTTATACAATAAATTCAAATGTACATATGTATGGTTACAACTTAAACGGTCTTTTCTGCTTTCCATATGTATGCATAACTGCTGTTAGGTGAGACAGGAAACTTAGTGTACAGGTATATGTAAAAAACACACTCCCTAAAACTTGATTATAGTTGAACTATATGGTCATTTTGGGATATGATTTCACAACAAATCCTACTCCCATTTCTGAACTGTTTTCTGAATTCTCCTCTTGTGTATATAATAGGTTGTCTTGGGTATGATAGGCTGTAAGGTTTTTAAAGATGTCCAATTGTATGTTCGTTAAGTACCAAGCAAACTTATAATGCTGTACTCGGAGCATTCATTGAGTAATCTGCCATTCTTAATATTTAAATAGTTAAAAAACTTGTTGCTTAGAAGGCAAGATAAGTGTTACATACTTTGTAGAATGGGTTGAATTCGGTAAACAAGCAGGTTAATATTTAAACTAGAAATGTTAAGCTCCTGACTGCCGCTGACAGGTGGAGATGCTGCAGAATAAACATTTCATCTTAAAATTAACAAATTCTCCTTTCCCTCCACATCCCCTTATTTTTTAACACACACACACTTGAGAAGAGCCTTCCAAATATGAACTCATGTATTTCGGTCTTAGACAGCTGGAAACAGCTCAAAGTGAATGGGGTACTTCACAGATCTTATACATAAGAAGTTAAAGCAACATAAGGGTTCAGAATTAAGTGTCAAGTTTCTAGTAACATAGGCACAATTGTTTTGTTTATGAAATTGTGGTTGTGCATACAAATGATTTACACTTGAAGATTAGATAAATAAGCAAAGGGCAGAAATAGCAGGTGTAAAAGCGTACGATATCATTTTCCCCTCAGTGAGTAATGCTGACTTCACTAGTAACTTAACTAAGGACTCAATTATGCAAAAATTTACTAACTGATATGATGCTACTTCTATGGGAGTGCTCATGGTTATCTCCTCATCCTTAAGTTGTGTGCTGCACAGCACCTAGATCCTTTCCCTCCAGGTCAGGGGATTTGTGGGGAGTGAGGAAAGTTTGGGAATGATACAGATCATTTCTTCCCCCTCCAACAAATACAAACACTCAGACTACAACTAGGAGAGCTTGGGGAGGGAATGCAGTAAGAGTACTGGTATGTAGTGCAGTTGTGTGCTCATACATAGACAGTGTGTGTTAGGAAACTCTTTGGGACAGGAGAAGGATGTGTCTGGGGAAACTACCAGCTACAGGAATCATGCTGCCAGACCCTAGATAGGGGCTTATACCACAGGGATGTGGAGTTTCCTTGCTTATTCTCTGAGACCTGTGCTGATGTCCTCTCCCCCACTAACAGAATAACTGGGATGAAATTTCCATGAGGACAACCTCATAGATATAAATGCTGTTTAGTCTGCTCCTTCAGGAGTGGGAAATTGAGGCCACCTTTGTGCCATCACAACTGGGAGGTGGAGAGGGAGTTGTGAACTTTCTAGGGCTCCTGGGGGAATTATGGTGGAGAGAGGGTTGGGAGTTCTAACAGCCCTTCGGTGGGTGGCACAAACCTACTCCTAGGCACCTGTTACATCTTGCAGGAGACAGGTGTCCTTTGTGCAGACATAAGGAGGCAGGCAGGCTTCCCTTCTCTGTCCCGTGTTAGAACTGTTCTTAAAAAAGTTAGTGCTGAGAGTATAGATCAGTAACTTAAGGGTGAACATTACGTAATCACTGTAGGTAGTACAAAAAAAATTAAACCAGAAAATTCATAGTTTATCAATATACAAGAAACACAACTGTATGTATGGAAATTCATTGTTAAGACATCCAAACTACCTTAAGTCTGCCCACATAGCAGTGCTCTGAGAAAATCAGAAACTCTGAAGATTTACCTATCCATAAAAAAAGAACTTTGTCATATCAGTGACTATGAAGGCTAAAATGTTCTATTCTTACAGTAGCTGTTCCAAGTTCAGCTCCTTTTTTTGGCCATATGCAGTCCACAAAAATATTTTACAAATATTTCACTATAAAAGTAGTGTGCTGAAGGCAATTATTCCCCAACTCAGAGCCCAATTCCCCCATGTGTGTGGTTCCTAGTCTCTTTACTAAATCAGGCCTTCTGATTGTGCTAGCTAGCCATGCAGGTTTCATGTCTCCATATAAAACTCCATATGCCCAGATTATGAAATTATAGTGCTTACATGAAAAGAGCAAATACTAATGTGGTGACAAGGCACCACACCTAGTATTGGAGACATGTATATATGGTGCTAACATTGGCGTTAATGTTCTGTGGCTCATGTTTTCAGTTCTCCACCCATAAGGAAGGGATCTAAAGTAGTTCAAGCATTTGTACAATTGAGCAACTGTTTCTATATTTTCAGATTTTTGTGTTTCAACCGTTAACTCTCAATTTCTTGAGTGTTTTTTTTATTGCATTTTATTTAAATAACATGCTTGTTGGGAATTTTACACATAAATTACTAATATGTGTTCATGGCTTGGACTCTAGTTTAAGTATTTTTGTCTAGTAATTGGAGTAATGTAAGAATGTGTGTGTATATTGTGACAAAGTTCCTCCTCTACTCTGATGGGTCCTGTGCTTATTGGCAGATTTGCTCACCTCAGTGATCTTCCCCACAGTCTGGGTCAACTCCTCCTGTGTCTGATCCAGAGTTGGGAGGTTTGGGGGGGAACCCGGGCCCGCCCTCTACTCCAGGTTCCAGCCCAGGGCCCTGTGGATTGCAGCTGTCTATAGTGCCTCCTGTAACAGCTGCATGACAGCTACAACTCCTTGGGCTACTTCCCCACAGCCTCCTCCAAACACCCTTCTTTATCCTCACCACAGGACCTTCCTCCTGGTGTCTGATAACGCTTGAACTCCTTTGTCCTCCAGCAGCACCTTGTGCCTCTTGCTCCCAGCTCCTCAGACACACTTCCTCTCCTCTGGTTCCCCCCCTGCTTGACTGGAGTGAGCTCCTTTTTAAACCCAGGTGCCTTGATTAGCCTGCCTTGATTGGCTGCAGGTGATCTAATCAGCCTGTCTGCCTTAACTGGTTCTAACAGGTTCCTGATTACTCTAGTGCAGCTCCTGCTCTGGTCACTCAGGGAACAGAAAACTACTCATCCAGTGACCAGTATCTTTGCCCTCGACCAGACTCCTCTACCCCACTGGTCTGGGTCTGTCACAATATCTATTCATTGAGTAGGTTGAACTAGCTGTCAGGGAAAGCAGGAGAACAGCCACACCTAAAGCATGCTCCTCTAGTTTATAGGCAGATTTTTCAGATGGAAAGTTCATCCAAAGTTAATGCTGTTCCTTGATAAGGTGAGGAGGGTTAATATACTGTGTGGATCAGGGAATTTAGGTCGGCACAGCCACAGAGCTAGCTGTGCTGCTATTGGGTGGGAGAGGAGAGCTAGGACATTCAACAGGTGGGTTGGCTTCCCCTTGGGATGTCCCAACATCTATGAGTTGGAATTATAAATTCTCCATGGATCTACAAGCTTCATGTACAAGGGAAGCTGCATTCTGGATTCCTTCTCTGAGAGACAAATCCTCTCCTTCCTGAGGGGAGAATAACTCAGGTTATCTGTGGCATCAAACAATTGATATTTTTGGGAGCATGGATCTTAATGTGTAATGAATATTATGGCTGCAAATGGCAGTAGATAACCAGATGATTTGCTGGCACCTATATGTCCAAGTGATGAATCATTTAAGCAGCTAGAAATTAAGCTCTTGCCCAAGAACAACACTCTAAGGAAGCACTTTTTTTTTTTAAAGGGTGAACTGGATGTGCTTGTGTTCTGTCCATCATGCCATCTGCAGTTAGAGCGAGCCCATCCTATGAGGGGGTGCTATGTGGAAATGCAGTTTAAAAAGGTCCTCCAAGGATAAATAATTGTGGTCAGATAGACTATTTGGCTGCTGTTATGCCCAATGTAGCATGAAGTAAAGCAACTAGTGAAAGATGTTGCTAAAATTTCTTAGGGCTGGTATGTTGCTAATTCTCTGTGTGGGAATCCCAGTTTTAAAGCTTTAGGCATTGTGAGCACAATAACATCATTGTACTAAAGGAACCAGCCTTCAGAAAGGCTTTTTGGAGAGTGTGTGTTTGTGCATGCATGCAATTCCTTCTTGTATCTAAACTTGTTTTAATCTTCCACTGAAAGATGTGAGAGCTGGGATTGTGTATTTTTTGTTTGCAATTTATCTGAAAACAGTAATTCACTGAAATATAAGAATATAGAAAACCAATTGCAGCCTAATTTGTGTGTGTGTGTGTGTGTTATGCATGTGTTAATGTTGGCTGCTTTTTTAAAAAATGGGAATCCAGTGTGCGAACACTTCAAATTTGCTAACCATCTTCTTTTTGCTTAATGGTACAATAATACTTGATATTTCTTTAGCACTTTCTATTCAAAGATATCCAATCACTCTACAAACATGAATATATTTAAGTTTTATAATCATCCCCTTAAAGTCGGGAAGTAATAGTATCTCCATTTTACACATGGAGGAAGTGGAAGCAGAGAGAAGTTAAAGGGGCTTTCACATGGTCAAGGTGTGAGCCAATTGCAAACCTGAGAATAAACCTAGGATTCTAAGCGGGGAGATAGATGCCAGATTGCCATTGACTTTCAGTTGGAGTTCAGCACCTCACTGCTGTTTATGTCTTTAAAAATTTCCCTGATGTTGTATATAGCAAATGTGGAGGAGGGGAGGGGCGGGTGCTAACATTTTCAAAATAAGTCACATAGATGCTTTTAAGCTAAAATTTTCAACAAAATAAACCATGTACTACTTTGCTTAAAATAGGGTTTCTGGTGTATTTAATTTTAAGATGAATAACACAGTGAGAAAAGGGTTGTGGAATTTATAGTAGAGGGAAGATAGTGTTTTTTAGCATATTTTGACATGTATGTGAACCTTCCTGGTTCATGCTACTATTAAATCTTTTAAACATTTATGTTCCAAAAACAAAACTCTGGTGCAAAGCTGTTTGAAATTGCTAAAAGGCAAATACGTTGTTGCCTATCATATTTATTTACAAAACCTAAGCACTGAAAAGCAAGGAAGAGTGGTCGAGGTTAAAGGACTACACCTTTATACTGTTATGACTGTGTGCACACTAGGGGGTTGTACTGCTTTGACTATACAGGTTTAGAAACTGATCTAGTTAAAATAGTACAAAAACTGTGTGTAGGCAAGCCCTTCCTATGTATGTACAGAACCTAGCGCAATAGAACCTCTATGCACTACTGTAGTAATGGGGAAAAAAGATACATGAATAGTTAAGGACATAATTCTTACACTGCCTACATAATAAACACAATGTTCTCAGGTACAGTTAAATGGAAAATATCAGTTAATATTTTGGCATAGTACTAACTGTTTCCTGAGAAGAAAGTTGAATATGTATTTTAATAGGTAAAGTGTAAGTTGATGGATGGTAAAATTATGTTACTTATATTGTGGACTTGTATTTGAAGCTGATCACTGTGTGTAATGTGCACTTACTATAGATAAATCTGAAATACAACGAATACCATTTTTCATCACTAATGTCAAAACACTACTCATCTGGAGTTGTGTCTGTTATGAAATAAATATTTCTTTATACTTGAAAACAATGTTTTAGTTGTCTGGGCAGTTTCTTTATTACCTTGCTTCTATGTGCTTGGGATTTGTAAATGATGTGATAGGTGTGTATATATATTGTTGAATGTAGTGTTTTTGTAGCTGTGTTGGTCCCAGAACGTGTAGAGAGACAAGGTGGATGAGGAATATCTTTTATTGGACCGTCTAGTCAGTTGGCAACCTTACTTGGCTTCTGAAATAATGTCGTCCCCCCATCTCTCCCCCGTTTCATAAAAATCCTTCATAATCTTTTGTGTATGTAGTTAAAGGATGATAAAATTAAAACAAATTATAAATGAGACAAACAGTTCACCAGATTATTAAACTAAAGGAGTGAGAGGCGCTAATAGTGGCTATAGAGGAGACCTTCGTCCTTCAACGTTCAGTTGATAAGATAAGCTTAAATTAATAGGCTATGTCTAGGTTGCAATTAAAAACTCATGCAGGCTCATAGGGCTCATGTTAAGGGGAGGTTTCACTGCAGTGTAGACATTTGGGCTTGGGCTGGAGCTTGGGCTCTGGCAGCCTACCACCTTGCAGTGTCCTAGAGCTCGGCTCTATCCTGCACCCGAACATCTACACTGCAATTAAACAGTCCCTTAGCATGAGCCAGCTGATACAGGCCAGCCATGGGTTTTTAATTGCATTGTAGACCATAGATTCCAAGGCTGGAAGGGACCGCTGTGATCATCTAGTCTGACTTCCTATATAATACAGGCCTTAAACTCCCCCAAAATAATTAGTAGAGCATATCTTTTAGAAAAAACATACAATCTTGATTTTAAAAATTGTCAGTGATGGCGAATTCACCTCAGCCCTTGGTAAATTTGTTCCACTGGTTAATTAAAGTCACTGTTAAAAATGTGTGTGTCTTATTTCCAATCTGATTTTTTCTAGCTTTAACTTCCAGCCATTGGATCATGTTATGCCTTTCTCTGGTAGTTTGAAAACCCATTGTCAAATATTCATTTCCCGTGTAAATACTTATAGACTATAATCAAGTCACCTCCTAAGCTCCTTGAGGCTGTCACTGTAAGGCATGCTTTCTAATCCATTAATTATTTTCATGGCTGTTCTCTGAACCCTCTCCAGTTTATCTATATCATTCTTGAATTGTGAGTAGAACTGGACATAGTATTCTAGCAGTAGTCACACCATTACCAAAATACAGAGGTAAAATAACCTCTCTACTTTTACTTGAGCTGTTGGGAGCTCTTTACAAAGCCAAAGCCATGTATGCACAACAAAACCCTATCGATGCTGTGATAACCAGACCTTTAGCTGGTGTAAGTTTGCCTATGCTGATAGACACCAATTGAGTATCTGGTCCTGAATGTTGGTCTAAAAAATATACTGAAAACAATAGGAAGTAAGCACCAAACCCAGGATTGGAACTCTGATCACTGTTTGGTTGTGCAGTCAGTGCCTGTTCTATTAGGCCACAGTGCTTCCCAGCCAAGTCACTCACCCTCTTATTCCTTAGTTACCTCATCTGGAAGGGGGGGAAAAGCCTAATAATAGTGTTTTTAATTTATTTAGCATGTTATGTAAATAGAACTTGTGGTACTCTACCAAAGTGTTGTTAGTTGGTCTAAAAAAAGATTTTAAGTAATTTTGTGTGAGAGGCCCTGAGCTAGGGCAGTGGCTCCCAACCTTTCCAGACTACTGTACCCCTCTCAGGTGTCTGATTTGTCTTGCATACCTCAAGTTTCAACGTATTTAAATAACTACTTGCTCACAAAATCAGACATAAAAATACAAAAGTGTCGCTGCACACTGTTACTGAAAAATTGCTGACTTTCTCATTTTTACCATATAATTATAAAATAAATCAATTGGAATATAAATATTGTACCTACATTTCAGTGTATACTACATGAAACAGTATAAACAAGTCATTGTCTATATGAAATTTTAGTTTGTACTGACTTTACTAATGTTTTTTATGTAGCCTGTTGTAACACTAGGCAAACTAGTTGTAAAACTAGGCAGGGGACTGGACTCTATGACCTCTCAAGGTCCCTTCCAGTCCTAGAATCTATGAATCTATGAAATATCCCTGATGAATTGGATGTATCCCCTGAAAGACCTCTGAATATCTCTAGGGGTACGTGTACCTCTGGTTGAGAACCACTGATCTAGGGAATAGGCTGTGGGGCTAATGTTTCTTAGATCAGGACTATGTTCCCAGTTGCACCACAGATTTCCCATGTCTTTTTTTTTTTTTTTTTTCCAAGTCACTTAGGGAAACTTAGCAACAGAGATTCCATCTGGAAAATGGCCCTGTACTCCTTCTCTGTAGGCTGTGGGGAATGTATGTGAAGAAGCCATTTCATTGGGTCCTAGAGGTAGCTCTTTTCACTTGTGAAAAGTAGTCCAAGCCTGTTCAGAGGGTAATCATAAGTATTCTCTATCACCATATTCTTTTATTCTCCATCACGTACTTCAATTACATCAAATCATAACTTATTTTTAAATAACGGCACCCCCTTTGAAAATTGCTTCTTACTACTGTTTTAATTTTGTGTTAAAAGTGATTTATTGAATGTGGAAGCAGCAAAGAATCCTGTGGCACCTTATAGACTAACAGACGTTTTGCAGCATGAGCTTTCGTGGGTGAATACCCACTTCTTCGGATGCAAGCACTTCTTCTGCTTGCATCCGAAGAAGTGGGTATTCACCCATGAAAGCTCATGCTGCAAAACGTCTGTTAGTCTATAAGGTGCCACAGGATTCTTTGCTGCTTCTACAGAACCAGACTAACACGGCTACCCCTCTGATTATTGAATGTGGTAATTTTAAAAATTAAAAATAGGAGCATCCATTTTGCTTCAAGGTGGTAGCTTCTTAAAATGTGCGAGAGATACATTGTAAGTGCTCCCGTTTGCACGTGTATAAAGATCACTTTTGCACTCTTTATTGACCTTCAGGAATTTTTCTCTTATCTACAGAATGTAAGTTAAGGGTTGGGAAATTCTCCCTGTGTTTGTTGCTTTAGTGTTGTTCATTTTTATTGATGAATTACATGTTGACTTGCCTACGGCGTTAAACACAGATGCTTCATTTTTTACCATTGACCCTTTCTTATTCTTCTCAGAAAGCCAATGGTGTTGATACAACTGAAAATTTATCTTAAGTTCCTCCTTCCAGTTCTTCACTTTTCATTTATCTGGGTTTGATTTTGTTCATCCTTGTTTCTCTTTGATATTTCTATATGATTAAAATATCTGATTTAATTTTTGCTTAATAACACAACTAAGCTGTTTCTTAGAAGGATGGTTAAATATGAGAAGCATAGAAAGGATTGTAGTTATGGTCTGTAGCTCCCCCTCCTCCCCCCCGTGGTCTGATTAAAAAGACACTGAGTTTATTTTTATTTTTTTGCCTTAATTTTTGCCAGTGTGAGCTGCTGTTCTTATTATTTGCATTGGCATAACCCTTGGAGGCCTCAATCACGATTGGGTTTCCATAGTACTAGGTGATGTACAGATATATGTAAGAAATGGGAGAGTCAGTCTTAAAAAGCTGTGGAATCATAGTTTCCTACTAAATGTGATATATTTAAATTAAAATCCAGGCCAAACAAGGTCTTAGGAGATGATTATGTATTTTTTTTTCCCCCAGTAAATATAATTTCTGCCAAGCAATTAACTGGATATGGACGCTTCAACCATTTATTCCCATCATCCAACTATCAACATATGAAGATGCACAAGAGGATTCTGGGGCACTTATCATCAGTATATTGTGTGGCATTTGACCGCAGTGGGAGACGAATTTTCACAGTGAGTTTAAAAATTGTAATATCTTGGATCACGGAATGTTTGTGTTTGTTATTTTTTTCCCTTGATGCCCTAAACATGTCTTCATGGCTTACAAAGAATGAACTTTGTCGTTGAGGAAGAAATAAAAACAAAGGTTATGAAAGGCTTAGAAATTCAACTCTTTCTGCACTACACCTCCCAGAATTTCCACCTTCCCAAGCGCAAAGTCTGTGTAGTATACTTGTTTTGTCTTTGTATTTTTTAGAACAGCTCACCGCATCAGTGGACAGGCAACTGAAACTATTAGTCAACTATCCACTTCCCCACATAGAACTATAGGAGTTGTTTACAGCTCAAAGCTCTGTGATTTGTATCAATAAATATGTGTTATGTTTATAAGCTTTCTTGCTCAGTGGTGTCAGATTCCTGTGATATTCTGGGGTTTGGAAATACTTCAGATGCGTCTTACTTGAGTGAGTCTGGTTTGTTTTTAAACCGTTCACAAAAGTCCCTCACTAGCCTGCATTTTGCTAAGCTACACACTTTGAAAAACTAGCAGTCTTTCCCTTATCTCTTATTAAAAACTAGATAGCAGATGCTGTAGTGAGGTCTCTTATTACTAAAGTTTCATTATTAAGATTATCTAGCTTCTTTAAAAAATAAAAACTACTCTCATACATTTATTAGCATACTATGAAGTATAAAAAATAAAACTAAACTGCAGCTGTCAAAATAAGTGAACAAAATATATTTGTGATGTTATTCCTTGCCTTTTATTGTGTGTATTCACTTACTAATTCACAAGAGTTGCTAACTCACAGTTTATCTTGCAGCTGTAAATCTGAATTTGTGAGGTTTTTATTGTACTTCCATGTTCAAAGTCAGCTTTTTCCCCCACTGTAGAAAAAACATATACATTATCAATACAAACCCTTCTGTTTTTATTTTAATCTTCTTTCTCTTTTCTGCCTGTATTCCCAGCAGCAGTTACATGTTGTCATGTAACACATCTATCTCTGAAATTTTATTCACTTAAGTGGAATTAAATGTAGATCCCCATTACACTTCACATTATATTCAATTGTGCTAGTATATTGGGTTACACTTTAAAAAATGTACTGGCAAGATTCTTTCCTGTGCTGAGCAGAGCTTTGGGGAGGCAGAACCACAGACTTGGATCCAAAACAGTAATGTCCAGCAGAGAATTCCCCTGCACCAGGGGACTTTTCTGATGGGTATTAGTGTCTAGATTATGCTATCTGAGTGGTGTACAGGGCCATAAACTCTGAGCCCTAAGTTTTGGTTGTGTTACAGTTTCTATTACAGGGTTGTTGGTTATTTTGAGTGTAAAGTCAAGTCTTGTAGTCAGTATAATATGTAATGGTATTTGTTTAATCTGGGTAAAAAGGTGTTTAACAAATTCAGTATACCTGGGATTCACTGTACATGTCAGAAGGATGAAAAAGAAGAGAAATCCTATTCACACTACCTTAATGACCAAATTCAGTCCTGATGAGCAGCTTTTTCTCCATTAGCTTTCATGGAACTACACCTGCTTCTGCTAGGACTGCATTGGGCCATTATTTTGAAGTGTGTATGTGTCTTATGTGTCATATAGGGTGATGTGGTTTGGATAAAGGCTTCATTGGCATGAGATTGGGATGGCTATGTCATTCCTGGATGGTGAGGCCATGAGCATGTTGTGTTGTCATAAAACCTTTTCTAGCACACAACACTAACCTATATTAATCTCTTTAAAAGAGTTTTTGAAACATGTTGTGGCTTGGTTTTTTTGTATCATTGCATCTCTAAATCTTGGTGCCTCAATTATTACTAGTCCAATTATACTCAATTCAGGGGGAGCCAGAGAACCATTTTAAAACCAAAAACCACCTCCCAACCTTAAATGCTTTTCTGTATATTAAAATGTTATGATTTTAAAGTCCACAGCTTCTATCAGAACTAGAAGTGAGTGCTGGAATCTCCTCTTTTAAGTTTTGAAGCTCTTTTTCTACTGTTTGGAGGTGTGTGCAATATTGTTGGTCCTGTTTACAGAAGAGCTGAATGACCATCGCTCCAGCTAGTCAGTGTAAGCTGTAGGTGTTCCATGACATTGTTGTGTATCAAAAAACTATCAGAGGTTCAGGGCTGAGTCTTATCCCAAGACCTTGGTTGGTGTAATTTGGTTGGAGAAATTCCACATTTGAAGTTTCATTTAAAAATATTGAAGGTATACGAAATGTCTCACAGGTTGGAATGTTAGATAATAAATCCTGGTAGGGATGGATTCTTGATCAGAGATCCCCTTAGATAAATGTATTTATTACATAGCTCTGAAACTTCATGTGGGTCTTTAGTCTGTCAGATACGGATCATTTCCACAAATGTGATGTGTATATGATTTTATTATATAGAATAAAATGATTGAAAATATATGTGGTAGGTTCCTATATATACCTCAGTTATTGCTGACCTGATCATATTGCAGAAGGTAATATTAACATTAGTAGTCTTCCCTCTGTGTTCCATGTTGAGATATTTTTGTCATTTTAAGAAATATTTAAAGTCCTGATCCTGCAAAGGCATCCACGAGCTTAGACTCTTATGTTCGTTGGAGCCCTCTTGTAGTCATTTCTTGCAGTCATGGCCCAGCGACTGTTGTTTTGTTTTGGATTCTCATCTGTCTAAAATATATAGAAATATCATTGCCTAATCTTTGTATTTGTGTAATATTAGGGCTCAGATGATTGTTTGGTGAAAATTTGGGCTACAGATGACGGTCGTCTGCTCTCAACATTGCGAGGACACTCGGCTGAAATTTCTGACATGGCTGTTAACTATGAAAACACATTGCTGGCTGCAGGCAGCTGTGATAAGGTAGTCAGAGTATGGTGTCTTCGAACCTGTGCACCAGTTGCAGTGCTGCAGGGCCATTCAGCTTCCATTACGTCCATACAGGTAAGGGTTAACACTTGCTCCAGATTCCCAAGTGTCTTTTAAAATGGTGGGGAAGGGTGTGGAGTAGCAGTGGGAAGCAGACCTCTTTCACATCTAAGTCAGCAGTTCAGATCTGCCTCAGCTTGAGAGTGACCTAAAGTTGTTGCCATGTAACCACTTTTCTGTGGTTTGTGTAAAATCCATTGATTGGTGTAGTTCCTAGTGATCAGGTATCTCAAAGGCTGTCATCACAACTGTCACCCTTTTGGCAGTCTGCACAGAGGGCTGTAACTAAATGGACGCTCCTAGAGGTTTATTTACTTTTTCAAAAAATATCTGTTTGCTAAAAGCTTTTTATTGCAGATCACTTGCATTTGATTTGCATATATCTTAATCTGAACTTCAGGAAGCTGTGCTGGAAACTGTGGCATATGTAGACAGAGGGCAGTATAACTGCAGTGGTGTGGCACATGCAAGTGCGGATAAGGGGCAGAACTGAAATAGCATGGTCACTGTGTGCAAACTGCTCTGGTAGTACTTGCACTGTTACATCCTCCGTTACGTTACCAGCAGTTCCATTCTATAGTGGCAGCGTAGTCTGTAATAGCTGATGAAATCATGTTACATTGTTGTAGTTGGCACCATGTTTAAACCAAGTTCAAACACAGTTCCCTAATATGGGAGGAGGCACAGTGCAGACTGAGCCTTATGCTACTGGGTTATAAATGGAAACAACTAATTTACACTGATACAATTTCATGTAGGTGGATGTTGAAAGGAGCACATAAATATGAACACATAATTTGAAAACTGGAATTCATTCAGGAGTTTATTCATTAACTGTTGGATGTTTCAGAACTCTGTGTCCAAAGAGAGTCAGTTTTTTACTTCTGAGTCAATGGTTTTCATTTAAAATATTTGACTTTTTTCACCATGCTATAATGAATCATAAAATGTGTAGCTCCTTTGGAGGTTTACATACGTGTACAGAATGCAAAAACTGGTTGTAATAGCTTTCTGTGACATTCTTATACAAGTTTACCATTTCTGTAAAGAATGTGTGCTGTTTTAAATTGGTTTTATTGTTTATAAGCAGAGCTTAAGCAATTTACGAGATACTTAGTTTCAAGAGCATTAAACTTCCTATCCAGACTGTCTCCAAAGACAAACCTGTGGCCACAGGGTGACACCTTGGTGAAAAGTATCATTCCCTCTATTCTTCTCCTTCTCCCCAAAAACCAAACAAACCCCCAAAACCAACCTGCTGGGAAGTGGGAGGGTGCTCAAATTCCTGCCAGGGTGCTATCCTGGATCATACTGGATCCGGTGTCCAGTTTTCTATCAGTCTCTGCCAACGTGTGTCAGATAAATCTCACCTGCTGGAAAGGAGGAGCATTCTCTCACCTTGTTTTGTAAGAAAGGAAGGTCTAGGCTACTCTTACCTTCTCCCGACCTCCTAGCTTCTGAGTGCCTTCACTACTCAAAACATACACATGCTCCACTTCCTTTGTTTGATTTTTATGAAAGATTAAATTTTGGAGCAATGTGTGTTTAGTCTTTTTTTTACAGTCAGAGAAAGTTCATACTGTCAGTGGCAAGTAGATTCTTTTCATAAGATACCTGTATTTAAGAGGGCAGGGAAGTCAGCTGATTTAACTGCCATAACTGTATTTTTAGTTTTCTCCAGCAAGAAAAGGAGTAACCCGATACCTCACTTCTACTGGTGCTGATGGAGCAATCTGTTTCTGGCAGTGGCATGCCAATACAATTAAATTTAAGTAAGCTCATTTTGGTGTTTATAATCATTCAGTTAAAGAAGCAATTTATGTTAACTTATTTTAGAAAGTGTTGAAGCGTGTGGAACCAGAGAGGGGGCAGTGAGATGTGTGTAGAGAAAAGGTGTGCATTCTTTTTGGGGTAGATAAATGAAAAGAGAGCAGTTTCCCTTGCTGTTTATTCCTTTGCCTGGTTGACACGATGCTTTCAATGAAGAACTCAATCTGCAATTCCCCAGTGCCCGATTGCCATACTGCTCTTTGGGACAGTGTGGAGTGTGAGAAGCGGCGAGGTGGGGTAGCCACATAAGCCTTTGCAGCTATCTTAGGGGGTGTGCTTTCTCCTCGTGTGCTGGGACTTCCACGGGACTGCAAAGGATTGGTCCCTGAGTTCTTTGCTCTATGCTTCGCAAGCCATAGTTTTGTGGGATGTTTTCCTCACTTTTAGGCCCAAGGTCTGTATGTTTAGGCCCAAATTCTTCTCTAAAATGTGCAGGAATGCAAATTCCATTGACTTTAATTGGAGATGTGCACCTCTTTATACAGAATTTCATCCCTAAAAAGTATGGGCTTGATGATATGCTACAGGCTGGTGACTTGTCAGTTTCTATTTTAAGTGTTTGGCTTGTTGACTATAAACAAAGAAATTTAAAAGGGTTAAAAGACCTTTTTAACTCTTAAAAGTAGAAAGCATGAGTTACTTTTTTATTAAATATCAGAGGGGTAGCCGTGTTAGTCTGGATCTGTAAAAGCAGCAGAGTCCTGTGGCACCTTATAGACTAACAGACATATTGGAGCATGAGCTTTCATGGGTGAATACCCACTTTGTCGGAATACATGCATCCGACGAAGTGGGTATTCACCCACAAAAGCTCATGCTCCAATACGACTATTAGTCTATAAGATGCCACAGGACTCTTTGCTTTTTTATTAATCTGATTTTAAGGGTATCTAGCTGATGGCAAACTTCAAGTTACAAATTCTGTAATAAAAGAACTTAAACTGGAAACACTGACCTTAATTTTAACCACAGAGTTACTCTGATACTGCTCTTCTTAGGGGACATGAAGATAAGGTCATTAAATTAAAATTGTCATGTTATTTTCTTGCATTTAGGGATCGCCCTGTGAAATTTGCTGAGAGATCCAGGCCTGGGGTTCAGATATCTTGTTCATCTTTCAGCTCCGGTATGTATAGAAGTCAAGAAATAGCGCTTCAGAGAGAGAGAGAGAGAGAGAGTGTGTGTACATATAAAAAAAATGAAGGTTAGCTTTAAAACAATCTCTGGTCCTCTGTAGCTACTGAAAAATAATGAAGACAATATATCTGGGAATAGATTGATATTCTATAGAAGAAAGTTTGCTAATGATCTGGAGATTTTTTGGGGGGAAACAAAGTGATTTAAATTAAATATTCAGTGGCAATTTGTACATTTAAATTGGCTAATTCTTCAGTAGGAAAGATGATTAGCTTAATTTTTCCCTTATGTGGAAAGTGGGGGTGGAAATCTATAATTGGGAAGCATTACTTTTTCATATGGTCAAATCACAAAGTCCATATTTAGAAATAACACCTATTGACTTCAGAGGGAATTTTGCTTCAGCATGGTGGCTGGTAGAAAAGAAACTCCATTTCCTTTTAAATTTATCTTAATATTAAACTCTTTATTGCAGTATAATGTAAAGGAATTAATATTTAGATCCGGTCTGTGACATTGGTAGTGTTATAAAACTGTGAGTCAAACTCTAACTCATTCCTGGATAAGGGTCCAGGGTTTTCTAATTTATTTATTTAGTTATTTATTTTTATAAATAAGATTTGTTTCCAAACTGAGAAGTCATGTTGTTCACAGCCTGTATTTCCTGCCACTGTTGTGTTCATGGCTTTGTCCAACATTTTGTGGTTCAAAAGAAAACATATTTTTTTTACCTTCCTTTCCCTTTTTTAAATCTTTATACTTTTAAAGAGCATTCTATGAACTTGAAATTGGATAGAAAACAGTTTGATATTGAAAAGATCACGTGTGTTCCCTATAATAGATATCATAGGCAGAGCTGGGAGCACTGCCTACTATTATGGTAGTCTGACACTTCCCATTATAAGATCCTATTTTATTTTTCTGTTGCTTATAACTTCGCTAAATTTTAAATTTTGTGTCCTTGGGTGTTTTTAAATTTCAGCCAACATAATTAATCCGTTTCTCAGAATGAGACTGGGGAAAAATACAGTATTTTGCCCATGTAAAAAAAATTCTGGTGACTTTTTTTTGTTGAAAAGCTCTCTCATGCCCCTCCATAATTTGGAGCGCAGACTTGAAATTTAGCAGTGGTGTGGCCTCTGTGTCAGAGCTGTTCCTTTTCCTATCCCTGTGAAAATCTGCCCAAATTTGGCCAAATCTGGGGGGGAAAGTACATGATTTAGTTAATTAGACTGTGTCATCATGCAGATGCTCAAGGTGCTGAATTAAAGTTGTACAGGCCTCCTTAACTTGGGCATTTCCTAACTTTTGGGTCCTTGACTTTGCATCCTGAATAATGTTCTTTTGACATTTTTTGTGGTTAATAGTTTGTCATGTAGCATAGATGATATTGTAGATTATAAGTAACAAAACTAATCCCCAAGTGTCAGGGACTTGGTTCAATAACACTTCAGTCACAGGGCCATTTTTTGTGGTAATGTATGTTTTCTTGTCACGCTGTGTCTTTCAAGATATAAAGTCTGTTTCCCTGTTTTGATCCAGCCTTGTGGTCTGCAAGAGAGAAGATATCTTGTTGTGGTACTTAACTACAGAGTGAAACAAAATCATTTACCTGTAATTATCTTTATGTGAAATTGCTAGCCTGTTTCAGGTCCACACTAACTGTGCCTTCCCCCCCATGAAAGTTAGGATTTCAGAAATCACTAGAGCACTTTCACTGTCACAAGTCAGGCATCCCGTACTGAATAATGACTCTCTGTGTGACACTGTCATCGGAGAACAATCATTACAGGAAAATAGTTTATGCTGTCAGGCCCTGATTCAACAA
This sequence comes from Mauremys reevesii, assembly GCF_016161935.1. Lineage (NCBI taxonomy): Eukaryota > Metazoa > Chordata > Testudines > Geoemydidae > Mauremys > Mauremys reevesii. Next base: position 77,064,172 of record NC_052631.1, read on the forward strand.
GCATGTGAAGTCACTTCAATAAGAATTTGCTTAAGTCCTAAGTGTTTTACTAAATTTGGGCCTAGAGATTTGCAAACCATTCTTTGCCTTTTATTTCTGTGTATTGGTCAGGCTGATAGAACTGCGGTAGACTTGCTGTAACTGAATGCTGTATTTTGAAATGTTATCCTTGTTTGTTCAGTAACAGGTCCAGTAATTTTAACCCTTCTTTAGCAGTAAGGAGATACTTGAAGTGTAAATGGTCTCAGAAGGTGCAGATCAGGGAAACATTTAAGCCAAGATTAAATATTTATGAACAAGTTTAATTCGACTGAAAATCCTCAATTTAAAACTGTGAATTATGCTGCTCTAGCAGTAACACCATGCTCACAAAGTTTTTAGTTCCTTTAGTGGCTTTTCTTCTCACAGAAAATACTGTCTTTCTCAGGTGGCATGTTCATTGCAACAGGTAGCACTGACCATGTGATAAGAATATATTATTTGGGCTTGGAATCGCCAGAGAAAATTGCTGAGTTAGAGTCCCATACGGTAAGAGCTGAAAGAGACATCAAATCTCTTTCCATTTTTAACTCACCTTGGGTATTTAGGTTTGGTCTTGTAAATCCTGTTGGACCAATTTTCTGTCTATCTTTGGTGATGGGGGCCGTATAAGTACCTTAGTATCTGAGCACATGACAATCTTTAATGTATTTATCTTTACAACAAACATATGAGGTAGGGAAGTGCTATTGAACGAACAAACCTGCCAGGGATGTTAATACTTATCCTGCTGGGGGCTGGATTAGAAGATCTCTCGAGGTCTGTTCCAGTCCTGTTATTCTGTTCTATGATTCTATTATTCCCATCTTACAGATGGGGACCTGAGGCACAGAAAGGCAAAGTGACCTGCCCAGGGTCGCACGGGAGGTCAGTGGCAAAGCAGAAAACCAAACCTGGACCCCCTATGCTAGTGCCTCAGCTACCTGACTACACCCTCACCCCTTCATTTTATTTTTAAGTATCTGACTTTAATATTGATATAGATCAGAAACGCCTGTAATGAGAGAGAACAAGTGTTCTGGTTTTAGGGTGTGAAATCAAACAGAGCATACAAGTGTGGTTTCATTTTGAAACAAAAAGATTAATGAGAATCCTTTTTTATTTCATGTTTTAACAAAGAGCATTTTTTTGAAAAATGTTTTAAATATCAGTCTGCCTTTAACGAAGTTATGAGTCTCAGTGGCTTTTGTTATAACTAATGAATTTCTCAATTTTGATGAAGGCTGATGGAAATTGCTAAACCCAGCATTAGAACATTTCTTAATACCCGTTTGATATGGAGCCCTGGCAGTGTGCTTAGTGGTTGGACAGCGCATGTTAACATCACATGTTCTCTATATGGTTACTGCTCTTTGCTTTATAGCCTCAACCTTGCCCCTCTTAACTCTACAAACTGCTGTCAGCATGTTCCTGAAAGGATGAAACATCAGGGACTTGTTCAGGATAAATCTTCATTATTATTTTTCTTTTAATTATAGTCATCCAGTCGGAACAGAATCAAAACCATATGATTAAAATAAGCAGTCAGGAATGGTGAATAATAAGAGGCACATGGCCAACATGTTATGTGAGCAATCCATAAGCTGACTCTTGTTTGCATGAAATAATCAAAAATATGAATTGTGAACAAATTTGTAATAATGTGTCTAGCTGAACAATTCAAAAATTGTTCTAACTCCTGGTTGAAATTTGAGGAATAAATTGATCTCACATCCTGAAATAATCGATCCCAAAACACCAGCAACCGTTATGGCTTTGAACTAAAATACAGTATTCCCCAGCCTCCTTGGGAGTTGGCACTCACTGGGCCTACGTAGCTGAGAAAGGCTCTGGTCCTAGCAATGCCCCAGTTATTGTGAGTTCATAAAATATACAGGCTCCCAGCCTTGATTCCACCTAATGCTCATGGCAGTATAGCTATATCAACACATCTGGGAGTGTGTGATGTGACAAATATACATCTTTTGCAGCACACCCCCTCACAAGAATAGGTGGGAGTTTAGCAGCGAGATTGTGATTTCCTAAGCCGGTTTCCTTCCCAGGCTGCTCCAATGGCAGTACAATAACTACTACTTACTAGTGGTATAGGTCATAATGTCTAGTAATATTTGTTTCTGGAAATTTAACTCGAAATATTTTTACTTCTGTCTTCTGAAATTCTATAAGATCCAATTTGACTAGTTTAAAAAAAAACTAAAAAGACTTGCAGACTTACAAAATGCTTTCTGCTCTGTTTGTTTGTTTGTTTTTTAGGACAAAGTAGTTGCAGTTCAGTTCTGTAACAATGGTGACAGGTAAGCATGTATTCTGGGCTTTTTCCAGTATGACTTCTTGTTGTTGTTTGGAAAATTAAATACAACAACTTTTTGAGAAAGTCTTTTGTTTTATAACAGTAGTCATACTTTACACAGGGTCCTCTCATTTTAATTGACTTCTCCAAGGTTATATAGCGAGCCAGTGGCAGACCTGAGTCTGGATTCCATGTCTCCTAGTGTAACCACTGCTTCTGGGGAATTCTGCACCAAAAAATTAATTAAAAATTCTGCACACAGTATTTAAAAATTCTGCATATTTTGTCATAACAACTCAATTTAGTCATGCCAGTTTCAGTTATTTTGGTAATTTATTTCAAAATACCTGTCAGCAAGTATGTCTGCAACAATATAGACAACAAAAAAGATTCCCCCAGGAGTAGAGAGTTAAAGAAACCTCTACGACTGCCCAAGTCCCGTTTCTCTGTTATTCTTTTGTCAGGTGCCTCTGTCTGGGTGTGTCACGTGCCAGTGGGGCACATCTTAGGGGAAAACTCTGTGCCTCCAGTCTTTTAGTCAATTCTCATTTTTTCACCCTGCTGTCATAGGATTACTATATTTCAAGTTCCCAAATAATGGAAGCTGCCTGGGGGAAGGGGAGTTGGAGGAGGGATATGTTTTGGGGATGCTGGAGGGTGTATTTGGGGGTGCAGGAGGGGTCTGTGTACTGGGAGAGGATATTTGGGGGATGCTGGAGGGGGCTGCGTGGGGCTCCCCAGACCAGAAGCCTGCGCACGCACACATCCCTCCTGAGCTCACCTGAAGGCTCCGCTCTGCATAGCTTCATTACTGTCCTGCCAGGGGAAATGGTGCAGCCCTGCCCTTCCTCACTCTTTGCCAGAGCTGGGTCTCCGAGGCCCACTCCCGTCCCCGGGCAGATGAGGATCAAGCCTGGCAGCCAGAGCGTGCAGAGCCGCAGGGCTCCATTCCTGCGAGGCCAGGTGCTCCGCTCACTGCAAGCTGGGGAGCCTGGCTCTCCTGGGTCCAGTGGCCCCTAGTAGTGGCCAGCAGTTATGCATCACCGATTCTGTGGGGAAAAATTAAATTCTGTGCAGAATATTATTTCTGTGCAAATTCTGCATTGCGCGGTGGCACGGAATTCCCTCAGGAGTAAACCACTAAAAATAGTAAGTTCTTTTTTTTTATGGTTTTAGAAAAAACAAATCAGGTGCTCAGTTCCATATCCTTATTTCTGTTTAGTAGACTTGTACTCCACAAGTAGCGTTATTGAGTACAGTGGGATTACATAAAACAATAAGAATGGGCATGCTGGGTCAGAACAACAGTCTATCTAGTGCAGTATCCTGTCTTCTGACAGTGGCTGGTTCCAGATGCTTCAGAAGGAATGAACAGAACTGGGCAATTATCAAATGATCCATCCCCTGTCATCCAGTTCCAGCTTTTGGCAGTCTGAAGTTTAGGGATACCCAGAAGAATGGATTGTGTCCCTGAGCAGCTTGGCTAATAGACATTAATGGACCTATCCTTCATGAACTTATCCATTTCTCTCTCTCTCTTTTTTTTTTTTTTTTTTAAAAACCCAGTTGAACTTTTGGCCTTCACCACATCCCCTGGCAAATAATTCCACAGCTTGACTGTGCATTGTGTGAAGAAATGTTTCCTTACGTTTGTTTTAAACCTACTGCCTGTTAATTTCATTGGGTGACGCCTGGTTCTTGTATTTTGTGAAGGGGTAAATAACACTTCTCTGTTCACTTTCTCCACATCATGCATGATTTTATAAATCTCTATCACATCCCCTCCACCCCCCGGAGTCATCTCTTTTCTAAGATGAACATCATACTCATGGAACGTGGTACTATTCCACGTGACTAAGGGTATTGGAATCTGGCCATAAATGAAAGATTAACAAAAATGGTAGAATTATCATGGATACACAGGTTACCCAGCAAGTACACTTGACATCATGCTTTAGAGGATTGTGATGCTGCAAAGTGCTTAGCACCCTCAGTCTTCGTTGAGTTTAACAGGAATTGAGGATTCTAAGCATCTCATGGGAGGTGTTCCATGCCTTATAGGATTAGGTTCACATTGAGTGACAGGTCTGTATTTTTTTAATTCTAGTAGGACCAACTGTGCCAGTAAGCCTAGGTTTCTGTACATCTCCTAACATTAATAACTTTTCAGCTGGAAATTGCATCAGGTTAAAACATGGCATCTAGATTGTCAGCTCTGTGGCTTTAGTCACATTAGAGCAAGTTTTTAAAAATATGCAAGTTGTGAGGGTTTTGTTTGCTTTAGTGCAGACTAATACCCTTAGAGCAGTGGTTCTTAACCTGGGGGTGCGAGATGCCCTTTCTGGGAGTGCGAGACATGTCAGTTTTTTTAGACGGTAAATCATCAAAAACACAAATTAAGTTCAGGCACGTCAGTTCAACTACTTTGTTTCCTCAAACCTTTGTATTTATTAACATTATACATTTTTTTAACAATTACTGTAATATACAAACAAAACATATATCTAGGTTTAAAGAACTGACCTACTTCAATGATTTTTTATAAGAGGTGCGAGAACATGTTTTGCAAACCAAAGAGGTGCAGGCTGCAGTAAAAGTTAAGAACCACTGCCTTAGAGCAACAAGGTTTCTTACAGAAAGCAGGATCAGTGCTTCCTGGAACTCCAGAGAGCACAAGGAGAGTGGTTACTGTACCACTCTTGCAATGGTCAGCCAGCTTTGCTGGCTATTTCAGAAGAGGTGAGGTCATGACCACAGCCCCTATTTGGAGAAGCTACCACTGGCATTTGTGCTTTGTTAATGTAGTTCTTGAATTCAGATGAGCTGTATTTTTCCCATTTCCTACATTGAGACACAAAAGAGGAGGCTACTTGTGTCCTCTTCCCCCACTATTCATTGCACAATCCTCCCTTTGCATTTAGGCACAATGCAAAATTCTTTGATTTCAAAAGAAATGTGCTTGGATCAACATCCTAGTGATGCAATCAACAGTGCAGCTGGCCAAAAGAACCCATGAACCCAATGTGATACTGAATGAAAAGGCAGTTTTATTTCCCCTTTTTTCCCTTTGTTTGTTTTTTAAAGGTGGTGTGGGAAGGCAATTAATTTAATTTAGACTCTATTTTTTTCTTAATTTCCTTGCTTTTGTTAAATATGAAATGCTAAATTAAGAGCTAAGGCTCCCTTTTTGTCCTGACCCCATCATATACTGATTTCACTTCTGTAAGAGAGATATTGGGATTAAGAGGGCTATTTTATTTTTGTATCTGATTTAATAGAAAAATATGCCCCCATTGCATAGGCTTCTTGGGGGCATTTCCATTACTGTTGTTTTTTTGTAAGTGAATAGTTGGCATATTTTAAAACGCTTTCCAAACGGATAAAACTGCTGATATGCTACTGCAAGACAACAGCAACCGCTACTATCTGACCTAATTCCTTGACGTCTGATTTCTTCTGTCAGGCCTATCTTGGGCAATGGCTTGAGTAAGCAAATAGTCCTTTCCCATGCCCTGAAGTTCAGCAAAACAGAGTTCTGAAAACCATGCAAGAAAAGCACGTTTTTAGTTACAAACATGCTGCCTCCCGTCCCCATGTATTCAGATGTACATGCTGTTCAATGAAGCATCTTAGCTGATCTCAACTTTTGGAAGGTTCTGTAGGGAAAGATGTACTGTGTAGGGGTAGCCAGGAAATTCTCCATCCCCCATGTTTTTGGCTTTGGGATTTGTGTTGGTTTGTATGTAAAGGACAAAGCAGAGGACCACGCTCCAAGAGGAGTGGGAGATGCAGTTTATCTTCATGTACAAATGTCAGATTACATCTGTTTGTAAAATAGATAACAATTCATTTAAAACAAAAGCATATTTCATCCCTCCCATTTCAGATATATTGAAACTTACCTAAAAGCAGCTCTCAGTTAATTGTTCTCCTTGTAATCAGCAGCAGAGAGCACTACAGTCCAATTTTCACAAGAATACAGATGCTCCATGTATTGCTTAGTATTCTCTCCACATTTTTTTGGTCATTTATGTACACTTTTTTCCCCAAGTGTCATTGTGTGGAGGAACCATATTAATAGAGTTTAATATTGTGTAGCAGTCTTAATATTTCCTAAGCTGAAATACCTCTTATGTGTCTGGCATGAATTATTATGAACGCCGGTACAGACTTTTAGTAAGAATATTACCCTGTGTACTCTATTGTGGATCCATATTACAATAAGTAAAGTAGTTAATATATGTATGCAGCATCTGCTCTCTAAACCCCCAGCCTTCTACTGGCTCCACTTTTGTAGGATCAGGTTTTAAAACCTTAATATCCTGGCTGTCATTCCTTTGGTATGTTTTATTCACATTTGTTTGCTGTCCTCTGACAACGTCGCTGGCACTCTGCAGAAAACTAATATATATGCTGTCCCTACCTGCAAGACCTTTTGAACTAGAAGATAAACACTGGAGGAAAGTTAGAGAATAAAACCAAAAGGCCCATGGTAGAATTTTCAAAAGTTCCTAAGGCTAGCTCTGCACTACAAATCTTTGCTGGCACACCTCTGTCTGTCAGGGGTGTGAAGAGGTGTGATTTCTGACCAACGTAGCTGTACCAGCAAAAGCTCCTACTGTAGTTTATACTGGCAGAACTGTGCCCTTTTTGCCAGTATAAGCTATGTAGACTGTAGGAGTGCTTTGCTTATGTAGTGCGCTGGTATAGTTATACTAGGAAAGTGCTCCTAAGTGATGTAGGTGTAAAAGTCTCATTGAAAGTCCTAAGTCACTTAGACACTTGAAAATTACCCACTCAGCCTATTATATTGATGCTTTTAATTCCACAACCCCCTGTTTAGATTACAGGAGTAATGAAAAGTCCTTGAAAGAAAATAAAGTCAAAATAAAGGAAGAACCTAGCATAAGTGTATTTATAGGTGGTTTTTCCCTTCTTTCTCCATTACAGTAAAAATTAAACTTAAAAAAAAAAGAACCTATCACTTATTAAAATTCTGTAGGCTTGCATTTTTACACGGAAAGCTTCAGGTGATTTTTTTTTTTCCGTAAGAGTAAAAAATGTTGCTGGGCATCCTTGAATTAAATGTACAATACTTGGGGAATTTCTCTATGACAAGAAAAACTAAATATTGTTTCATTGATGACCATGACAGTTTTATGTAGGTGAGTGTCATTTTATTAAATATTTAACATTTTAACCTAAAATAGTTTGAAAAATAAAGCTATGTACATTCATCTTCACAAACAGGACTATTCTTTTGCAGATTTGGGCATAATCTGTACAAATGTTAATACAGTATCATTTATAGTAGAACCTGGCCATATATTTTCTTTTCTGCTGCCGTTATAAACTGTTTCAAGGGATGCTCTGGTCTCATTAAAAAGAGAAAGTGCAGCTTATACGAAATACAACATTGAATTCGCTCCAAGGCCATCTGCTAGCTGTAACTGTAATTAATCTTGTGTACAATATCTAATAGAAAAAATATAAACTCATTGTTTTCTCATTACACTCTGGAACAGAGATGTACAAGCAAAATATAAAGAAAGATTAAATATTCTCTGGCTTTGATGCTGACAAATTACGTGACTTATTTTTTCCACATTTGTCTACAGTTTAAGATTTGTCAGTGGGAGCAGAGATGGAACCGCAAGAATATGGCAATACCAGCAGCAGGAATGGAAGAGTATAGTCCTGGATATGGCTACTAAAATGACAGGGTAAAAGAAAACAAAACACTAATTTATATTGTGCCATCATCTATGTGTAAGAACAAAACCTTTCCAGCAACTAATTTGAAAAATGTTGTATTTTATATTTTGAATTAATCTCAGTGCACGTAGTTTGATGTGTATTGAAAGGGCTCTGTCCTTGTCCATTAAATGACACAATTCTTTTGAACATTTTAATTAACCTTGAAATTAATCTGTGTTAACATATCTACTCAGCAGTTTCATCGCTCTCATGGATGGCACATTCTTCCTATTTTACATAAGAAACTAGAATGTTGACTAGTCTCTCTCTCTTGTAAAGAAGCTGTAGTCAAGGGGTGGGCACACTTTTTGGCCCGAGGGCCATATTGGCTTTACAAAACTGCATGGAGGGTTGGGCAGGAGCGCGCAACCCTGCTGCCCAGAGCGCTGCCCGCACGGCGATGTGGCTGGGGGGGGGGGGGGCAGCATGGGAGGGGCCGGGGGCTAGCCTCCCCAGCCGGGAGCTCAAGGACCGGGCAGGACGGTCTGGCCCGTGGGCTGTAGTTTGCCTACCTCTGCTGTAGTGGAACCTTACTTGTGTGCAGTTTGAGCTGCACATTTTATAAGACACAAAAGAAGTGTGGTCTCTCCCACCTATCAGTGAAGATTCAATTGTAGTTGCTGTAGTGTGGCCTTAAATTCCAAAGATTTCTTTATTTTTTACAAAATATGCCATATTATATTTATTATATACTATGACGTATTATAATAAACATTAAAACTAAACTAAGAATTGACAAAAATAAACAAAGTACATCCTGTGATTCATATGAATTCAATAATTTTCCATGGATCACCCCATCATTAATGTATAGTGAAGATTTCCTGCAATTACAGTTAGAATGCTAGTGAATTAATGTTTTCAGTAAAAGGGTGTGAGGTCATTCTGAAAATCATCTTATATAGTTGAAAACAAAGGGCAGAGAGCAGAAAAATGCTGAAAAGGTCTGAACTTAGTTGTTTTTTTTCCATATTATGTCCCTTTTAAAATATATTTTGGGATTTCTTATTGCTTCATCTAATATGGTTATAAGACTTTTATCTGAATGTTTTCGTAGTTTCTTAACATTTTTTTTTTCCTGTTGGAGATGCAACATGATGTAAGATTTGATATGCTGGTTGGGTTTTTAATTTTTTAGGGTGGTTTTTTTGCATGTTCTTCAAATGACTTCAATAAGGCCCGGTATTAGAACAAACACAGGCATAGAAAATAGAAATGGAAAAGACCTGCTGCACAGTTCTGTCCATTTCCCTCTGCTGTTGCAGAAAATAGATATGTATCTCAAAAGGTACACGTGTAGCACCAAACATCTTTAAGGTGGCCATCTAACTGTAATTTAGATTTATTTAACCAGTAGGTACTTCTGATGGAGTTTACTATAGCACGTAACAGCGGTGGGTGGTGGGGTTTTTTGGTATTTTTTTTAAAGTGCCTACTGGAAAAAGGGGAAAATGATTGATCTGTTACACAGAACAGGAAGTGAAACTACTTCTGCTTTTCAAAGAGAGTGAAAATCTTTCAATATGAACCAACTTTTCCACAGTTTAATAAATATGTTTATGAATTCCAAATATTTATAAATTGCATGGATGTGCACGCATCTCTCAAATCTCCACAGTTTCAAAACAAATATTTATTTTAAGACTAAGGAGAGAGAAATTCTTCCTACCTCAATTGTAAGCTCCTTGGGGCAAGGTCTGTCATTCATTATATGTTTGAACAGCACCTAACACAATGGAGCTGAAGCTGGTTGCAGCCTGTAAGTGCTGCTGCAATGTAAATGTTTAATAATAGTAAGAGCAGCTTTACTCAAATAGAGAAGTGAAGGATTAAGGTTAATGTCAAATATATTTAATATTTCCTGTATCCTGCTTCCACTACAACAAAATATTCTAGAATTGCATGAACCATTATTTATTTTCAAACTCAATCAAACTTCACTGTCCTGTAATACCCAATAGTATACAGCAGGGATCAGCAACCTTTGGCATGCGGCCCGTCAGGGAGATCTGCTGGCAGGCCGGGACGGTTTGTTTACCTACAGTGTCTGCAGGTTCGGCCAATCGCAGCTCTCATTGGCTGCGGTTCACTGTTCTAGGCCAATGGGGGCTGCGGGAAGTGGTGGCCAGCACATCCCTCGGCCCACACCCTGATGGGCCACATGCCAAAGGTTGCCAATCCCTGGTGTACAATATAGTGGTGACAGCCAATCTCCCACTAATGTCCAATTGAATTGCTACTGAGAGGTTTTGCTATAGTTACTGAGGTATGATTTGTACTTTTCAATTATGAATTTCCACAGTAACAGCTTGGTATCTGGGGAGGACAAAGTAACTAAACTGAAGGTTACTATGGTGGCTTGGGATCGATATGATACCACTGTCATCACTGCGGTCAACAACTTCCTTTTGAAAGTATGGAACTCGACCACGGGACAGCTTCTTCATAGTTTATCTGTGAGTAAAAATCCAGTGTATATTTCAAAATTCTGTACTTCTTGACCAGAACAAGATTAAGGGGTGGAGTCTGCCATCCTTCCAGGCACTAAGTAATGTCTTACTTCTGAAGTAAGTCAGCTGTATACTTCTCCTGAATCCTGGTTTAAGGAGTGTGTATTATGGAGAGAGAGGAAATTATCACGGTGCTGCTGTTCTCCAGCAATTGCTGGCTGACATAAGGGCCTCTTAGGGTCATAGCCAGCTTGTATTAAAGTAGCTCCAAGATCAGGGAGCTGCAACTGTCCTCTTTGTTGGCCTTCACTTTACCTTTGCCCAGCTGGGAATCTGGGCTATAAGATAGTGAATTTTACTAAATGGAGCTAAAAGTCCTCAGAACAGTGACTGAAGAGTGATACAGTTCTAATCTGATACGCTTACATATCACTGACCTCAAAATAAATATTTAGTTGCACATTGAGCTGTTATATAGAAACATTACTTTCCTTTCCTACTTTGCTTTCATCACAGGGTCATGATGATGAAGTTTTTGTTCTTGAAGCACATCCATTTGACCAAAGGATCATGCTTTCTGCAGGTCATGATGGGAACATTTTTGTTTGGGACCTTGACAAAGGAACAAAAATTCGCAATTACTTTAACATGGTAAAAATATTTTCACACTTGTATGAAACTGGGCTTTAGGAAGGAAGGATTTTAAGAATTACTTTAAGAATAATTCCAAGTCATTTGGTAATCTATCATGTTTACATCTCTGAAAGTCAATGGAATGTTTTTGACCAACTTTTTCACAATGGAGCTTAAGGGTGTTGGTATTAAGTTTTGACATTAAGGTTTAGGAAAGATGGGACACTAATTTAAAACTGAACTGAGAATTGTAAATGTTAAAAAAAAAAAAAAAAAAAAAAAAGCTAAATGGGAAGGGGGGAATTAGTGAAATTCCATTTAATTGGTGTGAGATGGATCTTACATTAAATTGGGGCCTATAAACAGAATATGTGTGCAGTTATATAATGATATTTGAAGACTCTGAAGCAGGGCAGATTAATTCGTCATATTGAAGCTAGTGTAGAAAATAAATGATTTTAAATGGGTATGCTGTGTTTGTATGTTACAGATTGAAGGCCAAGGCCATGGTGCTGTTTTTGATTGCAAATTCTCACCAGATGGACAGCATTTTGCCTGCACAGACTCACATGGGCATCTGCTATTATTTGGGTTTGGATGCAATAAATATTATGAAAAGGTGGGTTGACTGAATCTTAGACTTTTCTGCATTTTGGGCTGGTTTTGTTTGGGAAGTGTTGTTTATGGTACTTCTCTCATGACGCGCTCTAAATGGTACTTGAATTATGTGTCAGTCACTGGTTATCTAAATCAAAATCTGCACGTGTTTAAATATCCCACACTAAATTTTCTTTTGGTAGTGGGAATAGAGGATGTTTGGCAAACCTGGAGAGAATGATGCAAGCCTGCACTACATGTTGTTGTTAACTTAACGTGTCAAGGAAAAGTGTCACTTTGTGAAAAAGCATTCAGAACACCAAGGAAGGTCTGTAGGCATCTTAAGGAAGAGAGAAGGGTTTTATTTGATCAAAATGTGTCACTTCTATTCTTTTAAATTTTACACAAGTTCTTTTCTCCAACGTAGGTGGTCAGTTGGTGTCATGTTCTGTGAGATCCAATAAAATCCTTTCTTCCATGTTGAAACTGAACAGAAAATTGACTATATAGTTATTGTTCAGTGATGCCTCTTTCTACATCAAAGAAAGTGATGAGATTAACTCGTATATAGTAAATGCTCCAGATTTCTTTTCTTAGACCTCTGAAAATTAGGAAATAGTGGTACAGGCAATCCTGAAATTTAACCTTAACTCTGCCCTCTGGAGCTGGTAGTTGCTACTGGGAATAGTTCAGTAGGATGGAGCCAGAAGTATACATGAAAAACAACACAAACAATGGCACATTCTTGTAGTCATGTTCCAAGTAGGTATTGTGGCATTTATCTGCATGCACTTTGGTTGCATTCACTATGCTATGTACCTGTATTGAATGGAGCAGAGATCAATTGGAGCAGGTTGGAAGAGCTGTCACTGTGTTAGGAGGAAAGGTGCATGTGTACCTTGAGAGATCAAGTGTGCCTGATTTCATTGAGTTCTGTAGTTTGTGTCGGTAGCAGTGCACAGGGCTCTTCTTGCCAGGGGGATTGTCAGCCATTTGGTGGCATATGTGATTTTGGTCTCCACAGCTTAGTGAGGGATACATGAAGGCAATGTCTCAGACGTAATCCTCAGGGCAAGGGTAAAGTAGTCTGGGGTGGACTGTGTGGAGTTAGGCTCAATGTTTGAATATAGGCCAGGTGTTGGTAACTCCTCTTTGCTAAACCCATCCTAAACTCAAGTTTTGTCTAAAGAAAAAGAAGATGTTAGACTTTGTCCTACAGTGCTTTTGTATTAATTTACCTGAAATAAATGGACCCAAAGAGACAAAGGTGTTAACATGGCCATGAACTGTCCAACATATGAGAGTGTTAAACAGGGTTTGGTATACAGAGGCCTCAGCCTGCTTAGTACAGGGGTTCTCAAACTGGGGGTCGTGACCCCTCAGGGGGTTGCAAGGTGGTTACATGGGGGTCGTGGGCTTTCAGTTTTGTGGGACTGACAGCCCTGAGCCCCCATTAAATTAAATGACCCCCAGTTTTAATTTATATGGGGGGGGGGATCACACTCAGAGGCTTGCTGTGTGAAAAGGGTCACCAATACAAAAAGTTTGAAAACCACTGGCTGAGTACCATGGCATATGTATAATTAAAAATCCTTTTAAACCTTTTATTAAAGATACAAAAAAGGGAAAACAGAGCTTTTTACATGTGAAGTACTAGTAGGATCATTCCAAATTCAAGGTCCATTTTGGTCAATTTTGTGGTCACAGGATTTTTAAAATGGTAAATTGCATGATTTCAGCAATTTAAATCTGAAATTTCATGGTGGTGTAATTGTAGGGGGTCCTGACAGAAAAAGGAGTGTGTGGGAGGTGCAAGGTTATTTTAGGGGGTTTGCAGTACTGCTATCCTTACTTCTGCGCTGTCGCTGGCAATGGCGCTGCCTTTGGAGCTGGCCAACTGGAGAGCGGCAGCTGTGGTAGCCCAGCTCTGAAGGCAGAGCCGCCATCAGCACCAGCGCAGAAATAAGGATGGCGCAGAAGTAAGGATGCCATGGTATGGTATCGCCACCCTTGCTTCTGCGTTGCTGCCTGCAGAGCTGGGCCGTTAGTCAGCAGTTGCCACTCTCCGACCCTCCAGCTCTGAAGGCAGCCGCGCAGAAGTAATGGTGCAATGGTATGGTATTGCCACCCTTACTTGTGCACGGCTGCTGGCGGGGCGCTGCCTTCAGAGCTGGGTGCCCGGCCAACAGCTGCTGCTCTCCGGCTGCCCAGCTCTGAAGGCAGCACGGAAGTAAGGGTGGCAATACTGTGACCTAAGTTCCCTGTAAACCGCACGGCTGCGCAGCAGCCTATTTAGCGCTGTGCAGGCACTCAGGGAACCCGCCCAGAGACCTGCCACAGCCGGGGAGGGGGCACCTCTCCCCTGCCCCAACCTAGCCTGGCCAGGGTGCCCCTCCCCCAACTCTGCTGTGTCCCAGACCTGCTGTGGCCCGGGTGCTCCTACACCAGCCTGAACCCAGCTGGGGTGGCCCGGACCCACCATGGCCAGGGCACCCCTACCTGCCCCAATTCTGCCACAGCCCGAACCTGCCATGGCCCCAATTCTGGCACGGCCTGGGGCACCCCTGCCCTGGCCCAGACCTGCTACGGTGCTCCTCCCCTGGTCCATACTCAGCTCTGGCCTGGACCTGCCGGGGGAGGGGTGCCTATCCTGCAGCCCCAACCCCAGAGCTGCCGTGGCCGGGAGAGGTGCCTCTCCCTGCCCCCCAGCCCAGGTGCTGCTGCGGGAAGAGAGCTCTCTCCCTGCCATAGCCCCGGAGCACCCTCCTGCACCCCAATCCCCTCATCCCCGCCCCAGAGCCTGCACCCCCTGCACCCCAACCCTCTGCCCCTGCCCTGAGCCCTGTCCCACGCTCCAAACCCCTCGGCCCCACCCCCATCACATTAATTTTGTTATGTGCAGCAATATGAAGGTGATGTGTCACACGTCACCTCCATATTGGTGAACATAACAAAATTCATTCCACACATGGGTTGGAAAAATTAGAGGGAACACTGCCCAGTACCCCCATATTTTCCATCACTGCTCAGATGCCTCTCTGCTGCTTTTACACTGCTCTGACTCCTCTAATGTTTTCTTCATCATACCCATTTCTGACCACCCCCTGCACCTGTTCCTCCAAGGCCTCTCTACATATCCACCTGCTCCTCCCTCTGCCTTGCTGCTCAGTCCATGGCCCTGGCAAACTAGGAAGGGCTGTGGGGAGAGATGAGGACATGGCTACGAGGAGTGACATGCAAGTTTTTGAGGCAGGAAGGGACGGGAGGAGCCCCTTTCACTGCTGGAGGCAGCATCCAGAAGGTGGTGAGTTCTGGATTCCTTCCCCCTTATTGGTGAGCCTTGGCGCCTGCTCCTTTAACCTAGTTGAGCAGTCACAGGGAGTTAGGGAGGGAGGGCACAGATGGCTCCAGTTCCCTTCCTCCAAAGTATGTCACTAAAGAAGATGAATTCCAGCTTCCCCTCCTTATTGTTTCTGCTCAGTCAGTGCTTCTGAGCTCTCAGAAGGGAAAGGTCCTATTGAGGATGATCCTTTATTCATGGAGGGATCATAGAAAAGCTACTCTTTTGGGAACCCTAGTTATTTGTCAAAGCTCTAACCATTGAACTAGATTTTCAAAAACATAGTGTTTGGATGTTCCCTTACGCCAGTGTTTCCCAAACTTGGGACGCCGCTTGTGTAGGGAAAGCCCCGGCGGGCCGGGCCAGTTTGTTTACCTGCCGCATCTGCAGGTTTGGCCGATGGCGGCTCCCACTGGCTGCGGTTCGCCACTTCAGGCCAATGGGAGCTGCTGGGAGTGGCAGCCAGTACGTCCCTTGGACCATGCCGCTTCCAGCAGCTCCCATTGGCCTGGAGCATGCTCGGCCTGCCAGGGCTTTCCCTACACAAGCAGCATCCCAAATTTGGGAAAGACTACCTTATGCTAATAAGGGTCATTATCGAGGTGTGCTGGCTCCCCAGTAGCCGTGTAAGAGCACAGCACTAAGGGATCAAGATTGGCAAAGGGCATTCCCCACACCACCTCCCGTTCCCCACACCTTGTGCACTGCTCTAACACAGCCCTGCATTCCCCCACTCTGCTCTGATCCCCCTCTATTCCTTAGCTCTGCACCAAAATAGTTATAAGAATCAGAAAATCTTATGAGCAACTTTTATTTGATCCCACGTAGTCCCATTGTTCAGAAGGTTGAGACAGGAGTGCATTATCCTAACTGCTTACTAGAGTCATTCATCTTTCCTCTGTTTAATTAACACAAATTTCCTTGACAACGCTTCTACAGTAGAATCAGTGTCTCCTTGTGGATTTTAGAGCTCTGTAAAGTAGATATATTCATCTCAGTGACAAACTTCCAAAAAGAGCCTTTGCAGAATGCAGGCAAAGAGCAAGGAACGTGTACAGGGCACACTTAGGGTTTGCCCTTGTGGTACATGAGTGTAGCTCAGGTTCAGTGACCATAGGATGTCACCTCCCAGCATTTGTAATAACTGTCTGGAAGCCCTCTGGCTTTGCCAGGGACCATGGTCTGGTTTTGTTCTCTTTGGCATGTCAGTTTCACTCATGCTGACCTGGAGTTTTAAACTTTACCCTCAATAGCTTTTGAAATGTGCTTCTCCAAAGGGGCAGTGGGTCCAAGCACTAGATAAATTCCTAAGGGCGATACCAGTTTGGAGAGGATCAGAGCTGTAGTTTGAGTCTGAGACCCATGTGTGGGCAAAAGGAGTTAGAACCACCAGGTGATTTTTGTAAACACCACCATTTTGGGGGGCTGTATCTTAGGAACCCTTTGCACACATGAGCCTGAATTTGGACCCCACACTCATGAGATACATGTCAGCATGT
The DNA here is from genome assembly GCF_016161935.1 of Mauremys reevesii. Taxonomy (NCBI): domain Eukaryota; kingdom Metazoa; phylum Chordata; order Testudines; family Geoemydidae; genus Mauremys; species Mauremys reevesii. The sequence continues at coordinate 77,080,777 of NC_052631.1, forward strand.
GGATTTAAAGACATTCTGAGTCAGCATGTGGATTTTTAGTGCACTTAAAATAGTTGCCTTTTAAACAGTGACTCTGAACCTTAAATAGAGCAGAACTGCTGCTCGGCCATAATAAAAATGAAATGAGGCCTTTTCAGATACATTCTAGGATATGAGTAGTGGTGGGACCAGTAGTGGTTTTGGCTTTGGGTTTTTTTTTGTAGCCTATAATACAATTATGTTTAGTTTACAGGAAATGTGAAACTTGGTCTTCTGAGCTTCTGTTGGCACCTGGCTACCTCATTCTCACTCTCTTCCCCATCTACTTACATGTTTAATTTTTGTTATTTCTCCATTTGCTCTTCATTATGGCGAGTGGAGGACTGCACACTTACTTCCAGAATCCACCAATGTCATTCTTTAAGCTGTCCAAGGAGAATCATTAGAAAGGGCTACAAGGCAGTCTTCCTGCCTCGCTTGGCATATCCTGCTGCTGAAGTTTGATCCATGGTGTCAGAATTTTTCAAGCCTTGGGTATAGAACGCATTTGTGTTCTTCATCATGTAATTGGCTCTGCAGATCCCCCAGTGTCGGAGTTGTGTTCTGTGGGTGCAGAAACCGTTCCAAAGCAGACTGCTGTTAGTGGACACTCACCTATTACTAAATTGTCCTTCATGTAGATTCCAGATCAGATGTTCTTCCATACGGATTATCGACCACTGATCCGTGATGCTAATAACTATGTGCTGGATGAACAGACCCAACAGGCTCCACATCTCATGCCTCCTCCATTCCTGGTGGATGTGGATGGAAATCCACATCCCACAAGATACCAACGTCTTGTACCAGGACGTGAAAATTGTAAGGATGAACAACTTATTCCTCAACTGGGATATGTGGCTAATGGTATGTTATCTAAAATTCGTATTTAACAGACTTATTGAAAAGTATATGAATGCTAATTAACTAGGGCAGCACTAGAGGGAATGATCTATTATCACTCTTCTTCAGCTAGACAGTGATCTTCAGCCCAACGTTAATATGTGGGGGATGAATTACAGCATGAATGAAGCAATGTAAGTGTACGGATTGGCCTGTCTTAAAATCAGAGACAGGATTTGAGTTATTGTAGAGAATCTGTAGCACTCAAACATTAGTGAGCCTTATTCTGTATAGTCAATGAATCCATTAATTTCAGTGGGGCTGTATGCCAGGCTGGCAGAATAGGGCTCTGTATTTTTTTAATACAGTAGTCATAAAGTAAAGTAATCTTTGAAAAGGAAGAGGGTTTTTGGTTTTGGAATCAAATTTGTTCTTTGTAATATAAACTTTGCTACAGGAAGATCTCTGTAAAAAATCTGACCGTTAATACTAAGTGAAACATTAGTACAGTATTTGTTTTCTCTACTGCTAAATGTGGCTTTAGGCTTAATACTTGCAATGGGTGGGGAGAATCTCTTTTTAATTTTGGACTCTGCGTAGATAAGTAGTTCCCTATATGGCAAGAGAAATTTGGGTAGCAAATAACAAGGTATAAGAACCAGATTGCAAGAAGACTTATCTTGGATCTTTTATGAGTATATGCTTTCATACAAACTGATAGACTTTGGCTCTTGCTGCAATTCATATGAATGATAAAAATAGTTTTTAAAATCTGTAGCATGAGTAGAATGAGAAACCACTAGAGCTGAACTTAATGGGAAAGTATTCAGAGGAACTAGGTATCTCATGGAAATCTTTGTAGTCTACCACCTTGTTGAAATAGTTGGCAAGCAATGTATTTTACAATAGAAAAGTCAACTTGGCTCTATACAAATAAAATGCAAAATTATATAATGTATGTGAATGGAAGGCACTTGGTGCAGAGTTTGTGTGTGTTTGGGTTGTTAGTAAAACTGGTGTTTTTGTTCTCACTAAGGTGATGGTGAAGTGATTGAACAGGTGATTGGGCAGCAAACCAATGACCACGATGAGAGTATTCTGGATGGAATGATTAGGGAGCTGCAGAGAGTACAAGATCTGAGGAGACTGAATGAAGGAGAAGCTATCCCCAACCCTCCATACAGTAGATCACACTCTATTAATGGTGGTAAGTTTTCCCCCCTTGTCTTGTTTACTCATTTAGTCAGACTGCTAGGAAGGCACTCTGAACTACTGTGACCAGGTGCCTGGACTGGCTGCACTGAGAATGCCAGTGCTTTTGCAAATTTGACCCAATAGTTTCAGCTGAGGAAATGTTTTTCAGGGCCAACTTCAGAAAAGCATGTGTGTTTGCCTATGTCCATCCAGATTCAGATCTTCTCTCTGTCTGATTCAGAGGATTGATTTCAATCCACATTGCCTATCTCACAGATGTGTGTGTTAATCACCAGGCTATAGAGGCATTCTCTCTCTCTCTCTCTCTCTCAGCTGAGTGAATATTTATGCAAAGTGGAACAGCTTCAGCCAGAGAGATTCAGAGCAGAACAGCCTATAGCCTGGTGGTTAGGATGGTTACAAAGAAGGAGAGAGATGTGAATTCAGATCCCTGCTTCAGACTGGGGATTCAAATATGAGTCTCCCAATCCCAGACAAGTGCATTAACCGCTGGCTAAAGGTTATCAAGGGACACCACACACACTCCCTCACAGTCTGTTCCCCCTCCACCTCCTGAAAATGGACTTTTCTGTTTTTTGACAAATGCCTAACATTTACAGACTATTTTCTCTGTTTTTTCAGTTTGCTGATTTGAACCAAAATACCATTTATTCGCCCAGTTCTACCATAATTATGTCTTGTGTGTGCTTTCTTTCCCCATTCATTTAAGCCAGAGGGTCTCAACCTTCATTGCACCATGACCCCCCCCTTCTGACTTACAAAAATTACTACATAACCCCAGGTGGGCGGGCTGAAGCCCACGGCTTTGGCCCCAGGGGGTGGGGGGCGGGCTTTGGTGCTGGGCCCCAGCAAGTCTAACTCCAGCCCAGGCAACCCCATTAAAATGGGGTTGTGACCCACAGTTTGAGAATCACCGATTTAAGCATTAGTAACCCATCTGGAGGTCTTTGGAGCTCAGGTGATGACTTAGTAGAAGAACTGAGAGTGTGAGGTACAAATGAGAGCACTTGATGATCTAGCTGGGCAGTGCCTGATGGCTTAAGATAATTAGACCATAATTCTCTTACAAACTTTTTTAAATATAAACTTTTACTATATTATCTTATTATCATTTATTTGCTGCAGGGATGATGCTTTCTAACTTTTCATATCTTAATGTCACCACAACAGTGTATAATTAATAAGTAGACAAAGTTATTAGAGTACAGTGCTGCGAAAGGCTAATGCTGTCTTGCTGCTGCCTATATACATCAGTGTTCATAAAATAAAATATCTGCTTTGTCCCAGTGTTTCATTTCAAAGCTTGAATTTGTTCTCCTGTCCCACTGTTCTGTTTCCCTGACTTCTCTTCTGATATAGACCATGATTAAAAACTAAAATCAAACCCAATCAGATCTGACCAGCTGATTACAAAGCAGCTTACTGTCTGTTGTAACAGATGCTGTGGACTTGTGCTGTGAGTCAGCTAGTCACAAATCAGTTTATTCATAGTATCCAAACCTCTTAAAAAGTTTACTATACATTTGCTAGTAATCTGGTTTTAGGTTTTAAATGACTGAGTGACTTGCTTATGTTTAAACTATCTGCCACTGTTACAGATCCGTGGGAGCAGTATGCTTAGAACTGCTTTTCCTTAAACCAAAGTGATAGGAAAGGATTACCAACAGAACACCTAATTTTATTTTGATCTAAACCAGTGGTTCCAAACCAAACCCAGCTCACAAGCCAGATCCAGCCTGCTTGAGGTTCTTATCTGGCCCTTGTGACCGATTTTAAATTTTGCATAGTGCAACCTTTTTTTAGTCCATATGGTTAAGATAACCCTCCAAACATGACCGGAGTGTAAACAGATGCCCCATTGTCTTCCAGAGTTTGCAGGCCACTTTAAACAGTAGCTGTGGGACACAAGAACTGCCCATATTCACCTCAGTGAGGTGTTTACATTTAAGCCTAATTGACACTTTAAGAACCAGATTTTCATATAACTTTCCATAATTGTGAGTGTACTTTGCATGTGCATCATATTTGTGCATATAGAAATTAGATAATTTCACTTCTAAATAGCCAAGTAAACCAAAGATAGGAATAGCTGTGGTACTAGTACAGCCCAGCATCATCTTATCCCCACTTGACTGACTAAAGGAAAGATTCAGACTTTGTCTGGCTCTGGGTAAGTGGCAGCATGTAGATGTGCTGCCTTGAGAGCAGCTCAGGGGCAGAGTTGTGTTGAAAACATAAGAACGGCCATATTGGATCAGACCAAAGGACCATCTAGCCTAGTATCCTGACTTCCGACAGTGGCCAATGCCAGGTGCCCCAGAGGGAATGAACAGAACAGGTAATCATCAAGTGCTCCATCCCCGGTCACCCATTCCCAGCTTCTGGCAAATAGAGGCTAGGGACACCATCCCTGCCCATCCTGGCTAATAGCCATTGATGGAACTATCGTCCATTAATTTATCTAGTTCTTTTTTGAACCCTCAAAAAAGGCACAACAGGGTAGGTTATAGAAACAGAACAAGCAGATGTGTTGGCGCCTACAGCGATCTCATCCGCTTTTGTAGCGTGACATTTTCAAAAGCTCCTAAGTCAAAGTCCTATTGAAAATCAATGGGACTTTGGCCCCTAGGTACTTACAAAAACTTTACTTACACATCTTATGTTGGCCTAGTTGTTACTTGGCTGAGAAATCTCCTCGAAAACTCCAGGTACTGTAGGAAGTCACAGCACTGACTGATCACTTTTTTTTATGAGTGTGCAAAGTGGTTGGTAACATTCCAGCGACATATAGAAGTAGGTATTCCCCTAGATATTCATCGAAAGTATCAAAACCCCTCACCTCATGTTAGTCACTGATTTTCAGTTGATCAGTAACTGATAAAACTTCCCTCATCTGGACCAGCACAGCTATGCTCTGCCACTTGCAGAGGGCTGAGAAGAAACTCTCTGTCTGGCTCTAAATTTTTATGCATAGATTTTTATTAAAATAGTTGTGGAAATGAAAGGGAAAGAGATCTTCATTTTTGTGTTTTAGCTCTTAGAAGTCCAGGTTTGGACTCCCCACCAAACGTTGGTCTCAGACGTAGCGGTCAGATTGAGGGGGTCCGGCAAATGCATCTCAATGCTCCTCGCAGTCAGATGGCCACAGAGAGAGATCTCATGGCCTGGAGCAGAAGAGTAGTGGTGAATGAGCTGCATCCAGGGGTTAGCAGGTAAGATGAAGCCATTGATGCTGAATTTCCGTTGAAACCATCTCCATTCCTTTGCAGTACAAGAATACTAAAACATATTGAGTTAATTTGTTCCTATTTCTTTGTGAATCCAATATGTGCTGTCCATATGGAATCAATTGTACAAACATTATGAACTGTGTATACTACTAAAGATCATATTATAACTGTAGGGAGTCTATTGTTTCCTGGGTGTGCATGTATAATGTTCCAAAAGATGCTTGGGGGCGGAAGAATAAACCATGTAGTGTTTCAATGATGCCTTTTTCAAAAATGAGAGAGATTTACATTTTTTTTTAATAAATTGATTTTTCAGTTCCATATTTTCTTCAGACTTAAACTTAAAAATTAGGATTATATTCTGCTTGGGAATTTGGAGACTGGTAATTTCTTACCTATATGGTTATTTAACTCCTTCTTTGCTGGTTCAGATACTCCATTCTTACCTTTTTGGGGCCAGTTTTATTTCGACTGTTCTTTCTCAAAAGGTGTTTTTTCCTAGTGCAGCTTTTACAAATTTTAATAGGTCGTCATGCTCAGTGAAAGATTTCTTGAGCTATTATCAAACATCCAGCCAGCTCCCCTTTTATAGGGAAATGACTAATGACATCAAAAGAGTTGTTTTTGATTTTAAACAAAGCAAAATCTCTGGGTGCTAGGAGGACTTATGCTCATTTAGCTGGTAGCAAGGAAGCAAATATTGTCAGTCTGTTTAATGATTTAGTGAATAGGCTGAATGTTCGCCGTATGTTTTAAGGGTTCAGGAAGACTGCCGAGCTGCCAAAGGTGATATGGAAGTTAATCTTTACACTGTTGAAAAGAAGAGAAAACCATCCCACACCTTGCAAAGGGTGAGTAATTTTCACTAGAAGAAAAGGGAAAATAAGAATGGAGACCATTTTAAGCATTATGCAAAAAAAAGTCCAACAGCAATTTTTCTAGATGTTTTAATATCATTGCTACTTAATCTTTCTAATTTTACTATGTGTAGCTCCATTTTTAATTTAGTCTGTGCTGCAGACAATTTGCTGTTAGCTGTGTAAACCATTGTCATGGGAGGGGAAACAGTGAAGTACATGGTTTAAGTAAGTAAAGGCTCATCTTAGATTAAAAAAAAACATTGATACCAAGATCTAGCTCCTACAACTTGCAATATATGGGCAAATGCTGCATCCACAGGAAGCCTCCTGTTCTTTAGTGGGGCTCTATGTGGATGGAAAGAGGTCTTCCCGCACGGTGATTTTTGCAGGATGAGGGCCTAAGGTATTTTCAGGCTCTCGGGAATGCAATAAATATTTTCTTATGCATGGACTTTGAGGACCAAATATGTTAGATTTTAAATTGAAAAATAGTTTAAATGGCTGACTGCTTGACAAATTACGTGTTGTATATGTGTAACTACTTTACTCATTTTTTTTAAAAGGATTCATATAATGTATCTATTCTACAACTGCTGTCGTGAACCCCTGGGTATATGTGAAGTCCCAGTTTTTGGGCACAGAGGCCCTTAAATTGCAACAGCACTGTTCTATGAGTTCAGCCAGTTTAAGAGACCACATCAAAGATCTGTTTTGTACACCCACCAGATGATATTGATATCATTCAAAGACGAAGTCACACACTCTGCTGTAAGGGCTTTTAAAAAGTGCCATTAATTAAAATACAAAACACCATTTTTAATATGTCTGTATTGGATGAAATCCTGTCCCCACTGAAGTCATTGAAAAAAAGTCCCATTGATTTCATTGGACCTGGATTTCACCCATTGTATGCAAGTATTGCAGCTGATAAGATCCTTTTTTCAGGGATCTTCAGTCCTCGTCTTCCTCCTCTCTATTAATAATATTTGGGTTATCATAGCGCCTAGAAGTTCACTGTGCTAGTTTCTGTACAAATACAGAATAAAAAGACTGTTCCTGCCTGAAAGGGCTTTCAGTGATGGAGGCCTTTTACTTCGTTAAAAAATACACATTGTTCATGTTTGTTAGAAGTAAAAGAGATGAGGTTCTTTTTCCAAGTGCCAGTTCTGTAAACTCAACCTGAGATCTGAAAGTCAAGCTGGCTTCGTTGCTGCTGATGCGTAATCAATAAAATCATATGTTCAATCCTATGTTTTTTCTTTGGAATCAGATATGTAATAGAGGGTAGACTTTCTCTTCTTGAACAGCAGTGGAAAGGTTATTTGAACCTTTTGTGCTTTTATGCCAGCAAGCTACATCCACACTAGTACTAAAATGGGGTTGATTGAAACAGTATTTAGAGTCTTGTTGAAAGCAAGTCTAACCTCAGTTTGATTTGTGGCATTTTTATACATGCATTTTACAAGTACGCTAGAGGAACCACACAGTTCTTAGAACAGTAATTTCCTTTTTTGTAGTCAAGACCACAGGGAACAGCTGTTCAGCAAGAAAGTGGTATTTTTGCATAACCAATTTTTCAGGGTCGAATCACTTTTTAAAACAATGGGCAATATTTTTTCCAGTAATACCTAGCCAAGTCAGAATAAGTTAAGGATGGCATTTCAGCCCGAACTCCAGATTTTCTGGTTTTCCATTGAGAGTTGGACAGCATCCATTCCTTTTGATATGGCCTGTTTATGTAGTATATATATTTAACTGCTAAAAAATCTAATCTTTGTCTTTTTCCCCCCAATAACAAAAGAGCGATTATCAACCTGGGAGTGGACGATCTTTGAGAAGAAACCAACGCAAACGCCAGCATGCCTACCAAACACGCTCCACCATTGAACACAATCAGCAGGGAGCAAGTCAAAATGCACGCACAAAGGACGAATCTGAAAGCTCCTCTGAGGTATGACACCTCAAATGATTGCTTCAATAGGTTCCTTGTTCATAGATTGTGTGGTTTGACTACAGATGTTCTCAAAATGGTGTTATCATTAAGACTTAGGCTTTTCTCTTCCTTTATGAAGAAGGATTTGATTCATATTGTTTTTAGGATTCATGCCATTATTTTATTAAATCAGTCTGGGAAGGAGATGAGCCATTTATTTCAGTGCCTAAATTGGCAGAAATATAAATATAAAAGTATTCAAATCTAGTTAAAAATGGATTGTTTTATGGACATCATCTGCTAGGAAGTCTTCAAGTGTTGTTGGGTTAATTTAATTGACCTGGACATTTGCTATTCTGGTGTTTCATGCAAATAAGAGACTTCATATTGCACGTGTATTGTAGATGTCACTAAGTAGGTTGGTTTCGTGTACATCTGTGCAGCAACTTTTAACGATACCGTGTTGGTGTTAGTGGTTGATATTGGTGAGAGTAAGGACTGAAAGTTTCACAGATTAAATGGAATTTCCTCTCAGCAAGGAAAGGGGAGCATGTAAAATAAGAAGACACATTATACATATTCTATGTATTCACTGCCTTCTCCTGCTCTAACTTAAAACTAAAATACATGTGAATTAAATTCTCAGTTAAAAGCTCACCACAGTTATCAGAATTCTGACGAGAAGAAAAAGCTTAGTATTAGATTGATTAATGGCCATACTTGTATATTAATGGATATATGTTTCAGATATTAGAAGTTAATACCTTTTAAGCTTTTAAGAAAGAAACCATTTTAAGTATTTTTTTATTTTATTTTAACATCCGATGATATGAAGTTCTTCCTCATGCATCTGCTTTTGCAACTCTCCACTGTAGGAGCCCTTTGCCTTGCAGACCACAAACCTTCAGTAGCAGCAAGAACCATTAAAGGCTATGTGCATCACCCCCTAAAAAATCAGGCTTTTCTTCTTCCACCTGTTCTTCAGAGACAACTTTGTGAGAGAGGAATGATGGTCACGTACCTGTAACTGGAATTCTCTGAATATATTTTGGGTCTGTAGATCTGCGATGACCACATCCAGCCTTTTCCTTTCCTGTGGATTTTGAGTCCGGTTTTCTGAGGTTGCAAGGACCTAAAGGACAGTTTTATAGGGGCGTGGAATTATATATATTGGTTCTAGAATGCTGCCAGGGTGGGTGCTGTCCCATGTCCTTAGTAGTTCATGCTACTATCAAAGGTGCAGTGGTTTGTGAGGGGAGTCATGTCGTGTAACTCCTCCTACATCACTCTGGAGAGACCTTTTTTTGAGAAGTTGAGTTACTGGTAAATAACTTTCCTTTGACAAATGACATCCAAGTGTTTTCATCATGACATTTTCAGGCGAATACAGTAGAACCTCAGAGATATTAACACTTTGGGAGTGGAGGTTATTCATAACTCTGAAACATTTGTAACTCTGAACAAAATGTTATGGTTGTTCTTTCAAAAGTTTACAGCTGAACATTAACTTAATACAGCTCTGAAACTTTACTATGCAGAAGAAGAATGCTGCTTTTAACCATCTTAATTTAAATTAAACAAGCACAGAAACAGTTTCCTTACTGTCAAATCTTTTTTTTTATACTTTCCTTCTTTTAGTAGTTTGTGTTTAACATAGTACTGTACTGTATTTGTGGTGGTTTTATTTTCTTTGTCTCTGCTGCTGCCTGATGGCATATTTCCTGTTCCAAGTGAGGTGTGTGATTGACTGGTCAGTTCATAACTCTGGACTACTACTGCATATATAATGTGAAACATACTACTGCATATATAATGTGAAAGAGAAAATATTTTGGTGAAAGTGTGGCAGCAGGAATAACAACACAACTCTTTTGTTTTTGATGCAGGAAGATGAAACAGTTGGCACAAGCGATGCCTCTGTGGACGACGCTGTAGCTGTGTGGCAAAGTGAAAGCAGTTCCAGGTAGCTTTTCCTGTCCTAAATATTTCTTCTTTGTCTAGTGATTATGTAGTCTTAGAAAGCCATACCGTGACGGCTGGTATTTCTGGAGCCATGACTGCAATATGGAAATGAGTATCTAGGACTTATTTCACTATAAAATAAGTAAATCTGTTACTCCTGTGAGAGATTAAGGTAAGGAGGAGAATTACACCTTGTTTAGTAGATTTTTGTGCTCTGCACTGCTCATCATTGAAGTTCACAGGCTCCATCACTCTGGACAGAATGTTTGTGTCTCTTTAACTAGTAAATATCATAGTGAAACTGACCAAGTAGTTATAAAAGTGTTAACAAAAGGTAAGTGCTTTTGTAAACACTTTTAAAGGCAGTGTGAAAGATCTGTACTTTCAAATGTTATTTAGTCTGAAGACTTTCTTCTTTTTTTCTTATCCTCTATACAGTTTTTTGTATTCTCTGTGCAAGATTAGGAGCTAGGATGAAGTAGATCTGCAAAATGAAGCGTTTTCATATTTGTGAGTCAGCTACCCAAAACACAAATGTTACTTGATTATTTGACTAGTGAAGTAATAGCATTGACACAGGATGTCTGCATTGTGCTAAAGTGGCCAAATCTGTTCTGCTCTCTGTAATGAATTTGTTAAAATATCTTCGTGCATAATTTTTTAGAATTTTTTAAAAAATACAATGCTTGGTGGTATACAATGCTACTATAGGCTAAAACTTTGGCAAATTCCAGTAATAAATCCATTCAGAATTGATGTGAAACCACGAAGGCAATAAAATATGTTCCTACAGCCTTCTGTGAATGAGTGGAATCATTACTATGATGCAAATGTTAAATATAATGCTGGCTTGTATATGAATTTGCAACTGAAATAGTATGCTGAAATAGCCTAAATTATGCACGATTTAGGCTTTCTATAGACTTCATGTGAATATAGTTCTAATCCTGCCAGCTGTCCTCTCAGCCACAGGAACTCACCTGCATGGAGCAGCATGGGGATGAGGCTTAGGACTGTATTGTTTGAAAGTCAGAGTTATGGTTTTCTTGACACCTTGTTTCTTAGCTTTTTACTTTGTAATATTTACAGTGATTCTTCAAGTGAATATTCTGACTGGACAGCAGATGCTGGAATTAATCTCCAGCCTCCAAAGAGACAAACCAGACAGGCGACTCGGAAGATCTGTAGTAGCTCTGAAGATGAAAACATGAAGGAAACTAAAGGATTGGAAGAGAAACGAAGGAAACCCAAACAGACTAGAAAAAAGGTTAGCTTTTTTTAATGGCTTTTTGGCTTTACGGCTATAAATCTTTCATAAATGGTTGTCTTCAAGTTAAATTTTTTTCATTAACAACTATATATGAAAGATGACTGACTGATAACACAGTAGTCACAGTTCACTTTAAAGTAGAACAGAATAGGATTCTGGATGTGTAACTTTGTTTTGCTATTGTTGTGTAGTGGTAATTTTGATATTTTAGTGATTTGTAATTAGGATGCTGAAAAGAACAGACTTTTTTATAAAAGAGCTAGGTTAGTGAGAGAGACCTTTATATTTACTCGCTACAGGCCAAGTTATTTTGTGTTTTCTGAATAACTGTGGCCAGAACCAGGCCCACATGAAGGACCTTTTTTGTCTGAGGATTTCCTTGGCTAGTGCAAAGCCAACACAGTACACTCCCTGCATAAGAGGAGGGATGTAGTGTTTTGAGGATTGGAGAGGTAGGGCCAGAACTCAGTTGTGCTCCAGCAGTCCCCACTGCTGCAACATCCCTTGGAGTCACCACAAATGAGAAGTAAGACAGAGCAGCCATTAATATGCTTTAACTTGCACCAGGGGCCAGTTCAGCTCCTAGCCAGCCTGAGGATCTTTGCCACAAAGGTGACTTGGAGCCACTTTTGTCTCACCTCTGCTGTGCCAAGCCATGCTCTGGAACAGCTGAGGAGTTAGTCCTTAGGTTCTCAAATTTTTCAGCTGTCTATTTTACTTTTACTCTTATGTATATATTGGGATGGAGAAGATGGAAAAGAGAAAAACAAGTGATTAGCACCTCCCTACATCTTTCCCTTTGTATAACTTCATCTCACAGGATAAATGTAAAGGGTCAGATTCACACCTGAAATGAGCCTATTGACTTTGAATTATGTCCCAAATAGACAGAACTACAAAGGGTTAGTGGAAAGGCTGAAACATTAAAGGAGTTATGTTAGTTCCATATTTTAAATGTTTTTATTATACGCTTCTCTTGAGGAATGTTTGGTTTTTGTCGAGGCAGATGTTTAGCATGCTGTTAGACCTGTTATTTATATATATATATATATAATCTTAAGAAATGAATTCTTTCCTTAGTCTGCCATTATATTGATGATGATGATGATGGGTGATCACTTGATCTTCTTGGAGACTTGGCATTTCAGGATTTGCTTTGCTTATAATATTTAATTAGCTTTGTTCTACATAATGACTTGTTCACATGCCTTGCCAATAGTAATTACAGCTTGTTCCCTAAAAGTAATGTAATTTGTTTAAGAAACCAAGTGGATTACTTTCGATGGAAGGTGAACCCAGTGAAGAATGGTTTGCACCCCAGTGGATCTTGGATACCATACCACGTCGTTCACCCTTTGTCCCACAAATGGGAGATGAGGTAATGTTGTGCATGTTCTCACTGACAGCAGCTGAAATTGCCTTAACTGGGGCCAATAAAGATGCTTCAGATGCCTAGATATAAAAATCCGGCTGCTCAGGAGGAATAAGAGTGTTTTTTCCAACAAAATAATCCTTATGGAAATAGCCTATAGAATTTAAGAGGAATGATCCTTGTTTGTAGATATCTTAACCCCATGGATCTACACATTCTCTTTTCTTTTCTTTTCTTTAAGATTATATATTTTAGGCAAGGCCATGAGGCTTATGTGCGGGCAGTAAGGAAGGCAAAAATTTACAATGTTAACATGCAAAAACAACCATGGAACAAAATGGAACTCAGGGTAAGTCAACTTAAAAAAAAAATACTTCCACGATCTGTGAATCATGTCATTAACTTCTGCATTAAAGTCAAATGTGAACAAATAAAAGAAAAATGCTGTTTAAAAATGTTGCTTTGCAAACCAAACTTTAAAGATTTTTTATGACATACACCAATCAATCAATCACTGATGGTGGGAACTCAGTAGGAGATTCAAGTTGAAGGACGATGTTTACCTAGAGTGGTATCTTCACTAACAAAAGTTAGACAATTGTAGTTTGAAATATTACCTTTTCTTGCATCCTAACTCATGTAGAACTAGCAACTCTCAAGTTGTTCATATAGTCACTTCAGCATTCTTAGAATGAATGAACATACAGCTACTGCTCATTGTTTCAGAACCTGAGAGTAACAAATAGGGGTCCCAACTATCTATCTATCTATATATAATCTCTCTATATATAATCTATAATAATAGATTATATATAGATAGATATAAAAAATTGTATCAGTGATGGCTGTTTGGGGCCAACTATGAGTCTTCAAAGGGGATGGGAAAGAACTTACTCCCCTTAAGTTACATCCACACTTGGAACTAGGGTGTGATTCCTAGCTCAACTAGACATACGTGTGCTGGTTATCACTGACATGTACACTAACAATAATATTGTACCTGTGGTGACATGAGCTTGCAGTCCCAAGAACATACCCATGGGATCCAGTTGGGTTTGTGCTCGGGAGAGATTAGCCTGTGCCACCGCTCACCACTGCCTGTGCTGCCACAACTACACTTCCGGTTTTGACATGCCCATTGGATGAGAGCTAGCACGAGCATTTCTTTGTGAGGTGGGACTCACGCCCCTAATCCCAAGTGCGGATGTAGCCTTAGAAAGGCATAATGCATCCAGGTATTGCCTCTCAAGTCCTGGCACTTCCAGAGGCATTCATTTAGCTCATGCTGAATCTTCTTTTTAAAAAGACCATACTTTGCTTCCCCTAGTGCTGCCTCCTGATGTGCAAAGGTTTGAGGTTGTGACCGTGGCCAGAGATGCCCACCTGGGGCCACTACTGCTTCTGGAAGACCAAATGCACTATCCCCAATACACTTTCCAGTGCAGTTAACCAAATTATGACCAGCCTTGTGGAATACGTTACCGGGGAGGAGTACCATGTACCCTCTCATCCTTCTTTGTTAGAGAGACCATTATGCTCTTGGATTTTTAGGAATGAAGCATATGACTGATAGAAGGATCTAGGCAGGAAGGAAGAAGTAATCTATAAATACATACCTTTCTTTGCACATATATACGTGTGAGTTTAAACATGAATATGCTGCTTTTAAACCCTAAACATTGATCCACACTGTGTTTTGATCATTAGGAACAAGAACTTGTGAAGACTGTAGGAATTAAATATGAAGTCGGACCTCCTACACTCTGCTGCTTGAAGCTTGCATTTCTAGATCCAATCTCAGGCAAAATGACAGGAGACTCTTTTTCCATTAAGTGAGTAACTGACTAAATCATTTCTCCAAAAAAAACAAATATTCTTACAAATTGTGTCTAGAATCCCTTTTTTTCTGATCTCCTTGCACTTGAAGGCTTCACATAAGCACTTGTCATTGCTGCAATGAACATGAAATAGTATTTGAAGACTAAAAAGATGGTCTATGGGATTCCATGAGAACAATTACTGTGGAAGCAGTATCTTGTTTAGAAATAATACTGTTTTCTGTTATTCATAGGTACCATGATATGCCAGATGTTATTGATTTCCTTGTGCTGCATCAGTTTTATAATGAAGCCAAAGAAAGGAACTGGCAGATTGGTAAGTACCGTTTTACCACATCCGTGTGTTTGGCATGCTGAATACCAGTATTGGACAGGATGCAATTCGTTGTCTTTATTCTAAACCTAAAATGTAAATATTTGCCCAGGTTTAATGAAAGAGGCACTTGTAAGTCATTGATTGTTCACTTTTAAATGTACTGGTTATTTTTCAAGTGCAGTCTTCTCTTTGAGAGCATTCTAACACACCTTTTGATGTAAACACTTTTATGTTTTATTTTCTAGCATTTAAACTTACTTAAAAAAAATTATAGTTTGTCATTTCTACAATTTACGTATTAATAATTTCTGATCATGACTGGTATGTTTGAATGCCAGAATGCTCAGATATGCTGGTGATAGGAGCCATATAAATACTCACACAGAATACAGTTGTGACTTTCAGAGAGACAGTCTGTACTTGTGATCCACCATCACCAAGTTAGCGGAGGCTGGTGTGCTGGTAAGATGATGTACTTGATCAGCATCAAATTATGTAAATTACACTGAATTGTCTAACTTCTACTACAGGGATCGGCAGCCTTTTGCACGTGGCCCACCAGGGTAAGCCTCCAGCAGGCCGGGACGGTTTGTTCACCTGCTGCGTCCGCATGTTCGGCTGATCGCAGCTCCCGTTGGCCACAGTTTGCCGCTCCAGGCCAATGGGGGCTGTGGGAAGCAGTGCAGGCCGAGGGATGTGTTGGCTGCCGCTTTCTGCAGCCCCATTGTCCTGGGACGGCGAACCGCAGCCAGTGGGAGCCACGATCAGCCAAACCTGCGGACGCGGCAGGTAAAGAAACCGGCCTGGCCCCCCCCAGGGGGCTTACCCTGGTGGGCCACATGCCAAAGGTTGCCGATCCCTGTTCTACTATATGATAATGATTGATTCTTTATGCCACCATTGGAAGCTGTGCTTTCAGCAGCAAGGTGACTAACACAGCAGCAGTAGTTGGAGAGGAAGAGAAATGTTATAATATTGGAGGAGAAAGTCAATAGGTCCATAATGACTAGAAGAATCTGTGGCTAGGTTGTGGTCTGAGGCTAGGGGAAATCTGCTGTCAATCTCCAGCAATGTAAAGATGCTCTCCTTTGGTCTTTTTTGGCCCCTGTATGCTGTTGTGATGAAGGGGGTAGACATACAGACTCTTGTAAATTATTTACTTTATGATATAAGTAAGGTGTTTTGCTGTTACATAAGAAATGGATACATTATTATCTGCATTACTCCATTGCTAAATGTAACTTTTTAAAAAAATGTTTTTTTTAATTACAGGGGATAGGTTTCGCAGTATAATAGACGATGCTTGGTGGTTTGGAATGGTGGAGAGTCAGCAGCCTTTCCAGGCAGAATATCCTGATAGTTCCTTCCAGTGCTACAGCGTTCAGTAAGGATTACTATAGTTGCAGTATATCAGATATATCTAAGCATTTATGGGTCTCTTCTCCTCTGCGTATTTATATGTAATTTACATGTGTGCGTCAAGGAAAAAAAAATTAGGTGAACAGCCCACCTTTCTTTCTGACCTGCCTACTCCCAAAACTATAATTTAGCACTAAAATCCCAATTTGATATGAATTAGAGCCCCAGACAACTACACTGAGTTCCTGGTTCTTGTTACACTGGAATTGCCTTACCAGATCAAACTGTGGTCTTTCTCGTCCAGTATCCCATTTCTGACAGCAGCACTAAATGCTTCGGAAGAAGGTTCAAGAAACCATGCAGTGTGAGTCATGAAATAACCTGCTCATAGGGAAGGTTTCATTCTTACTCTGGCCAATGGTTGTCTTTTATGCGCTGGAGCATGAGGCTTTAAATGTTTTTAATAAATTAATCCTATCTAATGTAACTGTGACGTTCTCGTTGTCTACAAAAATGTAGAATTCCCTTTCTGAATCCTACTCAGCTTTAGCCTCACTGATCATGTGACAGTGAGTTCCACAGTTGAATTATGTTGTCTTTTTAAAAGTTTATTTTTATTAGTTTTTAACTTTGCCTTTCAATTTCATTGACTGTCCCTTAATTTTATTATAAGGGTAAATAGGAACACCTGATTCCCTCTGTATACCATTCATTATGTTGTATACATCTATGTCTCCTTTTTATTAGTCTTCTTTCTAACAAGTCCCAGTCTTTGTAATTGTTTCTCATATGGAAGTCTTTCTCTGCATCTAATAAATTTCATCACCTGTCTCTGGACCCCTTCTTTTTCTGTTATCTCTTTTGAGATGGGGCGACCAGATGAGGGCATACTATTGATTTGTATTATGGCATGATAATACTGACAGTATTATTGTCTATTCCATCCATTTATGCGTAACGTTTTGTTTGCTGCACATGCAGCAGATGCATTTCAGTGTTTAAAAATGTAATATAATGAACATTGAAAATAATAATTTGAACTATTCATATACACTGGTGAATTCTGTGACAACTCAGGCTTTTAACCTGAATAGTTACAGTTAATTTGAAACCCAGTAATGTGTGTAAATAGTTCAGATTTGTCCTTCAATGTGCATTATCTTGCATTTGTCAACACTGAATTTCATTTAATGTTGTGCTGCCCATTGGCCTGGTTCTGTTGGATCCTTCTAGTGCAGGGGCAGGCAAACTTTTTGGCCTGAGGGTCGCATCGGGTTTCAGAAATTGTATGGAGGGCCACTTAGGGGAGGCTGTGCCTCCTCAAATAGCCAGGCTGTTCCAGCCCTGGTCCCTATCCAACCCCTCCTGCTTCTTGCCCCCTGATGCCCCCCCCCGCCCCTGGGACTCCTGCCCCATCCATTTCCCCCCCCCCATTCCCTGATGACCCATCTGGGACCCCTGCCCCATCCACCACCCCCCAGTCTCTGTCCCCTGACTGCCCCCAGAACCCCCACCCCAACAGCCCCCATTGTCCCATCCAATCCCTCCTCTCATTCCTGACTGCCCCCCTGGAACCTCTGCCCATCCAACCACCCCTTCTCCCTGTCCCCTGACCGCCCCCGGAAACCCTGCCCTTGACTGCCCCCTGCCGCCCCATCCAACCCCCCCTCCTTCCTGACTGTCCCTCGGGACTCCTGCCCCAATTCAACCTCCCTGTTCCCTGTCCTCTGACCACTCCAACCCCTATCCACACCCCTGCCTCCTGACCACCACCCTGAACTCTATCCAACCCCCCCACCCCCTTACCGCGCTGCCTGGAGCACCGGTGGCTGGCAGCGCTACAGCCACGCCACCGTGCAGCACAGAGCACTGGGTCAGGCCAGGCTCTGCAGCTTCGCTGCCCCAGGAGCTCGTAGCCTCCTGGGCCAGGAGCTCAGGGGCCTGCGGGCCGTAGTTTGCCCACCTCTGTTCTAGTGTTTCTCAGTCTTCTTTAGTTTTAACTAACATCATTTTGAGTCATCTGCAATTTGTGTCACCTAATTGTTTCCACACTTTTTCAGGTCATTGCTAAATATATGTGTAAAATAGCCGTCCTAGTGTGGTTCTTTGGGACATCCTACTGTTAATGTTTTGTCACACTGAAAAACAAGGATTTGTCCCTATGGTGGCTTTTTTGGGGTTGGGGTGGGGTGGGGGGTTGTGGTGTTAGCCAGTTGCTAGTGTATGGCAGGACTGTGCCTTGTCCCATGACAAAATAGTTCCTTAATAGCCTCCTGTTTAGTCAAAGGATTCGTTTAAAAGTTCAAATAAATAAAATCAACCATTTTTCCATTATCCCACCCTCTTGTCGACTTGTTCAAAGTGTGCTACCGAATTGGAGAAGCACGATTTTCTGTTACAAAAGCTGTGCAGGTTTCTTCCTTGCATATCACTGTTCATGTAGCAGTAGTAAGCAAAATACTATGTCGTTCTGGAGCGCTACTGGGATTCTCAAAAGTGATCTGTAGCTATTATATTACAGCCTTTTCTGGTAGATATCATCTGACAAAAACATTTGTTAAAAACATTAATCACTGGTTGCAAAAATGTTTTGACTCTTTTTCCTCGTGATGGTAGTTACTGTTTTACAGCAATCAATCTTCCCAAACATTAGGTTTTATTAATTGTTGTCATTGCTAAGGCAGATACGTTGCTGAGATTTGACCACTACTCTGTGTATTAGAAATGGGCTTGAAGAAAAACCCTGGATCTAAATATCCCCAATCATAATGGAAGCTGAGATCCACTTGTGACTCCGGCCCATCTCTAATATTCTTCTGGGAAGATCACACTGCCATTTTATTTCAAGTCTCTTTTGGAAGAAATTTTACACCCTATGTGCATCAATGAAAATAGGTAAAAATTAAATATTTGCATGTAAGTAATATGGTTTTCATTTGTTTTAAATAGCTGGGACAACAACGAAAGAGAAAAGATGAGTCCATGGGACATGGAACCAGTTCCAGAAGGAAGTAAATATGCTTTTGAATTCATTATACACCGCTACCCCACTATAACATGACCCGATATAACACGAATTTGGATATAACGCGGTAAAGCAGCACTCGGGGGGGGGGGGGGGGCGCTGTGGACTCTGGTGGATCAAAGCAAGTTTGATATAACGCAGTTTGACCTATAACGCAGTAAGATTTTTTTGGCTCCCGAGGACAGAGTTATATCGAGGTAGAGGTGTAATTTCCATGTCAGTACGATTATAGCAGGATGGCATTAATGGCTCACTGTTTTTGAATTCTTCACATTTCTTTTAGCTGCTTATCCAGACGAGGTTGGTGCTGGAGTTCCCGTGTCCCCAGAGGAACTGACATCTCTGCTGTATAAACCCCAAGAAGGAGAATGGGGGGCCCATTCCAGAGATGAAGAATGTGAACGAGTTATTAGGGGAATTGATTATCTTCTGACCCTTGGTATGTTGGGCATGAAATAAATTACAGGAGCATCAAGAAAATCAGCATGATGCCAAATGACTCTTTGGGGGGAAAATTTACTTAACAAAAAACCATTGGAAATAGCCTCTTATTCCTCTAGGTACCCTTTGCAGGCACACTTTCATCTTTATACGGTTTGATCCTGCTCCCATTCATGTCTAATGATAGCAAGCGAGCTAGACTGAGTCCCTCATGAACAAAATATAATTAGTTTTAACTAGTCTTGGTATGAAACTATTTTATTTAAATGTTGTTAAATAAGGAAGGAATCTAGTTTACAGTTTCTGATGTTGGACACCCCTACTTCAAAGTTTGTATGAGATGGCAGTTTTCAGCAACAGCTACTGGCATTGAAATCTCAAATACAGTTTTTAACTAAAAATGCATTTTTTTAAATATAGTAGTTCATACAAGGGGAAATTCATTTTCATCCCGTGGGCATTCAGAATGGCTCGCTGAGCAACATGACTGTAGATATATTTATCGTTGGGCCAATGATTGCTGGATTTTTCTTTTTATGAGGGATCTAATTGTGGTGTTATCATACGGCCAGGGCTGTCATCTGCGGAGCCTCACTGATTCTGATCTTTTTGTTTTTAGATATTTCTAACCCCTTTGCTGTTCCAGTGGACCTTAGTGCCTATCCCATGTATTGCACTGTAGTTGCTTACCCAACTGACCTCACCACAATCAGGAGGAGACTTGAAAACAGATTTTATAGGTCAGTTTGATTTGTATCTCATTTAAATTCCTGTGTATTTTATCATGTATCCCACTAGAACAGGGGTTCTCAAACTTCATTGCACTGTGATCCCCTTTGGACAATAAAAATTACTACACGACCCCAGAACGGGGGAACTGAAGCCTGAGCCAGCCCTTGGGCTTTGGTCACGGTTCACAGCAAGTCCAAGCCAGCCTTTGGGGTCCCAACCCACAGTTTGAGAACCACTGCACTAGAATGATCTGCTGAGCTGAATGTATTGCAACTCAACAAATTAACTTCAGTGACTATTATCACTTACTGTAATCAGTGTCCTCAGCGGGTCTATAGCATAAGACCATACCATACCCCATCTTCAAAAAATAGGTCTTGATAATTTTTTTTATTTTTTTTATTTTTTTTTGGCATATTGCAAAAACAAAACCAGATTTCTGGATCTTGATCTCTTTCCTGAATCTGAGACATCTGCCTTGTGTCTTCCATCCTGCAAATATTGGAGGCAGTTCAGACTTGCTTGATCACGCCTCTTCTTGCTCTTGCACCCGATTCTTTCTCTGCAGTGCAGCAAACTTAGAGGCAGTTCAATATTCCTGCCTTCATGTAGTAGCATCTCAACATTTTGAGCTGATTTTGGGGCAGCAGCAAATAATATCTTTGTTAGCCCCATCTCCTTTCCCTCGGAGGACAAACATTTACCATCGGGACCACTCAGCCATGTTCCTTCACTGCATTTGTTTCCACCTGGGGTAATTCCTTTCATTGTTGATTGTGGCATGTGAGTTCCCTTACCATGTAATAGGCCATGGAGCCTGCCACTGCCAACCTGGCACGTACCAGACATCCTGGCCATCTGCAGAGAGGCTTTGTGTCTTAGTGCTGGGCTTGCAGGGATTACCTCTTTTCTAACAAAGTTTTTTATGGCACCAAAGGAAAGTAACATTTTTCTTTCCTTTCCTTCCCCCACTCAGGAGAATCTCAGCATTGATGTGGGAGGTTCGATACATCGAGCATAATGCTAGGACTTTCAATGAGCCAGATAGTCCTATAGTTAAAGCCGCCAAAATTGTAACGGATGTCTTACTTCGCTATATTGGGTGAGTACTTTGTGTTTCCTTAGGCCAGCATTTCTGGGTTTCTAAACCAGTTCTAAAATGTATTTTGACTTGTCCTGTTGCCCTGCAGGGATCAGAGTTGTACTGATATATTGGATATATATAATAAAGTGAAAGCAGAAGATCTAAGCAGTACTGATGAAGAGGAGGAGGTAAGAGCAGTAAGCATGATCATCAGAAGCATAATTAGCTCTTTTTTATTCAATAGATGGATGGAGTTTAAAGATTGTTATGGTTTTTTTTACATGTTGTCACTTTGGGGTTTGATACAAGAATGGTTGTTATGTAGTTTGTGTTGCATGGTCTTGGATGATAAACTCTCCTCATTTAGTAAGATTGATTCTTTGAAGTCTGGCTAGCTATCTGAATCTTTCCAGAGTGCCTGAGTTTCACAGAGGAAATGCATGAGGTAATGTAATATTATATTATTCACTCCAAAGAAACCAGGTGGACAGTCATCTCTCTGCAATCTGTCCACCTTCCAAGTGGCACCATAGTGGATTTTGTCTATTGAGACTTTACTTTTTTTTCATTTCTTGGTTTTGCCTTGTAAAGATGACTGACAGACAGAAACTGCTCCAAAGTTTAACACAATTGTCCTGTTTTTATCTATTTAAAAAATGCAGTTTTCAAGAATATTACAGTGTAGCAGTTTCCATTGTGATGTGGTGACTGCCAATAGCTAGAACGTCTCAGTTTTGCCTTTAGTTCTTTCAGGCTCTGGTGTATGCGCCATTGACAATGGGATACATTTATGATGGTCATTTGCATCCACCCTCTCCAACCCCCTTTCCCCAATATATCTATTATTCAAATCTTTGAATGAAAACTGATTGCTGGATGAACATCTGTACCAAATGAATAAACATCACACATCATTCATAGCTTTTTATAACAGACCAGAATGAATACAGTGGAATGATTGTGTTTGAGGGTAAGAAAGGAGTGGTTGTTACGTTTGTCCTAATCACTATTGTTGTGAATGCAAATTTTTTTTCCTCTAAGCGTGAGCAGGTTGGGGGAAGGAGTTGACAGGCCTGGTGGGGGAAACTCAGTTTTCCCCACCCTCTGGCACCACGCAGCTCACCCAGAAAAGAGAATACAGCATAGGCCTGTATTAGCTTTCTATGAAGCCCTCTCTGCAGTGAGGATTTTCCTTTGAGGGAGGTCCCTGGGTGCAGCTGCAGTTACGGTGAATCCTTGACAGTAATGCTGCTCACTAGAATTGCTGGGACTGGTGTCGGAGCCACTCATCCACACAGATGCTGCTGGCCTCCTACAGATACCCTGGGATCCACATTTACTTGGCAAACCTCGTGGCTTATTGCTCAGGGCAGCAAATCCTACTTCTCCCCAGCAGAACAATGTGAGAATCTCCACAAGGGCTCACCATGGAGTTTTCCACCCTGTAAGCTTCCTCCCATGGTTTTTTTTTGTTTGTTTGTTTGTTTTGTTTTTTTGGTGGAAAGAAGGGGACTGTCAATCAGGACTTTCATGTTTAAATGTTTAGCTTCATTGAAAAAGTCCAGCGTAAGTGTAGTGTGCTAGACATGTTTGTAAATATTAGTAATGTAAAAAGCACAAAACATCTCTGAATTTTCTCTTTCCTCACAAATGTGGGATAAATAATTTTAATAAAATATGTTTTGTTGCATATTTTTGTAGTACAATACTCTTGCATTTTACCTGTCAAGTAAGGTGTTTTTCTGTTTGTGCTCCTGCGCTATTTCTTGTTCTAGTAACCTGTATGTAACTAAATGAATAGAGACTTCTTTAAAAATAAGAGAGCACTGAACATACATTGTATATTCTCTTTGGGGTCTTACAAGACTCTACCTCGTCCATCCATCCATTTTAATTTTTGTATTTATATCTATATGGATATATTTATATACACGCGCACACATCAGAAACAAACTCATGCTCCAATACATCTGTTAGTCTATAAGGTGCTAAAGGACTCTTTGTTGCTTTAAACTCAGGGAGTTGAAGCAGCTTTTCTGTTTAAAGATACTAAAATATAAAAAGTGAAAGTTCTAGTAAAAAAAAACAAACCCTCTAGTTTTACTTAAATCATTTTTTTTTATTGCAATCTTACCCAACATGTTTATTCTCACAGTAATAGTTTGGTTTTGTTCTTTGTGTTCATGCTAACATTTGTTTGAGCGTAATCATTACTGTTTCCTTTAGGTGGCAGAAGTAGATGTAGATTCAGATGGGCCTGGAACTTCATCTGGGAAAAGAAGAGTGAGTAAATAACTTATCTGTGTCCAGTTTATGCTGCAGGAGTTGGGTTGGTCCACGAAATTAACAGCCCTCACTTAGGGCCTAATCCTGCAAAAATTTAACTTTTCACAGGCCATTGTCAGTCAGACTGCTTGTACATATTAAGTTTCAGCACATGTGTAAGTGTTGGCAGAATCAGGACCTTATATTACTTATAGAAATAATTTGATGATTGCTTAGTGGCTGTTACTGTCCTGATGCTTTGTAAATCTGTACAAGAGCATTAACCAACAATATACAAGTTGCTTGTGCTTCTTCAGTCATGGAAGTGGACAGAAAAATATTGAATTTTTTTACTTTATAAATACATACTATTACTAAATTAATGACCATGGAAGGCTGCCTGTATTACATGTAATAGATAAAAGTTTAACTTTCAAAAAGCAATTATTTTCCCATGGTAATTAATGAGCAACTTTCCCTTAAGCCAGTAAGGCATTGTGGCCTTTCTGAAATATACAAAGCTCTGAACCACAGCTCTTGGCAACTAAAATGTTGTATGGATATTGAGTTGGGTATTTTTATATTATTAAAAGAGAAAATGCATTCTTCAGTAAATTGCATAGTCCATATTGTTATATCACTCAAATTTTGTTGCATGTTTTTAGTTATGGATTTCAATTTTGAACCATTCTCTGAGCACATTGATAGTAATTTAAAGCCAAGACCAGTAGATACGAAAACCTGTACACTTTAAAAGTTATTAAAATACAACTTTTATTTTGTTCCCTTAAAATCTTCAGGTAAGACGACCAATAAAAAGGCAGCCCTTCAAAGCAAGCCCTGATGCTTGGAAAGAACAGTGCAAGCAGTTGTTAAGCCTAATATATGAACGTGAGGACTCCGAGCCTTTTAGACAGCCAGTTGATCTCTTCTCCTATCCTGTAAATATATTTCTACTTTCTGTAATTAAAAATCATTCTTATCATAATATTTCAGTCTTTTAAGAATTCATATATTTTTCATGCTGCTGGATACATTACTGAGCTCCTCTTTGTCAGTCACAGTCTGTCGTCTTTCATGAGTGCTAAATTAATTCCCTCTGAGAAAATGAGGGACCCATAGCCTTGGATTGAGCTGGAATAGGGCCACCTTCTTCAGAGAGCTCAGCCAGTGCACTTCAGACTCTCCTGTCGTTCCTACATCTCATGATCTCTTGAGCAGAGACTGCCAGACACATTCTGTTAGTGCTATTTGAATGGAGAAACATGGATTAGCCCATTAAACTCATTTTCACCTCTGATGGAATGTGAACCCTTGAGTGCCAGCAAATCCCCTTGGAATCTGTAAATATGAGTCTTGTAGCTAGAAGATTTAAGTTTAGTCTAAAACAGAGTTTGTGAAACAATTTGATTATTTTGTGGGTTAGGATAAATTTGAGAGCTATTGGACTGTACAGGGACATGAAGCAAAACACATGTAATGTTTACTTAACCGGTTCATGGCAGCTAGTGATAACTTTACCTAGTTGTTAATATTACATACGTTATTTTTGTAGGACTATCGAGATATTGTAGACACTCCGATGGATTTCAGCACTGTGAAAGAAACTTTGGAAGCAGGAAATTACACCAATCCTCTGGAATTTTACAAGGATATTCGCTTAATATTCTGCAACTCTAAAGCTTACACACCTAATAAAAAGTCACGGGTAAGTGATTAAAATGTGGATACGTGACATCTCAGGCCATTTCTGCTAAGATCTTCAATCACAATTTCATATAAGGAATGAATGGCACGTGGAATGTGCAGATGGAGGTCGTAGCATGATATTTTAAAATATAAATGAACAGTGTTTGTCATTTTAAGGACCTAGGATAATAAATCCCCTTTGCAAAGCCCTCCCAGAACATGCTTCAGGTGACTGTCTCAGTTTCTTGAAAACTTTCAGGCATAACATTCAGAGATACTGTAGTTATAGTCTAGATCAGTGGTTCTCAAACTATGTACCATTGTGGGCCGCATATGCAGCAGGCTGTGGTATGTGGGCCGCATCCCCACCCTATATATACTACCTGTATGGATCTTAGGATGTCACATGGGCTGCAGCGCTGTGCTGATTGGGCCGTGGGTTGAGAACTACTGATCTAGATACTATAGATATAACTTTTAGATAATGTTTTCACCTCTTAGCTCATAGAGCCGAGAAGCATGGCAGTGAGTTGGCGAGCCTGGGTCAACTGACTTGGGCTCACACTGTGGGGCTAAAAATAGTAGTGTTAATACTATATATATCTGGAACATCATCGTTGTTGTAAAGTTACCCAGACTGGCAGGTGTAGTTACTAAAACTAATTTTAATTCATCTGTTGACACTGTCTAAAGTTGGAGCTGTTTTTGTTCTGGTAATATATGCGAGAGCTGAAAGTCAGTAATGTTACTGTGATTCCAGAAGCCAAGCAAAACCAATGTAGGCATGACCGTTAGTAATGCAGGAAAATAATGCATATTTGAAAAACAGTGCCCTTGGCCTGGCACACTCATTTAATGCCACCATTTAACATACTTGGAACGAATGCCGGTTTCCATTTCAGGTACCGCTGCCATGTAGGTAATGGAATGTGCATCAGGTATTAAGAATGAAACATGTTTGGGGCTAGATTGGGCTGAGTATTGGGTGGCAGATAGCTACACTGTCCCGCGCTGAGCATGTGGAATGGGCTGTGACTCAGGGTGGTCTACACAGAGAAAAAGCCCACAGTAGCTAGTGCTATAAATGTAGTGCTCTTGTGTGCATTAGCTTAATGCACTTTGGAAGAGCATTAAGCTAAACCTCCCAAGGGCACACTTGGAGTGCAGTATGAGTGTCTACATGGGCAGTTAGAGTGGAATAACTAGTGCAGTGGTTCCCAAACTTGTTCTGTCGCTTGTGCAGGGAAAGCCCCTGGCGGGCCAGGTCCGTTTGTTTACCTGCTGCTTCTGCAGGTTCGGCTGATCATGGCTCCCAGTAGCCACAGTTCACTGCTACAGGCCAATGGGAGCTGCTGGAAGTGGCGGCTAGTATGTCCCTCAGCCCACGCCACTTCTAGCAGCTCCCATTGGCTGGGAGCCACGATCAGCCGAACCTGCGGATGTGGCAGGTACACAAATCAGCCCAGCCCACCAGGGGCTTTCCCTGCACAAGCGGTGGAACAAGTTTGGAAACCAATGACCTAGTGCACTTTGAATTCACACCCTACCTTAACGTGCACTAACTTCCCCATGTAGACAAGCCCTTAGAGTCTCAAGTGTTCTCCTCTTTGTTCTGGGGTGGAGGAAATTACTTTCCCCTTTTTTGGGGTAAAGCTCCCCCCACCTCCATACAATCTGCTAGCCACTGTATATGGAGGTAAAGCCATGGCTTCTTCCACTCTCATCCCCTTGCTCTCCACTCACTCACAGTAGGGGAGTATCAGATGTACAGTCCCTGCCCTTCCCTCTTCGTGCCGGAGGCATGACCCAAGCAGCGCTAACTTGGCTGCTCAGAGGGTGAGATGCCTTGGCTGTACTTACAGTGAACTTACCAGGCTTCTCTCTCAGCTGTATTGGGGCTAATAAAATAATCTATCCTTTAATTAAATAGGCGAAACTTGACTTCATGCCAAAAAAGAAAAGAAAAAATGATGTTTAACTTCACTTGAGACTTCGGGAGGTTTAATGAATTGTTTTCATCCTTTCTTATTAGGGGTACCCCCTAACTTGTTTGTCTAGTTTGTCATCTATTTGGTTTGTACAGTAAATAAGATTGATTATATTTTAAGACCATAAACTCTGAAATACTTCATTCTTGATTTCTATAGCTAGAATACAGATGACTTCCTTATACTAGTACATGTGTTATGATCTTTCCAGTTGTCTGTCAGTATGGATTTTGCTTTTGGAATATTGAGGTTGATATATTTCTGTGAATCTTTATGACATTATTATGCTTGGAATTGATCTCCACAAGTTAGAGGAATCAGTAAATATGGCCATAATTTCTTTCTCCAGATCTATAGCATGACGCTTAGACTATCTGCCTTATTTGAAAATCATATTAAAAACATCATCTCTGCATACAAGTTGGCCATGCAGTGTCGGAAGAGGAATAGGCCACGCTATCGAAAGCGACTAAGGAGCAGTAGTAGTTCGCCATCTAGTAGCAGAGCATCCAGGTAACTTAATAATGAAACTCTCTATCTGCATTGTGACAGGGTAGATCACAGAACCGCCCTCCGCCCCCGAGAGCTGCCACCCGATGTGCCAAGACTACTTCTACCCCTGCTTTCCCTGCCAGCTCAGGACTCCAGCACCCTGTCTTGCTGAGCCAGACACTCCCGTCTGCTCCAACAAAGACCCACGGTCTGAATTACTTATTCCAAAGCTGCAGGTTTACCTGAAAGCAGCTCACAGAAGTGTGCTTGTCTTTAGCACTCAGATGCCCAACTCCCAATGGCGTCTAAACCCAAATAAATCCATTTTACCCTGTATAAAGCTTATGCAGGGTAAACTCATAAATTGTTTGCCCTCTATAACACTGATAGAGAGAGATGCACAGTTGTTTGCTCCCCCAGGTAGTAATACACACTCTGAGTTAATCAATAAGTAAAAAGTGATTTTACTAAATCCAAGTAGTACCAGACAGAACAAAGTAAGTCACCAAGCAAAATAAAATAAAATGTGCAAATCTATGTTTAATCAAACTGAATACAGATAATCTCACCCTTAGAGATGCTTCAGTAAGTTTTTTTCCTCAGACTGGACACCTTCCAGGCCTGGGCACAATTCTTTCCCCTGGTACAGCTCTTGTTCCAGCTCAGGTGGTAGCTAGGGGATTCTTCATGATGGCTCCTCTCTCCTTTGTTCTGTTCCACCCCTTTATATATCTTTTGCATAAGGCGGGAATTCTTTGTCCCTCTCTGGGTTCCTACCCACTCTTTCTCAATGGAAAAGCACCAGGTTAAAGATGGATTCCAGTTCAGGTGATATGATCACATGTCACTGCAAGACTTCATTGCCCACTTGCCAGCACACAGGTATACAGGAAGACTTACAGGTAAAACACAGCCATCTGCACACAATGGTCCTAGTTAACGGGAGTCATCAAGATTCCAAACCACCATTTAATGGCCCACACTTTGCATAATTACAATAGGCCCTCAGAGTTACATTTCACATTTCTAGTTTCAGATACAAGAACGATACATTTATACAAATAGGATGAACACACTCAGTAGATTCTAAGCTTTGTAATGATACCTTACAAGAGATCTTTTGTGTGAAGCATATTCCAGTTACACTATGTTCACTCATTAGCATATTTATATAAAATTATATAGACTGCAATGTCACATGCATATTTTGAAATCCTCTGTTTTAGGGGGGAATAAATGTTCAGATAAGAAGGCAGTAACAATATGGCTTATTTTATAGTACAGTCTCTCCTGTGAGTGACCAGATTGTGAGATTAAACACTGGAACTCGTGCGTAATCCTAGCAAGGGGAGCGGTGCTTTATAAACGTGTGAAAGGAGCTGTATAAAAGCCATATTAATTTCTATTACACATTAACAAAGCAAACTGTATGTTCCTTTTAGGAAAGCAAGATAAAATCTTGTTCTTGAACAGCTGTATTCCTTTAATAAATTCACCAATATTTTTTTCTCTATTATATATTTTAGAGTACTACGACTATGTAATCTTTGAGATAGAAAATCAGATGCTCCATGTTACATTTAAATATCACACTTACACTGATAACCTGGTAACAGTGTTTATATGTGTTTTTGTTTTTTAAATCCTTTTGCATTAACATTTGTATATTTTTGGGGATGTTTCATATCTTCAGCCCTAAAGGGAAACAGAAACAAGTGAAGATGCAACCTAAAATCAACCAGAATACCTCACTGCCTTTGACTAGGACTAGCTCTTCAGTTTCATCTCATGGTAAGTAGAATAAAAAATGGTGTACATGGCAGAACCAAATTCTGAAAACACAGGAGTGCCTAAAGTATTTCCACTGCTGCTTTCTAATAACTGCAATATGAAGAAAAGCTCAGGGGTATTTATTGCTGATCTTAAACAAACTCGTTGTATTCATCTATTAAAGGCTAGTATCTAATTGCTGTATAATTAAAGATTTTGGTTATGTAACTATGTTTGGCATAGATTACATGCAAACTAGATACATCCCTCAAGTTCTTGGTAAGTTACTAGTGTATCAAAAATTTGGTTTCCTCTGCATTAATTAAAGAAAAGATTGAGCCATTTTGGACCTGTGAAATCTGATTGTTTGCACAGTGCCCTAGCACATCAGTATAAGGAGAGATTAAGGAAATCGTTTGAGGTTTATGCTGTCCTGTTTTAAGTTTCAGATACTACAGAGGAGGCTCTGGGTTCAGCCATTGGTGAAGAAACTGAAGGCCAACCATCCTCATCTGGGTTAAATACACAGAACCGAAGTGGAAATAACATTGATCCAGGGAAAAATAGACTAGTCAGGAGTAAATCCACACCAGTTAAACAAGGTTGGAAGTTATATGCTTTCTTTGGATGACTAATTTTACTAGAAAAGAAATCTGCTTCTGGGATCTATGAACTACTGTAGACAAACACTTACTGCACTGCAAAATGTGGTATAAATCTATAGTTCTCCAGTGTGCTCCTCAAACTCCATGAGGACTATGGTCGCCAACTTTCTAATTGTTTAAAACCAGAGACCCCTGCTCTCTTTTCCCCCAGGATGCCCTCTTCTCCCCTGCTCACTGTCCCCTCCCAGGAAGTTGGTGTGATTGAGCAAGATGGTGCTGAATTTTGAGACTTAGAGCAGCGTGAGAAGTTTAAAAGAAGTGTTTGTTCTTTGCCTTTTGGAAAACTTTGTTTTCTCATACTTGATACCTTTCTACAACAAAATTCTCCACTGAAAAATCATGTAGAAAAAACCTCTAGCCTTAGGAGCGTTCATTAAATGTCTCCTCTATTCTGTAGGTAGGCTTTCCCCACACACGTTTTCAGGGACTTTTTTTATTTTTAAAAGAGAAGCCTGATTGCACACTCAAATGAAGCAAACATCATGAACTGATTCACTGTGGTATTATACAAATACATATTGAAATTTACCCAATGTTCACGTATTTGCAATTGTGTCCTAATGCTTAGAGCTTGTCTATATTAGAAAAGTTGTACGATCTTAACTAAATTAATGTTGAAGTCGTGTAGTTAAATAGATGATACCCCCTAATGTAGATGCACTTCAACCCATTTAATCCTTGTTTAGCATGTATTAGTAAACTATTACATTAAATTAAACTGATTTAAGTGAGAGTTAAACACATTTAAGTGCATCTACATTAAGTGAGATGTAGCACTGCCACTAATATCCAAAAAAAAGTTTACAAATTTTCCTATAACTTGGTTAAAAGCCTATCCCACCTCTTTTCTATGTGTTAGATACCAAAAGGTACAGGAATGTGTTTTGTTTTTTCTTGGGGTGAAGGTGAATGAGAAGTTCCACAAACTTGGAAAAGGCAAGTTTCAGCTATACAAACAAGAATGCCTTTCTATAACATCATATATCAAGATCACGCCAAACAAACCTGGCAGCATATGTAATTCTGCTATAAAATGCAGCAAACCATTTGCCAGGGTACTGCTAACTACCAGGCCCATTTTCCATACTCCTGATCATCTCATTTCTGTTTTAGAATCTCTCTAAATTTGGTACAAATTTTATGGCTTTTGGCATACTATGCACATTAAGATTTGTTTTTGTAGAAATTAAGTCTTTTTAGGTGTCTAAAGAGTTCTTTGAATAGCTGGGAAGTGATTTTTGGCTGTGTAAGAAAGTATTATATTTTAAGTCAAACTTATTTTAAAAACTGTCGCTAGAATAGGCATCTCAGAATATTGTTTGACTAGAAGTTTATTAATCGACACTCTTGATAACTCACAGAAAAGTAGCCTTGCCCTACTTCCCAAGTGTGTGTTAGGGGGTGAGAGCAGTAACTGGCATTGAGGGGTGCTGGTACTGTAGGGGCACTAACTGGCATTGAGGGGGGAACGCTGTCTGTGGGCACTAGAATTTTAGGGAGAGCAGTAAGTGTCACTGAGGGGGTTCTTGGGGTGTGGAGGGAGCAGTAAATAGCATTGAGGGGGTATGAGGGGATGACTAACTGGAATTGATGGAGCATGCTGTGGGTGGGGCACTAACTGGCAGAGAGAGGGCGGTGGAATTGGGGGAACCATTAACTGGCATTGGTGGGGTGAGGTGTGTGTGATGGGGGTGGGGAAGTCACGCCACAGTGGGGTGGGGTCGGTCCCCAGAGCAAGAGGCCAGGGCAAGAAAATAAGGGCACAGCGGTGCAGATATGGGGGACAGACAGGATCTCCCCTCAGGTAGTGGCAGTGCCGGTACCTATCTCTCCACCTGAGAGGCTGGAGCTGGGTCCAGGAGACAGCCAGTTCTCCCCATTAGCATCTGAGTAGCTGCTGCTCTTCCTGCCATCTTGGTGTGGAGGCTGATCACAGTTACTCTGGTAACCGGACTTTTAGTGTCCAGTCAGCTGTGCTGACCAGACACTGCCAGGTCCCCTTTTTGATTGGACTTTCTGGTAGAAAACTGGACACCTGGCAACCCTAGAGTGAACTCTGTACTGAAACAGTTACATAGTGGGCTTAAACCCTGCTGTTTCAAACAACTAAATGTACTTGTGATCTCTCCACCTGAGTGCAGTATTAAATTGAGCTTATTTCCCTGCTTTGTCATGTTTCCGGACACGTTTTTTACAATTCTGAAATCTGTTATCTAAACTATGGGATAAATGTTCTCCAAAGATTCAACCAACGCCCCTAAAATGTTGCCAAGATGGGAAAAGTTGATAATTCTCAAAGAAAGTTAGGAGTTTCCCAAAGGCTTTTAAGAAATTGCTGACATTTTATTTGGCATATTAAAGCTGAAGAGAAGGGGGAAAATATTTTAAAAGTTGAACAGAAATGTCCTGACTAGCTCATGGCTTTTTTTAATCTGGGGTTACACAGTGGTTAGAATTTTCACAAGGCTATGCTGGAACAGGTATAAGTGTTTCACTCTTCTGAAACTGTCAAAGGGTACACACGTCTTTGTGAACATATATGAATATTTTTGTAAATAAAATTGCTATCATGTTAAGGTGCACTTATAAAAATGTGTTATTTGTTATGCGGTAGGGCTTCACTTTTCCAGGATTAATGTAATTTTTCAAACTTCACAAGCAGCATATGTTAACTGTGAAAGGAGAAACATTTTAAGCCCCAACACAGCAAAGGCACTAAAGCATGTGCTGAGCTTTCAGTACCTAGTAATCCCGTTGATTTCAGTTGGACTACTCACATGCTTTTGAGCTCAGATGGGGTGAGTAGTCTCTTGGCCTATCCAAGGCCGTGATCAAGTGTCTTGATATTATTGGTCTTTTGGCCTCGAGATGAAAACCTGGTCTGTGTCTTGGGAACCTTGAAGAAAAAATTATTTAAGTATGTATTGAAATGCTGATTGGGGCCTTACAGAACAGATGTTTGATGAGGGCTGATAGCACAAGCTATTTGAGAGAAATGTAAATTTTAATAGAAAATCCTTTTTATATTTGAAAAGAATTTTTCCCTTGAACTGCTGCAGTTCAGATTTAACTTTATCACACTGTTAACAAGTGCTTTGTTTTTTGTGTTTGTTTAGATCAGTCTCTTGATGGACCACTTACAAATGGTGATAGCAGAGAGCCTCGGATAGCAGTCAAGCGGAAGCTAGTAAGTGCCTCAGAAGAGGAGGAACACCTAGAGGAAGAGGAGAAGAAGAGAGAATTAAAAGAAAAACCTGGTTTATCTTCATCAGAAAGTGGGGAGTCAGGATCCGGTTCAAGCTCTGAAAGCAGATGTGGCTCTGATTCAGATTCTGAATCAACCTCTAGAACAGATCAGGATTACATTGATGGAGATCATGACTACAGTAAAGTTGTGCAAACTAAACCCAAAAGAAAAATTAAAAGGAAAATTGCTAGTGGGAAAAGAAACTGGCAGGGCAGAGGGACAGGGAGGAGAGGGAGATGGGGCAGGTGGGGTAGATGGAGCAGAGGGGGAAGAGGTGGCAGAGGAGGAAGAGGAGGCTGCGGCAGAGGAAGAAGAGGAGGCAGGGGAGGAAGAAGAGGCAGAGGAGGTAGAGGAGCTTCACGAGGAGCAACCAGAGCCAAACGTGCACGAATGGCAGATGATGAATTTGAGAATCTGTTTGGCGGCCGATTTGGCGAGAATATGTTTGGAGGGCGATTCAGCAGGCCACCACGAATTAAAACAAGGAACGAAGGCAGGCGAACTGTTTTATATAATGACGATTCAGATAATGACAACTTTGTGCACACCGAGGATCCTCTGAATCTTGGTACTTCCAGATCGGGCAGGGTGCGGAAAATGACAGAAAAAGCCAGGGTCAGCCATCTCATGGGATGGAATTATTGACAGAGAAACATCTTTGAAAAATTTTCAAATGAACTTCAAAGGCCTTCTACTGCAGGGATTTCACCAGAAAATCTACCAAGCAAGTTGTGGGGGGACTCCACTCACTTTCTACAGTGGTGCTTTTCCATTATGCCAGTATACATTTGTTTTAAGACTTCAGATTGCCACACTTCATTGGTCAAAAAAAGCCTTACTTAATAGGCCTTAAATTACAGAAATTCTTCCCCACGCACTACACGTTCATTTTGTTTCAAGGAGCTTCCAGCTTCTCAATAATAGCATGACATTTTGAATCATGATTATGAAATCTCTCCCTTGTTTTTTTTTTTTGTATTATAGAAATAGCACCTTCTTACAGAGTTTTTATATGGTTTGTCATAAATCCTTATACACAGTAATAATTATAACTTTTGCACAATACACCAATCCTAAAGGCAGCTATAAAATGTTTACCGTTTCTATATTGTAAGAAGGATCTGGATTATTTTAATCTTCCCAGGCCAAACTTTCATGAATTGTGCTGAACTGAAGTATGTTTATACTACAGTTTAGGAGGGTTTGAAATGCTTTCTGTTGGTTTGTAATTCATGTAAAAAGTGAGAAAAGGGTTGGTGCCTTGTAAATATGTAGCAAACCTTTGATGTGGTGTGTCCTAATGTGTGCATTAACTTTATTAAAAAGAGAATACTTGAGAAGTATGAATATCTAGACAGAAGGTGCCAAATGCAAAAGTTACTTGCATCTATTTTCTTTTTGTCCTCTCATATTTTTATAACATTGATAGAGATTGTGCAGCAAAGGGTTAATTTCAACATTTGAAAGGTTTCTCCTCTTCAAAGCATTACATGTCTTAATAGTAGCGCAGCTACCTCTGTCTACAACTACTGGAAACTTAAAAGAAAATAGATGTTATTCTGCAGTGCTTATTGAAGAAGAGGCAAGAATGAGTATAGCAGGGATGGAATTGCTCAAATTGTGAAGTAACCATTTCTTCATCATATTGACATTCTGAAACAAACCTTATTGTAGCTATCAACGCTTTCACAAGCCTAATATACTTTTAGCAGATGGTAATTTGTTGGGCAAACAGCCAGTAGGC
Organism: Mauremys reevesii; assembly: GCF_016161935.1. Taxonomy (NCBI): domain Eukaryota; kingdom Metazoa; phylum Chordata; order Testudines; family Geoemydidae; genus Mauremys; species Mauremys reevesii. The sequence goes on from NC_052631.1 coordinate 77,116,135, forward strand.
GCTCTCACATTTCTGGTATCGCTTATTCAATGAAATTCTGTGTTTCTGTTTTTAATTTGATTATTGAAACGTTCAGAGAAACCTAAATTGAGCTATCGTGTCTCTACTGGCTACTCGTATTTTTGTATCATTACTGATAAGTTTCCATTCATATCATTGACAAGAGTCCTTGTAGCTCAAGCTTCCAGAAGAGAATTCACATCCTACTGTACTCTTACCTTCTAAATGTTGCATTGAAAAATAATAACTTGCACACTGAGGTAATTCTGGCAGTAATACAGTATGCAATGCTATGAGGGAAATGTAGGGTTAGGAGATTACTCTGTATCTTGCTCTTCAGACTGAGTGACTGGCTGTGTTTAATTAATTGGAACATGCTTGTTCTTGTGGAGTGAGAAGGAGAGTTGCAGCCTTCTACTTTGTAGGGTCCAGTTAAGATTTGTGGGACTCTGTCATGTTACACCAAGGAAGAGACACCTAGTTGAATTGAGCTAGTGAGTCACTGATTACATGTGGAGAAACGGGGTGAGAGAGGAGGTTTGGAAATCGAAATAAATGAGGGATGCAATTCTGAAATTTCTTGCTCAATGTGCAACTTCTATCACTTTGTCAATAATTCTGGAAAACCTGGGCGGGGGGGAAGGAATAGTGAAGTGTATATTCTCATACATAAATAGATTTGGTTCTGGCCTTTTTTCTATGACAGACATTAGCAGGCTGATCACTCTTTGCAACAGTTCTAGTCAGGTGCAAGATAACTGGAACAAATGCTGTGATGGTCGTCAGGCTTGGGAGTGGGGAGAAGAAAGCAGTCTAAGTAGTATATGGTAAAGATCTGAATTTATGGTACAGTAAAAATCTCTCAAACTTTTTGTTACAGTCATTGTCCTGATTATACCAAAACTAATTTCTGGGCATGACTCAGATACTCCATTTAACAAAGAAATGGATACAGAGGATCTCCTAGCGCTGTATTGGGCTTTAAAATACAAATGCCTGTCCTATCATTTCTTACAGTATGTATTCTTCTCTAGAGTTATTGGTCCCCATATCTATGTAATCAGGAAAAGCATGGATATGTCAGTTCCCAGACATAACCATACACATTTTAGATCAAAGTTCTTTTCAACCAATATAAATGCTAAGATTCCTATGCTAAAGTCCTGAGATTCTGAAGAAATGCTATTCATATGTTTCTGGCTGGCTGAAGCTGTAATTATTAATTTATTGGGGGGGAGGAGGGAAAAACATGGATTCCTGAAAAAAATCATGATTTCCTAAGTTTAAATGTATTTTTAGCAACAATTAGAATAAGAGTAAATATGTTCTTAAATGTATCTTTTATATGTAATGAAGTACTGTGAAGATAACAGTAAAACGGCACTTTGCTGTGGTGTAAGTATTAATCTAAAATGTGTTATGTGATTAAGAGCCAGACAGCAGGGTGTGCTAGAACAACAGATCTATTGCTTATTGTAAAGAATCCGAGAATTTTTTATTTTATTTTATTTTGTGCATGAAAACCTTTTTATAAGCATGAAAGAAATAACTTATATTTTTGAATGCTATTTTTACTTGATTTCGTATCTGGATTTTTTTTTCCAATTTAAATATTTGATTTCTCTCGCAGCCTCACTCTGTGGATGAATTATAATTTGTAATAAGTTGGACACTTTTTTTTTTTTAACTCAGACGTTAAATTCAATTAGAAGCCACTTACTTAAAGCTGCATGACACTTGATTTTACCCTGACAGCTGCAGCAGGAGCAATGAAACAAGAATAGCCCTTGCACCAAAAGGGTTGCAACCCAGTCCTTCAGACCCCAGTCCAAAACTTCTGTGCCTATGTAATGCCTCATTGAAATCAATGGGTTCCATGCAGGCACAGAGCTCTGTCCACCCCGAGTTCATTGCAGAATCATCAGCATTGTCTGTATTCATACAGTTTTAACCAAAAGTAACTTCTGTTTGTATCTACTCTTTAACACTTGTGTATGAAGGTGATTTGAGCATATATTTAAGATACAAATGGCTAACAAAATCCGTAGTCGGGCTGTAGATTGCTGATATTTAGTGAATATTCAAGTACTGGTGCTTCAAGGCTTTCTCCAGGAATAGGTATGAATGAATGGTCTCACTCCCTAGTGTCAGCAGTTCGAGGGCATCCCATTACCAGCCTTAGGAAACAGGACTGCAAATACAGCCACCAGCCAGCAGTAACATGTGATTTGTGGGTGTTGGAGGGCTCCTTTGGCCCCCACCACCCACACACTTTCAAGAGCGGGGAGCTGAACGTTTGAGTGTGTGTTTGATTCTCGTGTGTTTTGAATACCAGCTTACTACCTCTGGAGCACGCCCAGCTCCTGCAGGCCCAGGGTACACAGGCCCAAACTTGGTCCTGAACACTGATATGCTGTCACTAGGCCTTCAGCCCAGTCCCACACTTCCATTTTGCCTCCCCTTATTTTGTGTGTCTCTGCTCCGTCCCCTTCTGGTTTTGTGGCTTTGTTCCATCCCCTTTTTCTTTCCATTCTTTGTTTCTCTGTCCTCTCCTACGAGCCTGCCTGTGCTGCTGCTCCTGCACTCCATAGTATTCCCCCCATTTGTGTCAGCAGGATCAGCTGCAACTTAAACTCTGATGCTCTTGCTGGGCCATTAGGAATACATTAAGTTCTTTCTCATTTGTCCACCAAACAAACCTTCCAAAAGTGGTGTTAGTAAATGAATAGAAATGTAGAAAGTTGTTGGGCCTGATTCTCCATTGTCCTGCACTTTAGGTCTTCATTTACACCAGTGTAAACACTCAAATCGAGCAAGTACTGTTTGCACTCACTCTGAGGTAAAGGTACAGGCCAGTTCTGACTATTTGAATTAAAAATTTAGGTCTCACCTGACCTGTATAAATTGTTTCATGCTATTATCTGAATTATCACATTTTCTTTATCTGAACGTGAGTTAATGTAACACCTGTAAAGCTCATGTGTTTCCTTTCTAATGTCTGAGATAGTGAGATTAGCATACAATTTTACCTGCATTTTGGAATATTCAGTTACAACACAGCATCACAAACACCAATCAGCATGGTATATTTTGATGGTTTAGGCTATCTGTTTATTGGGGGGGGGAGTTTTTTAATATTGAATCTTTTATGGTACATGAAACATTCTGAAATGCTGAAAATAGCTGAATAGCATTAGGCAATTACTAAAAAGTGTTTTCTCCATTGCCTTTAGTGTATGTGTATTTTTTTTGAAATCTTGGGTTTTCAGTTGGATCTTTCAGTTGCAAGCAACCTATACTACTTTATTCAGGTTCTTACACAACATGCATCACTGTAGTATCTGATTTAAGTTTCTCGGTCCCTTTTTTCGTTTTGTGTCAGTCCAGAGGATTCATGCCTTTTTAGCTGTTATGCTTACAGAGCATGAGGTGTACTTAAGCTTCCCAATGAAGTTTCTTCCGTCTCAATATCACATCCTTTCTGGTGTCTTACTTATCCCCACTTGTTTTTTTTTGTTTGTTTGTTTTTTAAAGAGTACAAACCTTACAAAATTACTCATAGCTATAGTCTGTGCAGGCTTGAGCCCTACAATAGCAAGGTCTTGGTAGGACACAAGTAAAGCGTATTAACTGAACTGTGTGGGGAAGTTAACTCAGACCTATGTGTATTTATATCTGCTTCAAGTCTGTAATAATCCCTCACTTTCAAACCTACTAACTTCGCAAACTGCAAAGCAAAGATTGAAAAGGAGAGACATGATGGTATGTTTGCTTTAAAAAGAGAAGTATTAGAGGAGTAATTCACCTGAAAAATGAGCCATGTAGGAAAATTATCGGTCATATTTATAATACAAGAATTGTGATATGTAAAAGTAAGAGGAGGCAAAAATATTTACAGTTAGGAAACCAACTTGTGGGTGATTTCAGTTTAAGTTCTTAATACTGTTTGTTTTAATCAACTTCCCTTATGATTAAAAAATAAATGTAGACCTGGCTGTTTCTACTGCACATAAATATGAAAACTGTATAGTATATAAATACTGAAGAGAATTGAAGTCAGGTATGTGGTGGGTAAAATATCCATGTACAGTAATTAAACATTAAGGAAAGACAAATTAAAATGTATTGCTTCTGACAATGTTTTTGAGGAGCTGATTACTAAAAGTGAGATGAATCTTGGCAAATATTTGAAAATATGGCTCCGAGATGTCTATAGAATGTGTCTGATGAACATTCCAAATCATACAGTATTAAAATGAGAAAATGCATTTAATAACTAACTCAAGACTAATAATTCACCCTTAACCTGTGCAGATGATGACAGAGTAAACAAACCAGTTTTAGGTTAAGGATGTTATCAGCCTTAACTTAGTGTGTCCTACTATTGTTGGTCTGTATCACACTTTAATGTTTTTAAGATGTACTTTTGTGTTTACATTTCTTGGTGTGTTTTTTTTAAACTGTCATGGAAAGTTTTTTATAAAATGCTCATTATTTACTTGATAGACTGAAGGAGCAGTTAACAATCTACGGATAAATTTATATTTAGTAATGTAGGAAGCTGTCGTGTTATTACAAGTATGTATTATAGAAACTTACTGCGCATGTGCGGTAGTTAACTTTCAAATATTAATATATCAGATGTTTACACATTTTTAAAAAAAACCCTCCTTTATGTATAGTAAGTAATAGCCTGCAAAATTTTGGTTTAAAAAGTTGTCTTTTTTGGTAATAGAAACACAAAGACCTGTTGGAAGCTTGTACATTTTTACTATGTTATGCTTCAGTCCACAGCAAATTTCTGAAACTGCTATGAATCCCTGAAAAATTAGATTTCCAGTGGAATTGCTGTCACAGCCTTAACTCTAGTATGAAAATGGTGCTTAAATACATATATATGCATGGATGTGGGTACCTCAAATCTGTTAAGAGTGTTTAAATGAGAACGTCTAAGTTCAGGGTTTGGTGCTGAAAATGCAAACAAACTAATGCTCCTGTTAGATAAGGACAGCCCTGTTTTGTGAATTCATCATTAAATATTTTAACTTCCAGACCTATTAGAACAATTTCCGAGTCTCTCATAAATAAGAAGATAGTGCATACCTTCCCGGTTTCTGGGTGCATTAAACATTTGTGAAACTAAGGGCAAGGCAAGAGGAGAGCACTTGAAGCGTTAGAAAACGAAAGGGTCTGTTTGAATGCAAGATAAATTGGTGTTTCTGTGCTAAATGGTGTTACCATTCATAGAGGTTTTCTTTTGACGGACAAATACCCAACTTAGTTTTTCAAAATGCTTTCTCAGTAAGTGGCGTTCACCCAACATACTCCTATATCTAAGGCTGATTTTTTAATTTTCCCTAGGAATATTAATATAGGTTATTCATTCTTTACATAAGAATCATTACGCAGACTTCATTTAGAAATATCAGTTTTTACAGTTGAGGGGCTTGGAACAATGAAATGGTGCTGTCTAGCCTCGCACATTTCGGTGTTCTTGACAGTTTAAAATACTCCACCAAAAATGCACAAAACTGATTTGAACTGATATGTCTAGTTTCTGTATTGATTTTTTCAAGGGGATATTTATGCCCCTATTTTCACATCCACTATCTCAGGTCCCTTTAAATGAATACTTCAGGGATTTTTAATGCCACTTGATGGCAGACCAAATGTAATATTTATATGCAACGAGCTGTTAGTTTTTGTATTGTAAAAATGTAAATTTGTAAAGATTTTTTTCTAGAGTTTTTTTGAAGTCACTTATGTAATTTAGGATGTTTCATTTTTCCAGCTGTGGGATTGTCTTAATAAAAAAAACGTAAATCTTACTTTGATTTTGCATTACTTATTAAACAGTTTAGACATTTAGAACTAATTAGAACTTTAAGCATACCTAAAATTCACCTTTTGATTTAGCTCTGGATAATTCTACATTGAAGTTAGAGAAAATTGTTCTTTTTATACTGTAGTAATCATTGGAACATCAGTTGGCTGGTTGATGAAAAGCTCCCACATTCCTTATTTAAGGTCTTTGGGCCATACAGAATAAGCCAGGATGGGGGGAAAGGAAATACGCCATGAGTGGGAACTGATTGTGGTGTTTGAATTTTTGTCAGCAGGAGGAAAGCAGACACTGGCACAGAAAGGGCACAGAATACCATAGACATCCATGCTTCCTAGCAGCATTTTGTGCCCAGGTATTAATGGCAACTGCTTCCTCCAAGTCACCGCTGTGGAAGTTTTCCACTGTGGCAGGTCTCATGGTACTGGTCCCCTTCTCCCCCCGCAGCAGCCTACAATCTTAACCAGCATTTCTCCCTCACTTAGGAGTGGAGAGTAATGCTGAATAGTTTGTTCCCCGTGGAGCACTTGGCTAGTGGCATCTGGCAGGTCAGAGAAAGGAAACGAAACACTGCTGTGGAGCTGACCCTGTTCAGAAACATTGGATCTGGGTCACCTCTGTTTATGGGAATAGAGGGGGCAATCTAGCACTTTCAAATACCATTAATTTGAAAATTGCTCATTTAGGATGGAATTTGCATTGTAAAGCTTGAGTTACTTGGCTTTCTGTGGGGAAGCATGAAAGGACTTGAGATTAAATTCACCTGCAACTACAAAGCAGGAAGAGTAGGTCAGGAAGGGTGCATTGTAGACCACACCCCGGGACAGTTATTTCAATCTCAGCAGGAAGGCAGGGCTCCCAACTTCCCCCATCCTGTCATGCAGCCACAACATGGTGTTATGTGATGAAGACAGCTTTGTGTTGGCTCCCAGCCCCAGGGTGAATTTCACATTTTAAAGTGATATTTTGAGGAACACAGTGAGCAGAGCCCTGGAAGTGGTTTTAGTTTGCCCAGGTGCTTTTGGAAGAAGATTTTTAGCATTGTACCAGTTACAATTTAAAGCAAAATACTGTGAAATACAGTTACTCTTAACATTGTAGTTATGTTCCTGAAAAATGTGACTTTAAGCGAAACAATGTTAAGCGAATCCATTTTCCCCATAAGAATTAATGTAAATGTGGGGGTTAGGTTCCAGGGAAATTTTTCTCTCTCTCACACACACACGTTTTAAACACTTTAATACTATGTGCAATGAGATTGAAGCTTGGTTGAGGTGGTGAAGTCAGTAGGTGGAAGAGGGTGGGATATTTCCCAGGGAATGCCTTACTGCTAAATGAACTAAACAGTTGAGCCCTCAAGGGTTAGCACGTTGTTGTTAATATAGCCTCACACTCTACAAGGCAGCACAAATGTAGGGAGGGGAGACAGCATGTCAGGCAGAGACCGAGACACACACCGTGTGTGTGTGTGTGTGTGTGTGTGTGTGTGTGTGTGTGTGTGTGTGTGTGTGTGTGTGTGTGTGTGTGTGAGATGTGCATTTCCCCTTTAAGTTTGCTGACCCCACTCTAAGTACATTGCCTTTTAAAATAGATCAGCAAGTTGAGACAGCAGCTGGCAAGCTCCCTCCGTCCTGAGCCCTGTTCTGTCATCCCGCCCCCCCCCGCTCTATGGAGATGGGGTAAGCGTGGGGCAGGAGCAGGGGAGAGGGGGACACCCTGACATTAGCCCCCTTTCCTGCTCCCCCCCCCACTTGCATAGCAAGCAGGAGGCTCCCAGGAGCAGCTCCAAGGCAGCGGGCAGGAGCAGCACAGGGCGGTGGGGGGAAGGACAGCTGAACTGCCCGGTAGTTGATAGCCTGCTGGGTAGTTGTGGCACAGGGAACTTGGGGAGGGGGGAGCTGATGGGGGGCTGCCAGTCCACCCTGGTTCCAAGGCCCCACAAGCTGGCTCGAATGAGCTGCTCTTTCTGTAAGCAGTGGACAAAGCAGGCGGCTGCCAAACAACGTTATAAGGGAGCATTGCGCAACTTTAAACGAGCATGTTCCCTAATTGATCAGCAATGTAACAATGAAATGTTAACTGGGAGGACTTTAAGTGAGGAGTTACTGTACCTAGTTAGCAGAGCACATAGTCTTTCCAAGGGGCATGGAATTATGAAGGTAAAAACCCATTCTAATGGAAATGCTGGTGGACTCCATTCGACTCTTCCAGCTGGTCTTGGATTTCTGCAGGATGGCCAATAGACTAATCAATCCAAGATTACCTGGCACGTTGCAGCCCTTCTCTAAGAACTATACTTATGGGAGGAGCAGATGCTGTCCTCATGATTAGTCTCTCACCTTTAATTTTGTTACATGTTTTGTGTAAATTCTTATCCACCTTCTAAGCATCTCCCACAAACCTCCTGCTCTGACCTCCCGACTGTTGTGCACTATTCATGAACATGGATACCTGTGTGTGATTCTCTTGCTCACATGGGAGTAATGGAATTTCAGAACGGTTTTAAAGATTATTCTCTTTGGCTCTGCAGGGATTGTGTGGGTGTCTGGAGTCAAAGGGACAGGTTAGACAAGCTAACTTCAGAGCACCACCATCTGTCTAGCTTGCATTAGTACATTTTTATGGTGCTGGAGGACCACAGAAGTTCCCAAGACCCAAAATAAGGAAGGAGCAGCTGGCTTTCTGTGCTGTAAGGGAAGTTGGGGGCAAGATTTCTGGAGTGATGGGAGGAATTCTGGGATAGGGTGACCACCCCATGCAGGACTGAAAGGAGTTAATGTGGCCGGGCAGGCCAATCAACTCCACAGGCTGCACTTGTAGGAAGAGCCAGAGAGCAGGGAACTAATTAGAGGCAGGTTCAGCTGTGCCGGAACAGGTGGGGCCTGTATGAAGACAGGTAGCTGGAAACAGACTGGGGCTGCTGGGGAAGGCTTCAGGAAAGCAGGCAGCAGCCACTCTCTGGGAAAAGGGAATCGGGTTTGGGGCTGGTACACCCAGAGAGGGAAAGGGAATGAGGTGTGCTAGGAAGCAGACCAGGGAAGGAGCAGTAAGGGTTGAGAGGGCAAAGCCCAGAACTGCTGAGCTGAGGGTCCCTGGACTGGAACCTGGAGCAGAGGGTGGGCCATGGTTCCCCTACCAGCTACTGAGGGAGTGGCACCGAGGCAGTGGAAGGGAAGACTGCCTAGAACTGCTAGGGAGAAGGGATTTTGCTACCCCAGAAGGGGGAATGCTGAGTGATCCAGCCAAAGGGCTGAGTCACAAAGAGGACACTGCGGTTCCTGGGGCTGAGAGAGGGACTTCAGACCGGGGCGGGGGGAGAGCATGTTGGTGTGCAAACTGCAGACCAACAGCATCAACCTCAAGAGCTAATCACCAGAGTGACCAGGAGGAGATTCCAGGCCAGGAGTGAGTGGTGCACCCTATGACAGAGGGATGAGAGGAGGGTTTGGGGGGAAGAAAAGAGAGACTGACAGAACGGAACAGAAAGGAAAGTGGCAAAGAGAGAGAACCCCAACCCTTAATTTGTTTTGTTTGGAGTTTGGCAACTCAGAGAATAAGAAGGGAGAACAGAAGACAGAAGGGATGAAAATATTGTAAGTATAAAGGAAAAGGAATGAAAATTGAAAAGGTCTGATGGAATGAAACTAAAATGGGAAAAAGTCAGAGAATCCCAATAACATGTTGCAAGTTTGTTTTTCCACTTCCCTTCTTTTTATCAAAAGATGAAGGAAAATCTACAGAGGAAAAGATTAACAAGAGTACATAAGAACGGCCAAAGGTCCATCTAGCCTAGTATCCTATCTACCGACAGTGGCCAATGCCAGGTGCCCCAGAAGGGAAAAAGGAAGTGTAATCTCTTCTCTTGTATGTGTCATTTTGATTATTATAGTTTGCTAAGAAAGTGCCCATTTATGTACTCGGAATAAGGTGGTGGCACATGTTTTCTAGAGACTTTTTTCATACGGTCACACGTTGCCAGATTTGGCCCAGAGAGAGGTCCTATTTGGACTCCACTCTTGTACAGAAAATACCAGTATTTCTTGCTGTGAATATACTGGATTATGATGACCCCTGAAGGTGAGGGCAATAGGGTATTTCCATATTTTTTCCCAGGATGTTAGTACAATAAATCCTATTGTGCAGTGGAAATGCTCGTAATTGCTGCTTGTATTTCAAAGAGATCATAATGATGCCTGTTATTAAGTTATCATCTAATAGCCTCCCTTTGTTGCTACTGTAAAGAGTTGGGAACAAATTATATGCACAACTCTGAGCAGCATTCTAAGATGATTATAAGCTTTTGATTATATACCTATAAAAGTCAGCAAGATAAAAGTTAAAGATGCACGATAACACTTTTCCTGGAGTGAACCAGTGAGGAATGTAAAGATTTAATGTGAAAAGGTTGCATCAAAGGCAAATAGGATAATTAGTAGCAGACATGAAATTGTCACAGCAGCATTCTTCACCACTGCTGTGTAGTGTGACGGTGGGCTAGAGACTGAATCCTAAAGACATCAGTAACTGCCTGGGGCTGTTCTAAGGACCACGGTTGGATGCAACTCCTGCTCCTTAAGGATCTTGACCTCTCTAGACTGTAATGTGGTCCCTGTATGTACATAAACACCCTTGATATTTAAACAAATCTTCAAGGGAAATGCTAATAACTGCTCTTCGCAGAGTGCAACTTTCAAATACTAAGTACCAAATACCTGGCCATTGTGTAGTCTGCAGCACGTGGCCCAGTGTTCTGGTCTGCTATTGGGAGATAACAATGCACTGAGAGAGTGACATTTATGTAAACTTGAAAAGCTGTAGATTCCAAGGTAGCGCGGAAAGCAAACACGTGTTCGTGCTCTCTCTCTTTCTCCTTCCTGGGGCCCTGCCCAGCAGAGCCATGAGCCTGTGGTACTGGCATTGGAAGGAGCTGGAGGGGGCATGAGTTCTAGAACATAGAGAAGAGTGCCCTTGCCAAGCCAGGGATGTTTCACTTTCTTTCGAACAGCAGTCATGGACCAAGGCTCTGCTGTGCTCCGTGCTGCACACACACAGAGCAAAAAGATGGGCCCTGCCCCGACATACAGAGTGATTGATTATTTCTGTCTGGGTACTTAGCCCCACACTCCAGTGTGGATTTCCCATAAGACTTTGACAATGGCACTCTTCTGACTTAAGATCATTCTCCCTAATGCCCCAGCTTCTGCACTGAAGCTGTAAAATCCTGTGTTTATAGCTTCACAGTGTATCACAAAGGAAATTATCCTGCAGAGAAGTCACAGTACTGAATTTGTGATACCACAATCAAGACTTGCAAGGAGGAGAGCCCTAGCTGCACAGGAGAAAGCTCTTATTTAAACAATAATATCTCTAATATTTAGTAAGAGGGCAAGGAAAACTAATGACGGGAATGATTTTGTATTTTAAGTGCAATGTACTTTAAAGTTGTGCACAGCCTGACAGTCCTCTTTAACAACCCATCAGTATTAGCTGGATTCAGAGTCTGCTTGAATAATTTAAAATTGAAACGGCAGGAAGATCTAGATGGGTCAGTTTCATCACTGGTACGGCTTAACTCAAGGGATTAATTTGGGCCAATATTTTCAGAAATGCAATATTAAGATTCTTAAATCGGCTTAAGAGGCAAAATTAAAATTCCTATTGTAAAATATCCTTTCCGTGTATGTTGGTCATCAGCCAAGCTAAAACTGGTTGAGATAACTGTTTGACGTGCAAAGAAATGAAATTTGGCAATGGACATATGCTGTGGAGCGGCATCATTTAGATAATAGAAAATGCAGCCCATGTAGCAGGACTAGAGAAATCTTCACTTACTTGCTGCATGATGTCAGTGATGTAGCAAATTCTAATGAGATTATTCTAGTCAGGGCTTAAAATTCTCAGAGTATTTCCCAGAGGCCCCCCGCCCCTCCCTGCCTCCAACATGCTATGAAAACTCCAGCGGGGTCGAAAATATTTACTGGAGCTCTGCTCTGGACAGCTCCAGCTGAATTTAAGTCCTGATTCTAGTAGTACATGAGCACACAAGACAGATAATATTAAAGGGCCACATTTTCAATGCGTGCGCCAATCCTCACGTAGCGTTTATTTTTACAAGTGGAAGAGAGGTATACTTGGGATTTTCAGATAAAGCTACTGGGCACGATCATGGTAAAATAATTATTGTAATCTGGCCTTGTACCATCCCAGGAAGCTTTAAAGAACCATCTGCTTTAGCCCATCCAGAAACATTGAATAAACAGCCCCAAAAGTTGAAAACTCGGAAGTCCAACTCGCCACCCCCCTCTGAAAAAGCAATCAAGACCATTAAGTCAGGGGGGAGAGGAGGGTTGGTTGGATGTCTACTGATTTTTTTTTTAACTCCCCCTGCTTACTCCCAATATCTGTGTGACAATTGCAGTGTTGCCAACCCTCACAAACATATAGTAAGGTAATTTTGGTCCTCACTGCAGGAGCTCTTACAGACAGAGAACCCAACTGAGATGGGGTCTGTATTGTGCCAGGCACTGCACAAACATGCACCGTGGGAACTTACAACCTAGTGCTAAGTCTAGTGAGGGTTTGCAAGATGCAAGCTGGAATTGGGACCCATTAACCTCCTCTCGGATAGGGACCACTCGGCATCCTCTAGGTTGGAGAAACTTTGAATCTCTGCTGAGTTGGACTGGATTCAAACAGACAATGTAAGGATGAAAGGCTCCATAGCTCAATGTGTGAACAGTACAAATGAAACAATAAAACAAATTGTGATGTTGCACTCCATATGTTTATGGAAATATGCTTATGAGTGTGAATATAATGTCACTGGAATATGCTTTATGCAAAAGATCTCTTTACAAAGCTTATAATCTGAGTGTGTTTGTCCTATTTGTATGAATGTATCATTCTTGTATCTGAAGCTAGAAATGTGAAGTATTACTCTGAAGTCCTATTGTAACTATGCAAACTGTGGGCCATTAATGGTGGTTTAGAATATCGATGGCTCCCATTAACCGGGACAACTTGTTGTAAATGGCTCTGTTTACTTGTAAACCTTCCTGTGTTCATATGAGTCAGGCCGGAAAGAATGGATGCTGGGTCTCACAGAACATGTGACCATGTCACCTGGTACTGGAATCCATCTGAAACCTGGTGCTTTTCAATTTAGAAGGAAGGGTGGGGATCCAGAGAGACAAGAGTCCTGCCTTGTGCCAAAGCTATAAAATGGGGTGGAACAGAACAAAGGAGGCTGCCAGTCATGAAAAGTCCCCTAGTTACCACCTGAGCTGGAACTAACAAGAACTGTACCGGGGAAAGGATTGGGCCCATACTAGGAAGGAGTCTAGTCTGTGAAAGAAGCTTATTGGAACATCTCTGAGGGTGAGATTTCATCTGTATTAAGAAACTGAATGTATTAGGCTTAGACTTGCATGTTTTGTTTTATTTTGCTTGGTAACTTACTTTGTTCTGTCTGTTATTACTTGAAAACACTTAAATCCTACTTTTTATACTTAATAAAATCACTTTTGTTTATTACTAAACCCAGAGTAAGTGATTAATACCTGGGGAAGCAAACAGCTGTACATATCTCTCTATCAGTGTTATAGAGGACGAACAATTTTTAGTTTTATACAGAGTAAAACAGATTTATTTGGGGTTTGGATCCCATTGGGAACTGGGTGTCTGGGTGCTGAAGATAGGTAACCTGCTGAGTGGTTTTCAGTTAAAGCCTTCAGCTTTGTGGGCGTGGTTCAGACCTGGATCTGTGTTGCAGCAGACTAGCATGTTTGGCTCAACAAGGTTGGGTTCTGGAGTCCCAAGCCATCAGGGACAATGGGCTCAGAGGTAATTTCAGCACATCATCCAAATTCATTACTAAATACCATGTTCTGCCACACAAAATCACCCCAACAATTACTCCATGGCCCTTACACTAACTTTATATATAGGTGACCCACAAGGGTCATCAGCAGAATTTGAACCTGCAGAGCCACTGCACAGATTTCTTGCCCTTCAGCTCTAGGAGTAACTGGTGGGAGAAAGCATGCTATTATAAACAGTTTAGATATTAGGCAGGGTTATATTCCAAAACCCTTGGAGGGGTTAACTCACAGACCAAACCCTGGTCCTCCAGGGTATGCTACAGTAACCAACTGTGAGTCCACAGACTAAATACAGTGTCTCTCACTCATGACGCCAATCATTCTTAGGCTCTGTAGGCAGGTGTCCTCTTGACCCAGGTACAGTGTGCTTCTCCCTTGAAGTCTTCAAACAGGGGTTCTACCCAGAGCCCAAACACTTCTATGGAACTACTGCTTCCCACATGCGGTTCAGCATCTTCCTCTCCCTCTAAAACTTCCCTGCAAGGAAGCTCACTAACCACTTCCCCCTTTTGCTATGGACACAGCAACTACATCTTGTATTATTATTTTTGTTTGTTATGGTAGCACCTAGGTGACCTAGTTATGAGTCCGTCCATCCCCCACCCGCAGCCCACTGTGGGTTGCCTTGGGACAGGTTTAAAAAGAAATCCCATAACAAGATACCATTTTTTTTGTTAACTTTCTCTCTTTCCAGGATATTGTACATTTAGAATAACACCTTCATTCAGATGGATCCCATCAGGGCTGAGAGAGAGGGGAGGGAGGGAAATAGCTCTTCTTTGTTAGTCTCAAGATGTATTTGCCTTAACCTTTCAAGTGACCAGGCAATTATATTTTTTTTCTCACTTACTTTCTTCCTGTTGCACTTTCCTCCTGCTGTTCTAGTCTTAATATAGGCCCCGATCCTGCAAACACTTGAGGGAGTGAATAATATTTATCCATTTGAGCAGCCTCATGGGGAAGCCAATGGAGTTGAACCAGGAATGAATTTGGGCCTGTGTGGTCACGATCTAACATCTTCCCAAAAATCTGAACGACGAGTAATTCTCTGCCCAAGTCTAGAGCATAGTTGGGGAGGTGTATTACTTGATAATATGCCATACAAGGAGCTTTGTTTGAGGAGCTGTCTGTGGAGCCAACCCAGCATTTTTCATGCACCACAAATACCTCCTGAAGTCAGCTGTATGTGCATGAGGAAAGCAGGATCTAGCCCCAAATGAACTATGGAGGGTTTTCTGAGCTGAATGTGGCCTGTAAAGTGCTTTTGGTCTTACTTCAGAAAATTGTTTTCTGAACTCCAGGTTTCCTGATTGTCATCCCACTCTAGAGCTTCAGTGGTGCCTTTACACTGGGGAGTGGAGACTCCTAGGCTAGCAGCCCTCCTTTATAGGGCCCACCTCTCTTTGCACTTATCATTGTGTATGTACTTACTGCAAATATGAAATCTGTGGTTTTGAAATCTATCCCTCACTCTTCACTGATGTTGCTGTTTGTATTAATCAAGAATATTACAACCAGCTTGTCCTACTTTCGTTACATTCAGTATGTTCTCAGCCATAATAGAGCTTTGCCAGTCTCCTTGCTTTCATTTTATGTAACTGGTTGATTATAATGATTCAGGGAAACTCATTGTGCACCTGAGGTGAAACAAACAGGGCCTTTTTTCAGATGCATCTCATAACAAGCACTTTTAACAAACAGAGCTCAGCCCTCATGTTTGCTACCAGTTTTGCCATTTATTTTTGTTATATTTTTAATAAGTCAAATTAATTAGGCTCATTGTGACTGAAGCTTCATGTTCGTCATGACCATGTCTGCCTGTGGCTGAACAAGATGTTTTCATGAGCTGCAAACTCTTCTCTGTACCTGTCCAGCAAAGAGGAGTGTAGGGGAAAGTATAGGTTTCAATTGTAAACCCATCATTCCCCCGCAAAGTACTATATATTTTCCTCAAAAAGAATGTGCCCTCATGATTTTTTATTTTTTTTCCTGTGCCCTTTCTAGTGGTGGCCTTCTTTGCCATGACTTTTCCTATATTTTGCAGTTACAAACAACCAGTCTTAGTTGTGACCATAAAATACAATTTCCTGTTGGACACAATCTAAAACCTCTTAATCATTAGAGTACTGGGTGTTTTTCCAGAAGGTTTTTTTTTTCAGCTAGAGTAACAAAGGAAAGTGATCACGTTGTTTGTTTTTTATTCTGATTAATTATTTCTCACAATATTTTGATATTTTTTAATCTAGGGAGGCAGTGTGGCTTAGTGGATAGAGCACTGGATGACAGCTCAGGAGAACAGAGTTCTATTCCCAGCTCTGCTACTAGCCTGCTGGTTGACCTTGGGCAGGTCAAGTCATTGCTCTCTGCCTCAGTTTCCCCATCTGTAAAATGAGAAGAATGATCCCTCCTTTCACAGAAATGTAGAGATGGAAGGGACCTTGACAAATCATCAAGTCCAACCTCCTGCACCAGATAGACCTAGACCATCCCTGATGGGTGTTTGTTGAACCTGTTCTTAAAAACATCCAATTGCAGGGATTCCACCACCTCTCTTGGCAGCCCATTCCTGAGCTTAACTACTCTTATAGTTGGAAATTTGTTCCAAATATCTGACCTAAATCTCCCTTGCTGCAGATGAAGCCCATTACTTCATGTCCTACCACCAATGGACATGGAGAACCATTGATCACCATCCTCTTTATAACCGCCCTTAACATATTTGAAGACAATCAGGTCTCCCCTCAGTCTTCTTTTCTCAAGATTAAGCATAATCAGTTTTTAAAACCTTTTCCCATAGGTCAGGTTTTCTAAACCTTGTATAATGTTTCTTCTGTCCTCTGGACTCTCTCCAATATATCCTCATCTTTCCTAAAGGGTGGTGCTCAGAATTGGACACAATACATCAGCTGAGGCCTCACCAGTGCCAGGTAGAGCAGGACAGTTACCTCCTGTGTCTTACATGCAACACTCCTCTTAATACATTCTAGAATGACGATAGTCTTTTTAGCAACTCCATCACACTGTTAGCTCGTATTCACTTTGTGGTATTCTAGAACCCTCAGATCCTTTTCAGCAGTACTACCGCCTAGCCAGTTATTCCCCATTTTGAAGTTGTGCATTTGACTTTTCCTTCCTCACTAGTACTTTGCACTTGTCTTTATTGAGTATCTTCTTGTTCATTTCAGACCAGTTCTCCAATTTGTTAAGCTCGTTTTGAATTCTAATCCTGTTCTCCAAAATGCTTGCAAGTGCTTGTAACATGTTTTAAGATCTAAGTAAAGTTGCCACCCCTGGAAGTCCTAACTCAGATATAACAGCTAAATCCTAATATAGTATAATAGTAGCCTTTGGGCCAATGGTACCAGAAATAGATACAAGAGGGAAGAAATATTGATTCTGGGTAATACAACCAGTATCTGAAAAATACAATCCATATAATATGTAGTTCTTGCAGTGTTGCCAATTTAGCTATATTTGCTGCTAGATCTAGTAACTTCTAGGTACCTCCTAAAGAGCTGTCATGGTTGAGGTAGGTTTGAGGATGAGCTCTTACTCCCTAGAAAATGCCTCATGCAGCTGGCGTAATATGTAGTCTCTGACAGCTAAATACCTGCCACTTGCCTTTTTGTGGTAGAGGTGTTCTTAACTGAAAGTGTGCATGGTGGTGCCCTTTAACTAGATTGCTCCAGGGCTTGTTAGCCATTGTAGGCAGTCCGCCTTGAAGAAGAGACTCCAACTTCAAATTAAGAATGTCAAACCTGGCCAACTCTTTTTTGTAAAAGTTGTGTCAATTACACATGACCTAAGGGTCTTCGTCTTCAGGGAATATATTTGTACAATGCTAGGACATTCCCCAGAAGTGATGCATAACCCCTTTGCTGGATGACTGTGGAATGTGGGAAAAGGCTATTGAATTTTGGACACAAGGCTAAAAAAGGGAGTCCAGGAAATACATTTGTCTTCCCTGATCTGTGCGAACAGTGACTGGGAAACCAAGAGAAGTAGCCAAGACATTAAAAAGGAGAGTGTACATTGGCTGTATACAAGAGACAAAATGGAAGTGGTCAAAATCCATGAACAGGAAGGGTTAGAAGATAATGTATCATGGTTCAGTAGCAAGGAGTAATGGAATAGGATTAATGGTAGCAGAAATAATACAAGATACTGTAATGGATATCCAAAGGAAGAGTGACCAGCTGATGAAAGTCAGACTAGCACTGAGCAGAGAACAGCATGGAGCAGAGAACAAATATTTAATGTTGGATGGAGATGCATGCTGTAGGTTGGTTGTATGAGTGAGGCGAAGGAAGAATTCCAAATAGCACTGGACCAAGTGGTAAAGCAAATTACCACAAGCTGAGTACTTGATTATTGGAGCAGATCTCAATGAATGGGTGGGAGAACACAATGAAGGCTACAATGATTGTCATAGAGCACGAGGCTTGGAAACAAGAAATGAATGGGGAGAGATGCCTTCAAATTAGCCAGCGACCATGGCCTGATTGTTGACAATACATACTCTGTAAAGAGGGAGAAGCACTTGATTACATACAAGAGGGGATGCCAACAGGTCCAGTGATGTGCAGGAGGCAGTGGAGGAGGAAAGGTTTACGCAATGGCAGAAGTAAGAATGGTAGAAAGTTATGAGGATTACAAGCTGGGGAAGTGGGTAATGAAAAGAATGGTTGTGGAATCTGAAGGTCAGGCATTGTACACAGGACTACTGATGAAGGATGGGGGAAAACGAATTATATAGATTAGCCAGGATTAGGCAAAGAAGCCCAGAGGGCTTGGGAGCTGTGAAGTGTATCAAAGATGAAAACAGAAAAGTACTGGTAGAAGACAATGACATCACTGGGTGGCATCTGTTCTGTGAGACACAGCTCAGTGAAGAGAATGTGAAGAAGCCATTGAGTGGGAGTATGTGCAAGCAACAACTTCACAAGACTTATCACTGTGGTGGAGATTTAAGGAGCACTAAATATGATGAAATGGGGGAAGGTGGTGAGACTGGAGGGGGTATCCAATTGAGGCATGTAAAGCATTAGGCCATGAGGGAAGGTAACAATTGATAACAATTTTTTCAACTTAATTCTCCTTACTGGCAAAATGCCCAATGGGTTGAGGAAGAGAACATTGGCCACATCTTCAAATGTAAAGGAGACATGCAAGAATGCAGTTGTTTACTGACTGAGACATACCAGGGTGCAATCCAGACCAGTGAGGGTCTGGATCATCCCTATCCTGCAACCTTGGGTGTCTTACAATGCCTTGCTGCAGTAGCTCCCACCTGGGCTGCTCACAGAGAGCCTTCCAGCATGCAGGCCACACCCTGAGTGTCTGTGTGTAACTGCAGCCTGCCGGCCACACTTGAGTTGCACTCTCTTTTACCAGCCGTCATTGCTTCTGCCAGGTGACCCCAGTCCCAGATTTTCCCCCAAAATGGTTTATAAATCCGCCGACAAAAGACAAAATACACACAGTGCTTCACTGAGAGGGACAATGAGAAGACAGTAAAATTAGCTGGGATAGAGTTAAAGTCTGCAGCAGTTTGAATACCTTAGTTCAGTGCTGAGCCATGATGGAATGTAGAGTGGATGTTAGGCGCCACATGAAGAGTGCTTAGTGTAAGTGGAGGGAGTTGCACATTCTCTGCAATAAGAATATGTCAAGTAGGAGCAAAGTGTATAAGATCATAATTAGACCAGCCGTGATGTATGGGTTGGAATGCTGGACAATGAGGAAGAGAGGGGTGCTACTGCTTCACACTGTTGAAATGAGAATACTCCGGTGAATGCTGGGGAAGATGAGAACTGATGGGCTATGCAATGAAACAGTACAAACCATGTTATAGGTAGCCCCAACATCAAAAAGCTTGAGGGAGTATTGACTGAGCGGGTTGGGTGAGGCAACAATGAGATGTGGGATATATTGGCTAGAGCGTATAAGAGCTATTTAGTCATGGGACAAAGAGCATAAGGAAGACCTGAAAGAAGTGGTTTGAAATGCTGAAGGAGCACATGAAGAAGGTTTGTGTGTCAACTTGGAAGACACTTGACAAGAACACTTGGAGACAAAGAACAAGAGCTGCCAACTTTGGCAAAGAAGATCTAGCAACTTTTTAGGTCTGCTAGAGATTTTTCAAGCTTTGCTTGTGGTGGTACGGAGCAGGGCTCAAAAGCCTCGGGGTTCACTTCAGTTTTATGACTTATATTCCTAAAGCACATGCTTCAGGGTTTCAGCAGGTCACTGACAGGGGGTCAGGAAGGGATTCCCCATGCAATG
The DNA here is from genome assembly GCF_016161935.1 of Mauremys reevesii. Classification (NCBI taxonomy): domain Eukaryota; kingdom Metazoa; phylum Chordata; order Testudines; family Geoemydidae; genus Mauremys; species Mauremys reevesii. The sequence goes on from NC_052631.1 coordinate 77,136,142, forward strand.
TATTCTGGGAGGTTTTTTTAAATCTCCTTCCTCTGAAATATTAGAGAGGGCCACAGCTGGAGATGGGACACTGGGGTAGGGTGGGCCAGGGCTTTGAGGTGGCACCGAGCATTCTGTCTCTGAAGTGCTTGGCTGGCTGGTTCTCACTTACATGCTCAGGGTCTAACTGATCGCCATATGTGGGGTTGGGAAAGAATTTTTCTCCGGGTCAGATTGGCAGTGACTGTGGGGGGTTTTCTCCTTCCTACGCAGCATGTGGGCATGGGTCACTTGCCAATATTATCTGGCTGTATCTTAATCATTTCCCTGCCATTGCAGGGGCCTCAAGCACCTCGGTCCCTCCTATTCTCCGCCTGTGGCACATAATAGTGTAGTCTTCTGTGGGCTGTAATGCTTTGGTCTCATTTCCTGTGGGGTTAGTGTGCAGGTCCTGAGATGTACAGGAGATGTAATGGTGACTCCTAGCCTTGAACTCTGACACAAGTCACTAACCTGTGACTTGTAATCTAGTCTGGTGACATTCTAGTAGCTTTCCATAATCTTAAGTATAGAAGAAAAGATTCTGTGACATGCCTGCCCGGGCTCAGGGAGGGGCTGAGTTTGGACTTTTCTAGAGCAGTCTTGCTGTTGGAGGCACTTGTACACTGGAGGGCACCAGATTGGGTGTGAGGTGGAGTGTTCAAAAAGCCCTTTGTTTGATGGCTACTCTGTTTACCGAGTTTACTCTTTAATCTCAATTTATTTGCTGTGGCGGTGGGGCACTTTTAAGCAGCAAGAAAGCATAGCACTTCAATCAGCACAGGACTCCCCTTCCTCCCCCACTGGCTAGTCCAGGATGGTCCTGAGACCCAGGCACAGGTGAATTCTTTTGCAGCATGAAAGCATGTGTGTGTGTATGTGTGCATGTGTGTGTGTGTGTGTTTAATAGCCCATGTATGCAGGGATTTTTTCTTGCTCAGAGTTAATAGTGGTTTGCCAGAACCTCTTCATGCCTGTCAGACTGTACATGGGGAAGGGGAGAGGGAAATCTCAAAAACTCCCTCCTGTGGAAGATCAAATGAATAGCGAATTAGCAGCTCCTCCCTCCCATCCCTACCTCTTGACCTCCGCCCTCTATCCCCCCATCTCAAGATGTTGGGAAGATTGCAGCTTGCAATACATTTTGCAAGTTGCTCAGAGACAGAAATCTTGCCTGGGCCGTGCATTACATGCATGGCTAAAAATTAAAAAACAAAAAGGCCAACGGGCACAGGATTTCCACTGAAACTTGTTGCCCTCAGTGATCAGTGCTGAGCTGCAGTGTGATCTCCTGCACTGGAGATGCTGAACATACAGCAGATGTAAGGCAAAAAAAGTCAGCCTTGTTCAATGGCCGCAGGAAGTTAATTTCCATTTAATTTATTCTTTGTGGAGGTGGGTAGCTGATAGGCGGTGTGAAAGGAGGCGATGGGGAGGGAAAAAACTCTTTTTGCAATTGAAGATCCTTTATTTTAATGACTCCAGCTCTGCCCTGCTCACCTCTTGTTTTATAATTATGCCCAACAAGCCTTTTTATTTTTAACGCACACAGTGCTCCACACATGTCAGAGCCTGAGCAAGCTTTTTTAGCATGATGACAGCAGCTTAGACTTTGGCAGGAGGGGGTGAGTTGGAAAAAGAAGAGGGGGGTATTTGGCAGGAACTGTTATGTGACACTCCTGTTGTGATTTTCCTCCTTCTCTTTGGGAATGGTGCAAGGGGGATAGACCCTGAGCTATGTTGTGGGAGTGGTGACCTGCAGGTAACTGACCATTGCTGCTCCCTTCCTTCTTGCAGTGGCATGCATTAAACTGGAAGGGAGAGAAGCACCTGGTGGCTGCTTCTGCCACTGAACAGACAGAGACACAGTGCATGATTATTTGTACAGGGTCTCTGGAGTTGTGGTGGTGTTTTTTTGTGCTATTCTAATGACTTTTCAAGGCTCATCCAGTGACTTTCACTAAGTGGCAGTTGGGCAGGGTGGCCACTCACGCGTTCCCAGAATATTGGACATGCCGGTACTTCTGGGAATGGCGATGGCTCATCCCTTCTGGCATGTCCCCACCCCTGCTTGCATGACCTTGTGCATATGAAGTCACACCACATGAAGGATGCTATTTTGAAGAGCGTGATTTCTTATGCATGGTGAATGTGAGGTCATGCCAGTGGAAGCAGAGCTGCAGAGCATGGGGTGCTCTTCAAAATGGCATCCCATGCCTGATTTCAGACAAAGCCACCTCTGGTTTTGTCTCAGTATCAGACAGGGGACAAACCACCCAAAAAGAGGACTGTTTGGTTTAAAACTGAATGAATGACTTGCCTACTTAGCAACACTGTGGCCTGCTCTCCTAAACCTCCCCAGTAACAATGGACAAAAGCTGAGGACCCTCTGGTTTACTGTTTCCCTCCTGGGGACTATGTGACAATGAAAACAAGTAACAAAGACTCTGCAAAGGAATTTCTAAACACACATGATTTATGAATAGCAAAAGAGAGATAGAGATCCGCAGAAAAACAAAATCTGCATGCAAGCCCCTGCCTCAGTTTAGTGACCTCTCCAAGAGCCTTTTGGGATTTGGTCACTTTCTTTTTTAGGAGGTCCAAGATTTCTTGTCTCTTCCTGCCCCACCTTGTCTTTTTCTGGGCCTGGTCTGCTCCCCATGCCTTGCTGGAGCGAATCTTTTTTTATAAATTGCAGTCCTCTCTGTCAGTTGTCCACCACCCTGAGCAGCTTCAAGTCCCTTTCACGTGATCCATTGCTTGGTTATGTCTGGTAGAATGGGATCATCTGGATGGTGGCCACTTCATATCTTATTGATCTTCCATTTGATGGAAGATCATCCCGGTAAACAACTCTGGATTGCTTTCCATTGTGAGCCCTCTGCTAGCTGCAGGGATTTCTCCTGACACCTCCTGATGTTTTCCACTCAAGGCAGAGGTTAAAAGACAACAGTGAAGGTACAGTGCAGTCTACAGTCAAAATTGCATTCACAGAACAAAATGGAGTTGGTAGTTTGATGATAGAGATACAACAAATCCATCACCGGGACTTACTAAAGATGGCAGATATTTTGTTTTATAGGTAAACACTACGGGTCACATCCTTTGTGCAGCAAGAGTTTGTGTTCTTTAGGGAAAAGAAAATCCCTAAGCAACAACATAGTTGGAAATCTTTTTATTAGAGCTGGGCAGAATTCCTCCTCGCCTCCAAAAATTATGAAAATTAAAAAATATTTTTTTGTTGAAATTTTCAACTCAAAATTTTGACTCTGCCAAGAGTCCATTGAAAAGGCCCAAAATTATTTTGATGTGTTTTGGTGCAAAATAGAAGTAGGCGACACTTTTTTGGAGCATGAGCTTCTTGAACAATATGTTATGCTGGAAGGTGTTAATGGCTATCATCAAGTGTGTCTTTGATTTATAGATCAATTGCAAACTTAAGGCTAGTCTACACTGGCAGTGCTAAAGTGCTGCCATGGCAGCGCTTTAACATGCCTTGTGTGGTTGCGGTGCAGCGCTGGGAGAGAGCTCTTCCAGTGCTCTAAAAAACCCACCTCCGTGAAGGGCGTAGCTACCAGTGCTGGGAGTGTGGCTCCCAGTGCTGGTGCACTGTCTACACTGGTGCTTTACAACGCTGAAACTTGCTGTGCTGAGAGCGGTGTTTTTTCACCCCCCCGAGCCAGAAAGTTGCAGCGCTGTAAAGTGCTAGTGTAGACAAGCCCTGAAGTCAACCACCTTTCGTTCAGGCTAAACGGAAGGAAAACTGAAAGACTCTTTGTGCAGTGGTAGCTGAAACAATAGAAAGACATCACCCAAGACAATGAGTGGGAAGGCAAGGCCTGAGCAGAAGCTACGCTGTGTGGGTTAAGGGGCTTTCTTGGGGACTAATTGCAGGTGCTGGGGGATTGATTCATTACACTCATGTGTGTCAGTGCCTGAGAGAAGCAGAAAGCCAGGAGAAAGAAGTTGTGAGCATGGTCTTGTGAGGAAGTCAAGAGACTGAGTTTCTTTTGGGCACAGGATTTGCTGGAAAGGCAGACTTTGATTTCTGAGCAAGGAAACTGACTGCTGTTGTTTGTTCCAACTGTTTTCAGGGAAACAGGACTTTGTGTACATTCTCTGTAAATAAATGAGATTGCACCAGGAAAATACCTGACTCTATCACCAATTTCTCCTCCTAATGCAAGCAACCCTGCTTGGCTAACCACTCAGACTAAAAGGGGCAACAAAGGCCTGTTGTAACCTCACACCCAAACAAAATGCCCCAGAGGGAATATAAATGAAATGTTCTACAGCTACGGGGGAGCTATTAAAAATATCAAAAGGGCTGACACGGAGACCTGAGAGATTCTGGGACTGTGGCTGTGTCCATATCATTAGAATTTTGCCAAAGGTGTCAACTTTAGTGTCAAACTAGGCCGTGGTGGCATTTAACACCACTGAGTGTCTAGCCCTGCTAAAAGCAGGTCTAACATTAACATTTTTTACTTAGACTGCAAGCTGTCTGGGGCATGGACCATCTTTTTGTTCTCTTTGTACAGTGCTTAGTACAATGGAGTTCTGGTGCATGACTCGGGCTCTTAGGCACTACTGCAATGCAAATAAACAATAACAGGAATGTACACTGGTGGATGAGGGAAGATGTCTGTCTGTCTATCTCAGGTATTTATATTGATCTCATCTCTGTAGCACCTCAGTGCCTCCCCCAGTCTGTAATGTATTTATCCTCACCTCACCCCCATGCTATTGTCCCCATTTTACAGATGGTGAACGGAGACAGACAGAGAGAGAGACTAACGACTTGCCCAAGGTGAGACAGGAAAGTCTGTGGTTCAGCTGAGAAATGAGCCCAGGTCTCCAAAGTCTCAGGCTAGTGCCCTAACCCCCCTGCATTATCCTTTCTCTCTACTAGCCTTGTCTACACAAGGGCTTTTCACCCCTGTTATTGCGAGTTGAGCTGAATCTGTGTTTGCAACGGCGGGAATATTTTTGTCAAGAACCCCTATTGTAGACCAGGCCTGAGGGAAATGGCAAGTAGCTGTAGAGATACAGACCTTCTTGCCAAGGGGCCATCTTGCTTTAGCCAATACCTTGTAATTTCGAGATCCAGTCTAGCTATGCTTCCAGTGTAGTCTGGGCCTTCTTGTGATTACACTCTCCTCAGCTTTCATTTGCTACAAAACACATTTGTATTGTAAGGCAATTGGAATTGGTGATTGATGTGTTATGGGACAGTTGCTAATGGACACCTGCCAGAGATAAAGTGCCACGTTTTCAAAAGAGCTCCTCTTCCGTTTAGGCACTGAAATAAATGGCTGGATTTTCAAGAGAGGCTCTTAATGATGACAATTTATTTTTAACAGTGCCCAAAGCTGCAGTAGGTACTTTACAGAATGAATGAATTCATGACCTCTGCCCTAAAGAAACCTAAAGTCCATCATGTGACCTGGAGAGAGCAAGGGATAAGGATGGTGGCATGGCCACCTTGGGGGTAACTGCAGGTCTGCTCCCCAAAAGGTGTTTCAGTGGTGCAGGGGAAACACTGGGAAAGCTTAAAGATCAGGAGGCGAGCTAGGCCTCAGTACAGTTGGTGAGGTCTGATGTGTGTGTCTATATGTATTGGGAGCTCAACTGCTGAGAGCTTTCCCATCTTGTTGGGTAATGCCTTTCTCTAGGAAACTGATCGCAAATCTCACACGGGATGAGAGTCGTTTTGGTGAAATCAGCGGTGGATGTTGCCACATTGCAAAATTGACTCTATGGGATGACTCAGTGCCAGGACAGGTCCTAAGAACTCAATCAGTGCGATGTGCTTGGCTACTTGCGAGGGCTCTCTCATTCACGAGCACTCACTTTAAAAACAGCAATGCAGGCACATCCGCTAGGCTGTCAATCAATGTGAACTGCAGTAGGGCGTAATTACTTTTGTGTGTAAGCTATTTAAATGATCACCTGGTGGTACCTGTTCCCTCCTGTTAACAATCAGATCCTCTTGTATAAAACTAAGTAATATATCAAGTATCTCCAGAGGCACTTTGTAGAGAAAGTAAGAAAACTAGCTCTTATTAACACAGCACAGCTGTTAACATCTGCCTGGGCTTTGCAAACCTTAATTAATTAATCCTTCCACAGCACCAGCGAGACAGGTACATACTATTATCCTGATTTAACAGATGGAGGAAGTGGGAACCAGATATTAACTTGTGTTCACCTTGATTTTTGCACAGGTGGTTTGTGTTTAGTGAGGCTTTCACTGAGGACGATGCTTCGAAAAAAACCCAACAAATTAAAAGGAACAGGCTGGTTCAGGCAAGAAGGAGCAGAGGGGAGATTCTTCTGGCACTCTACAGAAGCTATAATTTGTGTGAACAAAATGATCCATTAAATATATTTGATGATAAATGCTCAGATATTTTTGGACTGTTTTTGTTGAAATACCCTTCATACGATGCCAGTACTAAGTTAACTAAGCATTTAATTGTCTATGACTATCAGTTACATGATGATGCATCCATCTTTGTGTTTATCATCCTTAAATAATATTTTCAAAATACCCAGATATAGCACAGAGAGCCGGCTTAGCTGGAAGCTTGTTGACCACTCCTTCATCTGACTTCCTGGAGGGAGGCAAATAGGCTCCCTGCTTCCTAAATAACAAGGTTTTCTGGGATGCAGAGAGCCTGCCCACTCATTTCTGCTTTGGACAGTAGCACGGCAGGAACTTCTACTCCTAAAGCTGCTACATTCAGCCCTCGACCAACCTGAGAGGTCTCTAGCTGCCCTATCTGGTAACTGGAGTTTCTGCTTTAGTATCCTGACAGTTAGGAATTTTTTCCTAATGTCCATCCTAAACCTCCCTTGCTGCAATTTAAGCCCACTGCTTCTTGTCCTATCCTTAGAGGTTAATAAGAACAATTTTTCACCCTCCTCCTTGTATAACAACCTTTTATATACTTGAAAACTGTTGTCATGTCCCCAATCAGTCTTCTCTACTCCAGACTAAACAAACCCATTTTTTCCCCCAATTTTTTTTGTAGATTAAGTTTTCTAGACGTTTCATCAGTTTTGTGGCTTTAGTCATTGCTTTAATAATTTTTGTTGAAGAGCTGTGTGCAAAGGACCTTCCCAGCAGCCATTCATTTCTGCGTAGGGCCACAGCTAGAGTAATGAACGTTAAAAGTGCAGGGGTTTTTACTTTCAATTACTGCTCACTCCTATATAATTAAAGTGAAAAAGACAAGAAATGGATTATTTGATGGTGGCCAATTGGACAGACTGCAGTGGAACCATGTCACTCTCAAGCCTTTCAGTCCCGAGACAGAACTGAAGAACTGTGGCAGTACTTGGAAGAGGAGATGACAGCAGTGGGTAAGCAGGACACATACGTTCAGGCTCAAAGCCATCATCCATTGAACTCTTCCAGCATATTGGATAAGCAGATATATTATCATTGGTCTTGCTTAGTAGGTGCATCTCAGTATGTTGCCTTTTGATGTAATAGTTCTGTTCTCTTGATTTCCACATTTAAACATTTTCTTTTGAAGGTTTATAAGTGACTTAATTTATAAGTGACCCTGAGAAATATCTGAGAAAGTCAGAGCTTTTGGGTAAAGTGGTGTCTGGAAAGAGGCTTGGAACTGTGAGCAAAGAAACTGTCTTCTGTTGTTTGATTTCTCCTATGTACAGGGAAATAGGACTTTATGTACATTCTTAGTAAATAAACAGGTTTGCATGAGACTAAATAATCAATTTCACCTCCTAACAGAAACAACCTGCAAGACCCTGATTATTGGATATTTGGGTCAAAAGGAGTAACAATAACAATGTATTGGCTCACGCTTTCCGTTGTTTTCAAAGTCAGATTTTTGCCCTCTTTGTACTTATTTAAAACTTACTTCCAAAATGTACTGTATTCCCCCACTCCAATCCAAAAAGATTTGTTTGAGGCTCCTCTTAAATCAGTTCATATTTATCAGTCACAATATTTTAAGCTGTAAATCTCAATAAATCCTGAGAGATCATACAGTGGAATACTTTAGAACCACAAACAATGCAGTGTGGGGAGAGAGGGACTTTCTGGGCATTCATAACCCTGAAAAATACTTGATTGCCTTAATTAATGTTTGAAAAGTTTTAATTGTGCTTGTACAGTACTCACTATTAAAAAGTAAACAGCAGCATCTGAGATACCAAGCTTCTCCATACTCTTAAAAACAGGAAAGAACTACTGTTTATTAGAGAGCACTATTTGTTAACAGCTTATTAAGAGTGACTCTTAATGGCAGCCACTGTAAATTGCCAAGCAAGTTGCTGAACCTTTGTAATGCTCAGTGATGTCCTCTTGTCAAATACTGAGATCAAATACTGCTTTCGGTTGTGGTGTGCCAGCTATACTGTCCAATTGCAATACTTAAGACCAGTAGGATTAGACAGTTTGAAGACTGAAAGGCAAAGACTGTGATGTTCAAATATTAAATAACTTTTGAAAACTTTGGGCCAGATTCTCTCTCTGGCCAGAGCTCTGCTCGGTGCAGGAGATTGGAATGGTATCAGACCACCAGTTACAACTACCTGAGTCTCAGCGCTGCACCTAAAGGAACAATCTAGCCCTACACCTTTAAGAGGGTTTTGGAATATTCAGGTTGTCTGAGTGCATGATGATCTTGCCTGCTCTTCTGTGGCACTGTTTGGGGAGGGAGACTGCAACCTTTTCCATGACTTAGAGACCTTTGTACTGCAGCTGTTAATTATTCCTGGCACTGCCTCCTTTGAAGTTTTTGATTTTTCTCTCTCCATGGTGACCATCAATAACCGCCATCTTTGATCCTCCCCCTAGGGTCCTCACCTTTGGCTATACCTAACAAACAGACCCTATATACACAACTTAAGCATATTCCTGTTTCCGTTGAGATCACTGAAGTCCTGTCAACATTCAGGGGACCATGTAAGAATCTAAACATGTAACAACTTTACTGCCTGTTCTGAAAGTCCTACCTGTACAACATAAACAGAATGATGTGCACTAAGAATGACATCTCTGCATCCATGTATGAGGTGGTGTGACATGCTGGTCTCAGGATATTAGAGACATAAGGTGGGTGAGGTAATATCTTTTATTGGACCAACTTCTGTTGGTGAGAGAGACAGGCTTTTGAGCTTACATAGAACTCTTCAGAAGCTCTCTGCTCCCTCCAGTTAAAATATCAAGCTACAAGGGTTATTTTAATGAACTTTTGTGCCTAATATACTTTCTGCTCCAAAAGAGACCTTCCTAATTCCACAATATGTTCTGAATCCATAAGAGAGAGCACCAGCTGTTCACATTCATTGAGTACCACAATGGCCTATGCCGGAAGCCCTGCTCTAGAGCACTACATCAGAATGGAGCCATTGTCTCTTGGATTCCTTCGTGCAAGTACTGAGGAAGTAGATAATAAAGCTGACTCATAGTACAAGAAAAACTCCCGCATGAGTCTACTAATGCATTGAAACATACTAGCCTGCACTTTGTAAAATGTACCTCTAATCTACTCTCTTCATTTCCCAGCTTGTCATTCCCATCTCATTTTCATGGTTTCTTATGTTTATTTCCATCCTTTGTATAATATATTTTTGTAGCAATTTTCATTTTTTTATATTCTTTCTGCATTGCAATCACATCTGCAGATGTTCAGACAGTGACTTACTTCATAGAATCATAGACTTTAAGGTCAGAAGGATCATCTAGTCTGACTTCCTGCACAATGCAGGCCATAGAATCTCACCCACCCACTCCTGTATCAAACCTGTGTCTGAGCCACTGAAGTTCTCAAATCATGGTTTAAAGACTTCAAGGTGCAGAGAATTTTCCAGCAAGTGACCCATGCCCCATGCTGCAGAGGAAGGCGAAAACCCCCCAGGACCTCTGCCAATCTGCCCTGGAGGAAAATTCCTTCCCAACTCCAAATATGGCGATCAGCTAAACCCTGAGCATGTGGGCAAGACTCACCAGCCAGACACCCAGGAAAGAATTCTCTGTAGTAACTCAGATCCCACCCCATCTAACATCCCATCACATTGGGCATATTTACTGCTAATAGTCAAATAGTACGGTGTGGAGGGGAAAGCCCTCTTGTATATACCCAAATCTCTGAGGGCAAGATCCTGCCACACTTACTCACACTGAGTAGTAACTTCCTCCAGGAATTGTCCCCATTGATTTCAATGTTAAATACTTGTTGAGTAAAGTACTACTCAGTATGAGTAAGTAACACTACTTGTGTTCTTTCTTAAATCTGAAAGGAGGCGACAGCATAAAATAGATGTAATATCGAAATAAAAAACACAGGGGGCTACTGTTAGGATTGTATGGCAGCTGGGCTCGGGCGGGGATTTAAAGGTCCCGGAGCTCCGGCCCTTTAAATCGCTGCCGGAGCCCTGCCACCGCTACCCCAGTGGCGGCAGGGCTCCGGCGGAGATTTAAAGGGCCGGGGCTCCCCGCAGTGGCAGTAGCACCAGGCCCTTTAAATCCCTGCCAAAGCCTGGCTACTGGAGCCCCGGGAGCCGGGCTTTGGTGGGGATTTAAAGGGCCCGGGGCTCCCCGCAGCAGCCGGAGCCCCAGGCGCTTTAATTCGCCTCTGAGCCCCCGGGCTCCCAGCCGCCTCTGCAGTTGGTAGCTCCGGGGTGATTTAAAGGCCTTTAAATCTTGAAAGGCCCCGCCTCTTCCCTTGAGGCCATGTCTCTTCCGGTTGAGGCCACAGCCCGCTCAGGACTCTGGTGTACCGGTAAGTCCTTTAAGTTACTTTCACCCCTGCTCATGCTGCTACACCTGTGCTGGTTAGTGGAGTTAAGAAGGGGAAAGCCCAGCAGCTGAGAGGAGGAGAGTACACAGACTGCTCCTACCTGGGGGCAAGGAAGCAAGGATTGTATGAAGATGGTGACCTGCCAGAGCCCTTTACAGGAGGATGGGGCTGGATTGTTGAGTGGACCAGAGCCCAGGTACCTGTTGGAAGACACTCAGATAGGCTATCCCAGCTAAGGTCTGCCTGTGAAGAAGGGTTCTGGATGCTGAGGCCAGCTGAGCTGAAGATTCCTTTGTTTTGTGCTTTTGTTGGACTTGTTACCCGGAGAGGCGTGGAATTCTGTAAAGTAGCTTGGACTATATGACTGGAGTAGGTAAAAGACCTTTGTGGGGAAACTGAGGCAGAGTGCTGCAACGCCAGGTCTTCCTGTTTAGGGTGCTCCGAGATGGTGAGTCTGGTCACATTGTTATATTGAGATGTGCCAGACATGATGGGTACGTAGGATTGTTAATATCTGTATGCTGTATCCATAGGTGTTGCATGTACCTTTATGTTCCTGCCTCACTGAGTGGGTTTTCTATAGAATCTAAAATCACTGTGGGGTGGGTAATTAATACAAATCTCCAATACTGGTTATGCAGATATCCAGTTCGCTGTAGCTTTGCCACCAGGGGAGTAGGGTGGCTGGAGAGTCTGGCACTTCTGGGAATGTCGTGCTGGTGTAACCTTGCATGCACTGTGCACGCCAGTGGGGGAGGGGCAGCAGACGCTTCAGAACAGCACTGCCCCTTTGTGATACTAGACAAAACCACATCCGGTTTTGTCTTCGTACGGGAGAGGGGACAAACGTTAGGAAAACAGGACTGTCTTGCTTATAACTGGATGAATGGCCTGCCCACTGTGGGAAGTAGCAATGACCGATCCTGGTATATGAGGCCTGGGAAATAAAACCCTCCAAACTGTAGAAAGACTCAGCCTGATCTGACTTGTGAACAGACTCGCTCTGGAACTGATAAACTTGCGTGCGTGCCTCCTTCTAGGAGCCCATGCTGATGATGGCTAATCCCTGATAAGTTTAGTGTGCATGAGGACGGTTTGTTGGATTATAAATGGTTTCCCTGTGATGCTTTTATCCTAAATACATGTACTGTGCTTTATGAAAGTTGGCTGGGCACTGGTTAACTCTGTCATTGTCCCTGAGAGAGAGCAGAAGTGAAGGTACTGAACAAAAGTCAGACCTTCTGGGATAAATAATACAGTGAACTGCACGGGGATAGCAGCCCTAAAATTCTCAGCTGGAGGGAGAGGATCGTGAGTTCCTGCTTGAGAAAGGTGGCAGCTAGACATCTGAGTTCTAAGGGGGCACCTTTGAAGAGGCCATGGAAGGGGGCAGCAGACGCATAGGCACCGGTTTTCTAATGTGCCGGGGGTGCTCTCCCTGGCTCTGCCCAAGCCCCTACCCCCACTCCACCCCTTCTCCCAAGTCCCCACCCCTGCCCTGACTCCTCCCACTCTGTCCCTGCCCCGTCTCTTCCCGCCCTGTTCTGCCCCCTCCCGAGCGTGCCCTGCCCTTGCTCCTACCCCCTGCCCCCCAGCACTCCTGCATGCCACCGAATAGCTGATCGCAGTGGGCAGGAGGCACTGGGGAGACAGGGAGGTGCTGCTCGGCGGGGCCACTGGTGGGAGATACTGATGGGGGGGATGCCGGTGGGTGCTAAATACCCACCTTTTTTTTTTCATGGGTGCTCCAGGACTGGAGCACCCACGGAGTTGACCCCTGTGGGCAGAGATGCAGTTAACCCCAGGGCTGTGACAATTGTCGTACCAGACAAGCCTGGGTGCCCCCTCGTGTCTCTCAAGCCATGCCCATTGGCTGGATCCCATATCTATTCAGGATTGTGCTCACTGCTTTGGAATAGAGTTCAGTTCCTGGTTTTCCTGTTCCATCTTTGCATCTTATTACCCCCAACATCCTGCAAGGGCTGAATGTACCCTTTGTTCCCTGCCAACCACAATGTTTTTTTGTGTTAATTTTCCTGAATGGGGTGTTAATTCCAGACTCTGGCTATTCAAGTACAAGACTCATAATTCATTTTAACATTAATTTCACTCGCTATCAAATATGAATAGGACAGATTAGAGAACCTGTCACATGGCTGTATTTTAGGCATATATTCAGTGAAAGCTTGCCATCCTTCGATTCTATCAGTCATAGGTGGATGGTTTAATACTCAAAAATACTTATTAAAAGATATCCTTCATTAATTGAATGTCTGTGATAACCTCACACTTACCATTCAGCTGTCTCTCAAAATAAATATATCCTGTGCTATTTCTGCAATAGATCATTTTAAGTACATTCAGGCTTTTTCTGTATTTAGTCTAATGATTTATTTGACACTCGTCAGCCTGGAACTCCCAGTCAAATGAAAATTCCCTTCTTTTGTGCATCTGTCTCTTCATTTACAACATCTGTATTCCAGGCTCCAAAACCAGAGATGCCTTTTTCTTCAGGGTCACCAAGAGCAAGATTAAACCCATATTTCACATGTATTGAAAAATAACTAGGATATCTGTCAAATAGCCATAATAGGAAGAAATAATGCTCCTTTTAGAGCCAATCCCACTTTAGTCAATCCACACCAGCTGTAATACTAATTTATGTTCCTGTAAGTTATCAGCGGTGAAAGGATTTGATTAGGATTCTCAGGTGCTTGGAAAATCTTAAGGTTTTGCAGAAATAACTTTTATCCATGCTGTTAGTTTGTTTGGGTTTTTATTTTATTTTAGTACATTTCAGTTGAATCCGTGAGCAGGATGTGGGAGTTATAGGCTGAAATTCAGTGGCCTGTGTTATGCAGGTCAGACTAGATGATCATCCTGATTCCTTCTGGCCTTGAAATCTCTGAAACAGGCTTCATATAATTTATCCATAGCTTGTACATTGTTAAAATCTCTCATCTTGTCACAATTAGGATTTTAATCCTGCTCCCTCCAATAGTATTCTGACAAGTGAGCTTTTGCATTGTATACCATGGCCGTGGAAAACTGTATAATGCACTCTACAATGGAAACTGATCAACTTCCCCCATTTTGGCAAAGGGGAAAAATAATGTGTTAAAAGCTCAGTCCACCATTTTCAAATGAAGTTTCTTAAAAGTAAGGGCCTGTAGACGTCCGGTGTTGGGGCTCGGCCCTCTCAGGTGCGGCCGGGAGCCAGGCCGCCTCACTACACGGCCTAAACCAGCAGTTCAGTCTCCAAAGGCGGGTGTGACCTCGGCGTGGCGGCGTAGGACTGCTGGAAACTTGGGCCAGTCCCGACCCAGGATCACCGGGTATGCCAGCCGCGGAGCGAGTCCCACTACCATCGGCCGGGTGACCCCATCAATCGTCAGTTGGGCCCTTGCGCTTGGGTAGGGCCGTATGTTCCCGTGTATGCATTGTAGCTGAATCGCTCCCAGGTGGGCGTCAGCCTGGGGGCCTAAGTGTTGGCAGACCAGTGTCTGGCCACAGCCCGAATCGAGGAAGGCCACCGTCAGGCGCCCTTCAATAACCACAGGCACAGTGATCTTGGCCGCTTGCAGACGCCGGACACGGCCTTCCCCGGCGTAAACCTGGCCAAAGGTACACTCCAGTCCTGGGCAGTCCCGCTGTAAATGGCCACGCTCCCCGCAGGAGAAACAGAGCCCCAGGTCTGCCCGTCCCGTCCGTGACTGGGTACCGGGGTTACCTCCCGGAGGGCCCCGGTAGTCCCCTCTTGGCGCGGGGGTTGGGGTCCAAGTGGGTTTCCCGGAGGACGCCGCGGCCCGGGTCCGGGCCTCCGCCTCCCGGGAGGACACTCGTGAGTCCGTCCGGGTGGGTGTCCCCTTCTTCATGGTGTTGGGGCGCTCTGTCCCTGGTGGGGCTGCCCGGACAGCCGGACCCAGCGGGGCTTCAGCCGCGAGGAAGTCCTCCATCAATGCAACGGCGGCGGCCACTGTCGCCGGCCTATGGCGGAGGACCCAGGCTCTTCCTCGCGGCGGGAGGACATGGGCGAACTGCTCCAGTATCACCTGCTCCATTAGCTCCTCCGACGTCCGGCGGTTGGGCTGCAACCACCGCTTGCAGGTCTCTCGCAGCTCCTGGGCCACCATCCGAGGTCGGGCCCCTGGAGGATAGGTCAGGCTTCTGAACCACTGTTGGTAAGTCTCTGGACTCACATCCAGGGCATCCAGAATGGCGGCTTTCACCTGGCTGTAGTCCTGGGCTGCCTCCACAGACAGGCCTCGATAGACCGTCTGAGCAGTCCCAGTCAAGTACGGAGCCAGGATGGTAGCCCATTGGTCCTGGGCCCAGCCTGCGACAATGGCCACCCGCTCGAACGTGATGAGAAAGGCCTCGGGGTCATTGCCGGGTCCCATCTTCGTCAGCCGAATCGGGGGGCTGGGCCGCGGGGCCCCTGCGGCGCCTCCCGGCTGGGGTTCCCCCGGTCGGGACAGCGCCGCTGCGAGCTGCTGGATACATTGCTGCTGGAAGTCCTGGTGCTGGGTCACCAGGTCTTGAATGAGCCGCCGTTGTTGGGACCCTAGCTGCTCTACGAGCTGCTGCTGCTGCTGGAGGTGGGCAGCCTGCTGCTCCTGTTGCTGTCGCGACTGGGCCTCCTGCTGTTGCTCCTGGTTCTCCGTCACGAGGGCCAGGAGCTGGGACAGATCCATCTCTCGGGAGGGCGGTCTCTCTCCCGCGGCCCCCTTCTCACTGGCGTCAAGAGCTCGTGCCCACATCCTGGGCTAGACTCCTCAGAGAAGGCACCACATGTAGACGTCCGGTGTGGTGCTCGGCCCTCTCAGGAGCAGCTGGGAGCCAGGCCGCCTCATTACACGGCCTAAACCAGCAGTTCAGTCTCCAAAGGTCCAAGCCCTAGGTCAGGGCGGGGCAGCGAACAATAGTCTAAGGGCTCAGACCCTCAGGCAGGGGCTGAGCAAAACAAACAATAATTTAAGCCCGAGCCCTTAGTCAGGGCGGGGCAACAGACAGCAGTTCTGGGCTCAGGCCCTCAGGCAGGGGTTGAGCAACACAAACAGTAGTCCAGGGGCTCAGGTTCTTAGGCAGGAACTGAGCAACAACAACCAGTCAGGGGCTCAGGTCCTTAGGCCGGAGCTGAGCAACAACAATAGTTCAGGGGCTCAGGTCCTTAGGCAGGAGCTGAGCAACAACAACAGTTCAGGGGCTCAGGTCCTTAGGCAGGAGCTGAGCAACAACAACAGTTCAGGGGCTCAGGTCCTTAGGCAGGAGCTGAGCAAATGCCCAACAGGTGAGTCCAGACTTCTATGCCTGAGCGCTGGTGTGAGGGTGAGACTGCCACCCGTGAGTGGGGTGGCAGGGGGGACACAGGCCCACCCACTCCACTGTGTCCCAGCCCGGGGCCCTACCAGCGGCAGTTAGTCTGCTGCTGTGTCGGTGGGGTCCTGACCGCAACACACCGACATCGGCTCGAAATCTGCGGTAGCCAGACTGGGGTCAGCTACCCCCAGGCTACTTCCCATCTCCCCCCTCCATGGGTACCTGCTCATCTCTGGGGTCCGCAGCGGGGTCCCACACCATGGGCTCCTCGACGTGCTGAGGGCGGGCTAGGTCGGGCTGCTCCTCAGGACTCGGGTAAGGGGGACGCTCGGGCAGCTCCTCAGGGTACCAGGCTCGGGGAAGGCTCGGCCAGTCCACCTCAGGGTACCGGGCTCAGGGAAGGCTCGGCCAGTCCTCCTCAGGGTACCGGGCACGGGGAAGGCTCGGTCCAGCAGGAGCTCGGTCCATAGCGTCTGTCCTCTCCGGCCACCGGGCAGCAACTGAGCGCTGGGGCTGGGCCTTTATACTTCCTGTCCCGCCCCTTGACTTCCGGGGGGCGGGGACAGGCGGCAGTGGCTCCACCCACTGCGGCGGCGGCTGTTCTGGTTCGGCCCTCTCAGGTGCGGCCGGGAGCCAGGCCGCCTCACTACAGGGCCTAATTCAATATTTAGCCACCTACAGGCAAACCAGAGTAGCTTGATTTTTTTTTTCCAGAAATGAGTTCAGTGGGTGCAGACCACTTTGATTTAAGTGCCTACACTTTAGCTACACTAGTCTGAAAATATAGACACTTCCATATATCTATTTATTTGCAGTTATTAAAGCCCTGTATATTCTGTTGCAAACTGCACCCACATTCAGCGGGTTCCTAGATTCTGTAGCACTCTGATGAAAAGAATAAAAATTCTTTGCAGCTCCACTGACGTTAGAAATGGAGGTTTATTATGAATGCATCATGTCTGTGACTAGTACAATCCTGACAGTAGCCCCCTGGGTTTTTTATTTTGATATTACATCTATTTTATGCTGTTGCCCCCTTTCTGGAGTTGGATATTGCAAAGGTTTTTGTACTGACAACACACAACTATACTGTAGAGAGCCTGGTGATTTTTTCTTATGGCCTGGGGTCAGATGAAGCTTGGGTGCCTGGCCCCTGAGATGTAGGAAGCAGTTTGGACTAAGCATGTTATCCAGCTGTTTCTACTATTCCTAAGTTCCTTCAAACACAGTGAGAAACTGAGTTATAAAAACATCTCTTCAAAGGTTGAAATAAATAAAAACCACCTGGTTGATTAATCTGCAGAATGTTATACAGTAAAGCTTTTGGTCTAACATGTTAAAAGCTCATATTTGCTTCACGTGAACACTCTGACCTCAATTAATTGTCAGGTCTGAAAACACCCATGAAAGTGCACTGCAAACGGCAGTCGTTGTCATGCTGCTAAAGCCTCATAGCTTCATAAATGCATTCAGTTGAACAGTTCTCTTGTCTGTCCCTCTCCAAGACTGCATCTCTGCCCTGGAGGATTTCCGGTCTCTGATGGGGGCAGTGAGGTGGGTAGAAGGAGAGACAATATTGTTTGCCTGCAGACATTATTCCTGCTGAGACTAAGCTTTTTCTCTACTACGTGCTTTAATCAGATCAGCAGTAATAGCCCCTTCCTCAAACCAGGCCTAAGATTGGGGGTTCTCATAGTGGTACTTTCCAAAGCTCCACCCACTTGCGGTGCCAAAATCAGATGCCACTTACAGTAGAATGAGAAAGTGTTTAAAATAGGATTTCAAACCCTTCATTCTCGGTTTTCCCTTGGGGGAGGGGGCGTTGGATGTACTATGAGGCAGGACTGGATCAATGCACAGGCTTAACTTGAGGCTCAAACCACTGAGGGGAGACAAGGGTTGCTAAATGGTTTTTGTTTTGTTCTAAAAGTGTTGAAAATGTGCAAAACTAAAATAAACGTTAAACTCCATATTGGGGGATTACTAAACCTAACATTTAAAGTATATAAGTAATTCTGTGAGGAAATTGCCCTTTTAATTTTATGATTATGTTGTACCTCACCCTTTTACCATGGGTGCCGAGAGCCAACACCTCAGGCATTTGCTGCTTACTTGCTACATTATATGAGGGCTAAGTGACCCCTGCGGGATTGCTGGTGTTAGAGTTCAGGGCAACTGCGCCTGTATTCCCCCTCCCCGGTCCAGCAAGGATACCTACTCTAGGCCCCGGCTCCTCAGCCATCATCTATCTTGGAGGAGATCCACATCTATCTCCCTCCTGACTGGTGCTTTTTCAGGCTGCACAGTTCCCTGCATACACTGTATTATTCCCCACAGCTCAGACTGCCTAGACAGGCCAGCCAGGGCTGGATTAACCTTTTGTGGGCCCAGCGCCAAACATAGTTGTGGGCCTTCGTGGGAGCAATGGAGCATGGCGCAGGGGGTTCAATCCGTGGAGCGAGGGCCCAGCCAGGGGCAATGGTGCATGGCATGGCAGGGGCAGCCCCACTCCACCCAGCCCAGTGCGAGGGTATTAATTACAAACTGGCAGTTGCCAGACACACAATGGCCCACCTGGCCCTGTGCTGCCAGCATGCCCCTTCCCCTTGGGGTGGGCCCATGTCGTACCACACAGGACCCCTGCCCAACACCGGACACCCCTCGCCGATTCCCTATGGCCAACCCCCACCCCCCGAGCTGCTATGCCCAGCCCCCCCGCAACCCTGCCACAAATGCACAGCATCCTGCACAACACCACAACTGCCCAGCACCCCACACAGAACCCCCTGTCCCTAGTCCCACAACACACAGAGATCTTCCCTGCCCCTCACAGCCCAGCACACCCCAAGGCCCTCCAGAGACCCACTCCCCCACGCCCTGTCTCCTGGCCCCACTCACTGGCCCTGCTGGGAGGCAACTGTGTCTTCCGGGCTGAGCTGCCAGTGTCCTGGGGCAGGGAATCACTCTGGCCCCCTGGGAGTGGCGCGATCAGCCAGGTCTGCCCTACCCGGGCTCCCTCAGGACCCACTTGCCTGGAAGGGTCCAGCCAAGCCCCCCACACTGTTCCCCTCCCCCGCCAGCTGGCCACAGGCTTCTGCATCAGTCCCAGGTCCCAGGGAGACAGGTGGTGGGAAGCAGAGACTGCCTGGAGCTGGAGGTGCACTGGGGTCCAGCCAGGAGGCAGAGAGAAACCGGCGGATGAGGCCAAGGGGTGGAGAAGAGCCCTTGGGCAGGCCGAGAGGAGCAAGTGGTGGGCAGGGTGTGGGGCAGGGGAGTGGGCTGGCAGGGTCTCAGGGCACAGTGCAAGCAGAGCAGGCCGGGGCCCTTTCTGAGCATCAGGGCTGCCCAGAGGATTCAGGGGGCCTGGGGCAAAACAATTATGGGGGCCCCTTCCATAAAAAAAGTTGCAATACTATAAAATACTATATTCTCGTGGAGGCCCCTGCAGAGCCTGGGGCAAATTGCCCCACTTGCCCCCCACTCTGGGCGGCCCTGCCGAGCGTGGGCCTGGCTCAATGGCACCACTGGCGCCATTGTAAACCCAGCAGTGATGCCAGAATCTGCACTTTTGTTTCTCCTCACAGGCTATGAACCAGGGATGTAAATACTGTTTTAAAAAGTACCTGTTTAAACTATTAAAATCATATTGGTTAATCATTTTTTTGTTAACGAGTTCACAATGTAGCCCACATATATATTATCTTTGTCAAGTGTCTTTACTAACAACAAAAACAGTCTTAGGGGTGGGGTTCGATCTGAGTCCGGGGTCGGGGGCTGCCACCTGGCCCCACTCAGCAGGGGTCATGGTCTGCTACCCATCCCCACCCAGCGGGGGTTGGTGTCGTGGTTGGGGCTGCCACCCCCTCGTCTCTCACATGGTGGGGTCCAGGGTGCTGCCAATCTGTTTTAAACACTAACTGCAATATATTAATGGTAAGACTAAGACTTATTGGTTAACCATTTAACTGTTTAACAGTTTACATCCCTCCTAATTCCCCCCTCCCCTCTGTTATATCACACTGCTCTTTCTAAGCAAGCACATTTATTCTTAAGGGGAAAGCATTACAGAGAACACTGAGATCCCATTTACATGCTAAAAGCTTAGCAACAGTCACTCATCAGTTTTATGGGGCCTCTGTAGACCAAAGTTCTTCCGACCCTTACCAGGAGGAATTAGGGGGGCCCCTGTCTGTTTGCTAGATCAGAAAAAGCCCTGAGTTAGTTGAAACTCAGGCTGTTTATCCAAAAGTCCTTTCTCATGTTTGTTGGTTTCTGGAGACTTCAGATTGAAGAAGTATATACAAGTGTAGCCAAATGGTAGAACCTCTCTGGAGCTGTTACAGCCTGAGGAAATTTGCCTAATTTCTGCACCTCCCTCTCTGGCTGTTCTTAGTTCCTGGTGGGTTGTAGTCATCCTCCCCTGAGGAATTACATAAATACCTGGCCCACAATGATACATGGAAACTTAACACAGTAAGATCTCACAAAGATATTGCAGGAATTGCCATATCTGCCACAGCTAGAAGAGACATCTCAATGGTGACAGTCTTACAGGAGATTTATTTACTGTTGCTGATGCTTGTTCTGGATGAGCAGTAGGAGGGCAACACCATGGGAATTGCCCCAACCCTACAAACCTCTGTGTGGCCTTTGTCCTTGCAGAAACAACTTATTTCCCTTTCCCACCAGAAGGCATCTGAGCTTTGTCTTTGGTAACTGACTGAGGCCTGCAGTTGCTACTGTAACATAAAAAGGGTGAAAAAATCTGAATGCTTGCTGTGAAGCTTCTCCTGCTAAACCACTTCATTTTAGCCAGCATTTCCCAGAAACACCCTCCTGCTCCTCCCTCATCTCCTCAGGAGGAATGGGCTCCATGGCAGCCTTTTGTGCATTTGCAATAACCACATAATGAGGCTTCCTGCCCAGACGAACCCTCTTTCCCAGATTCTGCAACAGCTGCGTCATCAGAATTCACCTCTGTGCAGACACTGCATCCTTCAACCTTAAAAAATGCTCTGGTTGACTGGTTGTTTCAGTCGCAAATTAGCCATAAATTCCTTTGTGGCAGCTCTCTGTGGCTGGCTGCACCCAAAGCTGCCAGACTAGGAAGTGATGATGCAAACCTGGCCTTTTGCCTTTTCTGAAAGCTTCTCTCTCCCCTTTCCCAGTGGATTATGACCATTGCTACCACTCCCCCTCCATTTCATTGGGGTGAAAGTCACTCCTGTGTTGAGGCCTATGCTTTTACCCTCCCCACAGTGAGTGATCTGCCCCATGTTTTATTTGTCATTTGGGATGACATGCATTGCTCGTTTGCAGCTTCACAACTCGTGAATGATGCTGCTATTCCAAACGTGTGCAAATAAAACCTTTATATCACATTATACCATCATGTATTGCCCCCCTTCCCCTGGATACAAATGGAGATAGCTAAAATGTCTCTCTCTATAGCAAGATTGTGTCTTCATTTCAGGTAGTGCCTCCCTACAACCTTTCAGCAGATCTGACATGCATATGCATACAGTACACAGGCATGTCAAAATGAGCGTGCCCTGTAGATTAATTACAAGGCATTCAAAGGTTGCCTTCAGGAGCCAGCCTGCAGTCATTTATACTCCTCCATAGACACCAAATGTAAAGTCCATGTAAACTTTAAGAAAACTCCATAGAAAAGTTTTGGTGCATTTACTGGGAATTGTTCTCAATGCTTTTAGGCATCAGTACCTGTCTTACCCAGTCCCCACTTCTATTTCTTGGATTTTAACTCTTTTCTGGATTCCCAAGGTTCCAGGGAGCAATATTTTTCCAGTGATCTCAATCATGTCAGAATGTCTCCAACAGAGCAGCTCTGCAGCTGTCAACGATTTGTTCTCTGCCTTTCCCAGAGCAGGTGACTCGTTTCAACTATAATTATTTGGGGCTCTGGGAGTTAACTATTAATCCAAAAAGTAAGAGCTTGTTACACTCTACCTCTGATTATTATTATTATTATTTTTTAATTTTTAACAAAATTTTAGTTAAGTGTCAAAGAAGGAAGAGATGTTGCAAAACCTGCCAATGAAGTGAGGATCGTTAAAAGAAAACATTCAGGGAGTGTCAATGTTCTCCAGCATTTACTGCTGTAACCATGTCAGAGATGGAAAACCACATCAATCAAGTGAGTAGCACTGCTGATTTATTTACATTATTCCCATACTTTATGCAGATAAAGATGCCAGTCAAGGGGAGTATGCCTCCAGTGATCAGCTGTGAAAGTCACTTAAAGGGAAAACACCAGTAAGGATAATTTGTGGGAGGTCAGTAAGGAAGGCCAGAGACAAATAAGAAGAGCAAAGCGATAGGACCTTAGACAGAAATGACTTCAACAATGCATTTTCCCTTTATTTAAGCCTTTTCACCTTTCCCTATAGCACTATTTGAGGTTGTCAGAACTGATTCAAGGGAGATTGTTTGAGAGAGAACTTAATAGTTTATGCTTTATATAGAACTTTTTCATTTGTAGATCTCAAAGCTCTTTACATGGGTGGGTAAGCATTATCCTCCATTTTACTAAGGGGGAATGCTTAAAATACAGAGCAGTTAAGTAACTTGCCCTATATCACAAGTAAAAGCACTGTCTGAACCACGGTTGGAGCCTAGGTATGCTGGTTTCTAAGCCTATGTTTAATTCAGTAGGCCACAGTGCATAGGACATCTAGATGAGTGATACACAAGTGGCTTCAGTGCGAATGGACTGACATTTAGCTCAGAGCTGATGGACATTTTGGCCTCCAAATGACTTCCAAAGCAATGTGATGATACCTTTCCCGCATACATCCTTCACAAAGAGCATGATGTGGGAATACTGAGTGAATGGTGCTCTGATGCTATAGCTTGAAGTGAATCTTTCATGATGTGAGGTTCTGTGAGGATGGGACTGGAAGCTGGATCTGTAGGGTAAGGGTGACTGATGCCTCCGCACCACTTCCTGGCTGCATGCAATTACCACATAGACCCTGTGGAGATAAATACCCCAGGAAGTACTGCCTTGGAAGATGAATGACAGCTTCTCTCATGGCCCCTGAGTGGTCCAGGCATCCTACTTAAGCCCAGGAGGAGTTCCAGGAAGTATCTGTGCAACAAAGTGGACTTCTCCATCAGCCATAATGATGGACTTACCTCTTGGACTCCTGGCCCCAGCTCCGACTCTTGGCTCTGGTTCCTGACTCCAGCTCTGACCTTTGGTGCAGGCTTCTGACCCCACTGCTCTGGCCATTAGGCCTGACCACCTTAGAGTCATCATTGGTTGTTTTCTGAAAACATCTGCTCAGTGTACAGTGGCAGTCAAAAAAGGCTAACAATGTTAGGAGCTATTAGTAAAGGGATAGAAAACAAGACAGAAAATATAATCATGTCACTATATAAATCCATGGTATACCCACGCTTTGAATACTGCATGCAGTTCTGGTCACCCTATGTCAAAAGAGAGAGACTAGAATTAGAAAAAAAATCACAAAGAAGGACAACAAAAATCACTACGGGAATGGAACAGCTTCCATATGAGAGATTAAAAAGACTTGGACTGTTCAGCTTAGACAAGAGATGACTCTAGAGGGATATGATGGAGGTCTATACAATCATGGATGATGTGGAGAAAATGAATAATGAAATGTTACATAAGGACATATTTCTTCACACAATGCAGAGTCAACTTGTGAAACTCGTTGCCAGGGGATGTTGTGAAGGACAAAAGTATAACTAGGTTCAAAAAAGAATTAGATAAGTTAATGGGGGATAGGTCCATCATTGCCAGAATCAAGATAGTTAGGTATGCAACCCCATGCTCTGGGTGTCCCTAAACCTCTGATTGCCAGAAGCTGGGACTGGACAATAGGGGATGGATCACTCAATAATTGCCCTGTTTTGTTCATTTCCTCTGAAGCGTTTGGCACTGGTCACTATCAGAAGACAGGATACTGGGCTTAGATGGACCATTGGTCTGACCAGTATGGACATTCTTATACCATTGCTCTGACCCCTGTGCCTGGCTGCCCAAGCCCCGGTCATGATACAACACCATATATTAATACCACAAACAAGATACTGAAATGCCTTATCTCACTAGTTCAGACCATCCATAGGTAAGGAAAGTATTTTGGAATCATCTGATCTCAAATGTATCTGGAAAGCTGGTGGGCCTAATGCATCCTGTATACAGCTTTCAGTAAATATAGGCACAGATGGGAGAATGGGAAGAGAAAACAAAAGGAGAAACTAGATGAGAAAAGTAGGCAAAGTGCAGGGGAGAGACGAGATGAGCTACAAGCAGGGATAGAGTGGTGCAGTGTTTCAAAAGGAGGTTTAAACCCGTCCTTATTGAAGTCAGGGGGAGTTTATATGTGAAAAGAGAGAGAGTCCACAAAGGAACTTAAGCATGATCAGAGCAGCAGGGTAGGATTTTAGCTGCTGGAGGTTGAAGGGTGAAGAGGGGAACTGGAATGGAGGAGGTTACAGTAGGGTAGGCAAGCTAGAATCCTGGTATGAACCAAGGTTTTAGTAGCGGAGAGTGGGGAAAAGGGGATTCTTTTAGAAAAATATTACTGAGGGAGAAACAAATAGTTCTGGCAAGAGCTTGGATGTGAGGAGGGAAGGAAAGGAGAGAGTCAAGCATAACCCCAAGGATGGGAGCTTGAGTTATTGGAATAGCAGAGATTCAAAGGAAAATTCAGGGGTGTTTATGGGAATCCCCACTGAAAATGAGTGAGAGTGTCACAAAAGGCCTTAAGTGTTCTGAGATGAGGACACTCACTCAAGCTCGCCTGCTCCAGACACCCCTTGTAGCTTGTTGACCTTACTAGGTTTTCGGTGGCTCAGCCCTCCAGCCAAGTCATTCAGTCAAAAATGGATGAACCTCTCCTGGGATAGCGAAGAATTCAACACACTGTCTGCCCTCACCAGGATCTTCAGCCCTGTCTCTGGAACCCTTTAATTCCTGCTCTTCAGTTGGGCTTCCAAACAGAGCCTAGTCCTTCTATGGGTTCAGGCCACTTGGCTTGTAGGTAGGTGGGTGACCCAGGCCCATCCAATACTCTGGGTTCCAGCCCAGCAACTCTACACACAGCAGCCACATACTACTTCCTTCAGTTTGCTGCTGCTATTCCCTGGGCCTTTTCCCATGTAGCCCCTTTTTTCTTCACCCTGACCTCAGGACTGAAGCTCTCAAATCCTCTTCCTCCTCACTGAACATAAGTATCATTAGAACCCATCTTCTGATTCTCTTCTGGCACTCCCACAACAAGCACCCTTCCTTGCCCATCTTGTCCCAGCCAGGAACTGCCCTGCTCAGCCCCTGTAGCTCCTTTTATCTGAGCCTGCTGGGCCCTGTCTAGCTGTGTCTATGCAGCCTCTCTAGGCAGGCCTGGAGGACCCACCTTTGCTACTGCTTTCGTGGGGCCTGATGTGGTAGGACTGTGGGGCCTCTAGCAGGGGGCCACAAAGGCCAAGTACACCCCAGCACACATTTTTACAAAGCCATGTTGCTTTTCAATGGATGGCACAGCATGTAGGGTCAGGGTAACTAGAGAAGGAAGACTTAGTAGATTGCTGCATCCATTTCTCTACCAATGGAATAGAGGACTTGACAGAGATTAAATGGGCACTATAGATTAACCTTAGTCAAAAAGATGACAAGCAGCCCTTTTAATAATTGTTAATTGTTTGGTATTTCACATATTAAACTGAGGTCTACATTAAATGCATATTGGGGAAGCTTAAAACTTAAGATTTTGTATCAAGATCAGAAAGCTGACTGGTCTGCAACAAAATGAGCTCTTGAGGTAAAAAGGAAAATGTCTATTCCAAACCTTTCCATCTTTAAAATAAACACTCTGTGACCTTTACACTAAAAGTCTCTTACATTTCCAAGTGCTTGGCCAATCAGAGAGTGTCGGAAGCTGAGCACGAAGCCTCAGTAGTATTAATAAAAGAGGGCTTATCCGTCTTTTAACGTTAAAGCGTAAGGGTTACTTCAAGGAGCTGAGATATATACATCTGGATGGGTAATAGATGTTGTGCACAGGGAATAATTAGCTCACTAACAAAATGTCAGTATCAGCCCTGGGAAGAGTTGTGGGGAAGGAGAAGGAAAAGCATGGGATGGGAGGGAGCAGAAAATAAAGTTTTAACAAAAGTGAAGGGGAAAGAAGAGAGCAATGCAAGTCAGTCTGGGCAAAGCATTTGCATTCATTACAGAGCCAGGTTTCTCTAAAGTACAACAAAGAGAGAGGATCAAGTCACCTGCAGAGCTGACTGGAGTCTTGAAAGAGGCTAGGGGTGTGTGTGTGTGTGTGTGTGTGTGTGTGTGTGTGTGTGTGTGTGTGTGTGTGTGTGTGTGTGTGTGTAAGAGTAAAATATATTATTTTGTTAGCTTGCTTTAATATAAATATATAGGATGCCTCTAATGGTGTAGTTTATGAGTCAAGTTCAGCACCCTGTTAAATCTGAATGACTACACTGGAACGGAGAGCATATGGATTTATTCTGGGTTTACACCATTGTAACCAAAAGCAGAATATGAATGGGTGGCCCTGATTCTAAGCTGCATTCCAGACCCTTCCTACTTATACTGCCCCAGACGATAAAGAAGCCCAAATCCAGGCAGATTTCTCTGAAGTGTGTGTATGTGGGGAGAAGAGGTGGTTCTATAGGGCTGGCAAAGGAACCCCTCACAATTTCTGGTGTAAAGTCTTGCCCAGTGATGGGAATGTACATTGCCGGAGCACTCTGGTCTGCAACCATTCAGGCCATCATAATTGACAGCCATGCCTGTGGTTGTTCTAAATTGTGCTGGGGGCTGATTAGGAATTTGGAAGAAGCAAAGGTGATTTGTCTGGGCTGTGCCACCTTAGCTGCAACATTCATAGTCAGAGATACCAGTGCCCCTAGATTTCCATGAATGATGGTTTTGGTTTTTAACGTGACCAGCTATAAGCATGTAAAACTATAACTAAATCTGCTCACCTACGTATGTTAATTACAGATGGACCCAGCTAGGAGTCTAGTGTCCAAATCACCTGCTAACTAACTCTGGGGGTAGCTTGGAACTGATTCCATTTCTGGAGTGAACAACTCGAGCTCCCCTACAGCACTCATAGACAACTAAAATATGAGCTTCCAATATGTTTGGATGCATGTTGTTGTTTTTTGGTCTGTGTGTTTATATGTCATGTCTGTGATATTAAGACTACACTGACAGATATTTAAAGGAATGACTTAAAAATGAATCCTACTTGCGATCTCAGTACTGATTCTAATGGCTAGGTCAGCAGAGAAGTCTTTTCTCTAAACAAAAACTGCAAGAAAACTTGAAAAATTTGCCTCTGCCAGGAAATGGGCAGTGGTTCTTCTAAGTCCCACAGGAATGGATGAAGTGGGCAACGAATGTGGACAGAAAGAAACATAGTGCTCATAACACAATGTCTCATGTTCATCCCAGTTTTTCTAGGAAGGCAGAGAGGTCCAGTGGATGGACATTGATTGGGGATGGATGGGCAGACTTGTTTTCTACTCTCAGATCTGTTTATGGATTACTGTGGTCTCAATCTAGCAAAACACTTCAGCACAAGCCTAACTTTAAGCATGTGAGTCATCCCATTGAAGTTAGTGGGACTACTGGTGTTTAAAATGAATCATGTGCTTAAAGTGCTTTGCTGGCTCTGTATTTATGTGACTTTGGGCAAGTCAATGAGGTCTGATTCTGCAAGGTGCCTGCCAAGCACTTTGGCTCCAATCCGGCAAAGCAAACCATTGTAGCACTAATCATGCGCTTAATGTTAAGCACATGCTTAAATACTTTGTTGGGTTGGGGCTAAAATGCGCAGCACCTTGCAGGATTGAGACCTTAATCGCTCCGTGACTCAGTTTCCTTATTTCAGCAATTGATATACTAATATTTTGCAAGGTGCTTTGAGACCTGTGGATGAAAAGTGTTATATAAGGGGTGGGAAATATGTGTTCCTGTGTCTGGAAGGTGCCTAGCACATTGTGAGCACATCTACAATATGCAAAATAATACTTTCGTTATTTCAGTGATATTACAGCAGAAATGAACTAGTCTCATAAAATCTGTATGACCAGATACAGTGATTTACAGGTGGAATTAAAAAGAGCCGGGGCTTCCATTTCACCTGGAATCTCTGCACTCATCCTCTGAAATTTCTGATAATTACCAGTTATCATCCCATCAGCAGTTCTCCTTTTTTAAAATGCTTTCAGCCTTTTCCAGTGGTGGAGGAAACAAACAATTTTTCCTAAATCTGATCTTTTCAATAAAAGTTTATCATGAAATATGGTCATTTACCTCCCCCGAATTATATCATTACTGAGAGCTGTTTTTCAAAGCACATTGATAGCTCTCAGATGGGTTATTATATGAATGTGGTTTATAAATGGACTTTTATTACTCATTACAGTTAGTTTGAAGGGGTCAGGTTCTTCCTTTCAGTGCATTGATGCCTTTACCTTTTTTAACAGTCATCTCTGGTCAATTATAGCCATACAGGAATAATAGGATACCTGTCAAAAGTTAATTAGTCCTAACCTTAATTTTTATTGTGATTAAAAAAAGTGGGGTTTTTTGCTATTGGTATCAGGAGTAATGGTGCATCTTACCAAAAGTTTAAACTGCCCCTTTCAGCATATATTAAATATGTATTTATCCTTCATAGAAAACAGGAAATTTCAGCCCAAGTACCACAATGATGCAAAAAATAGAGTTCAAGTAGAGTTGAACTAGAATTGCCAAGACTGGTGATAAAGGGTTTTATTTTTCTCATTGGGTTGCTAGATTTACAGGGCCAAATTCTGCTCTCAGCCACACTAGTGTAAAATTGAGGTAGCTGATTTCAGTGGAGCTAATTCAGGTTTGCACAGGTGTAAATGAGGTCAGGCTGTGGCCGATAGTATTCTAGCTCAGCAGGAAGTCAGGGATTTGGCAGAAAGAGAGAGATTGTAGGTGGTTAGACTAGGTGAATGAGAGCCAGGACTCTTGACCTACCGTACTCGCTGGGTAAGTCATTTAACTTCACTGTGTCTCAGTTTATCCATTTTTAAAGTAAGTCTAATACTATTTGCATATTTTTCCAGGGGTGTTTTGAATGGTAGTTGGATCAGGACTTTAATTAATTAAGATTAGTAAACTGCCCTAATATCCTCTGATGACAGGTAATATAGAAATGCAAAGTTATGATTTCATTTTGTGACTTACTATGAACCTGTTAAAAGACAGATAAACCGATACCAGTTTACTAGTGTCGCTGAAACCAACAATCATAAGCTCTGAGCTTTACCATAACCCATAGAGTGAAACACAGAAAATTATCCGTGCACCAAAGAAAAAACTGATGCTCTAAGTCTGAGTTAGAGATCTTAGAGTCTGGAGTGCTGCCAAAGTTCTGGTCTGGGACTTAGTGATCTCTGAAACGCACGACTGTTCATTGTTGTTGTTCTGGGTACTCTTACGTACTTTACCTGCGATAAGTAACATACCGTTTAAAGAATATTTACAGGAAGAGGGAATTAACTCCTGTCGCATGACTTTATGGCACAAGAAAAAGTAACAGGAGAAGTCAATAGGCAATGATGTCAGGTGAACTTTGCTGAAATGACATGGATAGAATGTATTCTGTGGAAAAGCAAAAGAAGCATCTAACTAACTCTCTGCGCTAGTCTTAACCCTTACTGCCTCAAGACTGAATGTAGTCCTCCAGCGTAGGCTTTACAGAGGAAGTGCAACCTTAAGGTATGTCTACATTAAAAACCCTACAGGGGTGCAGCTGTGCCACTGTAGTGCTTCAGTGTAGAGATTACCTATGCCAACAGGAGATGTTCTCCCGTCGATGTAGGTAATCCACCTCCCAGAGCAGCTGTAGTTAGGTTGATGGAAGAATTCTTCCCTAGACCTAGTGCTAGTTAGTATAGCTATCTCTCAGGGGTGTGGATTTTTCACATCTCTGAGAGACATAGCTGCACCCATGTAAGTTTCCAGTTTAGACCAGGCCTCATAAACATGTCTCTAGTCTTTCTCCCTTTCCCTCAATAGATTGGTATGCTTCTCCACTGCTCTTTCTTGCTTCTCTTAAACGTGGCATAAAACAGTTATTTATGATTGGAGGGAATCAGACTTTAAGTGATTTTTTTTCTTGACAAACAGATTCTGATTGATAATCTCCAAGACAATAAGATTCCAAACAAGCTCAGCAGACACATCCTTATTTGATCCTATACTTTGAAAGTCAAAAAGAGTTTTGTATGACGGCATTTATGTGAATTCTAGTTTTTCTTGTATCTGATCAGAGCGCTGTGTTTTTTTCAGAACTAGCATTCTGTCACCTTGTTATCAGGTTAGTTGACTATACGCTCTTCTCTTTCCTTAATGTTTTCCTGTGATTGTTATAACAAAGTTGGTTCCTGCAGTTTCCGTATAGCAGTGAAGCGTTCCGCCCACTGTTGGCATGCAATCTAACCTAGCCGGTATTAGTTAGCCATGTGATGCAGAGTAAACTCAGGGTAAGCCTATTGCCTTGGTCAATATTTGCTCTAGCTCTGGGAGGGAAGATTTTAACAGCTCCACTGACGCAAAAGATCCTAACTCTCTCTGACTTCTTTACAAAGCTGATGTGTGCATTTTGTGTCCCTCTGCCACAGATGTTGCCAGCAGCTGGAGCTGAAGATGAAGGACAGACTGGAGGAATTGAGGATCCGAGTTAATGAAGATGAGGACTCTTTGGATATTGATGATACTCTCTCATTTGATAACCCTGTTTTCAAGGAGGATGAGACCAATCCCATGAGCAAGATATTCCAGGAAGTGTCAGATCTCTCGCTGGGCCTGAGTAAACTGGAGGAGTTATCAGAGAGCATCCACAAGAAGCAGCAGCGGGTGCTGTGCTGCACCACCGAGGAGAGCGTTTATGAAGAAAAGAAAGAGCTAAGTAACATTAAAGCCTCCTTCACTAGTCAGGCTAAAGTCATCCAGCCTAAGCTCTATGGGATTCAAGACACACTGGCCCGAGACAGCAAACAGTGGCTGGCAGGATACCGCATCCACCAGAACCAGCTCTCCGTCCTAATCAGCAGGTACCGAGACATCATCACTCACCATTATGCCAAGGAGATGGAGTACGTGGAGAAGTTGAAGGAGCAGATCATGAGGCAAACTGAGCTGGCGGGCTTAAGCCTACATGAAGAGGATATTAATCAGCTAGTGGAAAGTCCTGTGGCTCCTCGGATTGTGGGCCAGGACCTGGAAGTGCTTAAGGCCAAGCAGCATTTGGCCATGGCCCAAGTACGCCACCAACAGCTGCTGGACCTAGAGGCCCAGATCAGTGAGCTGC
The DNA here is from genome assembly GCF_016161935.1 of Mauremys reevesii. Lineage (NCBI taxonomy): Eukaryota > Metazoa > Chordata > Testudines > Geoemydidae > Mauremys > Mauremys reevesii. The sequence goes on from NC_052631.1 coordinate 77,167,631, forward strand.
ACTCGCTCTTCCTTCACTTGGAGGTGATGGTTTCAGAGCAGCACGAGGTCATCAACAACATTGAGTACAACGTCCTGCATACGCTTGATTACGTGTCCCAGTCCAACGAGGAGGTGAAGAAAGCCCTGAAGTACGAGCGTCAGTCGCGGATCTCGGCAGCACTGTCAGCAGTGCTGGGTCTCTGTGCCTGTTGCACGTGCTTATCATGCATAGCTGGTACAGTGTAGTGAGATGGACACGGACTCTGCAAGGGAAAGGGGTGGCTACGTTACATGGAACTTGGCAGCAGCCGGGCTCTTTGAGGGCAGTGAGCATGGATTAGCCCTGCAGACTCATTGGAAGGGAGTCTCCCATGATTTGGATGGATTTGAAGGCAGGTTTTATTGTGTCTTTCATATGAAGAAGGATTTTACTGAGTGTTTTGGTAGGACACTAGCAATCAAGCTCATGTTTCCACTATTCTTTGATGATGGCATGTTCTATCTTCAACAGAGTCCTTAAGACATTTAATATACGTTAATAAGAAAGGCATATTTGAGTTTTTGATCAAATATAACTTTAAAAAGAAATAATAAAACTTTGCATAAAAAAGACCCTGCTAAAATTTGCATTGTATCATCGGTTGTTATAAAGCACACAACAGGTTGATTATAATGCTCCTCCACCCAGGTTTAAAACCATAATCTCTGCACTTTGTCAAGTTTTTATTACTTGGATTTTTAATATGGGGTTGACTCATTGTTTGTCGTATTTTGTTATAAAACAAACAAGTGTTTAGGATTGCAAAATGCTTCCACTCCTGGTGCCATCACTCTCCCAGTGACTGGAAATACCTGCAGTATGAATGAAGTGTGTGGATGTTTACATAAGTAGTTTTTGTTTCAAACTCCTGTTACAGGGCTGTGCTTTCCTTCACACTGTATGTATGGATTTGAAATGAGGGGAAAGGATTAAATGCAACAGTGGTTTTTTAATCCTTTGCAATTCCATTTTACAGTTTTCTGGTGGAGCTGCCATCAGGCACAATTTCAGACTTGTTCTTTCATTTGATTCACTTTCTGTTTCCATGATACTTTCAGGATAGAAACAAAACCAGCTCTTATTATATTATCAGTAATTTTGCAATTGTTCATTTAGTGCTTACAGACCATGCAGGCTAACAATATTACAGCTCAAAATTCATGTTTTATGTACCTATTGATTCGGTGTAGTGCAAAAGTAATGCATGTGAGCATGTTGGCAAAAACTCTCAAGGCTGTTTTCCCAAGGATCGGATCTGATCTAATCTAATCTAGTCATCTTCATAAGAATGCAGTCTAATGTTGTTAGAGAGAGACAAGGGGTATGTCTTCACTACTGATGTTAAAGCGCCGCTGTGGGTGTAGTCGAGGCACCAGCGCTGGGAGAGAGCTCTCCCAGTGCTGTAAAAAAACCATCCCCACTTTAGAGTGCTGAAACTTTCTCACTCAGAGGGGTGAAAAAGCACCCCCTGAGCGATGCAAGTTTCAGCACTCTAAAGTGTCAGTGTAGACAAGGCCAAGGTGGGTGAGGTAATATCTTTTATTAGACCAACTTCTGTGGGTGAGAGAGACAAGCTCTGTGGAAGCTCAAAAGCTCTTTTTCAGGTCTGGGAAAGGTACTCAGAGTGTCACAGCTAAATAGAAGGTGGAACAGATTGTTTAGTATAAGTAGTGGGTTTTTTCTGCCTTCCCAACCCCCACCCCCCATGACTGGAGGCAGGACCGGCTCCAGGCACCAGCCCAGCAAGCAGGTGCTTGGGGCAGCCAAGGGGAAGGGACGGCACATCAGGCTCTTCGGCGGCAATTTGGCAGCGGATCCCTTGGTCCCTCTCGGAGGGAAGGACCTGCCACCGAATTGCCGCCGAAGAAGAAAGCGGCGCGATGGAGCTGCTGCCGATCGTGATCATGGCTTTTTTTTTTTTTTTTTTGCTGCTTGGGGCAGCAAAAACCCTGGAGCCGGCCCTGACTGGAGGGGCATTAACAGGCCACTTCACCTTGAATGGTCCCTTGAAATATGTATTAACTACTTATGCTAAACAAGCTGTTCCACCTTCTATGCAGGGCCAGCTCCAGGCACCAGCAAAGGAAGCAGGTGCTTGGGGCGGCCAATACAAAGGGGCGGCACCCCGTCTGGTATTGGGGTCTTTGGCGAGAATTCGGCAGTGGGTCCCTCAGTCCCTCTCTTCATCTTTGAGGTGCCGCTGAAGTGCCGCCGAAGAGGAAGAGAGGGAGTGAAGGACCCACCGCCCAATTGCCGCCGAAGAATGGAGCGGCGCGATTGAGCTGCTGCCGAAGTGCCGCCGATCAGTATTATTTTTTTTTTGCTTGGGGCGGCAGAAAAGCTGGAGCCGGCCCTGCTTCTATGTAGCTGTGACACTCTTTCCCAGACCTGAAGAAGAGCTCTTTGTGAGCTCAAAAACTTCTCTCTTACCAACAGAAGGTGAGATAGATAGATAGATATTACCTCACCCACCATGACTCTTTCGTATCCTGGGACCAACATGGCCACAACAACACTGCATACAGACTGTTACAACATTCTGAGGGGAGTTTATATGCAAAAAATCAGTTTTCAAAGGAATAACTGAATTATGTGGTGATCTCTTAATTGAAAATACATGTTTTCACATAAGCAAAGCTGAACAGCACATGTATTTGAAACTCTAACAGTAGTTTTCCATAAACACTGTACATGTAAATAATATAATGGGGATTTTTGATGGACTGTCTAAATAGTGACATTTCAGTAAAATAGGGGCCAGGTTAAGATTCTCAGGAATTCTTGGAGGAACGTCCATTTATGTATTGGGCATTTTCTTGTGTTGTGTCTAGACTAACTCTCCCATCTTTGAGATGATATTCTCTTGTATTAGCCCTAATAAAAACATTGCTGTAATATTCTTGTGGATGGTTAAATTATTTCTTGGAAAGCAGTTACTTCAAAATTCATGAAGAGTTGAAATTAATTTGATCGGGGTTTGGATTTATGGTGTATTCCCTGGTATTAGATTTTTCTGAATCTATTCAGAGAACATTTGGCTTCCAAACAAGTGAGAAATTGTGTAACTTTTATCTCTCTACAGCTATTTGTTATATTCAGCTAAACAACAACACCCATTTTATTTGGTCTTATGAGAAGAACTTCAGTTGAGAGAACTATGGACAAGCTGCTTTGCATGCCAGATTAGTGCTTTCAGCTCCCACTGACTTCTTTACAATATTGGACATACATTCAACAAATGCATTTCAACTTTCGTCTTACAATGGGTTCCTATCAAATCTTGAATCTAATTATTGAACCTAGGAGGTAATTAAGTTGGTGGCTTTTGCAACTCCGTTATTGAGTCACAGTATGCTTAGCCCTATATTAGGTCTGTTTATGAGTGGGGGAGCTGAGGGGGGAGGAAAGAGGTTGTCTGATATCGCTTAGTGTGGGTGGAAGGTCACTTTATGAATCATCTCTCTATCTCCTGCTGTGTGGCTGTTTAGATTGTTCTGAGTGTCTAGCCATCAGATTAATCCCTCTCCACCCCATTCCATCGTCAAATATTTCTCATTGTTAGAAGTTTTTCATCCATTTCACAGAAGAGATCAGTTGGACCCAGGGCAGACTTTCCAGTTCCACTGTTGTGCGTCAGAGCAGGAAGGAGACCATGTGTTAACTTTTCTGGATGAGTTTCATCTAGTTCTAGGGTCACAAATGGAGGTTTTTTAATGTGCTAGTGGGGAGGGTCCATTCAACTACCTGGCATATGGATCCAAGCTGGAAGTAAGCGGGGAGTGCTTGGGGCCATTTTTAATGGGATTTGGTACTGAGTTCAATCCTCGAGGGGGCCATTTAGGGATCTGGGGCAAAAATTGGGGATTGGTCCTGCTTTGAGCTGGGGGTTGGACTAGATGACCTCCTGAGGTCCCTTCCAACCTTGATATTCTATAATTCTATGATGCCCTTACAGTTGTAATCTGAAGATTTTTTTTAAATGATTCCATGCCTGTTGTCTGTTGGTGACTCCAGAACAAATCGGTTCAATTTACAACCATACATTATTTTTTTTTTAAATTTTCCGCCCAGCAGACTCACCCTGGGACTTGTAGTCAAGCTGGGTTCTTTCTGGCTTGTGAATCTTTACCAGAAATAGATATTCCACAGTTAGAACTTGAGAAAACAGTTCTGTTGCTGATGTGAGTCCAAATAGAATCTAAATTGTTCTCTCACAGTTGTGTTGTCTCTCTAGTATCCCTGGAGTTAAAAGAAAAAACAAACAAACCCAAACCTACAATAATACGAACAAAACCCAGCAACACCCAACAAAACTTCTCTTTGTCACCAAGAGAACTCTGAATGTACACATGGTGCAGATATTTGGATTACAAAGCTGCCATTTTTACATAGTGTCTCTTCTGACTATAACCACACTTTGGGCTTACTGTGGACCTGGTCTTGCTGAGGAGAAAACATTCTAATGACTTCACCACTTCTTTCTGCTCCTTCCCCCAGTCTCTATTCTTCCTTTTGTAGCAGAAGGTTATTCAGAATGTGGTGGGTGGGGTGGATGGGGTCACGTGATAGGGCAGGGGTCGGCAACCTTTCAGAAGTGGTGTGCCGAGTCTTCATTTATTCACTCTGATTTAAGGTTTTGCGTGCCAGTAATACATTTTAATGTTTTTAGTCGGTCTCTTTCTATAAGTCTATAATATATAACTAAACTATTGTTGTATGTAAAGTAAATAAGGTTTTTAAAATGTTTAAGAAGCTTCATTTAAAATTAAATTAAAATACAGAGCCCCCTGGGACCGGTGGCCAGGACCCGGGCAGTGTGAGCGCCACTGAAAATCAGCTTGCATGCCACCTTTGGCACACATGCCATAGGTTGCCTACCCCAGGATAGGGTTTGTTTTTCCTCCCTTTTGAATGATACCAGTGAACTATGAGGGGCAATTGCTCATCTTCCCAAGAAAGTCTCTGCTGTGACTTCCTACAGCATTCCACTATTACTCCTCTTGTTAAATGTACATATGAGGCTGCTCACGGGGATTGGGAGACAGTTTGACAGGGCCATCAATATACTAAGGATTTTGCTCTATGCCTCAGTATTTCGTGCTGAACGAAGGTGTTGCTGTTTCTTGGATTTGCTGGTATCTGCCAAGATAGGAACCTGGATGAAATCCAGCTAGCATAGTCTCAGTCCAGATAAGTCTGAGGTGATGCTGTTTGTTGCCAGGAGTTGTGCCTGTACTCTCCAACTGAGGCCAAAGTGGTGTCTTATTGAATTGATTTCTGATTTTGGGTCCCTTGGTAGCAGAGATGGTTGAAAAGTGGGTTTTCCTTTATTGGCCAATCTGAGAGTTGGTGACATTTCATCTCAGATGTAGCCTTAGATATCGTTTTCCAAACCTTTGTCAAACCCAGGTTAGTTTACTACAAATGGCTCTACAGCGGATATCATCATAAACTGCTCAGAGGGCATCTAGCCGCTTTTGCTCTAATTAGCTTGCAAGTAGGATACTAATAATGAAAAGCATTTTATTACAGCTAGTTATCAGTAGATCTCAATGCTCGCCAATAAAGGATGGCAATATCCTTATCCCCATTTTACAGATGGGGAAACTGAAGCACAAAGAAGTTACAGTGACTTGCCCAAGGTCACCCAGCAGGTCAGCAGCAGAGCTGGGAATAGATCATAGATCTTCTGAGTCCCAATCCAGTTCTCTGTCTACTAGGCCACATGGCCAAAAGCACATTCTATCACTGCTCTGTACTCTCTGCACTTGTTCCCAATTCACTTCTGGGTGCCATATAAGGTGGCGTTAAAATAATTTATAAGATCTTGACAATCTTAGAGGAAGTCCCTCCCGTATTGCACTAGCTGGGATTAATAGGAATAGTTCAGCAGTTGATCCCCAGAATGGAAATTGTGAGGGCTAATACTAGAGCACTCTTTGGATGGGAGGCTCTACTATGGAATTCATTCCTATTGGCCGAGTATCAGAAGGTGATCTCTTGCCATTTTCAGGGTAAGACACATCTACTTTGATCAGTCTTTTTTTTTTAATTGGGTTTCTTTTTTGTAGTCCTGCAGTGAGATTTGCCCTCATAGATTTTATTGAAAGACTGAGGGTACTTCTACACTTTGAGCTTGGGATTGTAATTTCCATCGTGAGTAGACATACCTGTGCTAGCTCTGATCAAGCTAGTGCACTAAAAATAGAATGTAGTCACAGCAGTGCAAGTGCTGGGAGAGGCTAGCTATCCTGAGTATGTGCCTAGTGTTTCTGATGGGTACATATTCAGGGCAGCTAATGCCTCCTATCATACTGAGGGTGGCTAGCCCCTCCTGCTGCTCATGCCATCACAGCTACATTCTATTTTTAACACTCTAGCTTGATCAGAGCTAGCATAGGAGCTGGGAATCACAGCACGAAGTGTGGACATGCCTTTCATTTCTGTTCTTTTCATTGTGGGGTGTGTGTTTTATTTGTTCTGTTGGAAAGTGAAGAGTAATGGAAAGTAGGATTAATTTGGTCTCCATTTTTGGACAATGTTATAGTTTTGTCTTAATTATTGAACCTGCCCATACACACTGTGATCAAACATTTTTATCTTGAATAATCTCCAGGAGAGTTGGTGAATTTCTTTGTGTATGTACATACACATGCATATGTGAGTCCTTTGTATGGGTAATATTTAGATTTTTCTAGTCTATTAATTTTTTATAGGTTCTTACCCCACCCTCATCACCATTGCATCTGAGCTCCTTCCAGCATGGCATTGTAAGTGACGTGGTTTGTTCTCTCTCTCATCTTCTCCCCAGAACCCTGTTTGTTTTTCAGATGCTGTGCTCTAGTAATGACGGGGAAGGGAGAAATGAGTTAAAGCAGCCTGCCTTGTGCAAAGTGTAAATGGAGATGGGCCACACAGGCCACTGCAAAATGGACTCCAACCAACAAAGACCAATACAGTAGAATACTATTCAGCTAGAGAAGAACAGAAAAAATGAAATCTTCAGGCAGTGCAAGAAACTCAGCCCCCTCAAGCTTCTTCCACCAAAGTACTGGGTAAACTGATAGCCAATCCAGCTGGAGTATGATCTGTAAAACATATACAAACATTCAACAGTACTTCCAGTTGGCGAATGCCCAAATTCATCAGCTGATTGCACATTGAACAGTTTATCTTGCGATGATTGGAAGGCTGCTGCAATGGAGGAAGAGAACTTAGTTCAGTTTGATTACAGCCGTGAGCCTTCTAACTAGTGTCAAAGTTAGACTCAGGACTCACAGTTTGTCAGACCACTCTGTTTTATTAGCACAGTGCTCTGCTAATAACATCCAGATAATGTGAGCCCCATGCAAGGCACAAACTATCTTATTTATACAAATAAAAGGGCGAGAACTTAACAAGATAACAAAGGAAGCAGAATCAGATAAGTTTATCCGGGCTAGGCGTGCATATCTTATTTCCTTACTAACTATTACTGATCTTCTATTAATGTTTCGCCATTAGCACCATTGTTTATGCCTAATGTTTCTTTTCCTGGCACCTGTATTTCAACATTTCTTATTTCTGCTTAAAGGTACATACAACATTTCTTTAATCCATTCTTATTTTTACAATATAATTCATTCTACTTTCACACTAGAGTTGGTTGGGACATTTTTGATGACCTCTTTTTTGTTGGAAATGACAATTCACTGAAACAAAACCTTTTTGCGAGAAGTTTTTGGATAAAAAAATCCTGAAAATGTCAAAATTGTGAAAACATTCCACTTTGGCATTTTCTAAACAATGTCCTGTGTAAAAATTGAAGCTAATTATAGTAGAAAACAAATAAAAATGGTCAACATTGAAAGAAAACCTTTTAAACTAATGGAAAGGAAACTTTTCAATTGACCACAGCTATTTTTTTTTCATACATTTGATTGGAAAAAAATTGAGTTTTACTTTTTGTCTTGATTTGGGATACACAAAATTTTCCTGGGCCAGGAAACCATTTCCTGCCCAGATGTACTTTTAACCTCTCCAATCAGCTTCTCGGGGCAGGATCTTCAGCTAGCATAAACTGGCATAGACCCATGGGGTTTAGTTGCACTATGCCCATTTATGTCAGTGGAGGACTGGGCCTTCATTTTTTAATTAATTTATTAATATGGGTAACTTTCTTGTACAGAATTTTTTCGCATCTATTTGTTAGTAGAACAATATCGCTGTTTCCTGTGCCATTGGTCTAAAAGTAATTTGCTTTATGGTTGATTCAAAACTTCACTTGCTTTATTATATTATCTCAAAGTACTTACTGATTGAAATTTATAATTTGGTTGCTTTCAATACATAATATAAGAGGTCTTTAAATTATTTTTATTTCAGAACTGTTCTGTGTAGAAAACTTCCAAACTCTGCTTGTGAGAGCTAAATGAATATTAACTTTTAATTCTTGATTTGCAGTAATGCAGGTGATATTTTTATTTCAATTTCAGTTGTCAGTGTTGTGGATCTAAAGGTTCTAACCTTGCTAATGAACCACATGGGTGCTAATATGATGCCACATGATAGAATTCTGCATTTTCAGTTTCCCTTGGTTTAAAAAAAAAAAGAATTACATACAAAAAATGATAAAAGAACATTATTAAGTTTGCAAAGTCAAGGAGTCAAAACATAGGAAATAATAGAATTAAGGCTTGCCTGTGCAACCTTGTCATCTGTGGACTCCTGTGCATATGTATAATGATACTATTTTGAATTACATTATCACATACTATTTTTTTCCATAGGACCCCACTTCATTCAGTGCTCAGGGAGGGACCTGTGTAGTGAAAGAGTCTGTGGTCTGTAGGACCCTTGGGTCATTTGTTGCAGAAGTTGGGGGCCGTGTAGCGAATGTGGCAGGGGATTGCAGGAAGAGAAAGGATGGTTTCATGGTTAAGGCAGTTGAATGTCACCCTGGAGAAATGGATTCCATCCCTGTCTCTGCCACAGAGTTCTCATGTGATGCTGGCCAGTCACTTAAACCAAACTGCTCATATTATTGGTCAAAATTGGCCCATAATTGTATGTTTGTCATTTTCTGAGTGCCCAGCTTGAGACCTTGGGATCTGATTTGCAAAAGTCCTGAGCCCAACAAAAACAGGTCCTAGGTGTCTCAAAGTTGGCACCCAAAATTAGTGCTTTTGACTTTAATCTCTCTGCACCTCAGTTCCTCATCTGCAAAATACCCCCTCATCTCACAGGGATGTTCAAGATAAATTAAATCATGTTGGTGCAGCATTCAGTTTACTGCTGAGTACTATAGAAAAGCTCACAAAAATTAATAATTCTGTCTTCTGAGCAGGGTTTAGTGTAGTAAATAGGGTCTGGGGGCCATGCATTGAACAGTGAGGGAAAAACAAAATATTGAATAGCTACTTACTAAGTGAGCACCATCCATTCTGTGCATTGAATAAGGCAGGGATCCTGTGGAGGTGAAAACATTATCTGTAATTAAAGACAGTATCATAATACATATGTGCAATAGAGCTGCGGGGCTCAAGGTTGCACAGGCAACCTTAAATGTGGTAATGATTGACTTTGCAACCATAAAGTTAATTTAACACTCGGGGGTGGGGGGGAGAGGGGAAAGAGGAGCAGGGAATGGACAGTGACATCAGGCCAAGCTGCATGCAGGAGCACACTGACCTCTTGTCCTGATGTATGTTACTTCCATTTCAGGCTGTGATCTTGAGGATGTTCTGGCCTGCTGAGCTGGATGGGCTCTGCACCTACTTAACAAACGTGATGTGCAGAGCTGTTTGGGAGGCTGGGATTTCAGTGGATTTTGATTCTCTGTTCTCTCAGTACATGGGAATTTCCATACTGTAGCAGACCAATGGCTCATCTAGTACATTATCCTGTCTCCAACAGTAGCCAGAATCAGCTTCATGAGAGGAATGTGCAAGAAACTCTATAATGGACAACTATGGAATAATGTGCCCATAGGGGAAGTTTTTTTCCCAACCCCCATCAGTTAGAGTATAACTTAGGCCCTGAAGCATAAGGGGATTTGCTAGAAGTTGGTGACTGTGCCCTCATTTGAAAGAGTTCCACGTACATGCAGGAGTCCAATTGAATGGCTGTGCCTGAATGGATCAGGACCTATGGCAGGGAATAGATCAGGCTGCTCAGTTGTATACCTGAAATCTTAACTCCTAAGATTTATGCATGTGTTTAATTTTAAGCCCGTGAGTAGTCCCATAGAGAGAACAGTTTTGGTACCATTGACTTTTGCAATATGTGACTGAGTTCCTTTCTCATTGTTCTCCAAAAATGTTAATGTGCACTGCAATACATCTTGTAGATTCCAAGGGTGACTGTTGGAACAGTGAGTTACTAGCTCTTTGTGCTTGCCTAATGACTTGCTACAGTGTGCATGGGCCAGTTCTGTCCCCATCCCAACCCTGGTACGCCACTCTGGTGAAAGAGCAGTATGAGGCTGACGTAAGCTGTTTCCCCACTCTGTAGATTCTCAGCATAAGAGGCATGTTGGAAGCAGGGTTGTGTGTGGGTCAGGGATGAGAGGGGGCATTGTGCATTATGACCATGTTATAGGGGTTCTGGGCTGTAGACCATCCTATAGGCAGCCCAGGCAAACCTACCATAAGTTAAATCTGATCCCAGGGCTGCTCTGCCTTACACCAGGAGCCATTTTGGCCCTCGTTGCAACCCAAAATCCAGGTGGTGCATAGATGGTGTAAGCCATCCCACCCTTCCCCTTCCTGTGCTACCTGTCTCAGGAGGCACAGAACAGATTCTAGCTTTTGCTTTTGCTCTCTGTGCTGCACCGTTTTTCTTTTTTTTCTAATTTTTTTTCTATCCTGCAGATATTCTCTGGCCATGAAATGAGACTTGGAGTTACGTGATGCACCAAATTTCATTTCAGTTCCATGTCTGCCAGATCAGATGAAGACGGGAATAACGGTTGGGGTTTGTCAATAACCTTTATGAAGAAATGCTCTCTCTTTCCATTTTCATTTCCTTTTCTATTTGTCCAACCTGCTCCGACGGGATTTCCCAAAGAAGAAATCAAACAAAAAGTAACAAACAGAAATCAAATGTTTATTTACATTTAAAATGTCATAGAACAACATTAAGGGATGTTATATTTGATCATTTCATCCCCTTCTGCCTTACAACAGCAGCTGTATTTATACAACGCTCCTGTTCTAATGGCTGATGTCTCCGGACACTTTATAATTTCATAGCTGATAGCAAGGAAATAGTATCTATCGGCAGTGCCCAGTTTTAAATATTTCCGAATTCAAATTGACTAAAGACAATAATCTATTTAATGTGCTGCGTAATGGCATTTCAGAGCACAGACCAATGCCACAGAGCAATGGAAAGTAGTAAGGGTCTTACCTCACACCAGTGAGTGTACATTGGATAGATGGGCTTTGTAAAACGGATTGTACCAAGAGATTAAATGCCAGCAATCACTTTTTATGCTCCACTATCTTTACAAAGGGAACAACAGCAGTGCATCTGAGGAGGTGAAATCACATGTTGAGAGAGGAGTGGTGTTTACCCACCTAAGGACAAGAGGCTCTTAAACTGTGAGTACCGCTACACTCTTTTCCTCTGCACAACTATCCCATCAGATAACTGAAGTGAGAATTACTCTGTGTTCCAGGTGAGAGTGGGAAATATCGCCCTGATCTGAAAGACTAACAAATTTATTTAAGCATGAGCTTTCGTGAGCTACAGCTCACTTCTTCTTCACTTCATCCGAAGAAGTGAGCTGTAGCTCACGAAAGCTCATGCTTAAATAAATTTGTTAGTCTTTAAGGTGCCACAAGTACTCCTGTTTTTTTTGCGGATACAGACTAACACGGCTGCTACTCTGAAACCCGCCCTGATCTGAGTGAGTGTTGCAGACGCAGAGTTGAATGCAGAGTTGTCAGAGTACATAATATTTATCGAATTGGGGTGGGCTGTATGAAGAGACTGAGGCACTGCAACAGTGAGTACCCCAGTACCTAAGTTTTAGGCACCTAGAAAAATCACGGGAACAACAGTACAATTCAGAAAGCCTGAGGGAGTCACCGAGGCTCCTCTAAAATGTGTGCGGGAGAGAGACACTGAAGAATCTAATCCACAAAAGCCAGCATGTTAGGGCAGCTGCCAACCTAAGACGATGAGAGGAGTATGTATAACCTCCATCCCTCTCTCAGAGAGAGGCACCTAAATCCAGCATAGGAGCTAGTTATATATTATTATTATTATCTTCTAATTTTGAATATATTTTACATTTATTTCTAGCCTCCAGCATTTACTGCTCCATCCTTTCTGTATGTCTTTGGTCATTACCAATCATTGCCTGAGTAATAACAATATCACATTGGTACTATAGGCCCTGATCCTCTATCAGGATCTAGGCAGGCAGTTCCTTTCCTCTGCATGGATCTGACTGTGGGATCAGGCCATAGCTGGGATGTACTTTTTAAACTTGGTATGAATCCTACATATGCTGGAAAGATTTGGCAGATCAATAGCCTGATGCTGTAGATAGACTGTCTACAAAAAACTCATATTTAATACAACGTTACATACCTCTAACTCTTTAGATTATTAAAATAGAACGTTAAGACCTAATTTAGGCCCCAATCTAGCAAAGCACTTAAGCATGTGCTAAAAGTTAAGCGCTTTGTTCATCCAGGGCTTTCTTGCTGTTTGTTCACTTTTACAGCTTAGACAATGAAACTAGTCTGGTCAGTTTCATTATTGTTTCTAGTCAGTTTTATTTCCGTTCAGTAGCATAAAGTCAATCAAAATAGCACTCAGTTCTTGTATAGCACTTTTCACCTGCACCTAGCAAAGCACTTTCCAAAGGACATCAGAATCAGAGATGTGAAATAAATTCCCTAAGGTCACCTAGCAGGCCAGTGGCAGAACTGGCAATAAACTCCAGGTTTCCTGAGTCCCAAGCTAGGGCTTTATTATTAGGGTTCATAATCAGAACATTTCAGGGAAGAATAAAGTGTTAATTTTTTTTAAAATCACAAAAGCATTGCTATTCCTGTCAGGTTCAGCAACCTCCCTTTCCTTACCATTCACTTTCAGCCTGCTACAGGTTGGTAAAACATATAGATATCTGCCCAGCTGCCTGCAATAGGAATCTAGTTTAGCTTTAACAAAAGTATGGCTCTAGGTGACAGCAGAAGCTTCAATGTCCCAAAAACATAGTTAAGGTGGTATTACTGGGAGAGAAGGAAGGTGCATTAGTGGTAGAATGCACATATAAGTCAGAACTCAGGTCATAGATCAAAGGGGCTCAGAAGATTTAACAGATGAGTAGACTTACTCTATATTAAAGAAAATGATCAAACAGTGGAAATTGTTGAGTCAACTTAACTAAAGCTGTCCAGGACAATAAAATAGGCCTGTGCCATTAGCATGTTCCACTGTAAAGAATTGTTATTTATCCATGAATAGCAGATAGGAATTCAGACAGAACCAGGAATAGGTTAGGGACATAGGATATAAAGCTAATTCTGACAGAAATTCCTGAGCAGAACTGGCCTTTGCAAAGCCTCAGAACCCAACAGTGTGTCCCCCTCCTAAACTGGGAGGCCTAGAACTATGCAAGAGAACCTCAGCTTTCATTTCTAAGACAAAGGAGGTTTCTAGTCCTTTTCCTTGCAGAGATAATCTTGAAAATACAAACCTGTGCAAACTGACCACTAGAGCTGAATGCTGGTCACTGAGAGGGGAAAAGCGACAAAGAGTCCTGGGGCACCTTATAGACTAACAGACGTATTGGAGCATGAGCTTTCGTGGGTGAATACCCACATGCATCTGACAAAGTGGGTATTCACCCACGAAAGCTTATGCTCCAATACTTCTGTTAGTCTATAAGGTGCCACCGGACTCTGTTGCTTTTTACAGATCCAGACTAACATGGCTACTCCTCTGATACTTGAGAGGGGAAAGTTTTCCTAAACACCACAAGTTATTTACAGTTTGCCCCAGTCCCCAGGGCTTTGTATTCTGGGAAACCATAGCCAATGCTCTTTGGATTATCAAGAAGACCCCCCAAACCAGTTCACAGCTGTGGAGGAACTGCTCCCAGGAGCAGTGCTGGTGACAGGAGCATCACCACAAACTCCCTACCAGTTGGAGCCATGGGCTGAGCCAGCTCCCTCTACTGAGGAGCCCATATGACCTCTGGCCACAAGGAAGATCAGCTGAGTAGCACTGGGGGCAACATGTCTAGAGCAGCAGTTGTCAGCTTTTTGAATCCACTACCCAAAAAGTGATTTAAAAAATCCTGCAACCAACGACGCCCAACCAAAAAGTTGGATGAAAAAGCATCTAGATACCTAGAGCCTCTAATTCATACAACTAAAAATGTAAGTGAAATGAGAAGAAATCAATAAAGAGGGTAGAGCTGTGGGCACACTGAGGGTGTTTGCTCTGAGGGTGGAGTAGGAAGTGGTCAATAAGCAGCAGGTGAAGAGTTCACAGACCAAAGTGCATCAAAATCATGTCAATCACCTAGAAGAAAATATAAAATCATCACTGATGAAGTTTGCTAATGACAAAAATTGGGGGGCATGGTAAATAACAAGGAAGACAAGTCACTGGTTCAGAGCAATCTGAATCACTTGGTAAACTGGGTGCAAAGAACCAATATGCATTTTAAACATGGCTAACTGTAAAAGCATACATCTAGGAACAAAGACTATAGGCCATACTTACAGGATGCAGGACTTATAGATTCATAGACTTAAGGTCAGAAGGGACCATTATGGTCATCTAGTCTGACCTCCTGCACAATGCAGGCCACAGAATCTCACCCACCCACTCCTGTATGGCTTCTGGCATGCCTCCCCTCCCCTCCTTCTGCAGTGGGGAGATGGGGGTGGTGCCTGCAGTCAGGCCCCAGGGGGAGGGGAATGAGGGAAGCTGGTGCCCCTTCCCCCCATGGCTTGTGGGGGAGGGGGACGGGACAGGACTCCAAGTCAGTGTGCAGGGTGGGGAGTGGGGTCTTTTTTGACTCCACCCTCTGCTGAGGCCACATCCAGTGGGTGCCTTTCCTTAGCCAGCCCCTAGGCGGTGTCTTCTTCATCCACGAGAGCCCCCTGCTGCAGCACCTGGCGGCCGTCTGCGAGTGAGTTTTCGTCATTGACATGCTGGTCTTCTATGGCACCTTCGCCTACGACTTCGGGGCCGTCTCCACCGACACCCTGGTGATGGCGCTGCAGCGGGCCAGCAGCCGGGGCTGCAAGTCACCCGGCGGCAGCAGCACCTCCACCCACCTCAACTGCACCCCTGAGAGCATCGCCATGATCTGAGCAGGGGCTCCCCTCCCCCGCCTTTGATTTTGTACCAAAAAACATTTTTTAAAGGAAAACACAGCATTGGGGCTGCCCCCCACAGCAGGGCTGAGCCCAGCAGCCCTCCCTGCTGGCCAGCCTAGCTGCTGCATCGATGGCCAAAGGGTGCCCTGGGGTGGGGCCACCAGCCTTCTCCTACCCAGGCTGGCTCCTGCAGGCCCTCACCCCTTCTGCAGATCAGACCCCTGACTTTAACCTGGGAAGCACTGACTGAAAAAGGTTTGGGGTTCGTGGTGGATAATCAGCTGAATATGAACTCCCAGAATGGTGCTGTGGCCAAAGACGCTAATGTGATCCTGGGATGCATAAATGGAGGACTCTTGAGCGGGAGCAGTGAGGTTATTTTACCTCTATTTGGCACCAGTATTGTCCCCTGCAGGAATCCTGTGTCGCGTTTTGGTGTCCACAGTTCGAGAAGGCTGTGGATACATTGGAGAGGGTTCAGAGAAGAGCCATAAGCATGATTAAAGGATTAGAAAACATTCCTTAAAATGTTAGACTCAAGGAACTCGATCTATTTAGTTTAACAGAGAAGGTTAAAGGGTGATTTGATCACAGACTACAAATATCTACATGGGGAACAAATATTTAATCATGGGCTCTTCAGTCTAGCAGAAGAAGGGATAACACAAGTCAGTGGCTGGAAGTTGAAGCTAGACAAATTCAGACCGGAAATAAGGAGTACATTTGTAATAGTGAAAGTAATTAGCCACGGGAACAACTGAACAAGGGTCATGGTGGCTTCTCCATCACTGACCACTTTTAAATCAAGACTGGACATTTTTCTTAAAGCTATGCTCTAGGAATTATATTGGGACGTTCATTGGCCTGTGTTATAGAGGTCAGACTAGATGATCACTATGGTCCCTTCTGGCCTGGGAATCTATGAATCTCTTTTAAAAAAAAAAGCTAAGATAGAGTTTTAATACAAACCTGACCAGTTCTAGACAAATCTGGTGCAACAGTCCTAAGCTCTTTAATTTATGAAGACAATGTATTGCATCATATTATGACTAAAAGTTGCTGTAATAGTAGAGGCGATTGAACAAACACACAGCTGGTTCCATTCTTGGGACACAAAAGAACAATTCCTCTTTGGTAAAATGAGTTAGAAAAGGAAATTTCACAAGCAACCTAAAAATGGGTAGGAGTAGCTTTTAAATACATCCCATAAAGCTGAGGCACAAAGACATAAACTGGTGACAAAAAAGGTTGGCTGTACTAGGCTTTTCATATGTTTTATGAATGCAAAATTACCCATTAAATATTGTAGGACAATATCAGTAGTAATAGAGAACATTTTGTGTATTTGATAGACTGTGACTGGCAATTTGATATTTTGTCTATACAAGGCAGTGCCATCATTAACAAAGCCCAAGAAGGCTCTGATTTATGTTAAAAGGGTAATATTAAGGAAACAGAAAAATGACATATCAGAATGGCTATTGCTGTCGTTCAGATCAGCTGCTTGCAAAATGGTGGTGTACTAAGCAGATCTCCCTGATGCTTTCTTGCCTTTTATGTAATATTTACCTCAGATCAATACTGATCACTTTGTGCTGCAAATTAAATTTTAAAAAAGTAAATGAATTGTGGGCAGTCAGCATTAGCAGAGTAGGGATTTTGCCTTTCCCTTCTGAGTGAAGGTTGGAATTGCATATGGAATTTGTTTGCTTTTATGAATAGTCCAGGCATGATGGGGTTAAGGTTGAGAGTCTATATCAGTAATTTAGGATGAAATACATTACACAGACATTTTAATTAGTCCCAAAATGCTCATCATAAACTCAGGATTCAGCATTTAGGTTAAACTGAAAAGAAATCCAAATATGTTCAGGTGTAGAAATGCTCAGGTAGGGCACCCAAAAAAGCCTTAATGCTGCCTTATGATGATACCATGATTATGTTTAAGGCATTTTAGTATTTGTGTTCTACATTAGATTAAACTGATTTTTTTTCCCTTGTAGGCAAGGCACACAAAGGGAAGGAAGGGAAATAGGTGAAGTGATCTACTCAACTTCACACAATAGCTCAGAGTAGAACCTGATTCGAAGCCCAGTGCCCTACCTGCTGGATCACGCTGCCTCTAATTAAAGTAATAACCTGTTCCAAAACCATAGTCCTAATTTCCACCATGGAAACCCATCTCATTTTGTACACTGAGAATTTTTTTTTAAATCAAATCCTTGTATTTTGCGTGTGAGCTGTTTTTAGCAGTGCTGTCCTCTGAACTTCCACATTTGACTGCAACTTTGGTCAGCTGTATTGTGATTAGCACTAAGCACAGACAGTTCAGTCAAATAATATTTATGACAAGATGCTATTGAAAAATTCAATTTGTGCTCTCAAAGCAGTGCAAATGTCGGCAATAGAAAACTGCTACAGCAATCAAATAAACATTACATAAGTCAGCATAACAATACCATCAACGTTATAAAAATCAAGTGAGATAAATGAAAAACTGATTGCATTTAACTCTATAATTTTATTGTATTGAACACCAGGTAGTGATAAAGGATAGACCCATCTGTGTGCAAGATGAAAAACATCATGCACTCTGAGTCCAATTGCCATTCATATTAAATACCATTCATATGGAGATTAGGCCAGGGAACATTTTCAATATTAAAACTTTTACAGTGCTTTATCTTTAGTCCCTAGGATTGTATAATATTGTCAGAGCTTGGCTCAAAGTGGTTCCATGAGCACAATACAGATCTTTTGGAAAATCATCAGACTCCTAGACTTGTTATGAAAATAATTCTTAGTGGTAACTAGGGAGGTGACCTGCATTGACTTGCAATGGTCAGACTGCACAGAGATGAACAGTCATTCTATCTCTTCTTATAATGAAAAAAAACCCCAACCTTTCCTGTTAAGATGTGTTATGTGAACAAGCCTCTCGCCATGTGACATCTTCCCTCCATCTCTTTCCTCATTTCCAGCCCTCCCATCAACCCCCTCACACTTCAGCTGCGCAGGTACTCTGTCTCCACGGAGCACTGAACCTTTTCCTTGTCACTGTCACAAAATCACCCTGAACACTTACAGGGAGCTTTTTGTCCTCATAGCACTTTGCAAACATTAACTGATGCAGTCTCACAGCACCCATGAGATATAGGCTGTGCTATAGGCCATGTCCTGGTGCCTGGTCTTCCAGGGTCCTTCCAAGAAGCCCATGAATGTCAAAGGTCATAGAGCAGTGTTTGTAATTTCTTTTGCTGTCAATAACCCCTTCATTTAGCACAAATTGATCAAATCACCCTCTACATGCTCATATAAATCCTTCTCATCTCTCCTGTCCTCAGGCCCAGTCCAACTACCGTTGAAGTCAGAGGAACTCTTTTCATTGACCTTGACTGGATTTGAACTGGTACTTACTTATATAAAATCATGACACTGGCCAAAGTATAAATCCCATTTAAAAGTATTGAGTTTAGATCCCATCCATTGCTACTGTTAATAAACTTCCCACCGTTGTAGTATTCATTCACCTTTGTGATGGAGCATGTACCACACACAAAGGCTCTGAAAGGGTTAATGTGGGTCTGAAAGGCCAGTTAACATATCAGGCTGCAGCTGGAGGGTGAGCCAGGCTTAAATGAGGATAAAGCCCAAATGGGGAGGGGTTGAGAGAGGACTATAAACAGAGGAAGTCCATAGAGGAAAGGGGCTATACTTCAAAGTATTGCTAGGATTAATTGGGGGGAGCTGATAAGAAAGTGCTGATGGTGCCATATATATATATACCGGTGTGTATATATATATAGTGTTAATAAAATCACTCAGAGATTCTAGGTGGCAAGACTTTAGTCTGTGTGTTTAGTGGAGTTTCAACAATTATTCAATTCGAACTCAATCATTACAAATTGCATGGAGTGCATTTCTTACGATGCCCCTCTGTGTAAGGTGGGTAGCTACTGCAGAAATGCCTATTCATTTAAGAATGAAAATGTTACCTTTAGCCTAAGATATCAAATCGAAGGCAAAGAGTGCAGCTAAGAATACTGGAGAAATGTATGAGGAAGGCTGGGAATTAAGTTGAAACATAACCCGACAAAATAAACTTCCTTGTCATCTTATGGTTAAAATGTGGGCAAAAGAGTTATGTGGAAAAGGAAGTGCTAGAAGATGTTATGATTTTTAGTTATGGGGCAGTGAATTACGCCTGGAACAACATTTTTCCAGGTGTGGATTTAGAATTATATACGTGTAAAAAGGAAAAGAGTCATCCTGTATGGCAGATAAAGGTTATGAGTTTGTATATGGTAAATGGAATCATCATAGCCAAATAGATAGTGATGGATCTAAAGATGGAAAAAACAGGTAGAGTGGGAGCAGCCTTTTGCATCCCTGAGATTGGAGTTAAGAA
Source organism: Mauremys reevesii (assembly GCF_016161935.1). Lineage (NCBI taxonomy): Eukaryota > Metazoa > Chordata > Testudines > Geoemydidae > Mauremys > Mauremys reevesii. The sequence goes on from NC_052631.1 coordinate 77,187,389, forward strand.
ATCTAAAAGAATATCTAATTTTGTAGCCATTATGATAGCTGAATTGGTGGGACTAATGTTAGCATTAAATTGGATAAGGGATGAACATCCTACTGCAGCTGTTATATTTTTGGATTCGTTAGCAGGTATACTGGCAATAAAAAGTAGTACCTCAGAAAGCAGGCATGATTTAATGAATGGAATATTGTTTTTGACTACAGAGTTAATATGCTCAAGTGTGAACGTAGTACTAGCATGGACACATGTTGAGATACCTGGCAATGAATGTGGGTGTGGGGAAGCAAAAAAAAAAAAAAAAAAAAAAATGATATAAAGACTCTAAATTGGCATTTAAGAAGGAAAAAGTTCAGTCAGTTAAGAAAAAGGGAAAAAAAAAGGAAAGAACAAAGGAGAAGAAGAACAAGAGAAGAAGTAAGCCCCAAAATGGAGGAAATGGAGGATAATGCATGAGTTATGAGAAGATCAGAAAAGTCAGTGAAGTACTCCTAACTAGACTAACTGATTATTTAATTTATAATTATAATTTATATTTCCTGAATATACAACAGTCTAAAAAAGTAGCATAAAATCCCTCCTTATCCTGTCCCCTTATATCCCCCTCCCTTACCTTAAAAAAGGTATAAAAAGGGTTAAAAAAGTAACCAAAAGGACCACCAAAAGGACCAAGGGGGTGTGGGTGTGTGTGTGTGGTGCGCGCCTCTGCTAGCTCTAGGAAGTGGGGGGGGAAGGGAATACATCTCCTAATATAAGCCATTAAGTCTCTAATATAAGTAAAAAATATAAAAAAATGCAAAGGAAATGCATTAAATTATTTTTTGATTAGATTTGTGATTTCCCTGGGGTTAGAGGTTTTTTTATTTTTTTTTGTTTTTTTTTTGCCTAGTTTTTGCCTAGTCTCAAACTGGTCTCACTGCAAAAGTATTGGAGAGCAGTATTTGGGCCATGAATTTAGTATAGTGAAGTGAATAGTGTGAATCAATATTATATTGAATTGAATTGGAATGCATGTTCTTTTTGGTTTTTTTTGTCTTTTTTGTTTTATTGGGGGTTTGTTTTGTTCCTATAGCTCCAACCTATCAACTCCAAATATCTCTTAAGAGTAGTATTAAAGTAGCTGAGTAAGAGCAGCTAGGTCAAGAGCAGGAAGAGGGTCTTGTTAGGCCCAAGTGGGTGAAGTAATAAGAGGGCTTCTGGCTTTTGCACTGTGTCTTCTTTGCTTTTAATGATAAAAAAGCTGAGGGAAAATCAGGAGAAAGAAGGAGGTAGGAGATTTTATAGGTAGGCATAGGTGTTGCTTGCATTTGCAGCCTTTGTTGAGAGTTTTTCTTGAGGGGTTCCTTGGGGATCCTTTTTGTACTATTTTTTTTTTTTTTTTTATTTTTTTTTTGAGTTTTGTTTTCATTTGTTTTTTTTGTGATTGCACTTTTGTACTGCACACTTTTTGTATATGCACTGCTGAACTTCTGCTCTGCTGACTGGGGATTGCCTCATTTACTAATCAACAATTTAAATTATTGGGGTCAGGGTTGGGTGGGGGTCAGAGTGGGGTTGTGAGAGGGGTTGTGAGGGTTGGGGTAGCGTGGTAGCCTGCCTGCCCCCAGCATTTATTTTTTTATATTATATATAAAAATTTAATTTAAAATTTATTTTTTTTTAGACTTTCGAGATTTAAAAGTTTGAGACTTGCTATGTGAAAAAAAAAAGTTTAAAAAAAAAAGAGATTTAATGTATATGGCAGGCAGCCAGGCAGGTAGAAGAGTGTCTGTGTTAGCAAGAAAATAACAAATTAGAAGTAGAAAAACTTTTTGAGATTAAGCAATTTTTTTGAAATTTTTAGCCCTTGGAAAACCCATATATATATATAATGCAATGCATACACCATACATAAGTGCTTTGAAAGGTAGAGCACTACTACATAAGGCTCAGGAGGTCTGTGAGGAGGCCCCCAGACACAAACATGGTGGTGTGCCCCCCACACACCCAAGCAGGTGGGTTATGTGGGAAACCTGGCCAGAACCAGGGATATACTTCAACTGGAGAAACCAGGGCCCCTGACAAACACAGCGCTGATGAATGAAGCCCAGCCAGAAGAAGAAGGCTAATATTATGAAGCCAGAAAGTGAGGAGAGATAGGGGGTGAAAGGGGAGGAGAAAGGAGGGCTGTAGTTGCCCCTGTGGGGTAAGGAGTAAGGAGGAGGGGGAGTGTTAAGTGGGGACTAGTTAGGAGGTGGGTAAGGGGGTAGGGTAAGGAGATAGAGAGGAGGTGGAGTAGGAGGAGGCCCAGGAGGAGCCCTAGGGTCTGTGACAGAGCAGGCCTAGTAGATTAATCATAGCGTCCCTGGGCTGGACCCCAGAGTAGTGAGTGGGCCCAGGTTCCCTTACTAGCCACTGGGAAAGCGGCTCAGGACCTGCAGGAGAAGATTGCCTCAGATGGCATATGGACTGCTTGTCTGGTGGGATTTTGTTACCCTGGATGGTGAAGTGACTATTTAATGATCTCAGACACTGTGAGTCTAGGCATGAGAAAAGGGCCATAGCATGAGTGACTGACAGAAGAGGGTGCCAGATAGGGTAACAGTTAATTCCCAGGCCCAGCCACTAGGAGGTGCATCTGTGGTGAGTGGAACCCTTTTACAAAACACAGATATTATACATCATATGGGGCAACAAATCAAACACAAGATGGCCAGTAAGCAAGACCAGTATGGAGATCAATTTAGGCAGGTTTCCTTAAAGAAACAGGCTTTATGGAAGGAGCTAAAAAGAGGGGACAAAAATTGCTCCAAATAGCTTAAAAAGGGTGTACAGTGTGGCAGGAATGTACTGAGGGACAGTAGGCAGAAAAAGAGTGGGGCAGAAGCAGTGGTAGAATTCTGTAGAGCCTTGAAGGCAGGCTTGAGGGCCCATGAAACACACAGCATAAAAAACAGACCAGAGAATGGGTTCTTCAGGTGTGGCAGAGTGAAATGAGCTGAGTGGTGGGACAGGAGGACGACTGTCAGCTTTTGAATCTCTGAATTTCTAGAATCTCCTCTGAAGGCATAATGTCCCTGCCTCCTTTTACCTTCAAGTGCAGCTTCTCTGAAGCATTTTGGGGCAGTGGTGATGGTGCAAAGAACTGTACAATTTTTGTAGTAGGAAAAGAAGCAAGAGCTCCTAAAGGCACATGTGCGATTTCTTCTGCAGCATAGCCCACTATGATTGCAATGCCCTGCCTGTCGTGGTGCAAGGAAGTGTCTTCCTTTAGATTTCAAATCTCTCCTCCCCATGCCATTGGCTAGGAGCATTATGAAGACTTCCATGCAGCCTGCTAATTGTTTTTAAATGCTGCTACACCTCTGTGCAGTGAAGCCACTTTCTAACCTGAGTTCTGGTGCTTTGTATGTCTGAATTGTCTGTTGGCATTTATAGATTTTGTCATTTCCTTGGGGTAGGTACTATATCTCCTGCATGTTGTATACGTTGCCAAGCAGAATGTTAGTTGTCGAGCAGTAATGGTAATACTGGAGCTCCCCCATGGTTAATTTAGTATAAAAATTTTCTTCCTCTACAAATGTACCCTTTTCTTCTCTGCTTGTGCCTGTACTGATATGTGCCTTGCACAGTCTGTTATTGTTAGCTAATCAGTACAAATAGCTGAGATTAGATGAACCCTATTAATTTTGGGGAATTGAAGGAGGGATGAAAGATCACCAAGGCATTGCAGCAAGGGATTACTGCTTACTCTCTAATGGGTTTAACAAAACTGGTCTCAGTGAAATAAGAGGGAAGAAGTGACATGACACCATTGCAAAATATTTCTTCCACTCAGAGTAGTGATTAGTTACCTTGTGCATTTCTAAAAGCCATGGATAGATCTTCATCATCTGAAAATGCTGTTGGGTTGTTCTGAACCTTCCAGATGAACTCACAATTCAACATGCATGTTGGAGCTGCAGTGTTCTGCTAGAAGGCAAATGATGCCTGAGGAGGGAAATCTGTTCTCCAGTTTCTTTCTTCTAAGAGTGTTTCAAGTGAATGTAAATGTTTCAGGGGGTGGGGTTCTGCCATAAACAGGTACTGATACTGGACTGCTAGCTGTCATGCATCTTTCTCCCTCTGCTCTGCCAATGTGTTTACCTCTGACTGCTCCAAAGCCTGGGCAAAGAGAATCTCTATCTCTTAGCCCAGTGCCCCTACTGTATTTACATGGTTGTAACTGATACCTTGTTCAGAATGAAATGTTTTCCATTGAAAAGCTTTTGGAAATGATTGTTCAAGCCTAAGCACTTCCTTTTGTCTCCTTGTCTTTTATTGAAAACATAAAGGGCACTGCCTTCTGTAGAGATTGTAGATGCCTCTTATCATGGCACCTCTGTCTCTGCACCATCAGCCTGAGCTGAGTGGGGGAGGGGGAAACTAAGCAACCTCTTGAATTCCTTGTTAGATCCATCATTCTGCTGCAAACTGATCCCTCTAAGCTACCACTCCTGACGTTAGATAGCAGCACCACCTGGATTCTCTGTTTATTATCTGGCCTTCCTGGTGATAATCCACCTGAACAGCTTATCTTGAAAGAGTAAGCTGTCAAAACTTCTGCAAAAACTGACTATAGGCAAATGAACAGTTATGGAATTAAGGGGCGCTTTTTAAAAAATCTAGCAAACTCTAAAAAAAATAATAATTAAATTTAGACATGATCATCCACAGCCAGAAATTTTACCACTATAACTGCAACAAATATATATCTCTAATGTGACATTTTCCTCAAAGTAAACAATATCAGTAAATTTCTTAGGCTAGTGGCAGCAGATTGAATTACTCTTCATGAATAGAACAGATCTATGATCCCACTTCAGGAAAGCAACCCTGTTCAGGAAGCACATGCATATGTTAATGTGTCTCCAGTGTTTCAAGTGGGTTGCAATACCACTCAAATCTGGCCCAGCTGCCCTTCTGGAAATGGATGGGCCACACCTCAAGTGGGACTGCAACCCTGTGCTACAAGTTGCAATGCCATTTGGTTCGGGGGGAAAGGTGGGGGAGCTCTCAAACTGTCTCTCTCCCCGCCCAGTGTCCCTGAATGTGCAAAATCATCGCTTCAACTGAGGCAGGAGGTTTTTGGAGTCAAAGCGGGACAGTCCCATGAAGCCTGGGATTATTGGGAAGTTGGTTCAAACTCAAGTCTAAGTGTCTTCCTGAATCAGTAGCAATGGAAACATCCCCATGCCACCCAGCCAATGGTGTATTGAAAACTGTTAAAAGCTGCAAGCAGGTCCTGGAAACCTGCTTGCAGGTTAGGGAGCTCTGAGGGAAGCATATGAGCTGGGTCCTCAGCAGTCTGCAAAAGAGCCAGGCTGGAGCAAGGTGGGGTGACCTACACCTCTCTGGGTACATCTGCACTGCAATGTGAACCTGGGCTCAGATGTGGGCTTGAGCCCAAACCCCACTTCCATGTTGCGTATCTCTGAGACTTGGGCTTGGACCCAGGGTCCTAGGACCCAGTGAGTATGGAGTGTTTGAACCCAAGTCAAGCCAGGTTTCAGCTCTATTGCTTTGCAGTGTAGCCACAATGCCCCCACCCCAGGCCTTGGAATCTGCCAAAAGTATCCCACAATCCCCTGGGCCAATTTCCTTTGTCCTCTCTCTCTCTGGAGAGTCATCCAGTCATCTCAAGTGAAAACAGAAGCAGCACGCCCCACCCCTCCCCGGGTATTGCAGCTCAGTGGGTCAGCGTTAACCCTTCCATTGTCTTCTGACCACTGAGCTACAACCACCCCATCAGGGAACCTTCTGTGATTTGCAATGGAGACTGATCAGCACAAGCCTTTTGCAAAGTGCACTGCTTCCTGATCATGGGAGCACAGCCAGATTTTGGAAAGTCTGTGGTACAAGGCCAGAAAAACAGCGGACTTCAGTAAGAGTGTCAGCAATGATCGCACATACCATCAGATAGCAAAGAAGTATTGCAAATATACTTGACCAGTGGCTGGAGGGAGTTAAGTGATTACAAGAAAACCAGGGAGCAGAATCATATCTTGGGCAACTCACCAACATCATGCCCGTTTTATGAGAAGTTTGGCTGGGTGCTGGCTGCTGCCCAGCCTGGAGCCAGTGGTGCTACTTGACAACCTGGTCAGCTGGGATGGCACCCTGTTGGCACCAGAATCCAGCAGTGGAAGCCAGCAGCAAATGCAGACTGAGGCCAGTGAAGTGACTCTGTTACTGAAACTGGTCCCACAGGAGGCTCTGCTGCAGGAACAGCTGCAGCATATCCTGGGGCTGCACTTGGAGGAGCTGTTTGATGCTCTCTGTGAAGAACAGCCTGCTGCTGTTAAGGAAGGGACAGGAGCTGCCCCAGAGCCTCATAACTTTCTGGCTCCGTTAGGTGCATTAATATAGGAATGGAAGGGATTTCCATTCTATGAACCAATGTAAAAGTAATTAGGTAGCAGCATGTATCTGCTAACGGCAGTTTGTATCCCAGTAGCCTGGCTCCCTCCACCACATGGAATTCAAAATGGCAACCAGAAAATGCAAACAGCAAAAATCTCCTTGAAAGTGGATTTTAGAAGAAAAGGACAGATTTTTGCTAGGGCATTCCTGTTTCTTAAATAATGTCTGAAGTGCCGTACCTGTAAATATGCCCCTCTGTAACCACCAGCGGCGGCTCCAGGCACCAGCATCCCAAGTGCATGCCTGGGGCGGCAAGCCGTGGGGGGAAGCAGTCAGGCAGCCTTCGGCGGCGTGCCTGCGGGAGGTCCGCCGGTCCCATGGATTTGGCAGCGGGTACACCGAAGCCACAGGACTGGTGACCTCCTGCAGGCACGCCGCTGAAGGCTGCCTGACTGCCATGCTTGGGGCAGCAAAAAAGCTAGAGCCGCCCCGGTAACCACTCAGCAATGTAATGAGCTGCCTCAAAACAGTAAACTCTGCCGAGGAGGGGGAGGGGGAAATGAGTTCCATTCACAGATTTAGTCCATTTCTGTTAAAGATGGTCCATAGATGACACAAGTGCAACCCACACACCTCTGGAGTGTGGTGCTCTGTCCCATTTAGTGGCACTGAGACCATTTATAGAGAGATTAATGAGTCTTTTTTACAGCCTTAGCTAAGGGCCATATGTCTTTTAGCTCATGCAGTAGAGGCTCATGCACTAAACTCCAGAGGTCCCTGGTTCAATCCACCCTGCTGATAACCAGGGTCTGTCAGTGTTACACAAGCATTTGTCCCCATTTGACTGAGGTTTGAAAATGCATCCAGAACTGTGCCAGTGGTGGGGGAGTAAGAGGAATGGTGATTTGGACATAAGCTGCAGTGTGTAGACATAGAGAAATGCATTGTTAATTCTGTTAATTTGTGGAAATGCCTCTTCTTAAAATCAAGGGCAATCTGTGTTTATGATGGAGTTTGAAAGAAGTTGAAAAGCAAAAGCAAATGCTAGTGTAGTGTGCTGTGCCTCATTTATTTGTGTTCTGGCAGTGCCTGATCAGGGCGGGGTGCGCTAGGCACTGCACGTACAGAAGGGAAGGCAGTCCCTGCCTCAGAACTGACAATCCAAATAACCAGACAGATATAGACAAACAACAAGCTTGAAAGAGAGAGAATTCAGGTCTTCAGCAGGAAGTGAAGTGTGTGGTATCCTCTTTTTGAACATGTAGCATTGACCATCAGAGAAGTCAGTGCTGTCTGTTGCTCTCCTATTCTGGCTTTGTTGTTATCTCTGTATTGTTGCACTAGGGACACAATACCCAGATAATGCTTCATAACCTTGGACACTGTATGCAGCACATATTGAATATTCCAGTCTAGCAAAGCCCTTGAGCTTATGCTTAATAGAGTATTTCCATTTGAAGTCAATGGACCTCAGGTCTTAATGTTATATCTTTTCCAATAAAATGTCCCTTATAGGGGTTTAGGCAAATTTGTACTCTCTTTACCCCCAAAATTTACACCCTAGACGAAGTGGCTTTAATAGAGCTCTCTCTCATACTAACATCAACCTTTCACTGTAGGGCACTGATATTTTTACCCAGAAGTTAGTAGTTCTGCCCTACAAACAGTTTCAAAACTACTAGCTCTGACATTACAAGATGTCGTCTTGACTTCAGCTCAGCAGTGTCAGGCTTTCTAAAAACCCATAACCCCTGTAGGGCCTTGGGGCCTGCACTTGCCTCATGGGGCAAAAATGTTTTTACTGTTTAAACTTGATTAATTTTGCAAATTATTTTTCTTTTAAAATATTTCATATGAATGATCCCAAGTCCATTGAGGATTCCCATTGGTTACATTGGGCTCTGGGATAGTCCCCTTGTGCTCTGGAAAAGTGCCAGATTTTCCAGCCTGGAAGCTGAAATTCCTTATCCCCAGAAGGGGTAGCTCAAAGAAACTGGCTGGGCAAACATTCCCATACTGCCCTACCAAGGAACACTGGCTCTGACCTGCAGGGACTACACAATGAATGTGACAGGGTATTTCTGTGTTCATGCCCATGTAAATCTTGGCCTTTCTGCTAGACTGCCAGTAAGAGTGTCGGCTTGTGCCAAGCATCATGAAGGGGTTGTGATTTGGACACCTGTCTAACTAGAATTAAATCAAAGATACTACTTTCATTTGACACAAGCCAGCAAATGCTAGATTATTAAAGTCCTATAACTATTGACTTTTTATCCTGAGCCTATTACACACCTTGGGGCAAATTCTGTTCCAAGTGAAGTCAGTGGAGCAGAACACGATCTTTCAAGTCAAGTCCCACCATCTAATGTACTACTTTTGTATGTTGTCCAATAGGTTTTGTATGTTACATTTACACATGCTCTGAGAATCATAGAATCTCAGGGTTGGAAGGGACCTCAGGAGGTCATCTAGTCCAACCCCCTGCTCAAAGCTAAATTGGAATACTTCCAATGTAGTGTTTTTTCTGTGATCTTGCTAAAGGGTCTGAAGTACTGGGAGTTTCTCTGCTGCTATGGTTTTAAGCATGTATAATAAACATTAAGGTCATACCTGTAACGCTGGCAGACCAGGTGCCAGCTCAAACCAAGGTCCCTGGGCCTCGCTGAACACTTACAAATGCATAGCTGAAAACCATTCCTGTATGTTAGCATTATCAAAATAGATATTAGTGTTATAACAATGTTTAGATTTTTATGGAAGGCTTGTAGGATGCTTCATGTATTAATCCTACTTATAATAGCTGTGTCTGTGTTATAAGGTAATGTTTGCACTATAACTATAAAAAAAAATTAAGACTGTAAATTCCTCACAGTCATCAGGTGAGAAGCCTTACTCCAAGCGGTAAACTCCAGGCAGCGTGACAATAAATGGTTAAAAGGAGAACACAATAACTGTTTCGGTCCTCTGGAAATAGTATTTGCTCAAGTGTAAGGCCTGGAAAATGTTCTTGGGTGTTCATCTGGTGTTGGTATTAGAGCTGAGAACATGATTACATGTGTTCTTTGCTAATTTTAATAAAAAGGTTTGCAAAATGTATATTAATTCAGCCACTTGACTGAATAAGAGTGCCTGTGGGCTATGCTGACAAGTCACTCAAAACCCCATAGAACACAAAGGCTTCACAAATATTTTAAAAATTGTGATATTAACTTTTTTGTGAAGAAAATGAACAATTCCAGAGCTCAACCTAAATGTTCAGGCACCATTCATAGTAATAAATCAAATATACCAGATATTGTATGCTCCCTATCAGAAAGGAAATAGCCATGGATGAGTGAGACTATTGAACACTTTCAGCAGCTTATTGCTGTGAAAATGCTTTTATATATAAATTAACCTGTTTAGAAAATGGACACATAATATGGGCTCCTCTGGTGAACCTTTAGAAAAACTCATTAAAAGGATTTGATTAAGTGGTACATAAACTTGTAACTGTGACAGCATGAACTGTCCTTCTTTTATACAGCCTTTTGGCTACAGAAATGCAATAGGAAATTTATTTTCTGAGATTATAAAAATCTTGTCTTGACATTTAGAGAAGCAAATAATTCCAGTGCAGTGTAATCAACGGAAATATAAATTCATCTAAATAACTTACTGCAGCTAAACACTTAGTATAGTTTCTTTTCAGAGACTCTATATGAAAATTTGCATAATATAATTTGAACACTAAATCTTTATCCCTTTCTATATTTTTCTTTTGTATTATTATAAATCTTTCCTAAACTGATTTATTGTAAACATCTTCAAGGGTATTTTTTACTCTTTCAAACGCTACGGAAACTGAAAGTCCTGGGTATTTTACTTCTGACAATGTAGAATGTCTGTTTGTTGAAAATAAATGTGCCATTCTGGTCACCTTTAAGGGGCCAATCCTGCAATGTGCTGAATGATACCAACTGCCATTGAACTAAGTACAAGCTGAGTGAATTCAGTATGTGCCTGAGTTTTTATCTGAACAGGATGGACTTAAGCATGTGCTTCAAAACTTTCCTGAATTGGGGCTCTGGTTTTCTTGGAGGTTTGAGTTTGACCAATCTGCTGTAGAAGCTCCCATCAGCCTTCCACCACAGGGGCCCCTTTCTATTCATCTCCAGTTGCCACCTCTTTAAACAAGCCCCAGCACCTCCTATTTATCATAGTTGTCTTTAGGAAGCTTGGTGGCCTACCCTTCATGTCTTTCTCCTAGGGCTGGTGGCCACTTCACTTGGTTTCAGGAGGTCCATACTTTCTGTAGCTGTTTGAGAATTCTTCCTTGGTTGCAGGAACACACCAAACTTCAAACAAGGTTAATTTCAAACGTGTTGAGGGTGTTCTGCAATTGTTTTGCACAGTTCTCACTGCCTATATAGCAAAACCATCACATCTGGCACAATTAATTAGGGCTGGAAAGGTATGTTCAAGAGAGACCCAGAACTGGAAGTGAGAGAGCGCTGCAACTCAGGACAAACAGGCATTTGCCAAGTAATGTGAAGAAGCTTGAATAGCACTTGCATGTACAATGCATGACTCCAGACAGTGTTGTCACTTTCTAAGCACTAAAATTCCCTATATTCCTTGGAAATAGATCCTAAAAAGCTTTAAATTGTCCTTATTCCGAGAAATATGCTCAATCTGCAATCAAATTGTGGATACAAAAAAACTTAATTAAATACTAGTGAGAAATGCTACTAAATAAGAGGAGAGTGATCACCTAGAAAACATTAAACTGCTGTGCATCATGGATCACTGGGTGTCATGTTCACTGATCTGTTATAAAGGAAGCAATCAAATTGTACTACCAGTAGATGTTGCTATGGATGCTGGAAAGAAAAGTCAAGAATACAGGGGGAGTAATAGTTTATGCTAAGCACTGAAACCAGCATATAGGGGTTTTAAACTATGCTGCTGCTAAATGCTATGTAGGACCAGTTTAACAAACTTGGTAATTTTTTCCCCACTAAATAGAAGAGAGATCACCCTCTCTGGCTATCTGAACTTCACTCTCTCACCCTAACTGTATCTCCTCTTCTTTCCCTTTCATGCCATGCACACCTAATTTAGCATGTATAATGCAGTGTAGAAGCAACATAGAATCACAGGGTGAGAAGGAACTGCAAGAGTCATCTAGTCGTGGAAAAAGGTATGTTTCTTGCATCCATACTGACTGCTATTTAATAATAGCTTTAGTTCTGTGAAACAAGTGACATTGTCATGGCAAAGCTTTGTAATGGAGAAGATTTTTTTTTTCTTTGACACTTCTAAAAACACATTTAGAACCTGATCCAAACTCAGTCAGGGTAGAGACTGCCGTGGGCTTTGGATCATGCCCTTAATACCGACATACTAAGCTGAGTACTCTGCGAATCAGATCAGATGACAAAATGAGGCTTGTTTTGGACATTTGTGTGTTAAACTTCTCAGGGAGAAATCCAAACATTTACATGCAAATAAAGAAAATAATCTTGACTACTGAGCAAACCTTTTGAGTTCCACAGATGAGTCCATATGTTTGAGGATCTTAGGAGGTTGCTTTCTTATACACTGTCTTCTCCAGAGAAAGACAAAAACCTCTACCTTTCACCAAGCCTTCCTTAGATGGTAGAGAGAACCACACTTTCAAAGTGACTAACAGTTTTGGGTTCCACAGTTTCTGGGTGTCCAACCTGAGACACCTTAAAGGGTCTTGATTTTTTTTCAGATGGCATCACTTTCTGACACCCATCAGTTTCTGAAAATCCTGTCCCTTTAAAGTATCTCAAGATGGGCAAAATTGAGACACCTGGAACCATTAGTGACTCTTAGACTTAGGCTAGAGCCCACCGGGAGTGTCTCGTAAGACAGATCTGAGCACTGGACAATACCATGCTTAAGAACTTGTCACCTCAGATACTAGATCCATCACTATGGACACACAGCTGAGATTCACAAGTGTTTTGATTTTTCTAAGGTGTTTTATGGAAATTCCAAGACTGTGGTCCACACTGGCCTCTTTATGGTCTCCATAGCAATGGTATACAACATGCCTAAAAATTCCTGTATTTACCTTGCACTCTGAGCACTTATTAGGATCAGGGTTGGAATAACTTTTTGGGGACCCAGCGCCAAACATATTTGTGGCTCCACAGGGAATGAAGGGGCCAGGGGCAAGAGCACAGCAGGCAGGGTGGATTTGATTTAAATCATGATTTAAATCACTAGTCAGGAAGACTCGATTTAATCATGGTTTTCAACTTTTCAGATGAGTTTTACAGCTATATCAGAAAATGAATGATTGTTTGGTTATTTCATTTACCATGATAATTGAAGCAGATATTTATGAAGTCACTGGGAGGTGAACTATCTCCAATTCAACAGGTTAATCATTAATATTTGGAGGATTTTCTTGCCAGGCAGTATTAGGAGGAGAATATCACCAGACAGACATTTAAATTGTTTTATCTAACTAAAACAACAATGTTACATATTCTGGATTTTTTTCTTCAACAGCAAACATAATATTTTAACAAAAAAGCATACATCTCTCGCTTCTCACATTTATCTCCAGACTTAGAATAATAGAATATCAGGGTTGGAAGGGACCTCAGGAGGTCATCTAGTCCAACCTCCTGCTCAAAGCAGGACCGATCCCCAACTAAATCATCCCAGCCAGGGCTTTGTCAAGCCTGACCTTAAAAACCTCTAAGGAAGAAGATTCCACCACCTCCCTAGGTAACCTATTCCGGTGCTTCACCACTCTTCTAGTGAAAAAGTTTTTCCTAATATCCAACCTAAACCACCCTCACTGCAACTTGAGACTGTTACTCCTTGTTCTGTCATCTGCTACCACTGAGAACAGTCTAGATCCATCCTCTTTGGAACCCTCTTTCAGGTAGTTGAAAGCAGCTATCAAATCCCCCCTCATTGTTCTCTTCTGCAGACTAAATAATCCCAGTTCCCTCAGCCTCTCCTCATAAATCATGTGCTCCAGCTCACTAACCATTTTTGTTGTCCTCTGCTGGACTCTTTCCAATTTTTCCAGATCCTTCTTGTTGTACAACACAGTACTTCAGATGAGGCCTCACCAATGCTGAATAGAGGGGAATGATCACGTCCCTTGATCTGCTGGCAATGCTCCTACTTATACAACCCAAAATGCTGTTAGTCTTCTTGGCAACAAGGGCAAACTGTTGATTCATATCCAGCTTCTCATCCACTGTAACCTCTCGGTCCTTTTCTGCAGAACTGCTGCCGAGCCACTCGGTCCCTAGTCTTTAGCAGTGCATGGGATTCTTCCGTCCTAAGTGCAGGACTCTGCACTTGTCCTTGTTGAACCTCATCAGGTTTCTTTTGGCCCAATCCTCTAATTTGTCTAGGTCCCTCTGTATCTTAGCCCTACCCTCCAGCGTCTCTACCATTCCTCCCAGTTTCGTGTCATCTGCAAATTTGCTGAGGGTGCAATCCATGCTATCCTTCAGATCATTAATGAAGATATTGAACAAAACCGGCCCTATGACCGACCATTGGGGCACTCCACTTGATACCAGCTGCCAAGTAGACCTGGAACCATTGATCACTACCCACTGAGCCTGATGATCTAGCCAGCTTTCTATCCACCTTATAGTCCATTCATCCAGCCCATACTTCTTTAACTTGCTGGCAAGAATACTGTGGGAGACCGTATCAAAAGCTTTGCTAAAGTCAAGGAATAACACGTCCACTGTTTTCCCCTCATCCACAGAAGCCAGTTATCTCATCATAGAAGGCAATTAGATTAGTCAGGCATGACTTGCCCTTGGTGAATCCGTGCTGACTGTTCCTGATCACTTTCCTCTCCTAAGTGCTTCAAAATTGATTCCTTAAGGATCTGCTCCATGATTTTTCCAGGGAATGAGGTGAGGCTGACTGGCCTGTAGATCCCTGGATCCTCCTCCTTCCATTTTTTTAAAGATGGGCACTACATTAGCATTTTTCCAGTCATCCGAGACTGCCCCCAATGCCAAGAGTTTTAAAAAATAATGGCTCTGCAATCACATCTGCCAACTCCTTTAGCAGCCTCAGATGCAGTGCATCTGTACCCATGGACTTGTGCTTGTCCAGCTTTTCTAAATAGTCCTGAACCACTTCTTTCTCTACAGAAGGCTGGTCACCTGCTGCCCAGTGCAGCAGTCTGGGAGCTGACTTTGTTCGTGAAGACAGGCAAAAAAAGCATTGAGTACATTAGCTTTTTCCACATCCTCTGTCCCTAGGTTGCCTTCCCCATTCATTAGGGGCCCACACTTTCCTTGACCTTCTTCTTGTTGCTCATATACCTGTAGAAACCTTTCTTGTTACTCTTAACAACCCTTACTAGATGCAACTTCAAGTGTCATTTGGTCTTCCTGATTTGACTCCTGCATGCCTGAGCAATATTTTTATACTCCTCCCTGGCCATTTGTCCAATCTTCCACTTCTTGTAAGCTTCTTTTTTGTGTTTAAGATCAGCAAGGATTTCACTGTTAAGCCAAGCTGATCTCCTGCCATATTTACTATTCTTTTTACTCATCGGGATGGTTTGTTCCTGCAACCTCGTGTTATTCTCGCAGGGGATCCTTCTTCTCCTTGTCCAGATATATTCTGCCCCCAACAATCTTCTATTCATTGAACTTTCTGAAACTTTTCACTTTTAAAAAGAGGTAAGGAACTGACTCTGTGTACACAAATTTGCAGAGGGACAATAGAGTTGAGGTCTGTTATTTTTCACCTCTATTTATTTATTTATTTATTTATTTATTTTAAAACATTTTTTGCTGATAACAAGCATGTTACCTCTGGAGACACAAATCCACAGTTTGAGAACTGCAAAACTAAGCATCTCTGATGGTATCTTCTAAACTGAGCACTGTGTCCCACTAGGTAGATAGCAAGATTAACCTAAATAATCTATACAGAAGCCCCTGGAACCCCAGAAGATTGGGTCCCTAATCCATGGACTATTGGAACTCATTTACAAAACTTTTCTTAAACATTATGTGAATATATTGTCTCATACTATAGAATTAGAATTAATAATCCCTATTCCATGATGAAATAGTTTTAATTAAGATATAATGTATCTTTAGATAGGGTTTTTTTTCCCTCAAAAATCCAATTTAAATTTTAAAAAGCAGATTTTTTAATTTTTTTTTAAAAGTCATTGATTTTTATCCACCCTGACAGTGGAGCATGGTGTGGGGGAAGGATTGGTCCCCAGCTGGAGCGAGGCAGGGGCCAGGGGCAAGATGAGCACATAGAGCGGGTACCTACCTTCTCCCTGGTTCTAGCCCATTCTCTTCATCTCTCTCTGCACTGAGCTGAAGGTGGGGGGGCACTGAGCACAGTGCTGGGGGTGCAGGGTCTGGGAGGCAGTTAGGGTGCAGGAGAGGGCGCAAGGTGGACGTTTTGCCTAGGGCACGAAACATCCTTGCACCGGCCCTGGGGCTCAGGGTTGGGGCAGGAGGTTGGGATGTGGAGCGCTTATCTGGGGCAGCTCCCACTTGGGGTGAGGGCTGCAGGTGGGAATGTGGGGGAGCTGTGTATATGGGGGGTGTGTGTGCAGGAGTCAGGACTGGGGCCTGGGTGTGTGTGAAGGTGTGCAGGGGTCAGGGCAGGGGGTCGTGGGGGTGCTTCCAGCCCCCTGTCCTGAGCAGTTCATGGCAGGGGGCTGGAGGAGGGTATGCCCTGATTCCACCCCCTTCCCCAAGGCCCCACCTCCACCTCCACCTCCGCCGCACACTGTGGCTCCACTCCTCCCTCTCCCTCGCACTGATGAACAGCTGTTCGGCAGCCGGGGAAACACTGGGAAGGGGAGGGTCAGGAACACTGTATGCTTCGGGGAAGAGGCGGGGGACTGGGGAGCTTGGCTGCTGGCAGAGCCTGCTCTGCAGCAGGAGCCGGCAGGACCCAGATTCTGCCCGCTGCGCCCACAGGAGAGGGTGGAGAAGAGCAGGCCGGGCCAGGGCCCCTTTGAACTGTGGGCCCAGCGCCATGGCGCCACCCCATGGTAAATCCGGTACTGATAGCACTGATGTTGTTATTTTGTGAATTCATTCTAGATCAAATATGTTCTATAAATAAAACCTTAAAAACACACTTTATATGCACGATATTAATAAAAAAAGATTTTGTGATAGGAGCATGTATTCTCCATCAGAATATTTGCATTCGACTTCATTTTCTGTACTTCAAGGTACACTTGGCTGCCATTGCTTCCATCACACTTTCCCAAAATAAACTAGTGTAAATGAGTAGAGACTTTCCAGCTTGATTCTTATCCATAAGTGATTCTCCAGATGGCGAAGTTCTGGGGCACTGTAGTTGCTTGAATGAATTTCCCTTCTATAAAAAATGTTGGTGTTCACAAATATCTGTACAAATGTTAAGTGATGCATGTTCCCTTTCTCACAAGTATCCTGCCTGAGCGTGGCCATAATGGAAATTTCATTCTACAAATGGTATAAATTGTCCATAAGAGCCTTGGGGGATTGAGAATTGTTAATCAAAGGCCAAAGAGAGGGGTGTGTGCTTCATTCTGTTTCATTCAAAAGGCTGTTTCAAGGAACTCTGAAGATGGGACTTATTCCTGCTCAGCACAGGAACAATGAAAAGTTGCCTTAGCAACATGACAAGCTGTTTCTGGCTGTTGCCGTGGCAAACAGACCCAAGATGGGGGAAAGAAAAAAAAAGACCTACAACAAGAAAAGAAAGACATTGACCTTTGGAACAAGAAGCATTACTGTCTAGTCAACTTTGTAAGGTTCTCTGTCTGGCCACGTGTCAGCTGTGTGACCACCTGTCCATGTTCACCTCTCCTTTGTGGATCCTTTTGAAGGATGTTACCTTAAAGGAGCAAAGAAAATACCTATGCTTAGAAATATCCCTGTTCAACTCTTCTGATGCTGACAAGGGTTTGCCCTCTACATATTTTTGTACTGTTAATTTTTGAAGATTTTGCCCTTGTTATTAGGATGAAGCAGGCAGGGAACTGAGTTTATTAAGAGGTTCCTTAACTCACAAAACTTGCTAATTTGGCTTTCCACCTGGGGCTTTCTGAACAAGTCACATGGTGAAATGTGCTCCTCTGCTGCCTTCTAGTGAGTCATCATAAAACTGTAGCTGGATCTTTAGTATTCTTTCTCCTCTTGCCGGTATTACTTCCACTAGGCACACCAGAATCTGGATCTAGGCACTGGGGTGAATTTACAAATCTCTGAAAAAAACAGTTTTGTTTCCTCAAAGTGGCAGTTTAACACAATGAATGTGAGTCGTGTTCCCACAATGATTAAACAAGGTTAAATCTTTTAAAAATGTGACATATCTATCCCACATGTGGCTTTTTGGACTACATTTAAGTGAGAGAATGTATGCAGACTGCTGGAAAGCCTACAATGAAAGGTATACTGGAGACTGGAAATAAAAATGTCAAGGTATCTTAGAGCAGCAAATGTCCTATTGTAATTGTGATGGAGTAAATTGTGAGGCCAAAGTATTTGATTGTTTAGTTTAACTTGGAATTCTCATCACGTTTCTATTGCACTCAAGGAAAAGTTATGGAGTCTTTCTTATGATAGCACCTGTACATTCCAATGAATGGTAATGAATGACTGCATAGCCTGGGGGATAAACAGTCATTTGGGCTGGTGTGCACTGAAAACTCACATTGGCATAGCTACAACTCTTGGGAGCCTGAAAAATCCACACCCCTGGGAGACACAGCTATGCTGATCTATGAAAACAGTGTTAGGTCGATGGAAGAATTCTTCCATCAACCTAGCTGCTGCCTCTTGAGTGGTGGGGGGTTGATTATGTACAGTGACAGAAGAAGCCCTCCCACTGTTGTAGTGAGTGTCTACACTGAAGCAGTGCAGCTGCGGTGTTGCAGCTGTGCTGTCGTAGCATTTTAAGTTTAGACAGAGCCCTGGCAGTGAGTTTGCATCCTGTTATTTTTTTCTTCCATTCAAATGTTTACTCTTGTGGGTGAAAATCCTGTCTCCACTCTGGAAGTTAACATGATTGTGTTCCACAAGAATACTTTTCATATGGAAGAAATAAGGGAGACAAGACATGACAGAAAAGCCATTCTTTTGTCTCCAAAGTGGTAATGTTGCCTCAGGATTGAAAAAGATCAAAGAATCCTTAGGTAACATTGGAGGAAGGCTGGAAATTTCAATCAAAGCATTCATCAAATACTATGTAACTGCCACTTATTCTAACATGGTTTTGACAGACTTGTTCTTGCATCATCAAAGCTGTTGAGTCATCACTTGTTTCAGGGTTATATAAGCCTCTTCAATACATTCCCATTCAAGCATGCAGTTTTGAACTTCACAACACCAATGCATGCATCAAAAAGGAAGAAAAATAAAGGTCAAGAAAGGAAGTTGTTTACAAGCAAATAAAAGACATTTTGTGTGTGTGTGTGTGTATATATATATATATTGTATTACTTATTCAGGAGCTAACAAGTATATCAGAAAACAAAATAAAACACTTGCACTTCAAGACCTAACTGACTCATTGATATTAAAGTTCTATTCTTTGGGATTCTAGTGATAGCATCTTGTGTCTCAATTACAGCAATGCCAGAGGCAGGAGCTCATGGCAGCATTTTGCATGGCTGCAGACAGATGAGGATGATCAGGCTGTGCCATCAGAGAGAACAGGACTAGGAGAACTTCTACACAACTAGAAGCTTCCAATTGATACCAGGTTTTCAATATGGAAACTGTGGAAGATACATATCAAGATCCAGCTGGTCCAAGGGAACAGAGACATATATGCAACACATCTGTGGATGGCAGCTTGGCCCAACCTGTAAGAAAATCAGGCCTGCCCACAAAGATCTACAATTGTCTAGGGAGACATGATTTTTGTTGTGGATTCAATACTCGGAAGAACTGAATGAACATTCTGCAAGGGACAAGTAGAAAACAGGATGGAGTGCTGTCTTCCCAGAACCTAAATGTGAGATGTCACTCTAAGATTAGATATGCTTCTGAAGTTGCCAGGCAAGGATCCATTAGTGATGATTCATATCAACACTAGTGACATTGCATCATGGGATATCTCACAGATAACAGATGACTTCAGGGAACTTCAGGCGTGTGATGAAGAACAATGTCCAAGAGATATTCCCTGAGATCCTTTCGGTCCCATGAGAGAAGGCACTTGTGATGTTGCACTCCATATGTTTATGGAAATATGCTTATGAGAGTAAATATAATGTAAACAGAATATGCTTTATGCAAAAGGTCTCTTGTAAGGTATCATTACAAATCTTATAATCTACTGAGTGTGTTCATCCTATTTGTATGAATGTATCATTCCTGTATCTGAAGCTAGAAATATGAAGTATGACTCTGAAGTCTTATTGTAACTATGCAACGTGTGGGCCATTAATGGTGGCTTGGAATCTTGATGGCTCCCATTAACTAGGACAATTGGTTGTGAATGGCTCTGTTTACTCGCAAACCTTCCTGGGTACATGCAGGCCAGCCCTGAAAGAATGGAGAATGAGGTCTTACAGTGACATGTGATCATGTCACCTGACCTGAAAGCCATCTTAAATGCAGTGCTTTTCCATGTAGAAGGAGGGGTGGGGATCCAGAGAGAAAAAAGATTCCCACCTTGTGCCAAAGCTGTAAAAGGGGGTGGAACAGGACAAAGGAGGTTACCAGTCATGAGACATCCCCTAGTTACCACCTGAGCTGGAACTAACAAGAACTGTACCGGGGGAAATGATTGGGCCCATACTAGGAAGGAGTCTAGTCTGTGAAAGAAGCTTATTGGAACATGTCTGAGGGTGAGATTTACCTGTATTCAGTTTCTTAAATGTATTAGGCTTAGACTTGCATGTTTTGTTTTATTTTGCTTGGTAACTTATTTTGTTCTGTCTGTTATTACTTGAAACCACTTAAGTCCTACTTTTGATACTTAATAAAATCACTTTTGTTTATTACTAAACCCAGAGTAAGTGATTGATACCTGGGGGAGCAAACAGCTGTGCATATCTCTCCATCAGTGTTATAGAGGGCTGACAATATATGAGTTTACCGTCTATAAGCTTTATACAGAGTAAAACAGATTTATTTGGGGCTTGGATCCCATTGGGAGCTTGGTGTCTGGGTGCTGGAGATAGGTGACTTGCTGAGCAGTTTTTGGTTAAAGTCTGCAGCTTTGGGGGCATGGACCAGACCTGGGTCTGTGTTGCAGCAGACTAGCATGTCTGGCTCAACAAGGCAGGGTTCTGGAGTCCCAACCTGGCAGTGGAAAATGGGATCAGAGGTAATTCCAGCACGTCTGGTGACAGCCTCAAGGGGGTCTCTGTGACTGAACCCATCACCGCACTAGCCTGGAGGAAACATAAAATCATCAGCAATGAAGTTTGTAGATGAGACAGAATTTGGGGAAGAGGTATATAATGAAGAAGACAGGTAACTGATACAGAGTGATCTGGATTGCTTAGTAAGGGGGATGCAAGTAATCAATCTGTTTTTAATGTGGCTAAATGTATACATCCAGGAGCAAAGAATGTAGAGGGGTACCATCCTGGGAAGTAATGACTCTGAAAAAATTCGGGGATCATGGTGGATAATCCGCTGAACGTTAGCTCCCATTGTGACGCTGTGGTGAAAAGAGCTAATACAGTCCTGGGAGGCATAAACAGGGGACTCTTGAGTAGCAGTAGAGAGGTTATTTTACCTCTGCATTTGACACTGGTGTGACTGTTGCTGGAATATTGTGTCCAGTTCTGGTGTTTGCAATTCAAGAAATACATTGATAAACTGGAAAGGGTTCAGAGAAGAGCTATGAGAATGATTAAAGGATTAAAAAACATGTCAGAGGAGCTCAGTCTATTAAGGGCATGTCTACACTAGAGAGTTTACAGTGGTGCAGCTGCAAGCTCTCTAATGTAGCCACTTTAAGCCAATGGGAGAGCTGTCTCCCATTGGCTTAACTACTCCAGCCCCTGCGAGTAATGGTAGCTATGTTGGTGGGAGAAGCTCTCCTGCCAATGTAGCAATGTCCACACCGGTGCTTATGTCAGTGTAACTTATGTCACTCCAGGATGATTTATTCGCACCTCTGAGCAACATAAATTATGCCAACATAAACCATCGTGTAGGCATAGTCTTATCTTAACAAAGAGAAAGTTAAGGAGTGACTTGATTAGAGCCTAAAAGTATCTACAGGGGGAATGAGTATTTAATAATAGGATCCTTAGCTTAGCAGAGAAAGATATAACACAATCCAATGGCTGGAAGTTGATGCTGGACTAATTCAGACTGGAAATAAGGTGTACATTGTTAACAGTGAGGATAATTAACTACTGGAACAATTTACACCATCCCTGGCAATTTTAAAATTAAGATTGGATGGTTTTTCTCAAAGATCTGTTGCAGGAATTATTTTGGGGAAATTATATGGCCTGTGCTATATAGACTAGATGATCACAATGGTCCCTTCTGGCCCTGGAATCGATGAATAGGGCTTTGAGAGAAGCTAAAGGCAGCTGCTTTCTAGTCTAGTCTTTCCCCTAATCCCTAGATGAATGGTTAGAAAGTGGGACCAAAGGGACTGTTAGTTTTTATTTACTGTGATCTCATTAAGGTTATCTTCTGAGAAATAGCAGTTGAAGCAGCCTTGATGGAGAGTGTAAAAGATCTAGGACTTACTCCTCTTCACAGCCTCCTATTCTCCCCCGTGTGGAGAGGTTTTTTCAGGGTCCTGCTGCTTAGCCCCTTTTCTCCTCCCCTCATATTATTAACGTAAATCCTGAACTGGACCATATTTCCTGCTGGCGCTCATCAATGCCATCTGTTGACTTGAGGTCAGTAGAGAATTAGTTGCTCCTGCTTCCCCACTCTGGATCACTTTGCCTCCAGAGTATGTCCAGCTTCTGCCAGCCTAAGAGTAAGGGTCAGACCTAAACTCTAAAAGTAGGCGCCCCCTTGTGCTAGTATGTTGCATTATTGCTGGTCTGGTTTTGCATTGTCGTTCTAGTTAATTATGTCTGGGAAGAGTAGTAAAGCATTTGGTTCAATTTCTGTCTTTAGATTTAGACATTGCATCTACCAGTAATTTTCATGGCTCGTACAAAATTTAAAAAACAGAATAAAAAAGAACTGTAGTGTTAAACTAAATAGTTAGGGCCTGATTCTCAGGTACACTAAAGCCCCTTTATACGGCTTAGCTTTGTAAAAGACACTTATAGTCTATATAATTCACACTTATGCCCACATTAAGGCCACTTTACACTGCTAAAAAGGTGTAAAGAGACAGTGTAAATGAGATTTGGGCCCTTTATATTCATTTTACTGTGATCAGGTCTGCTCATCAGATTATGTTAGCTCACAGGGACTATTCAGGGAGATAGGCACCTAGGTGCTTCTGAAAATTCTGTGTCACCTATTTGTATCTTTATGTTCCTAAATGCCTTGAAATCTCTGTCCTTTCAGTATATGTTTGAAGCCGATGGGACTACTTGCATGGTTTAAATTAAGCTCCAGTATAAGTGTTTGCAGGATTGGGGCCTCAAATGCTTTTTATGCTGGATACAATGAAGTGACCGATTGGTCTAGTCAATATCTTATTTAGTTAAAAAAATTAGGCTGAATCTGGGAGAATAGTATGGTTCCTTTTTAACTGTTCTTCTTTACTATAGTTGATTCATAGACAGCAAGGTCAAACTTGATGTTTTTGTCATGTTTTCTTGAGGAAGGGGACAAGGCCTTTTTCCGTAACCATATATTTTCACTGCTGTCCACAGATTCAGTTTCATGATTTAATTTAACTAGCTTATATCCTGAGAGGCAACCAGCAATGAATTCAGAGAAATATATACTTTCAGGGAAACAGAAAATTGTGAGATGTGGAAGATCATGCATCCCATATGAATGCCTGTAATAGATTTATAGTGACAGTATAATAATACCCCTACTCATATATAGTGTTTGTCAAAGCACTTAACAAATGATGTAAGCCTCATTATCCACATTTTACAGATGAGGAAACTGAGGCATAGAGCGGTGACTTGACTCTCCCAAGGTCACCCAGCAGACCAGGGACTGACCCAGGAATAGAATCCAGGTCTCCTGAGTCCCAGTCCACTGCTCTATCCACTATTACCATTGTTGTGAGACAGGACATTAATAAACATTTTGCCACAACCTGTATCCTACGGCTAAATTCATCCCTGCTGTAAGTCTATTCAAGTCAATGGAGTTGTAACAGGCCAAGTACTTTCAATGAAAGTGCCTTTCTGGGTCTAAAATTAACACATTCCATTACTGTGTCATAGATCAGTGGGTCTCAAAGCCAGTCCGCCACTTGTTCAGGGAAAGCCCCTGGCGGGCTGGGCCGGTTTGTTTACCTGTCACGTCTGCAGGTTCGGCCAATTGCGGTTCTCATTGGCCCGCGGTTCGCCGCTCCAGGCCAATGCGGGAAGCGGCGTGGGATGAGGGATGTGCTGGCTGCCTTCCTGCAGCCCCCATTGGCTTGGAGCGGTGAACCAGGGCCAGTGGGAGGCGCGATCGGCCGAGCCTGCAGATGCAGCAGGTAAACAAACTGGCCTGGCCCGCCAGGGGCTTTCCCTGAACAAGCGGCGGACTGGCTTTGAGAACCACTGTCACAGATGATCACAAAACAGAAAACAGTATTTTGTGTGGTTCTCTTATTAAGGGCCTGAGCCAATGCCCAGTGAAGTTAGTGAAAAAACTCCCATTGGATCACAAATTATGACTGAAGTGTGCATAGTCAGGAATTAAATTATATATACCAATAAACGAAACAGGAGAATATTGTGTCTCCCGGGGTTGGGAGAAGGGAGGTGAGGAACCATTTTTTTTCCCAAGTAGAAAGTAGGTTTAGGTGTATCTACTTTGGGACCTTAGTTCAAACATATCCCTATGGCAGATCGAGTGTCTGGTTTCTTGATTCACAAGGAATATCAATAACCGCTTCCAAGCTGGAGTGACCAGATTACCTGTGATCTGTCAGAACATTATCCACATATCCACTGGGGGGCTTCCCAGTGCCCTGTATCAGATGCCTCAGAGGAAGATGCAAGCCCCATAATGGAAAATTATGCTATTGTTTTTTCCTACTCTCAGACAATTAGTGGTTCTTTTCTATCCGAAGCATGAGAGTTTATATCTTATACATTTTTATCCTAGCTAGTGTCACTGCAGATATTCTGATGATTCACATGCATGTTTGGTCCAGGGGCTCTCAAAGAGGAGGAAAGACATACTGTTGGTATGCAATGAATATACATTTCAAATGGAGTTTATTATACAGCTGAAGACAAGTAGAATGTATAACAGAACCTTGTTCCCTCGCTGTATCAAGCAGCATCCTACCATATGAAGTGTGCCAGTTCTCGAATGAATTCTCAAACATGCAAAACTTTGTTTTCAACTAGCATTCACAACTGTACCGTATGGGGTGTGATCTCAGCCACGCCAATTCCTTTTTAAATTCACATGATTAGTCACTAGCATATTTTTGTGATATTTGTCATCTCTAATAATGTGTAAAGGGCTTTTAGCATGGCAGGTGCCAACTACCTGTAAATGTTATTACAGTGTACTCTGCCTAATTGCTGAATCATGATGGTTACTTTATTTGACTGTCTCCGAGGAACGTGATTTAGCCTAATGATAGTGAACAGTAATGACTGCTGCCTAACTGGGCTAGTTTTACCATAAATTCTATTTAGCTTTATCTATAATTCCTGAGTATCTTATTTTAGCTACTGCCAAATATTTATGTGGCATTTATATGGGTTTAAAATGTGTGATGTTCTCCGCCAGCCTTTGACAATGGAAGCTGACATATTAAAAAAATTACAGGACAAGTTTTCAGCTTGTAAATTTTTGATCTGGGGCTTTGGGCATTTGCATCAGCTGAGGATCTGCCCCAATGGTGAAATCCTGCTCTATGGAAGTCAATGGAAGTTTTGCCATTGATTTCAGTGGGGCCAGGATTTCACCCTATAGGTATATTTTCATGAATGTATAGGAGGCATCAAGCCAAATAGTTCCAAAACATGAAAATCACAAGCTCCATTTGAAATTTTTGTCTTTCTTTAAAAAACAAAGCCAACCAAATGCGCAAGGCAACTTCAGGGTAATTTATAGCTTTAAAACTACTGATCTGAAATTTAGCATGGATTGTACTGTAGGCCTCATTGAAGCTTATCTTTCTATCCAGGTACACATCTAGCACTCATCCCTATAGCATCTGAGTGTACTGAAAAATCAAGTCAACTAAAACAACAGGCTACAGGACACTACATATAATCTTTATATGAAGTTCTGCAAGGAGTTTTACTTTGCATTTGATGACATTATGTTGAAACATTTTTTTGAATAATATAGAGCACATGTTTTAAGATATAACATTTCAACCTTAACTCGACATTTTTGGAAACCAGTGCTTGATTTTTTTTCAACCATTATGATGCATTTTTTGCATGCAGTTTTGTTAATATATTTTCTAGTTTTTGAGGACGTGATTTTGAAAAGCTAGCCCGGTTCTGATATTCTTCCACTTACACATTATATCTATAATTCTTTTACATCTAATACCATTTTTTGTACTAAAGAATGAAATGTATTAAGCTTTTAAAGTAATTGGTAATAGAATGGTCTACGATGCACTGCAGCAATGATACATCAGCATAATAAGATTTCAAAGACAATATTTTTGAAGTATCAGTTAATGATCTAAATATATTAAAAAATTCTCAAAGCTTTTAAAATGAGCTGTTACTGTGATGGACATCTGAAATTGGATATCTGATCATATTATGTTCTATCTGATTTAACATCTGATCATACAAAATGATGAGTTAAGGCAAAAATGAAACACTTAAAAGCTTTTGAAAAACCTGACATGGGTGAGTTATAATATCTAGTGTTACAGCAGTGCACAGCATTGCTTCCACATCAGGCTGGGCTTGTAGTTATTCCAGGGAGATGTATAGATAAGATGTGGGCCAGGAACTGGATTAAATTAATGACTTCCACTTTCTCCCTCTGGGTACTTTCCAAATACATAAAAACTGGAGAAAGAAATTGGAGTGTCAATACAGTATTTATGCCACACATAGGCATAGCTTGTTAATGTTCTTTTTGATAGGCTTGCTTCTGCTAGGATAGCAATTGCTGAAAACATACAAGAGATCTAATAATAAAAATATCAAATTTCAAGGGTGAGCACAAGAAAAACTCTTGCATGAGAAGATGGTTTCACTGCATCCATTATCAGTATATGACTTGGAATTTCTATCAGTTCATTGCCAATAATTTTTAATATCTACCTTGCTTTCCATCCTTCATATGGGCACAATCTAGTGAAACGTGTGTATGTGCACCTAATCAGGGTGGGATATTTTAGGTCTTGGACAGAAAGGCAGAGCCAGGGATCAGCTGGAGGCCAGAGATCAGCTGGAGGCCAGGCAGACTTCATTGTGGAAATATAGTTGGAATTGGTGGCGGGGCGGCTCTAGGCATTTTGCCGCCCCAAGCACGGCAGGCAGGCTGCCTTCGGCAGCATGCCTGTGGAGGGTCCGCTGGTCCCGCGGCTTCGGCGGACCTCCCACAGACGCCTGCGGGACCAGTGGGACCAGCGGACCCTCCGCAGGCAAGCTGCTGAAGGCAACCTGCCTGCTGCCCTTGCGGCGACTGGCAGAGCGCCCCCAGTGGCTTGCCGCCCCAAGCACGCGCTTGGCGTGCTGGGGCCTGGAGCCACCCCTGATTGGTGGTGCTCCAAGAGGTATTCATTTCTTTTCCATGCTTTCTGCCCCCTTAAGGGAGTGAACAGCCAGTGACTGTACAGTTCCTGGAAGAGCCATGGTTCCTGAGGAGAAGGGGCTCTGGAGCTGCAAGAATAGAAGTTGTTTTGTTTTTGGTCGAGCCTCAGACCCTACTTGGTTTCTTCACTGAACTTTCTGCCCACGGCTTCTGCACCCTGTCATGTGGGAGGGAAGGATGCAGAGGTCCTTTTGGCATTTACAGCATGATTCTTGGAGCTTCAATCATACTGCAGAAGATTTTGCCCCTTTCTGTTGTTTATTCCAACAATCTGGTTCAATAAATCCAAGATTTTTTTTCACCTTTTGTCAAAATCAGAATTGACTCACACTGATTATTTCCTAGGACAATGTGTATCAGGGAAAACTTGCCCTGCGCTGCGCCTGAGTAACTCAGCCACTTTACCTTGACCCAGCCTTTAAACATTTGAACAATATATTCCCAACCATTTACAGCAGTGGTTCTCAAACTTTTTTTTTCTGCAGACCACTTGAAAATTGCTGAGGGTCTTGGCGGACCAGTTAATGATCTTTCCAAATGTTGTTTGTACCATTAGCTAACTATTGTAAAGTGCTTTGGATAAAAGTGCTATATAAAAAAACCTTAATAATAATTAACTTTTATTGTTCTACAAATAAAAGCACACAACGCATATTTCCATATAAGTAGTTTTACCTTTCTAATGCGATGTATGTGCCCTCTCTCTGCTGCCACAGAGCTGAGGCTGGGAAGGAGGGCCGTCTATCCCCAGCAGCCGCAGCCTCGTAGCTGGGGAAAGTCGCCTCTTTCTCTGGCTGCCACAGCCCTGCACATCCCCCCATCCCCTCTTCTCACCCCACTGCCCACTCTACCTACCCTCTGTTCCCCCCAAGGCCACCACCTCACCTTACACGTACGTCTTCTCCAGGGTCCATGCAACTAATTAGTGAAGCCACGCCTGTGCGGCTCTACTAATCAGGTGGGTGCCCCTTCATTCTCTTGAGTGCTGCTGCCCAGGCTCGTACCTTAGAGGGAACTATCCACAGACCACCTGAATGGAGCTCACGGACCACAGTTTGAGAACCTCTGATTTACAGCAATAGCTGTCTACTAGCTATGTTTACTATGTAGCTTCTCACAGCTCACAAAGGGTTCATTCCGGATTTAGATGAACTCCCCTGGAGTGAGATTGTGCAAAAGAGGAGTTACCATGTTTTATCATTTTTACTGTGAAGGAAGCACACTGTCATTATTTCCTGATAATTAATATCTCTGCTTAGATTACTAGACGTAAGCCTGTTAACAAGTTACTATGGGAATAATGCTTAACCATAAGTGTTGCAGTTGAAGTATTAAATCCAGATTTCATGAGTGAGGTATTTAGCAATTCTAGAGCAGGCCTTTCTCTGTGTGAGGGATTCAGAAGGCCTGGATCTCTGTAGTACTAGTGCTTCTCTCTTTTGCTCCACAGATAAAGTGTGGGGAGGGGAGGGGCGTGGGAGGAGAGGGGTAGGGAAGGGTACAGAGAATACCTGCTGTGTATTGAGGCTCTGCATTGACATGAAGCTGAAAGTAGTTGCTCTATGCCAGTTCCTCTCATAGCTCCCAATATAGGGGGGAACTGGGACCATACTGAGAGTGGATAGAAGGAAGGAGACTTGCTGAAGGAGAGAGGGGGCTGCTACCATTCCCTGAACTCCAACAATTCTCAGCCACACATTGTCCTTAGGGTCATGGGTAGCACATGAGTTAGGCCTTGTCTACACTGGCAAGCATAGGTGCCAACTTTCCCCGGCGCCGGTGGGTGCTCACCCCCACCCAGCCCCTGGCCTCACCCCAACTCCACCCTTTCCCTGCCCCACCCCCATTCCAACCCCTTCGCCAAAGTCCCCGAGACTGGCATGACCTGGCAACAGCTGATCTACATGTCGCCACCAGGTAAGATTCTCTGCAGTCCCGACTGTATAGGAAACAGGTCCTTTTTGAGATGACTGTGGCGGGACCCCATTTTAGCTGGAAGTATAATTCCGAGCCCAAAACTGCTGCCCCTGGCTAAAGGTTCGTCTTGCTCTGGGTGCCCGTCTCTGATGACTTGATATTGCTGCTGATGTTGCACAGTTTGTTTTTCAGAAGAAGAAGGTTTCTCAGCAGAAGCAAGTGCGCAGCTGTCGTCCCATCATTAGAAAAAAAGGCTGGGGGGCCTGAAGTGTGAAGTGTGTGTTTCTATAAGAGTAAAGAGAAGGGGAGTTGACGCTTGAATGGAGGTTTGTTTTGCCTTTTCATTTTTTGTTTTTTTTTTCACAAATCTTTCCGCTGGTGGACTTGGGACGGATGGATGGGATGATATGTGCGTGATGTGATGTGTGTTATCCCATTTGAAAATTTTGAAAAAAACTGACGCGACCCGACGAACCTCGAAGCGTTTCTGGCACTGAAAGTGCAGAAAAAAACCAAGTCCAGTCCTCGTTCGTTTGGATAGTACTCTGCATGTGGACTGCAGTATAGCATTTCTGGCCCATTTAGAGGGGCCATTAGAGCGGGCCAAGACTATGCTTCCTTCAATGGGGCCAGCAAAGCCAACACAAATTGCCACGATCAGGCATTCAGGCGTTGCCCATGTATGGGGGGGTGTAGGGGGGGGGTGCATGTGCCCCTTATTGACATGCATACACAGCCAGCTTTTGCCTTCACTTCAATTCACTGTCACCAAAAACTTCCGTAAAATTTCGTACAATTTGCGTCATTTGGAATCTGTGATCTCAGGGGTGGTGGAATATGACACGCCTCCCCCAACACACACAACCAGATGGACCGATAACTCCGTCCTGCCTGGACCTGTAGGAAAGGTTGTTGGGTGGAGAGAGGTTTGGGTTAGATTTTCCATGCATCACCAGGTCCATAACTGGGGATAATACTGGGTCGCGGTGGGTTGCTTTTTTTCTCTGAGCAGCAGCAGTGGTGTGTTCTCTCTCTGTTCTCAAAAGAAGATTTCCTTTTTTTCCACTTTCTTGATTGATGTTTGACCGGTAAGGCAAACCTTGAGAGCCATCCTGCAGCGTGCATTTATTTCATATGTTTTGATTTCATATGTGTATACAGAAGTTATCATCGACTAGCACTAGCAGGGGAATGCCTGTGTAGGGAATGGGATTGAAATCAGAGTCAGGTGTCGATGGTGTCAGTGAAACTTTCGCCCAAACAAAAAAACAGGAACAACTTCCTAATCAAAAAAAAATTTTAAAAACAATTCCTCGATTTGGGCGTAGATTTGGCTTTTAGTTTCTGCTTTGGAAGCAGCAATACAGCTTTTTCTTTCTTCTCCAATAGGGCATGATGGCACACTGTCCATCCCTCCATAAGGAAGCATGGGCCAAATGCAGGGGAGATGGATCAAAGTCATTTAAAACTCAAAATTTAACAATGCATCCTTAGCTTTGTTAAATGCAACATCACAGGCTTCAGTCATCACCAGGCCTTGTTCTGCTTGTCAGTCCACTAGTCACTTGGTTTGGTTTTTAGTGCTATGGTCTTTGTGAATTAGTCAACTAGTAGTAATAGTTCAGTAGTAGAGGAAATAGGGCTGATACAGAGGGGTGAGGAAGCTTAGGAGGAGCTTGCTTAGCTTTATTTTTGCAGAGCTCTTATGAAGATGATGAGAATCGATGATGTGTCCCATGAATATTGAAGAATTCACACTTCACTTCTTCATGAACTCCTGACAAGCCACACAAGATCTGGTCCATAGCCCTCCTGGAACGGGGAGGAGCCGATGTGATTCGAGGGGTGGCGACAGTATCGAATAAGCCCCTTTGAGTCACAATAGTCAAGCTTTCTCTTTTTTTTTTTTGCATCTGCATCTGTAAATATGCTTGACTCAGATCAATCTTACTGAACTTTGTCCCCAGCCAGGCCCTGAAGGTCATGGATCTCGATGAAAGAAGCGGGTGTTGCACACACACACACACTGACACAGTGACACTAAAAAAATCACGAATCAGGAGACTTCTTCTTTCTTTCCTCAGAGGACGATGGGAGGGGCCCGGCACTATGGGTATTGGGTAACATTGACTACATTCAGCTTGACCAGGTCTGGGTCAACTTTTGGATTTGGTGGCATGGGCACTGATGGCAGATTTTTTTTCAGATATTTTGGTGGACTGCCAGGTTTTAATGTCACATGTCATCCTTTCTCCCATCATCTCTCCAAAACATCTCCAAAATCAGTTCCAGGTTTTAGTTAGTAGTTTCTAGTAGACTTTTCCTTTCTTCTTTCTTCATGCCCAGAATCTTTGAATCCAGCTCAGCCAAGACCTCCCAAGACCTGCCACCTCCTCACCACAAGTGTAGCCTACACCACTGTCAGTCCAGCTCCACCCACGCTGTCATAGTGCCCAACATGGGCACAGCACAGCCTGTATACGCACAGCTTCTTGTTTTGTTCTTTTTGTTGCCTGCTTTAGATTTTTTTCTTTTCTTTATACACAGCTTTTGCCAGATACACAGTCTCTTTCCATGCGAGACAGTTGCAGCGTCTGTGTCCAGTTCCATGCAGTTAGGTTGTATTCCAAGGGTGGGGCTGCCATGCCAAAAATGTGAGCCCGCCAAAGAAGACAATGATGTCACCTTGATCATCCTGAGAGGTGTCACCTCTTTGCTCCTGGGTCTGCTCTCTTTCCTTTTTTTTTTCTTCTTTTTTTGTTTGTGTGTTTTAGCCTTTTTTTTTTTTTACAGGCCATACACACAAGGTCCTGTCCACACCAGCCACACACTCACACCACACACCTACCACACAGCAGAACAGATTTGACTTCTGCACCGTTTGTTTAACAGTTCTTGTGACACTTTTTTGTTCTAGGGGATGCACCTCCACTTTGTGCCTCCCTTGTAGCCAGTCTGTAATGTAAGCTGAGCCTCTGTCAGTAGGCGCTCCATAGCTTCACTGCAGAGGCCACACACACTAACCTGTCACAGGGCATCATTTAACATCTCTTTAAATTCACAGTGTTCTGCAGCTTTTTAAAATATCTTCCTTTTGTCTCTTTTTGGAGAGCCTATTTCAGCAATTACCAGTGGTTTTGGGGAGAAATGAGACCCCCCCAGGATTTCATGTCACTGTACTGTAGATTTCAGGCTTAACAGGGGTGGGGTAAGCGTAGAGTAGAGAGTAGAGCCCCCCTAGCCCAGTTACACATATTGGCATTGGCACCTCTTTTCTGTTCTGTAATGTCATTGCCAAATAAAAAAAAAAAACACATGCCTCCAGGGGCTGGGTCAGAGAGCCATGATTTTAGTTTTCACTTTCACAGTCAGTGCAACAAGCAGCTTTTTTTTTTTTTGGTCTTTACTTGACTTTCTACTTCCTTCTGTTGTTGGAGCAGCACCAGGATCCCATCCTCGTCGCCAGTGTTATCCCTTGGGGGCAGCCGTAGGGAAGCAATCACTTGAGCAGAGAGCAGACAGCCAACCAAACATCCATTTTTTTTACAGACAGAGAGAGAGAGTTCTCAGCCGGGAAACTGTTGCTAACTATCTCATCTATCCATAACAAGTCTAACAGTAACAAAATAGTAAACAACAGAACCCGCCCCAACTCTGCCCCCTCCCTGCCCCATTGGACCCCTTCTCCAAATTCCCGCCCCGAATCCGCCTCTTCCCCGTCCCTCCCAGCCACGCAAAACAGCTGTTTTGCGGCACAAGCGCTGGGAGCTAGGCGGAAAAGCGGGCACACAGCGAGCTCAGGAGAGAAGGCGGAGGTGAGCTGGGCGGTGGGGCGGGGAGCTGCCAGTGGGTGCTGAGCCCCACCAATTTTTCCCCGTGGGTGCTCCAGCCCCGGAAATCCCATGGAGTTGGCTGGCAAGTTTCTGCGCACTAAAGCAGCTTTCTGCGGTGTAACTCCCGAGGTGTACACACTGCCAAGCCACTTTGTGCGCAGAAACTCCTCAATTGCAGTGTTGCAAAAAAACCACCTCGAGGAGAGTTGTAAGCCTTAAGGCGCAGAGGCTCCAGAGCTGTATTGGCCATGTAAACACATTACAGCGCAGAAAGCAATCAATTGACCTCTGGAACTGTCCCATAATCCCTCAAGTGGCTGCTGTGCTGATTGTTTTGAACTTGGCTGGCTGCCCTGAAGACATGCGCCCTCCCCTTTCACAGCTCCGTTTCTGACAGCCCTTGCGTGCTGTGCTGATCTGCTCCGGGACACAAAGCAAACTATTAATGTGGAATGCTCATGCTGTTGAACACAGAGATGTGTGTGTGTGTGTGAGAGAGAGAGATTGCTGTGCAGAGAGAGCTGGGGAGGGAGGCAGGGGCTGATGTTGGGGTTTCCCCCTCCCCCTGCCTCAGGACCAGTTGTTTCCTGCCGCTGTCTGAACTTACAAGACAGCATGCTGACACACTCTCTGTCCCCCAAAACACACTGTCTCTTCCCCGCCCTACACACACTCCCTGTCACACACTCTGCCCTTCCCCTCCCCCCCTTCAGTTGAAAAGCAGCAATGTAGTAGGATGCCCATGGAACAATGCGACTAGAAACCTGCATCATGTGATGCTGTGCCTACCCCATGAGGCATTGCAAACCCTTCCCAAAGCACTCTGCTGCCAGCAGCACAGTGGGTTAGCTACCACAATGCACTGCTCTCTTTGTCGTTGCAAGAGCTGCTAATGTGGATGTGCTCCAGTGTCACAAGGAGCACAGTGTGGACATGCAGCAAGATTTAATTCCAGCACCTTAATAAAAGTGGTATAACTTATTGAGCAGAAACTTGCCAGTGTAGACATACCCTTAGAGTTGCCCTGAGACTGCTCTAATTTACACCTCTGGCTGGCCAAGCCTCAGGCAGCCTCCAGAATCCAGAAGAGGAGTTTTTAAATTCTATTTCAGGAGATAAATTCATGGTGGCTAAGTCCATAAATGGCTATTAGCCAGGATGGGTAAGAATGGTGTCCCTAGCCTCTGTTCGTCAGAGGATGGAGATGGATGGCAGGAGAGAGATCACTTGATCATTGCCTGTTAGGTTCACTCCCTCTGGGGCACCTGGCATTGGCCACTGTCGGTAGACAGATACTGGGCTAGATGGACCTTTGGTCTGACCCAGTACGGCCATTCTTATGTTCTTATGAGATTGTGTCCTTCAAGAGGGTCCTGTTGTAGAAAGTAGGGATCAGTTAGAAATAATTATTGTTTGCCCCAGCTTGGTTTCTAAACAAAGAATGTAAAGAAGTCATAACTAAAGGCTATGCGAGTTATCAATCCTAATGTCTTCATTTGGTTTCTTAATATAAAGTTTTGTGAGCACATAGTTTAGAGCATCCTCTGGCATTGCAAGTCTTTTATTATAGGCCAGGATAAGCTAATCAGGACTCTCCACTCATCAGCATTTCAATTCCTGGACAGTATTATCTTAGTCTTTAATCTGTGTTGCTGCCTGTTGATATTTGCACAGCAGTTTTATCAAAAGTTCTGAATGTTTACCAAGAGCTCTAGTAAATGGATGTGACTGTCTTGCAAAGAAATGGAACAATTAACATAAATGGTAATTTTATCTTATCTTGCTGGGGACTAAGACCATCAATTCCTGTGCTGTAGCTAATACACGGTGGATGCATGCTACCTGCATCACTTGCTTTATTCAGAAGGTATTTGCCTCCACATCTTTTGACTGATCCAGTCCTAATTCTAAATTAGCGAGTTGCAGTTCTCTAAATCAGGGTTGGGTGGCCATGTAATGCATCTGTTTCTGAAGAGAAAGTAACCCATTGGAACAGGGAGCATCAACTAGTGTTTTGAGCAGTCTAGAGTTCAAGACCATTCTGACATGGGCAGCCATACATGTACTTTAAATACCACGGTAGAAATTTTAGCTATGAAATTGCCACCTGATTTAGTACCAACACTGTCTTGCTTCCTAATGACTCACATGGCGAAATGTCATTATGTTATATGCACATTTAACACACCTTACCTGTCAAACCAAATCTAAATTTATTTATACTAGATGTGCAAAGCTAAATATAGCCTTATCTGAGACCTTTTATAATTTGGCCATGCATTTTTAAGAGCACTAGCTAATAATTAAGGGACCAATTCTGCTCCCAAGTCAATATCAAAACTCCCTTTCTCTTCAGTGGAAGAAAAATCAAACCTTAGCGGACAACTTCACATTATTAACCAATAATGGCTTAAGTTCCCCATCTTAATGTAAACCACTTTGCTAATTATATTTTATGCTTTAATAATAGCATGTTACAATCTGAGATGGATACATAGGCTCACATAAAATAAACAACAACCTGAAATAGCCCAGAACCTAAATTCTTCTTAAGTTTTAAAAAGTTTGGCTACATTTTTTTAAAATGAATTTTAATTTGTGCCTGCACTGTGCCAGAAATCTTGCAGCCTCTTTTTTTAAATGAGAATTTTTCCAATATCACTCAGATACTTCTCTGAACCAAACTTTCAGATATTTACACTTTACAAGTTAGGAAGTTAATGTATATTTCCTACACAGATAATGCAGGGTATGTGGGTTGATTCTACATCCATTGCACAACCAAGAGTCCTATTGGAATCAGTAGGTGTCTTGGGTACACGTGAAATGCAGGATTGGAATTTACCATCATGGAAAAGTCCCACCTATAAAAACAGTTATTAAATTCAAGGTGCAGAAATCCATGCCACCATTTTATTTAAACAGATACAAAACATTCTATTGTAAAAATGGATAAACTTGACATTGGCCAGTTTTATGTATATAGATGATTATTATGTGTATTACAGAAACACCTAGAGGCCCTCACCTAGTTCAAGGCAACATTGTGTTAAGTGTTATATCCATAATCACAGTGGGAGAGACTCCCTGTCCCCCCAAACGCTTACAGTTTAAATAGAAAAGACTGACACAAGATGGGGAAAAGGAAGTAGTATGATCCTCATTTTACAGAGAGGAAAACTATAGCATAGAGAGTAGGACTTCTTGAAAACAATGAATCAAGAAATCTTCATGGAAGGTTGGCAGTATGGTACACGTAGGGATTAATGCCTCAAAACAGAAATTAGAATGGCAGCATTTAAGTCCTTTTCTTCTATGTGAAACCCTGGGAATAAATCTAGTCTTGAATCTTGGAGCAGTAATGGAATGTTAGGAACATGATGCAAAACCACCAGGGACTAAAACTGTTCACCACCTGCCCTGATAGGTGACATCAGACTGATTAGACCAAGCCAGTTTAGCCTCGGACACTAACGTGCCATCAGATGGGTCAGGCAGATGCTACTGAGTTCCATGCACAGTTCTGATAAACGTGCATATGTCTGTGGCAGCCTTAATTCATCAGAATGTCACAGTGGAAATGAATTAAACAAACCTGCTACATCTGGGCTATATTGGGCCTGTTAAGCATAGCTCAGAGTAAGGGGTTGCACAGAGCTGCACTGCCCCAAGGCATTTCTTGACCTCCTGGGTGCCAGCTACTACAACCATTATCTGGTGAACTTTTGCTCCTTCTGAATGCGGGTCCCACTCTGTGGCTAGTGAGGAGACAGGGCTATGGGTCTGCCTTCTCCCTAACCCATCTTGGATGCTGTGCAGCCCTGAGAGAGTAGGGATTTGCTCTCCTGCGTGCTGACCCTTCTGCAGGCTCTGCAAAGGTGGGAGAAGGTGGTATGTCTGAGCTCCATTTAAACTCCCGTGGCTGACCTGTGTCAGCTGACTCAGGCTCAGGCTATGAGGCTGTTTAATTGCTGTGTAGGCATTGGAGTCAGGCTGGAGCCCTGGCAACCTCTCTCACTCGTGGTGAGCACCTATACAAGAGCAAGACAGAACCTGAAATACTCCATGCTGGTAGTAGGTGTTGATCCTGCTGGGAATAGGATAAGTGGGTTCTGCTGATTCACTGAGGCAAGGTGCCCCTTGTCCCACCCAGATATAAAGGAGGTGAGAGTAACCGTCTGAGAGAGGGCATCTGGGTGTAGATGCCTCCTAAGGGAGGAATCCTAGAAATAGAGAAATGTGGGGAGAAGGTTGGAGAAGAACACGTTGCATTATTGTTATAGGTGTTTATAGAACTAAAACCTAGAAAAAGGGTGAGTTTGAATTCTACTGAGCATGTTGCCTGTGCTTCAGAGCAGGTTGGTATAGCACAGTTTTGCAGGCTCTTACTGGGATTATAATGGGTCAAACAGTTATTAAAACTGAATTGAGTGTCATTAGACATATACCTGTAAAAACAATAAAAAGTCAGATAGTTTTATTTTTTTTAAATGTTTAAACTTTCCCTGGCAGGCTTGGCTTAAAGTACATTTATCAGTGTTTTAGTTGTGACTAACAATACAAAACAATTTAAGGTTATTAAACAGTGGAGCTGATTTATGCTGCAGACGGCCTGCTTTGGGGGGAGGGAGGGGCAGGGAGCAAGTCCTAATGTTGGGGGAGGGCAAATGTACAGAAAGTGAATTCATTACAATAGCATTCATCATATTAGCAACTGTATTTCCTCAGAATCATGTTCTGTCATTTTAAAGTTCTGAAAGAAAATGATTGATCTACTTTGCAGTCTGACAGAATCTCATTATTAGCATCAGATTATGAGCGTAGCAGATAATAGCTTCTCCAGGGATCATTTGCTGCTTAAATTCTATTTCTAAAACTTCAAGGCAATTCTAAAGGACAGTTTGATATTGTCCCCAACAATCTGCATTATTAAAGTGCCACAAGACTATAGAGTGAGTCATCAGCACAGGCTGGACAGCTGAGATAGCATGACATAAAGATAAATTACATCTCCACAGCCTTTCTTTGAAAGGGAATGTATGCTTCTCTCATTGACTATGGCATGGACTTGCAATGTTAAACAAGTCTTTAGAGGTCTTCTAAATTAAAGTTTTTGGTGCAAAGTTAGTCAATTAAACAGAAGGCCTGAGGTTCTTGTG
Source organism: Mauremys reevesii (assembly GCF_016161935.1). NCBI lineage: Eukaryota > Metazoa > Chordata > Testudines > Geoemydidae > Mauremys > Mauremys reevesii. Next base: position 77,225,525 of record NC_052631.1, read on the forward strand.
CAGTTTTCATTCAGCTTTTGCATAGAACTTATCCAAATAATGTCTGAGCAAACATGGATTTAAAAAATGAATAAAGAGTTTTGTAATTTTGAAAAAATTGTGCCCTGAAAATTATTTTGTTTGTGTGTTTTGTAGATCAATAGGTAGTCAGGTGCTATAATCAGTGGTTCATGAATAATAATAATAAAAAATTTAATGTGAAACTTGATTTATTTACTGTGTCCCTGTGTGTGTGCAGGTTCGCAATAGAATTGGATGAATATTGCAAAAAAAAAATCTGGGTATTCTCTCAAATTTGAATATGGATTTGCTTTAGCTGTATTTCTATCTTATTGTGTTCCCGTTCCTCAAACATTTATTACCTGAATTACCATAGTGCGTAGGGATTCTCGTCATAGATGAGCACCCCGTTGTGATAGACGTATAAATGCAGAAGCAAAAGACAGTTCCTGCCTTAAGGGCTTACATGACAAGAGACAACAGATGGATGTAGACAGATGGGGGAGTATGTGTAGCTACATGCTGCAGTGAAAAGCATGTTGTGTCCACATCACAGTGTGTAGCCACATGTGTTAGTGAAAGGCTCTGGCACTGGGTAGGCAATGGAAAAAGGATTCAGCAGCTTCCCCCGTCTGAGCCTTTCACTGAGGTGAGGAAAGGTTCAGGCAGCTGGGAAAGGCTGAGCCTGTCCCTGCTGCCTCCCTCCTGCTAGAGACTTTTCCCACTGCAGGAAAATACTCAGCAGGGAGACAGCAAAACACTACAGTACAGATAAGGTGTGGGTGAGTGGAGAGCTGTGTAGGGTACGTACCCAGGCCATTCAGGCGTGGTCTCTGTACACTAGCAGCCAAACCAAGTTACTCGGCATCACAGCATGAGGTAGGCATGAGGAGTGATTTGAAGGTGGATAATGAGCTAGCTGTGTGGATGTACAAGTAGTCAGACTGGATGGCACTGCTTGACATGGTAGGGAACGAGGTTCCCAAACTTCTGGCCAGAAGAGGCTATTTAGCGAACTAGATAAGGATCTGAGTGCCTTAAACAGGACTGACCACATTGTTGGTGGATAGGAAATCATTTCTGTGGTTCTGGACTTAGTATCTTCCCTTGATCTTTCTAATAGAGAAAATGTTGGTAGCAGGGACCTGTGGGGATACTCTCCTGTTCCTCTTAGAATGATCTATCCTCATGCTTGCAGGATTTTTTTTGAGAGAGAGAGAGACTCCATGGAAGGAGTTTATTACGTGACTTAGGGTATGTCTACACTACGGGATTATTCCGAATTTACATAAACCGGTTTAGTAAAACAGATTGTATAAAATCGAGTGCACGTGGCCACACTAAGCACATTAAATCGGTGGTGTGTGTCCACGGTCCGAGGCTAGTGTCGATTTCTGGAGCGTTGCACTGTGGGTAGCTATTCCATAGCTATCCCATAGTTCCCGCAGTCTCCCCCGCCCCTTGGAATTCTGGGTTGAGATCCCAGTGCCTGATAGGGCAAAAATCATTGTCATGGGTGGTTCTGGGTAAATGTCATCAGTCATTTCTTCCTCCAGGGAAGCAATGGCAAACAATCATTTCGCGTCCTTTTTGCCTGGATTGCCCTGGCAGACACCATATCATGGCAACCATGGAGCCTTTTTTGCCTCTTGTCACTGTCACCGTATGTGTACTAGATGCCACTGACAGAGGTGATTCAGCAGCTACACAGCAGCATTCATTTGCTTTTGTATGATAGCAGAGATGGTTATCAGCCATACTGTACCATCTACCATGCCATTGTAAATTGGCAATGAGATGACGGTTACCAGTCCTTTTGTGCTGCACCATCTGCTGCTGTCATAGGTGCTCCTGGCTGAGATCGGCCGGTGGTGCAAAAGACAAAAATGGGAATGACTCCCCGAGTCAATCCCTCCTTTATAGTATCTAAAAATAGAATCAGTCCTGCCTAGAATATGGGGCAAGTGTACTAGAGAACCAGTGTATCAGAGAACCAGAGAGCACAACCGCTCCATGTCAGATCCTGCAGAAATGATGAGCTGTATGCCATTCACAGGGGGTGCCCCTGCAACAACCCCACCTGTTGATTCCCTCCTCCCCCAGCCTTCCTGGGCTACTGTTGCAGTGTCCCCCCATTTGTGTGATGAAGTAATAAAGAATGCAGGAATAAGAAACAGTGACTTGTTAGTGAGATATGAGGGGAAGGCAGCCTCCAGCTGCTATGATAGTCCAGACAGGACATTAAGCAGTGTGGGGGAGAGGAGCCCAGCATCCCGCTGCTATGATAGTCCAGGCAGAACAGAATCTTTTCTTTACACACGAAGGGCGGGGGCTGATGGAGCTCAGCCCCCTGTTGCTATGATGAAGATGGTTACCAGCCGTACTGCACCATCTACCAGGAATTATCAGGAGTTTTTTACCCAGGCGCCCCCGGCCGACCTCACCGGAGGCCAGCCAGGAGCACTCACGGGCTGATGATGAGGACAGATACCAGTCCTTTTGTACTGCACCATCTGCCACAAGGCTGATGATGACGATGGATATCAGCCATATTGTACCATCAGCCACCCATGGGGGGGGGGCGAGGATGCTGCCATTGACTGCTGCAGCATTGCGTCTATCAGCAGCATTCAGTAAACATAGGGTGACATTTAAAGAGTCAAGAGAGGATTTTTTTCCCTTTTACTTCTGGGGGTGGGTGAGGGGGGTAAATTGACGAGCTATGCCCTGAACCACCGCGGACACTGTGTTTGACACTACAGGCATTGGGAGCTCAGCCAAGAATGCAAATGCTTTTCGGAGACTGCAGGAACGGTGGGATAGCTTGAGTCCTCAGTCCCCCCTCCCTCCCTCCATGAGCGTCCATTTGATTCTTTGGCTTTCCGTTACGTTTGTCACGCAGCAGCGTGCTGAGTCCCTGCTGTGGCCTCTGTCTGTAGATTTTTAAAAAATGCTTTGGAATTTCATCTTCTGTAACGGAGCTCTGATAGAACAGATTTGCCTGCCCATACAGTGATCACATCCATATGGTCCATGCTGGAGCTCTTTTTGGATTTTGATTTTGGACTGCATCGCCACCCGTGCTGATCGGAGCTCCACGCTGGGCAAACAGGAAGTGATATTCAAAAGTTCACGGGGCTTTTCCTGTCTACCTGGCCACTGCATCCAAGTTCTGATCTGATTGCTGTCCAGAGCGGTCAGTGGTGCACTGTGGGATACCGCCCGGAGGCCAATACCGTCGATTTGTGGCCACACTAACCCTAATCCGATATGGCAATACCGATATTAGCGCTACTCCTCTCGTTGGGGAGGAGTACAGAAACGGGTTTAAAGAGCCCTTTATATCGATATAAAGGGCCTCTTAGTGTGGACGGGTGTGGCATTAAATCGGTTTAATGCTCCTAAACCGGTTTAAACGCGTAGTGTAGACCAGGCCTAAGTGTTATGAGCTCTTGAAGAGATTTTTACTAGTAACTTTTCTGGAAGTTATCCAGGCAGATAGATGTGTAGAGCTACACCGATTAACACTGGCTGAAGATCCCTGTAGCAGGGTGGACCCCTGCTCCGGCCCTGAAGGGGTTAAAAACAGCCCTGGGAAGGGGCTGTGGCTTGAGAAAGCAGCCTTTAGGCTGGGCTGATTGGGGAAGTGGCTGCAGCTGGGGCCATGCCCCAACCTGAGCCACAGGGCCTTATAGGAAGGCCAGGGAAGCCAGAAGCCCAGACAGTCTCTCTCTGCATTCAGAGGGAGACTGTCTCTCTCTGTCATTCAGAGATGGGCCTGGCTGCAGAGAGCTAGACCGGGTACCTGAGTGGAGCAGGGCTGGGGAAAGGCAGAGGAGCTGGGGAGCTCCGGCCTGGAAAGCCCCAGGCTGCGGCCTAGCATTGGGGGTTGCAGAGGCAGCCCAGGGGTAGGCCAAAGCAGCATGTCCAAACCCTCCTTGCCAGTGATGAATAGGCTGATACTGCAGTCTGCCCCAGGACATGGGGCTAGACAATGACTGGCAGTAGCCATACACTGAGGCAAGGTGGGGATAGAGGGTGGGGGTTCCCTGAGAGGGGAGACCCTGAGAGAAAGGGGTTACTGCCGGGGGGCAGCACCCCATGTAAAAGGGCACCGGGATCCAGGGAGGGACTCGGGGCCAGAGAACAGGCGGATCACTGGCCTGCAGAGGGCGCTCCGTGCTGGAAACCGAGCTAATTCCCCGGAGTCACCAGCTGGAGGCGCCGCAGGGGTGAGTCCGACCCGCTACAATCCCCCTAACACTATTATTTGTCCATCCAAGTGGTGAACCGACAGTCAGAATTGGGAGTCTAACTGTAATTTATTCCTTTGGAAATCTTCTCTGTAGATTCTGTTGCTAGCTCTGTCCCAGCCCTTTCCTCTATTGAAAACGGAACGAGTTTGGATTCCATGCTCCAGTTTTGGCCTGTCTCTACTTTACACCTTTCTGAGGTTTGCCCTTCACTGTTTGTTTGTATCCATCCCAGTTTTAGCTTTGATGCATATAAATCAGGTGCAGACAAAGAAGTGTAGTGGTATGATTTTTAGATAAAGCCCCATTGATGTGCCATTATAATTCATTGCAAAATGCAATTGAAAAGAAAAGACAAATTCTTCTGAACAGAATAGCAAACAGACACCCTCTTAAAGCAATCTTGCCTTTAGGTTCTGCTAGGTTTGGATGAATTTAGGGATTGTATCTGTTCTTGGGGAATGCTGCAGTAGTTAGATGAGCTCTGAATGACTCGGCAGCTGGCATTTAGCAATCTTGGAATCGTATTCATTCTATTGTTGAACTACAGAAAGCAATTACTATTTATTCACAATATACTGCAGCTCATTTAACCAGCTGAAAGGCCGTTCTGAGTTACGTAAGCAGTACTTACTGTTCATTGGTGTGTTTTAGAGAAGAGAGATTTGGTGTTAAGTCTAAATCCTTATGTTTTCTAACACTTTGTGAATTTGGTCTGTAAGAGTAGTGACAACTATGTTGCATCAATTTCTTTTATTGGGATTTCATCAGTTCAAATGGAAAGCAATACTGTGAATAGTCTACAATTAAATGGATATGAATCTTTAATGAATTTCAATATATATTTTGCTGTACTTGCTTTTATAGTCTACTCTTGAAGGTTTTATGAGAGAACAGAAACATAATAGCATGGTTAGAGGAAATAAAGTTGGTAGACGTTAAATAAAACTATTAAGGAGTGTAGTATTATGATTTTTCCATATACAGAGAGCCATATGCTTTAGGTAAGAGTGGAATTTACTTTAAATTATGAGAATAACAAAATGAGAGCGAACCAGAGAGTCTCCATAAGAAAGTACACAGAGTGTGTCTGCTCCTTGAAAGTGTGCACTGAGCTCTGCCTGCCAGCATGTTCCTGGAAGGCGTACAATAGTAATAGCAGAGAGACCCAGAAAATCAGTCATAGCAGATACAAACTAGACACCCTACAGACAACACTTCATGATCTAAGAAAGGGTTCAAGCATTCTAGTTGCCAGAACAGGTGACATTGTCAGACATGTAAGTCATTTCAAATGATGGGGTTAGCTACTATATGCAAGAGTAGATGGGTAGTACCCCCAGGTAGGGGGGGGATCCAATTATTGCCCATCTTTAGTTCTTAATCTGATTCTGAGTGCAATCTATTTAGGTAGGTATCACAGGGGTAGCCGGGGTAGCCGTGTTAGTCTGGATCTGTAAAAATCGACAAAGAGTCCTGTGGCACCTTATAGACTAACAGAAGTATCGGAGCATAAGCTTTCGTGGGTGAATACCCACTTCATCAGATGCATGACGTCTGAGGAAGTGGGTATTCACCCACGAAAGCTTACGCTCCGATACTTCTGTTAGTCTATAAGGTGCCACAGGACTCTTTGTTGCTATTTAGGTAGGATCATTCATATCTGTACTGTTTAATTTTATGAAGTGGTTACTAAATGCTATTGCACAGTCAATGGCTCAGATTCTAAGTGGATATGAAGCATAGCATAGCTTCATTGACTTCATTAAGGCGTATATAGTTTCTATATAGTAACAAATCACATTTTTAAAATTTTGCCTAAAAAAATAGAGTAGACATGTAATCTGAACAGCAGCAGTATTCACATACAGCACTATTATAATATCCTTATTTCACATACAGATAGATAATAGAATAGACTCACCTCTGGATTTGAACCTTCATGTTCAAGTGTTTGTAACAAACCATTTTACAGAAAACGGCTATTGCCACATACAATCGTTTGATATTTGTACAAAAAAGGTTATTTGTGGCCAACCAACATGTCAGTGTTTGGGAAAGCCGGTGGTTTTTAATTGAACCAGATCAGTATGTTATTGCATTACAATTTTTATAGTACTTTTCTTCTGATTGCCTAAATAAAATGATATGAGGTGCATAGCAGACAGCAGCTGATTCATTGTTTGCGTCCCCTAATGACTTGTTGAATGCAGTACATTGGATATGATATCTGCATCTGTATGATATTTTAATATAATTTTCAGTCTAAACCACATGTGATCTAATTATACTGAACATGTACATGCCATTCATTCTTGATATTAAGAAGTGCTACAAACAGACAGGGTGACCCATTAAATCTTTGGAAAAATAGACGGACAGTCCTATGAAAAATTGATTAGCAAGGTGCTGCAGCAAAATGGATTTTATTCAAAATTATTTGCAAATTAATATCATAGAGCTGTATCCATACTATGGTATAATCAAAAGCTGACAATGATATTACTGCAAATGTGCACTTGGGGCAACATGGAAAATCAGTTTAGCCTTTTTAACCTACTGCATTATTGCATTAGTATATTTTTGCATCAGGGGATGCAATTTATTTTTGTTTTTATAGATGTTCACCTTGATATCTGTTGTCAAAAAACATCTATCGGTAGATCGCACTGGATCCTGAAGACCCTACATTTTTCTTTCTATTCTTTGTTTCTTAGTACAGAAAATTAATTTGTGTAAATCTGATCTGAGTTTGATATATGGTTGGAGTTTCTTGATGAACACAAATGCAGGGTGTGGACTGGGTGCCTGGGATGGGCCACAGGGAGAATACTATACTCGGGGCAGACTTCAAGGAATAGGGCAGATAATCCCCCAGACTGGTGGTTTATTCTATAATTAGATTCGCCAAGCCAGTAACAGAATGATTTCTGTAATACCACACTGGTTGCCAAGAAGCCAATACAGTCCCTTTAAGCATTCCAGCCCTTGACTCCGATCTAGACAGCCAAGTCTAATATAGGGGCGGCTATATGTACAGGTGTAGAGTGAGACTTAAGAAATAATATGTGTAAATAAAATGTGCACAATAATAGCAATGAGCCCAATGCAACACAATAGCCACAGCTTTCTAAACCTTGGAATCTCCAGAAGTCTCTAGACACTAGTTGTGCAAGCAGCAAGCCCCTTGTGGGCAGGGGGCGGTGGAATGTTAGCTTGCTGTGCAAGCCTATTAGGCAACGAAAAACTCTCTGCAGCAGGGGGTGACAGACAGAGCACCTTGTGAGGGAGGAGGACTGAAGGAAATGAGCTTTCCATACTGTATAACTCACTTCTAGACCAGGCTGTCTCGCCACCTGGGACCATGCAACAGGCAGGAATTTACTAAATACCTACCTCTGCAGCAGCTCCCTGCTTTGCTCTAAGACAAGAGAGGCACCTGCTTTTCTGGTGCATAGGGGGATGCGATTTACTTTTGCGTTTATAGATGTTCACACTGACTAGAATTTTTTTTTAAAATCACCTGGAAGTGATGGAAGGCAGTAACTTTCCCATTGGTGGTACGAATCCATGGGACTCTTCCCCCATCACTGTTGTATGGGGACCTTACTGGGCTCATCATAGTGAATGGCCTCTCTCCTTCCCTCCATACTCCCATTTGGTTTTGGGAGGGTGAGGAGGGAATTGTTAGCCCTCGTTTTTCTCTGGCTGACCTCTGGTACAGAGATGTCAGCAAAAACTATCTTAGGGCTCCACTGCCCTTTTAAAATTCTTCACTTGCTGATTACATGTTACTCAGCCAAGGCAGAGCCCCCTTTTCATGATAGGACACTGGCACTCAGCACGTCCTCCACATCATTTTCTAAACCTTATTGCCATGGCATTACACTGCGGGGAATCTGAAGATGTTCCCATGAAAGCAGAATTATTGACTAGTCACTGAATGCTTGAATTGGTTTGCTGTAGCTACAACCAACGAGAAATACCTCTTCGCAATATAGACCGCCTCCATGGCTGCTAGCACTCTTACTGTTTTAGCCTTTTCCCTTTATGGACCAAATTCCTATCAGGTGTAGAATCATAGAATATTGGGGTTGGAAGGGACCTCAGGAGGTCATCTAGTCCAACCCCCTGCTCAAAGCAGGATCAATCCCCAACTAAACCATCCACCAGAGATGAATTTGATTCTATTTGTTTTTCTATTCTATAAATTGGGGATTTTATCTGTAATTCAATGCAGCCATGATCTATTGCCCTAGATCAGAGCTAGCTTGGCACTTGTAGTAGTTTTGTGCTCTGATAAAGATGAAAAGCATAGCTTATGCTGAAATATAATTTCTGGAAGGCTGTGTTATCACTCACTTCATTACTCTCGCATTTTTAAGAGGTGATAAGGCAGATATACAGTAATATGCATTGATTCCCTTATCATAATCTGAGTGGCCCAAGTACAGAAAGATAGGTAAACTGTATTTGTAGAGAAGCTACGTTCTCCTTAAATGACTTTTAGTGATGAAGTAGATAACTGTATGCAGTACATGAAGACTATCTCTGGCAGCAATAGAAGCAAGTAGCATTGCCATGTTACAAACGAAGCAGGTAGGTACCTATGAGAGGAGGGATGTTAAGATTTATAAATACTGTAGGCTGGGTCAGATTTGATGGTTTCCCAAGCTGCTTTTCTGATCCTAATTTCCTACTTACAGATCTTTGAAATGTTCACTCTATATAGATTTAGAACAACACACAGGGTGCCGCGAGAGCCTGTCACTGTAGAAATGCCGGCACACACCACAGCCCTGCATCTCTAATGGAAATGGCAGGCTCTGCCTAATCTCGGTTATCTGCCACCTGTAACCCTGCTGATCCACAACCTTGCTCACTTTTTTGTATGCACTGTAATCCTAATGCAGCAACTTGCATAAATTATCTTAGAATCCCTGCCTGTGTCCTGCCAGACTCTCCTTTAACCAAAAAAACATCTTATTCTGGCAGACAGAACTGGCTGTAAGAAATGTCACGGTCCATGCAGGAAGTACCTGGTAGCCTTAGATTAAGCCCATCTTGTAGCAAATGCTAAATATTAAGGAGCGTGTGTGTGAAAGAGTGCATGGGGGTGAAAAAGGTTTGAGAGAAAACAATACGGAGGATCTAGGAATCAGATAGGGATCGGGCCCAAGCTGAGACCCATACCAAGAGGGGAGGACAACCACCTCCAAGAAGGATTGTAATGGGAAGCGAAAAGCAGAGTGCCACATGTGGCCAGCAGAGTCACGTTGCTGGGGAATGCCCACGTTGCCCACTGGGACCCAGTGCAGTGCTAGAAAGGCACCCCAGTCTCATAGTTAACTACGGGACCAAGGAGTTATATTAACACTATTAAACTTCAAAAGGATCTTAAAGACCTTACAGTAGTACACTTCTCCCTAGTCTTATACCCAAAAAACAGTTCACACCTTGTTAATGTTGTCATCCTTTTTACAGTTCCAGGGCCAAGAGTTTCAGAACCGGATGCCTAAAGTTAGACTCTTATGTCTGTATTTATCCATATAAATAAATGGCCCAACTTTCAAAACTACCGCACCCACATAGCTCCCATTGACGTCAACGGGAGGTGCCAGAGGCTCAAAACTTTAGTCATCCAAGTACAGACTTAAAAGCCTAGCTTTCAGCACCCAGTTCTCAAACTCTTGGCTCCCAGTATTGGAAATTATGCTTAATTTAATTATTTCTTCCTATTATGGATGATGTGCTTAGAATGAGTACGTCTTCTTGGAACCTCTTTGTACTTAAAAATATATTCTTAGAAGGCCAGAGCTTTTAAAAAAAAATCTTGAAAGAGCTTCCTAAAACTCTGGTCTTCTAAGAATACCTTTCTAAGTGATACTTTTAGTGCTAACTAACTTTGTTTTTTTTTGAACAATAAAATTCTAAGGAATATTGTCAGCAATTAAGATGATGGCACCATACTTGCAACTGAATAATGCAAAATCTTCAGTGCAGTACATTTTTTTTGAAACTGTTTTTTGTTAGGTCAGTTCCTTGTTCAAGTTGCCGCTCATTGCCAGTAAAATTTGATTCATTCTGACTCATTGCTCTCTGTTTAATACCTGCATGTCCTGTTTGTGAAGAGGAATATGATATCAACACTAATGGAGGCAGCATGTACTTTTCTCATGAAGGAACAGTCTCTGCTTTTTGAATAAAGCATACTGGACCAAATTCATCCCTGGTGTTATTCCATTGAGGTCAATGTGGGTCTTTCAGCCAGCCAGAATTTAGCCCCAAATATATGGATTTTTCTAAAGAGTCTCCAGAGAATGCCAAATAAATGTTTGCGTGTATAAAATACTCTTTTGTGCTCTAGATACTTTGTGTAGTTAAGTGGTGACATCAGAGCTGCGGAAGTTTCATGCATAGAACAAAACACTCGTCACCAGTTTTTCAAAACGGTAAGAGAAATCCACTTTGCATAATTGAGTCTTTCTAGACTTCATTCATTATTCAAAAAGTTTTTATTGATGACAAAAGCAGTAGGATGAGCAGGTTTCACCATAAACATGGAACAGAGAGCTCCCCTGTATAATGTATCGGCACTCACTTCACCCCCGTACTCGTATAGGGAAGGGTGTATATGTACAAAATCTGACCTCTTTAGGGTGGGGACTATCTTTTTGATCAGTTTGTACAAAACCTAGCACAATGGCATCTTGGTCCACAATAAGGGCTCATAGGCACTACCACAATACAAATAATACTTTATTTTGCAGTTTAGTCCTGTCTCTAGAAATAACTAGCTTTTCCTCAAAATGAGGAATGCAGCCATCTGTAAATCCCAACTCCTAGGCTGAGAAACCTAGTCCCAGTAGCTGATGCATCTGTGAAGTCACATTCTCTCTCCAGTCTCCTTGCAAATAGTGCATTTATGCACTAATAGTGAGTTGATACTAGGTCATCCAGCCCTCAGAGTTCATTTTCTTCCTGAAATCTGTATCTTCTTTTAGAGCCTGATTCCTTTTCTCACATACGGTTTCTTCAGTGGATTAACTCTGTTGCCTTCAGTGGAGTTGCTCCTGATTTACACCACTGTGTGAGGCCCTTAATCTTGATTTCCTTCTTATTTTAGTAATTTATTTCTTTGAAGTGTTTCAAGACTTTCCTCCAAGTTATTACAATCACAGCAGCCTCCAGATGAGGAACCTCTCAGGAAAACTTCCCATCATGACTACTATTTGATTTCTGTCACCTAAAGTGGATGCTTCACATGGTGTATTCATACTCACAACTGTCAAACCCTGTTATTGTGATCTTTTCTTCTGAAAAACCCAAGGGTATCTTTTTCTGCCCCGTCCCTACTCTTTAAATACATTTTTGCATTAATCAAAAAAGTTAATGGGCCAAGTTGATATCTAGTGTAACTCTATTGACTTCAAGAGTGAGTTTGACCTCATGTGTTGGAATTACACAAAAATTACCTTATATATTCGATCATAAGCTGATTTGTTTATAAGCTGCCCCCGTCCCCCCGAGATGGATAAGTAAAAATGGAAAATTTTTATAACCTGTTCATAAGCCACCCTTATAATTCAGGGGTCAGCAAACTTTGGCTCCCGGACCATCAGGATAAGCCGCTGGGGAGCTGAGATGGTTTGTTTACCTTGAGCGTCTTCAGAATGTTCTCTCCAAAGCTTTTGGGCAGTAGCAAAGCTGTGCTGGTTGCTAATGCAACCTATGGATTCTAGTAACATCTAAATCCCCTGCGCAAAAGTTTGTCCAGTGAATGTGTATCTGCCTTTAGAATGAAATAATGGATAGAATGTTACATACGGAACTCTAGGAACTAATTAAAACATTCATAATACATTTCATTATTTTGTAGGCCATAAGGCACATTATTCTTAATTTTTGTAGAGTTTTTTACATGAATATTTTAAGGCTAAGATTTTATTCATACAATCTGGAAAATTCAAACACCGGTTTCCTGCAGCAATCTTAATCCTGTGTCCCGTGCTCTTGCATTATAAATGATGATCACATCATGCCTTGGACTTTTAAGCAGCAGGTCCCATTGATATGAATGGCAGGTTCTGCTTAAAAATCAATAGCATTGTGTGGCCTCATTTATGGCTTTCATTACATGATCACACAGTTTTTCCCCAGTAACACACCATCCTGTATATGTTCCTCTAAGGCTGTAGACAAAGGTTCAATTTAAAAATAAACTGTACTCAACTGAGACGATTTACACAATTTTATGAGCTGCAATATTAAAATTCAGCATAATAATGCATCTATTTTATATGTGAACATTTAGTGATTGAAAATGAAGGCTCAGAATAGAAACAGCTGATCCTTCAGGACAGCATTTCTACTGTGGAATTAGGATGCAGAAGCATGTCTGTTGCTAAACAGGCAGGTTGTAGTTAGTCATTAACATGGAATTCTTCATTAGTGCACTGCTTTTAGCCACCTGAGGAATAAGACAACCAAAACACACATCCTTTCATCTTCATAATGCTGCTATAATGGGGATTCTTTGTTTGATATCTAGCTCTTTTCATGGTCACGGTGGCTGAAGCAAGCTACTTTTAGGGGCAAATGATGCCCCCTCTGTGGCTCTGGGAGTCTCCAGATGCAGCCAAACGGGTACAGTTTTACCACGTAGCTGGAGGGCAGGATTTGGGGATGCCAGACATGAGGCCCAGTTCTACAAGGTTCCCTGTATGTTTTCACTGCAGGTGTAATCTTGGGAGGAGCAAAGGTGGGGCTAGCGGATCTCTCCCATCCTGGATTCACTGTCCATTTCCTCCTGCAGAATGGAGGCTTAGTAGAGACAGAGGCTGCATCAGCCTCAGGTCCAAATATAGGGTCCACAGAAAGGCTCCATTGCTACAGTGTAGCCTAGGATTGAGCAATTCTTATTCCTCCAGCCAAGCTACTGGGTCTTGCTGCATTCTGCCTCTAGTTCTTAGAACACTAGACCCATTTCAACTCTGAAGCATGCTCTTTAAAAGGTGGGTATTTCTGTGTTGGAGGAGGAAAGAGAGGACAACATCAGTCATGTCTCTTATGGATAAAGAAGATAACTCCTAAGCTTAGGGTGACAGAAATAGATCAAGCCCTCCATCAGTGAGGATAACAGTAAGTCGAGGGTTTTCAGTGACTTTTTTTCACACTGGACTGGAGTAATTGGACAGTCAGAGAGTTACTTTGCTTATTATTTTACTTTCACTTATAGTGCAGCCCTAAAGAGGACACCTTTTACATAATTTGATCAATTTTGTATATGGGGCCTGCCAGGCAGAATAACCAATATGGAGAACATTAAGAAATGACTAGCATGAAAGATAAACCTTTCTAATAGCACAGACCAAGCAGTATGTGTACTGAGCTGAAATGGGAATGTTCAGGCACTCTCAAAAAGGAGCCATTAGCATTTTGTGACTGTATAATAGATGTGTATTTTAAAAAATAACCTTTACCTCTCTTTACTGCCATTAGAAATGTATTAAGTTTATTCACTATAACCAAATGGATTTTGTTAAACACAAGGAGCAGATAAAGAGAATCCAGAAACAAAATTTTGCTGAATTTTAATGATCCTAAAAGGAGGTAAAATGACTTGCACAACAGCTATTAGCAAAAATATTACATAAATACCAGAGCTTCGTAATTCCCCTTCACTGATTGGATCAAATAAAATATAGAAATGAAAAGTGATCTGTAACTTTAAACACAAAAGGCCTAGTTCTCATTTCCATTAAGGGCCTTTGGCACTGTTTAAGTTGGGCTACAGGGGCCTTAACATAAAGGGGAATCAGTTATTTACTTCTTCATGCTTCTTGCACTTATGTACAGTTAGTTTCAAAGAATCTCCCATGTGCCATCTTTTTTATTGTCTGGGTTTTCATTCTCTGTTGTGAAGGGTAAGCGTATACTGACTTAGGTGATTTTTTTGTTTGTTCGTTTTTACATTGGCATATGTGCCCAAGTCACTTGATAAGATAAATATCTACTGAATTGTGGCATTTCAGCAGAATACATTATCTGTCCACTCCCATGAAAGATGACCTTAAACAAAGCGAAATAAGATAACAAGTAATCTACTTACCTAGAATCAATAAAATAAATTATTTTTTAAATACAGAAAAGATCCAAAGAGATTATTACTCTACAGCTAGAGAACTTGCAAAACCCAGGTTGGTCCATATCTCAGAATACTGTATGCACTGTGTGTCTTCCAGCTGAAAATATAATATTTTAGAAATTGGGCTCACATATCTGTGGATAAAATCTGGCTCTGTATTTCTAAATTGAACCTAATTTTCTTCCAATCACATAAATGATCCAAATGCAGGTGATTTTTTTTCTTTTCCCCACCTTTCTTTTATTGCTCAACCTCCAATTTTAGTAACTTCTGCAAATTGGAGACCTTAGATCAGATCCTCAGCTGGAGTAAATTGGCATAACTTCACCTGATGTGAATCAGTACAAGTCCATTGAAGAATTGGCCCCTTGTTTTTAGTATTTGTATTTACATATAATTTATAAACAGTGGAAGTCTTCACTTCTAACCCCTTGTAGTCTAAAGTTCTTATCTCTGTGTGCTCTTTTTTGCTTTCTATATTATACATTCCTTACATTATAACTCCTAACATTATCTATTAATCTTTGCAGCATTCCATCGCAATCTTAAGCATACTGATCTGTTTTTACTGGGAATCTCTCTTGTTTAGTAAGTCTTTTCTGTCACATTCTAAAAGATACTTTCCTCACAAAATCCATTAGTCTATTGACTCTGTTTTAATGGTATTATAACAGCTATTTTCTCATCAAGATTCTCTCCCAAATCTAGTGACCTTAAATTGTTTAAGGTACATTAATTTCCTTCACTTAACATTCATAGATTTCTAGTATGACATCTGACCCTGATGATTTAACTCTATTAAGTGCATCGAATCCATTCTGCACATCGGTACATTTCCCAGATTCTTGCCTGCCACCTCAGGAAAAGTTCTGGTCCCCGACTCAGGCAGATCTCCATTGTCATCTTCTTTGAAGATGAAACAAAGCTATTTGCCTACTCTACTCTACTCTGTCTTTCATTATAAACCTGATTTCATTTTAAGTGATCTAATTCTCTCTTTTCCTCAGCCGATTGCATATATAATTGAAAAACCCTTGTTATTATTAACATGTTTCTTGTAACTTCATAACAAATCAATGTGTTCTGCAAATCAGGAGAAGGAAAGAAGGAAGTGTGGATGCTGCTCCTACAAAGCCCAATTCTTGCAAAGCGCAAAGTACTTCCAGGGGGTACTGAGCCTCCTTAACTTCTATTATAGTAAATGCTCAGCATTTTGGAAGTGTTCAGCATTTTATAGGCTTGGACCATATTGTATATATCCTTTCCGCTTGCTAGGTACTTTACAGCTATTTATTGATTGTAGGTGGCCTCACCCTGGCAATTATTCAAGACCATTTGCGTTAAAAGTGTAGCTGATCTTAGGAGAAGGGAAGGTGGGAAGATGAGAAAGTATAAAGGGGCATGAGTCCTTGAAAATCTGTTGGCTGAAATTACTGGGTTTAACATCTAATTGTTGGTGGGATTGGTGATGATAAAGATCTTACACCATCTATACCCAAGACAAAGACTTCCATAATGCTTATCCTGTTCTTTCACTCTGGTGAACAGGGGTTTCCAGAAGTACTATTTCAGAATGTTGCATGAATCCTTTTTGCCAGGATAATGGACAGGCTGTAGAAATCCTGCCACATTTAAATAAGGGAAGCACATTAGTTGTAGCATGCAGTACTTAAGATTCTCAAACCACCTTTGAGAAAGTTCCCCATCAGCAATTAATTAATAAACAGGAAGATATTAATAGCTAAGATAAAGGTGCAGATATTTAAAGGGCCCTTACATATGAAATAAGGCACTGTAATGGGATGCCCTGCCCCCTTAAGGGCCAGAGGCCAGGCCTGGAGCTGGCTCTCATAGTAGAATTAGCCCTGCCTGCCATACCTGGGAAGAGGGGGTGTGGGGTTTAAGTAGTAGAACCAGCTGTGTACGGAGGAGCTGATGCTCCTACAAAGAGCAGCAGGCAGCTGGGGGAGCTCAGGGAGAGAGACTGGAGAGTCAACTAGACTCCAGCAGGAACCCTGAGTTTTCAGGGAAAAGGCTTCCGGCAGGGTATAGTCTTCTCAGTAGGAAGACTGTGAGCCTGGACTAGATGGGGCTTTGAGAACTCTTCTTTGAAGTATTTTGTTGTGTTAATAAATCCTGCGTCACAGAGGGGCACAGCTGAACTTGGGAAGAGTTTGTTCTGGTGATTTGATTGAGAGCCCTAGACCACAAAGGGTGCTCAGGAGGTGGCTGGCACATTCACAGGCACCTGTAGTTGAAGTTTGATTTACAGAGGAAACATTGTTCCGCGGGGTGAGGAAGGAGGCAAACCCAACTCAGGAAAAGTGGCTACTCTCATGGGTGGAGATATTGGGATTTTTTTCCCCCAGAAAGGTATTTAGAGGGATTTGCTGCTTGGTATAGTTTTGTGAGATGGCTTTTGTGCGATAAGAGAATATAAGAAGCCTAACTAGCTGGAGTACCTGTAGTAGACGGGTAATTAGGAACTGTAACTCTGAGCTTTCTTTTCACTAAACGGGGTTCTCTGAATGAATGCTGAATATGTAGAAATGAATTGTAAAATTCCCCATGCCTAGTTATAAAGCTCTGCTTTCAGAACTGAAAATGTGGTATTGGTAATGAGACATGGAGCCTTTCATTTTTACGTCTGTTAAAATCTGGCCTGGGTGAACCAGTGACCCAGGGGGCTGGACCTGGGCAGTATACTCAGATGTCTACAGTTTCTCCTTCAACAAGGGGAACAACAAGAGGAGCCTGTCGGAGACAGACTATGGGAGTCCCCAGATACTTGGGGCTCCTTCCCCAAAGCAGTGAACATCATCTAAACAATGTGCAAGGAGCAAGCCAGGGCCTTCCAGTGTCCCTTCTATGCTGCTGCCTCCCCATATGGGCCAAAGGGGTCTTGGTAGCCTCATGGCATCCTCCTTCACCCCGTTCTGGAACTTGGATTTTGTTCATTTGTTGCATCAGTTGTGGTTGTTGGTTCCCTTCTATCCTGCTCCTCACCCCACGGCAGCATTGTAGCCCCTCAACCGCACTCCTGCAGTGAGTGCTGCTCACCCTCCTTCCCATCTCACCTTCCTCCTTTGGATCTCCATCCCCCTCAAATTCACTCTGCCTCTGCCCACACCCTGCCTGACTCCAACAACCTTCCCCTCTCCCAGCCCAGTCTCTCCTAAATGTACTGAGCTTTTGTATTGTGAAGTAAATATAAATAAATATAAAACATGATATATAAACCAATACGTGAAAAGGCAAGATCTAGGATTACCCTGCCCAGTGCCTATCTTCACCCTGGCTGTTTGCTTTGTCTGAATGGTGGGTCCCTTCCCTCACCCTTGGTCTGTTTTTGGTCATTTTTAGATTGTAAACATTCTGGGGCACAGATTCCTATGTGTTAGGCCAGTGTCTTGCACAATGGGCTCCCACTTTTAATGAGGTTTTTGGCTATCACTACAACATAAATAACAATAGTGAAGATCATCATGTGGGTCATCACCAAGACTAGAACCCAGGATATCCTAAGTGTGGTGTTTGGGAGATAGAAGACTAAAGGTTGAGTGACTTAAATCATCCTAGAAGTGCAATACTTCTCTGTCAATACACTTTATACACTGATCTAAAAAAATAGAAATTATTTAAAATAGATCAAGAAATAGTTCAGAACTGTGCATTCACTGAATGTTGCTGATATGATACAAGTGACTTGCCATACAATATGCTGCATATGATTTCTGCTGCAGAACAGTCATAATGTATGTAATGAAATATCTAGGGCCTGATCCAAAGCCCTTTGAAATCAATGGAAAGGCTCCAGCTGACTTCAGTGGGCTTTGAATCCGGCCCAAAAAGCACTGTTTGATTTGCCACACGAAATTACATGTTGTGCTGAAGGTTAACATTATAAAGTTTATCGGACAACAAAGAAGCAGCATATACTGCTGGGCTGAACTAGCAATCTAATCTGTCCTAGCTATGTAATCAGTCTGTCTAGGTTTCTACAGCCTGCCCATCACTATGGCATCTGAATGTTTTACAGCAAACTGGTGAGCAAGCATCGTTGTGCAGAGTTGCTGAATGCTGATGTCCTCTTCCCTACAGCAACAAGAAAATCTTGGGGAAGCTCCTCAGAATCCAGCTTCCGCCTGAACCCCCAGGAGCCTGTATCTTCCTGGGGATAGCTGCTCTGCAATCACCAGAGATGGGAACCTTTGGGGGAGGAAGTCAATCACAGATCACTCTTCCACTGGAAGAGAGGGGTGAGTTGATTGCTCACGACTTATTCCTTGACAATAGAACAGTCTTCCTCTCTGCTACAGCAGAGGTAACCCTTCTGATTCTTTGAGCTTAAAGGAACAGGCCACGTCTTATTTCTTCAGCTACATTACAGGTCCTCAATCCATGGTCTGTGAACCACTGCTGTTTTCTGTGGACCACCACTCCATGGAAATGACTGATCATCATCCTTCTGTTTCCAGTTGCTAAATTGCTTTAAAACAAAGCAAACGTATTCAGTACTTCCCTACCACCATTTTTCTGGATAACAAATTGTTGTAATTGCAATAGAGATGCTCTGCAATTCTGAATGGGAAGGGGAAGTGGTCAGTTAGACAATAGACTATTAAAATATGGTTCATACTATGAAAAACTGGGAAACCCTCATCTAGGCAAATTGGGAACTGAAATTAACATGTAAAATAAAGTTTTGAGAAGAAATGTCTTCATACATCTTCTGTTTCCATGTTTGAATATTAAGTTACTGTTCTAAAAATATTGAATGTACTAGATTTGCATCTCTCTCATGAGAATGGGTGTGGAGGAAATACATAGATTATTTTTAGTTTGTTTTTGCTTCAGAGATGTTGGAGGAACAAAGCAGGACTTTGAAAAATATATAAATATAAAATAAAGGTATACCATAAGAAAACATAATGAAGGCTCTCTTGTGTTATCGCATAATAGGGGCAAATAGAAATAAATCTTTACATACTACATCATCGCTCTGTTTGTTTAGCAGTTGTTGAATCCAAATTTCATTTTAGCTGGTTGTAAAGCGACCACAGGTGCAGAGTAGTTGCTTTTTGTTTTCATGGCAGATTCAAACAAACAGTAGGGAGCAATATGTCTCTAGTCTTTAAAACATCAATAGAGTGAAATTAAACACATTTTTAATACATAAAAGTGGACAGCAAGCCAAACTGAAGTTTTCAGACTTGCAGAAATATTGATTTGTTATAACCAGCTATTTGTAGTTTATTATATTCTTGAAATGTGAGTAGCAATTGGCAAATATTACAGATACTGTGGAAGGCTGGATTAATTGTTTTTCCTATATTAGAAAATTTAGAAATTTTTTATCAGTTGGTTGTCATTAAGGGTATGTCTACACTATAAAATCGACCTAATTTTGAAGAAGTCGATCTTTATAAAATGACTTTATACAGTTGATTGTGTATGTCCCCACTAAGTGCATTAAGTCGGCGGAGTGCATCCTCAGTACTATGGCTAGTATTGACTCATGGAGCGGTGAACTGTGGGAAGC
This sequence comes from Mauremys reevesii, assembly GCF_016161935.1. NCBI lineage: Eukaryota > Metazoa > Chordata > Testudines > Geoemydidae > Mauremys > Mauremys reevesii. Next base: position 77,245,467 of record NC_052631.1, read on the forward strand.
TATCCCACAGTCCCTGCAGTCTCTGCTGTCCATTGGAATTCTGGGTTAAGCTCCCAATGCCTGATGGGGCAAAAACATTGTTGCGGGTAGTTTTGGGTACATGTTGTCAGTCTACCCTTCCTTCCTCCCTCCCTCCCTGAAACCAACAGCAGACAAACATTTTGCACCTTTTTTCCTGGGTTACCCATGCAGATGCCATAGCACAGTGAGCATGGAGCCCGCTCAGCTCACCACTGCTGTAGTGAGCTTTGTAAACACCTCACACGTTATCCTGCAGTATGTGCTGAACCTGGCTAGGAGCCACCAGCACGAGGACAATTCTGAGGAGGACATGGACACAAATGTTCCTGAAAGCATGGGCTGTGGCAATTGGGACATCATGGCAGCAGTGGGGCAGGTTGATACAGTGGAACGCTGATTCTGGGCCTGGCAAACAAGCACAGACTGGTGGGACGGCATAGTGCTGCAGGTATAGGATGATTCCCAGTGACTGCAAAACTTTCTCATGCATAAGGCTACTTTCCCGGAACTCTGTGAATTGCGTTCCCCCACCCTGAAGTACAGGAGTACCAAGATGAGAGCTGCCATGACAGTTGAGAAGCGAGTGGCGATAGCCCTGTGGAAGCTTGCAATGCCTGACTGCCACCGGTCAGTCAGGAATCAATTTGGATTGGGCAAATCTACTGTGGTGGCTGCTGTGATCCAAGTAGCCAAGGCAATCACTAACCTTCTGCTAGCAAGGGTAGTGACTCTGGGAAATGTGCCGGTCATAGTGGATGGCTTTGCTGCAATGGGATTCCCTAACTGTGGTGGGGCGATAGACAGAACGCATATCCCTATCTTGGCACAGGACCACCTTGCCAACCAGTACGTAAACCACAAGGGGTACTTCTCAATGGTGCTGCAAGCACTGGTGGATCACAAGGGATGTTTCACCGACATCAACGTGGGATGGCTGGGAAAGGTGCATGACACTCGCATCTTTAGGAACTCTGGGCTGTTTGAGCAGCTGCAAGAAGGGACTTACTTCCCTGATCAGAAAATTACTGTTGGAGATGTTGAAATGCCTATAGTTATCCTTGGAGACCCAGCCTACCCCTTGCTCCCATAGCTCATGAAACCATGCACAGGCAGCCTGGACAGTAGTAACGGGCAGTTCAACTATAGGCTGAGCAAGTGCAGAATGGTGGTAGAATGTGCCTTTGGACATTTAAAAGTTCACTGGTGCTGTTTGCTGACTAGGTTAGACCTCAGCACAACTACTATTCTCACTGTTATTACTGCTTGCTGTGTGCTCCATAATATCTGTGAGAGTAAGGGGGGGACGTTTATGGCAAGGTGGGAGGTTGAGGCAAATCACCTGGTGGCCAATTTTGAGCAGCCAGACACCAGGGTGATTAGAAGAGCACAGCAGGGTGCGCTGCGCATCAGCAAGGCTTTGAAAACCAGATTCATGACTGGCCAGGCTATGATGTGACAGTTGTGTGTGTTTCTTCTTGATGCAAACCTGCCCCCTTTGTTGATTTTAATTCCCTGTAAGCTAACCACTCTCTCCCCTTCAATCACAGCTGGCAAAGGAAATAAGGTCATTATTGTTTTGAAACCATGCATTCTTTCTTTTTTAATTAAAAAAAAAGTGAGATAACTGACAAGGTAGCCCAGGTAGGGTGGGGGAGGAGGGAAGGACAAGGCCACACTGCTTATTGTAGCCACGCTACAAATCAAAACTGTTTGAATGACAGCCTTCTGTTGCTTGGGTCATCTTCTGAGGTGGAGTGGCTGGGTGTCCAGAGCCTCCCCCCCCGCCCCGCGTTCTTGGGCGTCTGGGTGAGGAGGATATGGAACTTGGGGAGGAGGGCAGGCGGTTGTACAGTGGATGCAGTGGCAGTCTGTGCTCTTGTTGCCTTTCCTGCAGCTCCACCAGAATCCTGAGCATGTCCATTTGCTCCACCATTAGCCTCAGCATCGCCTCCTGTCTCTGCTCACTGTATGCTTTCCTGGCCTCTGTCACTGAATGCCTCCATGCATTCAGCTGTGCCCTATCAGTGCAGGAGGACTGCATGAGTTCAGAAAACATGTCATCGCGAGTGGGTTTTTTTTCATCTTCTAATCTGCGATAACCTCTGGGATGGAGATGATAGGGGGAGTGTAGAAACATTTGCACCTGTGTGGGGATAAAATGGGAGAGTAAAATTTAAGAAGATAAATTTCTGAGAACAAAAGAGAGACTTTCACAGTGAATCAAGCAATTCACAGCAGACAGCACATGTGCTTTAGGTACAAGGTCACATTTTGTCTTTTATATTGAGCGCCTGCTGGTATGGTGACACATTACACACGGCTGGGCAACAGAATTCGGTTTCCAGGCAGCCATGGTAAGCCAAAGGGTATATGGGGTTGGCTTCTTCCACTTTCATAACACATGGGAATGGTTTCAAAGTGCTGTGCCCTCCTTTCCCATAGCAAGCAATGCCGGTTGGGTTTGCCGTTTAACAGGAGGGACTGCAGTTTTCGGGTGGATGTGCAGCACACACGTCCCCCCACCCCTCCGCGTGGCTATTCTCTGGGATGATCCCTTCACCCCTCCCCCAACCACATGGCTATTCTCAGGGACGATCCCTTTTAGCCAAGTGCAAACAGCCTAGCATGAATGGGGTCCTTTTACTGTTCCCTTACAAAAATTCCCCTATTTCAACCAGGTGACCATGAATGATATCACTCTCCTGATGCTAACACAGAAAGATATAGACCGAATGTTGTTTCAATGCGACCAAAACCCAGGACCATTTGCTTCTATGCTTTGTGCTGCAATGATTCTAGGCTACTTGCTACTGGTTATTTCATCCTCCTACCGTGGAGGATGAAATAAGGCTGCCCTCCCCAGAAACCTTCTGCAAAGACTTTCAGAGTACCTCCAGGAGAGCTTCATGGAGATGTCCCTGGAGGATTTCCACTCCATGCCCAGACACATTAACAGACTTTTCCAGTAGCTGTACTGGCCGTGAATGCATCCCAAGTATTCAGGGCAAATCAAACATTAAACACTATTGCCTTTAAACCCTGTAGTGTAGTTACAAATTTGCACTCACCAGAGGTGCCTTCTCTGGCTTCAGGGTCTGGGAACCCGCCTTGGGAGGGTATTGGCTCCAGGATGATGAAAAAGTCCTGGCTGCCAGGGAGAACAGATTCTCCGCTTGACTGCTGTGCATTCTCCTCTTCCTCATCCACAAAATCCTCCTCTCTGTTGCATGAGACTCCCCCCTTGCAGGTGTCCACGGACAGTGCTGGGGTAGAGGTAGGGTCCCCCCCAGAATGCCATGCAGCTGATCATAGAGCGACCGTTTGCCTCCTTTATCTTTTGGTAGGTTTGCCTGAGCTCCTTAAATTTCATGCAACACTGCTGTGTGTTCCTGTTGTAGCCTCTCTCCACCATGCCCTGTGCGATTTTGGCATATATATTAGCATTTCTTCTTTTCAATTGGAGTTTGGCCTGCACAGATTCTTCTCCCCATACAGCAATCAGATCCAGTGTCTCTCGTTTGGTCCATGCTGGAGCTCGTTTGCGATTCTGGGACTGCATGGTCACCTGTGCTGCTGAGCTTGCCAGCTGACCAAACAGGAAATGAAATTCAAAATTTCCCAGGGCTTTTCCTGTGTACCTGGTTAGTGCATCGGAGTTGAAAGTGCTATCCAGAGCGGTCACATTGGAGCACTCTGGGATAGCTCCTGGAGGCCAATACTGTCGAATTGTGTCTGCACTACCCCAAATTCGACCCAGCTAGGTCGATTTTAGTGCTACTCCCCTCACAAGGGAGGAGTACAGCAGTCGATTTTAAGAGCCCTTTATGTCAACAGAACGGGGTTGGATGTGTAGACGCATTGCTTATAAAATTGACCTAACGCAGCTAAATTCAACCTAACCTCGTAGTGTATATAATGTTTATACCATGGATGGGATCCTCACACAGAGGGAACTTGTTTACAGACAAAAATGGCCCCATGACAAAAACAATCAGTAGCAACATTTCCTTATTCTGCTATGACATTGAGTTATTCCATGAGGTCCAGTGCAACAACCTTGGAAGTCAGTGGAAAGATGTCCATTAACGTCCGGTAGAATTGGATTAGGCCTTGAAAAGGGGGAAGGACTGACATTTTACTTCCACATTGCACAGCAAGATTTCCACAACCCAAACACTGATTTCTCTGGGTAGTTTTGATTTAGGAATTTTAGAAGATGGTTTGAGTACTTTTCGGTTCTTAAAATCCAGGCCTCCTCCCGTGTGTGCAGAGACTGGTCAGAAGCTGAGTGAATGGGAAATTGGTATGTGTGCACCTGGCTACGATTTTCAGAAAATGGCTTACAGAAGGGCAACATGCTTTATCGGAAAATGATGGAGTAAATTTGTGGCACTTTGATTCGTTGTGTGTGTGTGTGTTTGCAGTTTAATTTCCTGTAAAAAGGAGACTAAACAGGATGAAACACGAAGGCAATTATAAGAATGTATCTCAGATGCAAATACAAAATACATGCCAGGCTTCTTCTTCCAACAGTGACATGAGCCACCAATTTGAAATGGCCCACACCCCATGCCTTTAGCACCAGATGCTAAGGCAGGGGTGGGCAAACTACAGTCCAGGGGCATCCGGCCCTTCAGATGTTTTAATCCGGCCCTCAAGCTCCCACCAGGGAGCAGGGTCCAAGGCTTGTCCTGCTCCAGCTGGGGAGCGGGGTCGAGGACTTGCCCCGCTCTGCGTGTGCCATGGATCCGCGCGGCTCCCGGAAGAAGCAGCATGTCCCCCTCTCCGGCTCCTACACGTAGGGGCAGCCAGGGGGTTCTGCGCACTGCCCCATCCCCAAGCGCCGCCCCGCAGTTCCCATTGGCCAGGAGGTAAGTGCTGCCCGGAGCCTGCACCCCTGACCCCCTCCCATGCCCCAACTTCCTGCCCCAGCCCTCATCCCTCTCCTGCCCTCTGAACCCCTCAGTCCCAGCCTGAAGCACCATCCTGCACCCCCAACTCCTCATCCCCAGCCCCATCCCAGAACCCTCACCCCCTCCCGCACCCCAACCCCTAATTTTGTGAGCATTCATGGCCCGCCATACAATTTCCATACCCAGATGTGGCCCTCGGGCCAAAAAGTTTGCCCACCCCTGTGCTAAGGCCTCTAGCACTGGAGCTGTAAGAGTAACTTATTCTCTATATGGTGCATCCACTAGAGGGGGAACATGACACACTGCATGTTACACGGTACTTTACATCACAGAAGTGCTGCCCATTTACACCAGTAGAGAATTTGGCTCAAAATTTTATCTGTCATGGGAGTTCTTCCTGAGTTATTAACCTGAGACGCTTCAGACTTACCTTGTCACTGCAGTGTTCTGCTTTATCCGTTGTGCTAGCTAATAAACCGTGAAGAAAATAATTTTAAAACTTGAATTCAAGTGATATCAATATGGTGTTAACATTTCCCCCCATAGGCTACACAGAAACCAAACAAGCGGATGGCTAACATTGCTGTCTTTTACAGTACGTCTCAAGCAGTTTCCCACAATAGCTTCATTCTGAAGTACACAGCTGGCTTTACAAAATAATTCAGCATGATGTGTGGTTATCACGAGAAATGCAATCTGAGCGTCTGAGTTTTCCCAAATTAAAGGCCATGCTCTGATGAAGCATCACATGTAGCTTCATCTCCCCAGTTCCCATGCATTGGAAACTTAGAGGTATTACATATATTTGCATAATAATTAATACAGAACAAAGAACAGCTAGCATTGCATCCTCCTTCCCCTTCCTCCAATCCACCGCCCCCCAAGTCTGCTGATTCCCAAACATGTCTCCCTACCTTCTTTGCTCTTCCAAAGGGAGGAGGGGGCTCAGTACTGGCACACCCTGCTGGGCTCTAGCTGGCTCTAGCTGTTCTATTCAGATCTCATACTTTGGAATTTGGCCACATCAGATGCTACTTAGAGGAAGTCCCAGCTGTAGTTATAATGCCTATAATATAGTACATGAGAGAGAGCATGACCACACTTAATGTTCAAATTCCAGATCCCCCTGAGTGTGACAAACATGAAGATGAATAAATTGATGGCAGAAACTGAATGATTAGCTCCACCATATATTGACAATGAACCTAGGTAGCAAGCTAAAGCAAGCCTTTGAATCTGAAGATGCTCTTCATCTCTTGATAGCGAAAGCACGGTGTCATGTTATTAGACTTCAGATGAAAATGTAAGCATTGATTTGACAACAGCAAAGAAAAAGCTGATATGCTAAGTTTCTGAAATGGGCGCCTTCTTACGGTGCACGTGCTGTTCAAATTCATCAAGGCAGAGATAATAGGTTTGTTGCAATTTCACTTGAACTCACTTGCTTCATTGTTTTATTAGCCCATGACATGCATTTGTACCAATATTACACTGCTGTATAGTTACAAGCCATGCAGCCACTTATCTATTTGGAAACAACATCATTGATGATCTGCCATCTCCAGGCCATATGGGTAACCAAGAACTAATTTCTTGACTTGTGATTACACAAGCAGAGAGGTATTATTTATGTATGAATTAACATGCATTCCTTCTGGAATAGCGCAACAGATGGAGAGCCCAGGAAAATGACAAAATCTTTACTTTTGCACTTTCTGAGACACAGCTGCCTCTACTGATGCAGTTTCTACAACCAGGAAAATGTGGGCCATATTTATTCTCCTGGGCACGATGCAGTGCCTGAGTGTAATTGCTTCGGCACAGCCAACCTTTGAAAGACTAGCCCAAAGTGCCTGAAATGATAGGATAAGTGAAGCTCCAGCTGCTGATTGAATAGATGTGGCATGTGACTAATATGATGCAAATGAATTGGTTGAGGAGTGAGGGGATGGTAAATATCACATTGTCACAAAAATGAATTAAAGAAATTGTCCACATCCGTGGCCCTCATTTCACCATTTTTAAAGTTCCAATAAGGTTTTCTTGATGACTATTAATAGCATTACTCTCTAGCTGTCCATGCTGCTCTTCAGAAATAAAAGAAGTCACTCTTCTGTGGTTTTAATCATCTAAGTCAAATTAACGCAGCAAATGGTGATGACAGATGTGATGGGGTTGGATCACAGAAACCCCCTTGGGAGCTGCCACGTGATGTTCCAAGACTACCACTGCCCTTGCCTTCCCTGCCTTCCCTGCCAGCTCGGGACACCAGCACCCTATCTTGCTGAGCCAGACGCTCCCATCTGCTCCAACACAGATACAGGGTCTGAATTACTTGCCCCACTGCTACAGACTTAACTGAAAGCAGCTTACAGAAGTGTTCTCATCTTTAACACTCAGATGCCCAACTCCTATTGGGGTCTAAAACCCAAATAAATCCATTTTACCCTGTATAAAGCTTATACAGGGTAAACTCATAAATTGTTCACCATCTATAACACTGACAGAGAGATGTGCACAGCTGTTTGCCCCCCCAGGTATTAACACATACTTTGGGTTAATTCATAAGTAAAAAGAGATTTTATTAAATACAGAAAGTATTTAATACAGGATTTAAGTGGTTCCAAGTAGTAACAGACAGAACAAAGTGCAAGAGAAAAAAGAAAAAGAAAAACCTGATTGAGCTGCTGCCGAAGAGGAAGCAAGGGACTGAAGGACCCGCCACTGAATTGCCGCCGAAGACCTGGACGTGTCACCCCAACATTGGACGGGGTGCCGCCCCTTTATATTGGCCGCCTCAGGCACCTGCTTCCTTCGCTGACAAAGTGAATTACCAAGCAAAATAAAATAAAACACACAAATCTAAGCCTAATACAGTACAACAACTGAGTACAGATAATATCTCACTCTGAAAGATGTTTCAATAAGTTTCTTTCACAGATTGGATGCCTTCCTAGTCTGGGCACAATCCTTTCCCCTGGTACAGCCCTTGTTCCAGCTCAGGTGGTACCGAGGGGATTCCTCATGATGGCTCTCCTCTTGTTCTCTCCCACCCACGTATATCTCTTTTGCATAAGGCAAGAATCCTTTGTCCCACTCTGGGTTCCCACCTCACTTTGTCAATGGAAAAGCACCAGGTTAAAGATGGATTCCAGTTCAGGGGACATGATCACATGTCACTCTAAGACTTCATTGCCTATTTGCCAGCACACATGTATACAGGGAGACTTACAAGTAAAACAGAGCCATCTGCAGACAATTGTCCTGGCTAATGGGAGTCATCAAGATTCCAAACCACCATTAATGGCCCACACTTTGCATAATTACAATAGGCTCTCAGAGTTACATTTCCTATTTCTAGTTTCAGATACAAGAGTGGTACCGTTATACAAATAGGATGACCACACTCAGTAGATTATAAACTTTGTAATGATACCTTACGAGATCTTTTGCATGAAGCATATTCCAGTTACATTAGCATATTTTCATAAAATCATAGAATGTCAGGTTTGGAAGGGACCTCAGGAGGTCATCTAGTCCAACCCCCTGCTTAACGCAGGACCAATCCCCAGACAGATTTTTTGCTCCAAATCCCTTAATGGCCCCCTCAAGGATTGAATTCACAACCCTGGTTTAGCAGGTCAATGCTCAAGCCACTGGGCTATCCCTCCCCCAAAACTACAATTGAACACCTTAACAGGCGGAAAGGGGACTTGAACTTGTGGTTTTTCTGCATCCTAGGTGAGTGCACTAACAACTAGTCTATAAGGAAGAGTGTAGAATGCAATATCACAACAGGCAAAGATGGAAGATTACAACAAACACATACTCAATAATTCATTTTTGTGTGTGTATGCAACTTGGTCTCATTTTAACTTTTCTTTCCAAATAACCTAGGGCAAGAGAGGGGGAGCAGATGACAGTGGAGGGGAGCACAGGTCGGAGGTAGAAGGATAGCCCAAAGAAGTCAAATTTGAAGATGCATTTGAAGGAGGAGTGCAAGGGCTCTTGGTGCTCTGAAGGAAGAAGGCAGTCCCAGAAACAAGGGAGCAGTATGAAAAAAGAAACACATGGAAGCACAAGACAAGGTAAGAAAGGGTGAACTCTTGGCTCCACTGAAGTCAATGCACAGCTGCCATTGATTTCACCCAAGATGAGAGAGATGAGCGGAGCTTTGTGTACTAGATGCAGAGTAGCTGAAATTTGGGCTGAGACCTAGTCAGGGGAAGAGTGGTGGAGTGTCCTGGAGATGATAGTCAGGAGTCTGAAGCTGATGCAGAACATGGCAAGAAGCTAGTGAGGACTCTGGAGGAAAGGGAAGGATTGACAGTAGGGTGAGACATTTGGCAGCAATATGTTAAATAGCAGACTGGAAATGCAAGGAAAACTGCAGAGGAAAAATTACAGCCACAAATAGCTCAGCCTTCATATTTGTTTTGCAAAGCTACCTTACCAAATCAACAGGACTGGCTAGAGCTAAACTCTCAGCACCCGTATGCTGTATGACCTTTAATCTGTGGAATGACCTCCTCCTGTGCCTGACTATATTTGGTGCTCTTTATGATGGACATTGACTAATTGACTATAATTAGAAAAACCTGCACAGGAAACAGATTGTTTCCTCCACTGAAAATCAATGTCTTGTGTGTGGCTTACTTGCATTGCAGGGCTTTTCTTTAGACTGATTTCTGAATGTTTCGGATGGTAAGCCCTTGACTGATTCGAGTGGTTGTTGAGATCTCTTAGGTATTTATTGTGTCTCTCTCAGATTTTCTTTAAAATAATGGCTACTAGGAGGCCCGTTTCTTGCTTTGTGAGGGCATGTTTCCTATTGTCTTCATGGGCATTATTGCCTACATCCTCCCCTTCACATATGATGGGGAGATTTACTTTCAGTGGCGCACAACTGTGGGAGAGGCGACTCCACAAAAGCTTTGTTTCTGGGAGGTGGAGCTTATGGATTGGAGTTGAGTTGTAGAAGTCTGCTACTGATGATAATACTAACTCAGGAGTTGGCAACCTTTCAGAAGTGGGGTGCTGAGTCTTCATTTATTCACTCTCATTTAAGGTTTTGCGTGCCAGTAATACATTTTAATGTTTTTAGAAGGTCTCTTTCTATAAGTCTATAATATATAACTAAACCATTGTTGTATGTAAAGTAAATAAGGGTTTTTTAATGTTTAAGAAGCTTTATTTAAAATTAAATTAAAATGCAGAGCCCCCCGGACCAGTAGCCAGGACCCGGGCAGTGAGAGTGTCACTGAAAATCAGCTTGTGTGCCGCCTTCGGCACACGTGCCATAGGTTGCCTACCCCTGTTCTAACTCATAGGGGAGCAGCAGCAGCAGCATCAAGTGGCACTAGACTGGGATCAGGAGGCCTGGGTTCTATTCCCAGCTCCACTATTGACCACAGACTACCCATCTTGGGTACAAGTCACTTTCCCCTCCTACCCTTTGTCTGTTTTGATTGTAAGCAGTGGTACAAGAAATGTCTCGATGTGTGTTTGTACAATGCCTCACACAATGGGCCTTGGTTTCAATTAGGGCCTGTAGGCTCTATTTGGATACAAATAGCCAATAAGAATGGACTCCTTCCACTGAAAGCTTTATAAAATAGACAAGTTTCATTAGTGAGGCAAGAGTCCCACTGCCTTTGCAGCTTGAGTGTGTCTAAAGACAAGCAGAGAATGGCTTTTCTCTGGGCCATGAAAAACCAAACCAGGAAGCAGCACAGACCAGACTAACATTACTGAGTCAAACACTAACACGGACTGCTTGCTATGGAAATCATGCAAAGAAAACTAGAAGTGGTGGTGAAATAATTTCAAATGATCAAAAGGCTGGGGAAAAAACCCAACATGCTGCACCTTCAGCATATTACATAATTTGTGAACTAACACACAGAAAGCATAAATCCTGAAGGTCACTTTTGTTTAGTTGATAATGGCCAAATTTCAATGCACAAATGAAAACTCCCCCTCCCCGCCCCATGCACAAGTGAGTTTCGCTTCAAGTCACTGATTTCCACAATCCCTCTGTATAATTAAAGCATTTTATGCCTTGTAATTGCCACATTAACTAAATGTTGCTGTTTATTATTAAATAATGAACCTCATTAGCATGTTCCGGTGAGCTGAAATGCACGTGGCTGGGTTTTGCATCTGTAAGTTCTGCCCCTTGGTATTGTGTTGTCAGGCAGGCAGCCAGTAGCTACATAAAAAGAACAGGAGTACTTGTGGCACCTTAGAGACTAACAAATTTATTTCAGCATGAGCTTTCATGAGCTACAGCTCACTTCTTCGGATGCATAGAATGGAACACACAGACAGGAGATATTTATACATACAGAGAACATGAAAAGGTGGAAGTATGCATACCAACAGGAAGAGTCTAATCAATTGAGATGAGCTATCATCAGCAGGAGAAAAAATACTTTTGAAGTGATAATTAAGATGACCCATAGAAGGTGTGAGGAGAACTTAACATAGGGAAATAGATTCAATTAGTGTAATGACCCAACCATTCCCAGTCTCTGTTTAGGCCTGAGTTAATTGTGTCTAATTTGCATATTAATTCAAGTTCAGCAGTCTCTCTTTGGAGTCTGTTTCTGAATTTTTTTTGTTGCAAAATTGCCACCTTCAAGTCTGTCACTGAGTGGTTAGCGAGGTTGAAATGTTCTCCCACTGGTTTGTGAATGTTATGATTCCTGATGTCAGATTTGTGTCCATTTATTCTTTTGCGTAGAGACTGTCCGGTTTCGCCAATGTACATGAGGGTTTGATTCTGCAAGGTGCTGAGCACTCTGGCCCTGATCCGGCAAAGCACTTCAACACAAGCTTCCCTTTAAACAGGGGAGTAGTCCCATTGGAGTCATTAAAGTTAAGCACATGCATGAGTACTTTGATCAGGGCCAGAGTGCTTGGCAGCAGCTTGCAGGATTGAGCCCTGAATGAATCAGCCAGTTGTAGTGGAAGTGTGGAAAAAAAAGGTAACATAAGTATGAGATAAACAGAGCAAAGCAGCATACCCAGACCTGAAGCCCTTGATCATTCTGCACAGCAGATGAAGATAAGGGGGAAGAATGACTCATCTGAACTATTACTGGAAGCTATAATGTCCTCGGTAACTTAATAATGAATAGATCTGCCACACTTTGTTCCTCTACTGAAGTTTCCTTTTTTGATGCCCGTCCTTTTCATTTGATTCTGACAGAAAAGTGAGAATATAATTCCACTGTTATTTCTCCATCCTTGTCTTAATCATTGAGTTTAATCAAACTTGGAACACGAATCTGGTCCTGCCTAAACTCACTGTCCCTACCGCCTTTCCCTAAAAACTTGGCAAAATTCCTTCCTCCTTTTACCTACTATGTCCAGCCCTTCCCCAGCCCCTCCCTTTTCCCCACCCCAAAAAAAGTTGAGAAGGGCCGCTTGCTCATAAGATGATACCCGAGTGTAGAAGGAAGACCAGGCTCACCGTTATGCATTGTGGAAAAGCTGAATGACTCTGCCATGGTGATGGCAAGGTGCTCCAATTCTATGGAATGACTGGAGTGCTATAGAAACACCTATAAATAAGTGAAGCTTTCACAGTGATGCTGCACAAAGATAGCACAGCTAGGGCTATGCCAAAAACATTTCACAGTCATTACATGAGAGGCTTGTCTACATTTAAAAGGTTGCAGCGGCACAGCTGTAGCGCTTCAATGAAGACGCTACCTATGCCAACAGGAGGGCCTCTCCTGTTGGCGGAGATAATCCATCTCTCCGATAGGCAGTAGTTATGTCAACAGGAGAAACCCTCCTGTTGACACAGCGCTGTCTACACTAAGAGTTAGGTCGGTATAACTGCATTGCTCAGGGGTGTGGATTTTCCAACCCACTGAGTGACACAGTTATACCAATGTACATTGCTCTTGTAGACCAAGCCCCTCAGGCACTGAGACGCTTTAAGTTGTCTATTTTGCCTCACAGAGAAAGTTTATAGAGACAAGGTATGAAAAAGTTCAGTGAGGTAAAGGGAAGCAATAAGAGAAGAAACCATCTCCTGAGCATGGATTGGTGACAGAAGTTTCTTACTGTCCTTTCATCTGGAATGACAGGTTTTATAGCTATGAAGCCTTTAGCTGGGCCTATATTTCCAACCCTGCCCCCACATGCAAAACTCATGCAACTACAGCACTGAAAAACGGAGGGGCATACATACAAGTGCAGGAAGTAGTTCTAAACAATTGTATCTTTCAGTCAATCAGCGTTTAGCTGATTAAAACCGAACCCTGAGAGCAGCGTGAACTGAGCCAAAAGAGTTTTTTCCAGTGTTTTGCAAATTTCCCCCCAGCTTGTACTGAGGGGACTGGAGTGTTTTCCTGGTCTGGTCAGAGCACTTTGAGTTTGGAATGTTCTGTGAGATTTTTCAGGGCTAGCCTACCCTGTAACATCTATGATGTTTAGGTCACTTCTGACCCCCATGATGGTACTCTGTGCCTGTACTGATCGATGATGACTTCTAATGTATTTCCGGGAGGAATGTTTTTTCAATTTGTACAAAGCTAAATTGATTACAAGTGTGCAGTCAGCTAAGTTTGTTTGCTGTTCTACTGATACATCACAGAGCAATAGTTACATGGGCAGTACACCGCCTCACCTTTAAACTTTCTAAACTATGTTGAGTAACAGGATTTTAAAATTTCAAACATATTAAAATATTCACAATAGAAAACCTCAGCACATAAAAGCAGCTAACTTAGATGTTCCACCAGCTTTTGAGTGAAAACAGAAGTTGGAAAAAGTGAAATCATGCTTAAAAACTCGGGTTTTTTTTTGCCACTCTGTCATACATCCTCCTTTTGAACCAAATAGTTCTATTTTCTTTTCATTCTGGTTCTATGTAATTCATCAGAGGGGACAGATGGGACTACTGCTGGCACCACATCTGGGGCTCTGCTCCTGCCCCTGGCCTGGGGCTCCGCACCCACCCCCAGATGTAGCCCCAGCCTCGGCCCCCTTATCCAGTCCGTGTCCCCCCGAAGCCACAGCCCTGCGCCCGGTCCCAGCTCTAGTGGGCGGTGAGGGGCATGGATGGGGCAGCTCAGCACCCCCAATCTAAAAACTGTTCCAGTGCCACTGAGGGGTAATATATGGGACCCATTGAAGTCAACGCAAAACTTCCATTGAGTTCAACAGGGCCAGGATTTCACCCTAGGGGGCATGGAAGTCAATGGAGCTATGACAATGTACATGAGCTGAGTATCTGTCTCGTGTTCAGAGCCAAATAAAGGAAATGAAAAAGAGCAATAAGTGGATAAATCTATATTTGACTAGATAAGAGAAGACTATGGGAATGGTCTGATTGATTATACTATAAAACTGTCTGCTTTTCCCATTTTTGCACTCAATCCAGGTACTTCAACCAGAAACCCATAAAGCAAGGTGATCTATCGGTCTTATATAAGGGTTTTATACTGCTGCCAATCACTGTAGTATCTGAGCACCTTCCACATAAAACCAATAGCAAAGTCCTGGGTAGATTTCATGATTCTGACTTTGTTAGGGGTGGGTGCAGAGGGGAAATCTCTCTCGTGGCAGGTCTACTAGTGGAAAATTAGGCCCATGAATATTTGAAATCACTTTCCTTTCAGTAGCACAGTCGTCAGGCTTTTGCTAACCTGACTTATTAGAGTGCTTTAAACGCCAAAGCACCTGCATTTTATTCTTCATGTAAATAAAAAAGAAATTAATCAAAATAAGAATACAGAATGCAGAAGGCTACAGGGACACCATTCTCTACTGAGAGAGGCACTAGTTAGTTCTATCAGTTGCTTTTTTGTATTGCGTAACTATATACACAGCAAACAGTTGTGTAATTATAAAAAATAACTACATTTTCCTTTACTGGCACATGGATAAGCATTATGATTCTTTGGAACATAGAATTGCTATTTTATTTTCATGTATAATTTGACTTTGATGGTTTTGCATGTAAAAATACAGATCAATACTGAAGGCAACTGCACTCCCTTAAATGAAATTAAAAACAAACTTGCTCTCCATGACCAATAAAACAATCCTAAGAGAAGCTCTGTGTAAGCTTGAAAGCTTGTATCTTTCACCGACAGAAGTTGATCCAATAAAAGGTATTATCTCGCCCACCTTATCTCTCTAAATTCCTGAAAGATGCAGATCTGCTACTTGGCAGACATGACCCCCATTATCAGGTGCGGCTCTATGTTTTATGCTGCCCCAAGCACGGCAGTCAGGCAGCCTTCAAATTCGGCGGCATTTCTGCGGGAGATCTGCCGGTCCCGCACCTTCGGCGTACCCACCGCCAAATTACTGCCGAAGCCACGGGACCGGCGGACCTCCCACAGGCATGCCGCCAAAGGCTGCTCGACTGCTGCCCTCACTGCGACCGGTAGGCCGCCCCCGCGGCTTGCCGCCCCAGGCATGCGCTTGCCGCACTGGTGCCTGGAGCTGCCCCTGTCCATTATAGTTAGTAGGTATTGCGGGTGCTCAGCACATTTCAGAATTTGGCCCTGATGCTTGCTGGAGTCTTTTTCCTCTTTGCAGTTGTTAAAAATGTCACACTAAAGGAAGTAATGTTGGAAATTCTGTGTCTGCCCCTTATCTATTTCCACTGAGCAATACGTACTGCAAGTGAGAAATGTGAGTTTGTAGCTAAATGTATTTTTCTTATGGTACCGCAAGGACCTAACTTATTTTAAAAGATTTTCTTTGTATCTGCACTTCATGGTTCTTTGTCCTGTTGAATTTTCTGTTCTACACATTCAGTTATCAGACTTGGTCAGTCTCGTTGTACATTACAGAGTAATGATACTAAGATAGCTCTGTCTAATACATTAAACAATAGAACATGTCAGAAAATTGACAACTGTATTGGGGGGAGGGGCAGAGTAGGATTTAGAAAAAATGTTCTGAAGAGTAAGAGAAAGAATAGTAAATAAGAGGGCCTTCACTCATTCCTTTTAACGTGGCACCAGAGAACTGTGATGGGCAATTCTTCTCAAGAGTGCTCAACTGTGGTACTCCACAAGGCTCAATCTTGTCTTCCCCTCCTATTCGAAATATACGTTTCACTTCTAAGGGAGATCACAAGACCCAATAGATGTCTGTGCCAACAGTATGCAAATGACAAAATTCCATCTCCCAAGATATCAGAATGAGCTCAGATTTACCACTATTAGAGAGAAATGTAAGACTTCTCTTTTGACAATGCTGAAAACATAACCCAACAACCGTTCCCAGGAGAGAGACAAGAGGCGGAAGAGAAGAAGACACAAAATACATTATTCACTTGAGTTGGTTAGGAATTCTCTGCTGGAATCATTTTCCTATAGAGAATGCAGCTTCTGCAAAATCAAGTTTTCCATGGGAAAATCAAAATGAAATATTTAGTTTTAGGTCCATTTGACCCAAATTGGAATACTTATGGTGGTTGTTTGTTTTTTTTTTAAATTAGACTGAAATATTCAGTTTAGGATCAGTTCAACAAAACGTTAAACTGCATTTGCCTCTCAGTGCATTGCTTTATTGGAGTTGTTGTATGGGCCGCCATTCTCTTCTATAGGCTGTGTTCCCCGGAGGTCTACCTATTCCATAATGTAATATAGCTTTCCCTCTGACTGAGCTGCATGGTGCATCATGGGAGTCACTTGACTTGGTACATTATGGGAGATGTAGTTTGGCCAGAGAACTTGGCCTATAGGGGAGAATGGGGACATCAGTTTCCTGAACTACAACTCCCATAAGGCAATGCAATGCTATGAGCTAAACCAAAATAAAGCATTTTGATTTTTGGGAAGGTCAAAATGTTTTGATAAAAATGTCAAAATGGAGCATTTCAACATTTTTTAATAGAAACTTTTTCAAACTTTCCATTGTGTGAAAAATTTTGGGATGTCAACTTTTCACCCCAATTTAGGATGAAAATGAACGTGGAAGTATTGGGATTTCCTGTGGACTGAAAATTCCTAATTTCACTCCACACTATTATCTACACACTCCAAACATGTAATCTGAGGAAGAGATTTGGGGGCTGAATTTTCCCCTATATAATATTGTTAGTCAGATTGTGAACTCTTTGTCACGG
Source organism: Mauremys reevesii (assembly GCF_016161935.1). Classification (NCBI taxonomy): domain Eukaryota; kingdom Metazoa; phylum Chordata; order Testudines; family Geoemydidae; genus Mauremys; species Mauremys reevesii. The sequence goes on from NC_052631.1 coordinate 77,262,507, forward strand.
GGTCCTGTCTTTTGGTTCTGTCTTTGTACAGCAACTAGCACAATGGGGTCCTGGTTCATGACTGCAATATAAATAATAATGCCAGAGAGATGGATGCACTGGACATAATTAAATTACTCAGAGCACTGTAAATTTACATTGTAGTTGACTTTCAGTGAGTACAGATCAAGCCCTTTATCGGTCAGATCTTTCCTGATACTAGTAGATATATATTGGAAAATACAGTTCTACATTCTGTTCTATGACCTGGGGTATGCAGGAAGTCGGACTAGATCACAGCGGTCCATTCTGGTCTTAAATGCTATTTTCATGTGCATGTAGTTCATCCAAACAGTGAACTTATTTATTGATGTGTAAGTGTGGGTGGCTTATTGGCCTAAGCTCAGGTTTAAATTTAGACTCCTTAGAAATTGGGTTCAAACCCTGACATGGTTGATATAGTCCTTCATTCTTCTGAAGTAGATAAAAGTCCCCATATAGTTTACAGTGTGGAGGTCTTTCGGATTTGATCTTAAAAATGAAGGTCTGCGTCTGTTTTCAGGCAAAATGTCTCTCTCTCTCCACTCTAGTTGGGCTTAGAAGGAATAGATTTATCAGTAAATGCTGGTAAATGTCATTTTTAGAGTACAAACTGACTAAACTGACTAAAAATATTTCCATTGATAATAATGGAAATTTACAGATAGGCAAAGTAAGAAAAATGCTGCCTGAGAACTTATTAGAGTCAGAATCCAGTGATTTAGACTTTTGAATAGTGAAAATAGGTATGATCTGTTGATTTAAGGATATTTCCTTTGTATATTTCGACATTGTGGTTAGATGTTGACAGAGTCCTTATACCAGGCTTCGGATACAAGGATTTCTGTCTCAGGCCCTCTTCCTACTATAGACATGTTGACAGTTTGTGTTTTAATGGTTATAAATATTTAACTTTTTGAATCTCAGTGTCTACTGTCATTAAATAATTGTTTGACCACCACCTCCAATAACTTTCTGCAACTGTGGAAATTTAAATAAATAAAAATCTTCAAAAATGCTTACAGTTATCCATTGAGATAATCTGTTAAAATTATCAAAATCCCATTCTGCCAAGCCTAATTCTAGGTCAGTGTGCTGTGAGTAGAGCTAGGTGGCAAATGGTTTTCCCATCCTATAAAAACTTCCATGGTTTAAAAAAATCTTCCCATTGTTCATTGGGACAAATCTGAGCTCTTTCAAAGTGTTTAATGGAAAAAAACGGAGGAGAGAGAGAGACCAACTCCTGCATCCAAGAAAAGCCATACCTTGATGGTCAGGGCACTCACCTGCATTAAGGTAGACACAAGTTTAAGTCCCTGCTTTGCTGATTCAGACTAGCAACTTGAACATGGGTCTCCTACATCCCAGGTGAGGGCCCTAACAACCAGGATACTGGGTATCCTGGGGTGGGCCTCTCTTTGTGGTTTTGACCAGAAAATTTCCCCTCAACCTGAGAAACTTTCCCAATGAAAGTTTCATTGAAACAGATACATTCCCATGGAAAGTTTTGGGTTTGACGAATCAGCATTTTACAATAAAAAACACTTTGTGAGAAAATTCCTGACAGCTCTAACTATGAGCTGGTTAGCTGCCACAATCCCTGCAAACAGGACCACATGTGTTTCCATGGAACTCTGTGGGACTTGAACTGGGGAAAGAGTGAGCCCATTTGCGGGGGTTATTTGGGATGAAAAATAATACATAAAGGCAAAATGCATAATAAAAGCAGGAGGGTAATATGGCCCTAGTGTGTCATCTCATACACCAATGATAATATATTTTATGATAAATTATACATTAAAGCAGCAATTATACAAGCATGTTGTTTTACAAGACAACAGTTAAGTGTGTACGTGGATAAATGCCTAGGCCCTTGATGGGGCAAAGTGCTGCACTGCCTCAACACTCATCTGAGACAATAAGTGATCACGGTGCTCAGAACCTCACAGCACCCTTCAAGAATGGGCTCTAATGAAATGTGCCTGGGTCGTGTTCTCTAGGAAACTTTAAAGCCTGTCTTTGGGAATTTTTAGCTAGAAGTGCTGCATGTTAAGTACTTAAATGATTTGTTCTGATGAGGGAATCGGAGCATTAGATAATAATTAATAGAAATCTTTCTCTGCACTCATATGCGGACTGGGGAATTACACAAAATATTTTGCATTAAAAATGTTTCTTTCAATACAAATCTCACTGCAGAGAGTGGACAACAGAATATTTTGACCTGCAGCATCCATTGTATTAAGTTAATGAGACGGGATCACTGCAGGGACATGTATGACCAGGAGAGAAATATGGTACGTATGTCCAAGTGAATGAAAGAGAGTGTTTGATAAAACTCAGTTGCGAGTGTCTTGGGAAATCAGGTGTGGCAATGTAAACTATGAAAATCAGTGAGAAATAATATAGAAATTGAAATTATTTTTGTGCATGTAATCCATAGTTTAACTAACACATAGAGAAACTAATACAAATGCATCACTCCAGATGTATTGCATGACAAACTCCTTTAGTTCAATTCTGTCTTACCGGTTTACCTGATAAAATAATATGTATTAATCCATTGTTCCCATGACCGCCTCTCCCAGAAATTCAGAAAAAGATGAGGTCCTTTCCTTATTTTACTGTACAAGGCATACGTTTCTTTGATAAGCCTAAAAAATGCACACGGAAGCAGAAAGAACAATCCTTGTATCACTTATGTATTCCCAAAACTTTTATTCTCTAGTCTAGTCATACCCATCTTCCCTGCCTCTGTTATTGTGCGGTGGTTCTATTTTGCCATTCTATGACATTCCTTGTCTCTTTCTATCATTCTGTGTTACAGAATAATGTATTTTAAAAGTATTATATTGTAGCAATGCTTCAAAAACAGACACTAGCAATATGAGCTCCCGAAAGAGACCTTTATTGCAGAGCTGGTTTTAATCTACTTGAAAGTTTCAAAACTATGTGTGCATGCACGTGTCTCTACTTATTTATCATTTTTCTGCTCACAAACTGGATGTATGCACCTGCAAATGACGGGGTACGCGTATGTGAAGAACGAGGAAATATAAGTATTATTTATTCTGAATAGGATGCAAGCCGTGTGTGTGTGTTTATGATGGGTGACTTGCTATAAGGTTAGATTAAAAGGGGATGTTAAAGGCACTAAGCAGGACAGGTAAAACTGTACCATGGACATGAGTCCTAGAAAAAATATTGGGGAAGACCCCATACTACTACCTAGTGCTTTTCATAATTATATCTCAATGTGCTTTATATATAAGGGAACTGAGGCAGACACTCTTGCCCAAAGTCACCCAGCAAGTCAATGGAGGATCCAGGAATGGAACATGGGTCTCCTAAGACCCAGCTGAATGCACTATCTACTAGGCTAGCTGTCCAAGCCTACCTAGCTCTTGCCAGGCTAAGAATGGTTTACTCATCCCAAGGCTAAGCCTAAAATTAAAAAACAGACAATTAAACACTTGTAGACCCCAGCTAGGGGTGGAATGGCCAGAAGCTGCTCAGGGTATCTGTGTGAGCTGACTGGCTGGCAAGGAGACATACACAGAGAGAGGCAGAAGCTGCAGCAGGGGCTATCTGCTTTTTCACGGCCCAGAGATGGAGGTAACTCGGGTAGATGAAATGTACCAAAGTTTGCAAGAAAGGATCAAGGTTTAGGTAAAGGGAAATGTGCGTCGAGCCCTTTAGAGTATTGACCTTTTGCTCTGCATGCTTTGTACCTTTGGTGAATGGATACACGATGCTTGGTTTTGAAGAAGCTGGTTTTGAGTTGCTTTAACCATCTTGCTCTGGCCAAAGATCCCTGGAGTGAAAAGGTTAAAATGTGCCAAACGCAGTTAGGCCTATCACGTTAGCATGGGTGGGAAATGGGGACTGGTGCCCAGAGACCTCGGCCTAGAGCGATTGAACCACATAGTTCTGCCCAGAGTGAGATGCAGGAAGCCAGGCCTGTCACCTAAGGCCTGTTCACCCGAGAGCTACTAAAGAGGGTCCAAAGCACATTTTGCCCTGTAATGCTGACATCATCTAACTAGCCTTTTGTGTGTAATCGTAGCAGCATTAAATAATTCGGCATTTGAATGCATGCAGCTTTGGAACAGTTTGTATACAGATACAGGGTAATTTCAGTCTTGACTGTGCATCATTGCTTTTTGTGTCTAATACATACACTTTTTATACAATGTGTGTCTATAGAACATTGGTCAGGGAGAATGTTCTTATAAGAATGGAAGGAAGTTAATGAACATCGCAGATGGAAAAAAGAAATGCAATTCTTAAAGATCCCAGTAGATGGCACCATCTTTTCTGTAAGGATTATGTTTGGGGAAGGGACTTTTCTAGGAGAGAAACTGAGAGAGAAACTGCTAAGAGATCATAGCATATGTTAGCTGTATCACCTTTCGGTGCCAGCAGTAAATGTCTAAAATAGTCTTGTGCCTTCATGAGAAAGAGCACGTCCTTCACTCAGTGCTTTGCAGATGTTGACTTTGCAGATGGTGCTGTGAAGTTGTGAGTCCTTTAGTGAGCTGCACAATTTAAAAGGAAAGAAGAGTATCATCATCAACATTTAAAGTGACATGTTCCTGTTGCTGCGGAGTTGGATGTCTTTGGCCAATGTCTAAACACCTGGCTTTTTCTACTTGCAGGATTCATCTAATGTCCAACTGGACTATAATGTATAGTGCACCATCTCATTTGTCATGGTATTACAACTGTACATTTAAAAGGAGTTAGATTAATTAATTGCCTTAGCTGAGCACTGTACAGTGGAATAACTTTTATTTCATTTTCTGTGAACTTACTGATACTTTGAGGGAGAGCTTTGCCAAACGGAAACCTACCTAAGCAATGACTGCATCTGTATCTCCTATTGTCCATTAAATGATGAGAGACTGACAGGCATTGCTGGTTTTTATTTTACTAACTTGATTCTTTTTATGGGTGCTTGCATTCAATCAATCATAATAAATGCCTATTCCGCAATTTTTCTGTCATTGTTACAGATCTTCAGGGTGATGACTCTTTAAAGAAAGCCAACATGAGCCTTATTGTAAATTGGCAACTAGAGAAAGGCATCTCTGACATGAATTTTTTATAATTTCCGTGAAATGTTATAAGTGATATAATTGAAATCTGTTTTTGTATTGCATTGAAAGCTCATCAGAAGCACTTACTTTGCTAAATTAACCAATGTGCTGTATTTACCGAAGTAATTAAAAATGAAAATGATACACCGGGTCAGAAAATGGAGATGCTGGATAGGGGCAATTGCATTAGGTAGAGCTTGATCACTGAAATCACTGTTAAAACTCATGTTGACTTCAATGGTGCCAAATCAGTGACTTCAATGGTGACTAGAGGCTTATAAGATCATAGTAGACAGACAGAGTCCAGCCTAAAATATTGGTCACACTCACACTGGAGTTAGGAGGGAGCCACTGAAGAAATTAAAATAGTTTCTGCTTCTCTATAGTGCTGTACTAAGGTTTGATCCTGCACCATTCCAGTCAATGGGAGTTTTCCCATTGGGAGCAGGAATCAAAGGCAGGATAGTCTCTTTGATTCAGTTTACCCTTCTGAACAATGAATAAAGTATATCACAATACGATGTCTGGAAATTTAAGCTGGACAAATTCAGACTAGACATAAGGTGTAAATTTTCAACAGTGAAAATAATTAACCATTGAAACAACTTACCAATGGTCATAGTGGATTCTCCATCATGGAAAGTTTTTAAAATCAAGATTCAATGTTTTTCTAAAAAATCTGCTCTAGCAATTATTTTGGGGAAGATCTCTGGCCTGTGTGATACAGGAAGTCAGATTAGATCATCACAATGGTCCCTTCTGGCTTTTGAACCTATGAATACTGTTGAGAATCTGGACCTATATCTGAAGTCTGCTGCTATATTAATTGAAAGGCGTATAGTGGATATTTATGGCTGGATCTGACACCCATCAGTCAATTGTAGTCTTTTCATTCACTTCAATGCAATTTGGACCAGATTGTTAGAGAATATATCATTTTAATTTAATTCTGAAAGAATAACTCTCTGCATAATTTATACTGTAATACGATTTGAATGAGTTTGGGCAACACTCTTGTCTGATTCTTAGGAAAAACATACCTGGCTGAGTGGCTGAAATAGGCAAATTTTATTACATTGACTAAAGATGAAGTGTGGAATTCATAAAGAGCGTACACTGTTCTCTGATTGCTCTACGGTGATTTCTCCTGTACTGCGCTCACTTGTGCACTTAGATCCTGAACCCCGCAAACCTTATTTATGTGAATAATGCTTACTTGTGCAAGTAGGCTCACTAGCTTCAGTGTGGCTAAAGGTTGTGGAACTGGGCATGGGGCTGTAAGCTTTTCAGAAGAGGGGCTTGTTATCTGTTGGGCACAGTTCACCTATAGCACTGAATACTTACAGTGATAAACAATAACAAAGTATTAACAAGATCCCATTATCAAAGCAATTTGAATGCTACATAAAGTGACCTTAAAGTTTATTTTTACAAATGGGTGCCTATCTTTAGGCATCCAAATATATGCTAATTTAGGTGCCTAACTGTAGACACAAGTGCCTAAGTTTAGGCAACCAACCTAGATAATGCATCTCCCAATGTGTATTTTCTAAAAACCTTTGAATGCTAGAATCTGTGAAATAAATAATCCTTTGAATATAAAATCCCTAATTAACATTGTAAGATGTTCTACAGGCAATCCTTCCTCTCATGAAAACAAGGGATTCAACTCATTACAAAGGATGTTCCTAAAAAATTACCTCCGTATCACAGTGGAACAGCTATGGAGGAATAATTCAGACACAAACATGTTAATAAAGTCAAAATGGATAACAAGAAAAGGGTGTCTGATGGTCCATTCACAATGCAGCAAAGGCATAAAAAAGGTTAAGTATTAATTCTCTGTGGACATGGGCAGAGATACCTGCAGAGAAGGTAAATAATAGTTGACTCCCACCTCGGGTCAGTATTGTGTAGGTTAGTGGAAGATCGACACAGCTGGACATGATCTCTTAAAGCCAGAATCTGGAAACGATACCTAGCAGAATAAGATTAATACTTTGCACTCAACTGCTCCTTTTCCCAAGAATCTCAAAGTGCTTTACAAACATTAATTTATCCACACAACGTTCTGGTAGTTGTTGTTATTACCCTCCTATAAAACGGGTAGACCGAAGCACAGAGAATTTGAGGCCAATATTTTCATAGTGTCACTAATTTGGGGTACCTTAGTTTTTTGAGTGTCCAATGTGAGACATCTAAGGGTCATGATTGCTCAGAATTACCGGGGACCCACAGCACCTATGCAGCAACAACTGCTCAGCATCTCTAAAAATCAGGTCCAAGCTGTCTAAAGTTGGTTATCCACCCCCCCCAAAAAAGGCACCTCAAATGAATATTTTGAAAATTGTATCCTGAATGACTTGGTGAATATTCCACAGCAGATCAGGGCCAGAACTGCGAACAGAGTCGAGGAATCATGACTCTGTCCCTGGTTCAACTGTCTAGACCAAACTCCCAAAATAGAAAACAAGTTTGTCTGCAAAAGGGATAGGGCAGTAGTGTGTGTACTCACAAGTGCTTATTTGGATGGAATTTACACATTTCTTGAGTATTTATAGAGTAGCAGCAGCACATGAGGCAGGGAGATTACTTTAAAAAAAATTAAGAAAATACCATACTAAAAATGCAAAGAATAGTATTCATCCAGGGGGTGGTGATGGAGAGGTTCAGACCTAATGTTTTGAATTCTTATTAGTATAGAATTATATCTTACTTTTATTAACACAAAACATCTGTGAATTTCAACAGACGTGGAGATTCACTGAAAGAGGATCTTTCTGTGGGTCCAGAAGATTAAATGTGTCAGTTTTTAACAACTCTTTTAGATTCCCTCTTAGGTTTCCGTCTTATGAATCTGCTACTGAAGAAAGTGAAGGGTAGCACTGGCAGGATGACCCAAAGCCCATTGAAGTCAATGGAAGAACTCCTACTGACTTCAATAGCATTTAGATTGGGGCCTGCATCTTAGTATTGCGCTGGCATGTGGGTAGTTATTATAGAAATGAGGCCCCCTGATTCCCAGGTATCGTACAGTCCATTTACTCCTTCCTCCTATGTGGTTCTGTGTCCCACCATAGGCTCAATAGGTCCAGGGTTGTCTGTGTTCCTTGGGCTAATGGCACTATCAGCCCATAGCATCCTGGTAGCTGGATCTTACTGGATTCTCATTGTGCAGTGTCTGCATCTGGTGGTGGCATGAATAAATTAATCTGACATTACAAATTAAAATCAATCAAGGACCAAGCAAGCTTAAAAAGGAGCAAACACTTTATTAGGGGAAAGAACAGAGTTAACTTATAAAGATTAAGGATTGCAACTGGGTGAAGAGAAAAGGCAGGGAAACCAAGAGGAAGTGATGAATGAATATGTTAAACCGCACAGTTATCAGACCTTCCTACACATAAAAACATCCCATCAATTAACTACAGGTAGTCAAAATCTCCCACAGAATATAAAAAGCAAATGGGTGCAAGGCCAGAGTCTGCTCACAGGACCTGGGCGGTCAGTGTATACACTGGTCTTGTGTTGGAGCTTTATCAGGCTGCTTGTACAGTAAAACAAAGACATGTTGCAGGTCTGCTTGTCGCTTACGTGGGGTGTTGTGCCACACACCCCTTCATGTCTGGATGAGTCTGTGCCCCCATTGATCGGGTCTTTCCTCACCCCAGGGCCTTTTACTTCGTAGCTAGCTATGGAGGGCAATCAGTGCTCACTGTTGTGATGTCCTTCTGTGAGGCAGGCAGATCTATCATGGGAAGGAGCAGACCCTCAGTCACTCCAACCCTCGCCTTCCCTTGGTTTCTAGAAGAAGGGAGGCCTAAAAATTGAAACTGGCAGACAATCCTTCTCTCCCTCTGCATATGGAGTCTGGGAGCTCCTTCTCTCCCTCTATATGGCTGGTGATTGCTTGGGCACAGGGACTGGATTCTCTCTGCCTGATGCTTTCACCGGCCAAACTGTGTCAAAGACAGTTAGTTGAGGGGGAAGGGAGCACGTGGATGCTTGCGGTCAGCTGGGCCCTCTGGCTGAGATGCAAAATGGAGTTTTCACCCATACTTAGCATAGAGCACTCAGGAGCTGTTGCATTCTCTTGCTAGCAGCCCATGTCTAGTGTCTGTCTTCCTTCAAATACTGTCTGTCCATGTTCCATGCATATATATGAGCAGTCTCAGACATGTGCCTGCTGTTGGAGCCTGCATTTTGTTGCCTTGGAATGTTAGTCAGGTTTCTGGCCTGCTAACATCTCCTCTTCTTATCAGTCCCGGCACTCACTGCTGGCTGGGATCTCAAGCACAGCTCAAGAGGCAGATTCATATGATGCTATGATGAAAAGAGAGACTACATGAAGACATACGAGCAATTACCAGAGTTAAAGTTGAACTTTTAATATTAACTGTACCTGTCTTGATCTTTCAGTGCTTGATTTTTCAGCCTTAATGCCACTTAATGCTACTGCGTGGTGTTGTTTTTTAATATATGTAGGTATGCAACACCCTCTTGAGATCTTATATCTCCTATGATTGTAAAATACTAGTGAGATGCATAGCTACGAATAGTGAAATTACAAATATTGTTGTAGTTGGAATCCTGTCCATGTTATAGATGCTTCACATTTAATTGGATATCTCACATCACATGAAAATTTGGCAGATATGAATGATGTGAGGGAGGTAGAATCTAGCCAATATTAGACTAATATGGGCTGATTGTAATCAAACATTGGGAGACCAGATCCCAGGAATCTGAATGGAGAGAGAGTCCAAGGGGCTTGAATTAATTACTCGCTGCCATTTTCACTCTGTTGAGATCTGTGGGTTGAAGGGTTAAGTGAGTTTGTGCAGAAAGCTCTGTAAGAAACATGGGTGATCTAGCTTTGTAGCTAAGCTAGCTACTTACTCGTCAGAGAGTGCTATAAGCACCTCCGTGTCTGGGCAGTGGTCCTGGTGCGCCATAAAGAGCAAGGGTAATTAATGTGTGTTAGGGATATGGAAAAAGGGAGCACATAATAACAAGGGAACCTAGCCAAATCCATAATGAGTGTGTTATATTGTTACCTTCCAATCTAAGGTTACTGGCTTTCAAAAGAAACTTGTACAGGAACTCTTTAAGGCCAACATTAGGCTGTCAGTTTTTGGCATTAAGAGACTCTTATCAGTTCACGGATCAAAGTCTTTTCTCTGAAGCCTGAGTTCTGTCAGCCATCCTGGGGATGTGAGTAGATGTTATCCAAGTGCTGCCTGCCCAGAAGTTAGCTGCATTCAAATGAAAATAAATTAATAGTTCTCTTATTTTGTTTTCTCTTCCATTCTGGTACCTGAACAGGACAGCTCTTCCCTATGAAATATCGCTTTAGTCTGATTTTGCATCATCAAATACAACAGGCAAAAGTCACAAAGAGCAAAAATTATTTTGGACTGTGTCCAATCCTTTTCAAAGGAGTCTCCTATGAAAATCCCAGATGAAAAGCATAACTTTAAAAACGTAGCATGCATGAAGGTCAGCAAAAATATGGCCACTTTACTTAGCCTGTATAAATGCTTTATGTAAAATGTCCTTTGTGGCCGACAACATTGTCAGACAGAATATAAATGTATCAAATGTTAAACAGAACTGCTGAACTGGGCATTAAGGATTCAGGAATCAGACTGTAAGCTTCAGCCAAGGGAACCATTGTCATTACTTTTTAACATGGTGGTATGTTTACCAAGAGACACTCGAGAATATTGGTATCTTCATTTGACTAAAAAGCTGATTTAGAATGTAGCTGAATGCTATTTTCAAACAGATATGCCTTCCAAAGTCAGCAATTAAAAACGCGTTGTTTGTGGATTTTGGCAACAGCAGCTCTACTAAAATATTAAATGCTTTGTGTTCTTTTTAGGATTCTTTCCTGCTCACTGAGAAGTAAACAGAATGAAGTTAATTTGCACAGCAGCCAACAATAACATAGAAAATATGAAAAAGTCTGCATAACGCACGTACACAGCAGATTCAGGTACTGTGCCTTGGAATGAGAGTACTAATCTACTTATGGGGAGGCTGAACATGCTAATCATGAACCCGGTGACACCCTTTTCCAGGTGTCAGTGACATTTTAATTCAGTGGCTGTCCCTGGAAGTGGTTAAATTATAATTCAGTAAATTATAGCTGCTCTACCCCACTCCACAAAGGAGTTTGTTAAATGGATCCATGTAGGGCTATAGCCACTGCTTCCAATCTTCTCCTGCTCCACCCTTCCTGAATCGGAATGCCCTGGTGCACAGGCAACCCCCACAGAGCTGGAAGTAGCATGGATGTAGTCTGCAGCTCCAGGGCAAGATCCCTGCATCTTTACAGTGTATGGACTCTGTGTGAGATTATGAACTCTGTGAATCTGTACTGAGGGGCAGACTCCATTTTTGAATGCACAGGCGTTTTTGCTTTATTGCCTGTTCTCCTCCACGTTCTGCTGAAGTCCCAACACACAGAGATACAGGGCTGACAATGGAGGGTGGTTGGCTTAAGTACCCATTTATTGGAAATCTATTCACTCTAGACAAAAGACTAGCTCTTACCCAGAAGAACTGGTTTAGCGGGGGGGAAAGTCACCTTGACAACCAAGTCACCTAGCTGGGAGTTGTGCTCATGTGGAGTTGGCAAGGATGTTACCTGACACAAGGGGGAAAGTTATTTGGCTCATGGCTGGGGCAATTTCCTCCTCTCCATGAGGGAAAAGCAACCCAGCATGTGGCAGCCCATGAGCCATGCATTGAAGCAGAAGGTTTCTGGACAAGTTAAGGGACTCTGACCCCAGCCCAAGAAAAGCCTGGAACAGGGAGGATACTGAGGCAGGGATATGTGGGTAGTGTTTATTGTTTTATATGATTTGTACTCTCCCATGTTTTACATGATTAAATGAAAGAGTGTGTGTGTGTGACCTGCTTCACAACTGCTGCATGCTCCTGAGAGAGTTAAGCTGTAAACCAGAAGCTTTATGGGTATGTGCAGGGAGAGGGTATGTTTAAGTACAAGGGAGTCTGAAGAGTCATTCACTGAGCCCATGGGCCAGGCAGCTGAACAGTGGGTTCCAGTTCTCAGAAGGGGCTGCCAACTAGAAGGTCTGTGCCCTAAGAGTACACTAGGGACCACAGGCTTGGGGCAGCGGCTGGACTCTGTTCAGACTCCAGGGGCTGAACCCACCTGGGAGATCCAGGGACACAGAGGCTTGACTTCCCCTCACAGCAGTCCTGGTGAGTGGCCAGGAGTGGGCATTTGCTAGGATCTGCGACTCACAGACAAAACAATACTTCTGTTCTTCCTGAAACCTAAGAAAACTTTAATCTCCAGCCACATCAGTTGAAATGTCAAGGCCTCATCTGCCTTTTAATGGAGGCTTGTTACCTGAGGTGGTACCTAGGTCCTGTCTGTACGTTTGTACTGAATCTTGTCTCATTATTCACACCAGTTCAAGATGGGTATGAAACTGTTACCAATTTGATTTAATAGCATTTTATATTGTCTTTGCATTAGTGTGAGTGATGATACAAGGTACAAAGCAAGCTGGTCTTCCCCAGATATTGATGCAATGAACAATTAGCCTGGCATTGTTTGTTTGTCCACACCTATCATTGCAGTTCTGACCTCAAGCTCTATACTAATATGAATGATTTGGTCTTGCTCATGTGTAATATTTCTGCATTGTTTCTAGCCTGCCATCAATTTAGCGGCTCCTTGTATTGTGTAAAGTGCTTCCATTCTGCTGTATTAAATATAGTGCTCTCATTAGAATATAAACAGTGCCAGAACCCATTTTTGACTAATTTACAAATCAACAGACTCTTCTGAAAAATACATAGCCTGTAATTTTGTTTAGAGAATCAGATGCATTACTGGCTGCCAATCTGAGATCAGTTCAACCAACATCAGCGCTAAGGATCTGTTTCAGCCATGGATCTGCTTCATGGGAGATGCAGAAATGTAGCCACTCACTTATCTATTCAAATGAAAATGTTGCTTTCAGCGGTGCTACATGTCTAATAAGATTTGCATCCCAGAACGGAACATGTCACAGCAGCCACTGCAGAAATGATTGAAAAAGCCTGTTCACCAAAAAAATAAATAAAAAGAATTAAATAAATCAAGACTTTCAGAATGTGTAGAATTCTTTCTGCTGTTGGCAGATGTCACTCTCTGGTTTACCTGGAGGAGGAAAAGATTAAAATGATTGTGTTTAAAAGAGAAGTAGATGCAACTTGACATGAACCTCAGAGTCCCACCACAATTGTGGAGAGCTGAAAGACTAGATTCATTTTCCTGCTGATTTACTTGCTAATGGCTTGATTCTGCTACCATTGTTCACATTAAATAGAGCATTATTATCAGCGGCGGCTCCAGGCACGAGCGCTCCAAGTGCGTGCCTGGGGCGGCAAGCCGCGGGGGGCGCCCTGCCGGTCTCTGCGAGGGTGGCAGTCAGGCAGCCTTCGGCAGCGCGCCTGCAGGAGGACTGCCAGTCCCGCGGATTCGGCAGCAATTCGGCAGTGGGTACACCGAAGCCGCGGGATCGGCGGACCTCCCACAGGCAAGCCGCCGAAGGCTGCCTGACTGCCGTGCTTCAGGCGGCAAAAAAGCTAGAGCCGTCCCTGCTTATTATGCAAACAATCCCACAAAAATACCATTGATTTCATGCCTACCCGGGCACCTCTTGTGATAAGTAATTTTGGGAGAATCTGTCCCCAGATTCTTATTAGAATAAACTGAATTTGTTGACGGTATGTTTAAAACCCATCAAACTCCATAATAAAAAGAAGGAAGGGCGTGCATGCACATGCCCACACATCTCTGATTAATTGTAAATATCCGAGTGCCATCTCCTCAGGTTAGGTGAGTCAGCCGCCACCCCCGCGATATGTCAGATCTGTGCAGGCATCTTCTAGATCTGCTTGACCTACTAATGATTTACTGCTGGTCTGTTCAGTGGACCATAAAAGACTCTTGATAATTCTTATGATGCTATTTTAAATGATACATTGGATTTCAGCTTAGGGGCTCTGCCTATCTCAGGTACTTTTAAAGTGCTTATCAGCAAGATACCTAAATGTTATTAATTAATCCTCAATGCAAATGTGCGCTGTGTAGACTATGTGCACCTACTGTTGTTTAATCCTTAATGGGATTTACATACTGAAGATCAAGTATGTTATAGTTACCTTCTTTGATTTTTTTCCCCAGCCAAAGCGTTATTTATTTGACCAGACAATGAAATCTATTATCCTGGACAATAGCGTCTCTCTCTGTCCCATTCTGTATCTTTCTGGGCTGAAATACTTTGAAAGAAAATGAAACGTTTCACATTGCATTAGTATAATTTCATATGAAAGTGACTATGCTAAAGTCATTGATTAATGCAGTTCACAGAATAAAACAATTCATGGGGAGATTATTACCTTCTGGGGACATATGCAAATATCCTGCCTTCTTTTATTCATCTATGTTGTTAGGAATCTTCTGTGGGGAATTAGTTTATGATTGCTTCTGAGTCATTACATAAGCCACATGTATATTGAGTATGGTTTATGAGGAGTTATTTATAATACTTAATGAGCCAACTCAAGAAAGATCAGGTATAGTAAACAGTATTACTGGATTCACACAGAAACATAATTCATTATTAACTTCTTCTGTGTGGTGGTATGAAATCATAACAGGTACTTTACCTTCATTAATACATTCAAAACTAATATCCCCCCAATGCCCCTTTGTTATATTTTTCCTGTTGTTGACATATTATAGCCACATCCGGATACTGGGTATTATATAGAATTATAGTGGTGCTTTGGAAGGCTACTGCTGGGGTTTTCAAAGCATCCCAAAGGCTTGAAAGTGAATGGGATACAGGGCACCTAAAGCCCATAGACTGCTTTGAAAATGGCAGCCTATAGAGATTTAGGGCCTTGGAAGAGAGGATATTTTCAACACTTCTGGATTGTGATCTCCTCTAATAGATTGCATCCGATGAAGTGGGTATTCACCCACGAAAGCTCATGCTGCAAAACGTCTGTTAGTCTATAAGATGCCACAGGATTCTTTGCTGCTTCTAATAGATTGAAAGTACTGAAGGAGCAGCGTTGTCAAAAAACTTAAGAATTTGCAGTCATGATTTCAAAACATAAATTCCAATAATCCACAACTGTGTAGCAACCATTTATCATTATAAAATCATTAAGGTGCAAATTCAGTAGAAGTCATAACAGAAGTATCAGTCCATTTCCGAAAAACAAAGCAGGCACATTTCACTTGTGTATTCCTCAGAGTTAAAACTCACCATTTAGAAAGTTATTTATATGCTATTTCCATCTCGTGCATGTATTGATATATGTTTATGTTTATATTTTATATCAAAACAATAAAAATAAAGTTTAAAAGAAAAAAAATCTTTAAAGCAGCTATCAGAATGAAGCATCCCAGGGGCTGCCATGCAAAAGACATTGGTTCAGAAGTAACCTTTTAAATTTACCCTTCTTGGACACATTGTAGTTAATGCTAGTCTCTGAAGAGTGAAATTGCTCTCTGGCTATGCTGCTATAAAGCTGCATACTGCAAACTGATCCAGAAATGACATTGGTAGTGGTTAACCCAAAGTGATAAGCATTGCTTAGGAGACCTTATTAGAAAGGATACAAGCAGTAGGATGGGTCTTGTCTAATAAATAGACAGTCCTAATACCCATCTTCCCATGTTTTGCTGCAACTGGGACTTTGATAGAGGAATGCTTTCACTTTTCATATATCAGCTCATCACGTACAGCCAGGAGTATTTGAAGATGGAATTATTGTGACACCAGGAAAGATGAGTACAGAAAATTGGCAACATAGTTTGGAATGCTTGAAACTTGAGTATTTTCTCACTTCAGTGCAAATTCCGAATTGGTCTCACTTTAATGGCATTTTAGTGCTAATGTTACCAGGTATTTAGAAAATCACAGTGCAAGATTTGCTATCCAGTTTCAAAGACCATGAGTAGGTTCAGTCTCAGTTTGATAGCATTAATCAACCAATGGTGCAGAAGCATAAATACTGTAGTGCCAACCGTCTTCTGTTCAGCATTTGTTTCGACCTTTTCCACTCTTTGGACTGGATTTTTTTTAAACCCTGGGCCATGAATCTTTGAGGCTGAACACTGAAGTTTTAATTTTGCTAGTGTTTGTGTTTTCTCCTTTTAGTGTTATGGCAGGCAATCCAAGTGGTGCAGTTACACATAACATTACAAGTTCTTTTTGTGTTTATGCGAACCAGTGACCTGTCTTTGGAAGACATTGCTGTGTTGTTGTTGTTTGTTATGCAAGGTTCTACCTGATAGCTTTCTTTGACAGGGTAACAAGCCTTGTAGATGGGGGGGAGTGGTAGACGTGGTATATCTTGACTTTAGTAAAGCTTTTGATACTGTCTCACATGACCTTCTCATAAACAAAGTAGGGAAATGCAACCTAGATGGAGCTACTATAAGGTGGGTGCAAAACTGGTTGGAAAATTGTTCCCAGAGAGTAGTTATCAGTGTTTCACAGTGATAATGGAAGAGCATAATGAGTGGGGTCCTGCATGGATCAGTTCTGGGTCCGGTTCTGTTCAATATCTTCATCAATGATTTAGATAATGGCATAGAGAGTACACTTATAAAGTTTGCAGACGATACCAAGATGGGACGGGTTGCAAGTGCTTTGGAGGATAGAATTAAAATTCAAAATGATCTGGACAAACTTGAGAAATGGTCTGAAGTAAATAGGATGAAATTAAATAAGGACAAATGCAAAGTATTCCATTTAGGAAGGAACAATCAGTTGCACACATACAAAATGGGAAATGACTGCCTAGGAAGGAGTACTGTGGAAAGGGGGTCATAATGGACCACAAGCTAAATATGGGTCAACAGTGTAAGTGTAACACTGTTGCAAAAAAGATGAACGTCATTCTGGGATGTATTAGCAGGACACAAGAAGTAATTCTTCTGCTCTATTCGGCGCTGGATTAGGCCTCAGCTGGAATATTGTGTCCAGTTCTTGGTGCCACATTTCAGGAAGATGTGGACAAACTGGAGAGAATCCAGAGAAGAGCAACAAAAATGAGGTCTAGAAAACATAACCTATGAGGGAAGATTGAAAAAATTGGGTTTGTTTAGTCTGGAAAAGAGAAGACTGGGCAGGGGGTGGATGGACATGATAACAGTTTTCAAGTACTTAAAAGGTTGTTACAAAGAGGAAGGAGACATTTTTTTTTCTTAACCTCTAAGGACAGGATAAGAAGCAATGGGCTTAAATTGCAGCAAGGGAGGTTTAGGTTGGACATTAGGAAAAATGTCCTAACTGTCAGGGTGGTTAAGTACTGGGGTAAATTGCCTACGGAGGTTGTAGAAGAGCAGGTTAGACAAACAGCTGTCAGGGATGGTCTAGATAATGCTTAGTCCTGCCATGAGTACAGAGGACTGGACTAGATGACCTCTCAAGGTCCCTTCCAGTCCTACGATTCAATGATTCTATACAGAGGGAGCTATGAAAGCAGCTGAAGAGTTTGCTGTTTGCCTTGGGCTCTTATTAGAGTTAATTCTTGAAGCAGAGTTGCCCCTGGCATTGGAATTAGACTGAAATTCCTGATAGAAGGTGTTGCCTACATGTGGTTTGACCTCTGTTTTAGAACTGGTGTGAAGGTATAAATACACCTCTACCCCGATATAACGCTGTCCTCGGGAGCCAAAAGATCTTACTGCATTATAGATGAAACCACATTATATCAAACTTGCTTTGATCCGCTGGAGCGTGGAGCCCCACGCCCCTGGAGTGCTGCTTTACCGCGTTATATCCGAATTCGTGTTATATCGGGTTAGAGGTGTAAAACAAATTACACTTAGTATATACTCAGATTCCACATCAATGATTTCTTCTCCACTGGGAAGCCCACATGGAAGGCCCCAGACATTTGCTGCTGCTGCTGCTGGGCAGAGGCATAATGCAGGTGTTAGAATGGGTCACTGGTGTCAGAATGAGGGTCAACAATAGCTATATACTTTTCAGTATTGCTAATAGTTTCACCATGTGTTTTTTGAGGAATTTCAACAAGCTATGGACAAATAACGGCCAAATCTGGCAGCCCTTACAGAGGCAAAACGCCCACTGACACTAAAAGAAGTTTTGTCTTAGTACAGACTGTACGATTGAACCATAGATAAGGAGCAGTTTAGCTGGGGCAATGCTAAAGAAACTCATGCTAATATTTCTTACCAGTGGGTAACCAGATGGATAAGAATTTTATTATGACAGGATGTGATGCTAGCTGTGCAATAACAATATATTATCATTCATGTTGTAACATGGAGATATTTTCAATACAGCGTACCCAGTTCTATGAATTATGTCAATTCATTATAAAGTTTGAGCCATGCAAGTATGTGTAGACCATCCGCTGTATCATTTATGTGGCAGCTTTCCCACTCAGTAGGTATTGCACCAGAGGAACAGATTGAGATCACTTTCTTTAATGGTATAGATGGGATGGCAAAAGAAAAGAGAGAGAAGCTGAGGAAATCAGTGAAGTCCAAGCTGAGCTGAGATCAAATAACTATTAACAGCTTGAATGACCCAGTTCTCCATGGCATTGGTAGTGTAAAACAGACAGCCAAAGGGAAAGTAACTAGGTAACTACCATCTGTAAGCGCGATCAATTTCTTTGCAATTTAACCTGTACCGAGGCTGGTTTTCTCAAACACTATTTCTGGCGCTGCTTTGTGCTCACCAGGCCAACGGGGCTGCTGAAATGAGGTGGAGCTGTGAAGTGTGACCTGCTTTAACACTACCCTCAGAGAGCTGCTTTTTAGTTTCAGAGACACAGTGTGCAACCTTTTGAGAATGTAGTTTGGTATGGAGATAAAGTACTTATTTTACATCCACTGGGTTGTAGCAGCAGAACAGAAGAACCAAGACAGTATTTTTAGGTAGCTGTGCACCATTTTATTAACATTTAATTGTTTTAGAATTTTTTCAGGATGGTAGAAGAATGGAAAAACAAAGTATGTTTTCAATTTTACACCAGCACTAGAAATCATATAGGTCCTGATTCAGCAAAGTCAGTGGGATGCCCTTAGGCATGTGCTTTTAGTACCTTACTTAAGTGAGGCCATAATAGGAAAGACTTGCTCTGTATAGATAATCAAGGGAAGCTGTTGGATATACATTGCTGGGGTTGGTGAGTGGCAGCGGAGTACGTTGCATTATCACTCTGCTGGAACAGATGATTGATATGATCAGTGGCAGAAGACACATCATCTACAGAATGTCACTAACAGGCAACAGTCAGTGGAATATACCAATCAAACTGGCAGGGGCGGCTCCAGGCCCCAGCACGCCAAGTGCGTGCTTGGGGCGGCAAGCCGTGGGGGGCGCTCTGCCGGCACCGCGAGGGTGGCAGGCAGGCTGCCCTTGGCGGTTTGCCTGCGGAGGGTCTGCTGGTCCCGCGGCTTTGGAGGACCTCCCGCAGGCATGCCTGCAGGAGATCCACCAAAGCCGCGGGACCAGCGGACCCTCCACAGGCAAACCGCCGGAGGCAGTCTGCTTGGGGCGGCAAAACCCTAGAGCCGCCCCTGCAAATTGGTGTACCTCCAAAACCCCATGCACACTACTAAAGGCTACAGTTGGTAGTAAAGCTCCTTTAAGAGCTGGAATAATGGCTGTCCCCCAATGATTGTTCTTAAAAGATCATTCCAAAATAATCAGTCACACTATGAAATGTAAGGATGACAGCCTTAATGACCAGAAGTGAGTGAAGAGCAGCTGAAGTGTCAATTAAAGCTCAGATCTCTCTAAATATAGGAGCATTTGGAGAGTTGTGAATAGGCTGCATATTTTAACTGTCCAGTCTACCACAGACTGGTGACTGTCACCCACTTGAATGAATGTTTCGAAGGATAACAACACAGTATTTGCCAAGGAAAAGATGGAGACATTTAAAGAGCTCTTTAACGAATTTTTCAGCAATCCATGTCTCTGAAGGTCTGTGACGCATCGTATCTGGCTAATTATCTACTGTGACATTAATTGACATGACAGAAATACCCAGATCATTAGCCATCATAAAAACAATCCCACATACCTCGCTGCAGATTTTTCAGAACAGGTTAGACAAATGCCTGTCAGAGATGGTCCAGGTGAACTCAGTGCAGGAGGATGGACTAGATGACCTCTTGAGGTCCCTTGCAGCCCTACTTTTCTGTGCTTTTAGGTGTAATGGTAATGGAGACTGGCAGATTTTTCTAAAGCAGCACAAACTAGAGGCCAATTATGGAAATGTGTGATACCGGGGGAGTTGAATGGTATTCATTCTGTATGCATAAAAGGCTGGTTCAAGGTTCTGTGATGCAGGGAGGGAAGAGAAGGAGTAACCGAGAATCACAGTAACTGTGCTTGGGAAACATAGAGGCTGCTACCATCCTGCAAGCAACTTATTGAAAAGTAGGTTGGACAGGATGTGAGGAAGGAGAAGGCAGAGCTTTGACTCAGTAGCCCCCCTGTGCCAGATAGCAGAGTTTATTGGCTGTGGTGCAGGAAGGATATGCTCCATACCTTGGAAGGCTGTAGCAAAAAACTCTCCCTACAGCACAGTCAGCTTGCAGTAGTGTGTCTCCTCACTTCTGCAAATGCAGGGCAATGGCTACATGCAACAATATAGCCCAAAAGCACAGCAGCACCCACCTAAGCAAAATTTATTGAACATGAGTTCTAATGCTCATGTGGCTACAAGTAATGTTAGAGAAAGGTCTTAGCTGATGGCCATCTGTCTACTTTCTGAATATTATGTTGGGGGAGTCCCTCTGAATAAGCAGCAGCTGCCACTAGTGTGATTTAAACAAACTGGTAACTACCACATGCCTGCATTTTAAAACATAAATATAATTATTCATCCCCAGTCATATTAGATTAAGCATGTCAGAGAAGGGAATGAGTTTTGTGACAAACAGCTTAGTGAAATTTTCCCCTCAGTAAATGGTCCTAGAATTGACTTCCAAATGGGGAGAGGGAAGCATGGAGAAGTAGGTGTGGGTGGGGGAATCAGTTATATTTACTTAATGTATTTATAGTTCTTCTCACTGCTTACAGACTTGACGGAATAATGTCTGAACTTCTCAGGTGCACCAAAGAGCCCATAAGTGTAGCCTGATGCCAACTTTTTGTCCAGGCTTGGACTACTGGGAAGGTACCAGTAGAGTGGAAGGAAGGGTTCAATGTCCCACTTTATAAGGGACAAGGCCTAGGCCTGAGTGTGGTAGCTCTAGGCCAATAACTCTGTGCTCTTTGTTGCTGGAAAAGACTTCACACATGTCGTCCTACTTACCCAGCTTCTGCCTTGCCTTGTGAACAAGCTGGCTTTGATGCTGGGCAATATACAATAGATGCTATACTTGCTCTCCATATTTTATCTGAGATCCGCCATGAATTTAACCAACCTTTGACAGCAGGAAACATAGATTAAGGCAGCCTTTGATTCTGTCCATAATGCTGCCTTACAGAAGTCTGCACGAGGCATCGGTGTTTCCTCCTGAGGCTAATTCAAGATCTACATAAAGACTCAAGGGCACAGGTGAAGTCTGACTGGGTGATCTGGGATGTGTCCTGTCCGCAGTCCTGTTCTGCTGTGCAGTGGGTTGGCTCTTTGAACATCTCTCTGCAAATATCAGTATAACTATTGTTCAGCTTCTTTTATCGACTGGATTATGCAGCTGATGTCTAGCGCTTTGGTCAGGATGCAAACGATCTCAAAGATGCACTAGAAAGCTTCCAGTACAACTCAGCTGCCCTTGGTTTAAGGGGCAAAAATCCGGAGTGTCAGTGCAAAAGTTGTGCAAGACATCTGTGCTTCTGGACCCACTGTGGAAGTAGTGGATGATTTAATCTATCTAGGCAGTAAATTGTCAATGAACAGGTGCAGCCAGCTGGACATCCTAAGAAGATGTTTAGCAGCCTCAGGCATGAAGGACCTGCATAGGGGTGTAGCCAAAAGGGTGAAACTACATACAAAAGTGGGTTTTAATCAAACCCATGTGCTTCCAATCCTCTTATATGGATTTAAAACATGGACATTGCTTAAACAAGACACTAGGAGGCTGGAGGCATTTTATATGCATTGCCAATGGCAACTACTGGGTGTAAGATAGTTTGACTATCAGTAATAGGGATGTAGCATTGTGGTTGAAGTCATTATTGGCCATCGCCAGCTGGCCCTTTTTGGTCATGTTGCCCACCTTGAAGACAAAGTTCCTCCCCACACTGAGCTCTGAAGATTGGGCAATGACCCCTCCTGACCTCAAGCCCAGTCATGGATTGGTGGTGGCTACACAGTCACCCATAATTAACCTGGCTACACCAGATCAGTAATAACCTTGGGGATCTCTTAGATGTCTGAAATAAAGCCTTACAGTGTGGCCATGGATTCTTGGCTCTGTGGCCCTACACTGTCTAAGTATGGTGGGGTGGTGGTCAGGGTTGTCACTGTGGTCAGATTCTGTCTCTCTTATTCACTCCTTTCAGTGGCCAAGGCTAGCAAGGACTCCTCCCTTGGTGCTAATGTGGGGGGTATTTTCTAGAATCCAGGAAAGGGGAAATGTCTTGTATAAAAGAGATGCTTGAATCTTTTCACTGAATGATAGTTTCTGTTCAGACAAGGGCTGGGCTTTTCAAAACAGTTTATGGACTTTGGATAGCCACAGTTACAATGGAAACGGGATGCCTCAGTGCCTCTGGGAAGCTCTGAAAATCTCAGCCTCAAGCCCATGAGGAGAGCCATAGATCATGGGACCCCCAAAATGATGCAGATCTACCCACACTGGCTTCCCTCCAACATGAAACAGAGGAAGTATTTGTGTCCTGTGTGAGGGGGACTGAGAGGCAAAGCATCTTCTGACTATCTGCATGGGACTACTCCCCAGACACTACTGCAGAGCTACATATTTTCATGTAAAACAAAAGGTTTCAAATGATGCCCACAAGCTAAATGTAATCTCTTTGCAGATTATTCCTGAGGTTTACGTTTTTAATGTTTGTTTCACCTCAGGAATACTGGGATTTTCCAGACCACCTACTAATGGGCAAATCCTGCCTCTCCCCCATCTAGTGCAGATGAAAAAGTTCTCAGATGTTGTAGGGAGGGGTTGGTTTTGGGGAGTGAGGGCAGGGAAGGCAGGGTGTTCCCTTGCAGTGGAGTGGGGGGACTGGTAGAGAGATAGGGATAAGGTAGGATTGGAAGAAGACTGGGAGATGCATGATATATAATTGTATGAGGAGTGGGATAGGCATGGCAGTATGGCCCATCCTAGATTTTCCAATGCCTCATACAAAATAACGTGCTCTCTACCCAGCTATGACTGGACCTCCCACATTTACCTACCTTTGTTGACCTCCTCAGTCACTGGGTTGTGCCCTCTGGTGACTTCCTATGTGGACCAGGAAGTCAGCAGGTGGAGCCAGAACATCAGAGTACATTATCCATCACAGACTAATGGTGAGGAGAGATGGAACCATGAGCAGGGACTGATGATCAGGGATGGTGCTCTGAGTGGCTGAATCTGTGTGTAGAGAGTGTGGATTCCCATGCAGCCAAATAATTCATATAGATCTCAGGCCATGAGTGTATGGAGTTGATTGGGTAGGGCCAATCATGGTATGGATAAGATAGAAAGGAGTATACGTGGATGGGATTGGAAGGAAATGGTGGGGTGGTATGGACAGGATCTAAGGGAGGCTGGAGCAAGAGCCAAACATCCTTTCCATTATTGTCATTCTGTGGCCAATATATTATCTTCAATCACTTGTCTAGTTAATGTATTGAAATGTGAAAATCTCATTGTTTTGACAGTTAAGGCACTGTAAAATGTTATTACCATAATTGTAAAACCAAACTTTAGGCTATTACATGCCAATCACCACACAATATCGCTCTTTAATTGACAGCCTAAAAAACGAACATTAAACACTGGACGTTTGATAGGGGATGAGTGTGTAATTACAGACACAATGCTATCCGCTAATACACTGTGGATCCTTTTCCGTCACATTCTAACTCACAATACAACACTCTAAAAGTCATTTGTATGTTTCTGATGGTTGGTATTTAAGTGGGGATGGAGATATCACCTAACAGTTTGTTTCTCTGGATGTTTTGCTATCCACTTACACATTTCAGAACTGACTGTGTCTTTCAACAACTTCAAAATTATTTTGTATTAGGAAAACTTGGCAAATACTGCAAGCACATAGTGAACATGAGTATGAACACAAAGTACAAACTTTCTTTGAGGGTATTCCTGTCCCCTTGTATTCACTATTCACAAACATTTAGAAGAACAAAATTTTCAAAAAAAATTCAAAAAAGGAAACGTGCAATTAATATTTAAATTAATTTTTTTTAACAAATATTCAAATATGTATTCATGACAGAAGGGTTCTCTTTGCAATTTTCAAATCTTTTGGGCTTTGAGTAGAATCAAATCAGGGAGTAGAATCAATATGATGATGCAGAAGATCAATCTCACCAGAGGAATAGTGAATATTTGAAGCAATAGTAATGGGGAATATTTTGAGAGTCACCAAAAGCTGAAATATGTTTGCATAAGATAGGTGTTGAATAATTTTGAACATAAGTAAAAAATGAAGGCTGCTTGCAGACAGTTCACAAAGAGATAAAGAAACTAAATTAATCATACAAATCATTTGTTAAGAATAGTGTCAGGGCCACCTAATGGAACCTTTACTCCTGATGAACAGCATTTACTCATATTAGTAAGTGCTCACCACTGAGTGAAACTCACCTCTGTACGGAGGGCCAGAAGACAACCTGTGAGAACTTAAATGGCAATTAAGTGATGCAAATAGTCTTCAACTGTCTGTAATGGTTCCATAATCAGGCCCTATATTGGTATCGTATGTATAAGTTATTACTCTATCAATATTTCATAGATGATGTAGGGCAAGTTTTATAACTCAATGGTTAAGATGAAATATTAAGTCTGGTTTAGAAAAGGTTAGTCATTTTTTGTCTTCTCTTTCTATAATTTATTTCTCTTCAAACACAGCAAAGCCCCACCGCAAGCTATTAGCTATATCATTGCTTAAGTCCTTTCTTCTAGAAGTAGGAGACTGATGTCCAGGGTCCATATTTGGTTGTCATGACAACATGATTGCACAGGACAAAATAAAATCTTTCTGAAACCTCCGTAACTCAGAATGAATCTAAATAATTACCTCTTCAGCCTTCCCCTGTCTCCAGGGACAACTGCTGAAGACCACTAGTGATGCACGCTCTGACGTCAAATCCTAACACCAACGAACCCACCATAAAAATTCTACGTCAGTATTGTTAATGGCATAATCTGTCCACATCCCTTAATGCTATTAGTGTCAAGCAGTGAATGGCAGTGAACAGAGGAAAGGTTCGCTCTACATCAGGGTCTAAAGTGCTAATGAATGTTAATAGCTCATAAAGAAGCCAGTGCTTCTACATATTAATAATGCATCTGAACCACTGTTGAGTGATTGTGCAATAGGTATAATAATTGTAATATAGTTAAGAAGAAATAAATAGAGGCTAGTGTGAAAGTTCATGTCATTTGCATGGCAGTAATGTTGCCTTCTATCTTAGCATATGATGTGACTAAACACTGGCTGACAGAAAAGATGTGGGGGTGAAATGACATATCATTTATAAGAATTAGTGTGCTGGATATTTGGAAGTTAATATTGTAATGGCTTTCCTTTGAAAGGTATTAAAAAGAAAATGCTGGAACTTACAGGCTGTTTTACCTAATCGGTTGCAGATGTTCTGTAAGTTAAGCATTTATCTCGTCATATGCACAGAGCGTATCCACCTATGTATGTGAGAAAATGGTTAATCATGTTTTGGGAAGGGGGTAATATTTCAGTCTTCTCTGTTTTGTTGGTTTTTGTGTAATTCAGGCCCTAGTTTTAAGAGGGTTCCCATTGAAAGAAGTTACAATGTTCACCACCGTGTTGGTTTTCTACAATGTATTTGAGCATTTGTAATGAGCTCATTCATCCATGTAGTGTTTGTTTGTGTAATGAGTGTACACAATGTTTTGAAATCAATGGAAGTACACCACTTTGTCAGCTGAGGATCTGGGATCCAATCATAACTGCACTGAAGTCAATAGAGATTGCACTGACTTCAGTGGAGCCAATATTGAGCCTCCAGCCACAATGTTTTGCACCATTGTTTAAAGTGGTTGTTGTATATGTTCAGTACAACACAGTGTCATCGTCTGTTTGATCCAATGCCCAGTGAGGGGAATGACAATCCATCCAGTTACTTCAACGGTGTTGGACTAGACTCCAAGCAAAGAGAAGGAAGCAAAGATAAAGACAGAATTTTAAAAAAATATCATTCTTACATTTATTTTTAATACAGAACCAAGAAGGTTCACAGGCCCAAATTGAGCCCTGATGTAATAACTGCTCCCTGATGAAATCAGTAGAAGTTGCTCTTAACTACACCAAAGCTGAATCTGATCCACATTCTTTGATAAATGTATCTTTAATACCCAGAATGCCGATGGGCAAAGGTGTTGTACATGCAGTGAGAGAGCTACATATATATCTAGGAGAATCCTAGGTTCTTAGATTTTAAGGCCAGAAGGGACTATTATGCTCATCTGGTCTGAGTCCTGTATAACACAAAACATAGAATTTCACCAAATGATTCCTTCACCAACTCCATAACTTCTAATTGAGCTAGACTATCTGGAGACTTCTTAACTGTCAACTGTAAAATACCAAGAACATGGAACAAATAGGTAATTTTTATATATTACATATTTACATAATATTTTATATATTATAAGCAAGCCTTTTTGTTGAATAAATGCACATTAGAATATGTCCTCTTCAACCTAAGATTAGCTTGTCAAGTTCTCATAGGCATCACAGAAAAAGAGGGTCATTCTGTGGATTATTTAGCATTTATATGAAAAAATTTTGCACCATTTTCAAAATAATATAAACTAAAAGTGAAAATCTACTCATACGGTATCAGGTGAAATACTCTGGATTTATCCTGGTGTAACGGAGAGCAGAATAAATATATAATGGCAGTAAATTTAACCTGGTCTCTAACTGAAACAGAGATCTTGGCTTAAAAATAATATCAGATATTTTTGTCTTGTATATAGGAGAAACATAATGTAAATGTTCGTTCTTGTTTAAAATAATTGTACAGATTTTCAAACCAGTGCTTAGTATTTGGTTTATTTGTTACTATATATACACACACATTTATACATATACCCTTATATAGCTCCTACCATGGTAGTATCTGGATGCATTTGACATAATTTAGACCAATATGCACATATTCCCTCCAATAGGGAACATCTCTCTTCATTGCCTCACCTATGTAGCTTGTGGGGGGCCTGGTCTAGTAATTGTTTTCCAAGCACACCTAACTCCACACAAAATGGTGGGCCAGAGGTAGAGAAGGGATTTCCCCACTGCCAAGATGAGTGCCTATTTGCAGGGTTCACTTATCACTAGGGCACCTTCTCCTGGCTGCTCTGGAGATTAGCTGCATCCACAACCCCCTTCTGTCACTTGTTTGTGCATCCTGCCATCTCGCTCTCTCTGTGCGGCTCATAGTGATCTCTCTTCATGGATTGGTCCTCTGTCTCAGTGACAGCGTTTTCCCCTTCCAGATGTTATTCAAGTCTCTCTATCCAAAAAAAAAAAAGACAGTCTTCTCACTCACTTCACTAACTGTGCCACTTCCCAAGTAGTTGGTAAGAGAATGCAGCCCTGCTCTCTACTTCAGGTTCCAGCTCAGGAACTCTCTATAATCACTGGTTAAGGTCTGCAATATCCCATCTTGCTGCCATTTCTCTGAGCTCTTGCCTATACTGCCTCTCTCAGGCTTTCATTCCACCACTCTTCCTTCAGAGCCTAGAT
Source organism: Mauremys reevesii (assembly GCF_016161935.1). NCBI lineage: Eukaryota > Metazoa > Chordata > Testudines > Geoemydidae > Mauremys > Mauremys reevesii. The sequence goes on from NC_052631.1 coordinate 77,290,588, forward strand.
TCCCTGAGGTTTCTACTCTCCCCATGGATTTCTGTCCTTTTCCCCCTTTAACATCCAAAGAACAACTACAGGCTCCTTTGCTGCAACCCTTCTCTACTACCAATTTCCTGGCTTTATACCATCCCCATCTGTTCCTTCTCAGATGGGCTCCATCATCATTCCTGGGTTACTTAGGACACCTAATTCCCCTCAAGTGTGGCTTGTCTACTTAACTGGCCCCTTCTCAGCCTCATTAACCCTTACTAGGGTAGTGTGAGGTGAACATCCCATTACAGTGCCCTAACAATTAGGGTCTGGGAGAGTCTGATGTGGGCCTCTCAATTGCTCCTGTTGAAGCTGTTCTTCTGAGTATAAGTAGTTTAATATGCATTGGGCCAGAGAGATAACAATGTCTCTATAATCAGGGGCACTCACTTGAGAGTTAGGAAACCCATCTTTAATCCTGTCTCGGCAAAGTAGGAAACTGAACCAGGGTCTCACACATCCTGGGTGAGGTCACTAACCACTCACTAGAAGTTATAAGGAGGATTAGGGGTGGTGCCTCCTACCCTGGGCTATTTTATGTAGAATTCAGCATGTGTTGCTGCCATTCTTGCAAGAAATGGTTTCGGTGCCTGACTCCAGGAGAGGCTTCCTGACTGAGGATCCCAGGTAGAGCTAGGCACTAATTTTGTGAGAGGGACAGGGATTAGGACACACCCCTCTTATTGGCTCTATTATTGGCTAGTTTAGGCAGTTTCCCACCTAGCATGCTGGCTTTTCTGAATCCCATTCTCGGGTACTTATCTCTCCCCCTGCATTGTATAGGAAGCCTCATACACATATAGGTCAGCAACCTTTCAGAAGTGGTGTGCCGAGTCTTCATTTATTCACTCTGATTTAAGGTTTCGCGAGCCAGTAATACATTTTAACATTTTTAGAAGGTCTCTTTCTATAATATATAACTAAACTATAATATATAGTTATATATATTATAATATATAGTCTATAATATATAACTAAACTATTGTTGTCTGTAAAGTAAATAAGGTTTTTAAAATATTTAAGAAGCTTCATTTAAAATTAAATTAAAATGCAGAGCCCCCCGGACCGGTGGCCAGGACCCGGGCAGTGTGAGTGCCACTGAAAATCAGCTCACGTGCCGCCTTTGGCACGTGTGCCATAGGTTGCCTATCCCTGCACTAGCACATCTCAGTCCCTCCTGTTCTCTGGCTGTAGTCTAGTCTCCTGTGGGCTGTAATAATTTGCTCTCATTTTGGTTGCTGGGTTTAGTGTGCAGGTTCTAGAGGGCGGTAGAGGCCTGGGATAGACAGGGAGTCAGACTAGATGATCTGGTGGCCCCTCGTGGCATTAAACTCTATGACTCTAGACTACTGCAGGCTCCGTGTGGACCCTGCTGACATGCAATAATGGTTCATTAATGCACTTCGAGCTAGTTCTTTTTGAAACAGAATAGATGAAAGCCCATTAATGAAATGTTAATGCACATCAGCAGGGTCCACATGGAGAGCTAGTGTGCAGCAGGGTAGATTCACATCCTAGCTTGCTGCAAACTAAATATTCACGTGAACAAGCCCGTAGGTGCCTGTTATATTCATTGTATAGAGAGCAGAGGAGCTTAGCTCAGGCTTTGTGGATTCCAGTGATTTTCAAAGTGCCCAAAAGTTCAGTGTTGTAATGCTCAGCATTGCAATGCCTAAGTTCCTTTGTGGATCCAGGCCTAACTGTCCCAAATAAGAAAGTACAACTGTCATGAAAACACTATAGACCATTGCAAGAAATGAATTTTCTGTCAGTGCTTCTCTGATGCTAAATCAAACACAGTCTCAGCAGCTGGCAGGCAAAGACAAAGTCTGTTTCCCTACTCTCTAGAGTTGTGGGGGGATAGGAAATGGGAAGGAGAAGTGGGGTTTGGAGCATGCTATCTGAGCAAGCTAGAAGTTCCAAGGATGTGTAGGTGACAAAAGAACTGATACTAATTAAGGGCTAATTATATTCAGTGAGCAATTGCTACCAGGTGTTTAGAACCACATAAAAGGAGAGATTGAGGGGAGAAGGCTTCTTCTTTTGGGCTCAGTGGGTGGAGGAAGAAAAAGAAAAGAGAGTAGGAGGAAGGAGGTCACTAATGACAGTGTGAAACTTAGATGAATGCTTTCTGTATTTGTGCCAGTTACATCTTTGTGTAATCCAGGAAATATGTGTAGAAAGAGGCAGTATCTATTAAGGTGACAGGAGTCTGGTGTATCTGTCTTTCATTTTAAAAATCATATTAAATTAATCCGGTCCCTTTGAAACTGTTTTGTGCCATGTTTGATTCATGTGCAGTTCTATCTTCCCTCTGCTATGGCCTTGGCTTTGTTACCCACCAGCTACTAGAAGCAATATTCCCTTTTCATGGGGACACTCATTCACACAGGTTCATACATTTTCCAGAATTCCTTATCTTCTCCTTGAGAAGTACCCTGTATTTCAAGCCAAAAAAATACTTTGACAATTTAGAGTGGCAACTGGTGATCCTAATATTTGCTTCCTTATTAACTATTGTGAGCACTAGAACAAGCAGGCAGAAGTCCTGAACCTGAGACAGTTATCATCCAAGCTGGCAAGGACAAGTGCAGAGACAGTGTGACAAACTGCTGGGGTTCCCAGAATTGTGGGTTACTGTGGGAGCTTTGCTGCTGCTAAGCTATGTGTCAGCTCTCTGATGCACCAGTTTATCTGCCTTGCCAACAAACTCTTCAGGACTCTGCTACCTGCTAGGCAAGGTTTGGACTGGCAATCAGTGAACCCCAGTCCTTGAGTTCAGAGACATCTTTCTACAGTGCATAGTTCCTTCTTACTGTAACATTCACAAAACCTTATTATGATGGTTCACTGCTCCTTTAAGGAGACAGTCCACTGGAGTCAATAAATTCTATTTCATTCCAAGCCCCAAGCTGGTTTATGGTAATAAAAACTTGTTTTACTTTTAACAAAAGGAACATATGTGTAAGAGATACCACATCTAAGGAATAAGAATAGAAATGGTTACAAACAAGCAAAAGTAAGAATATGCTTCTAAGACTCACATCTTATTTAACAAACTAGAGTCCTTGGTTCAAAGAAGTTTTCTCATCAGTTTTTCTTCTAGTGTGGCTGACTAGTAAACCTTTGAATTGTATTCTTCTGAAATGTATCCCCAGATAAAATGTATTGCCCCTGCTGGATGTAGACTCCATACTGGTTACTCCCCCACTAATGATTTTTACAATGCGAATGATGTCTTCCTGCAACCTCCAATACAAATGAATATCCCATTGAATTTGACCACACCTGGTCTGAGGTGTTGGCCTCTTTCCTTTGTCTGGAGAAAATCTCTATCATCTCCCCCTGACATGCCTGGTTTAAGCACATTTTAGTCATATTTCCAACACATCTGTAAAGTTCTTTGCAGGTTAACCATACATGCATCACAGAAGAGTATTAATGATCTGTGAGTATTAGTTTTCCCAGTAATAGATCATATGCCACCTTTTGGGTAAATATCCTGGCAACAGTATGCCACCTGGCATTGGGGTGCTCTTAGAGTCACAGAGGGATGCAGTTCTTTTGTTACCCTAATGGAACAAGACTCAGTTCATTTCTGTTGTTATATAATTCACATTTGCCCCATATTAGGTTAAAATGTGCACTACAGTTTTCAGTAAAAACTAAACTGATATGTATGCTGCAAAATCTATTTTTCTCTAACTCCTCTGCAAACCCAACACAAGGCATAATGGTCATACAAATGTCAGCACATAGCACTCTTTTAACTTCCCCAGCTCCAACAGCTTTGGCAAAGGCTGCCTTCTTTTTTGAAAGGTGTTGACCCATATTTGCTTTCCCAGTGCAGGTGGGGTGGGGCCAAAAAAATCATTCCTCAGGTGCAAACTCACTCAGTGTCTGTCTGTTTGTTCACACTACATTTCTTCAGCATGCACCTGGCATAAGCTGATATCTCGACTGTGAAAAGTCATTTTTGTAAGAACACTAGTGTCTGAATCGAAGGGGTTTGTTGGGAGGACACATTAGTCTCTTTACATTTTTAATAATATATCTGGTAGAGTCAGACCTGAGTAAACAGAAGTGACATCACAGGCTGCCACATCTATTCAATTAAGATTACTAATGCTTGCTGCTTCTATTTATAGCCCTATACCTGAACACATCAAAGCGACAATAGAACCATTGCAAACTCTCTGCTGTAAGCTGCCCAGGCATGATGTGGCTTTGCAGTGTTTAGAGAGATGCAGTGACTGAAATCTGGTCCCAATTTTAGAAAAACAAAGGACTTCTGGCAAAAATAACTGACCTCCACTAATGACTAGAAACTCAGATCAGCTTTGGATTCAATACTTAGCAGAGTTAGCAGCAACTCATGGACAAATACTGTAAGGAAAACTTTAAAAAGACTCCCCAATCACAATTGTTTTAGCTGTTTGGTTTGTTACACTAATGTCTTACCAGTTGCATCCTATGTCTTAATTTCCATAATTCAATTATACCAGATGCATGAAAAATCTAAAGTATTTTTCTCCTGTAAATAATAAATCTCAAATAGAATTTCACATGCACTAAAAATGGGACAAAGTGATATTTTATATGCACATTTTAAAATATTTTTCCTTTTAATGATTTGTGTGATATACATAGGGAAACTCATAGTTAAGCCATAGATGTCTCTGTATTCTGTAAACACCCCAAAGCAGTCATGCTTTGCTCTTGTGCTTATTGGCATGCTTTTTGCAATACTCCTCCCTAGGCAGTTGTTTTCCATTTTTTACGTGTGCAACTGATTGTTCCTTCCTTAACGGAGTACTTTGCATTTGTCTCTATTGAATTTCATCTTGTTTACTTCAGACCATTTCTCCAGTTTGTCCAAATCATTCTCAGTTTTAATCCTGTCCCCCAAAGCACTTGCAATCCCTCTCAGCTTGATATCATCTGCAGACTTTATAAGTGTACTCTGTATGCCATTATCTAAATCTTTGATGAAGATATTGAACAGAACAGAATGGACCCAGAACTGATCACCTGCAGGACCCCACTTAGTATGCCTTTCTGGCTTGATTGTGAACCACTTATAACGCTCTGGAAATGGTTTTCCAACTAATTATGCACCACCTTATAGTAGCTCCATCTAGGTTGTATTTCCCTAGTTTGTTTATGAGAAGGTCATACAAGACAGGTTTCAGAGTAGCAGCCATGTTAGTCTGTACCCGCAAAAAGAACAGGAGTACTTGTGGCACCTTAGAGACTAACAAATTTATTTGACCATAAGCTTTTGTGGGCTACAGCCCTCTTTATCAGATGCATAGAATGGAACATATAGTAAGAAGATATATATACACATACAGAGTACATGAAAAGGTGGAAGTTGCCATACCAACTCTAAGAGGCTAATTAATTAAGATGAGCTATTATCAGCAGGAGAAAAAATACTTTTGTAGTGATAATCAAGATAGTCCATTTCAGACAGTTGACAAGAAGGTGTGAGGATACTTAACATGGGAAATAGATTCAATTTGTGTAATGACCCAGCCACTCCCAGTCTCTATTCAAGCCCAGGTTAATGGTATCTAGTTTTCAAATTAATTCCAGTTCAGCAGTTTCTCGTTGGAGTCTGTTTTTGAAGCTTTTATGTTGCAAAATTGCCACCTTTAAGTCTGTTACTGAGTGACCAGAGAGGCTGAAGCGTTCTCCTACTGGTTTTTGAATGTTATGATTCCTGATGTCAGATTTGTGTCCATTTAGTCTTTTGCGTAGAGACTGTCCAGTCTGGCCAATGTACATGGCAGAGGGGCATTGCTGGCACATGATGGCATATATCACATTGGTAGATGTGAAGGTGAACGAGCCCCTGATGGCATGGCTAATGTAATTAGGTCCTATGATAGTGTCATTTGAATAAATATGTGGACAGAGTTGGCATCGGGCTTTGTTGCAAGGATAGGTTCCTGGGTTAGTGTTTTTGTTGTGTGGTGTGTGGTTGCTGGTGAGTATTTGCTTCAGGTTTGGGGGCTGTCTGTAAGCGAAGACTGGTCTGTCTCCCAAGATCTGTGAGTCTGAGGGATCGTCTTTCAAGATAGGTTGTAGATCTTTGATGATGCACTGGAGAGGTTTTAGTTGGGGACTGAAGGTGATGGCTAGTGGCGTTCTGTTATTTTCTTTGTTGGGCCTGTCCTGTAGTAGGTTACGTCTGGATACTCTTCTGGCTCTGTCAATCTGTTTTTCCACATCAGCAGGTGGGTATTGTACTTTTAAGAATGCTTGATAGAGATCTCGTAGGTGTTTGTCTCTGTCTGAGGGATTGGAGCAAATGCGGTTGTATCTTCGAGCTTGGCTGTAGACAATGGATTGTGTGGTGTGTCCTAGATGGAAGCTGGAGGCATGTAGGTAAGTATAGCGGTCAGTAGGTTTCTGGTATAGGGTGGTGTTTATGTAACCATTGCTTATTAGCACAGTAGTTTCCAGGAAATGGACCACTTGTGTGGATTGGTCCAGGCTGAGGTTGATGGTGGGATGGAAAGTTGAACACCACATAATCCATTGTCTACAGCCAAGCTCTAAAATACAACCACATTTGCTCCAATCCCAACAAAGAAAAGACAGCCTCCCAACCTGAAGCAAATACTCACTAGCAACCACACACCACACAACAAAAACACTAACCCAGGAACCTTTCTTTGCAACAAAGCCCGATGCCAACTCTGTCCACATATCTATTAAAGTGACACCATCATAGGGCTAATCACATTAGCCACACCAATGTGATATATGCCATCATGTGCCAGCAATGCCCCTCTGCCATGTACATTGGCCAAACTGGACAGTCTCTACGCAAAAGAATAAATGGACACAAATCTGACATCAGGAATCATAACATTCTCTAAGGTGCCACAAGTACTCTTGTTCTTCATACAAGACAGTATCAAAAGCCATACATCTACCACGTCCCTCCTATCCACAAGGCTTGTTACCCTGTCAAAGAAAGCTATTAGGTTGGTTTGACATGATTTGTTTTTGTTAAATCCATGCTGACAGTTACTTATCACCTTATTTTCTAGGTGCTTGCAAATTGATTGCTGAATTATTTGCTCCATTATCTTTCTGGTTTCAGAGTAGCAGCCGTGTTAGTCTGTATCTGCAAAAAGAACAGGAGTACTTGTGGCACCTTAGAGACTAACAAATTTATTTGAGCATAAGCTTTCGTGGGCTACAGCCCACTTCATTGGATGCTTCATTTTTCTGGATACTGAAGTCAAGTTGACTGATCTGTAATTCCCCAGGTTGTCCTTATTCTTCTTTTCATAGATTGGCCCTATATTTTCCCTTTTCTAGTCCTCTGGAATTTCACCCATCTTCCATGACTTTTCAAAGATAATCGCTAATGGCTCAGATAACTCCTCAGTCAGGTCCTTGAGTATTGTAGGATGTATTTCATTAGGCCCTGGTGACTTGAAGTCATCTAACTTGTCTAAGTACTTTTAACTTATTCTTTCCCTATTTTAGCTTCTGATCCTATCTCATTTTCACTGGAATTCATTAAATTAGGAGTCCAATTGCTTCTACGTGCATCATGAAAAGTACTTTGATCAGCTATTAGGACAGCTTAAGTTTAGTTTTACATATTTATGATTAAACTTAACAGTATTTATTTATTTATTTATTTATTTAAATGTATATAGCTAACTATATGCATGCAGCATATAGGAATTGGGTATCCCTTTCAGCACTTTGGGGAGTATCCAAGTCCTGTCAAAAAGCCTACAAGCTCTGTGCACTTTTCTATGTTTCCTGCTGTGAATTTTAAGACTTCATATAAACTTTTTGGGACAGGGACAGTCATTTTGTTCTGTGTTTGTACAATGCCTAGAATAATGGAGTTCTGGTCCATGACTGGAGGTCCTATGCTTCACTGCAATACTACTAATAAATAGTAATAGCAAGTCACTTATACAGAGCAGATCTGCCCTTATATTGTGAAATTTATATTATGAATTATTATAAAAATCTATAATCTGTTGTTATAAATTATATTAAATTACTCACCAACAAACAATCATAAGGCCCTCACCTGATGCCCTCCCCAAATGACTGAAGGAAAAAGGTAGAACTTGAAATGAGTCTAGGAGGTTAACAAATCTGGTCTCTGGGAGACAGAGGGCTTGGCTACACTTGCGAGTTAGAGAGCATTAAAGCAGCCCCGGGCGCCCTAGCTCACTACCCATCCACACTGGCAAGGCACGTAGAGCACTCCGACTCCAGGGCTAGAGTGCTCCTGGTTCTCCACCTCAGCAAGAAGGTTAACACTTGGTGTGCATTGGCTGAAATGCCTGGGCATCAGTGTGAATGAGGTGTTGCATTACTGCGCTCTGATCAGCCTCCAGAAACATCCCATAATCCCCTTAAGTCAAGTGGCCACTCTTGTCATTGTTTTGGAATCACTGCAGGCATGCCAATATGCCCTTTGAAAACTCTGTTTCTGACATCCGGCATGCTTATCTGCTCCGAGACAAAGCAACTATTACTGTGGAATGCTGTGTGAGAGAGAGAGGCGGGGTGGGAGGGGGGTTTGTTGCTGTCTGAACTTACAAGACAGCATGCTGACATGCTCTCAGCCCCACAAAAACTCACTTTCTCTCCCCCCACATACACAGAACACACTCCCTGTCGCACTTCACCCACCCCCATCATTTGAAAAGCACATTGCAGCCACTTGCATGCTGGGATAGCTACCACAATGCATTGTTCTCTGTGGCCATTGCAAGAGCTGCTAATGTGGCCACGTCAGTGTGCTTGCAGCTGTAATTGTGGACAGATTGCAACGCTTTCCCTACTGCGCTCTATGAAGGCTGGTTTAACTCAAAGCACTCTACATCTGCAAGTGTAGCCATGCCCAGAGATTAAGTGAATTCCATAGCCAAGAGGCATTCTTCCCAGAGAGCACCCTACCAGCAACTGCCTCCTGTTTAGATTGTAGGATGTATTTCATTAGGCCCTGGTGACTTGAAGTCATCTAACTTGTCTAAGTACTTTTAACTTATTCTTTCCCTATTTTAGCTTCTTTAACCCAGCTTGAGCACCTCTGCTGATAATCATGGAGGGAGTATCTTAGAAAATATACCGCCCGATTTTCAAACTGTTTCATAGCATGGACCATATCTCAACAGAGATTGTCTCATGCTCAACCTCCCTCCCCATGCATGATCAAGTAATATCCCTGGGACAACTACAGCATTTGCTTAAATGGAAGTTGAATAACAGAAAAGCATTTTATATGTCTCTACCTGTCTTTTAATGCAATTTAGCAGCTGGAAGACAAAGGAGGAGGCAGCATTGTGTGACCAGCTGGCTCTATATAAACCAACAGCAAGAGCTCTGTGGACCACAGCTTGAGAACTGATGCTTTATATGCTTTAGGGAGATATTTAGACAGTGTATGAGTCAGGGACTGTCATTTAGTATATGTTTGTATAGTGCCAGCATGATGGTTGTATAGTGCCTAGCCTGTATAGTGCCTAGCCTGTATAGGTTGTATAGTGCCTAGCCTGTATAGTTTGTATAGTGCCAGCATGTATAGTGCCTAGCCTGGTTGACCTTGGTGCTGCCCCAGTGAAAATGTTTAATAATAATACTGGACCATTTCATGAGTCGAGTCTAGCAGAACCAAAACAAGTCTAAAAAACCTCTACGGTGTATTAAGAAACCCATCTTTCACAAAAGTCCACTCCTCAAATGCCTTACAGTGAGAGACATAAAGGGCTCGATTTCTTTAGCTTATCAAAAAGAAGACCAAGAGGTGATTTGTTTGCAGTGTATAAACACAACCATGGGGGAATTTTTTTTGGATACTAATGGGCTGTTTAATCTACCGGAAAAAGGCATAACAAGAACCAATGACTGGAAGCTGAAGCCAGACAAATTCAAATTAAAAATAAGTCACATGTTTCTAACAGGGAGGGTGATTAACCATTGGAACAAACTACCAAAGGAACTGGTGGATTTTCCATTGCTTGGAATCTTCAAGAGTGGATGCCTTTCTGGAAGATACGCTGTAGCCAATCACAAGATATGCTTTTGTCAAGCACAAGTTATTTGGCTAAATGGAGGGATAACTGGGTATAATTTTATGTTCTGTGATATACAGGAGGTCAGACTAGATGATCTAATGGTCCCTTAAACTCTATGAATCATACAGTGTATAAGTAAAGTATTTCTACTCTCTGAAATATCAGGGTAGTTGATGCTCGTGAAAGGTGGTGTGCGCCAATCAAGAGACCTACATTCTTTTCCGAGCGCTGCACAGATCTGCTATGTGATCTTGGAGAAGTTTTTTCACTCTCTGTGCCTCTCTTTCCCCTCCCACTTTTTGCCTGTCTTGTCTCTTTAGACTGTAAACTTCTCAAGGCAAAGACTGTCTCTTACTATATATTTGTGAAGCACCAAGCACAGTGGTGTCCTGAATTCTACTGGAGCCTCTGTGTGCTACTCTAATACAAATAAATAATACGGTAACCTGCTAGCCAACATGTTGCTCCATTCAACTCTCACACTCAGCGGTGATATCATCTATTCCAGCCAAAGGATGGCTGTGTCTCATTATCCAGAAATAAATTTGAAAATCAGAATCTTTTGGAGATTATGTCACCTGGTGGAAGTGCAGTTAGCACGGAGTTGTTCTTTCACTTTGGTATGTGTGTGATAAACATGAAGAATGTAGAAGAGGTTTAATAGGGGATGGCAGGTGACAAGTGCTGATATAGTGGAATGAGTCATCTGTGGTCAGGATGGAGTGTGAAGACATAACTGTAAATATTGTAGAAGAGACTAAGGAATTGGAGCAGAATTACTAAAATAGTGCAAATTCCATGCGTTTCCTTCCTTTGGGAACCTCAGAAGAAAAAGAGTTCTCCATCTTCATCCCTGCTGCTCTTGTCCTAGGAATCCTCTAGAAAAGTGTTTCAATCATTTAAAAAAATTATTTTAACATTTTAAAGTGTTTTTCTTTTAATTTAGCTTTCTGAATGCAGCTCTCTGAATGAGTGTGTTAGGTGCCTGAAGAAGTTGTGCTGCCAGAGTTTTTAGAGAGCTTTGATTGAAAAGAAAAGTTGGTGCCTAAGAAGAGTTAGCCACATAAGCTCTTAGTCCAAAATATTAATGATAATGACACTCTTATGTATTATCTTCCATCATAAAAAGTGCTTTGCAGACTATATATAACTATCTGCTTGAAGCAATTCTCCTACCACTGAAACAGCCCCCTATGATCCCCATATGCAATATGTATAGAGATTTCCTATTACTGGACTAAGTCCTTGGGATATAAAATACTTCAGGGATGGGGTGAGGGGGGAAGAGCATTTGAGGCTTAGTACGTGCACCTGGATGGCATAATGGGAAGAAAAGACACAGAATCTATATTAAGCAGAGCTGAGCAGGGCAAACCGAATCAAAGGAGACACTCAGATACCCAGATTAATTTCTGAGTCTGCTACAAACTTTCTGTCTGAGCTTGGCAAGACCCTTAGTCATTGCATCAGTTCCCCACCAGTAAACTGAGAATAATAGAACTGCCATATCTCACAGTGGTGTTGTGAGGATAAGTGCATTACTGTTTGTGAGGCGCTCAGTAGTGGGGGCCATATAAATATCCAAATAGTTTATTGATTCTTTCATAGTTCACACAATAACAGAACAAATCTGGATCCTTTTGGCTAAAGCATACAGTCCTGAATGCACTGATTACACTGAAACCATCACTGGCTTTATATGAAAACAAACCAACAGCAGAGCAGCAATTTAATCATCATCATTTTTAAGTTTCTGGATCTTGTTCTTATGACACTCATTTTCTTTCTGGTGACCATCTATTTCTTCATTGTGATGATCTATCTCATCCTCATGGTATTTCCTCAAAGAGGCCAGCTCCTTCTACCTGAAGTATTGGTCCTCCTCAGCCATCTGCTTCTTCCTAAAGGCCCCTCTGGTTTCACAAATTGAACCACCACCTTCCTTCCCAGTCCCCTTCTGTGGATTGTCCACCTGGTTAGATCTGGAGCTGAAGCTCCATTCCCATTCCTAATGCAGTATGAAAGCCCCAGATTGGCCAGCTTGCACCACCACATTCACTTCCCTGCCCTTGGAGATGAAGCAACCTGAGCTATGCAACACTGAACCTAGTGAGGAGGAGCCGGGCCAACCCACACTGCACCCAAGGAAATGAGTCGCTTGCCTCTACACCCATATAAATATCTAAGACAGGTAGCTGGGCTGTGTAGACCATATGACACAATCTATTAGTTGAGAGTTTGGAGCTCCTTTGAGCTGATTTGTGCATTTTTTTGATTAAATAAAAAGTTTTGCCTCTTTTGGAGAATCAAATGCATATGTAGGCTTAGAAGGATTAGATTTTTATCAGTAAAGGTCAGTCGGTCAGTAAAGGTCGATTTCACCATGCACACACAAACTGCCCAAAAAATGTCCATCTATAATAATAAACTTACAGATAGGCAGAGTAAAAAAAACATGCTGCTTGAGGACTTATTAGAGTTTGATTTAAGTATATTTACTTTGTGTTTTTGACATATGATGTTGACAATTTGTGTTTTAATGGTTATAAAGCTTTAACTCTGTGAATCTCAACATATACTGTCATTAAATAGTCATTGTCTGACTCCCCCCATATAATTTTCCACAATTGTGAAAATTTAAATGGATAAAAAAAGATACAATTGCTTAAAATAAACATTGATATTATCTGCTGAAATTATAAAAAATTGAAAATGGAATTCTGCCAAGTCCTCATATTAATTTTATCCTGGTATAACTCAGTTGATTTCAGTGGAGTAGATGCTAATTTAAATCCATGTAACTCAAGACAAGCATCAACTCCAATGTCATTCCACCATATTGCAGCTTCAAATGAGCAGGTAAAGCAATTGATATTACCAAACCTGTTCCCTGCTTGAGATGAGTAAATGTTATTTTATTCATGTCAAACATTCCAACAACCCATTTTGACATTCTTCCACATTTCTAGATAATAAATTCTCAAGAATTATCCAGAAACCTGACATTCTGCCTTGTCATCCATCTAGCTCTTTTCTCATCACTTTATCCTCTTTCAGAAGTCCAGTAAATATTGGGTCAGAGGTGTCCCATCTCCCATCCATCATTGACATTTTACTTTCCAGGTGGACGCCTTTGGACTCAGATTTATTGTGCAACAGAATGATGATTTCCTGAAGTCCTCAAAATCTCTGTTTAATGTCTTGTTGACTGATGTGATAAAGAAGATCACAGGTCTCCAGAAAGTTTTCCCCTCTTCTCCCATGGTAAGACTAGAGCATGGATTCTGTGTGGTCATTGAGGGCATTTGAAAGCCTTTGATTCTTGACTGCTTTCTGCCCTTAAGCCCAAATCTGTCCCATTAATTTTGCATTGTTTAACTCTTGATGTACTTCTGCAGCCTCAAACTAGATGAGAAACCAAACTAAGGGACCAGAGTGTTCTTTATATAGGCCTAGAGCATGAGACAAGATGAATGCCTCTCTGAGGTGTTGAACTCTGTCAGGTCCCACAGAAGTCAAAGTGGGTATTCACCCACGAAAGCTCATGCTGCAAAATGTCTGTTAGTCTATAAGGTGCCACAGGATGCTTTGCTGCTTCTACAGAACCAGACTAACACGGCTCCCCCTCTGATACGGGGAGTTGAAGGTTTGCTTAGCAAATTGGCTCATGCTTCATCTTCCTGGCATGACAAATTTGTTATCTAACTCTGTAATAATTTCAGTCAGCATGTCTGTGGCTTGCCTTTTTTTTTTTAAACTATCCTGGTTCTTAATGACATGTGACTCAAAGCAGATAGCTGCTGTCTGAGGCAGTTGTGCTGCACATAAAGGAAGTTGCTTGATCCCGCTGAGACTGTAGACTCCTCATTTATCCATCGTTTCCTCTATGATTTTATTCATAAATGCCCCATAATTTCATTGTGCAGTTTAATTGGGATTTTTTTCAGATGTTAATTGCTAGTTCCATGGAGCAGCATCTTAGAAATTGTTTCATACAAAGAAAATGTTTGGGAAAATATTTACCCATTTGTCTCCTGTATTGTAAATTTCAAAGAAATCACACCTGAGCTGATGCTGTAAGTGAAGAAGAGGATTAAATGTCTGGATACACAGAAGCTACTTTCTTCTGTTTACCCTACATGGGGGAACAGTGTGTCCCTGTTACGGATAATTCACTTCAATGCACGTTACAGTATATATGCTGCACTCCATGTACCCCCAACCAGAATTAAATCCTCTTATTGCTAAGATGATCAGTCGCCTTTACAGCAAGTGTGCTGGGTGATTTACAGAAATGGTCTCTGCCCTGAAAAGTTTACTTTTTAACTCCCTTTCTGTGAGATTGTAAGAGATTTGTAACTGTCCACTAGCTGGTTGCTGCTCTGAATCTCTCCCATGTCTCTCCTTTTCTCCTTCCAGCCAAAGAAGACTGCATTCATCTCTCCAGCGTCCAAACCTGGGTCAACCTGAGGGAGTTGCTTACATGTGTTGTAAAAAGTGTCCTCTCCCAGAGGCTGAACTCAAATCTCCATATAATAATTACTACAAGGCAGCCCTCTCTAGCCCAGTTACAAAGTCGGGGGGCCATATCATCCATTCTGACTTCACTGAAGTCATGTTATGGATTACTTTCATCCATAAACCTTCCAAAAAATAAGGGCTAGATTCCATCCTGCACTGAGATCTGATCAGGATGCTATCAGGGAGCCATTACAGCTCTCTGATTCTGAAGTCACAGCTGTTCCAGTATCAGCCCCCAATGCAGCCTATGGGCTTGCTGTGTATGGTCTATATGAGACCATATGCCAACTGAGAATTGGCAAAGCAAAGCTGTGCTGCATTCAATCCCTGGCATGCGTCCTGTAAGCCCCATATGTCCTGTTCATTGGTGAGTGGTGTGATGGAGCAGCTGGAGCAGGAACTGGCTTTCACCAGCTGAATGATCCCCCTGTGGTAGGAATTGTCAGCTGCTCAGTGATGGCCAGAAGAGAGTCCGGCCCTAAGTGACTGCGCATGGCAGTGTCTTCACCTGGGAAGAACTATTAACTTGGTAAATGCTATTGCTGTAGAATACAGACTCCTAATCTCAACAATGATGTGTCTGTCACTAATAAGGTCATTTGAATGATCACATCTATGATAAAAAAATTATTAGATTTGTATATAATATGAGTATTTTACTTACATATGATTTGAGTACAAGCTGAGCATACACCTCTGTGTACTTTGCTTTCCTCCATGCCAGGTTTAAACATCACAAAAAGCATTTTGAATAATATGTGAATTTAATAAGGATTCATTCATCCTTTTCAGTCAACACTAATAGCCTATTAACCTGAACTGTCATGACATGATTTCCCCAGGTACTTAAGTAATCTTGCATAGTGTTTTGCAGAAGACATTGTAATTCAAATACTTATTCATCATTCAAGCTCTTACAATGTGAACATGCATTTTCTACAGCAATACTCTATTATTATAAGCATTTATTTACGACTCTTCAAGAAAATTGTCATGGCTTTTGAACAATTCTTCAAGTAGTGCCTATGGTGCTGGTATTATGAGTTTTCTTCTGTTCTAGGTAAGTTCTGATATACCCCATACTATGAGTAAAGCTATTATATATGGGGCCATTTTAGGAATTTGTGTTCAGTATAAAACTCATATTTTTTATGCACCTGGATTTTTTTATTCAAGTAGCATATTAACCAATTTTGCTTCCCAAAGCTGGAGCAGAAAAGAGTACAATGAATGGAATATATGTGTCACGTTCAATCCTTCAGCTTTCTTTATCTTAACAATGTATTATTTTTAAAGAAAAATAATATAAAAGCATAGAGAGAGAGAACATAATTTTAAATGGCTAAATCTGTGAAAAAGACATTGGGTGAAATCCTGGCCTCACTGATGTCAATGGGAGTTTTACCATTGACTTCAGTGAGACAGGATTTCACCCACTGAGTATATATTACCTTGACACACTACAGAATTTTATTTGAAAGGTGACTTGTGGTAGCTATAGAAGTACTTCCATCTATTCTTCTAGCCATCTGCCTTTGTAGAGTCTAAGTGTTCAGTTAAAGATCATGCTATTTTAACTACCTAAAACCATGTGTGCAATATTTTGTGGTTCTACAAAAAAGAAGTTTTTGCATTTAAAATTAAATACTTAAAATTGCATTAAATGGGCATGGAAACTATTTTGGATCTTCAAACTTCATTTAACGCTGAGCTAGAGAAGAAATTTCTTTGGCATGGATGCTATTTACAGATTAATTGGAAATTTATGGCTGGTAGTTTGGTTCCTTATGCTCACACATGCATATACTGGTTCTTTTGGTAGCATAGACTCAAGATTATTTGTTAGATTGGCAATGTGCAGATATGGGCCGTCCACCCCACACAAGCCCTGAGTGGGTTAATGTGGGTCAGAAAGGGCCAATTAACCTTATATACTGCATCTGCAGGGAAGCCAGGACTTGATAGGGCCTAATGGCTGATGAAGCCCAGCTGGGGAAAAAGTTGGGAGAAGATGATAAAACCAGGAAGAGAGAGTAGGGAGGCAACTGCAGGGGAAGGAGTCTGCAGTCACTCCCTGGGATGAGGGGGGTCACCAGGGACAAGGAGGACGCACATGGGCAATCAGCTTTCTGAGCCTGTCGTGGAGTAAGGAGTCTGGCAAATGGCTAGGAGGGATGAAGTAGCCATAGGGAGTAGAGTAGACTCCCAATGTAAACCTAGAAGCACACAAGAGAATACCGAGAGGCTACATAGAAAGTGGCCCAGGAAAACAGCACCAGGAATTGGAATTGAGCAGACCTGGATTGCTGGTTGTAGCATCTCTGGGCAGGAACCCAGTGTAGTGGGCGGGCCCAGGTTCCCATGCCAGCCACTGGTGTAGTGGCAGAGAGCCTGAAAAAGGGTTGAACACCATCTGGCAACAGCATTTGGGCAGTTGTCCTGTTGAACTTTGTAACCCCGGAATGGGTGGACTAAATGATGACTTGACTAAAGGGCCAAGATACCAGAAGAAAAGCTATTGCAGAGTGAGGGAGTAACAAAGGGATGCCTGACACAGCAAGAGCTACATTCCCCAAAATAAATGCAAGGAGGTATGCTAGCAGTGAGCAGCTATCTCTTTACATGTGCCCATTCAGTTATATTATATGGCCATCCAACATCTTGACAAATGAAAGGAGATGCAACAAAGTTGGTCCATCGGTAGTACTTAGCAATGATATGGGAAAAGAGCCTGATACATGAGCAGCAAACCTTCCCACAATGGCTACAGGTCCACTCACCAGATGGAAGTTGAAACATACTCTGTTTCCTGGCTCACCTGCAGGCCTCAGCCTGGGCTCTATGATGGCTCTCCATGGACCACCGTGACTGCACCAGTCTTAATCCGGCTTCTCCAATCTGAACAATTGTGGGCAGGATTTTCCCAGTTGTCAGTGAGAATGCTGAATTTCTTGAGGCCTTGTCGCTGTATCAGAGCTTTGGCCTCCCTCTGTGTCATGGATAGTTCTTAAGATGGCCATAGAGCATAGCCATCCACAGCTGATCTTGAAGCATGCACTTTATATGTCCCAACCAGCGAAGCCTGCGAACATCCAGCATGGTCTGCCTAGACTGTAGGCCATTTTTCCCCCAAGGATCTCTTTATTGGTGATCCATTGGTTCCAAGTAATTCCAAAGATTTTTCTTTCAAGAACGTATAGGTGATAACCAAATTTTTGTTAAAGACTCCCTATATAAAGAGCAGTAAATATAATCTCATTACTAGGAAATGTTTCCTTTTTTATACAGTGTTGACTGAGCCTCTGCATTTCATTACATGGAATCACATCTGCATCTTTTGGAACTATTTTTCAGTTTGTCTCCATGCTTGGAATCCTACATATAGAGAAGGAAAGATAATCTGTTAACCTTTTGTGACAAAGTTCCTCCTCTACCTTGGTGGGTCCTGCACTTATTGGCGGATTTGCTCGCCTCACAGATTCACCATGTGGGTCAGGAAACAGTCCAGAGACCTTCGCCTCTTGTAGAAGCCACAGTCCAGGTCAATTCCTCCTGTGTCTGATCAGAAGTTGGGAAGTTTGGGGGGAACCCGGGCCCGCCCTCTACTCCAGGTTCCAGCCCAGGGCCCTGTGGACTGCAGCTGTCTAGAGTGCCTCCTGGTACCGCTGCGCAACAGCTACAACTCCCTGGGCTACTTCCCCATGGCCTCCTCCCAACACCTTCTTTGTCCTCACCAGAGGACCTTTCTCCTAGTGTCTGATAACGCTTGTACTCCTTAGTCCTCCAGCAATATGTCTTCTCACTCAGCTCCTAGTGCCTCTTGCTCCCAGCTTCTCGCATGCACACTACAAACTGAAGTGAGGTTCTTTTTAACTCAGGTGCCCTGATTAGCCAGTCTGTCCTAATTGATTCTAGCAGTTTCTTCTTAATTGGCTCCAGGTGTCCTAATTAGTCTGCCTGCCTTAATTGGTTCCAGCAAGCTCCTGCTTGTTCTGGAACTTCCCCGTTACATTACCTAGAGAAAAGGGATCTACTTAATCTGGGACTAATATATCTGCCTTCTAACACTCTCCAATAGCCATCTGGCCTGACTCTGTCACACTTTGCACAACATTTGGAAAGAATATATGTTTCCTTTGGAGTTTCTCTGATTGAAAAGTCAGACACAGTCATGTTTGCACAAAGATATGTCTTTTGGAATAGACAAAGGAGAAGATGTGCTTTAAAGAACTCTACAACCAACAGGAAGACAAATGTGTAATTGAAGTCGCTGGCTTCCCACAGCAAAGGGGGAGTGCTATTCCAGGGCTTGTCAACATGCCTCTGCCCTTTTCCAAGGGTTTTAGGAAAGAAAGTACAGTACATGCACCAAGCACACATCTCAGTAGTTAATACATCACAATTATGTCATGTTTCAAGTCCTAAAAGTAATTCTTACTGGTACTTCCTTAAAATGGGCACTCCATTGGGGACTGTAGAGTTTCTCGGTAATAAAACTAGTTTATGCAAGCTCAGACTGAGGCCTGCTCTCTTTACTACATAACTGTAGTATGACAATGTGAATGTCAGACCCTGCTTGTGTAGTAATAGGATTTTGTTTGTATTTTGTATAATTTAGAATGAAGAATAAAGAATAATAATGTAGCATGTATTGGTGGATGATTTTACCATATTCTGCCAGCCACCCTTTCTGAAAGCAGAAAGGAATGGCCTAGTGTGCCATTGGTAAAGATGCATCAGCCAGAATCTTGTGTCTAAAGCTGATTTCAAGGCAGTAACAGACCTTTAGGGTCACCACTTTGTTTTGTAAGTTTAAAATTAGCATTTTGAAATAAGTAAAAGAATTTTCTCCTGCATTGCAATTTGATGTTCCTGTTCAAATGTTCTGTGTAAATCAATCCTGTTTTGCGTGTGAATGAGGAATGCGTGTGTTAGAAGATAAGTGTGAAGGCCATCATCAGACCAGATGTTCTAGGGAGGAACCAAGGATAGACGTAAAGGCGCCAGAAGATTGCAACACACCCCTATTGAGATGTCGGAGGAGGGCAGATTGACGACTCTGAAAGATGAGGCAGACACCTATCAATCAGGACAAGATAGCTGTGATCAAAACCAGAATGGGGTAAGTCCCTGAGAGACTGATGAAAGAACAAGATAAAGGATGAGAAGAACAATTTAAGAAAACAATCATTTGTCAAACGGTGATTGATTACAGCATGATGGTGCAAAACTCATTGGTCCCAATGAAGGAAGATCACTCTATAGACAGGGTGTTTTGCCATGAAACTTTGGGTTCATCCTGCCAAGACTTCCCCAGAACACTGTGTCGCAACTGACAGAACCCAGCTCCTCCCTACCCGTGAGCAACCTAGCTAGCCACTAGATTGATCCGGACACTGGATTGATAACTATAACATCGACTGGTGGGACTCTGTGTGTGTGTGTGTGTGTGTGTGTGTGTGTGTGAGAGAGAGAGAGAGATTAAATGCATATGCTAATTCTTGTATCTCCAATAAATGCAGCATCTGATTCTTATAAGCATAACATTTGTACCATCACTGCACCCTCTGTGCAGAATCACAATGATCCACTAAATCAATACGAGGTGGCTGACTTTTCTCCATCTCCTTACTAGCCACTAGCCTGAATTGCATTCTGGATCTGCGTGGGCAATATTCTTTCACTTCCCTTTCTGTGTAAAGAAAGCTAAGTCATAGATCTCCAGAGCGCTAGCACCAATTTGACTGGATCATGAAAAGGTTGATGAGGCTTGCAATTTATACATCTTATTTAGAATTTCAGATACCTTTACACCAACAGCTAAATAAGAAACAAATTCTTCATTGTTTTACTTTTTAAAACAAAATGAAAGTGTTTAAAGTTATTTACTTTTTGAAAGTAAATATGTTTTTTTTCCAAACAGCCTCTACTGGTTACTTACTGAGTACCCCAAATATTTACAGAATCTGAGGTGACAATGTTGGAAAGGGCAGCTTCATTTTAGTCCAAATCCCTAGGTACTAGGTGTGATGGGCTATACTGTTTCCTTTTAAATATTTATGGAGCGTTATCTTCTCCTTGTCCCTTCTCCTCTGTTAAATATTTTTCTTAGGCTAAACAAACGTGACTTCCTCAGCCTCTCCTCCTTATGATTTAGAGCCAAACCCCAGTGTTCTGCAGGGTTTAATCCTTACAGTATAAATTCTTCGGAGCAGACCCCTGGCTTCCTTTACTGTATCTTTGTACTCTAAATAATATTTGGTAATACCGAGGTGAAATTGTAGCCCGGTTGAAGTTAATGTAAAAGTCCCATTGACGTCAATGAAGCCAAGATTTCACGCCTTGTATCAAGTGTTACCTTTGTTGTCCTTCCTTGAGTCCTGACTGCTGTATTGTTTCTATCCTCACTGAGGTGAGAATTTGGGCCCAGACATTCTCTTGTTTTGATGGGGAAATATTCTGAACAGTATCCGCCCTACAGAATAGATTTGGGCCTGATTTTTTTATACGCCAAGGCCACTGTATACCTCTTAGGGCAGGTCTACACTAAGGGCGGGGGTTGAACTAGGGTACGCAAGTTCAGCTACGTGAATAGCGTAGCTGAATTCGAAGTACCCTAGTTTGAACTACTCACCCGTCCAGACGCCGCGGAATCGAAGTCCGCGGCTCCAAGGTCGACTCCGCCACCGCCGTTTGCAGTGGTGGAGTACCGGAGTCGACCGCGGCGCTTCCGGAGTTCGAACAATCGCGTCCAGATTAGACGCGATAGTTCGAACTCCGAGAAGTCGAACTCACCACGTCAACCCGGCTGGTAAGTGTAGACTAGCCCTTAATGTAAAGGAGGCTTGAAGTGGGGTGTCAGTTACATTTCTGCTCTCCTCATGGCATGGCCAGAATGGTGTAAAGGGGCCTCAGTGCAAATGTGAATCAAGCTCCTGATGTTTTATTACAACAGCATTGGGCTGAACTCAGTAGTTGTTTTGGGTTTTAATTTTTTAACCATTAAATGATAAGTAATGGTTGAGAAGTGCAGGGATCTTACACACTTCTTTTGAACTCTGAGCACAATTGTTGAGGCTAAGCACTTTAGACAAGAATCCATCCCTCCCTCCAGTTCATTTGGATGGCTTTCTACCCATCAGTCAGACCTTAACATTACTTTCCAATGAGATTTAATCTTCTCACTCCTGACAAGTGCTACCATATCTATGTTCTGCATTTTCAGCTAATAATTAATAATCCTAGTGACTTATTTCCTATTTATGAGCTATTTGGGACGAAGGATCTATTTAAATATATGATTTTCTAATGTATCGTTATCGCTGCCTCTCTAGACAGGTCTAAGTAGTTTTGGTGAATGATAATTTTGAATATATATTATGGAGATGTAGATTTTTACCCACTTTAATAAAGTTGTATAGGGGAATCAAATTTCATGTTAAATTTCTGGGGCTTAGCATACTATTTTATTACTATATATAATCATCTAGTTATAAACCTCACCATCTGATGCACTATTATTTCAACAAGTGTGCTTTTTCATTTAGAGCACATATTTCAGGCATTTTTTATGCCGATTGGCTTTTAACAGCCTTTTTGAGAAGCCTGCATTGTAAGCTGAAAAGTGTATTATTCTGAATTTCTTAGTGTTCATTCTATTTTAATGGGTATATTTATATTTTTTCAGTTTCATTTTGAGTTGCTTTTAAAATACCCTTTCTCTATTTTTTCCTATAATTTGTCTGAAGAAATCTAATGTATTCTTCAATCTTTACTCTCTTTATGCCTCTTTAATTTTTCATTGAACTACCTGTCCCTGAGACTGATTGACAGACGTTTGATTTTTCGGCAGAACCAATCACCTGGGTCCAGAACAAACGCATAACAAATCTTCCAACTTTCCAAGTGGCAATTATTATACACATCAAATATATTCTAAAAAATTATCCATTAAAGTATAACACCTTTAAAGCAGATTTTTTTTAAGCCATAGC
Source organism: Mauremys reevesii (assembly GCF_016161935.1). NCBI lineage: Eukaryota > Metazoa > Chordata > Testudines > Geoemydidae > Mauremys > Mauremys reevesii. The sequence continues at coordinate 77,313,197 of NC_052631.1, forward strand.
GCATGTCTATACTGAAAAGTGGTTTTTGTTCTGAAGATCCATTGCCTCAAAATATTGCTGTGTTCTATCATCCGTTGTGAAATAATTGTTTGGAAGTTTATACAAAATAAAACTCTTACCTGCCTAGAATAATATCAGATATTATGGCTGCAACACACTTAGCAGGAGATGTTCAAAGGCACAAATGGCATTCAGCCACCAGCTGTTATTGAAATAAACAGGAGTTAGGCATGTAACTGCCATGTGTGCCTTAAAAATCTTCCCCATAGTCTCATCGGACCTGATTTTCACTTACACTAACTCTACCCCACTCATTTCTTTTCTCTTATTCTAGACAATCAAGAATTTTTATTAGAGAGAACCAGGAGAGGTTCTGTTAATTGACCTAATGGCCCTCCGCCAAAGGCATTGTCAAGTTGTTGGGCTGGAGTGGTCAGGCCCACGCCACTGGTTCACGTGACCTGTTCAGCAAAGGAACTACAGTACAGTGTGCACTGGTCTTTTTTAAAGGAGCATAGGGAGAGTGTGGAGCATGCTGCTCCTAGGCTTCCATGAGCCATGGTGTCCTGTCATGGTGCTTGGCCTCACCTTTTTCTAAGCCTTGTGGCACATAGTGTATAATAAGTAAGATTTCCCACTGTTCTGAGACACCTTGTCCTCTATAGACTGAAGGAAAAATGTGCTGTAGTACTGTGCTCAAGGGAATACTGAGTCATCCCTGGACTAACTCCAGTGAGCTCAATGAAGTTAGCCATATTGGCGTAAGTACACTGTGGAAACACTAATTTAGATTTTCCTTTCCCTCCCAGGCTTGTATTTGAATTTTAATGCCATATTATCATTATTACTGTTTATTGCTTCTATTGCAGTATCACCTAAGGACCCCAGTCAGGCATCAGAGCCCTCTTTGTACCGCGGTGGCTGAACAAACAAATCACACAAAGATAATCCCTTGCCCAGAAATTCAGTCTAGAATTTAGACAAGACACAACAGATGACTAAACTGACAACTAATGGGAGTAGGGTGGGGAAGGAGGACAAGGGAACAGCAAAGACGAACTCCATTATATGAATTATTACTCACCATGGTCGTATCAGTAAGAGGTGAAAACGAGTTTGCTTTACTTTGGCAAATATATTGACTTATACACTGTACTCCTATTATTTTGCCAGAATAAAACAATTGTACATTGAGGGCTTGATTGTGCAAGATGAAAAAGATTTTGGCCCCATCCAGCAAAGCACTTAAGTGCTTTCCTGCATTGGTGCAAAAGGACTCAACACTTTGTAGGAACGAGCCCTCATTAAGTTTGCCAGAAAACGATCCTCAGTGATGTCTTAGGTTTCTAAAGCCTTTCCGAATGGTGTAGTTCAGTTATTCTCAAATTTCATTGCATTGTGACCCCCTTCTGTCAACAAAAATTACTGCATGACCCCAGGAGGGGGGACTGAAGACCAGGCCCGCCCAAGCCCCAGCACCTGAGCCCCGCCACCCTGGGTGAGGGGCAGGGGGCAAAGCTGAAGCCCGAGGGCTTCTGCCCTGAGTCGGGGGCATGTAACCTTAGCCCTGGGTGGTGGAGTTTGTGCTTGGACTTGCTGAGGCCCAGGGCCAACACCAGCCTTAGCGACCCCATTAAAATGAGGTTGTGACCCACTTTAGGGTCCCAACCCACAGTTTGAGAAAACCTGGTGGTTGTTTCTTTTTGCTTTGTTTTACTTTTTCTAACACAATCAACTAACAGTTATTTGCAGGTGTAATGGAAATTCAGTAGTATGTGACTCATGTGTCAGCTGAAATTTTGGCTCTTCAGTAGGTTCCACCTTCTTGATAACTTGTCAATTCTGCAGCATAACTTGTCAAAAAGCAAGGGTGCCTTAATTAGCCCAGTCAGCTGACTGATCAGAAACACTTATGACACAAGGAAAAACTATTATTCTCATAATGGTTTTAAAAAGAAAAAAAAATCTACTGAAAACCACCTTCATGCTTTTGATCAAAAGTAGGGTTAGAAGTAGGGAATAAATAGCAATTATTTCTGTGAATCTGGGGGTTTATATGCACTTGAACTGTATAATACATTGTACGCCATTTGTGTTTCTAATTCAGAGCTATGACATTTTTGTAGCAATTCTCTTTCTGATGCAGTCATGTAACCAGCTCTCATTAGCCTTATTGGGAATTACACATAAATTACCCTTTGAAAGGTGCACAAGTCCCTTAGTTCAACTACTGAGATACAGACAGAAATATGTGAAACACAAACCTGCATGTGTGAGAACAGGTTTAACCCCCAAGAGCCAATATTAGGCCCTGATTCATCAAAATACTAAAGCACATACCTGCCTTTAAGAACCTGAATATTCCCATTGAGCTTGGTGGGACTACACACACGCTGAATGTTACAAGATGAACTATGTCCCCTTTGAAGGTAGTGTGAGAACACACTCAATGAGAGCTCAGGTAGCATTGGTAGTTTCCCTTTGAGATGTCCCCATTACTGATGTCTGAGGAGCAAAAAGTTGGAGTTCCAGTCACACCTTTTCTAGACACTATGCACTGGTACAAACGGCTGCTTCTGAAACTTCTTTAGACTAGGCAGTTCTGCAATCTGTTGTGTCAGAGGACTCCAGGCACTCATCTCCTTTAAAGAGACGCTGTTTGTGACTCACCAGAAGTGCACTTCACATAGCTGGCAATCACTTCGAGAAGGAGGGGTTACTCACTTTGTAGTAGCTTGAGTTCTTCAAGACCTGTTGTCCCTATATGTGGTGCCCTGCCTGCCTGCCTGCCCCACTGCCTGTTCCCCCTACTGGGGACTGGTAATAGAGAAGAAAGTAAAATGGCAGCGGTCCAGCATCTGCCTTTATCACCTCAGTGCAGAACACAAGGAAAGTAGAGGTGCATGCATGGACCAAATAGATACTCTTAGAGAAAAATCTCCTGTCCTGGGTGCATGGAGCACATGAGCAACCTCAAGTGCATGACACATAGAGACAACACATTTGAAAGAACTTGTTACTACAAGGTAAATAACCCATCCTTACCCAACTTCACACTGAACAATGAGGGTGTTGGAAAGAAAGCATTATTCATGTGCTGTACAAAGGATAAAGAATTTTGGAAGATAACTTCCCCAGATGCAGCATGTGAGATAGTTTGGAGGCAAACAAGTTACAAAAAGGCCATTTCCAGTTTAAAATATTGGTATACAGGTAGAATCATTAAAACTGTTCAAATGTTACTTTAGACTATTCCATCTACAGTATGAATAATTTGAGTGAATCCCTCAAGAGGTAATGGTGGTAAAGCATCCTGCATAAGGATCTTTACAAAAGCAACTGAGAAATTGTTTGGTGAATGAGGAAATCTAGAGCTGATAGAAGAAAAGGCTTCTGGGACCTAACAGAAGTGACATCAGAAGGGTTATTTTCAGGAGACAGTTATTAAAGAGTGAGACTCATGACACTGGAAAAAAATCATATCTCAGTAGGCTGGCACTCCAGAAGGACAGAGTGTAGGTTAATGATTGCACTGGGAATAGATTGCTGTTTGTGCTACATTTTTCATGAATGGTAAATGAAGTGAGAAGTAACAGCTTATAAATATTGACAATCAGTTAATGGCTGTACTCTATTATTTACCTTTTTGGAGGCCCAAACCTGAAAGCAAGATTCTTTATGTTCTTCCTTTATTTTTGATTATTCATTTTGAGATGTTATTTCCAAATCCTATTGATTTCAGCTTGATGGGAGTTTTCCTTCTTTTTGTTTTCTTCCTTATAACCAGTAGACTGTATTGCTCTGTTAGGCACAGGCCTGGTGATCCCCCTCCTATAGCAAGTGCAGTTTCTCTGCCCATGACCTCTCATGTGGGTGGGGGCACCAAACGGCTTAATGGGTGCATCTCTTCCTTTTCTCCTCATTAGGGCTTTGACTAATATTAGTGATTGAATTTGCCAGTATCAATTCACGAGATGAGAAGTGGAGCTGAATTGCTTTGTCTGAGTGTTCTTGGATGACAGGCAATCATCACTTTTGGAGACTGCATTTACCTTACATAAATCAACGCAGAAATGGTTTGTTCAGTCATTCTTCTTTGGGAAGAATGCATGATTCACTTTTCTTATTATCAATGCCTCTTAGGGCCAGCATTAGTGATTGAGATTCCCAAACTATTTCCAGATTTAAAATGTGCAGCATTAGTAAATCACTGCTTTTATGTGGTGCTTTTATTTCTAATATTGTCTATCCATCTGCTAGATAGGCTATTGGCTTATGACTCACTGAGTTACCGCTCTGCCATTTTGATATAATTCCTAACTTTAGTATTATTGGGTTATCTTATTACAGTGCCTTTGAGTACCAGATTGTAGAACCGATTTAGACAAAAATAATAGAAATAACACCGCAGTGCTGCTTCATTGACCAGTGTGGAGCTACAGCAGTTTACACTGGCTGAGGATCTGGCCCTGTGCTGAGTTTGGTAACCTGAATGACAAACATTCAGGGGTGGAGAACGAGACAATAAACCCACCACCACCACTGATACACACACCTGTGTTCCTCAACTATTAATTAACAAAGATGGCCAGAGCTGGATGATTGGATTTTATTAAGAAAGAAAGAAAACAACATATGCTAATATTAACACTGAGCTGCAAACTTGACTCTCATGATCAAATGAAAGCAGTTAAATTGTATTAATAAACATTATATTTAGCAGAAACTGTATGGTAAGCTGTGGCTAATGAATACTAATGTGACCTTTAAAGCTCATTTACCAAATACATACAATTAAAGGGCGATGAGAATCATTACTTATGGAGCACACACAGGCATTACTGAAATATTCCATTTGTTCATCACAATAATTGCAAAACAAAAACAATCAATTGCTACCTGTTCATAACTCCAGAGCTCTTTGTGTCTTTGGGCATTGTTACTAATGCTTGCTGAATGTTGTAGAAGGAACAAATATTTTAATACAAAATGATATTTTAATGCAAAATACAAGGAAAACTCTAAAACTGCATGAAATCTGAGAAATAATCCATTATGAATGAGTGATTTATTCATGTTCTTTTCCATCAGTGTATGCTGTTGTGATGTCAACAGGATGTGCTTGGATTTATTATTTATGAGCAGGTACGATATTGTTGGATTCCATTTCAAAATGATTAACAATTGTAGGGCCAAATTTTGCCCTAATTTATGGTGGTGTAAATCATGAGGCTTCAATGAAATTACTCTAGATTTATACTACTTTGTGGATAAAATTTGGTCCATATCTTTTATTTTAGAAAGGGGTCCCAAGAGTTGCTGTGGTTTGGATTAAATATACTGCAGTAGTCACTCCTTACTGTTTAATGAACAGGCCTGAGAGTTACATGGAAAATGACAACAATGAAAAATAGACTGTACCTGTATTATTTAGGCCCTTGAGAATGATCATTACACTCAAATAAGGCTGTGAGGGGACTCAAAGAACATGTCAATGAATAGATAAATTCAAATCACCATGGGCTCTGATCTCTTCAGTACTAAACAGAGTTGGGCCTGGTCACAAATGTGGCTGAATGACTTCCGTGGCAAAACCTATGTACTGCATGAAGTGGTGCTAGTGATTCTGTCTGCGGCATTCTTCCCTTTGAATCATTACTGACCCAATACTCTGGTATGGTGTTACAAAGGGACACTGTGCTGCAGTGTGTGTCCTGTTTCAGACTAGCTGGGAAACTGAGGCCATCCTGACTGCATATGGTCACTAAAATCTCATGTCACTTTCTGAACATTGGGGGAGTCCTCTGTGGCTGCGTTTGCTAAAATCCAAATGATCGTTGCTTTCTGCCTATCTCAGAATCCCTGGCAGATAGATAAACTACTCTTCACTCTCTTGACTATTGCACAGTGCCTACTGTGTGCTATTTGAAGGTTTCTGTGTAAAGCAAGGTGTGTGCGTGTGCGCTACACTTGGCAAGGCCCTTTGGAATCATTTAGGACAAAAGAAAGCACCTGTATATTTAAGATGGTATTTTTAGGTATTGGTAAATTGCTTTAGTTACAGAATTAACTTTATTTTAACCTGTTTTCCAGGCTTCATTTCATCCACGAGTAGTAAAATCATCCTGGAGGGAGCTGCAGTAATTTTGGTTTGCTCTGGATATATAATCCAAATCCTGACTTGGAGGGCATAAGAAACAGCACGGTGACTTATTCTCCATAAATAGTCCTGCTTGTTAGAATATGCCAACCAATGCCCTCCACAACAACACCCAAACTATCCACAACTGCGTTCTACACAATTAGGGGCAATCTTTTCTAGCATGTAATAATTTTAAGTCCTAAAACGGTTGGCTGTTTAAATGGTTACATTAAAAAAGACATAGTTATGGACTAGTGGTCCTGCCTTCCTAAGTCAGAGCTACTGACCTGGGCACAGGAGAGGAATAAGATACAGACAAGAGTATGTGGTTAAAATCAGAGACTGGGATTTAATTAATTTCCACAAACCAATTAAAAGGATGCAAAAAAGGACCCCAACAAGTTCAAGTACGTATTAGGAATTATTCTACTGCAGATACTAAGCTGGCCAGTAAAAAAAAAAAAAAAGAGGAGAGAGATGAATAGCCCTTAGCCTCTGCCGCCACCCCTACCCCCGACCCCTCCTCTAACTCTAAAGGGATTTGACTTCAGCAGACAAAATCCCCTTCCATCCTTATCTCATGTAAGGTTGGAAGATGAGGAGTGCCCTCAGGGGGTGCATGGTATTGAAGGTTGCACCCCACCCCAGCTGTCCCTCAGCACCTGTGGGCCCTGTATTCTCCCACTGCTCCCATGTGGTCAGGAATCCCAGCGAGAAGAGATGGGAGTCGGCTCTGTATCTCCTAGAAAGGCCCCCACCAATGTCCATCCCCCTGGTTGCCCCAGTCAAAGCCCCAGCCCCAAAAGCAAGGTGGGCATTGATGAAATTAATGAAGAGAAAGTTAGCCTTAATTGTGTCTTGTGATCTATCCCATTTAAATTATAAAATTCTTTCTCTCTGTTGGTGTTTATGAATATATGGAATCATACTTGGCCTCTATGTGTCAAGCTCCCTAGATGAATGGGTACTACCTAAGTACTAAGTATTATTTTTCAGTAGAAACTGCAGGATTTCATGGTATGTGTCACACCTCTTGGGGATGTTAATTTCTTTTTACATAAATCTGTAAATCAAAAGGCCACTCCAAATGGAAAATTGTCTTACCTGACCACCTCTGAAAAGTTAGACTGTCATGTATCATTGTTCATAGGTATAGATATTCTGTGAATAATAGCTGAAATGTATTGATAGATTTACATTTTAAATGCCACAGAGTGTTTGCGAAGTGAACTTTATAAAATAAGTGATCCACAAAAAAAAAAAAAGGATATTGCACAACCATCTGAATCCAACTGATTGATCTGAAACAGTGAAGCTATGCTGCTGTTTGAGGGCTTCAAAAGCATGGCTACTGAGATAAGATGTCCTGAAGCTACTTTCATGAAATAGGAACTATTGAAATATAAACTTTTCACTCAAACATTTTATTCACATAGGGCTATCTACTGTCATTGATTAACAACCATACTTCATATTGACATAGCTTTTCCATCCATTAAGATCATCCCTATAACCAAATGACTTATTGTAGACTAAGGAAAAATACCCAACACGAAAGGAAAGTTTACATAGGCCCCCAATCCAGCAAAGCACTTAAACACACACTTGATTTTAAGCACATGAGTAATTCCATTGATGTCCATCTAAGTGAGAGCATAGTGTGTGCGTGTCTCCTAGGTAACTGTCTGTGGTAAGTCTGAGAACAAAATACCCACTGTCTTTGCACATAAGCAGAGTTCTTACAAACTTCATGGTGCAGTCCACAGAAACGAGGCATCTCACTTTCACAACTCCATAGGCCACAGCAGTTAGTGGAAATTCAGTGCAGGAAGAGAAGGTTGATTATGATGACACCTATGAGAGACGGATTTCTGCAGAGTAACTATTGGCAATTAAATCAAGCTGGTTCTGTAGTTGCAACAGAGCTGTTTTATTAACTGGCTGTAGAGCTGGCAAATTTCCCTAAAATGATGGTTATTGACATAATTTAGAGATTTCATTTCCTGAATCCAAACCACCAGTATTTCAAATATTCACTGTAAAGCATAATGAAGATAAATATAAGCAAAGTCAGAAGACCAGACATTTCCATTATATCAGCCACTGTGTAGAAAACGTAATGATCCCTGCCACCCCGCAGCCCTTCCAAAAAGTTACAATTTGTTCTTTGCTAAAAAGTATCCGTTGGGCACTTGGACACATTACCAATGCTTTGGGCACATGTCCATAACATCATCTATCTCGTTGCTAGTTTACATATAGCTCACCGCAAGACTTTAATAAAAACTTCAGCAACAAAGCATTATCATCAAATTGAGACAGACCTCCCAAATGCACTGAATATTCAAGAAATCAACTGGCAATGAAGCTATTAACCTCTACCAAATAACAGGAACCATCCCATCAACAGAGTACGAAAACAAACGCACAGAAGAAAACCGCCAAGCCAATCAAAAATATTTTGAATGCCGCAAACGTTGGAACCGAGCTCTTTCATTCCACAAACTGGATCGGCGCTGAAAAAAATGCTACAGATGAGAAACAAAAACATTGTGATCTGCTCCAAAAAGATTACCAAAAACAGACTTTTGCACTTATATGCACCTTTTGTCCAAAGGATCTCAAGGCTTTTCACCCACTCAAATTAAGTAAGCGACCATGAGACAAGTAAGCTTTATTACACTCACATTATAGATGAGGCAACTGAAGCACATAAAAGTTCAATGACTTCTTCAAGGCCTCACAGTAAGTCAGAGACAGAGCTAGATATAGAACCTAGTAGTCATGGTTCCCAGTCCTTTGTCATTATTGTGTAGTGAGTGTCTGCAGAGAAATGGGCTGGCAGATCACCTAGTGTCAGGAGCAGGACACTGGTAGTCTGGCCTACTGATAAGAGCAGGGGTGGTCAGTTCTAGTGATCAGAGCCAGACTCAGAAACCAGAGCTCCACAAGAATCAGGTCCAGTGCAGAAGCCAGCCAAAAAGTCTCTCAGTTGCTTGGACAACTTCCTGTGCCTCCTTCTGGCTTAAATTATCCGGTCCAGCCAATTGTAGGGCCTGTAATCACCCCCAGTCAGTATCCTCATTGACCCCTCCCAGAGGTAGCATCCGAGTTCTGTAAGTCCCTCAATTCTACAAGTTCTGGGTGAGCTGCCCAGGAGAGACCAGGGGTGTGAGGACTGCCTGGGAACAGCGGTGCCCAGGTTTGGGACCTGTGGGCCCTTACACCTGGTCCTAGATGTCCCTATTGTCTCTATCTGCTAAACTACATTAAAAGAGGGCTGTCCTTCTCACCACATCTGTATGAGCATGTCAAAATGCACATGCAGCACATTAAATACTTTCATAGAGAGCGCAGTCTCAGTGACAGTATGTTTAGGGGATAACCTGAATCTTGACTAAATTGACTAAAACTAAACAATCTTTAACATTTCTCCTTGGGCAAAGAGAGATTGATAGGACCGCAGAGCTGATGTGTCTAGCTTTCTGGATAAGGATCTCATCGCTTATTTTTCCAAGTATCCTTTACTAAACTCATTACAGAGCTGTTGGCTTACTGTTCCTCCTTGGAAACCAAAGGCCAAATTTATTCCTGGTGTGATGCCAATAAAATGTGTGGTGCTACACCAGAAATGACTGGGACTCAAGTATTTAGCATCTGGAAATGTGAAAGAATTTCACATATCACCAGAGTGATGGAAGAACTTCGGTAGTAACTCAGTTCACCCTGATCCTTTAGATTGCAGGGATTATTGATATTGTTGCTCCTTTTGACCTGAGCGGTTAGCTGAAAAATTTCAGTTTTGCAGCTTGTGTGAGTTAGGAGGAGAAAATGGTGATGGACTCAGGAATTTCTGTTTGTGCAATCCCATTTATTTCCCAAGACAAATCAAACTACAGAAGACAGTTTCTTTGCTCACAGACCCAAGCCTTTTTCAGGTAATACCCAACCCAAAACCTCTCTCTAGGCTTTTTCTTAGGGGAGTGCTCACAGTGCTTGTCCAGGCTGTGTCCTTGGCTTTCAAATTCTGCTCCCTCTCCCTGTATCCTTCTGTGGTCTTTTCTCCTTCTCTCTCTCATAAGAACATAAGAACGGCCATACTGGGTCAGACCAAAGGTCCATCTAGCCCAGTATCCTGTCTACCAACAGTGGCCAATGCCAGGTGCCCCAGAGGGAGTGAACCTAACAGGTAATGATCAAGTGATCTCTCTCCTGCCATCCATCTCTACCATCTGACAAACAGCGTCTAGGGACACCATTCTTTACCCCATCTTGGCTAATAGCCATTAATGGACTTAACCTCCATGAACTTATCCAGTTCTCTTTTAAACACTGTTATAGTCCTAGCTTTCACAACCTCCTCAGGTGAGGAGTTCCACAAGTTGACTGTGTGCTGTGTGAAGAAGAACTTCCTTTTATTTGTTTTAAACCTGCTGCCTATTAATTTAATTTGGTGACCCCTAGTTCTTGTATTATGGGAATAAGTAAATAACTTTTCCTTATCTACTTTCTCCACATCACTCATGATTTTATATACCTCTATCATATCCTCCCTTAGTCTCCTCTTTTCCAAGGTGAAAAGTCCTATCATCTTTAATCTCTCCTCATATGGGACCCGTTCCAAACCCCTAATCATTTTAGTTGCCCTTCTCTGAACCTTTTCTAGTGCCAGTATATCTTTTTTGAGATGAGGAGACCACATCTGTATGTAGTATTCATGATGTGGGCATACCATCGATTTATATAAGGGCAATAATATATTCTCAATCTTATTCTCTATCCCCTTTTTAATGATTCCTATATCCTGTTTGCTTTTTTGACCACCTCTGCACACTGCGTGGACATCTTCAGAGAACTATCCACGCTGACTCCAAGATCTTTTTCCTGATTTGTTGTAGCTAAATTAGCCCCCATCATATTGTATGTATAGTTGGGGTTATTTTTTCCAATGTGCATTACTTTACATTTATCCACATTAAATTTCATTTGCCATTTTGCTGCCCAATCACTTAGTTTTGTGAGATCTTTTTGAAGTTCTTCACAGTCTGCTTTGGTCTTAACTATCTTGAGTAGTTTAGTATCAACTGCAAACTTTTCCACCTCACTGTTTACCTCTTTCTCCAGATCATTTATGAATAAGTTGAATAGGATTGGTGCTAGGACTGACCCTTGGGGAACACCACTAGTTACCCCTCTCCATTCTGAGAATTTACCATTCATTCCTACCCTTTGTTCCCTGTCTTTTAACCAGTTCTCAATCCATGAAAGGACCTTCCCTTTTATCCCATGACAGCTTAATTTACATAAGAGCCTTTGGTGAGGGACCTTGTCAAAGGCTTTCTGGAAATCTAAGTACACTATGTCCACCGGATCCCCCTTGTCCACATGTTTGTTGACCCCTTCAAAGAACTCTAATAGATTAGTAAGACACGATTTCCCTTTACAGAAACCATGTTGACTTTTGCCCAACAATTTATGTCTTTCTATGTGTCTGACAATTTTATTCTTTACTATTGTTTCAACTAATTTGCCCGGTACCAACGTTAGACTTACCGGTCTGTACTTGCCAGGATCACCTCTAGAGCCCTTTTTAAATACTGGTGTTACATTATCTATCTTCTAGTCGTTGGGTACAGAGGCCGATTTAAAGGACAGGTTACAAACCCTAGTTAATAAGAACATAAGAACCACATTTGAGTTCTTTCAGAACTCTTGGGTGAATGCCATCTGGTCCCGGTGACTTGTTAATGTTGAGTTTATCAATTAATTCCAAAACCTCCTCTAGTGACACTTCAATCTGGGACAGTTCCTCAGATTTGTCACCTACAAAAGCCAGCTCAGGTTTGGGAATCTCCCTAACATCCTCAGCTGTGAAGACTGAAGAAAAGAATCCATTTAGTTTCTCCACAATGGCTTTATTGTCTTTAAGCGCTCCTTTTGTATCTCGATCATCAAGTGGCCCCACTGGTTGTTTAGCAGGCTTTCTACTTCTGATGTACTTAAAAAACATTTTGTTATTACCTTTTGAGTCTTTGGCTAGCCGTTCTTCAAACTCCTCTTTGGCTTTTCTTATTACATTTTTACACTTAATTTGGCAGTGTTTATGCTCCTTTCTATTTACCTCACTAGGATTTGACTTCCACTTTTTAAAAGATGCCTTTTTATCTCTCACTGCTTCTTTTACATGGTTGTTAAGCCACAGTGGCTCTTTTTTAGTTCTTTTACTGTGTTTCTTAATTTGGGATATATATTTAAGTTGGACCTCTATTATGATGTCTTTAAAAAGCGCCCATGCAGCTTGAAGGGATTTCACTTTAGTCACTGTACCTTTTAATCTCTGTTTAACTAACTCCCTCATTTTTGCATAGTTCCCCTTTTTTAAATTAAATGCCACAGTGTTGGGCTGTTGAGATGTTCTTCTCACCACAGGGATGTTAAATGTTGTTATATTATGGTCACTATTTCCAAGCGGTCCTGTTATAGTTACCTCTTGGACCAGCTCCTGTGCTCCACTCAGGACTAAATCTAGAGTTGCCTCTCCCGTTGTGGGTTCCCGTACCAGCTGCTCCAAGAAGCTGTCATTTAATGTATCGAGAAATTTTGTCTCTGCATTTCATCCTGAGGTGACATGTTCCCAGTCAATATGGGGATAATTGAAATCCCCCACTATTATTGAGTTCTTAATTTTGATAGCCTCTTTAATTTCCCTTAGCATTTCATCATCACAATCACTGTCCTGGTCACGTGGTCGATAATAGATCCCGAATGTTATATTCTTACTAGAGCATGAAATTACTATCCATAGAGATTCTATGGAACATGTGGATTCCATAGAATCCAAGAAACTTAAGATTTTTACTTCATTTGATTCTACATTTTCTTTCACATATAGTGTCACTCCCCCACCGCACAACCTGTTCTGTCCTTCCAATATATTTTGTACCCCGGAATGATTGTGTCCCATTGATTGTCCTCAGTCCACCAGGTTTCTGTGATGCCTATTATATCAATATCCTCCTTTATCATTAGGCACTCTAGTTCACCCATCTTATTATTTAGACTTCTAGCATTTGTGTACAAGCACTTTAAAAACATGTTACTGTTTGTTTGTCTGCCCTTTTCTGATGTGTCCAATTCTTTATGGGAATGTTTCCTCATCTGATCTGGCCCTTACGTTATCCTCTCCCATCCTCTGCTCCTGACTATAACCTAGAGAATCTCTATCAATAGACTCTCCTCTAAGAGAAGTCTCTGTCCGATTCACATGCTCCTCTGCAGCAGTCGGCTTTCTCCCATCTCCTAGTTTAAAAACTGTTCTGTAACCTTTTTAATGTTAAGTGTCAGCAGTCTGGTTCCCCTTTGGTTTAGGTGGAGCCCATCCTTCCTGTATAGGCTCCCCCTATCCCAAAAGTTTCCCCAATTCCTAATGAATATAAACCCCTCCTCTCTACACCATTGTCTCATCCACCTGTTGAGACTCTGAAGCTCTGCCTGCCTACCTGGCCCTGCAGGTGGAACTGGGAACATTTCTGAGAATGCCACCATAGAGGTCCTGGATTTCAGTCTCTTCCCATGCAGCCTAAATTTGGCCTCCAGGACGTCTCTCCTACCCTTCCCTATGTCATTGGTACCTACATGTACCACGATCACTGGCTCCTCCCCAGCACTATACATAAGTCTATCCAGATGCCTTGAGAGAGCCGCAACCTTCGCACCAGGCAGGCAAGTCACCATACAGTTCTCCCAGTCATCACAAACCCAGCCTATGTTTCTAATGATTGACTCTCCTATTACTAACACCTGCCTTTTCCTAGTGACTGGAGTTCCCTCCCCTGGAGAGAGAACCTTAGTCTGAGAGGATACTCTAACACCATCTGGAAGGAGGGTCCCAACTATGGGAAGGTTTCCGTCTGCTCCCATTGACTGTTCTGCTTCCCTGGGCCTTTCATCCTCCTCAACAGTGCAGGGGCTGTCTAACCAGAGGTGGAACAATTCTACAGTGTCCCGGAAAGCCTCATCAACACACCTCTCTGCCTCTCTTAGCTCCTCCAGTTCCGCCACCCTGGTCTCCAAAGCCCGTACATGGTCTCTGAGGGCCAGGAGCTCCTTGCACAGAATGGACACATATGCCACCCACCTGCAGGGCAGGTAATCATACATGCTGCACTCAGCGCAATAAACTGGATAGCCCCCACTCTGCTGCTGGGCTTCTGCCTGCATGGTCTCCTAGTTACTGAAAGGGTTTTGTTTAAACAAGAAGTTTTGAATGTAGTTTAGTTTATAGTTTTAAAAAACAGCAAGGGGCCCTTGTCCCCTTCCCACTCCTCTTCCAAACTCCCTTGCGAAACTCCCTGTTAGCAGCCCCTGTTCACAAAGATCCCTGGTCACTTGTGCACTGCTTTATAAAGCCCTGGCCTGCTCGATAGCCCCGCCCACTGACTAAGGCTCAGCCAATTAACAGAGGCTTCTAGCTTTCAAACCTTCCTTTGAAGCTCACAGCTTCCAACTGCCAGCCACAGCACACGGTCCTTCAACCAACCAACCAACCAACCAAATAAACAAACAAACTCAGCAAGCAGCGAGTAACCCACAAACACACACACACTACAGACAGTCACTTACCCCAAGGGTGCTGTATTTGCTCCTCCTTCACCTGGAGAACTCCCTTGCGAAACTCCCTGTTAGCAGCCCCTGTTCGCCACTGACTCTCTCACATGCACACCTCTCCTTGGCACAGTAACCAGCAAAACACCTCTGCCCACAGATGGAATTCCTGAGTGGCCTTTGTTTTGGGCATTGACATATGCCTATGTCTTTGTTTGAAACCCTGTTGTTTCAGTTACCTGCATCCATAAAGGAGTTTAATTCCTCCTCTACTCCCCCCTCCCCTGGTTTCAGCTTTGCCCGTCATCCCAAAGCATTCTAAAATGGTGACACCCTGAGCAACCCATCCTAGATTCCTAGACAAAAGGAAAAGAAATAATTTCACAAATTACAAATAACACTGCTCTACAGCCAAAATGCTTCTGAAATAAATGTAGTCAAACTTTACTAATTCTGGGTCACTGAGAACGAAAATGATGCTTAAAATTGTTGATTGGCTCTAGTTTTCAGGGTATGCTATTGGGTCAGTATATACGACCCTTGACTTGGGAATAGCGGAGGATAAGTGAGTTATAAAGGGAAGGGATCTCAATTTAAACCAGAAATGACTAAAATACATCTTTGACTGGATCTATGAATAAATCTATGACTGGGTTTGGACAGTACTTGCTTTTTAGGCAAAACAATGAATGATGCAATCTGAAGCTGGTATTGCGTCATACATGATATGAATTGCATCATGTTATTCCTAGAAGTCATGGATGATGCAATCATAACGAAGCTTACATCACTCTGCTGAAGAAATTGCCCTATATCAGCTCTAGAAATCATACAGTGACGTGCTCTCTTATTTCTCAGTGTTTGATTTTGCAAAGGGACACATTTCTGTTTAGCCAAAGTGAGCAGAGATGCCTCGTACTTGTGTGAACAGTGCAGATAATTTCTGCTATGTTTGTGGGGAAGTGACTTTTGCATCACAAAAGCACAGTATAACCACTATGGTTAAGAAAGCCTATCACCTTTATTTTGGCTTCAAAATTGGAGATCAGGACAAGAGGTGGGCCCCACACATATGCTGCAACACTTGTGCAACAAATCTTCGCCAGTGGTTGAACAGGAAAAGGAAATCTATGCCTTTTGCAGTGCCAATGATTTGGAGAGAGCCAACAGATCATACCAGCAATTGTTACTTCTGCATGGTGCCTCCAGTTGGGAAAGGTGTGTCAAAGAAGAAAAAGTGGACTGTGCATTATCCAAACATTCCATCAGCTATACGCCCAGTACCCCAAGGAGAAGGACTGCCAGTTCCTGATGCACCAGAATCATTCTCACTTGAGTCAGACGAGGAAGAGGAAGGGGATGAAACTTCTGGTCCTGAACCATCAATGTCACAGGACCCACATTTTCTCCCATCCTCCTCCTCTGAACCATACCTCATAACACAAGGTGAACTGAATGACCTTGTCAGGGATTTGGAACTACCTAAGAGTAAGGCAGAGCTGTTGGGCTCCAGACTACAGCAGTGGAATCTCCTGGCAGGTGATGTTAGGGTTTCCATGTTCCGTGACCGTCAAAAGGATCTTGTCCCATTCTTCTTTATGGAAGGTGATCTTGTAGCCTGCAACAACATCGATGGTGTGATGGCAGCCCTCAACATCGTGGAGACTGTTCATTGATTCATCGAAGACGAGTCTTAAAGCTGTTTTACTGCATAATGGCAATGTTTTGCCATCAATTCCAGTTGGTCATGCAGTCCATATGAAGGAAACCTATGACAACATGAAACAACTTTTGAGGTGCATAAACTATGACCAACATCAGTGGCAGCTTTGTGGCGATTTGAAGGTTGTTGCTCTCTTGCTTGGTCTGCAGACTGGATACACAAATTACTGCTGTTTTCTCTGCGAATGGGATAGTCGTGCAAGAGATTCCCACTACATCAAGAAAGATTGGCCACTCCGACAGTCATTGGAGCCTGGGAGGAAAAGTGTTCAGCATCCACCACTTGTTGAATCAAGGAAGATTTTGTTACCACCCTTACACATCAAGCTGGGTCTGATGAAGAACTTTGTCAAGGCCATTGACAAAACACAAGCAGCTTTCAAGTACCTCCATGGAAAATTTCCAAGGTTAAGTGAAGCTAAGATAAAGGAAGGTGTCTTTGTTGGTCCTCAGATTCGTGAACTTCTTCGAGATGATGCATTTGACCATGCACTGTGTGGCAAGGAAAAGACGGCATGGAAAGCCTTCCAGTTAGTGGCAATAAATTTTCTCGGAAACAACAAGGTGGACAACTACAGGTTGTTGGTGGAAAACCTCCTCAAGGCATACAAAAGCCTTGGTTGCAACATGTCACTAAAGATACATTTTTTGCACTCTCATCTAGATTTTTTTCCACCGAACTGCGGAGCAGTGAGCAACGAGCACGGCGAGCGATTTCACCAGGACATTGCAACAATGGAGAAACGCTATCAGGGCAAATGGAGCCCATCAATGCTTGCAGACTATTGCTGGACAGTGACAAGAGATGCTCCATTTAATGAATACAAGAGACAAGCCAAGAAGCGCCGAGTAGACACTGAATAGGACTAAACTATGTACATAATAGTTTTTTGCCTTTTGTTTCATAATAAATTTTATTTATATAACCCTTTTGCTGATTTTTAAAGTGTTACATAAACAGGACAGGTGAAATATTATCATGTAAAGCAACCATAAACACATGAAAAGACCTAGGTTTACAATTTATGATTAGAACTCTACTATCTACACAATATACATAGACATAAAATGTAAAAACTTAAATATCTTAGAAACAGTAGCCAATCAGTTGTTTTAATTGTCATATTTGAATTCAGCACATCAAAATACATAATAACTAGCACATTTTATCTCTGAAACAGATGACTTCTCAAAAATTGTAGACCAGTGTAATACACTCTTAGCTATTTACATGTTCACATAGGTCTTTTTGTCAGGATATTTTCACAGCACCAACCCAAAACAATTTTACTTCCATTCAAATCTCTTTAGAGTTTGCCACTCCCTGCCTTATTTCCTCACCTGTAACAAGGAGGAACCTCTTACTCTTGAAGTGCTTGTGCTCTTGAAGTGTGTCTAGTGTTTCTGTGGAATTTGCTAGCTGAGACAGACACTGCCCATTTTATCTGAGTGAGGGGCTCATTACTGTCACAACTTTCCCAGCCTCAACTCCCACAGCTACATTCTCAGTTTCTGGGGACCACCATGCTGAAATCCTGTCCCTCAACACTTTCTCAGATGGTTTAGTCCATGACTCTGTAAGTGCATTTACAAAATTGCACATACACTTGGGGTTCATGTGTTACAGCTGAAATCATTTGCAGGAGCCTCTGAGCCACAGGATTTTGCAGGTGTTATTTCTGACATTTATGTGAGTGCAGATAGTAGGCTAGTGCAAGCTCCTGCACTTTGCAGGTGCAAAGTGCCAACACATATATGCATTTGCACAAGTGGAGGCACTTCTGAAAATGGCCTTCATAATTGGAAGGCTCACAGTTCATGCCCCTGCTCTAGCATGGAAGATTCAGCAGTCACTTTGCACTTGCTCTCCCCATGTTGCCACAGGATAAATTCACTCCTGCCTATTAAATAGGTGTGAAAAACACTAGTTAACTGCAGGTAACTGAAACACTTTTTGCCCTCTTGTTTGAAAATGGCCTTTTTGTCATATTGCTGAGAAGCTACTGCAATTTCTGCATAAATGAACTGTATTTTCAGCTAAGCTAGATAACAGGCCTGTGTAAGAGTGACACAAATGCATAAACCTGCTATACTTCACCATGGTTTTAGATCATCTTGTGCATGTATGAAACAAGTCGCATCACCAGGTCAATTCCATAGCAACATTTCCAGTGTTAGACTCATGAAGGTTTATGCTAGTTGTTAAGCGGTACTGACACTAATGATATAATTAACTGTGTTAAAAGTCAAGTCTGGTAGGATCTACTTTGTTTCCAGGGTGACTAAAAAAATATAAATAATAATGTCCAGCAGTGTTTTCATAGACTTAGTGTCCATAATCAAAGCAAGTTATAGGGATTTGTTTTTTCATATAGTTCATCTGAGGTGCACATAAATGTCAGAAGTATTTTCATTATGATTCACAGTTCAGCAAAGCTAAGAATGCCAACTCTTATTGTGATAAAGAGGAGATGTGGGTAATTTAATGAGAAATATAGGAAGGGAAACTATTATGAACCTGATCTGAGTAGTCTGTGTTTGTTGGAGAATGTTTGAAGAAGACATTTAGTTACAAGTCAGTTACATTACATCCAGATATTGTATACTGAAGCCCGCATCATCTCCTCAAAGATCTTTATGGCACAGTCCTTAAGGGCTGTAAATTGACTGTGACACCAGCTCTGGATCTGGCCTGTGATCTTTGGCATTCCACAGATATTTTGTCTCTGAAGATTATTGTGTAATATTTTATTGATTTTTAGTTGCCATCCTTTCATCTCTATAAGCATGGAACCAGAGGGATAGATTGACAGTTGCTAACACCACATGTGCCACTGAGTACAATATTTCATTGTGACTAAAAGTAACCAGCAAGATACTGCCAGGAAAGATTCACGCAAATCTTGGATTAAAAGCTCCATGCCAGAATGATGAGCTGCCTTGTAAAGCCATCCCACCGCTACTCTGATCAAAAGCAACTGCGAATCAGTGGTGTGAATTAGTAAAGTAATTGAAAGATGCAATTTTAGTAGCTTATAGCAGCAAATTCAAGCAGGGTGCCACTGTTGAGCACTTGCAACTTCTATTAAAGAATGGGAGTTGGTCTTTGGCTTATATAATTTTTGGGGAGCAAACATATTGCCAAATGGTATGAAATTAGAACTATTTAAGAATTTATTTTTGTATGAACTGAGGAACCAAACACTTCTTACTCCAAGGGTAATGTCATTTGCCTTGTATTTATCACAATTACAAAGAGAGTGGTTTGTTATTCTGAAGAGCACTTAGGGTGAAATTCACCCCTGTTCATTTGGGCTTGTCTTATGCCTATGTATTAGGTCCCACCAAAGCCTTAAAGGAAGTGGTGCATGTGACTTGTACAGGTCCTCTGCACAGTTATAAATTTCATATATCACAGCAAAATAGAGAGAAATATGGTTTGTTTTGTTATTACCCTTTCCCCATCTCTTGCCATCGGTTGAGATAGGGGTATTACGGTGGGATCTATGCCACTGGCAGACCAGGTGCCAGCTCATGCTGAAGCACCAGATCCATCCCCTGATGTCCATTCCCAGCTTCTGAAACGGAGGCTAGGGACACCATCCCTGCCCATCCTGGCTAATAGCCATTGATAGACCTATCCTCCATGAATTTATCTATTTTAACTGTTATAATATTGGCTTTCACAAAATCCTCTGTCAAAGAATTCCTTTTGTTTGTTTTAAACATGCTGCCTATTAATTTAATTTGGTGACCCCTAGTTCTTGCGTTATGAGAAGGAGTAAATAACACTTCCTTATTTATTTTCTCCACACCAGTCATGATTTTATAGACCTCAATCATATCCCCCCTCAGTTGTCTCTTTTCCAAGCTAAAAAGTCCCCATCTTATTAATCTCTCCTCATAAGGAAGCAATTCCATACCCCTAATCATTTTTGTTGCCATTTTCTGTACCTTTTCCAATTCCAATATATCTATTTTTTATATGGGGCGACCACATCTGCATGCAGTATTCAACATGTGGGTGTACCATGGATTTATATAGAGGCAACATGATATTATTATCTATCTTTTTCCTAATGATTCCCAATATTCTGTTTGCTTTTTTTGACTGCTGCTGCAAATTGAGCAGATGTTTTCAGAGAACTATCCACAATGACTCCAAGGCCTCTTTCTTGAGTGGTAACAGCGAATTTAGACCCCCATTGTTTTATATGTATTGTTGGGATTATGTTTTCCAATGTGCTTTACTTTGCATTACTTTTGGGAAGCTGGCAGATTACTACATCTCTGCTACCATGTGGAGTTATAGACTGTGACTCACCTGTACACATATTTTAGCTGCTTTATTCTCTCAATAACGCTCACTTGCTTTTCTTGAAGAATCGAAACCACAACAGGTGCAAAGTGCTATCTCTATTCAAATCCAGGATACTGATTATGAAAATCTGAGTCAAACTTCTGCAGCTCCTTCTGTCTCTGCCCCTCTTGGTAAGCCGGGAAAAGCTGCACCCAGAAAACCTGCTGCGGGCAAGAAAGCCACCAGTGCCGCTAAGGATACGCAGCCTTCCATCGTGGACGTTCTAGCCAAGAAAAAGGCAGCACCCAAGTCCTCCAGGACAGCAACAGCCAAGGCAGGAAGTTCAGACTCCAGCGTTGACACTGCAGCCCCTAAGAAGCCGGCCCCCGCCAAGGGGAAGAAAACCACCGCCAAAAGGAAGCCAGCCTCAGACTCGGATTCCGATTCTGATTTTGGGTCAAAGCCGCCAAAGTCGTTTACAGTTAAGAAATCCAAGGTGGAAGACGAGAGTTTTCACATTGACCTAGAATCTGACTTGGACAGCCCAGTGGCGCCTGCCCCCTGCACGAGGCCTGGCCGTGCCCGAAAGCCCATTCAGTACCTGGAAGAGTCCGAGGAGGAGGAGATGTTTTGAGTTTTAATATGAAGATTTTAAAGTGCTGCTGATCTTGATTTACAAACTCGTTCTTGGAGCAGAGCTCTCAGCAGGTGCTGTTGATTCTCCCCAGAGAATTGCAGCTCTCGGGTCCAGGAAATGGTTTTATTGAATAATTAGCACTTGCCCCAAAATGTGCCGCTGCATGTGAGTGCTGATCTCGTTTTCCCCCCATTTCCATTTGTTGGACCAAGACCCCCTCCAGCAAGAATCAAGCAGCAATAGCATGTACAGTTAGTGGGTGAGAATCCTATAGACAGTTAGCTGGAGGAGCTAATTTCCCTGGCCTTTCATGGTCATTTTAGTGCAGAAGCAGACTTTTAACCTTTAGTTAGTTTACTATCAATTTGGCTACAAGCATTGTCTTTTGGGGTAAAATCTAGAGTAGCAATTGATCTGCAGTAAGTGACTGATGTTTTGGGACTGGGAGCAGCTTGATGTGGTGTGATTTTTGGTTTAAGTGATTTTTTTTTTAATCACAAAGTTCAGTTTGTCTGGGTGGAAAGTCTAAGGGGACTGTCTGTGACTCTATGGTAAGACTGGTATAGTGATCCAGGAGTTCACATTTGTTACTGGCTTGGTGAAATCTAATTACAGAACATACCACCAGGTTGGGGTGTCTGCCCTGTTTTCTGACAGTCTGCCCTGAGGTAGACACTCACCATGGTGAGCCACTCCAGACAGCGTGACAGAGTCATCGGCCATTTATAGTAAGATTTCTCAGTTTCTAGAGGTTGTCTCCTTTGTTAGCAGAAAATTGACAAAAAGAATTTATGTCTCTTCAGTAATGCCAAAGGCACAATCTGGATCAGGTGTAAAGACTACAAAGGTTTTACATTGGAATTTCTTTTTCAGCTTGAGGGAAAGGAACAAGGGCAGTTGAATCAAACACCTTGGAGACGTTATTACTCTGGATTTGTTTATTTAGTGCTGGCAATGTGATCAGTGCTGTACAAGACACAGAGATGAACTTCCCTGTTGAACTTGTAGACATTGAGAGGATACAGAGGAGATGGGGAATCCAGAAGAAGGAATAACTTGGGGGTTTGTTTGCATTGCTTTCATTATGATTGATGTGGTGACCTCTGAGTAAGGACACTGTAGAATCAGTCATTTTAAGGAGCTGAATGTGGGTAATGGCTTTGCAAACTAGGGTTGGGAGCAAATTCCAAGCATTAAGGGCAGCATGGAAAAGGAATGGAGACAAGAATGGGGGAACTTTCAAATCAGACAAAATGGGCAAGCTCTAAAACAGAAGCATGACTATGTGCTGCAGATGGGCAACTTTCCTGCTGACCTGAATTGGGAATTTATAAAAGTCTTCAATCAGCAGGTTGCTGCCCTCCATACCCCTCCTCATGTCTATCAGCTGATCTAGACCTGAAGAAGAGCTCTGTGTAGCTCAGAAGCTTGTCTCTCTCACCAAAAGAAGTTGGCCGGATAAAAGATATTACCTCACCCACCTTTTCTCGCTAATATCCTGGGCCAACACAGCTACATCAACATTGCAAACATGAAATAAAGGAGTCTTTATGCCTGCTGGGCTTCTCAGCCCCTCTGAGGTTATTTGTCCACCTGTCCTCAGGGCTCAGCTCTCAGGCCCCACCCTTCTTTTTGGGTGAGGCATATCCCCTGCTGTGGCCTGGTTTAACAACCACTGCAGGTGCCTAATAAACCCAAATACTCCAGTGTCAGGCCTGCCTTCCCTCCAGAGAGACTCTGACTCACTATAACCCTACTCAGTTCCTGTGTCCAACCAGGATTCTCTCCCCTAACAAGAGCAGATGGGCTCCACTTCCTAGGCAGTTACACTTGAGTTTTCAGCCCCTTCCTGCAAGGCCCAGCACCCACAGCAGGTATAGCAGTCAGGGCTAATTGTGCTCACTGCAGCCCGTGTGGGGTTTGTATAGGCCATCACAATGCAGACAAACCTGGTCTTTAAAAGCTTGTCTCGGAAGCTATCCTTATGGAAAAGTTCCATAGAATTTACTAGAAAAGGATGCTTTTTTCCATAGGTTTATGGAAGCATCTATAGTTATATCTCTTCTATAGAATTCAGTAGGATGGTTCAAAAACATTTAGGGCCTGATTTAAAACCCTTTCAAATAAATGGAAAGACTCATTGGCTTTAAAAGGGAGCTTATATTCTATTAACATTGATAGGGCTCTATGAAAATTATTCTTAAATCCTCATGTTCCCATAGAAACCTGTTGTTTTCCCCCTTGTAAAATTCTAACGGGCCTTTCTGTAAAGAAGGTGATGAAACCAATAGGGTTCCTTAAAGATGAAATAGCAATTACTCTAAAAGACTATAGAAACTTTGTACAGGGTTTTTTGTAGCATCCTATAGAATATTCTATAATAGGGATATCACTCTTTTTTAAATGGAATAGACTCATTCAAAAACAACAAAAAAACCCACCCTTCAGATAGAAAAGCCCATAAGAATTTAACAGAAAATAATAACCCACAGGTATGTCTACACTGGAGGTGGGAGCCCCCTTCCCAGCATGGGTAGACAGACACACACTAGTTTGCTTTAGCTAGTCTGCTAATAGCAGAGTAGGTGGACTTAGGACAGGCATTAGCTCAAGCTAGCTGCCTGTATAAGTATGCAGGGGCATTGGGTGGGTTTGTACTCAGGTAGCTAGCCTGCGCTGCTGCCCGGCGTGTTACTCTGGCTACGCTCATATCATTAGCACACTCGCTTGAGCAGAGCTAGGCCTCGTCTACACTTAAAATTTAGACTGACGTAGCTACATCACTCATGGATGTGAAAAATTCACAGCCTGAAGGCAGTAGCTGTTCTAACCTAACCCCTGGTGAAGACACGACTAGGTTAACAGGAGAATGCTTCTGTTGACCTAGCAACCATTGCTTGGGGAGGTGGATTACTTATAGCAACAGAAAAACTCCTTCTGTCACCGTAGGAAGCATGTACATTGTGGCGTGCGGTAGCATAGCTACAATGCTGTAGCTGGGCAGCTATAGCAACTGTAGTATAGACATTTGTACCTTGTGTCTGGCTTCCCGCACTAGGAAGCATGCTCCAAGTTGCAGTGTAGGTGTACCCTACATGGAAGGTTAGGTTTAGCTCAGCCACTTGGCTACATAAATTAGTGCTGTACAGTTCATTTTCAGTTTACTCAATCCCTCTTCTAACTTCAGCAGTTGAGTAAACAAATTGCCATAAGGGATGAAAGCAGGTGATTTCCAGAAATGTGTTTCAGTAATCAGTATGAAGCCGTGTCCATGGTATTTACAGAACACTGATCTGGTGAAAGGGCAGTCACTGTGGGCTTGAATAAATAGCTGGGAAGGGAAGGGGAGGGGTGAGGAGGACAATTTTTTTTTTAATAACGGCAATTTCAAAAGCCTCCATATTATAGCTTGCTGGGAAAAGCACATATGCATTCTACATTAAATAAGACTGAACCAGGGCCTGATCCAAAGCTCATGAAAGTTGATGGAAAGACTCCTAATGACTTCCAAGGGATTTGGATCAGGCGACCAGTCTGATTAAGATGCAGCCATAAATAATATGGAGGTTTAAATGTATATATTCCAGAGGTTGTGTGTTTGCTGCTCTCTTGTGTACTCTTTTTAGAGATTTTTATTGAACAGTACAGTTTATTATTATTATCTATTATTGAGAACAACAGTTTAACTGGAAAAAATAACTCTAAGTACTGCATGGATTGCCAGTTTTGCTTGGAGGTGTTCCTGGATGTTTCATCATGTGACATAATCTTTAATTAAAGTTTAATCTTTAATTCCTGGAGACTCCAGGACAATCCTGGAGGGTTGGCAACCCTAGTACTGCACTGTAAAATTGTAGTTAATTACTGTTAGCATGGACCACAGGACGTCTGTACCTACTAAATTTACAACTTTGTCAGCAGAAAATGTGATTTGACTTGACCTTTATCACAATAACAAATGCAATTTTTGAATAATTCAGCGCTTCTGAATTGATAATTAGAGATCTTTAGTGATGTAATTAAACTGATTGTGTAAAGATGGGAAATTCTTTATGAGAAGGTCTCCCTGGATGTGAATTGAAGAAAAAAAGAAAAAGCCTGACCATTTCAGAGTATTTGTCATAAATGGAATACTTTGCCATAGAGCATTAAGAACTGTATGACCTGGCCTGCTGCCTTTTGCATATATTTGCATAATATATCTGCTCAGTGTTTAGCCTTAAAAATAAAATGAAGGGGCCTGATTTTCATTTACATTAAGGTTATTTGTCAGTGGGAAAGGGCCCTAAAGTGGGAGTAAATTATATTTTTTACACTTTAAGTCCTCTCTATGCTTCCAGTGTGAGGTAAAGAGGCCTTAGTTTAAAGGAGAACCAGGCTCTTCATGTAGCAGAAGATGGTTATCTGTTGGGTTATCAACTCTGTGCACTTCTCAGAGGTCTCCCACAGGTGGAGCTCAGCCTCCTGAGAGGTACCTGGGCAATTTATTGGATCAATTTAGCCTGTCCATGGATAGGATAGGTTTGCTTTGATGAATTCTTGCAGAAAGTACATTTCAATTTTGTCCATTCAACTAGGCACACTGGAATCATGGCATATTTTATATGGGAATGGGACACTGCTCTAAACATCGGTGGTCAGGGGACTGAGCATCGTGCCCCACCCTTTTCCAGATCTTTGGCTAGGAGAACAGTGCATATGGGAACATTGCAGGCAGTGTAACTTAGAGCAACCTTGTGGTAGCTTAGGTCTAGGGAAGCAGAGACACCTCCCCTTCCTCTCCTCACCTGTGCCGAGTCTCAACTTGGTGTAGCCAAGGAATTATTCCACCGATGCTTTGTGAACACAAGAAGAGATAATTAAACCTAAACTCTACATTAAGGTAATAAATATTACAAGAGCCTAATTTTTCTAGTCACAAGACCTATTCTGGAACCCTGCTCATTTGCTACATCCAGGGCCGGCTTTAAACCGATTCACCTGATTCCCCGGAATCGGGCCCCGCGCCGAAGAGGACCCATGTCCGCGCCTAAGGAGGCCCCACTCCAGGGGTCTTTGGTGGCATTTCAGCGGTGGGGGGTCCTTTGGTGCCGCGGAAGACCCGGAGCGGACCCCCTGCCACTGAAGTGCTGCCAAAGCCCCGGACTGCAGCCAAGTATTCCAATCGTGCCCCGCAGGTCATAAAGCTGGCCCTGGCTACATCTCCCTAAGCTGCCACCTCTCCCTGAGAAAGTTCCATTGGCATCTCCTGCTTCTGTATTCCACAGTGTTTCCATGCAGCAGCCCCTGTCTCAGGCTGTAGTGTAGACATAACCGAAGTCTGTTGATAATAGAACACTGTGTCTGGCTTGTATCATTTATGTTGGCATAACTTATGTCGCTCATGGGTGTGAATAAACCACCCCCCTCAGCAACATAAGTTACACTGACATAAGCTTTTCCCGTACGGTTGCCAACTTTGTACTCGCACAAAACCGAACACCCTTGCCCCTCCTCTGAGGCCCTGCCCATGCCCCACCCCTTCTCTGAGGCCCCGTGCCTGCTCACTTCATTCGCCCCCCCCCCGTCACTCACTCTCCCCACACTGACTCACTCATTTTGACCAGGCTGGTTCAGGGGGTTGTGGTGTGGGAGGGGGTGAGGGCTCTGTCTGGGGGTGCGGGCTCTGGGGTGGGGCCAGAAATGAGGAGTTCAGAGTGTGGGAGGGGGCTCCAGGCTGAGGCAGTGGTTTGGGATGCGAGAGGGGGCAAGGGCTCTGGCTAGGGATGTAGGCTTTGGGGTGGGGCCAGGGATGAGGGGTTTGGGGTGCAGGAGGGGGGTCTGGGCTGGGGGTGGAGCAAATGGGTTTGGAGTATGGGAGGGGGCTCTGGGCTAAGGCAGGGGGTTGGGGTGTGGGAGGAGGTATGGGCTCCAGGCTGGGGCAGGGGGTTGGGGCATGGGAGTGTGTGATGGCTCTGGCTGCGGGTGCGAGCTCTGGGGTGGGGCTGGGGATGAGGGCTTTGGGGTGTAGGAGGGTGCTCTGGGTTGGGACCAAGGGGTTCAGAGGCCAGGAGTGGGGATCAGGGCTGGGGCAGGGGGTTGGGGCATGGGAGGGGGTTGCGGGTGCAGGTTCCAAGAGGCTCTTGCCACTGCTTCTGTGAGCTACTTGAGGTATGTCCCTCCTCCAGCTCCTCTGTGTAGTGGCAGCCAGGTGGCTCTGTGCGCTGCCCCATCCGCAGCCGCTGCCCCCGCAGCTCCCATTGGCTGCGATTCCTGGCCAATGGGAGCTGTGGGGGCGGCATTTGGGGCAGGGCCAGCATGCAGATCCCCCTGGCTGCCGCTATGCCTAGGAGCCAGAGGGGCAACATGCCGCTTTCCAGGAGCAGTGTGGTGCAGAGGCTAGCAGGGAGCCTGCCAGCCCCACTGCATGGTGCCGCCAACTGGACAGTCAATGGCCTGGTCAGCGGTGTTGACCGGAGCCACCAGGATCCTTTTTCAACCAGGAGTTCTGGTCATAAACCAGACATCTGGTCACCCTATAATCTCCCACCGACATAATTTCTGCTGTTTGCGGAAGTAGTTTTATTATACTGATGAGAGAGCTCTCTCTCACAGAGCGTCTACACCAGATACACTGTAGCAGCGCAGTGCATCGGTACAGCTGTGCTGCTGCAGCACTGTACGTGTAGACATGCCCTAAGTATGTTTTTCAAGAGCATTTAAACGTTTCTAGTGAAGTGCATTTAACAGGGTTTTGTTTGCCTAGTTTGCTTCCTTCCTTGCTTTTGATTTTGAGAAACTGATTTTATTTAAATGGGGAAAACAATTGAAGGGATTCACCAGTTCCATACCCCTTTCTTGTTGCACATACATGCCTGAAACATGGGATTTATCACAGACTAAAGGGAATTCCCTTTTTAAAATATAAGCCATTATTGCTTAATACAAAACAAGTTTTTACTGCTATTAGCACTGCAAAGTCAGTGAAGCAATGGAAGACTGAGCCGTGTTCTATTAGGTGTCATGCATCATCAACCAAATTGTCAGCCAATTTGCAATTGCAGAATCTTTGTCACTGGTGATGAGCTAAGAAGCACAAAGATCAGAATTTCTTTTCCAGATCCCAGGCTGAGTTTGCCATTCTGTCAAGGTTTTTTAAAATCAACTCTCAACTTGTAAACTGAGAACATTTACTCTGGGATTCGTGGACTGAGCATAAATAAAATGGAACCCCCACAATGACATTTTTAAAGAGTCACTTAGAGTATATTGAAAGGTGCACTGGGACTTTCTTGAACTGATGTTACCCCAGTGACGGCATATGGAAGGACAACAATAGATTTGATGGTGACTTGCCAGTTTGCTGTAAAAACTAGCAGAATCTGAAGTGAGTGAGACCTAGATAAGCAGTTGTGGTCATTTTCCTCTTTTGTGAACTTCGGTGTTTGAAATTTCTAAGATCAGTCTTTGATTCACATACAATTATGGAAGTGGACTTTAAAAAGGAGGCTATGATACAATAGATACATATACCTATGTTTTAATATCACAATTATAAGGCTGTACTTATAACTAGTAGAGGTAGATTTAGCTTCATTGCAAGTTCAGGTTGCAATTCTTGAGTTAGACAATGGCACTATAGAAATTTCAGAACCCAGCAGCAATAGTTTCTTTTGACTGTGTATTGAGAAGATAAAATAATAATGTAGATTTTTGCAGCAAGTTTACGTGATTCAAGAAATTAAAACCTAGAAAATATAGACTGGAAAAGCTCACCACAAACTGAATAAGCTTTTGGTGGGGTTGTGAGGTATCTGTTTGATTTTGATCTACCAGACACCAGAAATCTGGTATTCTCTTCTCTCTCAGGCCTGGTCTACACTGGGGGAGATTGATCTAAGTTAAGCAACTTCAGCTACGTGAATAATGTAGCTGAAGTCGACATACTTAGATCTACTCACCGCGGTGTCTTCACTGCAGTGAGTCGACTGCTGCTGCTCCCCTGTCTATGCTCCCTGCGCCTCTTGCGCCAGTGGAGTACAAGAGTTGATGGGAGAGCGCTCGGGGGTCAATTTATTACGTCTAGACTAGATGCGATAAATCAACCCCTGTTGGATCGATCGCTGCCCGCCGATCCGGCGGGTAGTATAGACATACCCCCAGAAATTAGCTAAAATGGCCTCTGTAGTGAGGGCAATGGGCCAGATTCTGCTCCCAGTTACACCAGTGTAAAACTGAATATAACCAATGTACCCAGCACATACATGCATATCCTAGGACCATGCTGCCCCTGTGTAGTTTATTGCAATGAAATTCCTCTGTTTGTACAATTGTTATACTCTGATTTTTGCCATTAGTCCCCATTCAGAATCTGACCATGGGTCATTAGCTTCTTTGGTCAGAGTGCTCTACATCACAGAATTCAGCTACGACTGGATCTTCTTATTCCCCCATATGGTTGTAAGTACCCGCACATCCATTTCCACCCTATTGATCAACGTGATTGTAGGAAACTGGGTTAGATTGGCAGAGACCCTGGGGATTTCTCGCCTTCCTCACCAGCATGGGGCATGGGTCACTTGCAGATTTAAACTAGTGTAAATTGTGAATTCTCTATAACTTGAAGTGTTTAAATCATGATTTGAGGACTTCAGTAACTCAGCCTGAGGATAAGGGTCTATTACAGGAGTGGGCAAGGTTCTGTGGCATGCAATGTGCAGGAGGTCAGACTAGACGACCATGATGGTCCCTTTTGTGCAGCTCTCCCTGACCCGGCTCCAGCTAAGTGGACCAAATGGAACACAGTGTGCCAAATTTCCTGTGTGTAGACAAGGCCACAGAAAAACTGCGGCCTATCTGGGAACGTGAGCCCATCACTGGTTTTTCTGGAGTTCTAGTAGTGCTGCTAAATCTTCTCAGAACTGCTTTTGCTGTTAATATCAATCCTTTCTTGAAGCAAGAACAGGAGCTATGTACATCCCATAGTAAGGACTGTGGAGGAATTAACATCTTGAGGAGGGCGCCAATTCAGCAAAGCATATTAGTCATTCTGTTGACTTCAATGGCATTATCCAGGCGCTTAAAATTAGGCACATGGTTAAGTACCTTGCTGAATCCAGGCTTTGCAGTGAGATTTTTCAAAAGTGCATAAGTGGATTAAGCCCCAAATTCCTTTTGATTTCCTATTCCATTACATTGGAAGCACCTAAATACTATTGCAAATCTGTCCCTTAGTATGTAGTCATCTCTCTCCTAACAAGGAAATAACCCTCTTGTAGAGGCCAAACTTTCCCCGCTTCTGGGAGATGACTGTGTCAGCATAAGGAATAATTCATAAATCCTCTTATGTATGTTGTACAATAACAGGAAAATTAGTTGAAAGTCATTACATCTCTTAACACAAGCAGGGAACATATTTATATTCAGTACTGTATGGCAACTTGACTAGAATCCAGTATGTGCCTCTAGAAGTACCAAATTCCCTTCATAACACTGTAATGAGATCCAACTGTGAAAGTGATGTATTATTCATCAGCCTTACTTTCTTTACAATATATTATTACTCCTGTAGTTTAACAAAAATTTATCATTAACTAATAGACTGCCATGAAGATCAAAATCACAGTGAAAGCCAGAACATCCTTGGGCTGGTTTTGCATTCTGATATTTAATATTATTAATGTGATAAGGTGGGTTTTTCTTTCCCTTCCCAAAACATACAAATGATCTTGTTTGTGATACAGTTTCCTATAGTACAGTAGTGGTAACCCCTTAATAATAATGCATCATTTTTGAACACCTCAATTAAACATTTTTTATTTAAAATAATGCTATAATAATACTTTGTACTTCTGTAGCATCTTCTATATAAGGATTTGAAGATGTACTGCAGAAAAAAATGGGTTGAGCCCCAACACAGCACTGCAAAGTAGATATCATCATCTACATTTCACACATAGGGAAAGTGAGCCACAGAGTTTAAGTCCCTGATCCTGCAAGCATTTACCCCTTTGCTTTGCCTTGCCAAAGAGAGCAGTCCCTTCACATGTATGATTCGAGGATTGGGCCGAAGAGATTTATTCCCAAACTCCCATCCTGTGCTTTAATCCCCAAGCCATCTACAGCTCCCTTCTGGAGAATCTGACCACAAATTAATCTGCCATTGCCCACTCAAAAGGAAAACAGTCCTTCTCCTCCAGAACTATCTCCCTGTCACTCTTTCTCATCTCCCTGTTTTATTATATCAAGGTGCTATTCACTGAGAAGGTTCTCATCTGAAATAAATGGAGTTGGATTTTTCTTAACTAAATCTGCCAATTAAAATAAAACGCACAGTCTATGATGTAATAAAAATGGTGATTCATTATTTTAGATTTATGTCATCATATTTAACAATCAATTTCAAGTAGGCCTGTTGATTCATCTCAGTTAACTCATGCGATGAATCAAAAAAATTAATCACGATTAATCACACTTTTAATCGCACTGTTAATAAAATACCAATTGAAATTTATTAAATATTTTTTGATGTTTTTCTACATTTTCAAATATATTTATTTCAATTATAACACAGAATACACAGTGTACACTGTTCCCTTTATATTATTATTTTTATTACAAATATTTGCACTGTAAAAATTAAATTAAATTAAAATTAATAAAATTAAATTAAATAGTATTTTTCAATTCACCTCATACAAGTACTGTAGTGCCATCTCTTTATCATGAAAATGCAACTTACAAATGTAGATTTTTTTTGTTACATAACTGCACTAATAAAACAAAACAATGTAAAACTTTAAAGCCTACAAGTCCATTCAGTCCTACTTCTTGTTCAGCCAATCACTAAGACAAATAGTTTGTTTACATATACGGGACATAATGCTGCCCACTTCTTATTTACGTCACCTGAAAGTGAGAACAGGCGTTTGCATGGTACTTTTATAGCCAGCATTGCAAGGTATTTATATGCCAGATATGCTAAACATTCGTATGCCCCTTCATGCTTCAGCCACTGTTCCATAGGACATGCTTCCATGCTGATGATGCTTGTTAAAAAAATGTGTTAATTAAATTAGTGCCTGAACTCCTTGAGGGAGAATTGTATGTCTCCTGCTCTGTTTTACCCACATTCTGCGATATATTTCATGTTATAGCAGCCTTGGATGATGGCCCAGCACACGTTGTTCGTTTTAAGAACATTTTCGCTGCAGATTTGAAAAAATGCAAAGAAGGTACGAATGTGAGATTTCTAAAAATAGCTGCAGTACTCAACCCAAGGTTTAAGAATCTGAAGTGCCTTCCAAAATCAGAGTGGGACAAGGTGTGGAGCATGCTTTCAGAAGTCTTAAAAGAGCAACAATCTTATGCGGAAACTACAGAACTGAACCACCAAAAAATAAAATCAACATTCTGCCGGTGGCATCTGACTCTCATGATGAAAATGAATATTCGTTGGTCCGTACTTCTTTGGATCGTTATTGAGCAGAGCCTGTTATCAGCATGGAGCATGTCCCCTGGAATAGTGGTTGAAGCATGAAGGAATCTTTAGTGCATCTGGCACATAAATATTTTGCGACTCCGGCTACCACAGTGCCATGCAAACACCTGTTCTCACTTTCAGGTGACATTGTAAACAAGAAGTGGGGAGCATTATCTCCTACAAATGTAAACAAACTTGTTTGAGCGATTAGCTGAACAAGAAGTAGGACTGAATGGACATGTAGGCTTTAAATTTTTACATTGTTTAATTTTTGAATGCAGGGGTTTTTTGTACGTAATACTACATTTGTAAGTTCAACTTTCATGATAAAGAGATTACACTACATTATTTGTATTAGATGAATTGAAAAATACTATTTCTTTTGTTTTTTTACTGTGCAAATATTTGTAATAAAAAATATAAAGTGAGCACTGTACATTTTATATTCAGTGTTGTAACTGAGATCAATATATTTAAAAATGTAGAAAACATCCAAAAATATATAAATAAATGGTATTCTATTATTAACAGTGTGATTAGTTGCAATTCATTTTTTTAATCGCTTAACATCCCTAATTCAAGCATTAAAAATCAGATTGTGCCTGGCTTTTGGGTAACTGTGAGAAGAAGGGATGACAAAAGGCAACTTCTCTACTTCTTGTCCCCCGGTATAAAGGTCAGCTGCAACTGCAGTCCCTGTAATCTCCTGACCTTCAAAAGGAAGTTAGGATCCCAAGAAAGGACCTGGGAGAAGATGGGATCATGACCATGCTCTTCCTCCATGCTGGCCAGTTAAAGAAAGGGAAACATGAAGTGGTTTTCTCAGGGCTGCATGCTCTCCCTGCATGCCTGTGAGCCCTTCTCAGACTGTGGGCCCATCTACACTAAGTTCCCATTGTTGCTACCACCAGTGCTCCACCAGCAGACTGGTCATGGGCATTTTTAGCACCCAGCAGGTCTGTCCAACATGCTGCTGTGGTGGCCACCCATGTCTAGTCTACACTCCCACTGTTGTCCCCACTGAGTGGAGCTGAACTAGGGGTAGCAATGGAGGGCATTTTGGGGGCAAAAGAGCCTTTTGTAGGCAAGAGCAATGAGACAAAAACAACTGTGACTCCCCTTGGTGCAGTGCGATTCCATATCACACCCAGCTCAGCAGGCCTGTGATGGATCAGCTAGCTAGAAAAAAAGCATCTTGGATTTGATTTTTTTAAAAAACATTTCCAGTTTATATTTTGTTGATATTGAGGCAGAAGTGTGAAATCTCTCCAAAACTGGCCTGTCATTGCTATTGACTGTTGTTGGCCTTTCTCAGGCATATATTTCCCTAGAATCTGCTAGTGTGGCCAACTGTCTTCTGTTAGGAAAGAAACAAGTACTGTGTGAAAGGCCTGAGAGCAGATGTGAAATAAAGGAGAGATCATCTTGTCTAGTAGAAAGGTAATGTTTTTATTCTTCACTGCAGTGCCCCAAATGTTCCATGTACTATACAGATTTAGAAGAAGACATTGTACCAGAGTTCACTGGGGCTCGACCCTCTCCGAAGTGGAGGGGAGCCACACCGGCTCACTACACACGGATGGGTCCGGGGAAATAATCCGACCAGGGGGTCTCCCTCGGTAGCCCTTGTGGTAGTTGGTTGCAATATGGTTACGTCTGGCCCCGGCTCCGGCGGGGCAACAACCACTGAGTCAGAAGGCTCAGGCCCTCAGGCAGGGCTGACCCGTAACAACAGTTATGATCCCGGCCCTAGGTCAGGGCGCGACAACAACCACTGAGTCAGGAGGCTCAGGCCCTCAGGCAGGGCTGAGCAGTAATGATAGGCTTCGGCCTCCTCAGGCCAGGGAGAGGGGGAGTCTGCCACCCAGGAGTTGGGTGGCAGGGGGGACGCAGGCCCTCCCACTCCACTGCGTCCCAGCCCGGGGCCCTAGCAGTGGCTGAAGATCCGCTGCTTAGTCGGTGGGAATCCTGGCCACAACACACTGACATAGGCTCTGGTAATGCTGCAGCCAGACTGGGGTCGGCTGCCCCCGGGCCACTTCCACACTCTCCCTCTGGCCCTACCTGGGCCCTGGCGTTGGCCTCTGCAGGGTCCAGGCAGGGGCGGCTCTAGGATTTGCGCCGCCCCAAGCAGGGCGGCACGCCACGGGGGGCGCTCTGGTGGTCGCTGGTCCCGCGGCTCTGGTGGACCTCTTGCAGACGTGCCTGCAGAGTGTCCGCTGGTCCCGGGGCTCCCGCGGGACGCCGCCCCAAGCGCGCGCTTGGAGCGATGGGGTCTGGAGCCGGCCCTGGGTCCAGGAGTATGGGTTCATCGCGGCCGGGGTTGGTTGGCAGGTCTGGCAGCTCCTCCGGGTAGCGGGTGCGGGATAGCTCCGGCAGCTCCTCCGGGTAGCGGGCGCGGGATAGCTCCGGCCAGGCGGGGCGGCTGCCTTGGGCCACAGGAGCTTCCCAGTCTCGGGCTCCCCTAGGGACGTCTTCTCTCTCCAGTGGCTGGGCTCCTACTGAGCCCTGAGGGCTGGCCTTTATAGTTCCGGGTCACCGCCTGACCCTTTTGAGGGGCGGGCTCAGAGCTTCCTAGCTCCACCCACTCTGGCCTCCGGCTGGGCTCTTCCTCCTCCGGGGCGGAGGGGAGCCATACCGGCTCACTACAGACATATTCTCTACACAGTATGGCTGTGCACTTCACTTCCTTCATGGGATTTTCAGTGCTGTATATCCTGTTGTGACAGTCCCTTCAGTGTAGACAGCTTCTCCTTTTGAAAAAAAAGGGAAATAATGGTTTTAAGGTAACTGAACGAAGATGTCAAGGTGACCACAGATCTACTCCTGCTATTGGTCATCCAGACAAGGCACTTGATTGATCCATGCTGTGAAACTTGCTTATGAGGATTGCTGTGGCAGTCCTTCCTTTTATAATTCTATCTGACTGATATCCATATGGCAGATGGCAATTTCCTGCAATATCCTGGACAAACCTTACTGAATCAAGTTTTAAATATGTTAAAAGTGCAAATATGTATCTACTAATGCAGAATTGTATGGAACTTCTTTAGGAGAAAGACCAGATTAATGCAATATCTGGGAGGTACTGTAAACTTCAAAAGACTATGTTCAACAATGTAATAGATACAACTGATCTTTTGGGACAATACATGTGGTGTGGAATTCCTAGTAAGTACAAGGGGGAGGGTATTGCAAACCCCCATCAATGGAATCCACTTCTGAAGTTTTGTTCGGGGTGGGAGTGTGGTGTCAGGTGGGGCTTTTGTCTGCTGATCACTTGTTACATGACAGTTCAAAGACCCAAACTAGATTCTCCAGGGACCAACAGACAAAGAAAGAACTTTTGAATAAATAGCCCTAAGCTGACTCAGGGCCTCCTTTCTGATCCAGAAAAGGGACAGGAACTCCAATCTTTAGGGGAGGATTAGAATGACTTTGTCCCACCGAGGCCCCATAAGACTGGTTTTCTGTTCAGAGCAAAGGGTCTGATGAACCTGAAAGCACAGGAAAATCTGGGGTGGTGGTTGAAGGACTGCTCCTGCAAGAGCACTTGTTGGAGTGAGGTGACTGATCTCTGGAAAGCTTGTTAGCATGTGTGTAGGTTCTGCTATTCTTTGTAATATGTGTTCTTTGTAGTGCTTTTACCTTAAGAATAAAATATGCTTGCTTAGAAACATCTGGGTGGTAACTTATAACTGCAGCAATTACACCATGTATCATCTCTGAGAGGAGAAAAGCAAAGTGGGTCTGTGTAGAGAGCCTGTCGTTTGCTGGGAATCACACAGTGAAGGCTGGGAACTGGTCAGCCTGGAAATACTGATCAGAAAGGAGAGAGAGACAGGTTTCCATCCAAGAAAGGCAATGGCTGAGAAGCCGGAAGCCTCAGAGTGGATACCCTTTCTGGACCATTCAGGGGAAATACAGGCACAGCTACCCTGAACTGTAACAATAAGTCCACGTGCAAATTTTTAACAGGGGGCATCATATATCAGAAGTATATGTGCAAGCAAAATCTCCATCTTGCAAGAGCAAGGCAGAGCAAGTACCAAGAGTCATTTTAAATTGACATGGCCAGTATGATTGTGAGGGCAATTCAATCACATTATGATTAGTGCTAATAAGCAGCCTTGCAAACTATTAAATTATTTCCCAGCAGCCAAATCTCACTAAGTTTTTTTTTATTTAAATTCTCTCTGGCCTGTGCAAATATCAAGTAAAATCTTTGAGTTTTATCCCTGCAACCAAAGCTGATGCATATTTTCAATTTAAGAGTCACAGATTTTCAATATAAATGCTTTTAGCATGCTAGATGATATAATGTTCATAAACAATAACTCAAAAGACAGGCAAGGTGTCAAGCTGCATCTAAGTTTTGGCAGAAAATGGGTGTAAAGGGAGTAGATTAGATTATTTTATATTATTAGTTTTCCCAAAATATATAAAGCAGAAGTTTCAGAGCTTTCTGCTGTGTCCATGTAATTCAAACAAGACTTTCTTGTTGAATTAACCCTTAAAAGACCCTGCTTTCTGAGGCAGGCTCTTGCTTATGGGAAACTGGAAAAAAAATGAAAAACACCAATCTCTTACTTTCAAATGTTCTAGCTATGAGTGCTGCTGTCTCTTGAATTGTGCAGCCAGGCAGGGAAATAAGCCTCCCATTCAGCTCTGCATAGCCTCCCTTGACCTTGGGTCTGGGTTTGCAGAAGTGAGAAGATTCTGTGCACCTGTTACTCCTTCCCTGACCAGACAGCCGGGGCTGGATGAGCAATGGGTGGAGCCTTGGCGCCTGTGCTGGCTGAGGCAGAGAGGGTAGTAATCTTCCATTTGTATGCTCCAGCAGCAAGTGACTCCCCGCTATGGAACAAGAAGGGAGCAGGAGCGAGCCAAATGCCAGTGAGATAAGATTCCTTCCTAGTACTGCTGCTGGGGCAGTGCACCTACACAATGTGCCTTATGCAGGGATAAAAGTCAAAGCTAGCCTAATGAGCACATGCTTTGTGTGCCTCAGGACGTTCCCGAGGATTTTTTCCCTAGTCTTAGTGTGAACATGGTTCAGATAAATTGATGGATCAAACCATAACAACTACAAAGGAGGCCTCAGCAGAATTAACATCTATTACCCACCATAGAAGAGGGATTGAAATGACTGACTTCAATAGTTCCATTACAGTCAAACTGGTTTTAATGTGCATTTTTAAAGGTCTATAAATATCTACACTTGAATGGTTCTGTTTTCCTAACTACGCAGCTACATAAGCTATGTTGGTAAAAGATCACAGATACCTGTGTGCGGGCAGGCATCTTCTTCTTTTTGAGTTTGTTTGTTTGTTTTACCCAACCTAATTTTAAAAGCCCATTATGTCACTGGTTAAAAACACTACTAGGACTGGACATTTAAAACAGCAATAATAGTAATAATAAAGCCCCAATCCTGAAGGCTGAGTGCCGTGCCTGCATGCAGAACCATTGAAGTCAAGGGGCACTGTGTGGATGCAATATTCTGTTTGCATTGATCACAGTGCAAGATTGGGGCCTATATTTGTGATTTAAAAATACACACCATGTGTGTATGACATTGGCTTTGGATGGCTTTGTTTGCATTGCACTTCCTAATTTTGCATGTTTGTTTTGATTTCTTGGGTGTGCCTGTTCACTCACACACAACACTCAGGAACAAGTTATTTCTGAATAACCTTTTTTTTAATTGACTTTTACTGGCAGAATTCTCAGGGACCTATCCCAGTAGTTTCTGTAAATGTGATTTTGTGGGTCCAAGAATTCATCTACCCAAAAGATTAGATATTATTATTATTTATTATTGAGGTAATGCCCAAAGACCCTGTTGTGCTAGGTGCTGTACATGCACACAACAAAAAAGTCAGTCCTTGACCCAATGATCGTATGATTTGCACAAGTAAGCAGCATTTGCATGCTCAGGACATTTGAGTTTTACGCTATTTGTGCTCCCAAATCTAACCATTTGGCTGGGCAGATCTGACCATGTAACTGGCCAAATGGCTTTTAACAGTTTTGACCCTGAATGTCAACACTGGCCAAATCAAGCCTGGGTATGTTCAGAGAAAGGCGCCTTCCCCCTACTTTGCCCAGCCAGCCACAATAGCAGTCTCTGCATTCAGGGAAACACAGGGACTGTTCCCTCCCCATTTCCCCCAGGATACCCCAAAGGGGACAGGGAAGGGCAGGGAATTCCATCCCCAGGCCCTGACTAGTGAGCTGGCCTGTCACACAGGGGGAGATAGCTGTGCCCCTGAAGGAATGCAGCAGCAGGTGCACTGCCTGCCTTTGTTCTCCCAGGATGTCTATTGGACTGGTGTGACTCTACACTGTCCCTGTGGAGGGCTGTGCCTTATACACACACCAGAGGCCCGACTGTTGAAAGGATTTGACTTTCCCCCCCAAGTTATCATTAAAATGTATTTTGGAGCTGAGTGAAAGCTTCACTCCAATGAGTATTTATAGGATTTAGAGTTTTATAATACTGCAAAGGCTGGCCAAACCCCCCCCCCCAAAAAAAAACATTCTTTAGAGTAAATTGGCACTGAGGAGAAATAGAATTTGATCAGGGGGGTTTGTTGTGCATGTTGCTCTTATACAGCTTAATCCTTTACAAAGTCTCCTTTTCTTCCTCACATTAACGTAAAAGTTCATTGTACTGAACGAGCTTCAAAACGACAAGAAAATATGGAAATATATGTGCGCATTAGCCATGTAGTTAAGGTAAACACATCAGCAAGCTGCTACAGAGAAGTGCCAGAGCTGGGTCTCCCTCATGTAGGGTGACCAGATGTCCGGATTTTATAGGGACAGTCCTGATATTTGGGGCTTTTTTTTAATATGGGCTTCTATTACCCTCCACCCCCTGTGCCGATTTTTCACACTTGCTATCTGGTCAACCTACCCTCATGGTAAGAGGCAGGGGCTGCTGACAGGGCATTCTCTGTGTGGGCTCCAGGGGCGGCTCCAGGCCCCAGCACGCCAAGCGCGTGCTTGGAGCGGCAAGCCACTGAGGGCACTCTGTCGGTCGCCATGAGGGCGGCAGGCAGGCTGCCTTCGGCGGCTTGCCTGCGGAGGGTCCGCCGAAGCCGCGGGACCAGTGGACCCTCCGCAGGCAAGCCGCTGAAGGCAGCCTGCCGTGCTTGGGGCGGCAAAATGCCTAGAGCTGCCCCTAGTGGGCTCCTGGATGCTTGCTCCCAAACTTGGTCTGAAACAGCCCCAACTTGATGACCTCCTCCTGAGATGTTGAAAAAGCCACTTAATGGACATGGTCTGGGAGGAAGGTACATTCCTGTGAGTTTTAAAGGGGTTGTCTTGCTACTTTAGTTTCCTGGCTGGGCATTCACCAAAGATCCCTTGTTATCAGAATATTCCACTAAGATATTTACTTTAGCCAAATAAAGGTGTAATACACAGAGAGCAAACACACAGGTAGCCCAAAGCAGGATCTAAGATATTAGTACCCATGTTTTACAAAGATATTACTGGCATCTTTGTCCAGGAGCATGTATAATACGGGTGGAGTCTGATTTTGGGGAAGCTATCACTAGAATACAATGTGGAAAAGCACTAATGTACAGGTGGGACATTGAGAAACATACTATAAAATGCTACAGTAATTCTGCTGTTATTTACGGAGGCTTGTTTCTGCAGTAATAGATGCTTATGGAACAGTGGGAGATTTTAGCTATATTTGATGAAAATGCCCAGTAATCCTTAATTCTGGGTGAATAATTTTTAAATATATGATCTTTGGGAACAAGAAGATTTCACCTGAACTATGTACTTTGTTACAGGGACAGAATGTCTCCGTGCAAGAGACATTCAGAAAGGTCACTTATTGCTGGCAGCTTGATTAACTATAGCTACAAATGCTAGACATCCCTCCTTACATACTACACAGCTGTGGGTTAACAAGGTTTGGCACATTCTAACTATGGAAAAAGCGAAGCACCTCTAAGTGAGACAAAACACTAATATTCTAGCATCATCACTATCATCAAGGAGTATCCCGAAGGGATGTAGCATCTTTGCAGATTGAGCACCACCTGTATCGATCTCTAGCTAGGTTCTTTGGATGGTCTGGCTAGATTTTCAGTTTATGTCCATCACTGGTAATCTCATGGCATCACCCAAGCTTTTGGCTCTCATGTGATCACCAGCCATATAACAGCATTCTTTGATAAAAGCACTTTGTAATTCATTGGTCTTCCATCCTAATATGTCTGTACCAAGAAAGCTGACAAAACTGAACCAGAGATAACCAGTGCAGTTGGTGGGTTTAGCTATGAATATCCTCAGTACTTATCTTGTTCCATACGATGGTTCTCAGGGTGTCCAAGATGGAGAGTCACTTTGTTACCCCCTGCCTCCTGCATCAGAGAGATTTGCTTGTGTTTAGCTAGGTGTCAGCTCCCTGACATCAACAGCCTGTTTACCACCCACACACTCTCCTTTGGGCTATGCCAGCCCTTACTTTGCATTGCAGGTTAAAAAAAGATGCACCCCAATCCCCGGGACCTTTGAAGTTCTCCCTCATAGTGTCCAGCCCCTTCTCCACTGAACACTCACAGAAATACCAGGTCTGTTGTCCCTAAGGGAACAGTGTACACACCACTTTGTGTGAATTAACTCAGGATCTGCTCCTTGCTTAACACCACAGCACTGAGATATATTTATAGTGAAAACCAAAATAAGTTTATTATCAAAGATTCAAGAGATATTGAATAAGGATAAAGAAAACCAAAGATTATGTATAAAATCATAACACATTTTCTAGAGACTTAATAGGTTAACCTCCTGTCTAAAGAAGTTAATCTTACACCCATGTCCTCTTCAGTGTTTCAGCTGAGGCTGGTTGTGATACCATTTTCATGAGTGTAAATGTACTGTCAGTTTACTTCCTAGGTGCAGAATGACTGGGTGTTTTCTTTGTTCCCCAAGTATAGTCCAGCAAACTTTTGAAGTGTATGCTGAGATAAGGGTCTCTTCCCCTGATGTGTGCTCTTCCTTGTAGACTTCATCTCTCTCTATTGACTTTGTATGTAAATGTGCCTCCACTGTGTTAGCTTACAATGCTTAAACTATTTGCCAACAGAGAGACAAGTCAATTAATGTCTTTTGTCTGACAGGAAACATGGTTCTCCATCTTGTTGTGATACAGAATCTAAGAACATATTTTCAGTGTACGTACATAGTATCTGTACATACATTTCACAATAGTGTTGATGACCAGTGTAACCCTGGTTTTCATTTAAGACCTCGTGTGACATTGTTTGGTGAACCAGAATGTACATAACAAAAACAAGATATCCTTGTAATCCACTTGCCAGTTAGCATTGAAGGGGGTTTGGGGTTATGTTCTCTCACTTAATATGCAGCAGCTGACAAAGACAATGAAAAGCAGAAATGTCAATCCACCACTTTTCAGCTTTCCCCTGTGCCCACATTTCACTGCCATACAATAAAGGTGGTAAAACCATGATTCTATGGATCTGCAAC
Organism: Mauremys reevesii; assembly: GCF_016161935.1. Classification (NCBI taxonomy): domain Eukaryota; kingdom Metazoa; phylum Chordata; order Testudines; family Geoemydidae; genus Mauremys; species Mauremys reevesii. The sequence continues at coordinate 77,355,582 of NC_052631.1, forward strand.
TTTTGTAGCAAGCTTGATGTCTCTATGGCACCAATATTCTGTGGTGCCTGGCAAACCTTTTCTCTCTCCTACTGAGGCTATCCAAGGAGCCAAAAACAAAGCACAACCCAACTCTTTCTCCTGCTTTCTTCCATGATGGGATGGGGCATTTGCTTACCTTCTCCATCTGTTGAACCAACTCCTTTTAAAGCTGACACTCAGCTGCTCAGAACCTCATAGAGGCCATGCAGTAATATAGGAATGGTGCTGGCAGCCAGTAGGGTTAGTCCCATAAGGGCCTAATATCTCCCCACCCCACAGGGACAGGTGGAACAGCACGGCATCCTTCCTAACCACCTCCCTCCCATCAGGGGAGCACTTTGTCTCAACCATCCCTGTCTCCTTTGACATAGCTCTGTGGGTGTTAGTTTCTGCAGCTCTGGTGCTAGAATATCGCAGGCCCTGCTCATGGAAGAGACCAGGGAAGGGTCCGTAATGGAATGATTGAGATGTTAGGAGCAACTTCTTCCTTTAGCAGCTGCTTAGGTCCTGCCTGTGGCACTGCCCCATGCTCCCTTCCACACCAGGATCAGTCAGGTGGATATAGAGCCAAGAGGTTTGTTATTCCTGTGTATCAGAAGGTCAAGGTATGGTCCATGATGTGGTCTCAACTCTCTCTTTCTCTCATGGAAGGAGAACTAATAAAAATTAAGTTCTGTTTTTTAAAGTACTGTAAAACCAGTGATCAATCAAAATGTGAATAAAAACGATGAGGTCTCGGTAATAGCACTGCTGATTACAAATTTGATTTGTTTAATTTCAAATTTTACTCTGTGCCGTCTAAAAAAAATTTCATCTGAGCTAAAATTCTATTCAGTGGTGACAGTAAATCAACATGCATTCAACCCCCAATCAGTAAAAATGTCAGAAGCGCTTTTGTGTCTCACTACATTATATCAGAGTGACAGAAGACTTTTTGGTGAAGTTAGTATATATTAATAGTAATAATGTCTTACATTACACTATATCCTTTTATCACAAAGAATCTCAATGTGCTTAGTGGACAGAAATCCCTAGTGTTAGAAGCAACAATTCAAAATATTCTCAACATTTATTAAACTGGTTAGTTTTTATTTAGCAATGGGTGAAACTCAGTGTTGGAGTTGGCTTCCAGTCATGGGACTTAAGCAAATGCTACCCTGAATTGGGCCTAAACTTGCTGAATAAATTAATCATTGGAAATTATTCCTTCAGCTCTAATGTACTGCCTAGATCACAAATAAGACTGAACTTCCACATACAATTCTTATTCTTAGTTTATAAAATGTTCCATATCCCTACCCAGCCAGTGGAATGATTTACAGAAAAAGCTGAAGAGTAGCTGTGTTATGTGACTGAAATCTGTAATCCACGGCTCACTCTGATACAAATGCATTACAACCCACCCATCAGCGTAAAAGTCTGTAAACTATTATGCAGTTGATTGCATTGAAATTAATGTATTCATTTATTTGACATGTCTTCAGAAATGCCACATAAAGGACACAAATAAAACAACAATAGTCCTGCTGCTTATTTATCATTGGTCTAAATGTAGCTTTGTTGTGATCACTGCCAAGTGCTTCATGCTGGTTATTAAAAATGTAATGGAAATAGTCCTGGAGGGAGACCTAAAATGTTTTGTTAAACTCTTACAAAGCACATCTGAGCTCTTTAATTTAACTTGCTTAGACTGTTTTGAATGTCAGCTGGTATCTGAGCAAGCCAGCTGATTTGACCACAAGCTGTATGTCACACTGAGTGAATTACCCATCCTTTCAATTCCTGCAAGGAAATTACTGCTGCTTAGAATTCTGCCCTCAGCTCTCATGTTCACTCCCAGTTTGACTTCAGTGGGAGTTGAGGGTACTCATCACCATGTAGGATATGGCCTCAAAAGCTCAATCAGATTAGCCTTCCATTGCATGCAATTAAAAGAGCATCATGGCTCAACAGCCAGCAGCACTCTGTGTTGCTTGTCCTGGCAGCCCAGAGTTCTAGCCTTGCTTGTCTTCAACTGGCCAATCGGGTTTGTTTAAATGTGTTATTTTGTCAGGGTTGTTGCAGCTCACCTCTAGTCATCTATCTGCACCAGGGTCCAGGATTTACACTTTATTTCCCCTAAAGGACCTTGTGTCCTATTGTGTCTTTCTGCACAAATGTACACCAAACCTCCACCTAGATGGGGGCGCAGAAACTGTGCCACACGCTTCTGCTGTATGAGATAGTAGCAGCAGGAGGCACAATGCAAGAGGGATGTCCTCTTGACAGTGTCAAGTCCTCTTGACAGTGAAGATTCAAGGATCAACAGGGAATCCCAACCCCACATCCATGGATTTTGGCACAGTCACACAGAGGGCCTGCACTCCTGCAACCACCCTGTTTGCCCCTCCCAGAACTAATCTGGCTGTGGTAGCTGTGGAGATGTTGCTTCTACAGACAATGGGTGTACATTACGGCCCACTCCAGAAGCAGAGAATGAAGAGAATAGAAGCCAGTCAAAGCACAGCACCAATTTTATAGCAATTTGCCTTATAAGGTAATAACTGTTGTGAGGCATTATGTCTTGCTGATTGCTGATCTCTATCTGCCTTGTTTCTGGCCAAGTCCCACACAAATCCACATAATGTCACGTAGACAATAATGCTGTGGACGGGATGATGCTGGCTCTGCCAAGCTTACTCCCTAGGAACATTGGAATTGCTATGGTCTATCTAGACCAGTAGCCAATTGTCCAATAGTGCCAGATGGTTTGGAGGAAGGTATGAGAAACCCAACATGGACAATTATGGAATAACTGGCCTTCTGATGACAGGTCACTGATTCAGAGCGATCTGGAGTTCTTGGTAAACTGAGCTCAAGCAAACAATATGCATTTTAATATGACCACATGGAAATGTATACATCTGAGAACAAAGAATGTCGGCCCTACTTACACAATGGGGGCTCTATTTTGGGAAGCAGTGACTATGAAAAAGATTTGGTGGTCATGGTGGATAATCAGCAGAACATGAGCTCCCAGTGTGACTCTGTGACCAAAAGAGCCAATGCAATCGTGGGATGCATAAACAATGGAATCTTAAATAAGAGTAAAAAGATTATTTCACCTCTATATTTGCCACTGTTACAACCGTTACTGGAATACTGTGGCCGGTTCTGGTGCCCACAATGCAAAAAGGATGCTGATTCTCTGAGGGTTCAGAGAAGAGCCATGGGAATGATTAAAAGAATAGAAAATGTGCCTTACGGTGACAGACTCAAAGAGTCCAGTCTATTTAGCTTAACAGAGAAGAGATGAAGGAGTGACTTGATCATAGTCTATATGTATCTACACAGGGAACAAATATTTAATAACGGGCTCTTCAGTCTAGCAGAGAAATATATAACACGTTCCAAAGGTCTGAAGTTAAAGCTTGACAAATTCAGACTGGCAATAAGGCATAATTTTTTAACAGTGAGAATAATTAACCCATTGGAACAATTTACCAAAGGTTGTGGTGGATTCTGACCATTTTAAAACCAAGACTGGATGTTTTTCTAAAAGATCTGTCTTAGGCAAGTTCTAGGGCCTGTGTTACACAAGAGGTCAGACTAGATGATCACAGGCATTGGAATCTAGGAATGGAGTTGTGCCTTGAAGTTGAAGGTGAGGATGAGGAATTGGAACTAGACATGGAGAATGAGGAGCAGCCATCAAAGTGATTAGTAAAAGGAAATGACATGGTCAGAGTCTCATGAGAGAAAGGTATGTACAGGGCCTGAAAATCCTTAGTCACATACATAGCTCTTACTCCTGGAATTAACTGAGGTGAATGAGTCTATTCATGTGAGTGGGAATGTACAGGTTGGTGCCAAGAGATTAGTGAGACCTATCAACTGTTAGCCAACTATGTATCCTCAGACTGAAAATGAATAAGAGACAATGCACGGAAGTCTCCAATTTACTGTTTAAAACAATAAGTCTCCTGACTCCTTTTGTTTTAGTCTGTTTTGCTCATCTTTGTGTGGTAGTATATAGAGAGAAGATTTTTTTTTATATGCACCCACAGAGAGACTGTGATCTCATCTGCATGTGCACTATCATTATTATTATATTTGTATTACCATAGTGCCCATTTATTATTATTATTTATTTGTTTATGCACAATCACCACAAAATGGACTGAAAAAAACAGCAACAGTGACAGCTGCAATGGATTCTGAAAAGTAAATAAATGAACATATGGGCAACATAATGTTCTTGTCTTCTCCAGAAAGCAAAACAAATCTAATGAGGAGTGGATCTGCATCAACACTGGATGTTCATTTACAGGAAAACAATTATATAAGACTGAAAGAGGATCCCACATTTGGAGGTTAGAAAAAAACGTAGCTGCAGCCAGAACTAGCAAAATATTTTTTTTTCTTTACACCTTGTCTGCCCCTCATCAAACATTATCTATGAAGGCACTTGTAGTGTTGTACTTTGATTTTAATGATCAAAAATCCCAACTCAGTGTTATATTTTAGACTACCTCTCTGCCATCCATATAAAGTGTTAAAGCTTTCCTAGTTAATAGGGCCTCCTTGTGGAAGCCATTCCTGCAAACTCTTTTCAAGCAGAACATCAAGAGGAGTTCCATGCCTGGAGCTTAATAAAGAAGGCCTCAGATCTCGTATTTATAGGAAGAAGTTCAATAAGGTTTGGACTCAGGATGATCCTAAATAAAATACAGTTCAAGGGCCAAATTCTGAGATGGAAACAGCTTTCAGTGTAACCTAAAATAGCCTTAATTACTTTGGGACCCGATTACCTGAGCGACATTTCTCTCTGTGCTTTGTTGCAGTTGAGATTATGTGAGTTGCAGGAGTTTGTTATAAATGGAAGGGAGCAGCTGGCAGAGCATTCTCTGTGTAGGCATCTTGGCTTTGAAATTCTCTGCCTGCAAATTGGCCCACCAGAGCCTGGATTTGTAAACCTCTGAGGTTGGAGCTTTGCCTCCCCAGGCATGCGGGGAATGGATGGATTAAAGAATTGGTTTATATAATGAAAAAGGAGATTATTACCTGAGGACTGATTGGCAAGCTTGTAGTAAAGCAGTGATGGCAGTTCACTAATTATTGTCTTGAAAATTGTCACTTTAATGTATCAATATATATGTGAATGATGTGGACCCAGTTCCCCTGAGTTTCTTTATAATACATAGTTGACTGTCCAGCTTCAAAATCTATTATGATGGCGCACTGCTGTCCCTAGCAACTAATTGTGATTTCATAAGCACAGCTTCTGTAATGATACAAGATGTAATGGAACTGAATATGGAAGCAAGTGATAAGGTGATGAAGAATGATGGAAATGAAAAAAAAACAGCCCAAACCCCTCTCTTAGTCATCTTTCTTCTAATACCATTTGCTGAGATTCTATATGTTGGATTCATTGGGAATTTATTTAGTGGGATTTTAAAGGAAAACCTCCCCACTTCCCTGGGTTGCTTTTCATTTCCCCCCACTTCTGCTCCAAATACTGTTTATCTGAGGTATAGGGTAGGAAATGGCTAAGCACTAATGGCTGCTGTAATTATACTTGTTGGACCTGTTGTTTAATGTAGTGTAAACAAAACCGGCTTAATAATTGGGGAGAAATGTTCATTATGTTTCCCTATATTTGGTTGAAATATTTTACAGTCACTTGGTTAGAAAATGAGAGGGGAAGAATTTGCACAAGTTTTCCAATTTCTCATTGAAAAATATGTTGAATTTTTTTTACCATCTCTGATTATAAATGTAAAAATGATTTATTCTGACTCTGAGAGACATTCTTCCCTCATTTCACACATACAGATGATTAAAGAGGCCACTAGATGATCTGGTGGTCCCTTCTGGTCTTAAACTCTATGACTATGACTCTATGAAAGTCATTGGAGTTTTGTGCAAAAATTAGGGGTGGAGTATGACCCATTTGTTTGGAAGTATTTTCTCTCTATTACAACCAGGCATTCAGTAGTGGAAATTGCATGAACTCAGTTATGTGGCTGGCACGTATCTGTATAGTTCCCAGTAATTTTATTTGAAAATTCCTTCTATCCAACAAAGTAATAGTTACAGCATTTGTTCAATACAATGCACAAAATGCTTGAAATAAGTCTAATAAAAAAGATTGTGGGTGGGTGACTCTGCAAGAGGTAATGAGTACCTACGTCATGTTTAAAATAAATTGTTATCACAAAATGGACCCTTCAACTGTTTGTATGATGGTTACACATTATCTGCTAACCGTAAAATTGAACTTTCCAAAAATTATATGCAGGTCTGAGCTATCTAGGACTAATCAAAATGAGCAGTGAGCATCAATAACAAAATGTTAAGGAGCATTTTGATTCAAAACTTAGAAGCAACATTAAAGCAGAGAGGAGAATTACCTAATTTCCCAAATGGAGGAATCTTATTTCACTTTTCATCTGTTCCATCTCCAGTTTGCTCAAGGTTCATTTAATCTCATTACACATTTGGTAGTAGAGGGGGCTTTCTTAGAATTATTCAAAATTTCTGTAGCAAAGGTAACATGGTGTCTGTGTATTCTCAGATTAGAAAGAAACATGAAAATGCATCTGCTCTACACTTGACACCTGTTTCCAAAAAGAGCATTGTCTGGGATATAACATGGGCCACAATCATGGGCTAGGCCACAAAATAAACAAAGACACGTGACAGACCACATCTTTTATTAAATAGCCAGTTGAACTGGATCAACCAGACCTAAAGTAGGCAGGAAGCCCCTGCAGTATGTGAATGAGTTCAGTGTGTGTTGTAGTAGACAGCAAACAATGCAAAAATCAAATAAAATAATCCACCCTGGAGTTTCTGAGCTCTGACACTAGGGCTATCACTTCATGTCATGTTAATTCCATTTTACTGTGAGCCCACAGGAAGCAGAGGAAAAGTAAACAGTGTGTTGCCCGTCTGTTGATCCAGAGTTCCTGCAAGCTCAGGGAGGCTTCTTTTCTAAAACCAGATGGTTTTTAAAAATTACCCATACGGAGTTCCTGCTCATCACTCCAGCCCTGCTTTAGTCCTCTGCAGGAGGGTGGGCTAAGTAGACAAAATAGCTAGGAAGCACCTCTACCCCTCTCTGCGCTGTGGTGGGGTCAGTGTTGACCCAATGAGAGCAGCTGTGGAGAGGTGTTTGAGGTATCCTGGGGAAGGGCCTATTTGATCTGCACTTAAAGCATCTAGTGGTCACACAACTCATTGCTGAGGATGTAGAGATTATTCCAGCCACAGGCCGAGATAACAGTTATAGAAGGGCTTTCAGGTTGGGAGTATGACTTTCATCTCTACTCCTACAAAATTCCCCATAAAAAGCCTAATTTCTCAGTTGAATTTCAACCTATATCAGATCATTTAAGGTTAGATTGTGCAAGTTTTATGTAACAATATCCCTGATAGGGTAGTGAGTGGGGCCTGAACCCAGGACCTCTGGATCTAAAAGCATCAGCTTCTACTACTGGAATGAAAATAATCAGGCCTGGTAGCTTGAAGGCAGTAAAACTCTTTACATGGTTCAGCCAGTAGATGGAGACAAAGTCACACTTGGGTAGTGTGTTTCATGCTGTCACACCGATGAGTGCTCTGTCAGAGCAGCCCCACTGTTTGCACACGTGAGTAAGTGCTTACCAACATAAGAGTTGTGCAGTTGGACTCTTGATGCTCAGAAATATCTGGCATTACTCTTAGTGCAACATTCGTCCTGTCTGAGGGCTCTGAGCATAATTTCTGAACACCACCATCTGACAAAATACCCAAGTTTGCCTGATCCTGGCATGAGAATGAAACACAGCAATGCTTCTTGAATGTGCTGACAGTAGAAACTGGCTTTTCAAGTGTTGTTCTGGAAAGCTATGTTGTGCAATATGAATCTGCATCAACTTATTTAAATGAATAAGCCAATAATACTAAAGATATTAGAGTTGGCAGAAATCAGTATTGTATAATCATTTTTAATTGAGTATTGTAATACATATAATCTTCTTTTCAGTTGACAGATCAAAACCAACCAGAGATCTGAAGTACTATTCCATGTGCTTTCTATAATTTGATTTATTATTTTGATTATTTCTAATAATTCTTGGTGACTAAAAATCTAAGTTTCTGCTTTGTAGCTTTAGGGGTTTCATGTATATCAGGTGGGAATTTCAAACAGTGTTCAGTATTGGCTTAACTTTTCCCCCAGTGAAATCAATGGGACTTTTTTCTATTAGCCTTGATAGGAACAGAGTTAAGCCACTGCTAAATGTCTTTGAAAATTACAATAGCCATGTACAATATATACAATATATACAATATAAATCTGTGTCCTGAAACAATTTCTTATTATAGTGCTTTTGGCCAATTCTTGCAAAGAAAATAATAGTGCAACTGTATACTAGAGTAACTAACAAGATTAGAGGAAGCATTTAAACCACTTGCTTCCTCAGATAAATCAGGTTTACATAGCATCCCCCAAATTAATCCCTGCTTGTCTTGTACTCCCTATTTACCTTCACAGAGGATCGCAGCTTCTCTTTATTTAAAAAGTGATATGAAGTACATGGGCAAGATTCCACACTGGTGAATATCAGTGTATCTCCGTTGACCCCTCCAGGCTACCCCTCTCAAACTGATTATTTTATTGATGTACATTTTTAAATGATTTCCTGTGCTCTAGGCACAAGTAAAATATTATAAAATGAAAACAAATCAGCCCAAGATTTAAAAAAAAATAAACCCTTTGCCAAACCCTACTGGATCTCCCACAGAGTTCTCCCACTACCTTCTTAGAACCATATGGCCACTAAGTCTCCTCCCCTTCTGCCTAGAAAAAGCCTCGGATATTTGATAAACCTTGCAACATGACTTCAAGAGGAAGTGAAGATAAACCAAGGTGGGAATAAATTTCACAGCTAAGATTAGAATTCTCCTTCTCAAGTAGTGATGTTCACTGGAATGCCTCAGTGATCTAAGCTGCCATGGTATCACAAAGGGAGAGATGAGGCCCCTGCTAGCAATTGTATTGTCCTTCTATACTACTCAGGGAGATGACCTTGAAAAATCTGGGAGGGGAAACTAAATTCATCACTAAAACATGGAGGACAGGAAGGTACCCATCTACACTAAATTAGAACAGGAGAGAAGGACAGTATGCCTGTATTTCATACATTCATTTATATTGATTGCGTTTGTATGACCAGATGGCCTACTGACCCAAAAGAATGTATGTTTATTATTGCCCAGGTTTGTTATAAGGTACGATCAGAATGAATTAATTTTATTCATAGTAAATAATGAATAATGGTCCAAAATCCTGCTCACCTATCAAATCTTAATGGTGTAATTTTGCTAAGAGTCCTGCATCTGTTGTAGGCTGCTCAAAACTGGACAGTGGGAGACAGAGAGCATAGGTGCTGGAACTCCTGCACCCCCTGGCTTGAAGTGGTTTACACTTTGGTTCAATGGCTTGAGGCTCAGCACCCCACTATACAAATTGTTCCAGCACTTCTGAGATACAGGCCCAATCCTGCAGGCCTTGCTCAGGTAAAACTACCATCTAAGTCTCTCCCTTGACCTCGAAAAGGAGTTTTACTTGAGTAAGGAATGCAGGCTGAGGACAGAGGAGGAATAATTAAATGCAATACAAATTAAATTCAGTAAAATGTGTTTGCTTTTTGGAAAGTGCAGGATTTACACAAGTAACTTAGGGCCTGATCCAAAGTCAGTAGGTGTTAGATAAGGCCCTTAGTTCCTTCAGAGCCATTCTAGTGTCTTGGATAAATATGTACTTAGGCTTACATTAATATGTATTCACACTAGGTTAAAATATGTATTTAAGTATATGTAATGTCAAATTGCCCAGTTAAATATGTATTTTGATGCATATATTATTTGCCCCCTAGACAATCATGGCTTTTTTATGTATTTAGGCAATTAAAAATGTGAATTTGTGACATAAGATGCTTTAATGACGGCTATAAAGCTGTTATAATTTATGAAAAATATTGTACTTGAGGGGCTGTTAGTCTGTACATGAAACTCATTTAAATCAATGGTAATTTTGAGTGTGGATCAATGGCAAAATTGGGTTTGTGGGTTTATTGACTTAAGTAACCATAATGACATTTTTAGTTGTAACATGTCAATCTCGCTACCATGCATCCACTCCACACTGAGGTGTCTTCATGCTATAAGTGGTATTTTTGTACAAAATAATGAATCACTATTTACAAGCAAACCATGCATCTAGAATAAACAGAAGGTTGTTTTTAATGCTCTTTCCCCTGATACCCAAAGGCACTCATCAACACTGTGGACTCATCACCTACAAATTTGTGTGATTAGTACCAATTTTTAGTATTACAATATTTTTTCAACAACTTCAGATGGCACATTACATGAAATACATCCTCACTGTCATAGTTTTGTTTCTGGATACTAATCTATTAGTAGAAAAACACACTGACCAAACAAGAAATCATCTGTAGGAATTCTGGTCGCATTGAACTGCCTAAACTGTTTTTGGTGTTCTTTTCCCAGGAATATTTCTAAATACAAACATGCCTGATTCACCAGTGTGCTACTCCAGTTATGTGTTGGTGTAACTCCATTCAGCGGGAGCAGGAGCTTCCTATAAATGGAGGGGGTGCGTGGGGAGGTACTGAGGATGGTGGGGGAGGGAAGATTGGACCAGGCTGGGAATGACAATCCCATTCCAGCCCCTCTGGGTCCGATTCCCTGCTCCCTAGAACAATTGTAGGCACAGTGGCAGCTGCTCCAGCCCCTCTGGGGTGCTGCTGTGTCGCCTCTGCTCACCACCTCCCCGGGTAGGTATGAGTTTATGTGGGAGCTAGTCCCCTTTCCCCCTCGTTCTGCCACCCCCATCTCCATTGATGTCAGTAGAATTACACAGGTGTGAACCTGGAATAATTCAGTGGCAAATCAGGCCTATTAGTTTTACTTTTTACACATCTGTAGGATCAATGTAACACAACAGACAACATAACATAGAACAATTTCACACTTTTTTATCCATCACAAAAAACCTTGTAATGTGTTGAGTATAAAGCTCACAAATTACAATTTAAACAAAATACCAGAACATATATGCTTCAAATGGACCTTTTACAATTTAACACAAAATTCAAATGACATATTTTTTAAGAAAGCACTTAAAACCTTTACACTTATGTGCTGACATTAGGTTACTTTAAGCTGTAAACTTTGAGAAGTTTTTAGTATGATTAAATAAAATCAGCATTACAATTTCCAGTCATTATTAAAATTATTAAACAGATTGCAACATTGTAACAAGAAATAATGTAAACATGTAGCTCAGGATACTGGTACTGAAAAAAGTCTCTTAGAATTAACTCTGTAGAGATTTTTATGTGCACACTGTAAAATAGATAAGAACTGAAGAAGAGGTTACAGAATAGTATCTTTCAGGCTGATGTCAATGTTTTGCAAGCAGCAGTCTAAAAATATCACATCCCTGCTTTAATATTAATTTACAGAATCAGTACTACCTTTACAAAAATCTCCAGGTTCATACTGCTGCTAAATATCAATGTAATTTATTCAACGAAATGTTTAAAAAGTTACATTTCGTAATTGTGTGCATGTGTGTATATCAAATTATTACCCTCCAATAACCTCCAAAATTGAAAGACTACCTCTAGGTAAGAAATACAAGACCTTTTCAATAAATTTAAAGGGTTTAATTATACCTGAGACATTTTTGCATATTGGTGTCTTTGTACATTTACCTATATGTACTATAGTATGTCCTTTATGTTCTCTTGGAGCCTGAAACAAAGCCCACTGAAGGCAATTGAACTAATTCCATTAACTTCAATAGGCTTTGGTTCAGGAACTCACTGTATAATCTGGATGAATTTATAAACAGAAATGTGTCAGAATTAAAAAAAAATCAATCTGAGCCATTGTTATATGATTGTTTTATGCATACCCTCAGCTATTTCATTATAGGCTGTACTTTTCACAATGAGATCTTCACTACTCAAATAAGTATCATAATCCTACTAGACATAGACATCACATTTAAGATGTGTCTGCTTGTTAGTAAAAACTGCTAACATTCTGAAATGTCTCTCCAGTTAATGGTGGTTGGGTATGCACAGGCTGTAAGAAACCTCTCCTTCTTGGCAGACCTGTTTTCTGGTTCTTCAGAAGGTCATAACATTTCTCCACAAAATTCTAGTAACAGCCAACGAGGTTTGGGGGTTTCTTGGTAAGTTAGTGTAACATTATCATGTTAAGACCCCCAGTCCTGCAAACACCTATGCATGTGGACCGATATTTTCAGAAGAACCCAAGGAAAGGAGTCCAACTCCCATTTAAACTCCATGAGATTTACATGGCTAACTCCTTTAGACTTCTTTGAAAATCCCAGCTGTGCCTAACTTTACCCTTGTGAGTAGTCACATTGAAGTCAATGACACTATACATATACTGAAAGTTAAAGCATAAGCATATTTATGATCAGGGTCATGTCTAAATGAGTTTACATGGGGTTATAGGGTGCTGTTTATTTTTGTGAAAAGCAGAATAAAATAACAGATTCAATTTTTTATCTAGAGGAATCAATAAAAATTTACTACACCAGGTATGTGGATTATCTGGTGTTTTACTAAGGAAAATTTTCTGGAAATGCTTAAGTGCCATGTAGCCTTACCAAATACAATAAGATAGAAATTTAAGTTGCCAGTTTTATTAAGTACAATTTACACAAGTGACAGGGTAAGAAATCCATGAGCATAGTGGGGGAAGTGAAATGAAATGTGTCCTGAGACAAGCAATTGGGTATATTTGATAAATCAAGAAAAGAAACAGATAATAAATAATGTATTCATAATGGACATCACATGATTCATTTGCCGCTAAGTGGATTATTGCACCCTTCTTCCTTTGCACAATCATTTCACATGCATCATTCCATATTATTGAGTAGTTTTTATATTGCTCTACATTATACAGAAAAGGGATAGCCCAAGTGCTGAGATTCAACATAATCTTCTTTAAAAACCAGCTGTTTATGTTCTACTCTACAGACACCTTAGTGTCGGTACGCAGAGTTACATTTCATTGGCAAGCAAATGATCATAGATCTTAGAAAATATAAACTTGGAAATGTTTGAGTTAACATACCAATATGTAGCATATTTCTATGTAAAATAAATCAAACATTTTGCACACAGGTGATATTTTTCTAAGACCTGGGAGTCTGTATACAGGTAAAATATAGTCAACACTTCATAATATAATAGTCAGCTAACGTGGCATGATGTGAAATGATGCTACATCCTGTAACATCATGAGCTCTTTATACGGCAGAGTGACACATGAAGCATCAGAAATAAAAAAAAACCAGATGTTGACTAACAGCTTTAACTTTGTAACAGTATCCACTCTAAATGTTTTTTTCATTAGTGATTTTTTTTTCAATCCCTGCTCCTGCTTCTACTTGAGTCATTGGTAAAACTCAGTCGGTTTCACTGGGAACAGGATCAGGTTAGTTGGCCCCAATCTTGCACACAATGAAGTGAATGGCAAAACTCCCATTTACCTCACTGGTGCAGGATCAGACCCATTGTAAGTACAGGATACATTAGATAATCCACGAGTGGAATTCCAACAGCATATATTTCAGCTTTCCATATATCCAGCATGACCAGTTCTAGAATGCATTACAGCGTTCATGGAACAATTGGCACTAGGAGGCACTTAAGTGACATGTTTAAAAACTTATCTTTGGTAAACACACACAAAAAAACTTGCAACTAATGTTCTATTTCCTGATCATGAGCGAGATTTTAATTTGCTACTAGTATATGTGCACACACATCTAAATGTATACAGGACATTTCTAGTATAAAATGTCATATCAAATGCAACTAAGAACATTTTTTTAAAATCACTTCAAAATGACACAGTACTGTTCTGGTGGGGTTTTGTTTGTTTGTTTTCATTATTACCATATGCTCTACCTTTAAGCTTACTTTTTTTCCCCTGGTCAATATCAAATATGTATAGGAAAAAAGTTTCCACATGCTGAATGTTCACTTTCTCCCTCATACTTTTAATATACATTTCATAAATAATTGTGCAGAATAATTAAATCACCTGCTTATACAATCTTCAGTATCAGTAATTCAGACTCAGGGCCCAATGCTGCATTCCATGCACACTCAAATTTCCTACTGAAATCAATGGGTGCACAAGAAATATAGGATAGGGCTTCAGTACAGATTGATCCTGCAAGATGATGAGCATCTTCGTGAATGACCTCAACTGCTAATGTCCTTAATGAGAGGTGAGAAATGTTCGACATCTTGCAGGATGAAGTCCATAGAGAAACACTTAACCTATGAGGGTATTTCATAATTTCAGTCAATCAATGCAAATTCCAAAAATGATTTTACAGTCTGCATTGCTAAATGAACTTTAGCAGAGTTATATGAGTGAAACTGAGGAACAAATTTGGCCTCGTAGATTCAATCTATCCACAATATCAATGTTTTCTAAATCTATCATCTTTAAATCAGGTGTTTCTACTGAACAACTTTAAGTATCTTAGTGGCATATATTTTCCAGATGCACTATTTAAGTTATGTTAATGAATGGTTTAGAACCTAGAACAATTGTGTATGGCACTTTGTACAATTAGAATTGTTAATATCTTTCTCTTTTTGGCCAAAAAGGATGGACAGTTCAGTCACAGAGTATGTCTGCTTTAAGAACATATGACAGTCATCGTGAACTTGTTGAATAATGGCCAGTGATTTTACATAAACAAAATTTCATGAGATGCTTACTGATGTTTTCAGCCCTGACTGATCAAAGACCATTGGCAATCTGCACAAAAAATGAAATTGAGTGATGTAACACTTGCTGTAATGAGGCCTTTATTTTGGACAACTAGGGTAGCGGGGTGGGCAGTGAGGAGGCTAACTTTTACTAAACCATTCCACTTTGCATTTGTATATGAAATGGATATGGCTGGTAGATGACAGGTGGCTGTCCATGAGCAACATAGTAATTGCTGAAGTTCCTGTCACTGATATATGGAGCGGGCTGATAGTAGCATGTTACGTTGGCTGCATTTGGGATGATGTTTTGTTCTCCAAGTACTTTTAAAGCAAGAATTGTAATCATGTTCAGAGTTTGTCGTCGTTCATGTCCCATAAGACACACTGTGCTCTCATTCACAACTCCGCGCAGAGTCATCAGGTAGTCATACTTGCTCTTTTCTTCCCCAATGAAATGGTTGCGCAAATATGACTCAACTTTCCTTTGCTGCTCAGCCACATCAGGAAAATCAATGAAGAATCTGGAACACATATAACGTTCTAAAGATTTAATTTCAGCCTCATCTGCTGGCTTAAAGTCACGAACCAGAAGGTTGCTGTATTTCAGAAGGCCTCCACCTCTGATTTCTTCAGGGTTCCTTGTGGAAATAAGTTTGTATTTTAAATGGTCCATTGCCTCATTGAAGTCTCCATACATGCTCTCTGCAATAATGGTGGGATGTAAGTCTTCTGTCAATTCACATTCTGTATCACTGTAAACATTTAACATGGAGTCCAGTATTATTTGAAAGGAGTCAACGCTAAATTCAAACTGTCGTCTGAGTGAGTTTACAAATTTTAGTTCTACATTCTTCCCACTGTTGTTTGACAATGAGATGAGGCTCCAGCGGTCGTGATCAGTGGAGACTTTGACCATCTTTTGCACATATGCATCTTTCATAGTCTGAGCAGTGATCTTTTCTTTATTGACACATTTTGGTAAAAAGTCCAGTAGGCAATTCAGCACTGCCTCCTTAACAACCTGAAATTCTTGTTCACTTGGTAGTTCAACACCAAAAATGATGTCCAGGTCTTTGTAGCTAGTTCCATTCTGTTTCACAAGGATGTGACTAGCTGTTGAACCATTCAGGCGGATGTCTCTAACAGTGATTTGCTTCTCAATAAGCTGCTCCTTTACAACATGAATGATATCCTTTGGCTTTACCTCGAGTGTTGGAAAATTTCCTCTTCCATGAATAGGTATTACCTCAGTTAATACTTGATCCAGTATTTTTATCTGATCCCAAGTGAGACAACTGAATCTGTGATCTAAATCCTCAGTCATTGTGAAGTCAGTTGGTTAACTAGGAAAAACAACACAAATATTAAGAGGAAAACATTAGGATCCACCCAAATATACAAAAGCCTGTCATATGCCATGACAAACACACATCTTACCTGTTAGGCACAATAAGAAAGTAATACATTTTGCATTGAGCTATATCATGAGTTGGATGTCTGACTAAACCATTGCATTTTCATTGGCCATAGTTGAATTTGGATTTTCTCAAGGTTTAACTCTATCAAATAACATTACATTATTGTTTAATCCAGTGACTAAAATACTCTGAAGTAAATTTAGGAAACAGTATATGATTCAGTGCAAAACCACTCACAGATTAACAATCTGAGCTTCCTGGTTGTTACAATTAAATTCAGTATAGTTTTCAACCTCCAGAATTAAATGGGCAAGTTCGGTTCTGAATGAAAAGCATCCATTGTTTTCAATGGTTGTTACATACATGGAACTGCTGAAGTGAATTATTTAACAAAAATAGAAATAATGAAAAATATTGATCTTCATGTATCTACCTCAGTATTTCTAATGCATTTGTTGCTGGAGTCTGCTAAATGTAGAGGTGCACAGCATCTCATATTTTTTCTTTTCTTTCATTATGGTTTAAGAGCTGGATGCTGAGGAACCTGTAAAATTGTTCTCATAGAATCTCTGGGCAAGTCTATCTGACCTATCCAATTAACTGCCTGGCAATACTGTGCAGACCTTGCAAGTTCTGGTTCGCAGATAATGAACCCACCTCTTGTTTGCATTGAGGTTTGGGTTCCATTAAGTAGAACCTTTCTGGAAGCCTCTCACCTTACTCTCCAATATTTGTGACTGGAAATCAGTACAAGAGACACTGGGTGAAATCATGGCTTTAGCAAACTTAATTATTTTATTTTTTGCTTTTATATCATTATATTAAGATAAGCAGGCAGTTAGACCAGTCTGTGGATTAATTGGTTTAGGATTATAATTAGAAAAAGTTGAAAAAAACAAAACAAAATATTGTGCTTAAGATATTGCTAACTGAACATGTCCAAAACATTATTTTCATGAAGTTTCATAATGGGTTTTATGTAATTTAATACTCTCATTTTGAGATTATAAGTATGTACACTACAAACGTAATTAAACACAATTATACAATTAGATAATTAGGTGTAATTATAGTAATTATATAAGTAGTGAAGAACTGCATTCAAAAAACAACATAGTGAAGAAAATTCACAGTTGAGTGTTAGACCTCCAATATGTAAGGAGAGAAGCACTATCTTAACATTACCAATTACTAACCTAAATATTATTATAAATGAGTGGAAAATACTCTCCACATTTCTAACCTTTCCCCAAGAATCTATTACTCCATTACTAAATAAATAACTAATGCCATTTTGTTATGATTCCCCCGTTGACTGCCTAAGCCTCCTCAACTCCTCTGCAGCAGTTAACCACCAAATACGTACTTAGTGAAGGAGTTTTATTGCTGAAATGCTATCAAGCTTCTCCCTTAAAGGTCATACCATTTTTCATCACACTTCCATAAGTCCCATCATAACTCATGGATTGATACTGTGATTTGTTGATAACTTTTCAATTAAACTCAGTGTTTGGTTGCTCTGACTCAGAGTGTTGAGTTTGAAGCTGCCTTGTGAGGCAGTGTTTGCTCTGACTCACTGGGTGATGGAAAGAGTGATTATGAAAATGGTTGGACCCTCCTGCCCAGCCCAAGAGAGGGTGCAATCTTTAGTTAATATGCTCACTCCTGAGACTATCCAAATACTCAGGAGTGAGCACTAGAAATTCCCCACCATATGAGAGGTTGTTGCTCAGACATCTTATGGACATAGGTTTAGATAAATGCTAAAAATTGGCTTTGGTTAATGGGAGCTATTGTATTTTCCTGTACATGCAATATAATTTTTACTCCTATATTGCACAAGTAGTTGAAGTGTTGTTTTTAGAATACACTGCCCTTGGTTTTGTGAATGATTAGTTTGTAGAGGTTTATGTTAAACTGAAGATATTCATATTTTGAAATTTGTTCCTTAAATTGTGTCAGCTGTTTATAATTATAAACAGTAATAAATGAGTTTAATGTGACTACTTTCAAAACACATTACTATAACACAATAGAAAGATAAGGAAGACAACCCTTACAATATACCTGAGCACTGTATATAAACAAAATGGGTGTTTCTTGGCGCCAGTGTAATTAATTGAATTTCTTCTAAAAGTAAAATATCAAATTCCTTCATTACAATGACTTTTGGATTAGTAGGAGTCAGGGGCGGCTCTAGGTATTTTGCCGCCCCAAGCACGGCAGGCAGGCTGCCTTCGGCGGCTTGCCTGTGGGAGGTCCCCGATCCCGTGGATTCGGCAGCAGCCTGCGGGAAGTCCGCCGAAGCCACGAGACCAGCGGACCCTCCGCAGGCATGCCGCCGAAGGCAGCCTGCCTGCCGGCCTCGCAGCAACCGGCAGAGCACCCCCTTGGCTTACCGCCCCAGGCACGTGCTTAGCGTGCTGGTGCCTGGAGCCACCCCTGGTAGGAGTTCCTTGTAACATGGATATTTTATTAAGTTGATACATTAAATTGTTGGAGACTTAGAACCAAAAGGTCACTATTAAATAACAGACAGAAAGGCTTTAAAGTGTAAGTATAAAGTTTTTGTAAAAGAAAAAGAATGTTTTACCATTATACTGGTCAGAAAAACATATTAATTTTTTTTAACATACAGTATTCCAGCTCATCCAGGTATAACAGCCGCCAATGTTCTGTGGGTAACAATTAACCTCCAAACCTTCCCCAAAAGAGGAAAACTTAACTTACATGAAAGCAGTGAGTAATCCTATTGACTTCAGTGGGGCTACGCACATATTGAAAGTTAAGCATGTGTGTAAATGTTTGCTGGATTAGGTCCTTATAAAAGAAAGCACGTAGTGCTTTTGCTTAGAGAACTTTGTTTCTTAAATTCCATTTAAGATGAGGTAAAGGACTTGACTGACTTTAAAAAATGGACTGGTTATTTGAAGCTCATCATGTGGGTGCATATGAAATCTGAGCTGTTTGACTAGCTGGGAAGCAGTAGCTTTATTGAGGATGTCTGATAATTGAATAAGCACACCACTGATGGATCAAGCGATAAGCCCCTCAAGTGATAAGGAAAATCCTCCCATTTTCTTTTGGCAAAACAAAGTATCAGCAAATTGTAATGATGTTATTGTAACATTTCCGGTGTTCATTTTATTTTATAATCCACAGTGACAACACATGTATACTGATGTGTATTTTCTTCCCTTCCCTCTTCAGTTATATACACTCTATATATTTGAAAATTTTCAGGTAACTTGTGAACTTAGGAACAGTTTTGGGTGGTTGCTAAACCATTTTATATTTATTTTTAATATTGCTTGTAAGGGGCCCCAATTCAGCAAGCTATTTAAGCACATACATAACTTTAAATGTGTGATCAGTCCTACTTAAATCAATGGAACTAGTCATATGTTTGATGTTTTAAGCATTTGCTTAAATACCTTGCTGAATCAGGGCCCAAATAGGTTAGTATTTAGTTTGTTTTCTTAAACTGCTGCTGAAAAGACTTTTTCATGTGTTAGACTCAATCCCATAGCCCTCACACAGCCCGAACTTCCCCTTATTTTAGTGTGACATATATAGATTCATAGATACCAAGGCCAGAAGGGATCATTCTAATCATCTTGTCTGAACTCCTGTGTAGATAAACATTGTACACCTGTATGAGTTTAGGGTAGACAGTATTCAACATGAAAACTAAAGAAATTGCCTGTTCATTCCCTATGCAGCTATCATTGCACATTTATAATATTTACTAAAATCTGTTATAATGAAAACTGTGATCCTCCCTCCACAATCCTTTTCAAATCCCAGTACCCTGGGCTGGATTTCAATTGGATGACACCATAATTTCTTACATTCCCATGGGAAATATTTTAGATAGAAAATCTTATTCCAGTGGAGGAATATAAAAAGTCTTGTGAAATACTGTCATGGATGAGAATTTCCAATTCTAATAATATTTTTACCCAGTTTGTAACTTTGAGGGAAGAGAAATACTTAGCCATCAGATTTCCACAGCCCTACATCTCTAGCTATGCCTTCCTGCACCATGACAAAGAATTTAACTTTGCAAAATTTTTCTGAATGTGAAAGTATCTCATATGTTTTACATTCAATATATTCCCCTCTTAAAAACCTCTAGGTGAACAATGGAGGGCTACATGCTGACTAGAAGCATTACAGTGAAAGAATAGAGTAGTCTTTGAATATTTGTTTTGGAGAGGTTTAATTTTTCTCCCAAGTAACTGATACTACAACTTGTTAAACATAATTTCCTAGTGAGATTTCTTAGAGTTCATTTGTGCCTTTTCTTGTAACTCCTACATTTTTATGGGATTTATGATGTTATAATATCATAGAAATGTATATCATAGAAAGGGACCTAGAGAGGGTATCATATCCAGTCTTATGTGCTGAGGCAGAATTCCCTCATCCTGCAGCAGGTTATTAGACATTGCAGTGGACACAGATTCCTGAACTTAGCATTATCAGATAAATGAGGGAAGAACTGGTTTTCAGGGTTTTCTTTTAAATGTACTTGCTAGAGCAGCAAAGCATAGGTTGGACAGGATATGTTAAAGTTTATACCACATACTGAACTTCTTACAATGTAACAAATTACCTCCCTGATTATTCATGTTCCGGGCTATCTTTGAGTAGACAGCATAAATCATGCCAAGTGATGTGGAAAAATATTTACAGGCGTGAGTATGAGACCTTCAAACACATTTCCACTAAGTATATATTAAAGGCCTGATCTAAAGTCCATTGACTTAAATGGATAAACTTCCATTGATTTCAATGAGCTTTGAATCAGGCTCCTGTTACAGAATTTGAATATACTTCTACAGTGGCAAATGGTTAGTTCACCAACTCTGTGCACTACGTAGTCCTCAGGTACAGGCAAGTTCCACCAAAAAAATAGGTATGGGATTTTATATCTGGAAAAAGAAAACCTTACTGATAAGCAGTGTCTACTTCATAAACTTCCAAAGAAATCTTGCATCTGACGAAGTGGATATTCACCCATGAAAGCTCATGCTCCAATATGTTTATTAGTCTATAAGGTGCCACAGAACTTTTTGCCGCTTTTACAGATCCAGACTAACACGGCTACCCCTCTGATACAAAGAAATCTAGATAGTTAAGATCTGGAGGACATTCTCTTCCAATTTTGGCCATGTTTTGACTATAAACTTTTTAACATCCTCTTTTTATATGCTCTATCTTACTGTTTCAAAGCATTTTCAGGGGGTTTATAATATGCTAACATTTTCAAACAGAACACATTTTTGTAAAGATATGCTTGCTCTATTCTGATCTGCTAGCGTTTATCAACACTAAGTATACAAACAAGCACACTGAATATTTTGATGCTCCATTTATCTTTACTTTTTGTCTGTACTTGACACAAGTCACTGTGAGACCTGTCAGAGATTACATTAAAAAGTCTCATCAGCTACATTAATTAGCCTTGCTCTATTCTATAATATTGTGATTTTTTTCTAGTTCTGTGTTTTGGTTCACTATACATTGGTTATCTGTATAGCTAATTAAAAGACACATTTCTCCATTAGGTAGGACCCTTTCTTGAAGCAATCTGCATTGACTTCAGGAACTACAGCCAGCATTGATTGGCAAGTATGCATTTCTATTCACAGCACAAGTGTGCATGAGCGAAGTTTAAAGGAGATGAGGCACTCCAAGTAGGGAAATCTTCTGACCAGCCCCAATTTAATCTTGGTTTTCAAGATCTTTTCCAGGAAACTAATGTTAATGGATACAGTGAGGAGATTTTTTGCCCTGTTATTCTGAGATTATGCACAAGTTGCAATAAAGCAGTACAGTTACCATCTAGTTACTCTGAAATAACAAATGTAACTCCAGGCCACTTGCTCTTCTCCTGTGAGAAAAGGTTGCATGGCACTGCAAGTAAACCTTAACAGGAACCAAGCCCTTCAGGCTGTACTGCAGCATATCACCTTCAAGGACAGAACAAGTGAGTATTCAAAAGAGGAACAGGAGCATAACTAAATGAAATGTGCCTCATCTTGCTCCCAACCAGATCAAAGCTATTGGAAAAGCAGCACTGTCATGCACACGTGCACCTGCCCAAGTACATCAGTTTGCAGAACTGTGAATCATAGGAGCAGTGATAATATATCCTGGCACAAAGCTGTGGATTTGGGAAAGGGAATCCCACAGCATAAGGTGAACAAAATCGTACAAAACGCAGTCCAAAGGGCTGAACTGGTGGTTGGCAGGCAGGGTTAACAAATGAGAAATGAGGAGCTTGCTTTGTGCATGCAG
This sequence comes from Mauremys reevesii, assembly GCF_016161935.1. Classification (NCBI taxonomy): domain Eukaryota; kingdom Metazoa; phylum Chordata; order Testudines; family Geoemydidae; genus Mauremys; species Mauremys reevesii. The sequence continues at coordinate 77,378,161 of NC_052631.1, forward strand.
CACTAACTTGTAATTCATGTTGCTGGTTTCACACAGATTATTTCTTTTTCCCCCTGAATCTATCATGTCTCAGAACACCCTTTTTTAGCTGCATGTGGATCCACTTTCAGGTTAGATATTGTATGCCGTTATACCTAAGTAATATGTATATCATGTAATATAGTCGTTTTTTCATTTATCTTCTTCCCTACACCGCATGCAAGGTACACCAACATATATGACTCCTGATAAATAATGTGGCCTGTAGCACAGCTTTCTCTTGTAATGTAACATCTACTGCTAAGTTAAAAACTAAGGTAGAATGCACAACATTAGATCTACTTTTGGCTATGATCATTTCTATTAACTTATAATGACACTATATTATGTAAAGAAAAATACTTTTACTCTTCAATGCATACTACAGTCTCACTAAATTATGGAACCACGTTTCCAGGAGAATGGAAACAAATAGAGACTTACTGTGGTAGGAATATTGCCAATCATGTACTTCAGTAGAGTTAATAAGATGACTCACTGGGTCCTTTGGTAAAAATATGAATCGTCATCTTGTCACCAATAAAATCATGAACCACCCAGGGAAAGCTGCAGGAAAAAACAAACAATAACAGTCTTTTTGAGATTAAATGTTAACTACTAGTCACCTGCTGTACATAATAAATCATGCATTATAGCTTGACAGTGCTGCAATTATGACAATAGCCTTTTAAGTCATAAATGATAAGGTAAGAGCTATGAATGGGAAAACAGAGCAGCACTTAGAAAGAATATGAGCTTCAGGACATTCTTAATCCTCTGCCAGTGTATTTACTCAGGCAGTAACTTGCAAGGCATTAATATTTTACTATTTCTCCGAGGGATTAAAGAATTATTACTTATAAGCAAATTAACAGAGACACTGTGGAATTATACAAGCAAAGAATTAGAACCAATAACGACCCCAGCAAAATTAAATATTTTTCTTTCACAAATGCAGAGCAGGTCTTGCACATTTTCCAAAGATGTCTGTGAATCACAGAGGGCTCTCATTCCCCTGGCAAGCCAGGCAGCAACCAATTCATTTAAGACAAGCATAAATGGCACAAGTGGGAACTCCATGCAACTGAGTGTGTTGCATGGATTTATGACCAGCTCTGCATAAATTATAAAGAATTTTTATTAACACTAGATATGTGTGATCACAAAAATCCTTTTTATATACAATATTCACTTATTATTTAACATTTGTATTACTGCACTACTTAGAAGCCCCAGTCACAGACCAAGACCTCAGTGTCCTAGGTGGTGTATGTACACAGAACAAAATGATAGTGTATGTACACAGAACAAAAGAGCTTATTTCAAGAAACACTGACAATCTGATCATTTTTTATCTTTCCTCCAACACTTGGTTATTCCAGCTATATATGCCCCAATGTGTATAAACTCTAAGAAACAGCCAGGACCCACAATCCATCACAAGGGCTCTAGGGAGTTTGTGATCCTTCAACCACAAAATGTATCCCTTGCCACCAAAGTATGCACCACAATCTCTGCTTTTATTTAAAAAAATATTTGTTTCTTATATTTATGATTGCAGAGAGAACCTTGAAAACATGAACTGAGTGTAAACTGAGGCAGCGATGTCTACCTGAGTTTGCAAAGAGCCCAAAATAATTGCTCTGAGGTGTGAGCTGCCTTATTAATTTCAATCAGATGCCAAATTTCAAAAAGATGCCACAGAATTCAGATTTTGGCTGCAGAATATGCCAGTTAGCTGCAGTCAGTAGCCTGACATTTTGTTTTCTGTCTCCTTTCCCTGGATCTGTCCACAGCTACCTTTTGCTCTCCAGCTCTTCACAATGGTCAGCTAATTAAAGTGCACGCTCCCTGCATTATTCCATGGAGCCTGGCAGCACAGAAAAGGAGCCAGAGCAGGAATCCAGTTTGCAGGCAGATAGTGAAAGGAGGCAGAAGTATAGGCTGGCAGCTGCAGAACAACACAGCAGCTGAGGCCCAGGGAGCCTAGGAGATGAACTGCTGGTTACAAGCTCTCGCTATCCCTGGGAAACATTGTCCAGGAGTCCTGCTCAGAACGTCCTTTCCCTGCCAACTTTGAGAGAGCAGAGTTGGTCAGGCCAACTGGAGAGCATAGCAAAATACCCATCCTCAAAAATAATCACTATAAAAAATAAATGGAGGAATTTCACATCAATGAGTATTTTCAACAGTGAGGTATGGATGTGTGTTTGTGCGGGGATGAGAGATGATGGATATTTCATGATGATAGAACTGATATTGCACTAGAATTTAGGGGTTGTTATTGTGGCATTTAGGGAATATTCACAAGGAAGGACAGAGTTTTGCTATGAAACATACAAAATTTCTTATTCTGTAGTATGCTCATAAAAGCAACATTTGCGGCTAAATGTGTAAGCTGTTCTTTGCATATTAATCTCAGTAGTGGTCTATTGCTGATTCATATGCTGCAGAGAAAGATAGCGTATCCCTTAACTATTCTACATTCAGATTGTTCCCAATATTTTTCAAAATGAATAAATATTCAAAAGCTGTCATAGGCAAAGTTCGGTTTTGTTATCTCAAAAAGAATACTTTTGATTCTTGAATACAAAATTTGGGCTGTGATTATGATGAAGTAGAGACAGATGCATTTTAGACCTAATTCCGAACTCATGTATACATAATGATTGATAGAACATAGTGACAATGAGAATGGCCCAGTAGGTAAAACATGGGATTGGGTTTCTACTGTTCTGTTCCCTGATCTACAACTGACTGACTGTGTGGGAGGTCACATGCAGGCAGTTTGTTAAAATGCTTATTCTCCATGCCTGGATATCCACTTTGAGACACTGTGGCACTGATTTTTAGAACTGTTAAGCACCTGCAGCTCCTATTAACTTCAGCTGGAGTCATGGCTGCTCATTCCTTCTGTCTCAAACTGAGTACCCAGAAATTGAGGCATTCAAAATCAGTGGCTTGTTTCAAAAAGTCTGGCCTTTATCTTTCTGCGTTCCGGTTTCTAAGTGCAACGATGGTATTTATTTCTTTAGATTAATAAAAAGTAAAACCTATTCTTTCTCTCTAGCACCATGACTCAACTTACAATTCACATATCAAAAATGCCTGTCAATATGACTAACCTCCAGCAAAAGCAGGCAAGTTACAGACTGAAACAATCCTCCTTTTCCATCTATTAACCATCCTCATAATTCTCTCTCCTTTTCAAGTGATTGGGGGTGGGGGGAACGTGAGCTTTGCAGTGTGCCCTGAATGTTATCAAATTTGGACTATTGAAGACAAAGGAGGGAGGAGGGTACAAAGCCAAGGGGCTTTGGATGAGATGTAAAACTAAGGACACAGCCACTTGGGGTCCATAAAGATCTCCTAATTCTAATTTAGGCAGGTGCATTCTGCCTATCTAATTTCTCTTCACTTCCTATTCTAAAATCCACCCCAGAATTAGCTGCACTTCATGACAGAAGAAATAATCCCTATGTGTATAGTCTATGTATCAGTTTATTAAGCATTCTGGGATCCTTTGTGATGAAAGATGTAGTTTTTTTAAAAGTTAGTTCATTATCATTATTGCAACAACAAAACCACTGCTGTATAAAAGCATAACAACAACTGTTGTGTCTAATAAGTAGAAACTTATTTTATTCACCTTTAAAATATCTGTTCACATTGTGATGATTTCTCCTAGTGATAAAAAATATTTTATAAAATGTTGATGCTATTTAAATATATAAGAAAAGCATATGAATGCTAAAGTAAAACCACTTCATACCACAGTGGGACATCAACATATCTTTATTAAACAGAGATTCTTTAATTTGGCCATTACTGCTGTAACAAGCTTTTAATGTAAGTATTTTTGAAGATAATTTCAGAGCCCTAGAATAATGTAGTCCTGGTACCTATAACAGGGTACATCTTGCATAACTGATTACACATAAAATTAGTTTCCTGTTCATGGGTGAATTTGCCTTCAATTGTTTTGGATTGTTATAGAATATTATAATTACATACATACATATATATATATATTTATATATAAATTATATATAATTAGTAGAGCTATTAATAAATTATGAATTCATGTTTATATTTTCCAAATTACAAAAACTATTCCATGACTACAAAACGTAATATTGGACTTTCCTTTTAATGCTATATTTACTTTATAAGCTACATTTTTGAAGAGGAGCTAATACATGAAATATTTTACTAATTTAAGTACCTGCTGTACAAGAGTTTATTCTTAATTTTGCATCAGTAAGACTTGGGGTTCCCCTACAGCACTTCACATAACATAGCTCTTTTATTATTAAAGAAGTCTCATTCAGAAATAGAACAAGTTTTTTTTTACAATTCTATAATAAAGTAAACTGCATCATTTCACTCAAATCACATCAGGAAGAAGGAACAATGCTGCAACCACAAGATCATAGTAATGCTATTTTTCCATGCTGAAAGAAGGCTGAAATGTCACTGATGACGTTATTGCCACAATGCTGAAAGACAGTAAAACTGATGAACCAAGGAAAAGTGTGAAGCCTAGCACAGATGTGTGTGTTCATCAGTTTCATGCTGCCATCAACAATGGATGTTGAATGCCAGGCAGTTGATGACATCAACTTCTAAGATAGAAAGCTTGAATAGCACTATCACCCAAATTTGTAAAAAGAGGAATCACCATGGCATTTGGATGTCCAAAAGCCAGGCCCTGTATGCCAGGTGCAGATGTAGAGAAAGAGAACAATGTAGAAAAAGAGTGACAATGTTAGCTGATAACACACACCTTTTCTGGGGCTCTGTAGTATTATATAGAAAAAACACATCCTTTTGTTGATATTCAAAAGAAGAAACCGTGTCTGCTGCCAGATAAATACTTTGAATAAAAACAACAATAATACTACTAAATTCTATTTTATCAGTGGAATTCTATTTATTGATATTCAATATTTATAAATGCTACTTTTACAAATATTTTATATGCTACATTCTAGTTTTGTAGCTCAGTGGCCTGTTAGTAAACTGCTGATATCCTGTGAGAACTGATGTAAATAAACCTGTTTTTTCTTGAAAGGTCCCTGAATTTTTGTGTCCTACCCCCTACACTGATGCTTGCAATAGACTTTTGTGTAGTTACAAACCCATTCTGGCTAATGGAAAGGAGTCAGATTAAATACTGAGTAAAATATATGAAACATGAGAAAAAACAATAGACACAGCAAGATGGGGGACAAACTCTGTTCTAACACCCATGCTGCTCCTTGGAAATCAGTGGGATTACATGGGTCCTAAGAGCAGAATTTGGCCCAAATGTGTTCATACCAAACATTTTCCCATAATGCGACAAATTCTGCTGTCCCCTAGATCCTGTTCAACACCACAGAACCATGCATACATTTAGTTTGCCCATGGTGTAAGAGCCAAATTTGGCCCAATATTTGGTTCCAAATTCTATAAAGCTCCACGGGCTTGATCCTGCACCATTAATCCAATGGAAGGAATATCATTGACTTCAATGGGAGCAGCAGCAAATCCCATATGCAGAACTCTTACTGAAGTCAATGGGAGTTCCACACACAGAAAGATAAAGCAAATCAAATGAGAGAGTGTTTTATTTTTGTTTTCCTTATATACTGCCTTTCATTTACCATTAGCCAAATTGTACAGTCCTAATACAGGCAACACTTGTACAGGAGTTTTATTCTGAGTAAGAACTAGAAAACAGATCCTCTTTTGTTTTCTTTATCATGTATTGTGATAACATGCTTGAAATGCATGTTTTCCATAGAAGTTGTAGATGATGAACTGTTTGGTTTCCATATACTGTACAATATATTTAAATGGCAAATTCTTAATCAACACTGGACATACAACAGATCATGTCACCTTTACACATGCTGACTATTGCTTCTCTCCACAAGTAGTCCCAATGGATTCAATGGGATCCACAGAATAAAGTAGTACTCAGCATGAGTGAGGGTGGCAGGGTACTACACAAAGTGTCTATTGATAACTTTCACTGTACATCACCCCATTATGCCCAAGGACTGAAAAACCTGTGGGCTCAAATTCATTCTATTGGTACATCCAGGCAACTTCATTTATTTCAAAGGAGTTCCATGAGTATAGCTGAGAGCAGAATATGACCATCTTTCTGCCCTACTGAAAATCTGAAGTAATGTCTTTGAAACCAACAGAGCTATTCTGGATTTACACCAGTGTAACTGAGGGCAGAATTTGCCCCCAGAACACAGATGATGGAGGAAATAAGCACAAAGAATACTGAATGTCACTGTTGTGTGTAGGAACTAGAATTTTAATATCTTTTGAATATATTGGTACAAATCCTGCTTGCCTTACAAACAAATAAGTCAACTTTAATATAATTAATCATGTGATTTGCTCCATTTTTGAAGTCTGTAACACTACTTGGTATGTTACTTGTCCCACTCTAACGGTTGGTCAATAGTAGACCTGAGTCTACTCTAGATACTAGCTATAGGAGTTCCTTCTTAACTGAAGCAGTACTCTTACTTTTAGCTTTGGAAGTTCTAGGTTCATTCCTCTGCCCATGAGGACAGTCATTACATTACTTTCATTTGTGTCATTTGAATAATTGCTCTCCATACAATATATAATATAACACTGTATAATTTATGCCACTATGAGGCAACAATGCCCAGGAAAAAATTGCCTTTAGGCACAGACCAGAGCAAGGATGGTGTGTAAGCTGCACCTGTGAGGCTTCATGCCTCAGAGACATCCCTCTGAGGCACAATTCCGTCTCTGTGTCAAGGGGTAGTAATCTGATGCTGATATAGACCAACAGGAAATTAGAGAACTCCCCCACCATCACTCATGCTGTTTCAGATATGCTGGCCAGAAAATTGTGGGAAAGTGTTGCCCAGGCTCCACCCATTAACCCCTCCATACTGCTCAGCATACACTTAAGGCTTGCTTGGTTTAGTTCAAAATGCCCTGAATTCAATGGAAAGACTCCCAGTGACTTCAATGGGCTTTGTATCAGGCCCTAACTTCTGTGTGCTAGCTCGGTGCAGAGTTTGGACAGCAACACAAGAGTGTAAGAGGTGGGGTTCTTACCCATCTGTGTGGCATGTAGCCCAAATCACAATATGGCTCTAAAGTTCAAGAACACATAGTTTAAATCTTAATCAGGGAGTCTGCACCATCAATTCACTTTGATTTCTCATTCATTTTCTGAGTTAACAGTGATCCATGTCACTACTTACAACTACATTGTGTTTTTTTTAAATCAGTCCTGAAAAACCTGTTCTTTGGAATAAAGCACAGAATACAAAGCATATACCTGTTTAATAAACCATCTTCCTTATGATGGAATAAGCATGTTTAGTTTTAAGAGTTACAAATGTACCATAAAAAGATGTATTGGCAGGGCTGGGCAGAAGGAGATAAGGAGTCCCAGTTCATTTTTTTTTAGAAGAAGAAATTATGTAACAAATCTATAGCCCCCCCCCTTTTTTTTTCATCACAGGTTGTTTGTGAGCCAATCTTGATTTCTGCAAATGCATTCTTTATTTGGAAGTCATCACCAAATAGTTTCTGTAAACAAATTGCAACCCATTGTCTATCTGTCCAACGACAGACCCTGAGCTCCTTGGGGTAGGGACTGTCCCTTTCTGAAATGGCTTAACACATCATGAATGCTAAATAATTAATAACAACATTGGTTGCTATTTAAACTATCTGCAATTTATTTGTGCTGTGTAATTTATCACAAGTCACATGATATGATTTCTACTTCCTATTTGGATGGATAATGAATAGTAAACAGCACATGTCCAGTATGATTTTTTGGGGAAATTATCATTTGTGCCAAAATTCATAAAACTTTTGGGATTCATCCAACTGTCCAGAAATAAGCCACTACTACTGTGCAGTGAATGATAAATCCCAACAAATTATAGCAGAGCAAATCTGCCACATTCATTCACAAAAATATTCATAATTCACCTTTTGATTATTTAATCTGCTCTAGTGACAAACACTAGACCCCAAAGTCATGTAGTTATTCTGGATTTTACATCAGTGTAACTGAGATCTGAATCTGGTTCATAGTTTATAAACTAGTTTATCAGTTAAATTCACATCTACTACAGGATTATTTTTAAATCTGAGTTCTTAAATGTTAATATAAACTCAACTAGTATTCTATTCCTATTTAGAGGCACTGAGATAATAGACAAGGTGGGTGAGGTAATATCTTTGATTACACCAACTTCTCTTGGTAGAACAGACAAGCTTTGGAGCTCCACAGAGCTCTTCACAAGTAGCTTTTGTCTCTTAAACTAACTGAAGTTGTTCCAATCAAAGATATTACCTCACCCACCTTGTCTCTCTCTTATCCTGGGACCAACACTAGATTACAGATGAATGAGTTCTGGGAAAGTGATAATTCCTCTGGGCAAGCTGATGGATCTAGTTTTCAGTTAAAAACCAAAACCAGGAGACTGTACACACTATCCTCCGGTAAGATCTAAATATAGTGTAAATATCTGGGAGGGTGTTTGCACCCTCCTATCCAAAGGGGGCTATCATTTCCTATTGTTTATGCCAGGTGCCAGCTTCAACTGCTTATGATTAAAAAAACCCGGATCAACAGATCCCTGGCTTTCCAGTGAGGAAAATCATTTTAACCAGTGATTTATTTGTGAAATCCTTAATACAGGAGGGGTAGGAGAGAAGTTACACAATGTTCTTGAAAGTAGAGACCAAAGCGAATAGCCTGTTGTAATATTTAAGCAAATGATAATATACATCACTACAATACAGAGAACGGAGGAAACATTCTTCCTTGGGGCAGCGAAGTTATCGAACAATTAGAGCTACAGAACAGTTTATATTGAGTAGGGTGGGGGAGGGGGAGAAATTTCACTTGCTTCACTCCAAATAAACCAGTGGGCTCCCCATCGACCCCTATTTCTAACTCCCCTTTACCCCCAAATGGAGAGTAAAGAGCAATGAACCCAAACCAGCGGTGCAGACTATGTCTCCAGCTTGTGCAGGCAGGGGCTGGGGTGAGCAGCAGCCGCCACGAAGAACCGCTCTGCTTTTCCTGCGTGCGATCGGCCCACAACCCCGCCCACTCTTGCGAGAGAAGTAACAGCCCAAGGGTCCCTACGACCCCAGAAGGCGCCTGTAGCACAAAGTACGACTCGGGAATGCCGGCATTACATCAAAGGTAAAGGGACCCTACAACAGCCAGGGAGCCTAGTGCACCACAAGGAGCCTACAGAGCTCAGGATCTCTTAGCACCCAGGGAGCCTAGAGCACCCAGAGACCCTATAGCGCCAGAGCGAGCCTATAGAGCTCAGGATCCCTTAGCACCCAGAGACCCTATAGCGCCAGAGAGAGCCTATAGAGCTCAGGATCCCTTAGCACCCAGAGACCCTATAGCGCCAGAGAAAGCCTATAGAGCTCAGGATCCCGTAGCACCCAGAGACCCTATAGCGCCAGAGAGAGCCTATAGAGCTCAGGATCCCGTAGCACCCAGAGACCCTATAGCACCAGAGAGAGCCTATAGAACTCAGGATCCCGTAGCACCCAGAGACCCTATAGCGCCAGAGAGAGCCTATAGAACTCAGGATCCCTTAGCACCCAGAGACCCTATAGCGCCAGAGAGAGCCTATAGAACTCAGGATCCCGTAGCACCCAGAGACCCTATACCGCCAGAGAGAGCCTATAGAGCTCAGGATCCCTTAGCACCCAGAGACCCTATAGCGCCAGAGAGAGCCTATAGAGCTCAGGATCCCGTAGCACCCAGAGACCCTATAGCGCCAGAGAGAGCCTATAGAGCTCAGGATCCCTTAGCACCCAAGGACCCTGTAGCACCAGACAGAGCCTATAGAACTCAGGATCCCGTAGCACCCACGGACCCTATAGCGCCAGAGCCTATAGAGCTCAGGATCCCTCAGCACCCACGGACCCCACGAGCACGCCGGGACCCTGTGACATCAGGGGCCCTACGGCACCGACACGCACGCGGCGTGCAGCCGGGACTCACCGGGCTGGAAGCTGCGCCCCCTTCTCGCTCCGTCCTCTCTCCCCCTTCCGCCCCACAGACAGTCTCCGGGCGAGGGAGGCGCGCCCCTCACCGCCCCGTCCGCGCCGCTCGGGGCTGGCTCAGCCTGCGCCGCGGAGGGCGCCCGGGGGGGAGAGACACGCACAGGGGCAGGGACCCGCCGGCCCCCCAGCGCCGAAGCGGAGCCCGCAGGGGGAGAAGCGGAGAGTCGCCGAGCCTGAGCCGCCGCCGCTGCTGTCCGCGGCCAGCCTGGTGCTGAAATGAGCCGCCGCCCCCTCCCCCGGATCAGCCCTTGTAGCGTAAACCCGTGGCCATGGCAACCCGGCGTCACACAATTTAAGGTGGCGGGGCCCTGCGCGTGCCAGGGCAGCCCCCGCTCGGCTGCCGCGCCCAGTCCCGCCCAGCGCGAGCCCCCCCTCCCCCCCGGGCTCGGGGAATCCCGCGCGCCCGGCTCTCGCGCCCTAGGGCGGGGGCTGAGCTCCCGCGGGGTGCAGCGCTGAGCCCCTCCCGGTCAGGGGCCGCAGGGACCCGGCAGCCCCTTCTCCCCAGCGCTGCCGTGACTAGCTCCGCGGCGGGCGGGCGGCTATCGCGGACATACTACGGGGCTGTTACTCCTGCAAGAGCCTGAGTTCCCGCCGGCGGGGGGGGGTTTGTCTCCTACCCAGAATAAACAGCAGCAGAACCGCCCCCCCTCCCCCCAAGTTCTCCTCCCCATAGTTATTCTCTCTCTCCTGCCTCTATTACCAGCATTGGCTTTCGTGTGCAAAGGCTCCCGTGTGTCGTATGCATTCACATTGCCCGAGCCAGGATCTGGCCCAAGGGAAAACCGAGCAAGGCTTAAGGCGGAAGCAGCTTGGAAAATAATGAATGAAAAACACAAATCGCGCAGTCCTGCCTCAGCCCACACTTCCTTGTCAGGCAACGTGAGTAAAGGAGGACTGCCCGAGTTACAGTGCTTTGTGACCCTCAGCGGGACACGGGTGTTTACCAGTTCATGGTAATACATTTCTTAATAGGGAATGATTTGTAACTATTTAGCTTCTGTCCTGGTCCAGAAAGGGTGCGGGGGGGTTGGAGAAAGCTGTGAACAGCAAAGACAAGTCTGCTTGATGTGCTTGCTCCTTTTACCTAAAACCAGGACTCAGCACCGCTTCCAAAAAAAGATCAATAGAGAGATGAGAAAGGAACTTCAGACTGGGCAAGTTGCCATTGACAGATCTTGCTGCATTGATAACCACAAAACTTTCTTAAGCCCCAATCTATCTTTAGCTAATGTATCTCTTTCAAACTTAATTTTAAAATGTAAACATTTTTTCCCTTGGCTGCTGAGGGTGAAATTCCTCACAGGGGCCCGAGGGCCTTTTCATAGAATCATAGATGTGTAGGACTGGAAGAGACCTCAATAGTCCTCTAGCCCACTGCACTAGTCATTGTACACATAAGAGACAATCCCTGTCCCAAAGAATTTACAATCTAAATAGACAAGACAGAGAGAGAGCAGGAGAAAGGCAATATCATTATCCCAATTTTACAGAAGGCGGATTAAGGCCTAGAGAGACCCAGTGACTTGACCAAACTCACACAAGAAATCTGTGTCAGAGCCAGGAGCTGAACACAAGTATCCCAAGTCCCTTGCACCCTATGTCCTAGTGGATCTTGCCCCACATTGGCTTTGATGTAAGAGGGCCCCTCTATACGTGCAGGATATGCCCCCTTTTGGTGTAATATGAAATTTGACTTGTTGGTTTCAGTTGCAAATGGCAGATTATAAAAATCAGTCTTCCAGCAGTGAGCTTTTATATTTTATTATCTTTGATCAATTACTTAATTGACTGGAATAAAATCTACACTGAATGAGGTTACAGTGTTTGTGATTTTTTTAATCATCTGTATCTTATTGTAATATTAAATGTCTTAATTTTGTTCTTGTACATCTCCTTAGTTGAACCACAGGCAACTAAAATGGCTAAGACTTATGTCGTGACTGATTTTGAAAAAAAGACAGATTTAGTACTGCAATGACTCATACCAATGGACATACTTGGGGAAAAGGTTTCAGCAATATATTAAACCATATTTTATTATAACTACTTAAATAATATATAGGAGTACTACTCATTGGTAGACACTTTACTCTTTGGCTGGCTCTTGGGCATAGTACAGACTCATCATTTTCATCTTATATCTCAGGAGCTGTACAGTCCTTTGCAATGAAATCTGGCACATTTAAATATAAAACCTCCAGATCAGCTGCTCCTTTTTAGGGCCCTTAACAAACAAAATCAGTATCTCCTTCCCTTTCAAAAACAGTTTTGCTCATCCAGTGATAAGTGCTGTTACATTAAAACTGCATAATTGTACAGGAATTTTAAAATATTTCTTGGGAATGGCCTTCTTTAAATCTTTAAGCTGTCGCAAATAAACAATATGTACCTCTCATTACTTTATGTTTGGAGTTTTCCCCATGAAAATAAATTAAAATTAGATGTTTTATTGCTTCCAGGTGCTCTTAAAACTGAAATTTAAAGCAATTCTTGGTTTTAACAGCTCTGTTTTCCAGCAAATTGGCTCTGTTGCTGGCCTGTTGAAACCTGGCTAAAAGCTAAGTAGCCCTAAATAAACAAAACATTGTCACAGCAGTTATTCTACATGCCCCCTCAAACCAACCCCCTCATCAGAAAGAAGCCAGTAGCTCTGCAAAACCCAATAATCTTCCATAGCAATCAAGGGATTAATCAGTCAGTTTAATTAGTTAGTGGTTTTTCTGCACTTTGAAAATCAGAAAGTGTTAAATAAGGAGTAAATATTATTCACTTATGTATTTATTTATTATTTAAATATCATTAGGCAGTTGCCAGAAATGTCAGGTGGCTGGAAGGGAGGACTCCACTAAAGATACAGAGCTGGGCTTTCTCTGGATGACTGACAGGTCTAATTATGATGTCAGCCAGGCAGAGCTGTATATCTTGGCAATGTGCCTTTACCTCCTTAAGCATTGTAGAGGAGGTAAATATACAGCCCCACAGCTCATCCTTGATGTCACCATGAACAGACCTGTCAGGCAGGCCCGGAGGTATTCAAAGGAATAGCAGCTATCCACATGTTTTTGAAACAATACAAACATTAGGCATTAAATCACGGGGAAATATATCCACAGGATGAAATCTTGGCTCTACTGAAGTCACTGGAGTTTTGCCATTCACTTCACTGGAGCCAGGATTTCACCCATAATTGCTTTATGTTTGTTTTGGAAATGAAAATTCTGAAGACAAGCCCCCAAGCTTGAGTTCTCCACTGCAACAGTGTTTAGCACACCACTGCAGAATGTAAAAGAAATGTCACTTTAAAATCTGGGTTTCTGTCCTCTCCCTTCACTCTGGCTCTGATTCAGGAAAGCACATGCTTAAATCTATCCCAAAATAGCAAAACATTTAAGCTTAGTTTTAAGCATGTGCTTAACTTCCATTGATTTAGTGGAACTACTTATGGAGTAAGTTACTCCTCACTGTGACTTAGAATGCAAGAATATAGCTCTGAATCTTTATTGTTTATATCAATTATTATAACCTCAGCTTAGTCGTCGTTTGGCTCGTCGTTTGGCAAAGTGACACAGGATCATTGATTTCTTGCTGAATAAAATTTTGGATGTGCAGCCAGTTTCCCACAAAAGCCTGAATTATATTTTCAGACTGTTTTTATGAATACACAGCTCAAAGCCCATAATAGTGTACCTGCACTGAGGATAACTTAATGTAGAGTAATATCTTTGTTGACATAAAAACACTTACATGGTGTTAAACGTCCTCCCTAGTTGCAAAGCTTTGGACCCAGTCCAAGTTTCAAATTTCCCCAAATTTCTTGAGGATTTAGATGTGGGGATTTTGTATTGTAGAGAGAGGGCCAAAATGTAAACGTCAGATCCTGATCTGAATTTCCATAGTGCTCAAGTGTGTTTAGATCTTGGTTATATAACAGGACCCCATCTCTATATCACACATAACTATAGTGGAAGAAAATATCTTGTTACCTTTTAAAATTCCACCACCAAAGTACATTTTACTTCAAAAGCTCCAAGATTCTATGTAATATGATGTATTCTCTGTTCCAAAAGTTTTTGTAAGAAGAAATAAACCTATGACCTGACTGCTAAGTTAATACAAGAAAAAAGAAATGCAGCTTCCTTATTGCAACTTTAGACATTCACTTTGCTGCTCCACAAAATGCTTCCAAACACAAATCAAAGAGCCGGTCCTTTCCAGACCACCACAATGATGTCACTAGATTCCACACAGTGCTGTCATCCCATTCTATGCATTCTCTGTTGCTATAGAAGACCCTCTCTTGCTGAGGACCCTAAACTCAAATTCCAAAGGACAATTTTCACTTTTCTTTCCTATTCAATATCTGGGTTTATATATATATGAGGCACTGTGTGATAATCAGCTCTCACTGAGTCAGAGTGAGTAGCAGGGGACCATTTAATGTGCACATCTCTCTTAATGAGAGTGAAACAAGTGCTGTCCCCTAGGTTTAGAGTTTCTACAAATCCTATTGCCTGATTGGACTTATGTAAAATTTTGCTTTTCAGGGTGAAGAGAAAAGGATGGGTTTTCCACCTTCCCTTTTATGTTTGTTTATTTTTTGTATAGACCTCAGGTGCGAATAGGGAAGGGCTACCTTTCAGTTCATTTTAAATGTATGTGCTTTTAAAATTCAGGTTGCTTTTTCAGCTACTGCTGCTTAGAGCAATAGCAAGAATGAGAGTGGCATGACAAGAGATTAAAAAGACTGAGACTATTCAGCTTGGAAAGAGCTGAATGAAGGGGGATATGATAGAAGTCTATACAATCATGAATGGAGTAGAGAAAGTGAATAAGGAAGAGTTAGTTGCCCCTTCACATGTCATAAGAACCAGGGGTTACCCAATGAAATGAATAGGCATATGGCTGAAAACAAACAAAAGGAAGTACTTCACACAATGCACAGTCAACCTCTGGAACTCGTTGCCAGGGGATATTGTGAAGGCCAAAACTATAACTGGATTTAAAAAAAGAATTAGATAAAGTCATGGAGGATAGATTGATCACTGGTCAGGGACACAATCCCATGCTCGAGTGTCCCTAAGCTTCTGACTGCCAGCTGCAGCAATTGGACGACAGGGGATGGATAATTGCCCTGTTCTGTTTGTTCCCTCTGAAGCATCTGGCATTGGCCACTCTCAGAAGACAGTATATTAGGCTAGATGGACCATTGGTCTGACCAATATGGCCATTCATATGTTCTCATGGTAACAGACCTTTTGTCTCAAGTCTTTTCCTGCCCAGAGGCTCAGCTTTGCATTGTAAGGAGCTAGAGAGTTTTGTCACTGTGCTGAAGGGAAAAACTTCGAAACTCCCAAATTTAAAAAACAATATTTTAAACTTTTGTCAGAAAATTGTGTGTGTGTGTGTGTGTTCTGAAGCAATTTTCTATCGTAATTATTTTAGTTTGAAATAGCTTCTAAATTGTAAGAAAGGGGAAAAGACACATTCAGAGCCCTATACAAGAGCAGGTTTTGCAGATGTAATAGGCAACCCACTATAAGGCAGTTTAAATGGGCCATATGTGTAAGGTTTAGTTTTAAAGGGAATTTAAATTGGTAGGTTCTGCATGAAAAATATGAATACAATAGATGTCTATTCAAAGATGTGCTGTCTTCAGTCTAGTCCAGTTTGAACAGAATTGAGTTTGGGATGAATAAAGGAAACCCAAAATAGTGCTGTTTGAAAGGGAGTGGGGGAATCCCCTGACTGTAACTAGAAGAGATATCTTATTATTCAGAAAGGGGATGAACGATGTGACATAAAATATGGTTCCCTGTACTGTGATTCAAGTGAGGAGCCCAAGATGGAGGAATGGCTCTGAGACATTTACCTCTCTCTGATCCATCTCTTGGATTTCACAGAGGCACACAAAATTACAGTTTTTAAACTTAACTTTAACAATACCCCTTGTTGTCGGGCTATATGCTGTTGAGAATGAGCTGGGTATCATGACCGAGTAGACTTTAGTAAAGTGGGAAAGAAGCTGATAATTCAAAGAACAAAGCACAGTGAGTTCAGTTCTGCTTCATTTGCTCTGGGATGTCTTGAGAAACAGGAAAGAATCTGGGGTCATAAACCTGATTATCCTTCTAAATACAGCTCGTAGCAACATTAGACAGTATTGGAAACACACATAGTCCAGTGCAATGTGCACAACACAGCATATAAACTTAATTACATGGTTACATGAAAGAAGCAGATCCTGCGTCATGTTTTGATTTAAATAGTAGAGTATTATGATGAATCAGCAAAGTGCTATTGCTTACCTCCTCAAATGTCGACAATGCTGAAGTCTGGAGCAATTTAAACTAATTTAATTGCATATGAAAATAGAATACGTCCTCACCAGTTGAATTTGAGTTCAGTGGAAACTATTATCCACCTGTGATGAGACAATTGGAGAGTCGTTCTATCAGAGGCAAAGTATAGAATTGCTTGGACCTCTAACCTCCTCTTGACTTCAAAATGTTATTTCGAGAGAAAAACATTAACACTCAAGAAATCCGAGCGAGAGATTTCCATATATTTTTTGCTAAAACATTCCCAGTCAAATTTTGGTCTGATTTAGAACTGTGCAGCCACATGGCAGGAAATGGGATTCCAGAGACATAACTGTTTTGCCCTGGTGTTTTAGCTATTAGGGGTCAACTCGTCTTCCTTGTGCAAAGCTCAAGGAATTTGGTTTTGTGCAAAGGAGGTCCTGTAAGAGCTGGGGGAAGAGATGAAATCCTGCCCTGCATGCTGTGGTTTGACTGAGGTGTCACTCTGATGTCACTGCTATTTCCCTGCGTAGCTATTGGAACTACAGAGTTAGGTTTCCATTGGTCACTCCTAAACCCAAATACAATCCCACACCTTTCCAATATTCCCTCTGAAGTTATCATGGATGGAGCTCTCTTGGAGCATAGCTCTGTGGCACAGAGGGGATGTGGAGCTTTCTGTTGGTTGTCCTTGTCTGCTCCAAACAATATTTCTGCACTCTGGACCACACAAAGCCACTGACAGGAAGCATAAATGTTTGTTCATGAGTAAACAGCTTGTTGCAGACTCTGGGCTAGATTTACTAGTATGCACTAGTTGTTTTTGTGCTGCTATATCAATGTCAAGCAGCTATAAACTCAGATTAACCAGCCACTGGATGATTTCCCCTTGCACAGGAGAATCCTTGGACAGCACAGAGTTGTCTTGCCTTCTCTTGGCCCCTGGCACAGGAGGCAGACCTGAGGAAGTAAGAGTCGTGTGTGGGATATTCCTGCACCCACCTGATCCCTAGCTGCTGCGAGGCTATTGGCAGATGCTGCAAGACAGAGTAGCCTACAGGCTGCTCTAACATGCTAGGAAGTGGATTGGAAGTAGGATGGCCACAGGATTAGATTCTCCTGCCCTCTAATCACGTACTGATTATAGCTCAGCCAAACTGGAGGATCTGGCCCAGTGTTTGTACAGTAATTATGTGAATACCTCTATCTTTTGCCATATTAAGTAGCTCCAACTCAATCAAACATACTACATGTCATCTTTAAAATAATAATAAAATATGAAGGGAAAACAATTCTGTTATTTCTAATGGGCACAGATAATAAAGTATCCCTTATTTTTGGAGGACAGACCTCACTTATGATGCAATGTTTATTAATGACTTTGATTTGCTTTTACTGATTACCTTTGCCATATATATTTTAAGTAGATATTGACTTCTGTAGAAGAGAGCATCGATATTTATTGATTTGAGGTGTAAATATTGACCAAGGTGAAACTGAAGTCAGTGTTTACCTTGAGAAACAATAAATCTGGAAGTTCACTGATACACAGTCAGTACACAGTATGTATTAGCATGTGTATGTGTGCATATTCTGAGGGCCAAATTTTCCTCTTAGTTATACACATGAAAACTTGTAAAAACCCAGTGAAGTCAATCAAGTTGGCTGGGTGTTAATGAGGCAAAATTTGGCCACAAAACTCTAATTCTGCATTCATCCTATTGGCCAAAAAGTATCAGAGCCTTGTGGCGAGGTGTCAAATGGTGGCTGGCCCCTTTAAGAGGAGATGGGCCCAGCCCCACCTGTCATATAACCAACTTTCCTCCCCAAGTAGGGAGAATGAGGAGGGTCAGGTGGCCAAATCAGGTCTAGCATAGATAAGGAATGGGCTTTGAGAGAGAAGGTGCCTGAAGAGAAGGGGGTGGGTGCCTGCTGTCCTCTCTTAGTTTGGAGAGGAATAAAACAAAGAGGAAGGCAATCAGTGAAGTGAGGGCTGCAGCTGATTGGGATTAAAGCAGCCTTGAGGAGACTGTGGGGCTCCTTTGTGAGGAAGAGAAGACAGCAGAGAACCAGAGAGGACAGTTCTGCATGTAGGAGGAACCAGGCCTTGCTGGGGACTGGGCAAAAGAGACTTTCCTTTGGACTTAAAGTAGACCTTAAGAAAGGGAACTTTCTTATACTTTTGAACTCTCTATAGTCTTATTAAGGTGCCAGGAGAGAGGAGGTGACCCTGTTTACAAGGGGTTTGAAAAGTTTCTTAAGAAAACTACTGAACACCTGGCAGAGCAGGTAATGACAATTCCTGCTTTTTGAATTCACCTTTTTCAGCTGAAGGTACTGTATTAACATCCAAAATTATAGTCAGCATGAAGCCTAGTATGTATGCTAAGTAACTTAGATTTACTCAGCTAAGGCCTAAATCCTTAAATGCCTCTTGCAGTCAGCCAAGATCAAAATGCAATTGAAAATAAACAATTCTTGGGAAATGGTGGTGGGGGAACCTCCCATCTGTAGGGAATCTGTGAAGGAGAATTCCCCAGCCCTCTGTGTGCTAAATAAATGATTTTTATGTCAGAGGTGTGTACAAGGAAACATGAGGGGGACAAAAAGTGGACGTGTTTCCTGCACATTAGAAAGCAAGCAGTGGTTCCAAGTATAGTGCAAATCTTCACAGCACAAACTACACACAGTAAGAAGCAGCAGGTGTTTCCAATACCCTGGCCCCAGTGCTTAATTTGTAATGAAAGAGGTGCCTGGGTTCAAGCAATTTTTACTTTTTTTTTTTTAAACTTCTGTAACTGACACAGCAAGCCCAGAGGTGCTGGGGCTGTGAAGTGTCAAGCCTAGAGGTGCCAGGGCTCAGCCCTGGCAAGCCCTGCAACAAATTAAGCACTGTCTGGCCCCCATATCCAGCAAGATCTGTCTGCAAGCCAAGTACTTGAGTATTCTAGATCAGCATCACATGTAGGGTCTGAAGATTCTTTTTCCTGAGCTCCAACAAGCTGCAGCAGAATTTCAAGTAGACAAAGCTTTTCTGTTTAGGATTGGGTCCCCATTGAATAAGTATAACTAGACTGTCAGTATGACTTCATTCCTCCAAGATAATACGAGTTAAATATGAAATGGCTGTGATGTGTTTACTGTAAAACAATTTATATACTCTGAATCCAGTTTCATTGCAAAGTGACTAAGTGCACCTGTAACTATGATTTGACTTAAGCGTGCACTAAGTTAAACACAGATGCAGAATATTTTATACAAGTAAAATGTTTAAAAGAATATTGATCTGTATGAACATTATATATAATGGTATTTGTTGGTTAAATCACATACATTTTGTCATATCAATGTAGAAATTAGAACTGGTAATAATAATACTCAGCACTTCTATAGTACTTTTCATCGATAGTCCTCAAAGCATGTTATAGAGGTGGGTAAGTATCACTCTCCCCATTTTAGAGGGGGAAATTGAGCCCCGAGAGTCTTTGCTTTGCTTATAGTCACACAACAAACTAATGATTCCCAATTCCTAATTTCTTGTCCTATTCACTGAGATCAATTAGATAGTCTAATCCATGCTCTTGTTTCTAGTGTTATGTCTGACCTACTCTTAACCACGCATTGAAATAAAAATAAGTTTTACTTAGAACTTGTCTAAACACAAAAGTTGTTCAGCTTTAACTATACTGGATAGTTAGGGTGATGGGTTGAGCGCCCCCGCCCCCCCCACCACTCCCATGAGGGATGCCACCTGATGTGCTGTTCCACTGAGCCTGTCTGTTCCACCAGTCTGTCCTTGCTGGGCCAGGTCCTCAAGCCTGCTCTAGCCCACACACAGGTAAGGCCACACCCAGCTGCAGACATAAACTGAAATCATCTTTATGAGGGAGGATTCAGCTTGGGAATTTACCCAGAACTCATGTGTACACCTCCCTTGGGGTGTAAACCCAAAATAATACTGTCTTGCGCTGTATAGCAAGGTCTGCACAGCGCAAGCTCATAAACAAATTGCCCCCTCCCTCAATGTGGAGAGCTTCCCCTCCTTTCCCCCCCCCACACCAGATATGAATTATACAAACTGGGTTTTTAAATAAACAAGAAATAAGTTTAACTACAAATGGTAATTTTTAAGTGATTATAAGGGATAGCAAACAGAACAAAGGAGATTACTAAGCAATAAAACAAAACATGCAAATTTAGCGTAACACACTCACGAAATGGGTAAGAAATTACATTTTGTAACCTTAAATGTTTTAGGGAGATTGCAGAGTTTCAGCCTGGACTCACCCCCTGCCTTTCCCTTCAGGTGTTTTTAGCAATCTTCCTTCTTGGACAGGGAGGCAATGGAGAAAAGTCCTGGTTGCCTTACTCCCCAGTCTTAAATAGAATTTACATAAGGCGGAAACCCTTTGTTTCCAGTGGAAAAATACCAGCAGTGTCCAAGGTTGTACTCTGTGCCAGGTGACATCATCAGATGACCCTGCAGTGTCAAAGCAACATCCCAGGAAGCTCCTCAGGATGGTGGGAGATTAGTGTCTTCAAAGTTCTATTGTCCTTAAATGGCTCATTCAGGCTGATTGCCCACTGTCCGGTGGGCGTTCCCCCAAAAACACACAGTTGTAATTGTTACAAAGTCAATATTCCTAACCTCGGGTACAGAAATGATACATGCATACAAATTGGATAAACACATTCAGTAGATCATAACCTTTTCAGTGATACCTCACATGACCCATCTTGCATGAAACCTATCTTAGTATTGCCATATATCAGAGCAATGTTTCTGTGAAGAATATAGGGTGTAATGTCACAGTTAGCACAATACAACATCCAGTACACTGGGAGTACTCATAAAATCAAGGAGTTGCAAAACGTCATTTAAAGTCAGGCTAAATCTTCATCATTACTGACAGTTTCCAAATCTTCCTCTAAATCAAATGATTTTGGGCCAGATTTTGGTTCCCCAGCATGGGTATGTGAAGATGCCACACAGTGACGTTACCCATTAATCTTGTTGCTCTGGGCTCAAGGTATAGGAATTGTTGTTGTGGCCAGATGTGTTACTGCCCTGAAAGGGTAGGTTAAATTGGAGTGTTGCCAGGGTCTGAGCTGACTGAGGAAGAGGTAAGAGTCACTTCTAGCATCACTGCCTCCAACATCCTCAGAAACATTGTGCCTGCCACAGCACCCAACAGGCAGAATGGCTCTGGCCACTCTGTCTCTGGTGCGGTGTATCTTTGTATCTGCACTGCTAGCATTGCTCCTTGTTTGCAAGGAGCAATCTAGCACTTAGCAAGGTCTTCGAGATTAATTTGAATTTGTTCCTGGCATAGGGTGTTTCAATAACTGTTCTCATGTTTAGTATTAGAAATATATGTAAACATTTATTTGGTCAGGAAGGATATCATGATCAGACCTGAGCAAATAATACATATAAATTGATTTGACCAGCTTAGTTTCTTTTTCTCCTTTCTGTTTCTCCACAAGTAGCTTACAATGTTCTTGATGATATTTGCTGAAAAAAGTCTGCAAACAACTTTCAGCATGTTGGTTATTTGCAAGCAATTAATTGATTGATTAATTGAAGATATCCCATAGTTGCTTCCAGCTAGAGTTGTGCAACATTTTTGTTATGAAACCCAACTACATGACACTCTCAATGTCTGATTTAGGTAAAAATTCAAAACTCAGTCCAGGTTAGTTGAAAGGTTTGCTAAGTTTCTTGAACATCCGTGTGAAGCTTACAGTGATATTAATTTCACATTAAAACTAGAAGAATGTTGGTGTTTCAGCTGAGTTTTACTTTGTGGTTGGGGGTTTGTTTGAATCTGAAACTCAAAGTAAAACTCAGTATCATGACTAATTGTGTGCAGATGAGAACTCAATAAAAGATCACACAAGCCCCAATAAGCCAAAATAACTCCATTTTGAATGTTCACCTTATTTCCATATAATTGACAAAATATCTGATCTTCTGGCTCTAACAATCAATGATACTTGCTTTGGTTCTGAGTCAGATGATGTTGCTTCTTACAGAAGCAAAGCAATCATTTTTCCTAAAACTTCAAAATATGGTCTTACCAATTTTTTAAAAAGAAAATTAAAGAATAACGCCTAATGCAGTTTATCACTTGATGTTTGGTGGCATATGTATGCCACATGATGTAAATACTGACAGAGCACTGCACTGTTCTCTCCTTTCTTATGAGAGTAGATAAGGCTATTTTTGTCAACAGGTAGAAATGTTTCACAATACAGAACTTGGATACCTTATTAGCGCTGAGTGTTTGGCAGTCTCAAATAGGCAGAGTGAGAAAATCAGGTGTTCATTGTATAATCTGTCATGTTCATCAGAGGCTTGTCTGGATTTTCATGAACAGATTCTCTTCTATTGTATGTGTGTCTATCAACCCCTTCTTCTCACCCCAACCAAAATCCTCAAACCCCATGTTCAAAGAACTTCAAGGTCGCAAAGTCTCACACTCAGAAGTTTGGAAATGCCAGTATTAAGGCTGCGTATGGAACCTTAATTTGGCCTGCTTCTATAAGTGCATGTAACTAAAGAGGGTATCCTAATGCAAATGCTTAAGGGGGCTGACTGAAAATTGTACAGGCAGCTTGTCATTGCCAAACTTTTGAGTGCTTGACTTTGCAACCTCAGTGTTCTTTTAACATTGTTTTTTAAATGTAATTTCCTATTAAAAATTAATATTTAAATTTTGCATCGTGAAACAGTATTGACCCCCACATGGGTAATCCACAGGGTTGGGTTCTTAATGTTCACAGCCTTCTCCTGTACCACTTGGGCTAACGGTAGCTGGTAGCAGGAGAAGGCTCTTGTCTTCTATGTGGAGCTGTCACTAGAAGGGTATGGAAACACAGCACTGGTAGTCACATCTATTTGCTAGGCAGCAAAGGAATGTTGAGTCTCATAAATAATTGGTTTAGCTCCAGGTTTGGGAGTGAAGCACGCTGTAGTGTACAGACCCTTCTGCCCATGTTCCCCCAATCACTCCCTGTCCCCTGCTTCTATTCCCAACTCCCCTGTCCACATCACCCACTCAACTCCTGACTCTGACTGTCCCCCTGCTCCTATCCTTCTGCCCCATGACTTCTGCCTTCCCCTCCACTCTATACTGCCCCCATGTTTCTATGTTCTCCTGTATCTGTCCTCACCTCTCAGCCCCCACTCACAACCCTCTTTGCCCTGGTTCTTATCCCCCTCCTTTACCCTCATTCTTCACCCATTGACATTCAAATCAAGCTGCTTCCACAGTGTCTGTCTGAGCACCAGCAGGGGGAGCATGGAGAGCACAAGAAAGTCTCCCTGCTCTCAGTTCCGGTGCCCAGTACCACAGTGGCACCCTGGCAGCCCACGGATGACAAGTCATGCCCATGACATGAGGGCAACCCCTCTGCCAAATTTCAAGTCCCTGCTCCAGAGTTTTGAGGCACTAAAGCTTCTCACTGAAACAGTAAGTCTTATTGGGCAAAACATGTTGTTCTCTAATCACCCTGTTGGAAACAACTAAATCATTTTAGCTGAAACTTTTCAAAAGAATTTGGCCTGAGGCAGACTCCCAGCATAGGAAACTTTATCCCAAACAGTATAGGTTTGGCAAAGTTATAAGCAACTGAAAACAGGATTTTTATAATAAATGTCAGGAAACCTTAACTGTAAACTGTGCTGTGTGGGACTTTCAAATGCCCTGGGGTGGGATTTTTAGAGCTGCCAATCTTGTAACTTCACAACTACCTGTGGAACATTCTGTCAGAAGTAGAATAACCAAAATATATCCATTGCTGATGGGCATTCTTTAATATGTATCCATATTTGTCTTAATAGGGTAGTATCTCTAGAATCTTCTGCTACAGCAATATGAATAGTCCCACTTGAATTCTTTCAAACTTTGTCCTACTTGAACAATCTTTGACTGGTGATATAAGCTCCTCTTTAAAGATCTCCAAAATATTTTCACAGTACAAGGCACCATTTTCATCGGCACCATGCCAATTTTCTGCTATTGTTCAAAGTAAACATTGTGGTGGTTTAATGCATGAACCTATAGCAATTGTGCATACACAGTGCTTTCTTAAGTGCCAGATGGTCACATACATTCATTGGATATCAGAATTAAATGACAAAGGAAGAAAGACACATTTAAAAACTGTTCTAAAAGGCTGTGGAGAGCAGATTGGTGGCTATAATGAAGTCATGTGAGAGAAGGCTCATGCCCCTCCCCTTAATGATCAAAGTTCTAATGTGTGTAACAAGATTCTAATTGCGGAACACTATAAAAAACATTGCAGGGAGTATAACCTTTGGAACACAATGGATGACAACACCTATCCATTGCTTGATTCCTGTCAATCCTCCTCCTTCCTCTTTCCTTCAGAAGGAAAAGGAATTAGATAAATTGATATTGGTATCAAGTATCAGAGGGGGTACGTGTTAGTCTGGATCTGTAAAAAACAAAAAGAGTCTGGCACCACCTTATACATGCTAGAGAAGTTTCTGCAGGTGCTTCATTGGGTTCAGATGCAAGTTCTCTTTGCAAGTCTTGCATCTTGCATCTGAAAACCAAAAGTTCACCTGCGCATGCTCTAGCATCTAGTATTACAGGTGCCAGTGTTTGCTTTTTGGGAGAGGTAACAGTCAAAGAAGAGGAGGGGTATAAGAAGAAAGTAGGAAGAGTAGAGGAAAAGATATTTGAAGGACTGACTAACTATTGACGCTTAGTGTTTATTTGGAACAAGTACCTATGATAAAAACTTCAGCATTTCCTATCTGAATAATCCACGTGCCAGCCACTATTTTGTAAGAAGAAAAGAATTAAGACAGTCCTTTACAAAGCTCTCCATATGAGCAGCATATGTGCTAGTAGCTGGGGGACAGACTCTGCTCTGAGTCACATCCAGTGTAGCCCTACTAGAGTCACTGAGTTCCATCAGATGTAAGTAAGGGTAGGACTTGGCCCTGGGTGACTCCATTTGTAATCAAATGGAAAATCAATATGACTTGACAGGTGTGCAGCTGTGATGCTCACACTGACTTCAGAGCCCATTTCCCTCTCCTATGCATGACATCAGCAACTCATGAGTCATTCTGAGTAGACAGGAACATTAGTGGTTTCCACATTTACAAATTGGAAAATCTTGGACCAGATTATATAATATCTCTAATAGAGAAATGGCCCAGAAAAACAGCAAAGCATATACAGTAGGTTGTCTCTTCAGGGCTATCCATGTATTTAAAAACATTTTCATGCATCTTGTGACAATTTACTGTGTTATATGAACTACAGTAGCAATCACAACTGAAAAGAATAGTCAAGAGTGACAGAGTACAAGACAATCTTTTACTGAAGAAACCACCCTGACAAACTCTGATGTACTTTGATCAGTTTTGAGATAGCATTTAAAATATGGAAAACATGTTAAGTGAATTAACTTGTGAAAGGTATTGGATTGAAAGCCCTGATGATGCACATCCTCTGTTGATTCACCGAGCTGGCAGAGTGTGAATAGCAGTACTGCAGGCTTCCCTGCACTGCTGTCAGGTGTTAAAAAAAAAAAAAAGTGCCAACCAATGATAACTGTGATGGTAACTTTGAGAGGTTGAAACCACCAGCTCATGTCTAGAGCTGAGCAAAACTCAGTTGTGATTTGCAGAGGTTCCTGCTCAGAGCTCTCAACTGTAAGGCATCTTACATTGCTGTTTTTCTCCGATGCACAGCATTCTCCTGTGTTCCCCTCGAAGGGATGCTGGCTGGCTGCGGGGTGGGGGGAAATGTTCCTGTTGTTGCAGGTCTCCAAGGCTTCCTATCTCTATCTTTCCCCATCTCTCCACCAGACAAGAGAGCTGCCCAGGAAGTGATATTATATTTTTAGGTAGGAGAAAGATTGACTCCCTATTCATGAGAGGGCAGGGAGGACTGAGAAGATCTGTCTCTGAGCTGGTGGTAGGGTGACCAGATGTCCCGATTTTTATAGGGACAGTCCTGATATTTGGGCCTTTTTCTTATATAGGCTCTTATTACTCCCCCCCTCCCCCACAACCCATCCTGATTTTTCACACTTGCTATCTGGTCAGCCTAGCTGGTGGGCTCTTTCTATTTCCTCCCATTCAGGCTTCTGTGTCACAGGAGGAGAGCTGAGCAAGGAGCCCAGAAAAACTGCAGCAGTAGCAGGACCAACTTCTCCACCGTTTTCCTGGAGAGGAGCAGCAGATTGAAGGTCCACAGGCGACAGTGTGCAATGCAACAGCTGCACCAGCCCTAAAGTAAGGGTTGGGGCTGTTTTAGTTTTGGGGGTGGGAGAAGGGCAGTCAGCAATAATGTGGGACGAGGCAGATGGAATTAACTGCATGTCACTGGGTTGAATGGGTTGGCTGTACTAATTGACTTTGGAGACAGTTACAGCAGGTCCTTACTTTCCCCCTCCAGACTTTCTTCCTCTGATGCCCCATGAGACACCCGCAGAACAAGAACCTCTCCTCTGGCAGGGCCTCCCAAATGACCCAAAGTGAAACCAGTGTATTTCTTTGCATCACACCATAAACAGTATTTTTTTGTCTGAAATATGTTTTAAGACTGCTTTCTCACCTTGAATCAACTTAACCAGCTCTGCAATCTGTAAACAGCTGTCCCTACAACCTGTTGCAATTAACTTGGTACAGATTGCAAAACTGCCTTAAGGCTGTTTTCTCACTGTGCAAATCAAGTTTTAATGTAATCTTTCAATTATGGTGCAACATGAAATGCATGCCCACATTTTGGTCACTTTTTACACATTTCAATGCATGTGTCTCACACTGGCAGTTCTAAGGACTGAGAAGCATTGTTTATACCAAGCTTTCAGTTTTGGTTTCAGTTCAATGGATTCACACTTGGAGTTTCACCTTGACTTTCAGTTTTAATCAATCCCACAGATTGAAAACTAAACAGGCCTAGTTTCATGTGAAAACCCATGCAAACTAAGCTTCAAACAAAAGCATAAACTAGGTCTGTGTTCATGCAATTTTTAGCAAACTGGGCTCAGATTTGTAATGCAACCAGGCCAGATGGACATGAGTTTAAATGAAAAGTTTGTACAACTCTGTTCATCTCATATCTTCCACCAATGAGAATAACTTTTAATTCATTTCTGAATGGGGCTGGATTTGAACTGGTAACATAGATGAAAGCCTCATTCTCCCATTCACTGACCCATCTGCATATTCTCTGTCACATAATCTAATGGCCCAGATCTCTTTTTCACTTCTCAAGCAATGCAAAGTGGCCAGATTCTGGCTGGAAATGGACAGTGAAGAATTTCCCTTTCAGAGGCAAGCTCCCTTCTGCAATAATGCTGGTGGAGCCTGCCCAACCAGCAGGCTCGCCACCCCAACCCCGGTGTAGGGAGCATGGTGTGGGAGACAGATGCAGCAGCACTCTGTTACACTGATTCTCCACTAGCCTTAGCTTCTCTAATTAATACTGGGACAGGCCTGGCACTGAATCAGTGAGAACTGAACCCAATATGTAATTCACCCTAAGGATGCAAAGGAGAGCTGAGCTGTGCTGTGCAGCTGTCTTCTGTGACACATTGTCAATACAAAAATAAATACTGAATGGAAAGAGTACAACCCAAATGCTCCCTTATTTCACTGAAAGTGGTCCTAAAGCTTTTCAGGTATTGTTCATGTGGTGATTATTTTATGGAGAGCTAAGAGATTGTTTGACGGAGTCATAAAAATTCTCAGTTGTCAAAAATCTCAGCAACTGATTGTATGTATTGTACATCATCACAAATTTGTAGTTTCCTTTAGTAGAAACATTTAATTGCCAAAATAGATCTTTAGGAGTGAGTGTGTGTGTCATTCTTTTGTTGTTTTTTAAATGCAAAGGATTAACTCATTTGAAGTAGTAAGTAATAAGATTATAAACATTCATCCTAAGTGTCAACATGTCAATTTTAGTACACCGTACCAGAGAGAGGCAATAGTGTGCATGCGCAGAAGCAGGAATATAGGTGCCTTTTACTGCAAAAACATAAGAGCTGAATGAGTTTAGGTGCCTAAAGAGTTAGGCAGTAGCCAAGAGGGAGTTTTGTGGATCGCAGTAGTGGTGCCTAAAAATGGGATTTAGGTGCCTAAGTGTCTTTGTGGATCTTATCCCTAGGGCTTGGTTTTCCAGAGGCTCTGAGTACTCACCACTCCTAACTGAAGTCAACAGGAGCTGAGGGAACCCAGCATTTCTGGAAATCAGGCCCTGAGAATTCTGGGAATAGAGCACAGATCATTTGACTCTGTCCTGCACCTTAACTACAGGAATATTCCATTTCTGTGAAGAAACCAGTTTAAACTGTCTTAAAATGTATTTTAGAAATACACACCACTTTTTTTTTAAAGAAATGTTAAATAAATGATTAGAAATTAACATTTACTGACACTTTAAAATTGGCTAATTTTAGTCAGCCTAGATTTACAGTGTCTTTCACTTGACATTAACAGAGGAGACAGCAGGCTGGGAAATTATAACAGTAGCTCTGAAGAAGGGAGACAAAAGTAACTGCTGCACCTGGTTCATTAGCACTGTAACTACTTCTCAACTCTTCAGCTGTTAACTGGCCATCAATAATTAATTTGCATAATAAAAGACATGAAACAATAGCTTTTTCCTGTTTAAAAATATTGATTTATTAATCACTTGACCAACTGATAGCTAATGGATAGTTTACATTTTACTGACATCATTATAGTTATTAGCAGGACTCTGTACATACAGGGCCAAACCCTTTGCCCAGCACTCAGTGCAAGTCACTGGTCTGGCCACTGTGGAGAAATCCTTCCTGAAGTCCCTGAAGTAGCAATGGAGTTATTCCATGGAGGCTAGCGCTAGCTCAGCCTAATAGATGAAGTAACTTTTTTTTTTTTTTTTTGGTAGGCCATTACATGATCCCCTGAATGGAGAAAATATGGTGGGAGCAGATCTGCCAACCTTGCCTATCCCCCTAACCTACCCAGACCCCAACCCCTCCTGCTCCATGCGTCCAGCCCCACTCCGGCACTGCAGTAGTGTACCAGTTCCACTGCCCTTGGAGCTTCTGCACTCAAGGTCCGGAGGATGGAGCTGGATTTGTCTCAATTTTGCTCTGGTTATGGCTGGATTAAGCTTGCCTTGGTTTCCAACAGTGAGATCTGTGGAAGTAATATGATGAACACAGAGGAGTCGCTATTGGGGAAGTTCTGGGGAGCACTATGTTCATCCAGGTGCAATGCCTTAGAGTGCAGCCTGTGTGGCCACCCTTTGGAAAAGGTCATCACCCCTTCTCTGCTGTACAGGGCCAGCACTATTGACTATTATGGAGGGGATTGAAGCCAAAGTCCTCCTTCCTCTAATTCAAGAGATAGCCAGCAAGTGGAGATTAGACTTCTGAAGTGGTTGAACAGCAGTCTCTGAGGGCAAGGACTAGGATTTAGTATGCAGACCTTGCATGGGGTATGTGGAGGTGATGGGAGAGGTTCCTTGTGCCTTCTTGGCCTTGCCAAGCCAGGCACAGTGGGGCTCAGAGTTTAACATTCATGGGCATTTTAGTCCATCCATTTTACAGACACACAGTTGTACTTGACTACAATTATGTAACCTCTTACATATGTTCATTCCTGGTCCTACAAGTCACCTGCTAGTCTGTCAGTGAGGGGGGAATAAATCTCTAGACAACATATTTTCTTTTTTAAAAGAATTATTTTGCGCTTTTTTCCATGTTGGTCTTTCTGACGAGCCACATCAACTCTGGTCTTTCTTTTAATGTAATATAAAAGCCGCTTCTCGGCTCTTTGAGCTCAGATCAAGTGTAGAAAAATCATTTCCCCTCTCAATTAATGAAGTTTTATATTGTTATTTGTCATAAGCGTTAAAGTTGTTCAGTTGTCCATAGAGTCTTCTAAGGTTCTGCAGTACTAATGTTTTTTTTAAAAAGCCTTAAATATTTTTGAGGAAAGAGTCTTTCAGTCACCCCCTTCCAAAAAAGAAAAAATATATTTTTTCCCCACTCCTTTTGAAGTCACCTCTGAGTCAGGGAACTACGTGATTGTTTTATTCCCAGACTGGTGCTCTAGCTCAGTTTCATTTTAAACTGTCTATACAGGCCTGGTTGTAATGTGGGATAATAAATGAGCTATAGTTTTACTGGGAGTGATTCTATTTTTGACATAGTAGGCTTGGAATGATGATTGGTAGGCTTGCACTAATAAATCTAAGGTAAATTTTTCAAACATCCCTAAGTGACTTAAGAGCCTAAGGGCCATTGACTTTCAACAGCTTTTGAAAATGTTACACATAAGTGATTGATTTTGTAAACCCCAAATTTATTTCATTGTCCTTAATATTTAAAATCAAATACAGAACTCCATTGGACTCAGTGGGGCAGGATCAGACCTTTAATCTTTAAGGGACCAATCCTTTAAAGTGCTCAGAGTTCACCACTTCATTAACTTTATATTTTAACAACTTAAAAAAATAAAGTAACTTTTTTTTTAATGAAAAGATGTTTTGACCTGAAAAAATGGAACGTTTTCATTTTGAAAATGTCAGAGTGGAATGTTTTGACAATTTTCAATTTTTTTTCCTGGGAACAGTTTCGGTTTTGATGAATCAGCATTTTCTAATGAAAAAACTCTTAAATTGGTAAATAAGTCAAATTGTCCTGTAGACACTTTTGCCTGTGAGTGACTTCACTCATGTGAGAAGCCCTATTGCTCTCAATTAGTCATGTTGGTAAGTGTTTGCAGGACTGACCCTTAACACTGTGCGATTATCCCATTAGCAAGAACTGTCAGGGTAATTTGGCCCCACAGGTGCATTAGGACTGGTACAGGGATGGGGAGGGGGATGTATTTCCCCCTATTCTGAGACTGCTGTGAATTGGGTACCAGTTTGGGAACTGTCTTGGGCTTGGGAAGTTCTGAAGGTTGCTCTAACTTGTATCCCTACTGCAGTGGCCCTAAAGAGTGGTTGCTGTGGCACAGAATTGCTAAGAAATGTTACCCTGTGCACTCGCTTTTTGCCCTCTCCAGATCACCCTGGAATGCTCTCTGCACTGGGTCCTTGTGTGAGAAGAGGGCTGAGGGGGTGCAGAGCTGGCTCTGTTCCCTTCATAGAGGGCATCTTGTGATGAGTGTGTTCTCTGGGGGAAAGTGCCACAGGATAACCTTGAATCAAGCCCTCTCTCTAGTAGTATTTGCAGGATTGGGTTCTAAGGATCAAGTTCTGCCCTCAGTTACACCCATTAGGTTATATTAAAGTCAATGGAGTCCCGTGGCTGTCAACTGTTGGGCAACAAAGTGATTCATGTTTGTGTTAGGATTATGGATCAGAATGTAAAGGTATTTATAGTACTTCACTTATAAGAAAAGCTATTCATTGTCAAGAGGGCTGTCATCAGTGTTCTGGCTGGCTACATGAACTGTTAAATGGAAATCTATAGGACTGGGTTTTTTTCTCCCTTTTTTTTTTTAAAGGAACACAGTTTAGTGCTGGTGGTAGGCACCTTGGGATTTTTAATAATTATGATGCTTGTTAATAAATTACTACCATCTGTGCCAAAATACACCTCACCTGCATGATCAATTTGCCTCAAAGCACATGATCAGATTTTCCTGTTCCCTAATTTATTTTCCCAGTTCTGCATCTTTGTTCTCACAGTTGCTTTTTCCAAGACATAACAAACATTAGCAAGCAACTCTGTAAAACTCCAAATATCCTCTTCCCAGTATCCTCTTCCCAGTATCATCCCTTGCAGATCCATGCAAAGAAGAGGCCCTAAGGTGGGCCTACATAGTTAGGCCTCGACCTAGTTAAGCCAGTCAATTTATCTGAGTACAAAAAGTGGATTGCTATCACCTCCCCGCTATCAGCCTGGACCAGTTGCACTTAGCTACTAACTTTATTAAACAGAAGTGCATGCTCTGTGGCCTGTAGCCATTTTCGGTATATATCTGGGGTGTCCTCATTGTTTCCTACCATAAGCAATTTTCAGGTATAACTGCATTTGTTTCAGAGACCATCTGTTGTAATGAATATTGCAGCAAGTGGGCAAAGACTGAAATTTCTCGTGCCAGTGTTCCCTATTAGAGAAGACTGAGGAGGCCAAACTGTCTGACTAACTTAAATATCCAAAATAATTCAGCTTTATGTAGCCAATTCTTTGCCTCTGAGAAGCTATAATGCGCTGATTTAAAAAAAACCCATTATTCCAAATGTTTGTATTATTTAAATTTCTTGTTATTTATAGATGTTCAATACAACTTGACATGAAGCCTTATATTACTTTTATTCAGCCACTGGCAGGAAAATGGTATGTCTGAATCATCACAATGATTTCCACAATGTTCCCTGTGAGTTTTCAGGGGTGTCTATATTATATGTATGCTTATTCCATCTAGTCTGTTGGCTTGAATCCATCCAGTTTTCTTTTTCCACATTCACTTTCTTTAGTTCTTCATGCATGACTGATATGAATGACAATTTAATTGTACTGATTAATTATGCATCCAAAGAAGTGAGCTGTAGCCCACGAAAGCTTATGCTGAAATAAATTTGTTAGTCTCTAAGGTGCCACAAGTACTCCTGTTCTTTTTTTGATTAATTATTGTAATTCAAATCAGTCCTCTCCTCTTTGCAATCTGCTGTTCGAGTCACAGTAGACAAAACAATGCATGTGTGTACTCGTCCTGATAATGCAACCTTATGCATTAAGGAAAAAACATTTAATACAGTGGAACTTTTGCTGGAGTAGAAACTGCAAAATTGGGCCTATCAATAGGAAACAGTGCACATGTATGATTTGTTTGCTTTGAGTCTAACAAACTGCATATCTGTTTCTAAATCCCAGTACTCTGGGATTTTATTCCCAGTTCTTTCTCTTGCTTAGTGTGTGACCTCCACCAACTTGTTTAACAGATCTGTGCCTCAGTTTCTCTTTATATAAAATGAGGATAACACCACCTATGCAGCATGGTGAGACCACTCATTGCATCCTTTCATCATCCCCAAGGGTGCCTCTGCAGTTACCCAGTCCTGTCTTCTCCTTCACAGGGCTCCTTAAACTCCACACAATCCAAAGGAAGATTAAAACATTTCAGGTTATGCAGTCCACACTGGCACTCCAGGTCCTAATCCCATTTCAGTGTCTCTCCCCTTAGTTGTGGGAGGGGGGGAGGGGTTGGTGGTCCCAGTCCTCTTTCCCAGAGCTGGGTCACAGTTCAATCTCTTTGCAGGAGCCAATCTTGCTTCCTGCAACAACTTCTTCAGCCAACTACAGCATCTCTGGCTTCTGAGCATTCCCTTCTTGCCTCTGGCAGTGTCAACAACCCTTTTTCAACCACACCTTTTCTATGCAGCTTCCTGTTGCCTTTTATACTTGAATTACCTGATTCCCCTCAAGTGAGACTCATCTTGTAATCAGAGCTAGCTTAGCCCCAGGGTCTCCAACCCAAAGGTAAGCTCCTTGTTACAACCCATCTATATAGTGTGCTTTGAAATCCTCAAATGAAAGGCACCAGGTAAACACTAATTATTTTTCATACTCTGCTTTGTATGGTTCAGCTTGCCAAAAAACAAGCAACAATGAACATTATTATATTATGAATTTATATCTGGTTGGAGCCTGTGGGGTTACAAGAAGGGATGAGGGAGGATGGTAAAAGGGTAGAGAATACAGATGAAGAAAGGAAAGAAGAGTGTCAAAGAGAAAGTATGAGATGAGACATTAGGGAGAAAGGGGAAATGAACAGGAGAAAGTAGGGGAAGGAGAGCAAACAAAGGTTGAGAAAACCATCTTGGCAGATACTGTTGTCATTATAAGAAAACAAAGAAAAACATGATAGTTGAGGTCTAGTTCAGCTGATCTAAACAATAATACTTATTTTATGTAAAGAGCAAGAAGAAAAGGGAAACATGTTTCACATCTGTTTTTCAGATACCTTACAGGTAAGGACTCGTAGACCTCCTGCCAAGTATATGATTCAAATCCAACTCCTTGCCTTCACATCTTTTGTATTAATAGTATTCTTGAGAGTTGAATGATAGCTTAAAAGCATTGTGGTTACATTCCTAGAACATAATATGGACAGCTAGTTGCTCTCTGGGAGTTTTAAAAGCTGTCACTTTTATAACTGAATTAAATCTGGAGTTTTCATACCTGAAGTTTAATATTTTGGTTGCTTTATTTTCATACCTCAGCACTTTAAATAAAACTAGTTGTGTTTATTCTAGGAACATTTTAACTCTTGCTACCTTAGTTTATATCCTGAAAACCACCACCATTTCAGAGCATGTGGGGTAAAATGACAGGCCTGGCTAAGCCTTTATCACTTTAGGAAACTGAATTCTTCTACTCTAGTTGTCCAACCAAGGGCGGCTCTAGCCATTTCGCCGCCCCAAGCATGGCGGCATGCCGCGGGGGGCGCTCTGCCGGTTGCCGGTCCCGCAGCTCCGGTGGACCTCCCGCAGACGTGCCTGCGGAGGGTCCACTGAAGCCGCAGGACCAGCGGACCCTCTGCAGGCACACCTGCGTGAGGTCCACCGGAGCCGCCTGCCGCCCTCCCGGGGACCAGCAGAGCGCCCCCCACGGCATGCCACCCCAAGCACACGCTTGGTGTGCTGGGGCCTGGAGCCGCCCCTGCGTCCAATGTGGTTGTTCAGGAATTCTTTAATTGAATTCTTTATTCTAATTCATCCTCTAATGCAGCCTAGTTTGTCAATTTTGTTACTCAAAATTACCAAGCAGATAACATCCAAATTGTAGTATTATTGTATTTATTTATTTATTGTTCTTTTGTGTCATTATGGGTGCTATGAAGTCACAATTCATATGTACACAAAATAAATCTTATTGTCAATAAAAACTGAAAACTGAGAGAAGGGATGGAGGAATATCAGAATTACTTCAATTTTTTTTAAGTTTCCAAAATAGAAAGCACTGTATAGGCTAAAATGGCCATAGCACTTACTTAAACATATAAGTAAACATGTAACTTCAGAAGAACCTGAATCATCCTAATATGTTGAAATTCTGAAAGACAACTCAAGAAAATAACTCCATTTTGTCATAATTTACCAAAATAGTTTTTCATGATTTTACAAACTAGTACCTGCAATAACTAGTGAGTGAGCATAAGAACTCCCAATGGTTATTTCCATTTCAAGCAACCCAATAAAATGTTTACATGTGTTCGCAATATATTTTTGATTAGCTATACTTCTGAAGAAACAATCAAACCTGCAAAACTTGAATTAACTTTTTGACTAACCTGATAGATGTACAGTTTTTGCATCAGATGCCATTATAGCGATACCATTTGACTCATGGCCCTGCTCCTCCTCCACTAGAGTCAATAGCTTTTCCATTTACTTTAGTGAGTGTCAGATCAAGCCCCATGTATGGAAAGTTAATCATGTGGCGTGCCTGTTCATCCGAAGCATAGCCCCTTGATTTCCCTCTTCTTGGTGCAGTAAAATCCTGAAACTACTATCTAACTTAAGAGAATGTAACATTTTAAACTAAAGGTCTTTCATACAAGTCTGGTGCCAGATATGACAATTTAGATAAATTGAGTAGCTCAACTGACATCAATGAAGTTATGACAATTTGTGCCAGCTGAGCATTAGATAAAATCCTGACTCCACTGAAGTCAGTAAAGCCAGAACACCCCGCATTGTCTCATGTCTATTAAAAATACATATTTTCTTCTGTAGTATATTTACAGAATCCATTCACGATTCCTTGCCTGCCATCTGTGCTAGTTTCCATTTTTAAACCAACCCAATGGTTTCATCAGGATAGTTGGACGGGGTGACCATGAGCAGAAATGGTGAACATTGAAAGTAGTATATAGATACTGGCAGCATTTTTAAAGGCTAGGAAGATATTCTCAGTAGCTTCTGTTCTGGGAGTTTTGCAGGTATGTGGTTTTGGGATCTCTGGATGGTCACTTACCTATTAAGAATGAGAAAGTAATGTGCAATGAATGTGTTCAGTGAATGTTCCTTTTGTTGTCGAGATAAACTGATTTTTTTTTTATTATTTTTTTTTTTGCAAATAAAGGATTTGATCCTACAACTTGCTCCATGAGAATGACTTCAACTGGGCTCTGCGTATGTGTCTTCACAGAGCAGTTTACGGGATTGGAGTCTTATTCTTTATTCATATTTATTCACTGAATAATTTCAACTGACAATTCTTGATTTGTAGATATGGACATGTGATAATCAAATTCAGTGTTGGCTAGTTATATTGGACCTATACAGGTCACATAGTATTGTTTCTGGTCCCTGTATAGATGACCATAACTCTCATAATAATAAGCTTTCTGGTGCAAATATTCACATTTTGTACATAAACTTCACTTTCCAGGAATATTCATTGATATTCAGCTAAAATTCATTGAATCAGATTCTCTGCTGGGGTAAATTGATGCAGCTCCATTGACTTTAATGGAAGTGTACCATTTTACACCATCAGAAAATTTGGCCCACTGTTTTCACAAACCTTTCTGCTGGGAAATATGTTCATGGAAAGCAAACGCAAAGAGGAGTGAACATCGCCAAAAAGAACTCAAACATTATTCAAACAAATATTCACAAACACTTTTTTTGAGGAATTTGTTCATCTGTTATAAATGGGTCTAATTTAGATGCTATTTTCCCAGGATATTCAAATCACATTGTAGAAAATTGCAAAAATGGTAAATCTGCTCAAATGCAAGAACTCCATGGCTAGAGAAAATGATGATGTGGGATTTATTTCACAGCAACATGACTAGTGAAGCTGTCCATCTTCAGTATAACGTACAAAAATTGTTTATGGTTAACTTCAATCAGTTACATATATTGTGTTTCATTGCATTTGTATTATACCTGTTCTGTTAGCTATTGGCAGCAGCAGGCATTTATTGGTTAAAACTTTCAACATATTTTCCCCTGCATATCAGAATTTCTTGTTGTTGTCCCATCAATTTTAAAAAAAAAGTTACTACTAAAAAGGCATTATAAAAAGATATTACATTTCAAATGAAACACCACCACCAAACAAATACACAAGACAGCAAATAAAATTAGGAGAATAAATCAAAATATATAGGTAAGAAAACCAATACAAATGCCCTTTGACTGTGCTATCCTTATCATATATATGCAGTTGAGTGCAGTCTCCTTATCTATATAAAATAGCTATAGCAAAAAAAAAAAAAAACCCACTAATGGTGTAGGCCCCAATTTAGCAAAGTACTTAAATACATGCTTAATTTTAAATTTGTGAGTAATCCCATTAAGCTTTGCTTAATAGAAGCCTAAATGAATTAGAATTTAGAAAACCTTTTCTTTTGCAGATAGAAAGTTATTTTATACTCACCAAGGAATAACAAAATATTGGTTTATCATGCATGCATGCTCTCTGAATAGTCAGTCATATTTACATTACTGTTACACATAACACTTTCACGAGAAAAATCAATATTCAACACTTTATCACCAATCAAAACTGTTCTGAGCTGAAACTTAGAGGTTCTCTATCTAGAAATTAGTTTGTATAATTTAGTCAAAATTTGTTCAGCTAATTCTTTTTCCAGAGGAAAAATGTATACTTTTACTGGTTATCTTTATATGGTCTTCTAGCAAAACAAATAAAAGTTTACTTTTGTAAATGCTTCTCTGATACTGTGGAAAATTATAGGTCAAATTCTCAACTAGTGTAAATCAATATCCCTCAATTTTAACTTTGCATACTCAGAATAGTCCCACTGACACTGATGTACAATTCTAAGCCCAGGCATATGTGTCTGCAGTATGGGTGTTTTAGATTGCAAGTTCCTCAGATAGAGACTCTCTAATTTTGTTGTTGTTTCTGGGAAGCACCATGTACATTTATAATGCTATATAATTCATTAAAAAAAACACATTGATTTCAGTAGAAACTTTTTGAATAAGTATTTCCTATGCACATTTAGTCAAGTGTGTGTGCGTGTCTTTTCTCCCCCCACCCCTTAAAGGTTACTGACATCTTATTCCACAAAGTATGCCAGTGGCTGTTCTCTGGCTCTATGGGGGACCACAAGGGTCACAAGACATTAGAGCTAAACTGTTTTCGATTTAAAGTGTGTATCTATTAATTTAACTAGCTTCATAAATAAACAAAATGAGTAAAGCCATTATTTTTTAATGTGAGGTAGATGAGAACAGAAGTAAGGGAAGAAAGATGGTATGTTTTCTAATGATACTGAATGTCATACTTAGTTTTAATGTGATGGTTCTTTCTAACTCGGCACAACATACCATATGCCTACTATTATCCATGTTACAATAGAACTCCTGTGGATTAGACCCTGCAACATGCTGAGCACTCAGGGTCTGATCCCGTGAAGCACTTAAGCATCCACCTGCCTTTAGGTACATAAAAAGTCCCATTGCCTTAAAATTAAGCAAATGCTTAAGTGCTTTGGTGGACTGGATACTGACTAGAGTTGGCAGTTCTCTAAAATAAAAAAAGTTTTGGGTCAACCTGAAGTAAACATACTAAGCAAACTGAAAAGTTTGAAAAAATAGGGGCAGGTCAAACAAAACATTGGATTAGACCTGAAATTAACATTTTAATTTTGAGCTTTTAAAAACATTTTAAATAAAATTGAAGGAAATTTTAAAATGAAGTCATTTTGACTGAAACAAACAAAATCTGTCAAAACTAAACTTTAGAGGCACTGGTTGACTACAATTAATTGGGTGAAAGTGACATGAATTCACAAAATGTTTGTCAACCCAAATCTGCATTTTTCTGTGGAAAAAGGTTTGGATGGAAATTTTCACCTACCTCTAATCCTGAATGTTCAGCACCTTGCAGGATCAAGCCCCAAGAGCTTAGCATGGAACCTGTAAGGAATCCTACATTAGGTAACGACATGAACAATGGAAGAGGCCCATTACATCAGTGAGTTGATTACCACTGCCAGGCAGCTTGATGCCCCAGCGAGAGGACTTGCCAGATAAAGTGGGGCTACAATTAGTATTAGATGCAGGGGCGGCTCTAGCAATTTTGCCGCCCCAAGCACGGTGGCACGCTGCGGGGGACGCTCTGCCGGTCGCTGGTCCCGCGGCTCCGGTGGACCTCCTGCAGACGTGCCTACGGAGAGTCCGCTGGTCCCGCGGCTCCAGTGGAGCATCCGCAGGCATGCCTGCGGGAGGTCCACCGGAGCCGCGGGACCAGCGAACCCTCCACAGGCACGCCTGCGGGAGGTCCACCGGAGCCACCTGCCGCCCTCCCGGCAACAGGCAAAGCGCCCCCTGCAGCATGCCACCCCAAGCACACGCTTGGCGCGCTGGGGTCTGGAGCCGGCCCTGATTAGATGAAAGGCTGATTAGAGGCAATCCCTATTCCCTTCCCTAATTCAGGCTATAGTTGAGGAAGAGACCTTCAGTCAGGGAAAGAAGAATGGGGAGGGGGTATAGGGTGTGTGGGTGTTCAGTGCTTAAAGTGACCTGAAAAAAGGGGATCCATCATGAGGTGGGAGCTGCACCTCTGCAACCTTGCTCTACTTAGTTATTCAGGGTGTCTGTATGGCCCTCTCTTTATGTGTGAGCTGGGATAGAGGGGAAGGGTGCACGCTGTGGGGAGGGGAGGGGATGTCCTGAACTTTCATCATATGCTGTAGTCTTTAGCTCCTGCAGAGACCAGACCTTGGCATCTGTCAGTCAGGGCTGGAGGGGGTGTAGGTGGGGCGGGGGGTGTATCAGGACCAAGGGCACCCAGGTGTTGGAATGGGTGGTGGTGCTACCTCACTCCTGGCTTGGTTTCTATCACATAGAGGGTTTCCAGTTTGGTTCAAGGGCTCTCAGCACCCACATTACACAAACTGTTCCAGCACCTCGGGGGCACCCCACTGTGTCAAGATAGACCACTAGGGATGGGGGGGTTCCGCTTAGAGCGGGGGGGCAGCGTCTGTGTCGCGACAGCCCGGGCGGGGGCGGGGGGCATCGCGCGCACCCAACCCCAGCACGGCACCATCAGCTGAGTCTCATCCGGGGACCTCCGCTCCGCCTCCTCCCGCCGCGGTGGCGCGCACGTTCCCTCCCCCCCGCTCAGGCGCCAGGTCCCGCCCTCCCTGCGCGAGACGCAGCTCGGGGAGGGGAAGGCGGAAGTCGGCTCCCAACAACGCCCGAGAGCCGGGTCGCGCCGAGTTCCGATCCAAAGCGTCCGCCTTCGCCGGCCGGGTCGGGCCTGAGGCGCCGCCGCCGCCATGTCCAGCATGGAGAGTATCCTTTGGGCTGCAGGGCCGCGCGAGACGTGGCGGGGAGGAGGCGCGGGGAGGGTCCCCCGAGTGTCTGCAGCCCCGGACCCGCTTCACACGGGGCCCCCGCGAGGTGGAGACACCCACCTCCCCGAGAGCTGGGCGAACCCCCTGGGGGGGGCCCATCCATCCCCCCCCCGAGAGCTGGGCGAACCCCCTGTGGGGGGGCCCATCCATCCCCCCCGAGAGCTGGGCGAGCCCCCTGGGGGGGGGCATCCATACCCCCCCCCGAGAGCTGGGCGAGCCCCCTGTGGGGGGGCCCATCCATTCCCCCCCCGAGAGCTGGGCGAGCCCCCTGTGGGGGGGCCCATCCATTCCCCCCCCCGAGAGCTGGGCGAACCCCCTGTGGGGGGGCCCATCCATTCCCCCCCCGAGAGCTGGGCGAACCCCCTGTGGGGGGGCCCATCCATTCCCCCCCCGAGAGCGGGGCGAACCCCCTGGGGGCATCCATCCCGAGAACTGGGCGAACCCCTGGGAAGGGCCCATCCATCCCGAGAGCTGGGCGAACCCCCTCGGGGGAAAGGGCCCCCTCGGGGGGAGGGCTGCTCACTCCTCTCTTTGAGTTGGAGCCTGTCACTATTGTTGAGTGTAAGGACTCCATTGAGTGACAGACACACCAAACCCCTTCCTCACCAGACAGGCGATGGGCTGGCACTGAGCGCTGCCATTGGCTAGACTGTCAACTTCTCCCACCCCGAAGAGGGCCTGGCTGCATTGCAGGGAGTGGCCTGAACCGTGTGACCACTTCTGGGTTCCTATAGCCCAGTGTTTTATTTCAGTATGAAATCAAAATATTCATTCAAGCCTTGACATGGGCTCAGACCATTTCCTTTTACCACACCAGGCCTGCTGGAGGCATGTGATACAGGGTGGATGTTATAGCAAGTGCCCAGGGTGCAGTGTTTCATCCACGTTTGTTTTGATCTTAGATCATGTGGGAAACTAGAAGAATCTTGAAATGATCCATAGTAGAAGCTGGTAATTTCCTTCATTGTAAGACATGATGAAGGCAATGTTTTAATTATAAACTGTTGATTTTCTATTAGTACAACAGAAATTGTATTGTTCTATTGTTGGATACACAGGCTGTCAAGCGATTAAAAAAATTAATTGTGATTAATCATGCTATAAAAAATTAATATCACTGTTTAAACCATAATAGAATACCATTTTTGTAAATATTTTTTGATGTTTTCTACATTTTCAAATATATTGATTTCAATTATAACACAGAATACAAAGTACAGTGCTCACTTTATATTTTTATTACAAATATTTGCACTGTAAATAACAAAATAAATAGTATTTTTCAATTCACCTAATGCAAGTAATGTAGTGCAGTCTCTTTATCATGAAAGTTGAATTTACAAATGTAGAATTATGTACAAAAAATAACCGCATTCAAAAATAAAACAGTGTAAAACTTTAGAACCCATAGGTCTACTCAGTCCTATTTCATGTTAAGAAAGACAACTTGGTTTACATTTGCAGGAGATAATGCTGCCCACTTCTTGTTCACAATGTCACCTGAAAGTGAGAACAGGTGTTTGCATGGCACTGTTGTAGCCAGAGTCGCAAGATATTTACCTGCCAGATGCACTAAAGATTCATATGTCCCTTCATGCTTCAGCCACCATTCCAGAGGACGCGTCCATGCTGATGACTGGTTCTGCTCGATAACAATTCAAAGCAGTGCGGACCAACAGATGTTCATTTTCATCATCTGAGTCCGATGCCACCAGCAGAAGGTTGATTGCTCTTTTAAGACTTCTGAAAGCATGCTCCACACCTCATCCCTCTCAGATTTTGGAAGGCACTTCAGATTCTTAAACCTTGGGTTGAGTGCTGTAGCTATCTTTAGAAACCTCACATTGGTACCTTCTTTGTGTTTTGTCAAATCTGCAGTGAAAGTGCTCTCAAAATCGAACATCATGTGCTGAGTCATCATCATCCGAGACTGCTATAACATGAAATATATGGCAGAATGTGGGTAAAATAGAGCTGGAGGCATACAGTTCTCTCGCAAGGAGTTCAATCACAAATTTAATTAAAGCATTTTTTTAACAAGCGTCATCAGCGTGGAAGCATGTCCTCTGGAATGATGGCCAGAGCATGTAGGGGCATATGAATGTTTACCACAGGGGTTCTCAAACTGGGGG
This sequence comes from Mauremys reevesii, assembly GCF_016161935.1. Lineage (NCBI taxonomy): Eukaryota > Metazoa > Chordata > Testudines > Geoemydidae > Mauremys > Mauremys reevesii. The sequence continues at coordinate 77,421,060 of NC_052631.1, forward strand.
TTGGGACCCCTCAGGATGTCATGGGGTTATTACAGGGGATGGTCGTGAGCTGTCAGCCTCCAACCTAAACCCCGCTTTGCCTCTAGCATTTATAATGGTGTTAAATATATAAAAAAGTGTTTTTAATATATAAGGGGGGGTTGCACTCAGAGTCTTGCTATGTGAAAAGGGTCACCAGTACAAAAGTTCGAGAACCACTGATTTAGCATATCTGACATGTAAATATCTTGCAGTGCTGGCTACAAAAATCACATGCAAATGCCTGTTCTCATTTTCTGGTGACATTATAAACAAGGAATGGGCAGCATTATCTCCCATAAAGTAAACAAACTTGTTTGTCTCAGAGATTGGCTGAAGGATAAATAGGACTGAGTGGACTTGTAGATTTTTTTTGTTACATAACTACACTCAAAAACAAAACAATGCAAAATTTCAGAGCCTACATTTGTAATTTGCACTTTCACGATAAAGAGATTGCACTACAGTACTTGTATGAGATGAATTGAAAAATACTGTTTCTTTTGTTTCATTTTTACAGTGCAAATATTTGTATTAAAAAATAATATAAAGGGAGCAGTGTACAGTAACTCCTCACTTAAAGTCGTCCCAGTTAACGTTGTTATTGCTGATCAATTAGGGAACATGCTCATTTAAAGTTGTGCTATGCTCCCTTCTAAGGTCGTTTGGCAGCTGCCCGCTTTGTCCACTGCTTGCTGGAAGAGCATCCTGTTGCAAGTAGCTGGTGGGGGCTTGTAACCGGGGTGGACTGTCAGCCCCCCTGTCAGCTCCCTGCTCCCCTAAGTTCCCTGTGTTGCAGCTGCCCAGCAGGCTATCAATTGCCGGGCAGTTCAGCTGTCCCTCCCCTCACTGCCATGTGCTGCTCCTGCCCGCTGCCTTGGAGCTGCTCCCAGAGACTCCTACTTGCTGTGCAGGGGAGGAAGGGGAAGGGGGGGGTAATGTCAGGGTGTCCCCCTCCCTCCTGCATCCTGCTTACCCCTTCTCCATATAGAGCAGGGAGGGGACACGGATGGAGAAAGACAGAGAGAGCCTGGGGCAGCAGCTGCTGTCTTAACTTCCTGATCCACTTAAAAGACAATGCACTTAAGAGTGAGTCAGCTTACTTAAAGGGGCAGTGTGCATCTGTGCATCTCTCTCTCTCTCTCTCTCACACACACACACACACACAAGGTGTGTGTCTGTATCTGTCTGCTATGGTGTCTCCTGTCAAAGTTAGACTCAGGACTCACAGTTTGTCAGACCACTCTGTTTTATTAGCACAGCGCTCTGCTAATAATACCCAGATAATGTGAGCACCATGCAAGACGCAAACTATCTTATTTATACAGATAAAAGGGTGAGAACTTAACAAGATAACAAAGGAAGCAGAATCAGATACGTTTACCTGGGCTAGGCGTGCATATCTTATTTTCTTACTAACTATTACCCATCTTCTGTTAATGCTTCGCCATTAGCACCATTGTTTATGCCTAATGTTTCTTTTCCTGGCACCTGTATTTCAACATTTTTTATTTCTGCTTAAAGGTACATACAGCATTTCTTTAATCCATTCTTATTTTTACAATATAATTCATTCTGCTTTTACACTCCCCTCCCTCCTGTTCATGCTGCCTTGTGTGAGAGGCTACAGTAATAACTGTGTGTTACCCTTGAGGGCTCAGCCGAGTGCTAGTTCATCATTTAGCAGCAAGGCATTCCCTGGGAAATATCCCTCCCTCTTCCACCCTTTAACTTCACCACCTCAACCAAGCTTCACAATCATCATAGCTGTGAACAGTATAAAATTGTTTGTTTAAAACATATATTATGTGTATATCTATATAATATATAGTTTTTTTAATCTGGTGAAAAAAATTTCCCTGGAACGTAACCCCCCCCCATTTACATTAATTCCTATGGGGAAATTGGATTCACTTAACATCGTTTCGCTTAAAGTCTCATTTTTCAGGAACATAACTACAACGTTAAGCAAGGAGTTACTGTACACTTTGTATTCTGTGGTGTAAATGAAATCAATGTATTTGAAAATGTAGACGAACATCCAAAAGTATTTAATACATTTCAATTGGTATTCTATTGTTTAACAATACAATTAAAACTGCAATTAATTTTTTTATGGCAATTAATTTTTTTGAGTGAATCGCGTGAGTTAACTGATTAATTGGCAGCCCTAATATAGATTATAGGTGGAAAGAAGTGAATAATTCCATTTTTGCAAGGAAAATAAACCTGCTAGATGGGAGAAGGAAGGACTTCTTTTGCCAAAGAAATGTGAAATTCCTTGGAATTTTTCCTGTATTTATGAATGACATAAGTGTCTCTGCCAAAACTTAGTTTCCCAGATGGGGTAACATCAAGTTATTGCTGCAGGGCTAATATACTGCTAGGGAAAAGAGTTTTCTATGTTCCCCACTAGCCTTCCCCCCCCCCCTTTCTTAGCAGTGGGATGTGAAGAGGGTGAAAGTTATTTTGTTTACAAGAATATATTTATCTTCATGTTTTATAATGTGTTTGTAGTGAGAGATTTCTTATATCTAAAGTCTCTCTTCCATTTGATCATGCCACTCTTCAGACTCCCTTTCCATTTCAAGTCTGACTTGTTTTATGTAATATCTGATCAATATCCACTTTGCACTGTATCTTAGTGGAGGGACAGGGAGAGCAGCAAAGGTGGCTTTACATCACGCTTTCATTCCCCCAATCCTGGTTGGGCTGGGGGATGCCAGTTCAGTCCCTGGTGCAAACGTGCACCTGACTGCCAGCAGCACCAAAGGGCTGTTCTACCTGCCAGGAATAGCTGAAATGCCATAGCACTCTGGTCATGCCCCTGTTGCAGAGTCTGTGACGGGGTGACATTGAGCCAGTTACTCTAGGTTTATATCAATTGGGGTTTTCCCTACACAACAGGAATTGTTAGCTGGATGGATCATCTGGCTTTGAGGCAGTGGCAGGAGCCAGGAATTGGCCTTTTTTTCCCTTTCCTGGTAATGATAAGAAATCATACTTAATGTCCTTTATAAACAAAAACAGAATAAACTTTTCCCTGGTATATAAAATGATCTTACCTTTAATGCTTTTTTTCTATATGTTTGGCTCAGCAGTATCCTCATCAGTAGTTCTAAGGATGTTGATAAGATGAAATGTTTGAACAGGTTTCTAAATAAATTATGGTGACTATAAGAAGTAGTTTGATTTTATTTGAGTTATCCTATATTGAGACAGGTACATTTAAAAGTTGGAGCAAGTGTACCATGGCATGAAAGATCTGTGAGGCAACAGATGATGTATTGTGCTATCCAACGTAGAAACATTGTGAGTAATTGAGGAAGTTTAAAAATAAAATCCTGGTGTGTGTCACAATGACTTAAAGCCATTGATTTAAGGAGGTGATGTAATACTTTACATGGTCATTCTGATCATTGACCTGAGCTGGATTGCAGTTGGCAATCTGTAGCTGAAATACTTTATAGCCTATTATCAGTCCCTAGGCCAAAGCAATCTAACTTATGTTACATTGGCCTGATTAAATCTCCCTTCTCTTTTTGTTCCCACTATTTTCATTCTCTTGTGGTGTCTGTCTTCCAGCCTAGTCAGGACCTAAAATGCTAATGTAAAAATAACCAGAATGCTTTTTTTGGTGTAGACATTTTTCAGGCCTTTTTTACACATTAGAAACAAACAAAAAAGTACAGCTATCTTTTTTTCCTTTGCAGCTCACCTTTAATTTGATTTATGATTTAATCAATATTCCTATAATGCTCAAACTTTAAATATGTGAGGGTACAGTGACATTATATGGCCTTGCACTCCAAACTTATACACCTCTCTGTTACAAAAATAAGGCATCATGATGAAGTCAGTTGTTAAATGTGTTTTTCCTATTCACCTTCAAGCCAGGGTCAGCTATGCAACTTCGATGCACAAGCCAGAGACTAGAGTGTGTGATTTAGGAAAAAAAATCCTGCAATTCTGCAGAGAATTATCATTGCATTAATGTTTAGTTCAGTTAACGTTTCTTACTAACAAAGAAAAGATTATTCACTAGTGGTCAGTGTGCCAACTGATGAGTGGATGTTAGGGTGAAGAATTACATAGAAATAACACACACATGATTTCAGCAAAATAATTCTTTGCCTCCTAAAAGGAAAATATTCATCGTTACAGGGACTTATATAAACATTTATTTATGACAGAACAATTTCTTATTTACATGTGATGAATTTTTGATATTTGGTTAGTAGGGTACTTAAGGGCAATGCTATTCCACTAAACAGCATGTGTGACAAAATGATCCATTGTCATCTAGTAAGAGTAAAGAATTTATAACTGAAGGATGTTGTAAAGCTTCACCTTGTCGTGGCCAGGTGTTATAGCACACATAGTGGGTAAGATTTCTCATTTTTCTCCCTACCTGATAGGGAGATAGGTGATCTGAAAAAGGATGTCACGGTAGCTTTGTTTTTCATTTTAATTTTGCCATAATTTTAAGCTGAACCCGTTTGATTTTTCTGTGTGGGTTTGTGGCACCATAGCATTCCTTGGAGCAGGAGGTAGCATTGTAGTAGGGTTTTAAAGTTAAAACTATATAGATGCTCTGTGAGTGCTAGGGATGGAATTTTCAGAAGTGCTTAGCATTGCGATGAGACTGCTCCCTTTGAAGTCCATGATATAACTGTCATTCTCTCCAGATTCCCAGGACTTCAGAATCATCCTACCTGTATGTGCATATGTTCTAAAGACCAGCATTTTTTATTCCTTTTAACTACTTGAATTGGGTCTTTCATCTAAGTAAGCTAATTTTGGTTCTGAACTTGTTTTTTTAAAAAAGTGTCCAAACTATGGTTTTAAGCTTTAGATGACTATGTAAAATAAAAAAGAACAAAAAAACCATCTTTGTTTGCTCAATTTGTTTCATGCAAATTAAAGTGGCTGACCTACCAATATTAAAATTTGCAGAAGGAAATACAGTATGCGTGTAGTGGGCTGCTAAATCCAACGAAAGCGACATGTTCATATTTTAAGTATTGCTAGTATTTTGTAGATCCTTAATATGCATTGCAGAACACCTGTTTAATTTGAAGTTTGCTGCCAAAGAGCTCAGCAGGAATGCAAAAAAATGTGATAAAGAAGAAAAGATTGAAAAGACTAAAATTAAGAAGGTAACTAATGAAACTAGGTTGTGTGTATCTACTCAATTTTTCTATTTTATGCTAGGCAGGTCCTTAACTTGTGTTTTGTAATGGTTTTCCTGGTGTGCATTGTAATAAAACAGGAAATCTATGTAGATTGGCAACATAATATGTCCTATTGGTTGTAACATATTTGTCACTTTGGCCTGGTCTACACTATACAGTTAGGTTGACATAAAGCAGCTTATGTCAACCTAATTGTGTCAGTGTCTACACTGCAGCCTTACTGCTACTGATGTAAGGGCTTGTCTACGCTACCGTTCGGGGTCGATCAAAAATACAAAACTTCAGCTACGTAGCTAAAGTTGACATACTTAGATCTACTTACCGTGATGTTTTCACTGCTGTAAGTAGACAGCAGACGCTCCTGTAGACTCTGCTTGCGCTCTTCGTTCTGGTGGAGTACTGGAGTCAATGGGAGAGCGCTCAGCAGTTGATTTATCACGTCTATATGAGACGCGATAAATCGACCCCCGCTGGATTGATCACTGCCCGCCGATAGTGTAGACAAGCCCTAAGTGCCCTACTACACTGGCATCATAACTCCACCTCCACAAGAGGCTTATGTCAGTGTAGTTAGAGCGACACGGTGTCTGTAGACACTGCATTCCTTACACTGGCTGTTGGCTGTAAGTAATTACTGTGGTGGCTGTAGGTCAATTTAACCTACATCAATTTAAGATTGTACTGTAGACTTGCCCTTTGTCATAATATTTTTTATAGTCTTAAAATATTGTACATATTTGTTAACATTGAAATGGAATGTTTCACAACTTTTTCTTCAAAATTGACTGAATATGGTGGAAAGGCCTTTTCAACTAGGAAGATTCTTTTAGTATTTCTTAAAGTCTCTGTCTCATTATTAGTAATAGATCTTGCTTACTAAATTCTGCCTCTTCAATGCAGATTATATGGTTATAACTGAGGGCAGAATTTGATCTTTCAGTTTGAATTTAATTGTCAGTTCTGTTGATCTGTGAAAATAATAAGGATTAGAGTCCAGCTTCCTATTTCATTGCTGCTTGACTGGCTTTTTTGTTGTTATTGGGAGACTTATTTCATCTCCAAGCAGAGACTTTCATTTCCCTGTTTGACACAGGTAACATGGGAGCCAGTAACTTGACTTCCAGCTCCGCCTTTGCATTTCTCTGCAGCAGTTTTCTCATAACTAAAAGAACAGTGTTAAGGTTAACCTGTAATGTTGGGTTATAATGACAGGATTAATGTGCTTGCATTTCTTTGAATATCTAAAGCACTTCATATACAGTGGGTTCTGCTTTTTAGGAACTTATTGTTAACCAAGAGTGGCCAATAACCGAAAGGCATGTTTGTGGGGCTGCAGCTAGGGAAGGAAGCATTGGGGCAAGCAACCTTTGCTGGCAGCTTCACAAGCCTGCCTGTAGCCGGTGCTCAACATTCCCAGAGCTTCCTTCTGTGGCTGCAGCCCTGAAAACCTGGCTTTGGGGCTACAGCCTGGGGAAGGGTGCAATCAGAGCATGCAGGGGAAGGTACCATGCCACTTTAGGGGACCTCAGCACCCCTGCTCCTCATGAAAAGCCCAGCATCTGTTGCTACCCTGCCTGCAGCATCCCCTCTCAGCCCACAATGACGAGATCCCATAGCATGGGGATGTGTGCGCTGCAGCCCTTTACCTTCAGTGTGGGTGATGGGTCCCTGGCCACAGGCAGGTTTGTGGGGCTTCCCTTGCCCCATAAACCTGCCTGCAGCCAGGGTCTTTCTTCCAAAAAAATAGTTGTTACCAAATGACCTGTCTGTTGCCACTCTCCAAATCCTATTAACCTTAAAATCAATGGGATGGGGTTGGTTCCTGGCAAATTATTGCTGTTAAACAAAAAATGTTAATACTGTATATGGATTGCTGTTAAGCAGCATCCACTATATACACAATGAGGGAGAGATACTTTTTGTTCTGATTTCATAAAGAGAAAGATACTGTAATGAGGTATACGTACTTCCTCTTAACAGTTATTTGTTTTCGTAGTACTAGAAGTATGGATTTTGATGGAAAACTGGGTGCTTAATGTGTTTTGAAGGTTAGATTTTGTGAGCATATAAATCCAGAATGCTACTCCATAATACATCTGTAGACTTATTGATATTGAGGCTCTTGGAAGTAGCTGAAAGTTTCAGGCATACTTTCTTATGCATAGAAGATGCCATCTAGTTCAAATCCAAGTCAATTACAATCTTTCCATTGACTTCAATGGGAGTTGAATTGGACCTAGAGTTCACTTGTTTTGGAAGTGTAAGTGTTTTGAAGGGCTTACTGCTGCTGGGTAATTCCTGCTAAAAAGGGTTAGCAATAGTTTGCTTTTATTTAAACAGGCAATCCAGAAGGGTAATACTGAAGTTGCAAGAATACATGCAGAAAACGCAATCCGACAGAAGAATCAAGCAATCAATTTCTTGCGCATGAGTGCCAGAGTAGATGCAGTAGCAGCAAGAGTTCAAACTGCAGTAACAATGGGCAAGGTAAGCATGTTTTCATACTTCCATATTTAAACTCTCCAGAAAGATAAGGCCTCTAATTCTCCTTTAAACTGTTTTAATTCTATCCCTAAAACAGTGAATTAGTAAGCTTACTGGGATGGTTTGGCAGTCTTCAATTGTGGCCCACAGTAAACTAAGTTGTGTATGAAGCATTGGCTTGGGAGAGTTATGAATTCATTAGTTGGGTTAATGCCACCATCCTTAATATGGTATTGATGCCATTGTTGCATGTTTCTCCTAGTACTTACAGGAAACAAATGTTTCTTGTTAGCTAACCAGTGCATCTTAATTTAAATCAATGTCTTGTGTCACAAATTTTAAAGATAACTCTCCCTTCCATTTTACAAGTAGATGCACTTAATAAATTAATTTCTCGTGGGTTTCCAAAAAGGCGCATAGAAAGTATTTCTGTTTTGATCTACTGTAGCAGAGGTGGGCAAACTATGGCCCGGATCCGGCCCGCAGAATTGCCACCCCTGTGGTGCCACGGGCCCTGCTCTGCTCCGGAAAGCGGCCAGCGCCATGTCCCTGCAGCCCCTGGGGGAGGCCTGGCCTGGCCCCATGCCACTCCGGGAAACGGCCGGCTCCCATGTCCCTGTGGCCCCTGGGGGAGGCAGAGGGCTCTGTGCGCTGCCCTTGCCTGAAGGCCCCCCCTCCCCCGCTCCCATTGGCCGGGAACAGAGGACTGCGGCCAATGGGAGCTTTGGGGGATGTACCTACAGGTGAGGGCAGCGCGCGGAGCCCTCTGCCTCCCACAGGGACATGGAGCCGGCCGCTTCCCGTAGTGGAACGGGGCCAGGGCAGGCAGGCAGGGAGCCTTAGCCCCGCTGCATGCCGCTGCCACCCTGGAGCCACTCCTCCTGCATCCCGCACCCCAACCCTTTGTCCCGAGCACCCTGCCGCACCCCACATCCCTTCTGCACCCCAACCCCTTGCCCTGAGCCCCTTCTTGCACACCACACCCCCTCCTACACCCCACACTTCCTGCCTTACCCCTCCCTTGAGCCCCCTGCTGCATCCCTCCTGCACCCTGCCCCCCTGCCCTGAGCCCCCTCCTGAACTCCACGCCCCCTCCTCCACCCCGACCCCCTGCCTTGAGCCCTCGCCACACTCCCCTGCGCTGCGCCCCCAACCCCCTGCCCTGAGCTCCCTCCTGTACTCCACATCCCCTCCTCCACTCCAACCCCTTGCCCTGAGCCCTTCCTGCACACTGCATCCTCTTCCACATCCCAACCCACTGCCTCAGCCCTACATTCATGGCTCTGCATGCAATTTCCCCACCTAGATGTGGCCCTCGGGCCAAAAAGTTTGCCCACCCCTGTACTATAGAGTGTGCAAAATACATATGTAACAATAGTTTAGAATCTTTTAAACACTAGTACACTTACCTTTTTATGGTCCCAGCTCAAAATGACCTGTCTGGTGACTGCATTTTTAAAATAGACTGTCAAGGATATTTCTGCAGTTCTGCTACTTTAGTTTATGATCTTATTAGATAGCATTTGGCTGGGAGATCCAAGGAAATTGTAGGTACTGTAGGAAATTAATTAAATGGATTTCTTACCTCTCTATACTGAATCTGTGCCCTACAATGATGCTAGAAAATGGGCTGTGTTTAAGATGAGAAATAAAATGGAGATCTTGAGCATCTATGGTCAGTAAAGATGCTATGGTATGAAGTAGTGATGTTATTCCTGGTTTATATTGTTTGGAAATAAGTGGCTTAGAAATACCTAAGGTAAACATACCATGTAACCTAAATTCCCTGTGCAGTTTCAGTCATATGCTGTTTTTTCTTACTGTTGTACAATGTTCCTCTTCACTGTTAAATACTCCAGATGTGGCTACACTTCAGTGGCAGATGAAATAATTCTTATATATTTGAAGTATGTAACAGTTATCTTTTGGAAGAAAAGGAACATGAGATTATTATTGCAGATCAAAGGCCTGAAAAGCTTCTTTAAAATTAGTTTTTCAAAGATTCCTGGGCTTGTTTGTGGTGGTCTTGTTTTTATTGCGTCCTGTTGTATTAATTTAGATAGACTATATGGGCTCAAAGATTTAAAGGTGTTAACATGACTTTGTAACTGTCCAACATTAAACAGTGTTAAACAGTGTTTGGTGTACAGAGACCTCAGCCTGCTTAATACCATGGCAGACACGCCATTACATTAATTTAATTTAAAAATAAAATAAAATAAAATAAAACTATTTAAAAGATACAGAAAAGTAGGAAAATCAGTTGAAGCATTTGAAATGTAAAGTATTAAGTAAGATTTTTTTATTTTAACGTGCCTTGTTTCCTTTCCCTGTGTCTGGAGAGAGTTTTTGAAAGGAAAAACCCCCTTTGTTGGATAGTCTTTTAGATGATATTAAAGATGGTAATAACTCTCCTTTTTAGGGAAAAGAGAATTTAGGCTGTGTCTACACTGCCACTTTCAGCACTAAAACTTTTGACATTCAGGGGTGTGAAAAAACATCGCTCCCAGCGGTAAAGCTACCACTGCTCTTTCGGGTTAGGTTTTTTATCGCTGGGAGAGCTCTCCCCCAGCGATAAAGCATGTCTACACTCATGGCACCGCCGCGGCAGCACTGTAACATGGGTAGTGTAGACATACCCTTAGTTGAGAGGGTCCTGGCGCTGTTGCTGCTGTTAGTCTGATCCTGCTTCCTTTAAGACACAACAAGACAAACACACACAGAGAAAACAAAATGTTAAAGATAGAAACTGCAGCTTCTGTCTCTGGTGTTGACTTTTGCTTGCATCCTCATTGCTGGAAAAACATGCACAGCCGAAGGTCTTATCAGGACCTGGCAAACTTGTACCAGCAGTGGGCTGTTTAGGGCATCACATTTAGCTGATTCTTTCTGGTCACAGACTGACAGCACTGTTGTGAAATGTGCAGTCTTGGCCAGCTAAACCAGAATCTTACTAGTCAGAAGGAAAAAGGAGGCTAGGAAAGAGAAGAAATAGGGTGGAGAAGGAAAAGGAATCAGGAGGTAAGGGGTGACAGTCTCACATCCCGGGTGGCATTTGGAAGTTAGCTGGAGACAGTAGAGGTGACAGTGTAATCTGGGTCCCTCTCTTTTGGGCCTGGTGTGGTCAGGACATTTTACAGTCAGGACAGTGAAAGCCCCGTGGTATGACAGTGAATCCTGGGGTTCCAGGAGACGGTGGGAGCGTCAGCTATGATGATAAAGCTTGCTCCTTCCCCTTCTCTCGTCTTTGTCAGTCAGCGTCTACATCCCTCATGTTCCCAGGTCTCTCTTTGAGGACACCAAAAGGATCAGTGGATAGAATAGCCTATCCCAGGGATTGGCAACCTTTGGCACGCGACCTGCCAGAGTGAGCCCTCTGGCGGGCCACACCAGTTTGTTTACCTGCCACATCTGCAGGTTCGGCCAATCACAGCTCTCACTGGCTGCGGTTCACCGCTCCTGGCCAATGGGGGCTGCGGGAAGCAGCGCAGGCCGAGGGATGTGCGAAAGGTTGCCAATCCCTGGCCTATCCTCTTACTATTTTTGTTCACCAGTTAGACCTAATTTCCAACACAACAACTTGGGTCCATTGGTTTCATGTTTACTAAGTATGCATTTTACACAAAGCTTGAGTTATATTAGTAGGCCTTTTTGTTGAGGCTAATTCAGTTTGTTGGTCTCCCTTTTACATCTTTTACCCTCAAAATTCATTTGTTATAGGCTGTTGTGACGTTCTGAATTTTTATCCACTTTCTCACAGTTACTCACAACTGGGGTAGGCTTACTAGGCCCCAGTTATCCCTACAATCATAACTCAAAAAATGCTATATAGATTTCAGTTCCCTGTGATTTGTGAAATGTCTTTATTTCTAGAGAGTCAGCCCAGAGCACGCCTTTTTTTTTTTTACAGCTAAATTGTAAACTTCTGAAAAGCAGGGTTTATAGTAAAAAGCTGATAGACCTGAAAACAGCTGTGACACATCACTGTTACAGAATTGTAAAAGTTCTTTGGACAGAGATGAGAACAGACAAGTTTACTTAAAAACAGAAGGGGTTAACCAAACTAATGATGTTTATTATGTGATTTTTGTAATAGGTTTATATCTTTTACTTTATCTTTTTTAGGTAACAAAATCAATGGCAGGAGTAGTTAAATCTATGGATGCTACATTGAAGAGCATGAACCTGGAAAAGGTAGACATACATTTAATTATTTGGAATTCAGAGGTATACATTCAGTTTATATTTTTGCTTTGACAGTATTTGTTTATCTGCAGATATCTGCCTTAATGGACAAATTTGAGCACCAGTTTGAAACACTAGATGTTCAGACAGCACAGATGGAAGACACAATGAGTAATACTACTACGTTAACAACACCACAAGTAAGAATAACTGATATTGCAGCAAATAAAATACCATGTTACGCAACTGTACAAAGATATTTTCTTTTCTATACCTTCTGCCTTTTGAAAGCTATAACAGGAGTTGGGGCATTCTCAGTTTAACGTGAGAGATATTTACATGCTACCTTGTGACCAAAAGAATAGTTTGAGCTGCTAAATGCTCTGATAAAAAAATGTACATGTTATTTATACGGTCTTAAGCTCCTCTCTTACACCTAATGTGTTTGAGTGGTGGTATAGCATACAATTTTCTGCCTTTCTGTTGAAATTTATGGAACTTTTGACTAACTTTTAATAAACATTTTTAGTCAAAAGACACACCACCATCAACTATATCACAATTAAAAAAACATAGTTCCAAAAGAGTAAAAAAGTTTTTGTTCGAAGGATTATATAAAGAAGTCTGATGAGGGGGAAGATGCTTCCTGTGTCCTGATAAAGGAATTGTTTCATAATAGTGATGACTATAGTAACATTTCTGTAGTTGTGATATTCAAGTAGATGTGATTTGTACAGACAGGATTAGATTTAATCATATTTGGAAATATTACAGATCAGTAATTGAATTTGGAGAACTGATTTGCATGGCAGCCATAGTATGAGATGTGCTCCTTGTATTCTGAATTCCTGTAGCTCCCTCTGGTGGTGAAGACTGTAAATGTTCAAAATCCACAGAAGCTCCTTTCTAAATCAGTTTTATTAAGACAGTAGCATTTTTGCTTATTACAAATCATATGGTTAATCTTGTATTAAATACAATAACAGAAACTGATTCAGTTTTGATTTCCTGTTCTAGAACCAAGTGGATACGCTTCTACAGGAAATGGCAGATGAAGCAGGGTGAGTATAATATAAAAATTATTGAAGAGTAGTAGTAATTGTGTACCTTAAGGGAAGTCGAATCTGGCTCTTATACTTGATTTTAATTAAATTAACATCAGATTTCCCTCACTTTAAATGTGCTAGTCTTGTGGAGCTAAATAATCCAGTGGCTGTCTATATGCTGAGCTTTCACCTCTGGATATCATGGCTCAAATCTTCATGAGTGAAAATGGATAGAGGTCATAAACCACCGTGTAGTTTTGGCATGATTATTTATGCTAAAGTCTAGGACTAGAACAGCTCATTTCTGTCATAAAAGCACTTTACAGAAATGGACCATGCTGTGATAATTAAACAAATTTAGGGTGCACTTCATGTATGTATGAATAGGTTTAACTGTCTCAGCGTGATCCATTTCTTTATAGTGATCTTACAGTAGAAATGAGTGAGGGCAAGGCTACATACTATTTTGAAGTACAGATATTTAATAGTGTTGTGCTCTCAGCCTTTAAAAAGGCAGTGAGGGACATCTGGCTTAATACTAAAAAATGGTCGAGCCAAGGATAGTGCAGTCAGATGATCAGTCAACTCTGCTTATCCATCCTTCCTTCCTAAATGTGTTTAATTTGAGTTGAGAAAATTGCCAGTGATAGCAGGGGACTGGACTTGATAACCCAGGAGGTCCCTTCCAGTCCTTTGCCCTATGTTCCCATTATTCCCCTTTCATGTCGTCTTTGTAAGGCAGGAGCTGGTGTTACTGCTTTGTTGCCATAAATGCACTGCCCCATGGGTACGAAAACAGTGTCCCTGCTGCTGGACTGGGCTTTGCTTGGGATAACGGAGGGATGGAGAATTAGTGCACTATACTACTACTGCTGCTGGGTTGCCTTTATTTGACAGATTTTGTATTAAAACTGTGATGTAGAATTTGGTACCTTATCACCTGTCTGAGCCCTGCTAACCCATTGGTACTATCCAAAAGCATCCCCCAGTAAACAGAAATTTTGCTAATTGTCCTAGCAATTATTACTGTTAGACAAACTCTTTGCTTGGTGATAACCCCACTTTCCTGATCAAGCGTGTCTAATTAATTGGAGTACAAAGTATCGGGGTGTGCTTGAGACACTGGCCACACGCTATATAGAACACCATTTTTCATCTGCTGTGATCTGTCGCTATATTTATTTTTGTGATATATATTTGTCTTCTGTTTTTAATTGTAGCCTTGATCTGAACATGGAACTACCCCAGGGGCAAACAGGTTCTGTTGGCACAAGTGTTGCTTCAGCAGAGCAGGTAAATATTGCTTTGTAGTTTTTCTAATAGATCATTTATCACATTTATGTAGAAGAGTTATTGTTGTATGTGATATTTAAAATTGAAATTTATTTGCAAACTTCTAGGGCCATATAATAAATTAGTTTTATTTTTATCAAAATAATTCAGTCTATAAGTAAAACAAGGTTTGCTTGCAGGCATAAGGGATGTGTGTTTGTGTTTTAATAAGTCTACCAGTTGTGCACATACTTTAACTTTTCCTCTGTTCACTAACTGGGCCATCTGATGTGTATACTGGGTCAGGTCCTCTTCTCTTGCTAAGGTCCCCTACGCTTCTGAAGCAGTGAAAAGGGGCCTTAAATTAGCTCTGAATGATCAGCTCAGAATTTTTCTGGCCCTGGGCAGATCCTCAGCAAAGGTAAAACTGGCATTGCTGTTAACACCCCCTGCTCCAGCGGAAGAAGATTTGAGGGGCTTAGCTTTTAGAATAATGTGCTTCAGTGATCTTGCATTGGTGCATGATCCTTTTAAGGAACCATTTTAGCCAAAGTATGTTAGAGGACAGTTCCAGCTTGCACTAAGGTCTGATTTGGCCATTGGCTGGTTCTGGGAATGGCAGAGGTACAAGGTGGTGTAGAGTCACCATTCTACTTCAACTTCAGTTTGAGCTTAGTTCATTTGAGGATGCAACCCAATGACTCAGTTACAGTGGAGTCAATTAGCTCTTGTCTCCTAGAAATGCAAATTCTTATCTGGCTCTTGCTTGTGTCTTATTTACTGTTGTGTTTGTGGTGTGACCTTGGATAGTGCAAGTTAGTTTGCATTTATCTTCTTTTAAAACTAATACATAGAAATGACTATAACTATTTATTCTGACATTCTGCAGGATGAGCTGTCACAGAGACTGGCCCGCCTACGTGATCAAGTTTAACTTAAGTAATCAAAACTGCGGATCTCTGTATATGCTTCCAAAGCATTCACGCTGTATACAACTTATGCTGTATGCAGTATGCCCTGGGTGTCTAAATATTTGTACTATATGATACTTCACTTTTGGCTTGCTGTCCTTTCTAAATACATTAAGAAATTCAAAGGTATCACAGCCCTTTAATGTTTTTCTAGGTCTGTACAGTACATTTTGAAGTTGGGGATATATTTTTGCAATTATCTTTTCACAGAACCAAGCTAAAATTCTAAGTCAACTAATAATGTTGGCTCATTCTAGTTGAAGGAAAAGCTGAACACTATTAACATGATATATAATATTTAAAATTATAAAGTGGGTTTTTAAAATTATGAAAAACATGTACAGTTGGGGAACTGATGCATGCAATTCTGATGATGGTTGCGGTTAACTTGCTTATGCAGCAAAATTCATGGAATACACAGATGGACGTGTTTTTGTTAATAATCATATTAAAACATATAGTTGGACTTGAATCTGTTTTTATGGTCTTTTAAAACTACATTACTTGCAGAACAACTTAATGGGCAAGTTAAAAATTAGCTACCAAAAGCTGTTTTCACCGAACTGGGAACTTGTATAGTACCACTTCAGTACAGGAGGAATAAAATTTGTTTTTCAACATTTTTGTCTAGATTATTTGATAAATGTATATTAGTTAAGCAAAGTGACTCCATATTATGTTGAGTTAAGACACCCATGTTAAAAAAATTTTAACTGTCATCCTTATATTCTGTAAGAATATGGATTGAGTTTTGCTGATGTAACACCAACACACATTTTAATGTTTTTGCTGATAGGTGGTAGCCTATTTTAGATTTTATTATCTACTTTAAAAGTAAACCAATTCAAATATTTTCTTGCTTACTATGGACTTCAGTCTAATGTTGTCAGAAGTATCAAACTCTTCATACAGTCCTAATTCAGAGAAATAATTTAAAAAATTTTTAGTTAGACCTACCTGTGATGTTATGAAAAACAATGATTTATGCCAAAAAAAAATTACTCAGGCTCCTAATTACTTTGTAGCTTCTTTTATTGTAGTGACGCCTCTTCATTACAGTAAGCAATTGTGAAGTTTTAGATTTTTAGAAGTAGTCTTTAACTGACAGATGTGCAGGGTGTCACATAGCTGCGGTCTTTCTAATGTTGCAAAAAATCTTTACATAATTCAAACAGGATTTCTCTGTAAATATATAAATAAATAAACCTATACTGAAAACCCAATCCATTCATGAAATTGTTTAAATAACAAAGGCATTCCAAGTACAATTTAGAGGCTTTCACAAGATGATACGTAACTGAGCATTTGTCGTTCATACAAAATATTCTTCACTGAGAATAAGGTTATATTTCAGCAAAGAATAATTAAACCTGCGTGCAATAAGGTAAACTGCTGTTGGTCAAAGCAACAATCTTGGATCCATAGGTTTCTTGGGATGTATTTGCTATAACACCAAAAGTTTACTTACTTTGAGATAGTCCACCAAGTGTTATTTTCATCTTACTAAAACAGTCCTCTTAGTCATTTGTATAAAGTATAGTTTATAGTCCTAGGTTGTTAAGGTAGAGATCAAAGTAGGGAAAAATATTCCTGGAATACGGATTTATCTTTATTTTCCATGAATAAATTATTTTGACTGTCTAATGGTTATTATTTTGATGTGTGTCACTTGCTGGAATGTTAATGCATTGTATATATTTATCAAACTGTGAATGCCTCCAATATGAATAATTAAAATAGGAAACAGCTGGTTTTTAATCTGGTAGCCTTTAACTTTATTTGCTACTTTCAGTAATGAAATAATTTTTCTTTTTAAAATATCCCAGATAGATTGGAAAATGAGGAGTGACCTTTAACATTTTTATTTTTATGCACTCCTACTAAACATCTTCCCCCCCCAACAAAGTTGTAGGAACTAAAGATCTGGTTTGTGTGGGTAGGAGGTGGAAAATGCCATATAGAGACTCTTCTCTCTCAGGTCTGTAATGACCAAACATCATTATATGATGGCTGTTTTTCCCTTAATGTAAAATGACTTGGTGAGCTCAGTGCAGCTTTTGGTTAAACTATCCATGTGTTCATGAAAAAATTGCCAATTAATGACCATGGTGGTAATCTCAAAAAGGCCACTAACTGATTATGCTGGACTATTATCATTCATAAAAGTGACCCCTCCAGAAAATATTTCCTGGCATGCTAGCCACTGCACTGCAGCTACATGTGTTCTAACTGTTCTGTCTCTAAACAGAGGGATTAGGTCTTTAAATCTGGCACTTTCATCAGCATGAAATTAACTTCAGGGGTTAAAAACTGTATTGGTTTTCCAAGTGTTTTTTGCAGTAGGCACATTTATCAATTTATCAAACAAGATCAGTTTAGTGTGAAATAATGTGAAGGCTGAATGTCAGTAGCGGTCTGGCTGCTCTTTTTTGAACTACACCAGGATTAATAATTTTATTAAACAAAATGTCCTGAAAATTTGTGTTTTGGAAGATATTGTCAAGTCTTTCACATAAGTGTACAGTACATATGAAAATGTTCTATTAGACTTGCGCTGTTGCCTCTCGTTGTCTTCCTCGTTCAAAGAAAGCTGCTTTGAAAATTAAAATAGCCTTGAAAGTATGTTTGGGATAACTGTATATCTGGGAGGAATTAAAACAGTCCGCAAGTCCCAAACAAGATATTGACAGCTGAACACAAGGTGCATTATATCTAAGTTCTTACACTGTGCCCATCATGTCTGGATAAGCAGAACAACAGTGTAGGAAAGATGAATCACAATGGGCTAAATAGGTTTTCAGTTTCTTCAGAATGACATTTTAAATCCGTTACATTTATCAGCTGCACAGCAGTTGGTTTGGATCCCTGGAATCAGTCAGTTCTTCACCCTATTCTGCCTGCATTAAACCCCACTATTAAATCTCTTTAGTCTGTTGCTGCTGATAAACTTTTCCTGGCTGCCTGGCTTTTCTTAAGTTAGCCAGGAAGCAAGTAACACATTCTCTGATTTCGCTATTTGAGTATGTTGCATTTTACCTTGTGAAGTGAATGTGTTTAGCTTTCTGTAGCTTTTCAACAATGGATGAAGAAATGATTGTAACTACAGGTAGCAGCCAATTAAATATTTTTTTTGCTAGGATGAACACGGAGAACAGATGAACATGTTTATGGCTCTCAAGTCTTCCAAAGAGCTGTACTAACCAACCTTTCCAAAATGCTTAGCAGAGTCTTCCCAGTGTCATTTTTTTCCAAAGCAATTCATAACAGGTAAGTAGACCTGAACTGAAGGATGATTCAGATCACCATTTAGCATTGGTGCTGCTGAATTATGGTCCAGTTGTCTGAAGTGTGCATGCTTTGCTGATTTGAGCAACGAGTGTGTATTTTCAATGCCTAGAATGAAATCCTGGCCCCACTGACCTTAATGTCAACACTTCATTCACGTCCGTAGAGTCAGGATTTCAACCCAGCCTTATATTTAGCATCTTCTGTGTATAAATGTTCTGCCCTATGTTGGGAAAATGGTATTATTCCTTATCTCCTAGTAAGCACAAGGGATTTGGATCCAGAAATGTTTAGCAGTAGTATATGTTTAGTGCTAGTGGATTTTCTATTTCAAAGGAGTCCTCGGAAGTGCTTAAAACTCAATGAATTTAAGTTAAAGCAAGATTTTTTTTCATGTAATAGAATTAGGCATATTTATTGAAGTTTTTGTAGAGGCTTAGTATATTTTGGTGCTGTTTTGCATGGGAGATTCAAACATCCAATAAAAGGCCTTTCATTTCTGTTGCAAGAAAGAATTTATAGTGGGAACACATAGCGGGAACAAACTTGGGCTGATCTTGATAGTTGGAATAAATTCATCATCTCATCATCAAGTGTTCCAGGAGAGCATTCCTGATTGTGGATTGTAATGAGAGATAAGTGCCACCCTGCAGTCCAGACTCAGACACCAAACTTTTTAGAGGGGTAGGGTTCAGAACACACCCCTCATTAGCATCTCCCACGGGGCCGGCTCCAGACCCCAGCGCGCCAAGCAGACGCGTGGGGCGGCGTTGTCCTGGCAGGGCAGCATTTGGCTCCGGCGGACCTTCCGCAGTCATGCCTGCGGGAGGTCCACCGGAGCCCCGGGACGAGCAGACCTGCCGCAGGCATGACTACAGAGGGTCCCCTCTTCCCGCGGCTCCGCTTGAGCTCCTGCAGGCATAACTGCGGCGGGTACGCTGGTCCCGCAGCTCGGACGGAGCTCCCGCAGGCATGCCTGCGGATGCTCCACTGGAGCCGCGGGACCACGGGACCGTCTGCAGGCACGTCTGCCCCGGCCGCGGGACCGAGGAAGGGCGGCGGAATTTCTAGAGCCGCCCCTGATCTCCCATTGGTTAATTTAGGTGGTTCCCCACTTAGCATGCTGGCTTTTGTGGATCACATTCTTAGGCACCTGTCTCTCTCCATTCATTGTAAATGGAGCATTTGTGCCTAACCCAGCCTTTATGGATCCCATTGTTACCCCAGTGATGTTTCTAGGGCCTAAAAGGAGGTGGCATGTTGGGCATTGTATGTCCCTGTGTGTATCTGAGCTAGTTCCTTCTCCGTCCTCCATCTTTAGAGTTCCAGGGCTAGTTGTATGGGGCTGTGGAAATTCTTGGTGTAAAACATATTGTCTGTAGCAAATAATGCTTCAGCATTTGTGCTTACGTTTGTGAGCAGGCACACTTAAAGAGAAATGTAGTTGAGAAACCATCGCCGCAACAAAGAAAAAGGCCTTCCAATTTATGCTTGGTTGTTTGTTTTTTTCAGCATTGGTGGGTGTCTGTCTGTCTCTAAGCAATTTGGCTTTTATTTTAACTTTTCTTTCCTTTGTTGCTTAAGCACCAGTAGAGGGAGCCTAAGGTTTTGATTTTTGCATGGGTCCTACACCAATGGTTATCTTAAAGTAAAGACAAATGGTTCAGAGTGCATTGTCCACCCCAGTTTCTTACCAGTTAAAGCTACTGTACATCAACTTTGGGCCATAACCTACTTGATAGTATCAAAGTTAAACAGGCAGTTACACTTTCTTCAATTAACAACAAAATATTATACAAAATGCAAACTGCAAATATGTTGCATAATGCTTTAAGTATTTGTTTAAAATGTTTTTGTCCAAGATTAAATTTTTGTTTTTTTTTCCTTGCTGTTTCCTTGGAGGCCTCAATATTTCTGGTAGGAAGGGGCCGATGGAATTTTTGAAGGGTAATCTTTGATTAAATGATACGCAGATCAGAGCTGGTTAGAAATATATTTTGGCTTCCCTCTAATTTATCCTCTTAACCTGTGACAATACATTTAAGACAATGTTTATTATGTAAGGAAATATGCATGCATGTTTGCTGAGTCAATGGTATATCCTGCAAGCATG
Source organism: Mauremys reevesii (assembly GCF_016161935.1). Classification (NCBI taxonomy): domain Eukaryota; kingdom Metazoa; phylum Chordata; order Testudines; family Geoemydidae; genus Mauremys; species Mauremys reevesii. The sequence continues at coordinate 77,441,629 of NC_052631.1, forward strand.
ATTATATTCTTGCTTGAAAGTGTCACCTATGTTAAAATAGATTTTTTTCATTTTAAAACTAGCTGGAGGTAGAATGTGCCCATTTGCTGTTGGTTCAAGTGCTCTCCAAGTCTATACATGTATTCTTTAGTGTTTGCATTTATCACATGCAAAAGTTTAGTTTTAGCTCCATGGAGTGAGCTGTGCAATACTTTTTTTATTTTTTGTCAACTGATATATTTTTTTTCAGTAAGACCACAAGCAGGGTCAGTGGCTTTACTTGTATCGGAAGCAGCTCTCCATTACCATTCAAATAAAGGAAAGGACCTATCTGGGCAGTCTGCAACTAATTTCAATTGTCAATTGGACCCTTTTAACTTGGAGGGAGATGCAATAACTGAGTTTAACAGGCTTTAGTTTGACCTTTACTCTTCTTTATTAAGCAAGTCATGCTGAATCAGCAATGACATACAGTTTAAAGATAGAAAGCCAATGGGACTTAGGCTCTTAAAAGCTCTAGAGTGACTTAAACTGTTCCCATGTTTTACAAAAGTGCTTTCTCTTATGGCTGTGGACCATTCTTTTCAGGTACGTAACCACATTTTGTCTTGCATATTGTCAGAGTCCATTTTCAGCCTTTTCCTTACATCAAAATAATTATTTCTGAGTATGACAGTATTTCACTACTACAGACTTTAATCAAAACAAGTGGGTTTCTGTTGGGAAGATCCAGATCTATATTAGGATGAAACAATCATTTTGCAAAACTCTGAAACATAAAAATGACATAAAAGGGATATGATAGGACCATACTTTTCTGCTTGATATAATTCTTACTAATTAATGGAATTTTATGAGCAAACATTTTGAGGTTATATTAGAACAGAGCAGCAGTGGGATAGGGAATATTAAGAAAGCACTTAAAAGAACTTTCAATGTTTTCTTATTTTTTTTTAATTATTTTCAAAATTTTAGATGGGGATTTATATTTTCTATGTAGGTTTTCACTTAGCCCTTATCAATGTAGTGAGGGAATTTTTCATCAGTTGCTGCAGAACAGGTTACTGCTGGAATGATAATTACGTTTCATTACTAAAATCAGTTATTTTCCGGAAAGTTTCAATTATCTGTATAAAATCCTAACATTTGATTTGAAACTCGTAGGAAAAGCAGACATTTCCATCATAAGTGTTGCAAATTAGTTCCAGTCTACAGGAGAATGCTGTAACTAATTGATATGACCTGGAAGTTGACGAAGTCCATAAAGGCAAAGTCAACCTTTCCTCCAATAACTTGACAAATGTAATCTCTTTTAAAGTCCCATGTAGACTGCATACCCTGCTCGCTTTTTTGCAATGGGCATTGTTTCAGCACTTAAGTGATGATTTTCCAGACTTTTATTGATTTGTACAGCAGGTGCCTTAATTTATTAATGCCAGAAGAAAGGAGGAGGATATTCAATAACAAAAAGTCCGATCTTTGTCAGAAACTACATATCAAAGTAATTGATTATCCGGTTACACTGCCATAATTGTCTGAACACTATATAGTTATTAGATCTACTCAATGCAAAATGACATTTAGAAATATCTGAAAAAGAAAAATCACATAGGTCTGCAAAGATAAAAGGGCTACATTTATATATCAAAGAAAAAGAAACTATTGTGATCTTAAAAACAAGAACAATATTCTCACTAAAATCTCAAGAGCGTACTGTACTATCAAGACCAGTACGGATTTAAGATTGGCTTCATTCTTTGATACCCTTAGAAGAAGGCAAGTTTGTACCATGAAAAGACAAGTTCAGTGTTATGCACTCTTTCTTTCAACTCATCAGTGATTAGCAGTGAGTAGTCTATGAAGAGAAAAAAAAAAAAGGAGGGGGCGGAGGTGGATGTTACCTCTGCGCTCTCAAGCTCCTCATCCAGTAATGAGCTGTTCTGTTCAGAGGCTGAAGAAGGGAGGAGAAAAGACAGATAGGGAGTGAATAAGGAAATAATGGGATGAAAACTAGAGAGACGTGGAAGAATCACAGATAAACAGGGATATTTTCAGAACATGAAGATTAGGACACAGGCATCCTCAGTTCCACTTGTAGCTTGTTTTGTAACAAGTGCATCACTTAACCTTTGTGCCAGTCTGCCCTTTTGAGGGGGTATTATGAGGCTTATTATTTGTAGAGTGCTTTGAGGTTCTCCATGTATGAAGTATTATATATAGATTAATAAGATTGTGGGTATAAAATCAGTCCGAGAATGATTGCAAGATTGTGATAAATGTGACTCATGTTTTTTTGCCCCTATAGAGAGCTGTGCAAGTCTGTGTGTGGAAGCTGACTTTTTTGTGAAAATGCATGAATTTTGGTCCATTTCCACGAGTGAAGACAGACTGACCTGAGCAAAAAATGGCAAACTTCCATCTTAGAACAAAGAACAATTGTTTTACAAGCTTGCCTCAAGTGAAATGTCACCATTTTCGCAGAAAATACCACCATTTTGGGTGCAGAATTCAGCTTTCCAAGGCAAAGTAGCTGTCTTGTAAAAACTGCTTCTCAATTTCATAGGAAACAGTGAAATCTGAGGTTTTTCATTAAAATGATGAAAATATGATTTTGCTCACAGTTTGCCAGAAGTGAATATTTTAAATAGTTCCACTTCTAAAAGGCCTCAGTTCAGGAGAATGTCCCTATTCAGGATAGCCAGTAAGCATGTGTTTAAGGAATGAACTAATAACACTGACTTGAATCCTACTGGCCAAGATTTTTTTAAAAGGCTTCCTAAACTAGTCTTCTAAGTACATATTTAGACTCTTATTCTGCAATTAATTCCACACAACCAAACCCCTACGCCCAGGTGAAAGTCTTTGTGGGGGCACTGGTTTGCCCATATGCAACAAATTGTAGAACTGGGGCTTTAAGCACCAGCATATAGGAGGTGTTGGGTACTCAGCAACTGTGCACCTAAAATAGAATTAAGAGGGTAACCTTGCCATGGTGCAGGTGGTTAACTGCAAGTCTTCTCACAGAATGGTGCCAAAGCAGCCCATTCCCAGCCTATTATGTCCTTGTCACTACAGGGTTCCCCATGAGCAGAAACTGTCAGTTATACTAACCTGTGCAGCAGTCTTATAGTGAATATAAAATCTCCACTAGTATGAGTCAAACAGACGATAGGCTCCCTGTTTGCTTGTGACCAAGTGGGATGTGAATCTAGGTCTCCAAAGGTGAAAGGTTAGCGGATGTGTGTTTTGTTTACCTGAGGTTTTCAGATTGTTTTTCTTTAATCTCTTAGGCAGACTCTCTATTTTGCCTCATGTCATAGTATGGAATCACTGGTGAAGCATTTAATTCCTACCAAGCCATATATGATGTGACTGATGCAAACAGACATGAAATGTCAAAACATGATTTGTTAGCCAGAAGGTATTCAGAAAGCCATTTAATTTTTTCCTTCTTTAATAGAAACATCATTTCACAGGTGCTTTAATATCTTGTTTACAAAATGTTCACCTGTTGAGAGAAATTCATGTTGGGCAACTTTACAGTAAACTCAGAGCCAAATATTTATAAGATCAGATACTATTTTAAAATGTGCCTCAGGAGATACCATATATTTCCAGAGGCTTTAAAAATGCAACTTTGATTCTTTTAAAGGATATAATTTGTAGGCACGCAGTTAATTCAACTATCATAACATCTGCTAGCCTTTCATGTTTTTCTGAGGCTTTATTCTCCACTGTAACTGTCTATGTGTAGATATGGAATTTTATTACATACTCCAGAAAGTAATTGAACTTATTTTCCAGTATCATTATAAAGCTGTTGTCTGTATATATTAGTTAACTATAGTATATGACTTGGTCATATATTATGGTAGGATTGGTTCACAGTCACAATAGGATGGGGACGTTGCTGCAAGGCAGCTGGTAAACATATTTGGGGTTGAATAGTTAGTCACACTTCTGGAGTTTTAATTTAATTACCTTTGACAATGAACAGCAAACCTAGTGGGTGATCTACTAAATTAAACTGATTAATGGGTTCCCTAAAATCAATTAGCATATAAGGTTGTGAGCATGAACACATCCTGTTGCTCCTTGGGGATCTGGGCAGGATTAGAATGACAGCAACAAATGTGAGACAAAGTGAAAGCATACATCTCTTACTGCTGCTGACCTCTGCTACCACACATAAAAGAAAAACAGGAGCCTAACAGGAGCTGAAAGAATCTGACAGTAAATCATTTAAGTTCTGTTTTGCAGAACTGATATAGGATGCTTCCAAACTGCTTGATTGATGCTGGGCAGTATATTAAAAGTGAGACAGAGTTGTGAGGTACCAGTCCCATGTCAGTGAAGGACCAAACTGCAAGAAATAACATTTGCTGGCTTTTTATTTTAGTTAGAGTTGTGCAGGTAGCAAAGAGCCAGTTGGAATAATTACCTTTTCTGCTGATGTGATACAATGACAATCCTTTCTGTAGATCCTCAGAAAAATTTTCACTCTCTTTGGATGGCTGTTTGTTATCTGAATAATCCACCTTTTACAAAATAAGGAGATGGTGATTACTCTGACCTTTGCCTCACTGCAACATGATTCTGTGCACTACTCAGCTAAAGCATGTAATGGGACACAGATGCTATTGAAAGAACAACTAAATATACAAAAAATAACCATTTTCGGAACTTTGGGTTTGTGACACAAAGTGATAAAAGCCAGAGAAGTCAAAGCTAATGTGAGAACCAAAATAGGAAACAAAAGTAACAGAGCACAACAGCAACTTAGCCTTAATATTACATTTTTAGCCTCATGAATGTATGTTCTAGTACCCTTACATTGAAGAGTGCGTTAACTGAGTGATCCCACTCCAGTCAATGAGTCGATCTGTGGAGTAAGGTGCTACTAAAATTGGAAAAAGGACATCATGAGCTACGACTCTCTAATGCTGATTTTAGTTCTGTTTTTATAATCTTTACCTTACCTTTGCCAAATCCCTTGATCAATTTCTAACTCATGCATTATTTATCCAGCTACCTGAGGCAACTGGTCAGCTTTTCAAAGATGCCACCATTGCATTATAAAGGTTATAAGCACTTGGGATGAAACAATCGATGTATTGGAAATTAGTAGCACTGGCTGAAAATTTTCTGTCAAAAAAATTTTAGATGGCAAATTTAGGTGTTGATTGAATAAAATTTTTTGCACAAATTGTCTGCTTTCCTCAAATTTTCAATTTTTGCTAGAAAACTAAAAGGCTGAAAATTCTCAAGTGAAAATGGAAAGTTTGTATGTTTTCAGCACTTTTTCTATTAAAAAAAATCCAATTTTTGACTGAAAAATTTCACAGGGGAAACTGCTATTTTCTGACCAGCTCTAGAAATAAATACAACTTTTTTTTAAAAAAATCCTTTTTTATAAAATTGTTACATGCATGGGGTCAAATTCTGCTTCAGGCTAAATGTGCACCGAAGAGGAGGCATGCAGGCTTCTCCTTTGCCTTTTCACTCAGGCTGGGTTCCCACAAAACCCACTGTGTTGGCACCCTACAACCTTCCTGATGGGTCTTTCCTCCTTGGAACTGCAGAAAGCTGTTCTAAGGGGCGGGGTAGAAGTTATGGATCACTGATTTGCCACATACCCCCTAGATCTACCCCTGCCCCCTTTCTATTATCATCCCCTCCATTAAAATATGGCTTTGGCACACACAATTTGCATGAGTCCCCCTTAGGTTGGCCTATAGCTTTTAGAGAAAGATCTATAGAATTTCATAGGGATGAAACCCATAAGGTTTTATAGAAGTTAATCTCAAACCTAAAGAATTTACTAAAATGATAGCCTTTCTGTGGGGTTTTGTTTTTGGGGGTTGTGTTTGTTTTTTAAACCGTCCTGTAGAATTCTATGGGAGAGAAAAAAATGTGTTGTGTTCTCTGGTTTTGTTACATTTTTTCTATAGGTTATGTTGAACAGAAAATGACAACCTGTCAGACTTTTCTATACTTAGTCTTGCCATGAGTGCAGGGGACTGGACTAGATGACCTCCTGAGGTCCCTTCCAGTCCTATGCTTCTATAAGAGTCAGATAAATTTGTATTGTTAGGGCTTGATCCTGCAAACACATGTCACTTTGCTGCCTATTAGATAAATGGTTGTATTGGCTGTCATTGGATCAAATCTAGCAGCTTACCATTGCATGTAGCAAAGTTCCAGTGCATAGATAGTTCACAAGGACAACCTGTCTGCAAGGTTATCGATTATTTCTTATTTGTATTATCATAGCGCCTAGAGGTCCTAGTTGAGCATACTTAGTGTGTTACGCTGTTGATTTGGTGTAATTCACTTGTGATAAATAGGTTAGCTCACTTGATATTTAAGTCACTGGGCAAATGGTAGTGTTGCCTTAAACGTCCATCTACAGGTCCCATATTATTTCCAAAGGACCTGGGAAAGCGTTTAACTCTGTGTGTTATCTTTTCCAGGGTTAAAGAAGCAGTAGCACTATTCTTCCAGTCTCTCAAGTTGGGCACAGAGTCTTGCAGCAATGACACATAACACACATTTTTGCTATAGAATGTGCAACACCAACATATCAGATTTTATACCTAGCAAGAGAAAGTAAAGACAGGTCATTGAGAAGACAGACCTATCAGTGGAAGAAGACCATTTTGGACATTTAAATTATCTGGAATATATTTCATCCCAAATCTTTTTGATTTCCTGACTTCAGTGAAGACACTATGAGGTTGTCAATGTAAAGCCTCCCATTGCCTTTAACGGGAATTGTGTCAACAGTTGCAAGCTTCATGCCTAAAACTTTGGAAATGTATTGGTACAATTGATTTTATGGAGTCAAAACTGTGCATGTAGCTAATAAGCTATCAGACTGTGTGTGCACACACTTGGTCTTTTTTAGGAATAAAGTTCATGGCACCTAAATAATATGGTGATAGGTGCATTAGAAATACTGAGACCAAGTAGATTAGTTTAGAAGTAAAGTTAACACAGAGCTTTTTGTGTTTCATGTTAATAGATATTGGACCAGATTCTACTCTGAGCTACACCTGTGCATCCCCAACTCCACAAAAATCACTGGGGTTGTGTGCCTGTAACTAAGGGCAGAAATTGATCCATTATCTAGATTTGGTTGCAAAGGTCTGTCCATTTTCCATTTTTATTGTTCAGTGACTATTTTAAATTTTTTAAATAAATTTGCTTTGTGCATATTTGACTCCCTTCTTTCTGTTCATATAAGTGAATCTGTTTTACTGGCCAAAAAACATGCACAAAGGAAATTTCAGATTTGTCCATGTGTATTTGCAGTAACGGAATGATAGATTTACATGAGCAAATATTTCGTGCTGGGATGTCAGTGTGCTCATCTAACCAGGGAACAAAAATAATACCATGTGACTTCTCTGGCCAATCCCAAACAAGGAATATAGCTTGAATTTTGGATATTCATGATCCATCTGCAGAATAAAATATTTGAAGAGTTATTAATTAATGAAATTTCCTCAAATGTAATCTGTTAATGGATACTGCATGAGCAGAAGAAAGGCTAAATGCATTGAGTGAATTTTCTTCAAAATTATCACAGTTCTCCTTTCAGCTATTACCTTTTCATCTTGGCCTTTATGCTTCTCAAATATAGTTGAGACAAATTGATATTACTTTTCAAACTGGCTCCATATCTGTGAACTGTAATCCCAGTTCCTTAAATATTTAGTTTAATTACTTGTGTAATCAAATGTCAGTTAGAGATACCTGTTAGACTGTGGACCAAATTATACAGATAACTCCCTTGGGGTCAATGGTGTATGAGTAAAAGCTGAATCGGGCCTTGTATGTTTTTGTCTTCTAGGTCATTCCTTTTTTGGTTTCCCAGCAAGTCCCACCTTCTATACGTGTCTCCCCTAGACAGTAAACTGTTCCTGGCAAGGACTGTCTTTACTTTTATGATGCAGGACTGGGTATATTGTCTATGCTATACAAGTAAATAATGAGGCCCAGGCTAGCTCTTCCAAATGTTGGGATTACCTCTAACAACCTCAGCCGCATAAATTACAGAACAGTCTGCACAGGAAATACATGCCGAGGTTCAGAATGTCTGCTGAAGTGTGAACAATAAGTGCTATCTCACCAGTGCAGGCCTCAGGCCTCCTTGTGGAGGATTTACTCCTGGGTTACCTTTTCCTGAGGTCTGAAGAAAAGAAGGAATTCCAACTTCTTGAAGACACAGTGCCAAAAGTGTAGATGAGACCAGTCTCTTTGGTAGCTTAGGAAAAGACAGGTTAACATGGATGTAGTTAAATAATTCAACACTTCCTTTTTGGAGTGAAAAAGAGACATTTCCCTCTAAATTCCATTCTTCCCTTTGCTGGGGAAAACATGTGTATTCAATATTTCTCACCCTGCCTAATTTGTGCAAAGCTTTTTTGCCACTTTTTTGAAATCCCCTAAACATAGGGTAGAGCCCTGCCAAGAAACTTTATTCAAATCAGGCTGTTCAGGGAATGGTGTCGGGATGATCTGACACAGCCTGTGAGCAGGGTATTAAGTGACCTATCAGTAATATGTGGTGAAGGAAAGTTTTGGGGCTTCAGGAGTTTAACAAGTAAGTCCTGCAAAAAGAGGAGCTGGGATTTCTGTGGGTATCCAGTGGTCAGGGGCTGGATATGCAGTATCCAGGGGACTTTTTGAAAGGACTCAGGGGCTGGAGTGCATCTATTGTCAACCTGCAGGGAAATACTGGGCTGGTGTAGCCCAGAGGGCAGTGCTTGAGTTGAGGCCAGGCTGGTTGTGTTAGGGAGCTAACACCCAGCTGGTACAGGCAAGACTCCCTCACACTTGAAGTAGGTGGTACCTGAGTGCCCCCAGAAGTGTCTCAATGGTGCCCACCTTAGAACTTTTATCCCAGTGGTTAGAGCACTCACTTAGGATGTGGGAAACCCAGGTTCAATTCCCGCTTCAAGCAGAGAGAGAGAGAGGATTTGAACAGGGATCTCCGATATCTCAGGTAAGTGCTTTAACCACTGGGATAAAAGTTATTAGGTGACCACTACCACCATCACCAGCCTGTTGTGTGGCATGAAGCAAGCACTTAACTCAGTCTAGCAAGGAATGACTTAGGCATCTAAGCCATCGGACTTCAGAAGAGGAGTTCCCATTTTGTGGCTAGCAAGCAGAGAGAGGCAGCTCAGACTTGTGGATCGCATTCTTAGTTGCCTGTCTCTCCCCATTCGTTGCATAGGGAGCCTGGTGCCTAACTCAGGCTTTGTGGATCGCAATATTCTTCCTGTGATTTTCTAGGGGCCTAAAAGTTAGGTGTTACAACACTCAGCCCCTGGGTCCCAATTTGAAACTCTTAGTCTAACTAAATCCTACCTTCCCAACAGCATGGGTCCATGCACTGACATCTGTGCTTCAGAATACAATTTAGAACATACCACCCCCTTGAAGCCCATCCAACATTGGGGTTTAAAGGAAGGCTGTAAGTGAGCACAGGCAAAAAATATTGGAAGTGGGTCCCTCAGTAAGATTTCATGTATTTTTTAGGTGCTCTCTAGCCTGGGGCAAAACACGCCACAACTCTTCCAGCACACAAAAGTGAGAAATGTGGGTTCAATTTATACAGCTAGTTACTTCCAGCTGAACCAGCCGTTAAAAGCAGTTGAAAAATTACAATGTCAATAGATTAATGCAGACAAAGCAACGTGTGCACTATTTGGTGTCTTCTTGTTAACTCTAGAATACTCAGCAGTGATACCCCGTTAGTCCAAGGCATGTGATCTGAGTAAACCACCACTAGTGAGAAGGTGGCACATGAATATGTGATTAATGTAGGGGCCTGTCTATCCCCAGAGCATCCCATAGTAGATTCAAGGAAGACTGAAATGGTCAGAAAATAGGGATGCCTTCTTCCAAGCACAGGATCCCTAATTATTTTACCCCCAGCATCACCCCAAGATTTTTTTTTATTGATCTGAGTTATACGTAGTCTTAATCCAACCCTACCGGTATCCAAACTCTCCTATATTTGGAGGCTCACTAAACTCAACAAAGCAATTCAACTCATTTCCACTCATTTTTAGTATATTTGGTCATATGATTTTCTTCTTTTTAGATATGAGTAGTCGGGTGATAGGACCAATCCCATGCTAAAGACTTTGTGTTTTAAGTGATGGTACCTGGCTTATGTGAAGCTGTTTTTTGTTGGTTGGGTTTTGTTTGTTTGTTTGCCTGCAATTTCTGTTCCCCTTTAGAAGACAGGAAAACGAATAAAGAAAATATGTGAGAAATTACACCGATAGGATTGTATTGGTTGCGCATGATCAGCTCTTTTATTATTGTTATGGGTTTCTTAATGACTGCCAATTCTACAGAGACCGTCACTGAACTAAATTGTCACCTTTATTAGGCGCATAGCACCTGAGCTAATGCCACTGAAGTTAATGAAAGTCTTTCCAGTTTACTTGGGAAGTTGGATCAGGCTTGCAGACGGAGAGAGAGAGAGGGGGAATGCCAAAACACCCTCCTCTAATGCCACCTTGTCTGCTGTGTGCACCAACAATGCTTGAATGAAAACTCATTGAGGGAGGGATTGTTATGTACTGTATGGTGCCTAACACAATGGGATGCACAAGTTGTTGATCCTCCAGTGATATAAATGATCAATATACACCTCTACCTCAATATAACACTGTTCTTGGGAGTCAAAAAATCTTACCGCATTATAGGTGAAACCACATTATATTGAACTTGCTTTGATCCACCGGAGTGCGCAGCCCTGCCCCTCTCCCCGGAGCACTGCTTTACCGCGTTATATCGAATTTGTGTTATATCAGGTCGTGTTATATCGAGGTAGAGGTGTAATAATATGTGTTTGCAAACAACATTGAATTTCTAAGACCAAAGTAAATGACGCAGTAGTGGGTGGGTGAGGGTCCATGGCCTGAGACATGCAGAAAGCCAGGTGAAAGGATCATCATGGTTTCTTCTGACCTTAAAGTCTATGAGCAAATCTTCCTGGACACTATCAAATAACAACCCCCTGAACATAGTGCTTTAGAATATTCATTCTTTAACATGTTTTAAGTTTCATAGTATATTTGACTTATGGACCTGACGGCATAATGAAGGGTGTGGTTTTATAAAATGAACAACAAATAGCTATTTTTTAGATTCCTTTTTCTCACGGGCTGCACTGATATCAGCTTTACAGTTCTAAAGAAACTGAAAGGGTTGTCAGCATGGCATATAAAAACAAACAATAAAAGGAACAGTTTGTCAAGCACAGGAACTCAATCGTCTGAGCCAAAAGGCTCGCTTAGTCACACATGATCTTTACATTGGCCCGTAGTCTGAGGCTAGGTCCACAGTAGAGATCTCACAGCGGCATAGCTGTACCGCTGAAGGTGCGCCACTGTAAGAAATCCATGTAGCCATTCTATGCCAATGGGAGAGAGCTCTGCCAATGGCATAATTAAACCACCCCCAATGAATGGTGGTAGCTATGTTGGCAGGAGAGCATCTCCCACTGGCATAGCGCTTGCTATCTACACTGATGCTTCTGTCAGTGAAACTTAGGTCAGTCACATGGGTGGTTTTTTTCACACCCCTGACCAGCAAAAGTTTTACTGACAAAAGTCCTAGTGTAGACGTAGCCTAAATATCCCATCCTAACAATAGTAATTAAATATCTTCCCATCTATTCATACAAACAATGAATCACCTTTCGTATATGACACATCACCAGCCAAACTGGTAGCAGATGCATGTTCCAAAATTAGTGTCAGCTTATTTGACTGTTTGCCTTGTGTACACACTGTGTAACAAGCCACGTAAGAACTATGTAAGCATCGAGTCAGTCCTTTGATGGGATCCTTTAAGAAAGTCCCTATGTTGTGAACAATAATGTTGGTGACTATTTTTTCTGAGCTAGTACTACATGAATGCTCCTATGTAGTATTACAGGCTCAGTGCTGCTGGAGGTGCTGTTTCTCAGCTTCTACTTTACTGGTCCAAAGCACTATTTCTTATAATAGTGATAGTGCTGTCTTGTGGGCAATTACTATAGAATACTGTAGCAATGTTTCATAAGGGCCACTGAGCTAAAACTTCTTCCACAATTGTAATTAGATAGCAATTCTACTACACTGTTGTGCAGTGGCTTTGTATGGTTCCCATATTGCACCCCAGAAGGGAATAATGGTTCAGTGATGGGTATGTATTTGGAAAGCATTTAGAAATCCTTCAGGAGTTGAGATCCTAAATCATATATGTAAGTGAATCAGGCCAATTCAGTCTTGGTGTAAGTAGATGCAACTCCAGCAAAGTCACAGAGGTCCAGCCAGTCACATTGGGGCTGGGATTTGCCCAACAAAGCACGTCAGTAGGAGAGTTGTCCCATTACGGGCAATGGGATGACTCATGTCGTGCTTAAATTTACTCACATACTTGAGTGCTTTGCTGGATCAGCTCCATACTGCATAGCAGAGGTTGATTTAAGAATAATATCTTTTTAAAATTGCACTGTTGGTGTACTTTCAATTTATGTGGTGCACCGCTGGAGAACATAGTGGAGGGCCAACTACTTAAACTATTTCTGTAGAGTTGGCTATATCTCTAATACTGTTTCAAATGAAGAGGTTTCTTTGTAGTGCAGTATTAGTGCACTGCCTTTAAACCTTTCTCATAGTGAAGAAATTATCTATGCTGTTGTGATCTAAAGCTAAAGCCACTTTAAGAGAACTACAACCCTAATTTGGATAGAAAGATTTTAATTGGACACAAGATAGGCTTTTCTTTCTTTCTTTCTTTGTGGTAGTTGCAGGAATTCATAAACCAGAAAGCATGCTTGTTCAAAGAAGGGTGGGGGACTTGTTTCATGCAGTTGTGGGTACACTTGACATGAAATAGGTCCCTTAGTATATAGTTTCAGTGCCATGCACAGTGCTGGCTTTTTCCTTTGCCCAGGGGTGCTCAACCCCTGCTCAGCCCAAGACCCTGCCCTCACTCTAGCCCTCCCCACAATCCCTCACTCCCACCCCACCTCCTCCCACCCAGTTCCACCCCCTTCCCGAGCATGCCCCATCCCCACTCCTCCTTCCTGCCCCCCAGCCTCTCCTTCCTGCTATGGAGTAGCTGATCCTAGCAGGCAGGCGGCACTAGGAGCGACGGGGAGGAGTTGATTGGTGGGGCCACCAGCAGGAGGTGCTGGCGGGGAGCTACCTGCCATGGGTGCTAAGCACCTGCTAATTTTTTGCCGTTGGTGCTCCAGCCCTGGAGTCGGGGCCTATGAGCATGTAACCATATAATTGAGTCAGTCACTCAATAGACAAGTCATAGTTATACATGGATGTTTGTGTTTATTTTACTTAATACACTGACAGATGTTTGTTAGCTAACCATATAAAACTGAAATGATTTCTCAGTATAGAATTTTGTACTTTAACTGAAATATAGTATTACACCTTGAATTCAGGTGCGTACCTGGGAGTAGGCGGACCAATTGTAGCCTTAGGATGTTTAGTATGGCATAGAAAGCTGGGAGCTTTACTCCCATTTTGTGCCTTTGGAAATCTCCTCCTATCATCTTCCATTCTGCTTTACTGTGTAAGATTAATATTCAGGATGCAGCAAAATGTTCTGTATGCCTCACTGTCTCTTATTTCCAAAATAATGATAAATGACAGCGAGTAAAAATTATAGCCAAATGTTGATGTGTGCAGAACAGATGACAGTTGTGTAAGACGTGTGTTTTCTTACTGCACGCTGATTGACGGCCAGGGTCAGAATGTGGAAAGCATTTGTTGGGCTCTGTCAGATCATAGTGAGCTGCTGACAGCTTACTCTACAGTTCACTTCCTTCTTGCACTGGTGAGATTTATGCTGCAATTGTGAAGGTGCTAATTAAACATTGCTTTGTGGGATAGTCATTTAAATTGCCCTGGAAAAAATCCTACATCTTGTCTTATTAAACATAACCTTTATTTTATAGGAGTTAGCTAGTGTCTGGGTGTAAATCTATTACAAGACCACTGCCTTAATTGACATCATTCACAACACCCTGAAATACTGAAACAAAGTTTATACAACACACTGAGAGTTTGACTGCTTTAATGCCAGATCTTAGCAGCAAATAGCACTTCTCAGAAGAAAATTCAAGATCATTTCTGAAAGTTTGCTTATCGACTAGGAGAGGAGATATTTGAAAGGCACTGTAGGTAGCAGCTCCATCTCTTGCGGGTGTGTGTTTTTTTTAACAGGCCACTGCTGGCCTGGCCAAGTAATAACAATAGAGAGCGATTCTCTTAGTTGGTATTTTAAATGGGATTATGAAGTGCAAGAAAAAGGGGGGAAAAATAAGGAAAATACTTTCAATAAAATGATAATAGAAAAATGGCTAATGTCAAGTCTTGGATTTAATTTTTGGAGAATATATATTTATAAGGGCACCAATGAGTTATGGGGAAGTTCCTTAAATATGTTTAAGGCTCCTCTAAAATTTTGATGATGCAAAAAAAATGTACAAATTGATACATGGCTCTGTGTTGGGTGGTGTTGAGAGCTTTTTTTTAATTAAAATTATATATTTGCTTAACTTTCTCGTAAAAAAATCACTTTTTGGATGTTTTTATTATTTTAACACATTATATTGTGGAATAATTTAGGGCCAGATCCTCAGCTGGTGTAAATTGATGGTGCTCCACTGATTTCAGCTGATCTTAATGGAGCTGTGTCAATTTACACCAGAAAAGATCTGATTTAAACTGTTTATGATTGTGTGGAACAGCGTAGAGCCATTGCTGGTAGGCACTGTGCTAGGTCGATTGGGACCTAAACTACTATTTCATTCCTCCATCTTCATTCAGCAGAGATTCCCAAAGGACTGTGTTTATGTAAAACTTATTGAATTTCTCTACTGAGCTATGTCTACTCTACGGACCCTACAGTGGCACAGCTGTACTGTTACAACTCTGCTGCTGTACAGTCTCCCATGTAGCCGCTCTTTGCCGGTGGGAGAGAGCTCTGCTGCTGGCATAATTAAGCCACCCCCAGTGAGTGGTGTTAGCTGTGTTGGTAGGAGAACCTCTCTTGCCAACATAGCACTGTCCACACCAGCACTTTTGTCAGTGAAACTTGTATCGATCAAGGGTGTGTGTTTTGAACACCCCTGGCCTACAAAAGTGCTAGTATAGACAAAGTCTTAGTTTCATGACAGGGTAGCCAGATGGCCTGGTAATCTGTGGGCCTTTTTCTCAGTTACACTGAGGGCTGGTCTACATGGGAACACTCAGGAAAGTCAAGACAAATTAACTAAAGGTGTGAAGTTAGAGCACATTAAATCCCTGAGTGGATGCTTTCAATCAGAAGTAAAGTGGCCTTTGTTCACTTTATCTTACTCCTCAAAGGATTAATTTATGGGAGGAAAAAAACATTTCCCACCACCTTCCAATTATTTTGAGCATTAAAAAAACCAACCCAAAACTTGGTGATATGTTGTGTAGCAATTGTAGTTTTGAAGATGATTAATATGCAAATTATAATGAAATTTATACTGGGCAGAGAAAAGCATGGAGTCTAGTTCACAATGTTGCTTAACAATAACCTGGAGAGAATATTGTGGAGAAGTTGATTGACAACAGGGAATGAAGGCTCTTACCACTAGGATACTGCTTTAAATTTGACCCAGGTTGATAGTAACTGAAAGTCATTGTTACCACCTGAAGTGTGATACATGTTGATTGTCTTGGTTCAGTTCACATACAAGCTAAGGACTGAATGTGCATAGCTAATGAGTTGTCTCTCACTTCACCACTAGTGGTGACATCTCCTGGTCAGGGCTGAGGCCTAGTAATTGGGCAACATGAGGGAAGCCTGCACGGCTGCCATCTTTACAGTGAATAAATGGAGAACATCAGTGTTCAGACATCACTAACGAACACTGAGATCAAAACAAACTTACTTCTATTTTAAAACAAAATCAGATTCATCGGCAATAAAATTAACCAAATGTTATAAATATCTCTAACTTAAATCACAGTGTAGAGTAGTGCAGAGGCCTTTCTTCTTTGATGAGTCAACCTTTCGTCTCTCTTCCTAAGATGAAAGAAGTTCCAGAATGAATGAAAGCCAAACTGAAAAAAGATAAGGATTCAAACAGTGACAATCCGTTTTCATCACTCCCCTTTTTTATGTCTGGACACCTCTGTGAAGTGAATGCATCTAATCCCTTTGGTAAAGTTCAGTTCCACTGCTAGTTCCTAAAATGGAAGGTGGCCAAGACAGAATTTGCCTTCAAAACAGGCTGTGGACATTTGGCAGGCTGTAGAGAGCTCTTTCCAGTTTCAGAAGGAACCATTTCCTGTAGCTCAGATTGGGACCTTTTGGTTCTGGCTGTTGAATAGCCTCCAATTTAGAGGAAGTAAGGAAGATCTGAGCCTTTCAAAAGCCCCCCATTATGGTTTTAGTCTTGTCCATTGTCCAGGGGTTTAGATAAAATTATTGGATAGAGTGTTTCTAATAATAAAATATGAAAATCATTAGCGAAAATGGCTTTGGGAAGTTGTCCCGCTTTTATGAGATTAAGTGATAACAGCATTTTCCTGCATCCCCATAAAAAGGATGAATATTCCCAAAGCTCAAGTTAGATAATTACTATGGTTTTCTTTGCTCCAAACCATGAAATTCGATATATTTTCACATTAAATAGCTTAAAGTAAATTGTAGTTTGTATTCTACTCATCTATGTTTTAGTTAAAGTAGGATCAGTCAAATCAAATCCTGCTTTTTCACTGAAGTCATTGGGAATTTTGCCATTCACTTAAATGGGAACAGGATCAGGCCCAATATTATGTATAGCTCAAATCCTAAAGTCCTTACTCCAGTAAAACATCCTTGCAGAACCTGCCTCTCTCTCTGTTCATATATTCTATTCAGTAGTCTCAATCTTCCAAAACCTTCATACAAATCAGTGTAAATGCTTTCTAAACAAAAGGATGTCATGTGAACAGCTAGATGTTCTCATTTGAGCAGGAAGTCAAATATCTAATGTGAGTTGTGAGCACTGTAAATTCTCCATCTTTGGCAGAGGGCATGGCTAAGCACAGATGAACACAGAGCAGAGTTCTGAACAGGAAATTTCAGAGGAAATCTTTTCCAGGAAGCACTTTTTGAAATTACACTTTATTCCTAATGACGTCTTCCATAATGATTTGCCTCAAAATATGTCTGTGTATCATCAGCAATTCAAGTAGCATGAGCAGCAAACCAAGTACCGAATGTGTTTATTATCGTAACCGTATCGAGGTCTGACCAGAAAAGGTGTTTCGGCTGATTTTCTACAGACTTTTTATTAGCTGTTTCCCTCCCTGTAGATAGTCTACCACATGTTAAGCTGTTTTTCTTCTGGTTACTTGAACCAAAGCCTGCAATTTGATGCTGCCCTACCTGCCCCCCGCAGGCTGTGTGTCAGAAGGGCATTCCTTGGCCATGTGCCTCCCCTCCCTGACACATGTTTGCCAAACTGTCACTTAACCTTTCAGACCATTAATTTGTTAGCAGATTTTCAACAGATCGCATAGGGGCAGAGCATTACCAAAAGGCTGATGGTTCCAATGTGGATTCCATTTAGGAGATCCTGTCTGCCTCAAATTGACAAAATCTCAGGGGTTTCAGCTGATATTTCAGGCAGTTAACAAGTGAGAACTTTTAGACTGGTCAAACAAACTTTTTGACTTTGTCCTAGTCAAAATATAACAGCAGCCTATTAAGCCAAGAGTGTTTGTGCCTTGCCATTGTATCCTGTTGCTGTCTGGCCAAAAAAGAGGAATTACGTTCTCCAAACCAGTCCTGGATCATTTGTATTGAACACAGAGAGAGAGAGAGAGTGCAGTTTGAATTGTTCATCTAGCATTTCATGTTTAGGATGTATTTCAACTGTAAAGTAAATAAAGCCAGCTAAAAAAAAATTCTAAGCTATATAAAAATAGACTACCGGTTAGATCCTCACTACTATAGAGAATAGAACAAAGACAATTATAAAATCATTAGGCAAATATACAGCTTAGCTTCTGCTGCACTTTTAACATTTGATACTCAAAACTGTTCACTGATCTGTCCTGTTCCTATTTTCTGAATTCCGTTCTGTGTGGTACATGTTACAAATCCACATGAGCTAAATAAAGTGTGTTGTTACTGCTACTTTTATCCACTACAAGAATAGGCCAAATAACAGATGAAGCCCTTGAGACTTTTGCTTTAAAGTGTCAGAGTATGGTGGTGACTATTTAATAACAGTCTACTGAAATGCTAATGCTTTCAAAGCGCAGTTGGCACACAGTATGATGTGGAGTGTCAGCCATTTTTCAGGCCTTCACTTCCCAGAAAATGAACCACAATATCTTCTGCAAGGAAGAGAAAAGGGGTCTGAGATGAATCCCTGTTGAGAGCGTGCAGCACTAGACAGAACCAGGCTCATAATGGGGATCTGAACTAATCGATACAACAGCCTCGTTAACAGAAGAATTTCTAACCAGGAACATTATAACTTTATTCCTAATTCATTCACATGAGAGAGGGGATGGCTTTAAAGAACAGCAATTTAGCCAACAAAACACATATTAGGATTTTCCTGTAGAAGGAAATCTGGCCTCAGTTCTATCTTTCTGTGTCCTATATGCTTTAAGCTTTTATGCACTGATCACTAAGTTAGGAACCCACTGAGCCCCCTCAGAAACAATGCCCTGCTTTGTTGCTGTTGTCAGTACAGTATTTAGTGTGTTTTGTGGCAGGTATCCATTGTTGGATTGTTTCCCAAGTAATCTGCATGAAATGGCCTACAAAGCATTTGACACGTTCTAGGGAGATTGAGAATGAAAGTGGTGGCAAGAGCTACTCCACCAGCTCTGTGGCAGTGGGGGGAATCCCTCTTACATAGCATTCCCTGGAGACTCTTTCCAACCACCTTTCCTGCTGGCATAAAGGGAAAAGGGCAGAACAGAAAATCAGGCCTGTTATCTCTAAAGCCATGAAAAGTTCTTTCCGTTCCGCAGGTCTGGGCTTCTCAGAATCAAACGGGGCAGAGTTTTGTTTTTTAATGAGCATGTCCATCTATTTCAGCTCTCCGTGTACATTAACCTAATAGGTTACTCAGCGAAGGTAATGATTTTTGTTTGATTAAAAGCTTGGCCTCTTTTGCTATGGGGAGAAGCAAGGAGAAGTAGCTGAAATCTGGAGAGGTGAGTGAGAGAAGGAAGAGCATGCTGATGAACTCTCCTGAAAGGTGTGTGTGTTTGTGTGTGTGTGTGTGTACACTGTTCCATGCAGAAGACTATTTATTCCTAGCTGGAAAAGCCCCCAAGTCATTAATATATAGAAGATATGTCTAACATAGCAGGGGTTTCCTGGACTTTGGGGTAATATACCTGAGTTCTAGCACATTTTTTTAAGATACTATTTACAAGCAGAACCTCTTTTGGAAAATGTTGATGATCACCAGTCTAAAAAAACCCACCAATATATTAAAGACCATTCTTCCTGCTCCACCAAACCACTGAAACACCAGAAAGGTGGTTCAGATATAACAAAAAACAAAGCACTTCCATGGGTGATTTACTTGACTGCCTACTTCCAGCCAAAGCCAGCTTTTACATGGCTGTGGAGTGGAGTATTTAACTGAGGAGTGCGGCAGGGTTGGGGATAATCTATTTAACTATGAAAGATATAGTCGAAACTAAGCACAGTACTGATGCTGCTGTATTCTCAGTCTCTGCAACTTCTTCCTGCCTCTTTGAGAGTCAGCAGGAAGTGTGGCCCTGAAAAGAGGCCTGCAGGCCATGTGGCAACTTTAAACCTGCTGAAACATAACCCTTTATAGCACGTGGAGCAGGACCAATAGACAATCAAGGACAAAGGGAAGATAAAGGGCGCGGCCTTGATTCAAGCACTGAACCTATTGTGGAGAAGGGTAATGATATTTTTTTATTATTGCCACCATATATTTTCCTTTTTCTCTCTCATAACTGAAGGAAACACAGGATAGGATCAGATTGCACTCCTCAGCTTCAGGAAGAGTAGGATAAAGTGCTGAAGCATCCTGCCTGTAGAAGAAAGTTATGCTGCTTATTATTTAACGTTTATGATACAGGTGTGCCTATAAGCCAGCTAGACTGGGAACTTATTGTGTTAGATATTGTTTATCATGAAGGAAAGAAGTGGAAAGGAGAAAAACAAAGAGGAGGAAGCCTGTCATGTCCACATCATTACAAATATTTCAGACAGTTGTCAACATTTTCAGTCACACGCCTGACATAGCATATTGAGCAATAGTCCTGTCTGAAACCTTTCTCCTCCATGGCTCTGAAACAAGCCCTGCATCACACTGTGCCTTACAGACTCTGACAGTACTGGACTTAGCCTACTGCAGGCACTAGTTAAGAATGGCACAAGCCCTAGATTTATTGTGTAAACATAGCACAAACAGTAAAGAGTAGTTGCTATTCATACAATTATTTATCAGTGACTTTGGCAACATAGTTGGAACAGTAAAAGAATATCCTGGAGAGTTACTTCTAGATATTTAGTGGTGATACTGAATGCCTAACTTGTTATTCAGGTGCTGGTGAGGTAGGATTACCAGAAAATGTATGTGTATTTGCGTGACAGGCTGAAATTAGGGTAACCAGACAGCAAATGTGAAAAATCGGGACAGGGAATGGGAGGTAATAGGAGCCTATATAAGAAAAAGACCCAAAAATTGGGACTGTCCCTATAAAATTGGGACAGCTGGTCACCCTAGCTCAAATCGAACCATCTGCATTGCCCATGGCTATTTCCAAACCAAACACATGCTCATGAGGGGAAATGAAATGATCTGATTTATAAAGGAACTATAATTTATTAGAATTTTGATTGCCCCTCTCCATAGCTGCTCTTCTGTATTAATTGTATCTACCCTAGTTGCTTCTGTTGCAGCAGAACTGCATCCCATTGCCAGGATTAAAAAAAAGAGAGAGAGACAAATTGTTACACTGAAAATGTTGGATAACATTTTTAAAATGAGATCCCCAGTTATCAGTGTCTATAGGTTACTGGAAAAACAAAGGGAACAAATGGCAATCCTTTACTGTAGGTCATTGACCTCCAAATGAGCAGTCCTGAAACCCACACTGTTTGGTTAGAGACTGAACAAGCAGGTGGCAATCCCACTGCACAGGGGGAAACAAAATTCTTGCTTAAATCTCAATTCCAGATCTAAAAGCTACACACAAAGATGCCTTATCAAGACAGTGTAGAGGGTTCCCCTTTCTAATCATACACAAGCTACTATATAAAAGCAATGAAAGACAGCTCAGAGAAAGACACTCTAATCATTCACTTGGGTTTTTATGCTTGCACATCTGATATTAATTATTTTTCTGATATTTCGTAGCCTAATATCCCAAAATACAAGCTGTGAAAAACATAAACAAAATACACTGGTGAAAGTTCCAACCCTATTACATGTCTGCATCAGGCAATCCTTACTTTCACCATAATTATAATTTGAGACTATTATGTTTCTTACCAACTGCCTCAAGATCTGTATTTGAAAAGCATTCAAAATCAGAGAACTATACATCTTTGGCTTTTTGTGTTATGAAAAGTGACAACCCTCCAAAGAAAAATCAACATTTTTATGCTAAATCAATAGACGGCTATTTCAAGCTTTTTATTCAAGATCAAGGAAAATAGTTACAAATCTTGAGATCCAAATTAAACTCTTTTAACAAACACACTGAATTTTGCTGTTGTATAACTTTGCAGATGTAGTTAGATGATACCATACTCATTATCCATCACTGTTAATAATCATTCTCTGATACATGCAATATTTTAGTGATAATTTACTTCAATGTTTACCTTCAGAAAACTTTAATAACAAACGCCTAACTTAGTTGGGGAAAAAACAAAAAGTGCTTATGATAAAAAAATATTTATTTTATTCATAAGATAAATATATATTAGATATTGATACACCATGGGGCCAGATTGTTTGGGGGAGCCACCAATTTCAATGGGACTTGTGAGAGTTACTTAACCAACTAATAAGGGGGGAAAGATACACAGTCTGGCCCTCTATTTTGTTTTTTTAGCTTTACATTTTTAGTCAGAATACCAGGTGTACATCTCCTTTTGAAGGAATAGTAGCAAAAAAACCAAACAAACAAAAAAATGAAAAATAAAAATAAAAAAAACCCTAGAGGTTAGCTATGCAAACACATTTAATGTGGGTTTTTTTAATTTTAGCATGAGACAAAACTCTGCAAATGACACAAAAGTCCATTTCAAGCAGTACTCTTAAAAGGCCATAAGTATTATGTCCATCCAGCTATTTACATAATAAAATTGTGCATATTTCAGTAGCTGTATTTTAATTGTTTTCCGTGGGGGGCGGGGGGCGGCACTTCACCTTCCTTTCCCACAGTCAGTATCCATAGTCACTTTATTAGACTCATATAATTCTCAGATGTGTAGGGTACTTTAGCTAGTGTTTTGAATTCACCCACTTGATGGAGCTTTATGAGGGCACGGAGAGAGCTCTGAGAAAAAGGATTTTCACAAACGCATCCACCTGTGGCCTGGTTACTTTAAGGGGCTAGGGAGCAGGAGATTCCAGTGCAGTTGTATAAAAGCAGCCTTTGAAGGCTAGCTGTAATTTAGCATTTCTGATGAGTTGTGGGGGACTTGAGGGCAGGTAGCTAGCTAGGCAGGTAGCTAGCTAGCTAAATCTTTTTTTTCTAACATAGCTGGTTCTTGGTTTTTCTTCTACATCTCTTCCTCCTCCCCCAAGTCCCTACTCATTTTTTTTCCATGTGAAGTTTGCTATGAGAGGTTAGCTTTGTGTAGGGGAATAAAAAACACATTGTCTCAAGATTGGTAGTCTCCTGAGTCAGGCTGAGGAATAGTTCACCTGCCACTAATGGGGAGTGTATTTCATTCTAGATGACTATAGGTTTTTGGGTTTGGTTGGTTTTTTTTAGAGTTCCCAAATGGAATTAAATTTTTCAGACTTCTTCCTGTGTCTGAGTCTTTAGTACACAGCTGCTTTCATCAGGCCCTCCAGCCATTTGTTATAGAAATCTGTTGGGATTCTTTATATTTATTATTCATATTATTATTATTATTATTAGGAAAAGGGACCTCTTTTATCCCCCAGAAAACAATCTGAAGGCACTCTTAAAGCACGTAGGATGATGTTTCCTATGGTCCATGTTTTTGCCAGTAACAGGCAATTCCACTGGTCATTTATCTACATATGCATAAAGAGATATGATATAGCCAGCAGATCTTTAAAATTATTTAACTCTACACTGTTTTGTGGCTTAATTTCAAAATAAAATCACCTTTTCTTCTAATCTACATATTGTTAATATTGCTACCTGGATCTTTCCTCTAAGCTTTGCACTCACTTCACACAGTTGTGAATAACTATGCTAGGAGTATGGTAGTGGAGAATCAGGCCCTCTAATTCCCTTAAAGCTCTGATTGTGCAGAGTGACTGAAGAGTTGTCTCTGACTATATGTATGTACGTCATACTGCACAGGGGAGGCCAGACCTGGTTGGGCTGTTTGACACCATTGTAATACAAATAACAATAAAAGAGGGGGCATCTGTTTGGTTCTGGGAGGAAGGAACGGTCAGCAAAGTCCCTGTTCCTCCAGCCTGTGTTGTATCTATTTTTACTCCACTACTGCCCCATCCAGAGATGAGAGCATTGGCCCATTGTTGGCAGTTTTGTAAAATCATTACAGAAACCCTGTTATTTAAGCCCATTGCTGGTTCTTCTGTACCAGCTACTTAACAAGCACTGTTCTTGGAGTCATGCTAATATCTTTTAAATTGTACTAGTGAACAAAGTCTCATTAGTTCCAGCTTCATTAGACACCAGAGCAGGGGGGAGGAAAAACAGTTTGCCAAATGGAAAAGGACAAAAAGGACACATTTTTCTAAGTATTGATGGTGACAGTCAAAGAGCAGCATGTGGTAAAAATCACATAACAATGGCAAACTGCAGTAAGGAACCAGAAAGCCCTTGGGACTGCTCAGGCAAAACTTCAGTAGACTAGAGAGTGGACTGCAGGATTGTGTAAAAGATTAGAACACAGCGATAGTAAAAATTCTACTTTACTGAAATTGGCATAGTACATTCTACATTTCAATTTTGGAGTGCAGGACTAATTAGTTAATGCTGGGAATATACAGGGAACTGTTTAGCACCCACCAAGTGTTGTTGGAAATTATTAAGTGTCAGTGATTTTGGTCAATAAAATACAATACAAATTAAATTACAAGTATTATATAGCTGATCTATGTGTTTTGTCTGAGCGTCCTACATGTTATGGCTACCCTAATCCTTTTTAATGCTCTCTTCTCCTGTACAAGAGATTCAGTGAACACCCCAGGACAAGGAAGTGTTAATTCCTCCAGTTCAGGCATACAGTTGAATAGCAATGCTAATGGACCGGTCCACTAAAGTCAATGGTGTCACGCTGATTTACACCAGCTGAGGATGTAGTTCATTAATGCTTTTTATTGCAAACTTATTACATTTAATACATTCACTATATACTATTTCTTTATACTCCTGACCCCCTAACTAGAATAGTGGTGCATGGGCTGTGCTATATTGATCTGTTAGGGATGTTTGAAATAAAATTTAGCAAATTTTAACTCCTGCCATTCTTGTTCTTTTTTCCACATGGCTTCACCCCAGAGACTTAGTACATCTTGAAGATCAGTTTGCAGACACATGTCAGCAAGTCTTCTTGATGCAGTTATGGTATTTCCTCATGTAGCTGTGTTGATTGGCATGTGTCTGTTGAAGGAGAAGTATCCGATTTCAAGGAAAATATATGTCAGGTGCACATGTTGGAAATAGGGCACTTATATGCTGCAGAATTAACAACCTTAGATAATTTGATTTAGTTCAATTTATCGATTGGTGCAAACAAGCAAAAAGAATGTTGCGTTGAGATGATTAAATGTGATGGGATCTTTTTTTAAAGCAGTAAAATATACCGAAGGCATGACCAAAGAATGAATATGCAGCTTATAAACATGCTGCAGGGAAAATTCAAAAAGGAAGCAAACAAGAACCAAAATAGATTTATCCAGAAAGTTTCAGAGAGCAAAAGAATCTGCTGATGTAAACTTTCTGATTGAAACTGGCCACATGAAACAAAGCTTTATTTTCAGTGGCACCTGGGAATGGTGAGATGGAAGTAATTCCCCTTTAATGAAGATATTGTTGTGTGTCTGAGGCTTTCGACAGAACAGCAATCTCTGCTGACTGGGAAAAGCTTGTATTAAATTACAGTTCAGCTCTGCTGGATGGGAAACTGTATGTTTTAAAGTAAAACCTTAGCTTGCATTATCTGTTTAATTTGTTGCATGCCATTTAGGGCATAAACATTTCCAGTTCATTTTAATTTCATATCATAGGAGAATAATAAAGACAGCAGAGTTATTGGTCACAGCTGTGTGAATGTGCTGAATGTAACCTAAAGAATTATGCTGTCAAACATACGGAGCCAGTTATTATTGTTTTCCCTTACAATCTTGCCAACACTTAATTATAGGATTTTATTAAAAAATATTCATGCAATTAAAATCTCTATATTTGAAAGCCTTTTTAGTAAGAGACTAAACAAGAATAAAAAAAATTGTATTCAAAGGTTGCCAGTTTTTGTAACAAGATAATGTTGGTGTCAAATTATAAAACTAATAAACTGTTCTTATCTGGTGTCTTACATATTTAAAATGTAGCAAGTTTGAAATATGCAGTGGTTTTGAACCATTTAATAAGAATATGTTTCTGGAAAATAACAGAGTTTATAATCTCTGTACAATTAGATTTGGTTATAAAAATACATTGATGTCGTAATTTTGGGATAAAAATCTGTGCTGGGATACTAAAAAAATGCTTTGTTACATACAATAAACCTGGCACACTGAAAGCAAATAAGTAATGTACGTCCCTTTTCAATTGGTTGTGTGGAATTGTATCTTCTGTGTGAGAGTTAGACAATAGCATTTTTCTTTCTTTGTGTTACACCCAGCTGAGTTTAGGAACTTTGTACAAGATATTCAAAAGGATTCCATTTATTACAATAATTGCATATATTTGTGCTACTAATCATGTAGGGCCTGATTCTGTACCCATTAAAGTCATTGGGCCAAATCCTCAACTGGAGTAAATTGACAGCTCCAGTGCGATGCTAATTTAGATGACCTGATGCTCTGGTCCCCTGGGTTCAAACTTGGTAACCTTATATTTAATCAATGAAATCTTTCTTATAGACAGCTTTGAGGCCAATGTATTTGTAAGCCAGGCTGCATAATCTGATTGTAAGGTTAATATCATTGGTACAGTAGTTTTAAAACAGTGTTGCAATGGCAAATAATAGACACCAAGGGAAATTGAAATTTTTTCTCAGTCTCCAAAAGTGAATGAAATAATCTGGGCAAAAGCAGACTCAACAACAATCCCAAACCTCTTGAAGATTTGTTCAGTAATAAATAACTGTTTCAGTCCACTACGCTGATCAAAAGAAATGCTTTAATCAATCCCAGGCAACATGTCATGCCATTGTGTAATCACTGGCGCAAATAATCAAAAATACAAAACAAAAATATCTGTTTAATACAGTCCAGATTAGGAATGTCTTTTAGAAAAGTGCTTTTCACACAGGTGTATTCTATTTTAAGAAAATAGACGGGATTAAAATCTGTAGGCTAAACAGGCATCTAATGTTGGCATGTGGCTGTCAAAATAAAAACCATTAGATTGAAACTGACTGAGTACAATTACTGGAAATAAAGCAGGCAAAATGCTTTACTTTCACTCCATGTATGTTTTGATTTTTTTTAAAGTACAAATTACTTTAAAATCATTCTTTCATGTTTTCACCTGCTTCAAGGCAAATCCATTTTCAACCTCTTGGTCATGAGGCCTCCAAATTTCTTTCCTGTGATTAGAAAATGAATCATTATTACCAAACCTCTTCTGCCTATCAAAGAAAAATGTTTCAAGCCCAGTTGTGCTCAGGATTTAATCTCCATGCGATCCTGCTGCTAGGATTTTTCTTTCTGATTCTGTAAGGAGAGAATATGCAGGGGAAAATATGAAGGCCAAATGTTTTCGTTGTTTGTATGGGAAGTGGTGCAAGGAAAAAAGACTAAAGCAAGGCTGGAAAACCTAGGTAATAAGAAGGGAAAGACAAAGAAAAATTGTCCTAGAAATTTCTGGGAGGATGTTCTGCTGAAACCAACTGTGCTTCAAAAAGAGGTGGAAGTGGCTAGAAGAGTGAGGATCCCCAAAAGAGCGCCCGAGTATTTCATTCCAAAAGAGCAGCACACATGTTAAATACACCACTGCAGAACGTCTCCATGTTAAGTAGCTCTGTTCACCCATTGCTGGATCAGATGGAACACAAGACAGTGTGCTAAAGGCCAAGGCCAAAACTTGCAAAGACAGGAGCCCAAAGTTAGACACCTAAATACGTATTATTATGGATTGAATTAAAACTTGTTGTTTTGGGTAGTGAAGCCATTGTAAATTGGCTAAAACACTGGCTGTAGCAGTCAAACACAGGCAGATGGAAAAGCTGAGTAGAAATTGGATTATGTGGTCCAAAGGTTTCAGTTGCAGGGGCAGCTGCAGTTTTGATTGGTGGAACCATTTTGGTCTGTGTGGGAGAGAGAGAACACAAGCTGAAGTCCCACAGAGAGACAGAGGCAGTGAGGGAACGACAAGCAGACAGTAACAGAAGGCTGTTACTGGGACCCTGAGAGAGAGCTAGGAGAGAAAGCTTTTTGGAGACCAAGTTCTGGCTGAAAGAGGCTGGGAACAGTGAGCAAAGGAACCATTTCCTGCTGCTTGCTTCCTACTGTGTTTAGGGAAACAGGACTTTTTGCATGTAAATAAACCAAACTGCATCATAGAAATATCTATCACTAAATTTCTCTTCCTAACTGGAAAAATCTACAAGATCCTAAATTTTTGGCTAGCTTCTCTGGTCAAAAGGAGCTACAATATATAGGTGCTAAAATGAGTGCCTGGATTCTCTGGGGTGTTGGGTGCCCCATAGAGGTCACTGAGGTCAGAGTACATTTGATATGGATTTATGACACCAGCTGTAGGCACTCATTTTTTTAAAATCTTGGCTCAGTCCTTTGCCTACGTACAAACTAGTAGATCAAAGACTAATACGATCAAACGGGTCTACTCTAATGACACAAATAGACGACGCGAGTGTGGTGAAGTGCAGATCATGGAGCATCTGGTCACTTGACGACTCCTTGGGGAGACCTGTACGAAGAAAGACCTCGATGCACCAATGGAAAGAGCCATCGCTTGTGCACAGTTCTGGAAAAACATCTAGTTTGTGACAAGGATGTGAGGAGAAGAAGGCTCAGTCTCACAATGCTTAGAGTGCCTTAGCTTTATTGGTCAGAAGCAGAAGGTCTCTGGGCTTATTGCAGGGCCTGAGGCAGCATACACAGAGGGTATGGTAAAGAAAAATAGCTGCTAGCGCTAAGGAGGGAAATGTTATCTGTCTGGAGCACAGATGTTACACTCCACTCTACCTTCTGAAAGAAGGCCTTGAAACCCACAGCCCTGTGCTAGAGGAGGTGGAGAGCTGTACTCAGGGCTGGCTCCAGCTTTTTTCCCGCCCCAAGCAGCGAAGCGAGGAAAAAAATAAATAAAGCCAATCGGCAGCACTTCGGTGGGAGCTCAATCGCGTCATTTCATTCTTCTGTGGCAATTCAGCAGCAGGTCCTTTGCTCCCTCTCATCCTCTTTGGCGGCAGCTCAAAGAGGAAGGGACTGAGGGACCCGCCGCTGAATTGCCGCCAAAGACCCAGACGTGCCGCCCCTTTCCATTGGCCGCCACAAGCACCTGCTTCCTTTGCTGGTGCCTGGAGCTGGCCCTGGCTGTACCACCCCAGCAGGAAGCTACATTGTGAGCTTCCTAGAGCCAGGGCCGCCCAGAGGATTCCGGGGGCCTGGGGTCTTCGGCAGTGGGGGCCCCCCCTTCGGTGGTAATTCGGCGGCAGGGGGGGTCCTTCCGCTCCGGGATCCGCCGCCGAAGTGCCCCGAAGACCCACGGCGGAGCCCCCCGCCTCCAAATTACTGCCGAAGCGGGACCCGCCGCTGAAGTGCAGCCTGGTCTTCGGCGGCGGGGGTTCCCGCCGCGGGTCTTCGGGGCCCTTCCGCGGCGGGTCCCGGAACGGAAGGACCCCCCGCCGCTGAATTACCGCCGAAGACCCGGGCTGCACTTCGGCGGCGGGTCCCGCTTCGGCAGTAATTCGCCGGCGGCGGGTCCTTCCGCTCCGTGACAGTTTTCCGGGGCCTCCGGAGCGAGTGAAGGACCCCGCTCCAGGGGCCCTGAAAAACTCTCGTGGGGGCCCCTGCAGGGCCCGGGGCAAATTGCCCCACTTGCCCCCCCCCGCCCCGGGTGGCCCTGCCTAGAGCATAGGAGGAGCGTGCCAGCTGCTACACCTCATAAGGAAGTGCTGGCCAGTGCAGAGGGGGACTGGGCCAGCTATTATCTACTAAGCAATAGCCTATCCTGGCTCCTAGCAAAGCCAATGGCAGAATTCTCATTCACCTGAATGCCAGCAGATCTGGTCTATATGCTGGAGGTTAGAACTTCCTGTTTCAATTTCATTTTTTATTTTCAATATTGATAAGTTATTTCCTGATTTGTATTTAATATAATATTAAATCAAAATGACAAGGTTTTAAATGACAATAAAGGAAGAAAAATGCAAATTTGCATGGCTATATGTAACATTTTTGACAATAAATTACCTGAAAACGAAAACGGAGAGAGGAATTCAGAGCAGATATCTGTACATTGCTGCAATTAAACATTTTGTAATGATTTTTGTCCAGTGGAGCAAGATTAGTAAAGTTGTTGTCTAATCATTTATAGTTTTAGTATGTATTGAGTTTCATTTCAATATCATTAACATTTTAGTTCTCTGCATTCTGATCCCTGAATGATGCTAGAATAAAGCTATTCAGGTAAACCTGAAGAAAGTCAGATATCTCTGCATGTGCAGTTGTGTTTATAGCTTTCACGTGTTTTTTTTAATGCCACAGGGAGCCATTAATAGGGCTAAAATAACACGGAATCTTTTCTTTTGATGTTTCCACTATGTAGGAGGTGAAATGCTGTCAGAAGACAAGATTTCATATTATTTAGGCCACATTAGGGTGTCCCTGAGGCAAGAAAAAAGGCTGTGAATACCAGAAACAGAAAGATATATACTATACCCCAGCAACATCCACTTCTTTATTTAGTCCTTGCATTCTTGCTTCCAGTGAAGTCAATGGTACTTCCTGCGGTCATTAACTTTAGCTGTAACAAGATTGGGCCAACAGTAGCTATTAATGGCTTGAGTTGTTTGCAATATTATTGGGAAATAACCTAGGATGTAAATTTGAAGATCTCAGTGTTTAGAATGAATTCTAATCTTAATAAATAGTAAATCTCAGTAGTGTGTGACTTTTGAACAGTCCCTTACCTAAGAAATACAGTTCCAGGATTTGCACACCAAAGTTTGCTGTATCTTAGCGTGTATTTTTATAGCATGCTCTAGTTAAAGTTGAATTACAGCTTCCGTTGTAACATCCCTCATTTCCTCCAAACATGGCTGGACTGATTTTGTTGTCTTGGTCTTTTCTTTGGTAGATTTCACATATGCACAGAAAAATGTAGAATTAGCTGTGGTGTTTGTTTAGCTCAGTCTAACATGGCTGTTACTGGGATCACTATGAAGCACATTAGCTCAGTCTGAATTTACAGGGTTTCATCCCATTTTAAATTATAAGCCCAAGGGGATAGAATTAGGGTGGAGTTTTCAACCTTAACACTGATTTCTCTGACCTCTAAGTGCTTAATTTTGCAACCTTAACACGGAATGTTTACCAGCCATGCACCATATCATATATGTTATCTAACAGCAATGAATGATGGTCAGAAACAACTGGAGCATAAGGGAGTATACAACAAGCAAAGGTCATGATGCAGCTAGCAATGTGTGCATTCAACTCCTATTGATTTGCACAGTTGGGACCAAGTCTTGGTGTAGTTTAGAGATCCTTAACCTATTTGCTGAGAAATGTGCTGGCTTCTTTATCTTCTGAGGGTTATCTGGCAGTATATATTACATTAAAATGTGTTCAATAAACATTGCTTTGTTCAAGGTCTCAATTTAACTTTAAGTGGAAGTTCCTTCTATAACCACGCTGATATTTAAATGCCCTCCGATTTTGATATAAAAGGCTGATTTTAAACACGCAGATGAAGCATTGTATATGCAGGTGTAAATGGGATTTTTCTCCAGAATTGTGGAGAGGCAATTTCCCCAATGTAGCTTTGGCACTCATTTTTATGCATAGAAATGTGGAAAAAAGATCTATATGTTCAAGCCTATTTGTAATATGCCTCAGTTTGGTTCAGAAATGTCTAGTAGTCACCTCCTATGCTAAGCAAAAATCACTATGAATGTGCATATAATTTCTTTAGCCTTAAAGGTAACTTATTTTGTAATTAAAACAGAAAAGTAATATAATACCGTGATGCTTCTTGGGGTCCCCAGGATGGTGAATCACTCAGTTATCGCTCCTCCCCCCACCTCCAATGAGAGACATATTTGCTTATACTTAACTGGGTTTCATCTCCCTGACACCACCAGCCTGTTAGCTGGCCAAACAATCTCTGGGCTATGCCAGCCCTTACTTTGCCTTACAGGTTAATAATACTTCAATAACAATAACTTCAGTACCCGGAAAGATAATGGATCAAATAATTAAGCAATCAATTTGTAAACACCTAGAAAATAATAAGGTGATACATAACAGTCAGCATCACTCTGTCAAGAACAAATCGTGTCAAACCAACCTAATAGCTTTCTTTGACAGGGTAACAAGCCTGGTGAATAGGGGGAAGTGGTAGACGTGATATATCTTGACTTTTATTAAGGCTTTTGATAGTGTCTCATATGACCATCTCATAAACAAACTAGGGAAATACAACCTTGATGTTGCTAATTTATGGTGTGTGCATAACTGGTTGGAAAACCATTCCCAAAGAGTAGGAAGAGGGCATGGAATGGGGGTGGATAGCTCAGTGGTTTGAGCATTGGTCTGCAAAACCCAGAATTGTGAGTTCAATCCTTGGGGGGGCCGTTTAGGGATCTAGGGCAAAAATCTGTCTGGGGATTGGTCCTGCTTTGAGCAGGGGGTTGGACTAGACGACCTCCTAAGGTCCCTTCCAACTCTGATATTCTAAGGAAAGCAGATTTAGGGCACAGGAGTATATGTGGAGTTTGCAAAGAGAGATGATGGCTTCAAGACTTGCTCCCACTCACCCACTGAAAGCCTCTCATCTAGTGCCCATAGGTAGGAAGGGGATGTTGGGATTTTGTGGTTCCCAATGAGTCAGATGCTGGGCAGAAATCAAGGGAATGCAATTCAACAAGGCTTTATTCAATATGTACAAAGGGAAAGCCCCTGGTACAAAAAATCAGGCAGAGTGCCTCCAGCAAGGAGCCCCTCCCCTTGCTATTTTATAGCACGTGGTACTTACATAACAAGTTACATAACATGAACCGCTAACCAATCAGATTTAACCTTTCCATATATGGATTTGTTTATCACATGCTCATAGTCCTCCATTCCACATGCTGAGCTCAACCCCCTCCCACTGGCCTTCTCTAGAATGTTCCTAGGGTGGTGAGCCACAGCATGCTTCCCTATGCATAAGCACCCTGCAAACCACATTTTATCCTAAATGAACACAAGCATACCCTTCAGGGACAAGGCTGACCTTGGCATCGTACCTTAGTGAAACTATAGCAATTCAGTGCTGAGCCCATGACAAAATGATATATGTTGGTCCAACAAAATAAAGTTGATCCAGAAACACTGGGACAAGCAGCAGTCTTGTTTATGAGTTCCCAGACATTTCAGGTACTTCAGCATAGACACAACTCTAGTTTTTTCAATGTTCATCAAATCTATTTAAACCTAGGAACATCATACTTAACACGATGTTAGAGGGGAAAGGCCCCCAAAGGCCTGTACAGTAGCATGTGATGAGAGGTGAGGTGTATTCAACAGAGGTACATCAGGACTTTTTTCTCCTTGCTTCTTTCTCACTGAAATAAATGGCCATGTGCATTTCAATGGAAGTTTTCCTAAAAAGAGATGCAACATGTGGCCCTGGGGAATATGCAAGTTAATAAAAGGCCCATGGATCGACAGATGCTGCCATCATAGTACCCAACTCTGTGAAACAGGCCTAGTCCATTTTTTCTCTATATTATATTTATTGACATATCATTTGACCCTTTTTTGGTTTTGTTGCTTGAAATATTCATGGTAAACATGATGGAAATTAGTCTGATCTCCTGAATAATCTTCAGCTTTCTGCATAAAATGTTATTTCTATAGGTTCCAGTATGAGAAATACTACTTGACTGGTGGTGAATTAATGTGGTTGCAATACTCTAATGCACTCAACGGCGAAAGCAAAAATAAAATGACTATCTTTGAAACACGGGCTGGGGTAATAGTAAGAATAACTGAAAGTAATCTTGCCAGTCCATTACTATTTTCTTCCTTTTTTGAGTCTAAGCCCTTTTTATTCACAAACCTGACTCAAAGCAGATGGATCTGTCAAAGATCACTCTCACAGGTGAGCTGAATTGAGCTGATTAGCTGTTAAGAGCTAACAGCTGTAAAGCGAGGCATTGAGGAAATTGTTGGAGACCATGCCCTACTAAAAGATGAGATTTCGATCAGACACCAAAAAGAAAAACATAGAACTGCTCTGAGACGTTGTACTATAGAAATGTTAAAGAAAAGGGTTTTTTAAATCTTAGAAACTACCTGAATCCCTCCTTAAGAATGTAATATGTCTTCATGCTGCAAACAGTTGGAAATTTTATTTAAAAAAATACATCAGGTTCTGTTGTTATTAACAAACTATCTGCTTTAGAGATCCAGTATTGCTGTGTCTGGGGATTTTGCTGTTTCTGAGCAGTATCTACTGTCAAGTCCACAGAAAGGTCTTAAATTTGATTTGCTGCTTTATGCTTTATGATTTATAAACAGAAAGGGTCCTGTACAAAGTATGGAACACTTACTTTCCTAAATTGCAACAAAAACTTAAAACTTGGAACGTTACCTAGCACTTTGGGATGTGAAATCTACTTCATGGAAAGGGAAATTGGTCTGACATTGGAAGTAGAGGGTAGCTCCTTCCTGTGAGTGTCACTTAAAGGACATGGCAAAGGATGGATACAGCAGTTCTCAAACTATGGTTGAAACCCCAAAGTTGTGATCCTGTTTTAATGGGGTCAGCAGGGATGGCATTAGACTTGCTGGGGCCCAGACCCTAAGTCCAAGCCCCACCAACTTGGGCCGCAAGGCTCAGGCTTCAGCTCCAGCCCTGGGCAGCAGGGCTCAGGCTTCGGCTCCAGCCCTGGGTGGCAGGGCTCAGGCTTCGGCTCCAGCCCTGGGCTGCGGGGCTCAGGATACAGGCCCCCTAGTCTTGGGGTTGTGTACTCATGTTTGTCGTCAGAAGGGGGTTGCAGTGCAATGAACTTTGAGAACCTTTAGATGAATACATAGCTATAAAAATGAAACGTTACCCAGGCACAATGAAAAATAAGCTGCATGAAACATGAACAGAAAGCTCAGGAACACTGATATAATAGCCAACATGTGTAAAAACCCTACCGGCCAGTATTATCCTCAAGAATATTTAGGGCTAGATCCAATCTCGCTTATACCAGTTTTCACTGAGGTAGCTCCATTTAGTTCAGTAGCGTTAGTCATGATTTGCACAAGTGTAAGGAAGGAAGGAATTGGGCTCAGAGTTTAATCATGAAATGGCAGCCCTAGCAGGGAGAAAATGTGATATCCTTTGCTAATAAAAGAGTTCCAAATCACAAAGAAGTTGTTTTCCTATTCATGTTTATACTACTATAAATTGTGGACAAAAATAAGTAATGTTTTTTAACAGTGTGATTGCAGAATCAGTGTAGTGTGGCTGTTGCCGAAGTAGCAAAGTTGTGTGACGTGGCTGCAGAAGTAGGAGGGTTGTGACTCAGTAGAGTAGTGGTTTCAAACCATGAGTCGCAACCCAGAACCGGTCGCGGAATGGAAGGCACTGAATCACTGCGGCTCTGGTCAGCACTGCTGACCAGGCAGTTAAAAGTCCCATAAGTGGTGCTGCCCGGCTAAGACAGGCTAGGCCCTACCTGTTCCAACACTGTAGAAGCAGCCAGCAGCAGGTCTGGCTCCTGGGTGGGGGGACCACAGGGCTCTGCGCACTGCCCCCATCCCGAGCACTGGCTCCACATTCCCATTGGCCGGTTTGTGGCCAATGGGAGCTGGTGGGGACAGTGCCTGCAGGCAAGAGCCATATGGAGCCACTTGTGCACTTCTGCCTAGGATCCAGACCTGCTGCTGGCTGCTTCTGAGGCGCAGCGTGGTCCGTGGTGCCTGCACCCCTGCTGCGCCGCTGACTGGGAGCTGCCTAAGGTAAGCCTGTGCCCCAGTCCCATGCCCCATTCCCTTGCCACAACCCTGAGCCCCCCTAAAATCCAGAGCCCCTTCCTGCACCACAAACCCCTCATCCTGGCCCCACCCCAGAGCCTGCACCCCCAGCCCAGAGCTCTGACCCCCTCCCGCACCCCAACCCTCTGCCCCAGCCCTGAGCACTCCCCAAAACCCGGAGCCCCCTTCTCCACCCCAAACCTCTCAGCCCTGACCCCACCCTGCAGCCCTGAGCCCCTCCCACATCCCAAACCCTCATCCCCAGCTCCACTAGGTCATGGGCATCAACAATTTTCTTCAACTGGGTTGCCAGAACATTTTTTTGAAAACCACTGCAGTAGAGCATAGCTGCTGAATAAGGACATCTTTCCATGACTGGACGTGGTTTTGGCATGTTAGTACCTTTTGCAAACATCATGGAAGACCTTGGCTCCAAAATAGATTATAGTTATTTTAGGCGGTTGTGCTCTAAAGAGTTCTCAGGAATGACCTGACTGTCATTTGGAGAGAGTGTAGAAAGAGCATTATTAAAATGATCAGAATACTTTAACATAGGACCCAAGCTCAGGCCTCACAGCTGTACTTCATTTTCAACTCCCGCTATGCTTTTCTTTCATAGTTAAGTTCAGGGATGAAATCTGTGAGTTACTTTCACAGGCATGGGGTGGCTGGCAGGCATACTGTGAGCTGAGGTTGTAGAAGCTTTCCTTCACTGCTGTGGCAGTGCATCACAGTCATGACCTGCAATAGCCCCTTAATTCAGGCCTTTGGCCTTTCTTGAGCAAAGGCTGTCCGTCAGTCAGTCAGTGTTTTTATGAAATGCACAAATGGGGAATAAAATGATACACTCAAATTCATTTTCATTTATGAACTAAATCAGGATTTGAACTAATTTCTTCAGAATTGAATGATTAGCCCACTGAGGCACTGAGATGTACATCAAATATCATGGGTTCTTCTGAAAATAAAAGGAGGTTTGCCTGGAATCATACATTGAAGTGATTTCTTCACAAAAGGCACCTACAAGATCCTAAATCTTAATCCACTTTGAAATCAATTTAAAATCCATTTTACTTGAAGTTTAAGGATCTAATTCATATTCATTCACAATTTGTATTTACTATGAAATACCTAGCTAACCCTTTAGCTATTACATCTGAAAATCAGAATAGATGTGAGGCTCAGGTTAAAAAGTAAAGTCTTATTTCCTTCTGAGCAGCTCTAACTTGTGCTATTCCTGTCAAAAACATGCACACTGGGCCCAATCCTTGCACTCAGCCTGACTAAATAGACGGTGGGCAATGAAATTACACAAGGGGTTGGAATGGCCTGATTTCTTCTCCCCACCCCATGAGCAGGGTGCTGAGTACCCAAGCCCTATGTGTTATGTACATTGATGTTCATATCTTATATACTTTATTTTATATTTTATGTAATTTTTAATTTATACAAAACAATGGAAGCATCAGCCCAAAGATCTAGGCATTTCTGGCAAATATTTACAGCACAGCAAATATTTAAAAGCAGAAATAAAACCAGCAGCTTCCACTTATCCCCAACCAGAGCTTGCCAACCAGATAATAAATATCTAAGCTAACAGAACACCACCCTACTCATATGTACCCGTCTTCATTAAATAGCTTCCACCCTGAAAACCCAGGGGGAAAGGGCTTTGCGGCATGCCCTCTACAGGCTGTTTCACATCAATAGGGGAGCAAATTCCAGAGTTGGGGTTCCTCCCAGAGTAAGCTTTGCCAGAAGCCTCATCTCTCGGAAACCAAAGGAGAGCCTCTGCTCATCACAGTTCTGTCAGTATCACCAGAATAAAAAGTGGTCTACCAAGTAGGGAGATGCCCAGCTATACAGAGATAAAGAGAGCTAATCAGAGGGCTAGGTTGCTTTAACAGATTATTTTTTAAAAGAGAAAAACACTAAAATTGAAATAAAAATCCACTCCACCCCCAACCTATCTGCATGCTACCTATAGTCTCCTACACTATTAAGATGTCAGACCCTGCCTTTGCTCAGCCAGTAAAGCCAACGATTACTGACCTCCTATTAAATATGCAAACAAGCATCTTTGTGCCGTTTCCCATGCTGCCTCTCAGACATGGGTTCCCCTTGAAAATCTCCAAAGTTACATCATTGTTCTCCTTCAAATCCCTTCGTAAAACTCTCCTTTGCAGTTATGTCTACAGAAAACTTGCTAATGGTTAAGCTGTTGGTATCCTGAGACCATTGTCAGTCATGTAGCTCAGTATTGTCTCATTGTTTCCTGGTGCTCCCCATCTGTCTGTATCCACCTGTTGTCTCTTGTCTTATATTTTGAGCTTTTGGGGGTAGGAACCATCTTTTTTTGTTCTATATTTGTACAGCGCCTAACACAACAAGGTCCTGGTCCATGACAAGAACTCCTTCACGCTACTGCAATACAAATAATTACAACAATATATAGTACCTGTATATTTAAGTGTCAGAAAGGCCATTTCATTTTGTGAAATAACAATATTTAGGTTTGTTTTATGGCTATCTTTTTCAGAATGTTCAAATA
Organism: Mauremys reevesii; assembly: GCF_016161935.1. Classification (NCBI taxonomy): domain Eukaryota; kingdom Metazoa; phylum Chordata; order Testudines; family Geoemydidae; genus Mauremys; species Mauremys reevesii. The sequence continues at coordinate 77,479,776 of NC_052631.1, forward strand.
CAGCACCTTTTCCCATATGCACCATACAAAGGTTTTGTTTCTGTTTGGTGAAAAGCATCAGTATTGATCATTACCCTTGTCAGTACACATGATCTTCAAACTGATATTGAATGAATATAAAAAAAAGAGGCCATATAGTAGACAAATAAACGACCGCAATACAAGAAATTTAAAATAACAATTTAATGTGGTATGATTGGGCTGGTTTTGCATCATATTTTTTTAAATAGTCAGTACATCTTTCAGGTGCTTTAAGAGACAAAACCAGCATATATATATATATATATATATATATATATATATATATATATATATATATATATATATATATATATATATATATATATATATATATATATATATATATGAAGAAAGAACATGTAAATATTGTATCTCCATCTGTTCCCAATACAGTATGTTTACATATTAATGTGCAGTACAAATTTGTAAACATGAACATTTGAAACTTTTGGAGGAAGCGATACTAGCCCTTTTCCTTTCTATAACTTTATTGGAACAACATGTCTGAAATGGCCCAACTCACACATGTAAATACGTTGAATACTGGATATGTTTCAAGTGTTTTATACATTTATTTGTCTGCTTTATATTCCCATCCAATCCAGGGTTGTATATATCATTTTAATACAAATTATCATCTAATTGCAGCCCAAACCTCAGAAGATTAAATATATACTAAGGCACTTATATCAAAGCAACTACCACCAATATTCAAACGATGCATTTGGCTTATTTTAAACATAGCCAGTAAACATATTAAATTCTGGTGAAACCAGCTGGTAAACTACAGCTGGATTCACAAACACTATTGTTGTTTTGTCTCATTGAAGAAGAGGTTTCTAAACACAAATGTAGTATATTCCAAAGTGGAGTACAAAAACAGTGCTTAAGTATTGTCAATTTCAATTCACTGAGTACTGTAAATATAATCAGATATTTCTGAATAGTTTTGAATTTGAGGTTGGATTAACAACATTTTAAATTGTGGAATAAGTTTCAGCTTTTGAGAAATGTATTCCCCTCTCTATTTAATTCACCCACACAGTATTTTTATGTTTATTTTATTTTCAATCCACTGACAGAGGCTAGAAAGTTGGAAGTTTTGCACTTGTCATATATTTCCATGTAAAGAATAGAACTTCATTGGTACAGTATGTAGACTATACCTGCATGTTATGGACATATGGTCCTTTTGAAGTTGTCTTTCATTCATCCCATTAAAAAAAAAAGATTTACTATTATGAATATTTGAAGTAATGGTGGTGATTCATTTTCTCATGTTCTGTCACTCAGTTATCACTACTAGCAGTTTAACAGTAAGACTAAAAGGAAACTTGTTAAGTCATCACTGATCATTTGGACGTAGCTTTTCTACTATAAACAAAACCATATATACAATGGTGTTCAGATTCTGGCAAACATACCATCAGGGCTACTACAAATGTAGCTCTTAGCTCCGCTTGGCACTCTCCCAATTTATCAAAAGTTGGACCCTTCGCATCCAGATGGCGTCTCCTTGGCTAGCTATTCACAGCCTGATTGCAATTCTGGTTTTCTGACCTGCATGGACTCCACAGATTATGAAATGTCCTTCAACTGTTCACAGGGAAGCTCAAATTACATCCTTTTCAATAGTTATACTGTACATGGAGTAAGACCAGCATGTGCCATGTTAGTGGACTGCACCAAGCACCTTCATTGATATGGGGCCAGAATTCCCAATGCCTTTGTCATAAACTGGTGACTCTTTAAAAAAAATCATTATGGAGCTGGAGAGAACAGTGAAATGTGGATAAAATGGCCTTGGTGCCATTCAGTTAAATGGAAAAAAAAATGTTGTATGTTCTAAAATCAAAGGACCTGATACTCTCAATTTACATTGGTATAAATGAGAGGCGAAATCCCATTCAAGCCTCCTTCACCTTTGTAATGTGTGTAAAGTGCGTAATATTCTCCAGACACTTTCACTCGAAGTGTTGATTCCTTTTTGGATAAGACTGTTCGTACCAATGTCTGGTTCTGTAAGTACCTCATACCTGTGGCCCAGTGAATTAGAACCCCTGAAGCCCACTCATAGGCCTCCCACTGAAGTCAATGGGGGTTTTCCATTGTCTTCAGAGGAAGCCAGATCAGGAGCCTCGCTCCTTTCATTGTCTACAGTGATACCACCACAGCAAATCAATGGTAGAGAATGCTCCACTCCCCTTTGTGAGGTCTCATGAGTCAGTGAACTGGCCTGAGTCTGTTCCCATTTAAATTACTGGTAAAACTCTCTTTAAGTTCAATGGGAGTAGAACTGGTGTTTGAAATGATACAATTAAGAGCTAAGCGCAAGGGGAGAGAAAAAACAGTAAAATAAATGCACATCATCTACATCCTAACATCTTGCCTTCATATTATTTGCCTTTTGATACAGAGTTTATTCTTATTATTATTATATCCTTTATACATCTAACAAATCTACTTTTTCCTTCGGCTTGGACCTGAAGGATAAAGCCAGTGGAGTTCCACACTTGTAGCCAAGAACAAAATTTGGCTCACTGTATTGAATATTCAATATGTGGGCCAAATTCCTCATGCTATACCACTGAAGTCGCTCTAGGAGGGAGTAAGGTGAATAGGTTTTGGCTCATACTAGATGTTGCCAGTTCACAATGAAATGTACATTTGAATTTAGTTGAAGTATCTTATAGTCACTGAGAGTTTACCAACAGTTGCACCGCCACATTGAGCTGCATGAGCACAACAAAAATGTCCCATAAATATTCATTTTAAACAATTGATTAGTGATGTTTGCATTCCCTTTTTTGCTCTCTGCAAATAATTGCATGATTGGGTTTTCCTGGAATGCTCAAGGAACAGAAAAGTTATGCTTGCCTGCGTATGAAAAACTTCATTTTAAATTTGTTTTCCATTTGTATTCACAGCAGGAACCTGAATTATCTATATCCAATCAGGAACCATAAACAATATAACATGACTCATAAGAATGATCATAACTACACAATACAACGCAAATGTTAGATTGCTAATTTTAAAAGTAAAAAGAAAAGTGGAGAAAAGTTAATCAGATAACAAATACATTTGAGGAAATCATATTCTTTTTACATCATACATTCTGCGAATGGAAAAAGAGGGTGATTTTGACAAATAAATTGTTCGCTCCGCTCTAGGAAATAAAAATGTAATTTAGTTGATCCAGATTTAAATGATACTTTTTCAAAAAGTCTTCTATGCTAAAAATGTATAGCTTAGGTTTCAATCAATTCTTTTAAGTGGACAAACCAATTTTGTTCCACAGCTTCAAATCTATCTTGATTGTAATATTTTATTTAATCACTGCTGTTATTGTAGAATTTGGGATTTAACATTTGCATCCACCCAGAAAGAAATGACTCATCTAGAAGAGCCTTCTTCTGCTCCCCCAGTAATATAGTGAAGATTTAGGACCATGTCTTGCTCCTGTTATTCTCGTGAGCAGACCTGATGAACCAAGATTCTGATCTCTGTGATACCAATGTGCAAAATCTGGTCCATTGTCATCAATGGAACTACTCACATGAGTAAAGCAGTCAGGATGTCTGCTTTGTCCCATTGTGGATGAAGGTGGTTGTAAGACATTTGGTTATAAACAGTGCTTGGTTGCAACGTTTCACTTTTAATTAAAAAAACAACCACCCTAGACATTGCTAAAAAATAACATTAGAATGCAGATATTCTCCTTTTTCCAATATTACTAACTGTTTTTATATCAATTTAACAGAGTTATGTATACCCTAAGCACTCATCTCTTATTGATATATATGAGAGGTGTGTGAATAGGTCACAAGCAGCTCTACCAGCAGGAAATGTTAAGGCTACCAATCTCCGGAATGCAATTGCATTTTAGAAAAGTCCTATGACAGTAAATCTTCAAACTGTGTTATTTAAACAGCGTTTGCTCCTGTTTTGGTCTAGTTTCACTAAAATTTAGGAATGAGAGTAAAAATAGAATTTTGCCAATAACTTTTCATTCTTAAATCCACGTGTATTTGCAATGTAGTACCACTTTTATGTTTGTAAATTCAGGATTCTCTCTCGTTCTAATTTCACAACCCGTCTGATTCCTGTCAAATATTCTCTGCAAATGTCTATTATATATCGAGTTAGATGTACAAATCAACTGACTTCAGGAAGGGCCTGAACATACATCAAATAAAGAAAAATAAATATCATGCCTCCAATTGTGGATTACTGTTAGTGTTATATTGTGTCCTTGCATGGTGGAGAATATTTACATGGATAACAAGACTATCCAGCGTTAGAACAGTTAATGCTAACAGAAAAATTGGGAGGGAATTAAAACCTCATGCTTCAGAGTTTGTCAAGCGCTAGCTCTTAGGGATCAGTATGAGATCTCTATGGGGGTCAGATTACCCCATATCTGCCTGCTGTATGTTTTTATACCTTTCTCTGTAGCACCTGATGCTGGCCACTGTTAGAGACAAGATAATAGAGTAGATGGGCCATGGGTCTGATCCAGTCTGGCAATTCCTATTTACCTTCATGCCCCGAGGGGTTGGAGGAAATGCAGATGAGCACTCCCCCAGCAAGTGCTTCAGGAAAAGTTTTGTCTCACTCAGGGCTGGTCTACATTGGGGGGGATCGATCTAAGATACACAACTTCAGCTACGTGAATAGCGTAGCTGAAGTCGAAGTATCTTAGATCGACTTATCTACCGTCCTCACGGCGCGAGATCAACGTCTGCGGCTCCCCGTCAACTCTGCTACTGCTGTTCGCGTTGGTGGAGTTCCGGAGTCGACAGGAGCGTGTTCGGGGATTGATATAGCGTGTCTAGATGAGATGCAATATATCGATCCCCGAGAAATCAATTGCTACCTGCCGATACGGCCGGTAGTGAAGACGTACCCTCAGGCTCAATGTTTCCTGGAGCTCTGAGATCTGCATCCTGAGCTCCCCTTATATGGGACCAGCTGGCCAACATAAAGGGAGACATGGCCCTGCTCTGTCCTCCCTGCCCACTTTGGGACAGGCTAGTGCCACTTTCAGCATGATCTAGTGGAGTCCTTAAGAAAGCACAATGAGCAGACTGTGCTGTGTAGGGGCACAGGCACAGGAAGGCACTTTAAACTCTTCTCTCATCAGACGCCCTTTCCCCACCACTCTAGGCCAGGAATAATCAAGCCCTTGGACTTTTGGTCAGTCTTTGCTTCCTTCAACATCAAATGTTTAGATTTGGGACCAAATCCTGCTAAGCTGGTTCACTCAGGTCGTGAGTCAGCAAGATGCTTGCTTCACTCTAAGTATGCCCCATAAAGTCAATAAGTCTTAAGCATGGGGTTAAGCACATAGGTGAATAGGGATGGTTTGCTAAATCAGGGCCTCAGATAGTCCCATTAACATCAGTAGGACAACTCAGCCCTTCATCTTCAAGATAATAAAGGGGAAGCTAGAGAAAGAGTTTCATGAAAATAATGTTTAAAGTACTGTGCATTTATTATACTTAGTTGCTCCTTAACACTGAGGTTCATTCCTGCTGCCGAGTGCAAATATTAAAAGGGTGAATGTAAAGTTTGCACCTATCCTATGAACATTACATAAATAACTCTTACCAAAAAGGCATCTCTCTGTTGTTGGCTATTTTGTTGTCCCCCGTGCTCAGAACATTTTTTACAACACAGTTGCATATGAAACGTTAAATATCGAGGCAGGTCACTCCTGTATTATGAGGCACTTTATATACAATAATCAGCAAACCTTTGGGAATGACTGAAGAAAAGACTTGCTTACATGTCACTGCATTAGAAATGTTATATAATTCCATTAGAGGCAATGGTTAATTGCTGAGTGCCAGATAGAATGATTACATCTGCCATCTCTAAAAGAAGTCGGAATGCTGTCATTCACTTTGAAATGGCTTGTTGTGTTCATCAGTCTAGATGGCATAGAAAAGTTATAACCATACAAGCCATATGGAGAATGTAAAGAACAATTAAGTGCTTCCCGAGCAATGGGACTTGATGGGAAAATGTTTCCAGATGCATGTAATCCATACAACATTTGATTAGCAGAATTGGGTACTTGTAGACGCTGCCCAGTTAAGTCTTCAGATTTACCATTTTTCAGATTTGTTATGCCAAGGGAAGATAGCACAGGCACATCCATCATGAAGTGGGGTAAAATATGTGGATTGGTGCCTCCCAGTTTTTCGTGGCTTGGAAATACAAGTGACGGTTGTCTCAAAAGGCTTGTAGGGCAAATCTTGTAGTAAAGGGGCAAATTGAGATTATGTAGATATGTTTCAGGGCATGATCCTCCAATGTTGCTCGCTGACAAGTGAAACGTAGGAGGTGAGCAAGATGGAGAAAGCAAGGAATTCAGAGGAGATGGCGTCCCACCACTTGAGGTTGTAGGTGAAGAACCAGAACTCCCATCTAAAAATGAAAGCAAAAGTCATCAAAATGTCGCTACTGGATGTTAACAAATAAGAATTATGGGTGGAATCCTGACCACACTGAAGTCAATGTAGCCTGCTATCATTTTCATCTAAATATCTACTGACTCCAAAGGGAATTCTGCAAGCAGTTCTATGGCAAGATCCATCCATAAATTATGCATCAAATCTTTCTTATTTAGGCCCCAGTTCAGCAAGGTAGTTATGCATGTGTGTGTAAACATGTGACTACTCCCATTAACTTTTTTGCAGCAGGAACAGGGAAAGATTTTCTTTATTGATATTTGGGTCATTTACAGTAAGACATTACAATTACATTCTCTTGACATGTATAGGTACATATCTTAGTACAGAATTAACCGTATTAAGCAACATCCTGTATATTGATCATATCTTGTTATATCATTAACATATCTCTTTTTTTTGTCCCAGTAACTTGTTCGGAACTTCTTAGGTGCTGAAACTCACACACATTCTTAAATACCTTGTTGAATCAGACCTCTATGTATAATCAATTCTCTTCATCTGTTTATAAATGAGCAGTGTCATGTTTAAGGTGCTCTATTTTGTGATTTACAGGGGTTTTCTTTGCATATAACAATAGAAATACTTCTTATTCAGCATTGATGGAGATTTTTGCCTTGCACCTCTGATCACAGGAACTGACTCATTTTATTTAGTTTCCACTGCAGTTTATAAAACATCTTCAATCACTGTTTCCAAAACAACTTTAAATGTACTTTTCAATTTAACATCCCATTTTCTGACGTGGATCAATGAGTGCTTTAATAAATGTATTAGAAAAACAATATCCACTTATTTTACATTTATTAGGTCACTGGTGTATAATACCATTGTTCAGCACAAGTTTTCAGCAATGTGTATTCCTGTTACTAAGCTGACATTATTTTAAGATGGCATCATTTAAAAGCCCCATTCTTCTCCTGCAGATGTATTAGCACAGCTCCATTGCACCTTATATCACAAAATTTGGGATCTACTTTTTTTCTCATTTATTTATATGTATTAATGCTGTCATGGAAAAAAACAAAATATCCACAATTGCTTTTTGTCACATTTGTAAAATGGTTGTGGCATGTTTAGGATCTTTCTTTCATATACACTATAATTCAAATTCATGTACGCAAGACATGATCTGGTCAGGTTTTATGTGTAATGGTCTATAAGGAATCTTTTGATATTCTATACTTTTTGCTGTCAGTATATGAGATTGATATAATGTGAAAGTTTCAGAAGTGATGCAATGTAGAAACTATTCTTGTTCTCAGATTAACTGCAGACCATATCATGTATGTATTTACAGGAATGATCGCATATTTTTGCACATTAAGGGCATCATCTTTTTCACATTGATGTCAATTGCTATTTTAATATTGATTTCAATGGAAGAGGGAGCAGGCAGCGGAAGGGACCCATTCTCCCCCTCCTCCCTAATTCTCATTAATATTATAGTGTTTTAGGGGCAACTTAAGCAATGTAAGATCACATTTGTGATGGCAAGATCATTATCTAAACTTGCCTTCTAGGTTTTAAGCCCTTAGGATGTGTGTTTTCAAGCTTTTCTCCACCACCATGATGTCTAGAAACTCACTTTATTTAAATGAAAGCTGAGGTTCAGATATGCTCATATGGCCAGGAAATTGGCGTTTAAGAAATACACTAAATATCATGGCACTAGCAATAAAACCCATGAAAGTTGGCACTTCTATGAAATGCACATCATAAATGGCTTTCATCATCCACCTTTTACCATCTTGCCTGCACTCTGCCCACTAATCCATCTCCTCTAGGACTATTTCTAGCATTACAAACTTCTGAACAGTATTAGCTATCTTTTGCTTAAGGCCGCTTATGCAGCCATCCAAAACTCATGATGAAAAAACTTTTAGAACACCATCACTCACTCTATACAGTATTTCTGTGTGTAGCCTCTATATCTATGTATCTTGAGTTCTTGATCTTATAAAATAGGAACTATTCACGTTTTGAGATAATGTGGGATGTATATGCCACAATATAGAAATCTTCAAATTTTTCATAAGAGAAATGACTGTGTTAAATTGGTAAGCATAGTGTAGAGTCACAGGTTTTCATCTGGCTCTATGAGCAGTCATTCTTCAAGCAAAACTTCCAGTGGACATTTTGCCTGTGTAAATTCTGCAGGATTGGGCTGCAGACAAATAATTTCTCAATGGAGATCATTTTTATTTGAAAAATCTTGCAACACTTATTTGCAACTTTGCAGCAGTTAAATGTCCTATTATTGATAATTTCTAAATATTGTATCATCTTCTTTACTATTTAAACACTGGATTTTGTTTATCCAAAAAAGAATAGTAGCAAACCATAGAAAATATAATTAGATATTATTATGATCCTATTTCAAGATAATTTTCTAGAATGGAATGGACAATCACAAGAAATGTATGAATTTTGTGACAAGATAGCAAAATAACAAACCTATTCTAAATATCCCTCCAAAATAGCTGAATACTGTTTTTTCATACAAGTTATAGGTGTGAATCCTGTTTCAATATTCTCAGCTCCAGTTGAATGGTTAGTGTACATTAAAGCATTACTAAAATGTTCATGGGGCAAGTTTCATACTCCTTAATTTCTACAGGAGTCTTTCTTGCATTAGGTATGTGGAATTGGGTCTACAGAATGTTGTTTGGTATCTACTCACTTCCTCTGTGTAATATTTATTTTATTGTATGTACTCTTATTTTTAGATTTAATACATGGACTTATCAAAATCTTTAAGTTTATGCACAATGCTAAAATACATTAACTACAGCACTTAATAATTAACTAATTGACACATTAGCGTGGAAAGAATACAGACTTCACAAAAAGGTGGGGCTCAGCCTCCATTAGACCAGCAGAGGGAATTAATTTTATAGCAAAGGGTCCTTCACTGAAAATGCCCCACCACCAGATGTTCAGATATGATGGCGTTAACTCAAGCATCTCAAGATGGCCTTTAGTCACCGGATAAAACATAATGTGATAGATGGTCTTTAAGGCTTCAGACCTACAATAAGCTCCAGGAGGGTGGAATTTTGCACCTCTTTGGAGCGCCACTGAAATGGTGCAAGGATCCTCCTGGGCACAGCTCTTTGCAGGATCAGGTAGCTGTCCCTAAACTAGTTGTTGTTATTACTGACTTAGTATATTTACTTTTTTGTCCTTTTTAGATATTTGTTTATTCTTCAATATCATTTGATTTGAAAATTAATAAAGAGTTAATGTAAAAATATTGTCTCGCTCACAGAAACAATCAACTAGGTAGTTGTTATTCAGCATAAACATTAAGAAAGTACAGAGGCAGTAAATTTGAATTCTAATCCTTTCATCACAGTGCCATCACCTGGAATGGCATCCTGCTCATGTCATGTCATTTCACGCATGCACAACAGTTAGATTATTTCTGTTTTACGCTTAATATTTTATTTACATCTTAAAAACCACTTGAACATTCAAAACTCACCTTGAGTTTCTGCACCAAAGGTCTTAAAATCCAGAGTAAGTGGTGACCTCCATGGATATGTTTCCAAAAGTCCATCCAGCACTCCCCTATAAAGTAGAACTTGGAATTCAGTGACTTGGTGGATATGGCTCCTGCAGAGAATTACATGTGCAGACTTCCTGCCTTACTAGATAGCTTTCATAAAGAAAGATTACATAAATATTCTAAAGCATCTCTCTTTTCTTTCTTTCTTTCCAGTCAGTTAACAAATCTAAAATTAAAATAGTAAATTACAAGTAGTAAGAAATAGAGCACAGATCTTTTTACACACATGAGAATGTACAGAATTTGTGGTTGACAATTTATAAAAATTACCTGTTTCTCCCAGGGTCTCTAAATCCTTTAGCAAAGGGATTCCTGTCTATTTTCAGTTTGGTAATCTACAGATTCAAAAGTTACAATCATCAAATAATTGTAGTGAGTAAATAAAGCCAGGTGAAAGTAGGATTAAAATTATATAACAAGCGTATAGTTTTCCTCGCCTCTGCTGATTGTTATATTGAAGTATGTTTAGATGAAAATCTGCTTTCCTGGATGCTACAGATAGCCCTGTTAACTTCAATGGAAGGCCAGGACAAGATTTGACCCAAATATGGCAATTGTTGCTATTATAAATAACCCTCCCACCCTATGCACTTTAAAGCAGCACTTAATTATTATCATGATTCCTTAATCTCAGGCAGATTGAGTTCCTTTCCCTTTGATATTTTCTAAACAAGTTTCCCTTCGATTTATTTTATCTGCAGTTTTGTGCACATGTTTTTAATGCTATTTCCATAACACCGCACCACGTTGTTTATTATAAAGCACCGCCTAGCTCCCCTAGTGCTGTGGCAGTCTGTAAGAGCAGTGCCAGGTCCTACAAGGTGCTGAAGTCCATAAGAATAGGACTCAGCACCTCGCAGCATCAGGCCTTTTCTAAATACAATTCGTATTTATTATTGTTGTTGTCAAGTCCCGGGGAGAGCAAATCTCCAAGGATTTCTTACTGAAAATAGCAGCCCTGCGTAAACTGGCAGTAACAGGCCACAATATATCCTAGCGTGTGTTATGGAACATGCTCAAAATTAATTAAAAAAAAAGTTAAAAATCCAAGATTCCAGCTGCGGTTCTGTTTCCCGGGAATCCAGCAAAGGTGAAGCTCTCCCTGTTCCCCGGGCCGCTTTACCTGCTGGTTTTGATAAGCCGTTACAGTGGTGAATTCGGTTTCCTTAAATGAAAAGGTTTTAACCCCTTCCGCTGGCAGAGACTGGATCTGGGCCAGATCAAATCTGGAATCCTGCACAATCACGTGCACTCTGGGTTTGTACTTGTGCATGGACTGCAGGATAATCTGCAAATTACAAGGAAAAGAGGGTGAGCAGCTCTCCCCTCCGCACAGAAAGGGACAAGAACCCCTGTGTCCGACTGAAATTCTTCTCCCATTAGCAATAGCCGAGTAGCTCCCGTCTGCTCCCGTTTTCCGAGCTGAACCAACTGCCTCGAAATCAGTCCTGACCCTGAACACCGCGTTAGTAAAACTCAAATTTGCGTTCGCCTCTGGGAAGATTCGGGGGGTTGGTGGTGTCCATTTTGCTTTGCTAAAGCCCCGTTTGTTTTACCAGCAAAACACACACACACCCGCCCCAGCCTGAATCAACGGCTCGGCTCTCTGGTGATCGTTTCTCCTCCGCCCCAAAGGGCAGCACTGGCAGCGCCTCCTCCAAACTGCTCTCCCGACCTTCGTACACCGTTTAGGGCGGAAAACAAGCCCCCGCGCCCCCCCCCATCCGGATAGGAACTGGGGGCTCGAAAACCCAGTTCGTTTAACTGAAGAAGAAAGGGACAGATTGTAGCTGAGTGTGGGATATTCCCTAAAATCTGCCCCCCGCCCCCGCCTCGCAGGATTTAGGCGCTTTCTGTCACAAATGACTGCAGTGGAAACGCTGCAAGGTTGCGGCTCTTGTGTGCAGATATAACCCTCCTTCCCGATCTCTGCTGCGTGCTGGGCACTCGGAATAACGGGTCTCGCTCAGCTGCTGCTTATGGACACTCACTGATTCCGCGTGGGGCTTCCCTGGCTGGCATCTGACTTGCCAGAAAAACGCGTTGCGTCTTTAGGGTCTTGGCGTCGCCCCAAGGTGGGCCTGGAGCCCCCAGAGCGGTTCCTGGTCGGTCCCTCTTGCCTCAGCTTCCCCTGGAAGCATGTGCCCCGGATCCAGCCACAGACTGGAAGCGGGATCCCCAAGGGACAAGGAGGCCCAGGGACAGCGAGAGAAAGCCCCATGCATTTATCCCACAGCCGGCCCTGCGGCCGGATAACCCCCTTCCCACCTCTGCCCCTGCAGGGGCAAGTGACGAGTCTCTCCAGACAAGAAATCAAGCTGAAGGGGCTGCGGGGGCGGAGGGGGGATCCGCCTCCCCGGGGGGCTGCCCCTGCCCGCCTCCCTCCCCCCTGCCGGAGGAGAACCGGGCTAAGTCCACACCTACATGCCCTTTGTCGTCCATCTCATTGTTGGTGAGTTTCACCCTGTCGAAGCTGATGATTTGCCTCATCCAGGTCTCTCCCGAGCAGGGGGAATCCGGGTGGATATAGAGCCTGGGCGTTATACAGGAGTGGTCTGTGTTCCCGGCCACCATCCACTGGGAGCTGTGGTAGACATACCTAGAACGGGAGGGCACAGCGGGGTCAGCAGACACTAGCAGGACCCCGGGCCGGCTGCGAGGCCGAGGGAAGGCCCGTGGCTCCCGCCCCAGGGGCGCAGCAGGGAGGGGAAGGACCAGGGCGGTCGGTGGGGCTGGCCTGTATTCCGGGCGCCAGCCGCAGCGGAAACCGATCTGCGCCGCAGAATGAGATCCGCGGAGGCCGAGCGCTCTGCCTGCTCATAGCCGGGGCTGGGCTCCGCGCAGGGCCCAGCCTTGGGCCGCCTCAGCTCCCCAGCGGTGGAGCTCGTTTCCCAGGCCAGGCTGTGCCCAGCCGGGCATTGCAGGGAGGTGCGTGCGCCCTGCACAGGGAAACCCAGCAGCTGGGTCGGCCCCACCCATCATCCCTTGAGGGCTGGCAGCGCGGGGGCAAGGAGTGTGTGTGTGGGGGGGGAATCCTGGCCAGGAGAAGCAGGGCCCCCGCGGGCTCTCGGCGCTGCACAGACACTCTCCCTGTGCGCACGTGCGGCCGCTAAAACAAATGTGTTTCTAAAGGGCTGCAATTCAAAATCGGAGTTATCAGTTGCTCCCGCTGCTTTGTCGGCCTCTGCCTCGTCATCTGTGTCACCGGGGGCGGGGGGAGGTTTTAGGTGAGAAAAAACTCCCCCCCCCCCGGCCCCGTTTCCTTCCTGGATTTAGGTTCCCCGCCCGTTCTCAGCTCCTCTTCCTGGGCGGTGGAACTGACCCTCGGCCGGCGCACAGCCCCGGGGGCGCTAGTTTCATTGCAACCCCGGGCCTTGCGGGTTGATTGCGCTGGTGGGGGGGGGGGTGCCCTGGGCAAGGCTGCTTGTTGTGTCTGTGTTGGGTCGTTTCGCTGTTGCACCCAAAGCAAGGCCGGCTCTGAACCTCCCTCTCCGGTTTACACCGATAATCTTTGCACACACAGCATTGTTACTCGGGAGCCAGGGCCTGTCCCCCCCGGGCGGCGATCACCCGCTGCCCCGTGTCCCTCTCACACCCCGGGCATTGGTGAGTGCTGGGCAAGCCGCACAGACCCGCGGAGCTGGCTTCTCCTCCCCGCCGTCCCCAGCACCCTCGGGAGCTCCAGGCCACGAGGAACCTGCCTGGGGCTGGGGACTGGACGCATTGCCCTGCCCGGGGGGGGGGAGGTGCGCGCCTGGGGCAGGGATGGTCAAGGGAACACCCACAGGCGAGGCACCCGACGGAGCTGCAAGATGCCTCGGTCAAGCGCAGAGACGCCCTAGGCGAGAAAACACTCCCGGGGTGTTTGCGGCGCAGAGAGGCAGCGGGGCGCGCTTTGAAACGCGCGAGTGAAACTTGCCGCAGGACACAAGTGTGAGAGCCGCCGCTCTGAGGCTGGGCGCTAGGGAGTTTCACCGAAACGAGGTGGGGAGAAGGCTCTGTTGCTTGTCGCAGGTAATCAGCTAGTTATTGTAATCAACGTGCGTGGTGCCGGCTGGTTTGGTTTCGCTGCCAAACGCGCGGCATTTGGTGGATCCGTTTCTTTACCTGTATCTTTTGGAGTCCACGGGGACCACGTCAATGGCGACGTAATATTGTTTCGCTGGCTCCAGACCCTTCACTTTCACCCTGACAGAGGGAAACATTCTCCTGCGGGATGGAGAAAGGAGCCCGTTATTCCCCCTCTTTCGTTTGAAGCTTGTAAAGCGGGAGTAAAAAGTTTCAAGACAAAGTCCCACTTTAAAAGTCGAAAACGATTTTTTTTAAATAATCCTTTTCGAGGAATGGGAAACGGGATTGCACCGAATATATGAGGAGTGAAATCCTGTAGGGATTATCGCTCTTAGCACAAAACACTACACAGAACGTGCGGAGTAAAACATCTGTTAGGCGCGGGTGATCCTGGAGATAAGGAACATTTAGCTGTATATAAACAGCTGCCGTAAGATCTACTATATGGGAAATATTAAAGTATATGCATGAACAAATGATCGCTATAGGAAAACAGAATTCCACTGATCGCGGTTTCTAACATTTGTAATGTTCATATCGATATTGCTAATACTCGTGTTGATTAAAATATTTAAGAGAAAACACACACAAAATATAGTCTGTAGATATATTGGAACATTAAGTATGAAGATTTTATAGGCTACTATTCCAGTTATCCTGCATACATTCATACTACTCTCTTTCTGAACGCGTGGCTACTGGTTTGCTTCTGGTCCAGTTGCCAAATCTGTGACAAAGGGGTTTAATGAATGGATTTTGTTTCATATTTTACAACGCTCTCTAGAGCGTCCCGTAGTTTTTGAATCGTTAGCACAAGCAATCGAAAGCACAACACGTATTTAATAACCTGTTTTTTCCTTGGGCCAGAAGACACCCTATGGCTGTCACCCATGAATTACATACAGACACCCAGACCCCAAGGCTTGACTGGCTCTGCCGTACCTGCCGGCTTTGGTAATAATCATTTCCGTGCCGATCTCATGAAATCTTTTCCAGAGTTCAGATCCTTGCAGTTCCACGTGGATATCATCCTTCACTTCTCCGCTTTCGGCGCTAGCCGAGAAAGAAGCGGATGTTCCTGCTTTAGGTCGCTTTTCTGCCAGGAACAGAAATGAGAAGCGTTTACACGGTTGCTGTTCAGAGCAAGTTTACATGTGCAGACCACCCCACCCCCCGAATTAGCCTGCAGAGCCCCCAGCCCTGGGCATTGGGCAGAGACTTTCCGGATACGGGCTGCAGCAGAAGGGAAAATATTTAATCTATTATACAGAATATTTCGGATTACTCTAAATCTAGACTAACCATCCCTGCGAGCGCCTGGAGATTAAAGGGTGGCAAAGGAAGGCAAAGGTTATTTTCCGTGGCAGGCACAAATCCTTTCGTGTCAAACCTGAGCCGAGGGCAGCGCTCCCTTCTCTAGTTACGGGTTTGCAAAGGAACCGGGAACCTGTTCAGGTGAGACAGGGCGTTCGGGGAGTTTATTCAAACCACCGGGAAGTTTCGCGTGCACCACCCGGGCAAGTTTTTCGCTGTTTCTATGAAACCTGCTGCTCTGCCGGGCGGGGGAACAGCTGGATGCGGCTCAGCTCCCACAAGTCAGCCAGAGAGCTCGGGAGGTTTCTTTCATACATGGCTGTGGCTTTGCATGTACGCAGATCTCAGGCTCCCCGCAGCCTCTCCCCGTGACCTGGCTGCGGAGTTTGAGGAACGGAACCCATCTTGCGTGAGTTCGCGAAGCCTTTAGCCACGAAGGAATCCCTGCGCCAGCTCCTGTCACACGTTATTGAAAGAGGAAAACGGGGGATACTAACCAGGTTCCTGGCTTTTTCCGATCCCTCTGCAGCCGGTCCCGTCCTCCTCTCCCTTCTCCGCGCGAGGCGGTTGTTTCTCATCTCTGAAGTCCTGCAGTTTCCTCTTTGCGGATTTCCCCACTAAGGCTTCCACGGAGAAAGCGTGAGCTCGGGAGCTTAGAGCCATCCCGGCGCAAATTGGATCCTCCCGAGCGGAACTTCAAGCCTGATCCTTTAAAAACGAGGAGGAAATCCCCCAAATCCTAAAATAGAGCGAAAAGCCCCTTCGGGCAGGAGCGGCAAGGTTCCTCCTGACAGCCCCTTCCCTCGCACTGCCTCCACATCGTGCATGCGGGCACCCGCGGCAGGTTAAATCCCTCGATTGATTCCTCCTGCTGGTTCTACGAGATTGTCAAGGGGAGGATTTTTTAGGGAACAGACCTGCCCTCACTGGCAAGGGGAGCAGCTCCGATTGGGGAGCAGCCGCGTGAGAGAGATACTGTTGCATCCAACTGAATCAATAGAAGGCTGCAGGCACCACTGTTTGTTTTGGAAACTGTTGGGAGCGTAAAAAACATTGAGTGACAGTTCCTAGGGCTAAAGGGAAAAAAGGGGGGGAAGACAGAAAAGCAGGGAGGGAGTGGGGAAAAGAGGGAGGCTGCCCCGTCTAGGATAAATCAAAGAGGTCACTGTTCTGCGTTCAATTGTAAAAGCCAAAGAAATGTGACATAATTGCACACCAGGGGCCACTTTTCCAACAAAAGTGCAAATAATGTTTAACCAGAACCAGCAAAAATCTCTCTAGACTTTTGCTACCCCAGTTAAGACACAACGTGTGTGATTCACTTCAACTGCCTTGTTTTCCCTCCTCGGAAACCGAAACGGTGCTATGAAAGCAAACCGACCTCTTTGGGGGTTTTAAAGCTCATCGAGTCACACTCTAGTCCCCTACCCCCAGGTGTAGGCGACTCCTTCGTTTGTGAGAGTAGGGGCAAGACGAAGGATTTTTTTAACAAGATCAAGGATGTAACATTTACACGTTTTCACTCCCAAGGCAGGACAAGGACCCTGCATCACCGCCACCCAGGAGCCAGCATCTGCAGTGGATTAGAAAGGGAAAAATCCAAATATTTGATTCAAATTGTTCATTTCAGTTACTAATTCGAATAGCTTCGCGGTGTTGCAGATGTCCATATAACAGACAAAGGCAAGGCTACAACACAAGGCTTCGGAGATTTAAAATAATAAAAATGCAACGATTAAGTTACCAATTCTCAGAACAGATCTTCCCCTCATTTACTGATGAACAGAAATATAACCCGAGCTCTGCAAAACCCGGTCATTCGAGGGTATAGTTCCTTTCCCTTGAAGCGGTTTCAGCCATAACTCCAGTGACTAAGTTTCCAAATATTACAAATCTCTTCTTCCTGCTTGGGAATGTTATTGAAAAGTGCCTTAAAACAACTCCCATCCCTTTTAAAATGTGACCGAAAAGGAAATAACTGTATATTTATCCTTGCCAACCAATTTATACAAATATCATTCACTCATTATTGAGGACTACTGAGAATGGCGATGCATCATTCGTTCCCCCTTTCCCAAGATAAAAATGCTATGTCGTGTATTGAGAAATTAGGGAAAGTAGAAATCGGATACTATTGTTTATATTTCAGCCAGTATATTTTATAATAAATATAATACTTCGCAAAATCAGCAAAGTTGATTCATAAAGAACCTCGATTTAAAAAGCAAAATCAAACCAAACAGTAGGATTTACATTCTGATCTAAATCCACATCTTCTTATTTATATAAATCAATTTTCTCTAATTCAATAGCCACTTACATTCCGGGATCTCAAAGCGCTATTTACAGACATTAATTGAATTAACCCCCCAGACCTCCTGGGTGATAGGTAAGTGTAAAAAGATCCGAACAATCTGGTCTTGATCGGCTAAGGAAGTCCTGCGGATGAATCAGGACTTGACTATTTTTTAACCTCTTCAGAAGTCAACACCACAGCAGTTTCAATCCGTCTGATCGAATATTTATTGATTACTTTTTATGCACCCATGACACTTGTCCCTAGGGCGCACACACACATTCTTAGAAGCAAGACAAAATGAGCTGCTGAACAACGAACAGACTCACTCAACCCTAGGCTTAGTCCCTCTCCCGCAAAAGCTTCGGGAGATGAACTTAACGTGCCCCACGCAGACTGAGCAATCAGGCCCTTTGCCAGCGGTGGGCACAGAGGCGCTTGGGGGAGAGAGGGCAGAAGCCACTTTCCAACCGGGGACCTGGGTGCAAAGCTGTGGTCCAGCCCGTTCTCGGTCACTATCCGTGGGCTGGAGCAGCGAGTGCACACACACGTTTGCCCTCCATCTGCATCTTAAATTGCGCAGGGGTATTTTGTGGGCGAGCTCCATACCGAGGGCAAAGTCACTCCGAGTGAAGGGGTGACCTTTATACCACGCCCTGAGGCCTTGATCTCTCCCAGACAAACGGGAGAGGGGAGTTCCAGACCGGAGTCTCCCAACCCGCGCCGGACCCCTTGCCTAGTGCTCCCAGATGTTCAAATCCAGAGGCTTTTAGCAAAAGTGTTCCAGCTGATCTCAACAGCAACAAAGACAGGTAGTGTCTCAGGTAGCGGGGGCCAAGTCCCTACATGCATCTTGATCGGCTGCCATTGAATTCAGTGAACCAGATTATTCACCTTTGATGCCAACCTATGTAAATCGCTGCCTCCTGACTGGCTCAGCAGAGGTGTATTAAAAGCTTTGTTCTGGACCCCCGTCTTCACCTCCCCAACATGTCAGTTGCTCTTAAAAAAAAAAAAGTAGAAGCGGCTGTGACTCTTATGCCACTCTTTGTAGCAGGGAGATTCCAGACATTTCTCATGAAGACACTGGGAACGGATGTACCAATTCCTGTGCTGATTTCACGTTTCAGCAAACTCATGGAGATTTGAACAGGCCATCAAGGGAGGTTGTGGAATGCCCCTCACTGGAGGTTTTTAAGAACAGGTTGGACATACACCTGTCAGGGATGGTCTAGGTTTACTTGGTCCTGTCTCTGCATGGGGGGCTGGACTTGATGGCCTGTCAAGGTCCCTTCCAGCCCAACATTTCTATGATTTCTATTTCTATGATTGATTGTCACAAATATTTTCAGGTAAGCCATTCATGGTAATCAATTGGCTTGATTCAGCCCCATTGGTAAAGTGGCTGCAAATTGTACTTCCTTTCCCCAGCAATTGCTGGCAGGCAGGGTTTGTCTTCCTGTGCTCCCTGGGGTTCTACCGGAGGAGGAGGGCTGCTCCATATTGTGGCTAGGCCTCCATAGGCGCCCCACCAATGGAGATTGCCTGGAGACCGCATTGAATCAGCAGCCCCCAGCAACTTGGCCAAACCCCTCCCACTTTTTGGAGCTGTGCTGCCTGACTCCGGGGTCCTGCCAGAGCAGGAGTTGCAGGCCCCTTGCACCAGAGCAAGCCTCTGGGTAGCCTTTTTACCCCCTGAATCGCAGCACTGACACTGGGCCTAGAGTAAATCAGTCCTAATTTAGGGGTTTTCACATATACCCAAGGCCCCATAGAAGCCTTAGGCCTAAATGGGACAGCAGCTCACACACAGAGACCCATGTACATCACAGGGTTCACGAGGCTGAGCTGTACCCTAATTATGCAGCAAAGTGGAATTGTGCAGCCATTTATGGGAACAAAGCTTTGGCTTGTTAGAACACAGGATCCCCATCTGGCAACTAGATCCCTAAGTAGCAACTGCCTCTGCTGCGTCCTCTCATCCCCCAAGTACTACAGCCCCTGTTGTCACTGCTGCCTTTGCTCCCCCACTCCTTCAGCTGGTCACAGTCTCCGCTCCTGCAGGGCTCGTAAGACCCACTGGCAAGGGGCAGATTATAAATTGTTGATGCTTCTCCTTTCCACAGCTGGTAAAGCTTAGAGTGGAAAGTCCACCACCATCCCTGAGTGAAGGCATAGGCAGACTGGCAGTTACTTTTGCCTTTGTTGGTGTCCTCACTCTGGAAAGATCATCTCGCTGCCTCTCACTCTGTATTTTTAAGGACAGCATTCTTGGAACAGTCATAAGAAATCCATCCCCTTCCCCTGCTGGGAAAAGCAGAAAGCAAAGAAAGAGACAGGGAAGGAGAGAGCAAGAAGATAAAAAGGCCATAAAAGAAACTTAAAAGCAGAAGTATGCAGCATGTGTGTGCATTCATGTGCCACAAACAGGGATTTATGCTGCAGTCTGAATAAAAGGTAACATCCACAGCCATTTCCAAGGTTGCATAAATACATTATACACAAAGCTTGAACAGGCCCATTTTACAGCTGGGCAAACTGAGGCATAGAAAAGCTTAAACAGTTTGCCCAAAGAAGTGTAATTCAGTTGTCAAGGGGGTTCTTACATAACCACCTCCCTACTCTAACTCTTGGCATCAGCCTTAAATATACACAATAGAAGTGGCTTCATGGATTACAAAGGTGTAAGAGTCTAATTTTATTTTCATATGCCTTTTAATCGTGTCCCCAGCATTTAGAACATTAGTCTAGTGTCACTGTCAACTTCTAGAGCGAGTTGGGATAAATGTATAATATTCTGACACTGCAGCAATAGCAAAGAAATTTCAGGACTGTCTGACTCCTTTGCAAGATGTGGAACATTTCTTGTTCAAGGGCATAGGCAGCAGCTTCTGACTCCAGCTCTTACAAAGCCAGACACCAAAATGGAATTCTAAATTACAGGACAAGATAGAAAATATATATATAGAAAGTAGGATATATGGCATGTACTGCTGTAAGTAGAATACCATATGCGTGGAATGTGCCTTGTCATTCTACTTCTTAGAGGTGGCCTAGCATGTGGTTTTGCTACTTCTGAGTTATAAAATTATCTCTAATTTAGAATAATGGAATATGCATATGACTTGAAGATGAACATGACACATTTATGCAGAGAAATGGTGTGAAGGGCACAACTTTTACTGAACAGAACAGAGTACACAACACAGCAAAATGGGTCTTAAACATGGGGAAGCCACAGTCACTGACCAGGGAAAATCTCTTGAACCAAATAAAGCAGAATCTGGGTGAATCCACTGTTCCAAAAGCATTTGTCTCTCAGCTTCCCAGATCCACGCATGATAGAACATAAGAACAAAAGAATGGCCATAGTGGGTCAGACCAAAGGTCCATCTAACCCAGTATCCTGATTTCCAACAGTGGCCAATGTCAGAGGAAATGAACAGAACAGGTAATCATCAAGTGATCCATCCTGTAGCCTATTCCCAGCTTCTGGCAAACAGAGGCTAGGGACACCATTCCTGTCCATCCTGGTTAATAGCTATTGATGGAGCTGTCCTCCATGAACTTATCTAGTTATTTTTTGAACCCTGTTATAGTCTTGGCCTTCACAACATCATCTGGCAAGGAGTTCCACAGGTTGACTGCATTGTGTGAAATAATGCTCTGCTCCAGTAGAAAGTGTAAGAAGCATTGTCTTTACTGATGTGTTTCACAAGTGTCCTATTATGTGAAAACTCCCCTATCTCTCCTGCCCAGCTCCCATTATCTGCCCAATAAAAACAAAGTTTCAACAATAAATTCATCACTAGAACCAGAAGTGATAATTTACCTGAGACTGTTTAACAAATTGGTATTCTCGGGATGAAAAAAAAATAGCTTGTGGGATTACAATGAATCGCACTGTGAAAAATATAACCTGATACATAGTGTGAATTAACAATTGTACTGACTACACATTGCTTCAGCAGATGAGTGGGTAGCTGGGAAAGGACTCCCACCAACTGGAAGGCAGAGGGCAGAATGGCTCAGTCTCATGTAGTCCCCTCTACTTGAAGGGACTGCTCCTCAGCCAATCAGGGCCCATATTTACAGTGAGGCAGTCAATAGTAAATCAATAAGTAAATAGTAAGTAATTGTAGTAAATAGTAAAGACATTAAAGGCTGTGAAACAGAGTTCTCTTGATGAAAAGTGCTATATAAGAAATAGGTGTTGTATTATTAAGAAAGACAGACTAGTGTAAATCTAATAGTAGTAAATAGTAAATCAGTAGTAAATAGTAAATCCGCTGGAAAATTCATTTTGGGGAACACCAAAACTATTTGAAAATTTGAGTCAAATTGGGTGAATACTTTTGGCAACAAACAAACAAACAAATAAGGAAAATCCTATTTAAAAAATGGGAAAGTTAGTTTTGACTGTTTGTTTTGAAACAGTATTTCATTTCAAAATTTAGCTGTGAAAAAAACAAAACAAAAAGGGGTGAAAAACACCCCAAAAATGACTGAAAACAAAGTGAAAAACTGAAAGAATTAATTTCAAGTCAAATGAAACATTTAATTCAAACTAAAGTGGTTTTTTTTGTTTTTGTTTATTTCATTATGGTGAGAAATAATGAAAATAATCAGCAAAGGTTCAAACTGATTTTTTTTAACATTTTTTCAGGTCAGCTCCTGAACCAAAAAATCAATTATTTGCTCAGCTCTGTTCAAAACCTAGATCTCCTATCTGTCAGGACCTTCTCTACCAGGAGGGATCTAAGGCTATTTAGTGCTTGGTGATGTAGCTCCTGCTGAAGGTTACATTTTATATATTAATATAATGGGGAGTGCTGCAAGACCCTACCACTCTACAATGGCTGGCTGCACTCTACCAAGAAGATGAGAAACCTACTTACAGCTGATAGAACTTGGGTGCCAGAGACCTGTGGTTTGGGAACTGAAGGTCCTAGGTTCTTTTCCTGACACCAAATATGTCTGGATTAGATTGCAATTCTGCTATTTTTACTTATGAGTTCCTTACAATATGCAAGCCTGTTATTGTAAGTACTCCACACATGGAATTCCCATTTGAATTAATGAGAATACTGTGCAAGATTAGGCCATGAAAGAATTACTGTTAGCTGTAATGGGAGAGAGGAAGGAGCAGGAAAATTTCAGATTGATTTGAAATTATAACAGAAGAAGGGAAGCTTCAAATCAGCTATCCAGGAGGTATTATGAAGTATAATATCAATGTAAATTCCACAATGCATTTAAAAGAATGTTTTAATCTTTTTTGTCTAAAACATAAGGTCATAATGGGTCTATTAATATTTTCACTTACTCCGATGTAAATCAGGAGTGACTCCACTGAAATCAAGGGAGTTTCACTGACAGAAATTGAGCTAGTGAGAAGAGAATCAGGCCAAATAACTTTGAAGTGACAGGAAGTGCTGAGTAAAATACTGAAGTGCATGTTGAAGGTGGAAATTTAAATTATCCACACTGGTTGCCAACTACCTAGTTGCTGGGCAGGCTTACACTAGTCTGTCTTTTTTTCTTAATAATACAACACCTATTTCTTATGTAGCACTTTTCATCAGCAGAGCTCTAACTTCTTCACAGCATTTAAAGTCTTTACCCTCTCATCAACCCTGGGAGATAGGGCTGGTTTACACTAGTTCTTAGTGGATCAGTGGAATCAGTTGAAAGTCATGCTGATCCTTTTTAAGGCCCTTCTGAATCTGGGTATGTGCTGACTCAGTGATCACCTCTCCCACTGTGTTTTTAAAATGATATCAAAGGGGTTGGGGTTGTCCTTACTGTCTATCCTGTGGTCCCATATGGATCAGCCTAAAGGCAAGGCCTTCTTGGTTCAGGGGCATGACCTGCACAGCTCAATCCGGAGTCATTTAGGGGCTGTTTTCAATGCGCAGTACCAGGCTTTTCTAATTGGGTCAGTAAATCGGTGGCTATTTTTGCCTCCTTCCGGGTGTTAAATTATTTAAATATTTACTCGTAACTCTGGATACTCTTGTTACCCATACACACCTTTAATACTAACAGAATCTGCTGGATCAAAGAGTATCATACTTCTTGCTGGTGTTTGGTGTATTTATTTCCCTCTTCTTCTTCTAGGATGCCCCGGCATCTCCCTCCCGCACCAGCCAGAAACATCCCCAGAAGTGGCCTAGAGTACCAGGAGAGGGGCCTGCTGCCTCGCTGCCTTTTCATGAGCAGGGGGGTGGCAAATGCTCTTACAGAGAAGGAAAATGCTTCCATTTCCTGGCTGCCGGGGAGCCCCGGGCAGACGGCCCCGGAGGGGCTGGTGTGTGGACGGGGACGCACACGGAAGGGGTGAAGTGGGTGACTAGAGCACCCAGGCGAGCCCTGCCCGGGTTCGGCGCTGAGCTCCACCCGAGGCCCTGGGAAGGGAAGCCGGACGAGGCGCTTGAGGCGCCGCGCTCTGTGTTTGTAGGGAAAGAGACATCTGGAGAGCGGGACTTTCTCATTCATTCCCTCTACGCTGGAAGGTCAACTGACCTCGATACTTTGGCGCTGAACCGAGGAGCACAAACAGCGCCGAAACCAGTTAGAAGCTGCTGCTTGCAATGAAACATGGCGGGGAGAGGCAGGGCGCATTGCGCTGCAAAACATCCGGGGCGACATCTGCGTTGCCTTGCAAAACACTTTAACCGTCAGAACACGTGGAAACAAACGCGTTGAGCTTTCCCCTGGATCCCTAACCAGAGCTACGGAGATTCTGTCGGTTCCTTCCCCCGGTCCTCTTTGAAAAGCGGGCGGCGTGTAACCACCCAAAATCCTGTGAGCGATTTCCTCCTTCCAGGGAGAAATACATGTGCAGGAAGCGCTATACACTCATCACAATCAGGGAGTCACTGCACTTCTAGTCTCAGGTTTGCCCTGTAACATACACCTCCCTCCCTGCTCCTTTCTCTACCAGGGTTCAAGCAAAAGGAGTGACTTTACAACCCTGCTGTAATCCAGCTGCTCACACATGATGAGATCTGACATAAACATGTCACCAGTTAGATGCCGTCCGAGGTACTCAGGTGCTGAAATCTTGGCCGTTCCTCTGGGGAGAGACGTGGCTTTCCCCAGAAGATGTGACCTGGGATCAGAGTCCATGTAAAAGAGAATCCCTCCTCGACTCGCTGCAGCAGGTGCCTGGGGCTGAGCAGCGAATGAATTATGGGGGGAGAGGGGAGATTACATTTCAGCGCAGTCCTGGTCTCTGTAACGTGGTTGGGCTGCAGCTAGACCCTGACCTGAAAATCGACACTCCGGCGTGTCTCAGCCACTTCGAATCCGTTTCTCTCTACGAGGAAACCCGCCCGACCTAACCTCCGATCGCGGCAGCAGCAAAACTTCCCCGAGCTGCACAAAACCCAGGCAACTTTAAACTGAACTCAAAGCCTTTACTACTAGGGGGACGTTCCACCCTGGCCCCGAAATCTTCTGGGGAAGTTCTGTTTGCCAGACGCTTTACAAAGGGGTTATTGGGGTGGGGGGATTATGCATCAGATCGTTTTATTTTCACTTGTTTCCGATATTTTATTACCTCGCCGTTGCTTTCCCTCATTTCAGCCCCCATTGTCCCAGGCCTGATGCGCCACAGTTAGCACCCACGTGCTAAATGTCGTGTCACAGCCCATCCGCACATCATCCCAATCCCCCCCGATGGTCACAAATTAGTCCAGAGCCCAGTCTGGGACGCCCGATCTCCCGCCAGCCGATTACCAGGACTTTTCCTCCCGGTGTTACCGATGAGTGGGGTTATAATCCCCGGGGGTGGAAATATTTCCCCGCGCTTCCAGTCAGTCTGTAAAGAAAATGTTGTTTTACACCGTGACTCGACCTGCCAAGCTCTTAGCGAGCAGAACTGGCACCAGCACAATCGAGCTGCTCCTCTCCTGCCGCAAACCGAACCTGCCCCGTCAGTCCGAGCGGGACTCGGCCGCTGGGAACGAACAGGCGCCTTCGGTTGTTTGGCCAGCGCCAGGCAGCTGCAAGCGACACGTGTCTCAGCCCTGGCTCGGTTGGGAACCCGGGGGGATTAAACAAACACAGAGCGGCCTCGTGCCACAGAAATGGATGCGGGTATCTTACCCAGAGGGGCTCTACATCCAAGGATGGGTTAATGAGTTGTTGCAGGGGATGGGATGCCAGCAGAGACATCGCCCCCGTCATCGGTCGGTTGGGGGGGGGGGAGGGTTATTTGCCACTATAAATCGCCAGCTATTTGCTTGGTTTAACCCTCCCCTTGCCTTTTGGATGGCGGCATTTAGGCACCAGGGACGGTAAGAGCCAGCGGGTGTTCGCAAGGAGGTTTGTTCAGACGGGTCCGACAAAAGCCAAGCGTCGCAAATGAAAACGGGCCGGCTGCTCCCCTCGGTTACATAGCGTCAGTCAGTGTAAACGGGGGCAGAACTGACTCCGTTCTCCCCTACCAGCAACATGTTCCCTTCCGTTGCTTAAACATAAAGCAGAGGAGAAGGGGTTCGCTTTTGATCCAAGTCAGACGCTTCTTTTTCACTTTACCTCCAACCCCGAGTCGCAAAGCGACAGGTGAAGGTGCTGGTTCCAATAGGGGTCTGGCGAGAAGTCAGCAAAAGGGACTTTCATCAACCAGCGAAAGCCGGGGGGGTGGGGGTGGGGAGCAGGTACATTTGCAAATAAGAACAATGTGCGGGGTCTGTTGCGCGGCCGCCAGTGGAACAATGCAGCGCAGCGGCCTGGGTCCGCCCCACCCTTTCATGTGCGCAATGTGTTTCCTGTCCTCACTGGGGCTGCGCCCTTCTTGGAGCGGTTCCGAAGTGGAGCGGGCGGAGGTTTGCTTCACCGGGAAGGAAGCGGCTTCTGATCGGAGCCAGGCGACTGCCCCAAACATGGGCTTGCGTCCCAAGGCGCGCGCAGTGATTTGTACCCGGGCGGCTGCTGTGCTGGGAACGCGCCTGGCAATGATTTGTGAATTGTTTCCAGCGGGGGCGGCCCGCGCGTGAGACCAACTAACAACCCCCTAAGCAAATAAACAGGCGAAGAAGTGGGGAGGTGCCGTTGCCGGGTAATGTGTTGGGCATGTAACTTCAGACACACGATCCTGCAGCTGTTAGGTTGATCCTAGGCCTCAAGGTGAGCATTTGGTGGCAAACAATTTCCAAATGCTGGTCAGCATGGGCCTAGGGCTCATTCTCAAAGCTCCACTTTTCCAGGCCCGAACAGTGCAGGAGACAGAAGAGGTGAAAGGAATAAGTTAACCCCAAGGACAATATTAACAACAAGAACCTAGAGCCCCTGGCTTTAATGGCCCTAGAGGAAGCCCTGCAGATTTCCCTAGCAGCTCCCAGGGTTGACTGGTGGTTTGTGATCTAAACTCTTGTCCATTTTTATTTTGCGATTTGTTCCATGAATAGTATCCTCTACAACTTCTGGTTGTTTCTTTATTTTAAAATCTAAGATTGCAAGCAAATCACAAGCCATTTCTGTTGCAGGAAGGAGGTTTCCTGAAAACCTGCAATATCCCAGAACTATACAGAAAGCTCAATTTCCCCTTAAAGGAGACTCAGCTATTCTGTTCTCACTTACCAGGCAGAAAAAGGGCCTGAGATGGCTTTGGAGAGAAACTGACAATCCCCCTATTCAATCAATCAGAGAAGAAACACTGAGGCCTACTGAGGTATAACAAAGCTTCCTGGCAGCTGGGCAGGAGAAGCAGGATCAAAGCTGGAGCACGAAACATCAAATCTGCAGAGAAAAGTTTTCCCAGCCAAAACCTTAGAAAGGGTATTCAGCAGTGTGTGTCACCACTGTCATCAGCTGATGGTGTTGAGTGAGCCTCAGGACTGCAGACAAAGGAAGCCCAAAGTTTCATTGGACATTCCTCAGCCCATGCAAATAGCAGAAGTCCTAGGGGTATTTTAGGAGACCCTTTCTGTTGCTGATGGGCAAACGGAACTTCCATGTTGTCACCCATTCCCCACTCCTGCGACTTAATCACCAAACCTGAAGCTGAAATCAATCAGTGATTCATATTTTTTTCTACTGAAGCTCTGGCTACATGGTTATCATTGCAATTAAAAGTCCCTGACTTTTGATTTGGTCTGTGCTTTCTGTCATTTGAAACACAATTATTTGAATCTAGGTTGGCAGTAGAAAGGACTTTTGTGAAAAATCTCTCCTTTCACTTCTTTTCCCTTCCTTCTCCGGTGTTTTTGATTTTTCACATATACACTCTGGCTGTGGTTCACATACACATTTGTATATGCACGCAGAGAAAGAAAGAGTTTTTATTTGGTTTTACATATAGGAGACATTAACTACTGCAGGTACATGGTTAGATAATAAACATAAACAATAACATTCTGATATGATAAATATTGGGAAGATTCTAGATTTGCAAATTGTCTGGATTTTTTCCCTATTAATATTAAGAACTACAGCATTCTGCATCTCTATGTCACACACATAATGGACTGAATGGGAGGAGAGGGTGGTGAAGAGAGGGCATATCAGACAGTCCTATCCTCCTCAGGCAATACTTTCAAAATAAGATAAAAATCAAACTGAAAAGAGAATGAGCAGTAAAGACAGAGGGCTCCACTCTGCTCTGCCTACTGGGGCTTACAGGACCTTATTGAGCTAATGCTCTCAGAGAAACTCCATCTGATCATCTTGCAAGGACACGGCATCTGAGGCCCTGGCAAATAACCTTTGAAGACAATGTCAGCCCATGGATGTGAATAGGTGGGTGTGGAGCAGGAGGTAAAATGATTAATACTTTGTGACGTATCATGACGGCTTCTTTATAACTATCTTTTACGTTACAATATGTGAGCCTAGCAGTCACTGTACTTACTGTCCAGTCTTTGGAGCAGTTCCAGACAGGAAGGTCCAGATACCCAAAGATGTTTAGGCACCTAACTCGTATTAATTTCAGTGGGAGTTAGGGGACCTAAAAATCACTGGCAATTTTGCCTGAATAAGGAGTGGAAGCTCAGAACTCACATTTGGAATTGCTGGTACATTTGTATGGTCTTCCAAGCCAAACTGAGAATTCCCTTTGATCCTATTGTCCTCAGGAAACTACAGATGCCTGCTTAATCCAGGAAAACTGAGTGATGGTTGTGAGCCAGTCAGAAAACCCAGTGGAGTTTAATAGTGTTTCTGCTGAATTTTAAATGCATTGTTACAGCGCTGCTCAGCTGGAGTGTGGCCACACTGACAGCTACCAGCGCTGCAGTGTGGCTGTATTGAGAGGTGCATTGTGGGCAGCTATCCCACAGAACACCTCATCCCAGCATTCATTCCGTCTTTCTGTTACTCTCTGTGAATCGCGATTTCTGTGGCAAATGGAGCCCGATCTGCTGAGGACTCTGCTGATGAGTGTCACCAGCACAACACGTTTGGCAGTCGAGCTATTCCTTCAGCTCCAAAGTGACAGATGATATCAATATGGATTTGTCTAATGCTCAGCACCGAAACAAGCACTGAGTGGTGGGATCACATCGTCATGGAAGTCTGGGATGACGAGCAGTGGCTGCAGAACAAGCCACTTTCATGGGACTGTGTGCTGAGGGACACAAGATTGAGAGCTGACCTGACGGTGGAAAAGCGGGTGGCTATTGCAATCTGGAAGATGGCAAATCCAGACAGCTACCGGTCGGTCGGGAACCAGTTTGGTGTGGGAAAGTCGACCGTGGGAAGCGTTTTGATGCAAGTTTGCAAGGCAATTAATCGCATCCTGCTAAGAAAGACCGTGACTCCGGGGAGAGTGCAGGACATTGTGGATGGCTTTGCACAAATGGGTTTCCCTAACTGTGGAGGGGTGATAGATGGGACGCATATTCCTATTCTGCCCCACCTGGCATCAATGGTTCTCCAGGCGCTTGTGGATCACATTGACATTTACACAGGCTGGCCTGGAAAGGTGCATGATGCACGCATCTCGCACGAACAGTGGCCTGTTCAGGAAGATGCAGGCAGGGACTTTTTCCCAGACAGGAAGATCACAGTAGGGGATGTCGAAATGCCCACTGTGATCCTTTGCCTTGGCTCATGAAACCCTATACAGGGAAGCTTGACAGGAGCAAGGACCGGTTCAACTACAGGCTGAGCCGGTGCAGAATGACTGTGGAGTGTGCAAGGCTCGCTGGAGATGTTTGTATGGGAAGCTAGACTTGGGGAAAGCAGCATCCCTCCATAATATTTGTGAAGGGAAGGGTGAAACATTCAGTGAGGCATGGACCACCGAGGTTCAAGTCCTGGAGGCTGAATATGCACAGCCAGAGAGCAGGGCTAATAGAGAGGCCCAGCACAGGGCTTCAAGGATTAGGGATGCCTTGAGGGAAGAATTTGAGGCTGAAAGCCAACAGTAATGTTTGCTGCCTTGCATGGGAGTGAATTGCACTGCTTACACTGTTATTCTATTATCCATAATAATAATATCATTTGCAGTGCCTCTTTCTTTACTGGGCTAAGGTATCTTTCACTATCTGCTATAATAAAGACTGTTTTCAAAGCCAAGAATTGTTTTATTGAAAAGAAAAAAACTTCCTTGACAGACAGACAGACACACAACATTTCATTAACACAAGAGGGCAATGCTGTGGGTTGGTGAACTGTACAGTCACAAGTTTGCATATGCCATGTCTGGATTGCTGTTTAATGAATCCTGCACTTCAGGGTTCATATACTGCATGGTGATGGGGTTGAATGCAGAGGGTAAGGGTGGTGGTAGGTATCAGGGCTGGTTGGGGAACGACAGGTGTTGGAGGCAGCTGGTGGTGGTAAGAGCCTGGATGCTGGGGAAAGGTGGTTTGAGCTGACATTGGGGCACAAGGCACGGTCCTGCTTTCTTTCTCTCGCCACTCCTTCAATTCTTTTTCTCTGTAGCAGAGTGCTGAAGAACAGGTTTCAGCATGTCCTCGTTGCTCTTTCGGGGCATTTTTCTCAAATTGTGAAGCCTCTGTGATGTTGCACATCTGGGCAGTCCAGTCAAGGTCACTGTAGACACAGAAAGGACAACATTTAACACGGGCAGCATTGTATCCACTATCTCCAGACATGAATTGTTACACTGAGGAGTTCTCACTTGCAAGTTCTCACTTGCATTCTTTATCCCAAAAGGAAAACACAACAGAAGCCACGAAATGGTGATCTGGAGTGCTAGAGGGGTTGAGTGAAGATGCAGATGCAGGGGTGATCTTATCTCCCTATCTCTTCACTAAAGAGTCTCCCAACATTTTTCACAGGACTTAATCCTGGAAGATGTTTGATTCCGCCTGGGACCCTATGCGGCGTGCCTGTCAGAAATGGTCCCCACTGGCTGGGACAAGGGACACAGTGGCTCTGCCTATAAACCTGCGCAGGCATATTGCCCACGCCTGGATGAAGCTTTTTTGAGATAACTGAAGCAGATTAGCTATTCCACATCTAGACGCTGCCATGCATGCATCCATAACCAGAAACATTTCCACCCAGAAAATCCTCTGCTTGTCCTTCTGCAACTGCTGGCTGCTCCTCCTGGCTTGAGAAGAGCTCCTGGCTGCATGCCTCCAGGGAATCTGGGGTTTCTTCCCCATCCCAGGAGCTTCACCTCCTCCTCCTCCTGTCCCCAGCCTGCCTTGTCCATCTCCGATGGCCCCTATCCAGCATGTCCCTTGCTATCTGCTCAAAGATATGAACAGATGCCTCACCCCAAACACTGATGAGGTCCTGCAATTCACCTGTGCTCCATGCGAGGCATGGTTACCTGTAACCTGTAACTGATTAACTGATTGCACTCCACACCTGGCTGCAGCAAACAGGAAGGAGATTTTTAAATTTCCCGGGCATTTAAAGGGCGGGTCACCTGAGGCAAGAGCAGTAGAGTGCAAACTGATGTGCAGAGTGGCTGAACAGGAATTCTGGGATAGCTCCTTATTCCCTGGAGGACAGGTCCAACCCGGATGGGTTTCAGCCAGCGCTGCAACCCCAGAGTTGCAGCGGCTGGTTGTGCCTGAAGTGTGTGGACGTAGTTGCAGCGCTGGAAAGCCTCCACCAGCGCTGCAACTTGTAAGTGTAGCCAAGCCCTGAGTTAGTTTAAATGGACCTGCAAAAATACCATCTTTTGATCATTTGTGTTACTCTCCTTCATCCCACATGTTCTAGTCCAAAGGAGGCTGAAGTGGGCTTTCATTATAACAAAAAGATGGTAACACTGTTGTTGTCAACATACAAGGCAAAATCCTGCTCTCTTTACTCAGGAGATTAATCCAATTGAGGTCAGTTAGGCCCTAAATCATTTATCACTGGCAAATGTGGCATTTTCTAGTTGTGATATGTATTCCGATAGTCATGATGTTGACAAATATGTTGTTTTGAAATGAGAGTATATTTTATCCATTTAAAACCACTAATACGGAGCAGGATCTGGATAGACCAGAAGAAGTTTGATGAAAAATGGTAAGAGAATGAAATTCACTGGTCAGCTCAGATAATAGCATGGTTAAGATATAGGATGCAGGAATGTCCTTTTTGTGCACTGTTAACTGCTGATACTTTTCGGAAAAGTGGAACTTCTTTTATGCTACATTTCCAAGCAAACCTACAATTTCTGATCAATCATTTAATTTATTCAAGCGCTTTACATTTCAGGATTTATATCAATGTTCACTAAGACTAAGAATAGTCAGAGGCCAATATGGCTTCATCACCTTTAATGACCTGAAAATCAAAAAAATAATTCTATAAAAAATGGAAACATGGATGAATTGCTAAGGAGGAATATAAAAGAACAGGACATGCATGTGGAGACAAAATTAGAAGGGCTGTGGCACAAAATGGATTACACATAGCAAGAGACATAAAAAGCAATACGAAGAGGCTCTTTAAATATATTAGGAGGGAGAGAAAGATGAAGGAAAGTAGATTCTGCATAGAAGGGAAGGAGAGCTAACAGCTGATGATATCAAGCAGGTTGAGGTGTTTAATGTCTATTTAGCTTTAGTCTTCACTAAAAAAGTTAATGGTGACCAGACACTCAACACAATTAATATTAACAAAAAAGGGGAAGAAGGCAAGCCAAAATTAGGAAAGAACAGGTTAAATAATATTTAGATAAATTAGGGATACTCAAATCAGCAAGGCCTGATGAAATTCATCCTAGGTACTTAAGGAACTAGCTGATGCAATCGGAGAACCATTAGCGACTATCTTCAAGAACTCATGGAGGATGGGCAAGGTCCCAGAGGACTGGAGAAGGGAAAACATTGTATCTACCTTTAAAAAGGGGAACAATGAGGACCCAGGAAATTATAGACCTGTCAGCCTAACTTCAATATCTGGAAAGAGACTGGAACAAGTTACTAAACAATCAATTTGTAAACACCTAGAGGATGATACGGTAATAAGAAATAGCCAGAATAGATTTGTCAAAAACAAATCATGCCAAACCATCCTAATTTCCTTCTTTGGCAGGGTTACTCTTGTAGTGGATAGGGTGAAAGCTGTAGAGGTGATATATCTTGATTTTAGTAAGCTTTTGACACACTCCCATATGGCATTCTCATAAGCAAACTAGGGAAATGTGATCTAGATGAAATTACCATGATGTGGGTGCATAACTGGTTGAAAGGCTACTCAAAGAATAGTTGTGAATGATTTGCCATCAAATTTGGAGGATGTATCTAGTAGGGTTCCACAGGACCCTAGTACTAGGCATGGTATTATTTAACATTTTCATTAATGACTTGGATAATGGATTGGAGAATATGCTTATAAAATTTGCAGCTGACACCAAGGCAGAAGGGATTGCAAACACCTTAAAGGACAGGATTAGAATTCAACATGAAGAAATCCAATAAAGACAAGTGCAAAGTACTTCACTTAGGAAGGAAAAATCAAAGGCACAACTACAAAATGGGGAATAACTGGCTAGGCAAGCAGGACTGCTGAAAGGATCTGAGGGTTAAAGTGGATCACAAATTGAATATGAGCCAACAGTGTGATGGACTTGTGAAAAAGGTTAATATTCCGGGGCATATAAACTGGAGTGTCGTATGCAAGACACAAGAAGTAGTTTTTCCTCTGTACTTGGCAGTGGTGAGGCCTCAGCTGGCATACTGTGTCCAGTTCTGGGTGCCACATATTAAGAATGATGTGGATAAATTTGAGCAAGTCCAGAGGAGAGCAACAAAAATGACAAAAGGTTTAGAAAACCCGATCCATGAGGAAAGGTTAAAAAAAGTTTAGTCTTCAGAAAAGAAGACTGAAGGGGGACCTGATAGTATTTAAATATATTAAGGGGTTTTATAAAGAGGATGGTGATCAATTGTTCTCCATGTCCACTGAAGGTAGGGCAAGAAGTAATGGGCTTAATCTGCAGCAGGAGAGATTTAGGTTAGATATTAGGAAAAACTTCCTAACTATAAGGGTAGTTAATTTCTGGAATAGGCTTCTAAGGGATGTTTTTGGACTCTATCACTGGAGGATTTTAAGAAAATGTTGGACAAACATCTGTCAGGGATGGTCTAGGTTTCCTTGTTCTCTTCAGTATAGGAAGTTGGACTTGATGACCTCTTGAGGTCTCTTCCAGTTTTACATTTCTATGATCAGCATTCAAATACACTGATGCTCTGATTGACTTCATTGGCAGCATATTGAAATCCATGATACAGTTTGAGACCTAGACATGAATGTGAAATATTTACGTTTTGGTGAAATGTTATTATTCTGATTGTGATAACATATGTTTTACATGTTGCAGTATCATGTTGTTGGGTTTTTTAAATTGAGCACCCAAAAGAAATTCCTTTTCTAGCTACAGATAGATTTAAACAATAGCAAACCTCTGTTCATTTGCTTTAAATACATTGATTTTTATTATGCAACAAACCAGCTGGCCATACCTCAGTGAGCCTGAGATAGCTAATCAAGTTATAAAAGTCAATATTCATATTTACAAAATGACCCTGAGTGAGATTGACAGGTCAATATTTTCAGACTTGGGTATCTAAAGTTAGTCTCCTAAATCCACACTTAGGTACCTGAATGAAGGTGGCCTGATTTCTATGGGTGCTAAGCACTTGCAGCTCCCATTCACACTGGAGTTAGTTTCAGGAGCTCATCATCTCAGATGGGCAGGCTATTTTTATTTAGGTGCTGTAAGCATGCGGGACTCACCCCTGCGGCGCCTCCTGCTGGTCTCTGTCAGGAATTAACTCTCCAGCCATCGCAGCACCCTCTGCAGGCCAGTGATCTGCCTTACCGCTGGCCCCGTGTCCCTCCCAGGACCCCAGTGACTCTTTCTCTGGTCTTACCGTAGGCCTGCAGCCTGGGGCTTTCCTAGGCCAGAGCTCCCCGGCTCCCTTGGCCTTTCCTCAGCCCTGCTCCACTCTAGGCACTTGGTTAAGCTCACTGCAACCAGGCCCTTCAGAGAGAGACTGTTGAGATCCTGGCTCCCAGCCTCCTATATAGAGCCATCTGAGGCCTGATTGGGGCGTGGCCCAGCTGTGGCCACTTTCCCAATCAGCCGTCCCCAGCCACAGCCCTCTGCAGTGCTGCTTTCAAGCCCTTCCGGGCAGGAGCAGGGGACCACCTGCTACAGGTGCTTGAAAATAGATTTAGGTGCCAAAAATTAGGCATGGAAATGGTGGTTTTAAAGGCTCAATCCAACTCCCCTTGAAATAATGTGATGTCAATGGGAGTTGGGTCAGGCCCTAAATAAGTTGCTCGAGTAGAAAAAAAGAAAGATTCCCTGAAGGCTCTTCTGCTGGAGCTTTTCTTCAAATATTTATAAACTGTCTGATTGAGAGATTGTTTGTTTCTGTTGAGATTATGTGCCTCAGTTTCCCCCTTTGTAATATTGGGACAGTGATACTTTCCTTTCTTTGCAACATACCTTGAGAGCAAGGAAGGAAATGTTTTGTATTCTTATCAGAATTCTTTCTTTTTTTTCTTTCCTTTATCTGCCTTAGTTCTATTCTGGGATCCTCATTTCCTCTGGAGTTCAGTGGGAACTGGACTTGCAGAGCCCCCAGCTCCTTTTTACACAGTTTACCTTAATGTAGTCTGGAATTTTCAAAGGCACCTGAAGGTTACATTCTTATTTGCACTTGGAGCTGAGTACCTAAATCCTTTAGGCACTTTTGAAAGTCCTAGCCCCCTTGTGTTTTAGTGTGGATCCAGTTTTGAAGTCTACAGGTGAAATCCTGCCCTATTAAAGTTGACAGGGCAGATTGTCGGCAATGTAAATTATCACAGCTCCACTGACTTCTGTTACGCCAGCTGAAGACGTACCCCAATGGGAGTACTCCCATTAATTTCAGTGGGGCCACTGATTCTTTATTTCTCCCTAAAAAAAGAGAAATTAAACCAATTTAGTGGAACACAGTCATAAGTATGACATGAGCTCATGAGTTAACAGTATGATGAACTATAGGTCCTTCTCTCAGTGAGTACAAGATTGACTTTTTGTTCTCGTATCAATACTGATAGAAGACAGCTGAGGACATTACGTATAAACTTTTATCTTTGTTGAGATGACATATTATTAAAAAGTATTTCAAGTAATCTTTTATTTCCTTAGCATTGCCATACATTTCAAAAACTTGGACAAGGATCAACCAAACCCTTTTAATTTCCTAGGGTGAAAAATAAAACAAAAATACAGCACAATTGGGATGATATAATTAGGAACATTTTGGAGGTTTAGGTCCAATTAATACATTAGCAGAGTTTTTTTTCAATGGATTTGAAGAACTTTAATTTGTCAGACTGACTCAAACCATTCTTGGGGTTTGTAATTTTATTGTCTTTAACAAATTATTTGATGGTATGTAATGTGCTCTCGTCATCAGAAAGTAGAACAAATAATCATTGACTTAAAGTGCGGAATAACTAATTTAATTTTAAAGTGAATTCTATATTTATGCCCAGAGAGTCACATACTTTTTGTTTACTTTGAAAATGATCTGTTAATACTGTTGATTAATCTCTTAAAACTTGCAGTTAAGTCTAAAACACAGGCTTTACTGCACACTCGCCAGCCAGCCCTTGGAAGATTTAATTTTGTTCAAGACGCATTTGGTTCTGCCAAGCTTACTTTGCATTAAAAAAGAAAAGATTTATGGCTTATGGCTAATACTTCAGATTTACAAATCACCTGCACTCAATTAGGCATCTAATACTTTTATCTTTTATATCTACATCTGATATAATGTCATAGATTTATACAAAGCTGCAGTTATAAATTTGATACTAACACATTTTTAGTTCTAAGAAGTAACTTCCACATATTTTTGCATGCTTGAAGACTTGTTAGCAAAGAAAAGCTTTTTTAGCATTTCAGAAAAATTTTCTAATGCAGCAGAATTTATACCATATGATTACGATACTCTTACTTAGAAAGATGTTTTCAGCTAAAAACAGCTTGGCCTGAATCAGAAATTTTAAATTGCATTTCAGAATATAAACCAAAATAAAATATTGCTATCTTTTTACATGACGACAAAAACATGAGTGTCCAAATTCAGTTGATCTTGACTATATTCTGAGACTACAGCCCCCACATTTTATTGCTCTTCTGGGTTAATCATAACAAGGGAGCCTTTTCAAAAGAGTCTCTTTAATCATTTCAAACTTATACCTTTGGTATTCATAGGCAATGAATGCTGTTTCCTATAGTAGAAAGCTCTGGTGCATCCCTTTTCTTCTTTTCTGTGTGCAACTGGATGCATCCTTACAGACAGATTCTGTGGCACTGGAATATCATGTATCTTTTAAAATATCTGCTATTTCATTGTGTGCTCAAGTGGAGCAGGGACTTTTCCAAGCTATGTGCTGACCTGCACTGCATATTGGAGATTAAAAAGTAGCTGTGATGTGTATAAATAGAGCATCAGTAACTGATCTGCCAGATAGTCAAACTCTGGCAACAGACGTTGTAGGCTTACAAATCCGTGATTACCCATTATTGGTGCCCATTGGGTTCACAGTAATGTAGGAGACGTTCTGAGGAATTTGTTCCAGTGTTTTAATTCTTTCTTAAGTGTCCCACTGAGGATAAGGGCCCAGATTCAGCAAAGCCCTTAAGCACATGCTTAACTTTAAACATTATCTTCTATGAGTCTTAGGCATATACTCAGGACTAAGCATAAGCTTAAGTGCTCTGCTTTACTGGGGCCATGAGAAACCAATGACAACTCATAAAGGGTGAATTTAATACAAGAAAAACAGTCTTGACTAGAACTGGGGAAATGCTACCAAAAATAATTAAAATCCACGAATGTTTGTTTAAATGGGTGCATCCCCCCTCCCCCATGACCCATCCAAAATATGGCTCCTAATATTATCTTCTTCACCTGTTGCTCTAACCCTGTCACCTCACTCTTTGTATCCCTCCACTAGCTCCCCTGGCACACACTGGTACCATTTCAACATATTAGCCATGCCTTCAAGGCCTTCCACACTGTCATTCTCTATTTCTCTGGTCTCTTATCATTTTCCTCTGCCCCCCTCCACTGTATCAGCAAGCCACAAAGTCCCATTCACTTCCTCCTTACACTCCCATCTTCTTGTCTTTTGTCATGCTGACCTTCTACATGTGGAATAGCTCCCCATTCCCACTTCATCAAGTCATCACCTTCTTACTCGGCTCCCAACTAAAACACACACCTCTACCACATCACCCTGCAAGGTGTGTGTTCACCTCTACAGCACTCACCCCCCCCCCCCAATGATCCTTTATGCTTAAGGTTCCTGTTCATCCTGTCTTCGCTGTGCCTGTCTTTTAGATTGAACAATCTTCAGGGCAGGGAGGGAATGTCTTTATTTTGTGTCTTGTACAACAGCGAGCCCATCACTGGCATTAAATAAGGATTAAATAACTAACAATAATAGACTACATAGTACACATTCACTTCAACTGCATTAGTGACTCCATTTCTCAATGGTCACTATTCAGTAACCATATACTCTCTCCCTCACCTAACATGTTTGGTGGGAGAGAAAGTGTGTGAGTGTTCATGCAAAAATGTATTTCTTACCAGTGTTTGTACCAGATGTGTTCATGCAACCATGTTGAAAGGTCTTTGAGGTTTTGGGAGCCATAAAGTGATGGAGCAGGAACAGTACCATGTGACTGAGGTAACCAATCACACAGTTAGTATTACACATCAAGCAATTCTGTAATAGTACTGGCTTGTAGCAACCTGCATGGGACTGATTTTCTGCCCTAGTTTGAAAATGCATTATTTACACAGAATATGTAATTTCAGAACATAAATGATGATGACACATTGGGGATAATGTCTGTGTTTGTCTGCAGTTTGCAGAGTTCTTGGTTTTTGTTTTGTTTTTGGTAGCTGTTGGTTTAAATTGGTGAAGGAGTCTTACAATCAAAAATATAGCTAGAGGAATTGTAAATAACCTCTTCTTCATGGTGAGATTATTTTATTTATTCAAAATATTTTCTGTTACACGTATCAGTCTCCTCTGTTAAAAAAAAGTATTTTCAAATCTATCTATTCATACTACCATATTTATACATTTTACTAGACCTTTCTTATCATTTCCACAATGTTCTGCAATTTGTCAAACTTCCTAAACTCAATAATAATAATAATTAATATAACTCAGCTACATGTTTTCAGAGATTCTGTATATTCACTTGTAATGATTTTGAATTAATATAAATT
This sequence comes from Mauremys reevesii, assembly GCF_016161935.1. Classification (NCBI taxonomy): domain Eukaryota; kingdom Metazoa; phylum Chordata; order Testudines; family Geoemydidae; genus Mauremys; species Mauremys reevesii. Next base: position 77,519,205 of record NC_052631.1, read on the forward strand.
GTTGTGGTTCCTCAATATTGATAAGATTAAACCGAATAACTGTAAGAAATATAAATGAAAAAGCTATTGTCATGGACCAAATGTCCTTTAGTTGATAAAAAGTAAATGTTACAAATGATCCAACACAGTTTGCATGGCTGCCGCTATCAACAGAGGGACAGAAAGTTGGATGCAAGGGAATTTTACAGCTCTAATGTAATAAGAATGTCCTCTAAACTTTTCAGATGGTATGCTGAGTACAACTGAAGTGAGATTAAGCAACAGAACAACCCTTCTATTTGGTGAAAGGTCTTGGTATAACTCACTTAAAGTCTGGATTCTTTGAAGAGTTTGGGGGACTTTAATTTGAAAATACCAAGCCTTTATTTTGCTAAATGTTACTACTAGTTTATTTGGACTATTAACTAATTGCTTATTAACACACTAACAAATGTTTCTTTTTCAAACAGCCTTTTTTTCATAAAAAGCCCCAAAGACTGAGTAAACCTTGTCAGACAACAGCCATAGTAGCCTATTCTAGTATTTACAAGATTATTTTCCCTTATGTTCTCAAATGTCAAGTCCCACTGCACAGCTTTAATTTCATTCTCAATCTTATCTGGCCCGTAATGAACTTCTATAAACCTCTGGTCTTATATCAAGTACAGTAAGTACATGTACACTAAAGCTGTACTGTAGCGCTTAGCAAAACCAAGATAAAAGTCTGTGATGAACTCTGTCCTGGAAAGCAAGTTGAAATCATGTGCTGATGCACATAAAATGATTGTGTAAATGGCCAATGTATTTTATTGAAGTCAAAGGGAGTTTTGCTGTTGACTTTAAAGGACCAGGAATTGGACCCCAGTTAATTAAGTTCCCAGCCTTTTATTATACTTCTAGCTATTTACACCATAGAAGGGAGTCCTACCTTGCATTTTAAAATTACATTTTCTTTTTCCCAGGGTTCCTCTTTAGTTCAGATCTTCTTCCCAGAGAACCTTGCTTCAGCCCTCTCTTCTGCTTTGAGGCCGTGTGTTGGAATCACTATTGTGCTAGCTGAAGACAGCTGGATGGGATTTCCTTTGCTAATAATTAGGTTTGGAAGGATTAGATTTTTATCGATAAATGTTCGTAAATGTCAATTTCACCATACACAGAGAGAGAGAGAGAAATATTTCCATGGATCATAGTTTAAATTTACAGATAGGCAAAGTAAGAAAAATCCTGCTTGAGACCTTCTTAGAGTTTAAGGATATTTACTTTGTATATTTTGACATGGGATGTTGACAATGTACCCTTTAATGGTTATAAAGCTTTAATTTTGTGAACCTCAGCAATCACTGTCATTAAATAATTGTCTGATTTACTATAATTTCCCACAACTGTGAAAATGTATTTAAAAATAATAAAAAATGCTTAAAACCCATAATTTTGTGTAACTGTGACATTTTAAATTGATAATAGAAAAAGATGCTTAAAAATAAACATCAATGTTATCTGCTGAAATGATAAAAAAGAAATTCTGCCAAGCATAGTCATAACATAGCCATGTGATTCCTTAATTAGACGGAGGGATCTCTGTGGAACAGAATGAGGTTCTCTCTTTCATTCCGCTCTAGCTCCCTCTGAAGCAACCGCTGCCTCCTCTGGTCTCAGGAGCGAGAGGCAGGGACCAAGATACCTAATGGCAATGTTCCTACATGGCCATTACTCAGAGGAACTGCACATGCACTCTTCTTGGCCTGAAGAGCATGGAAACAGCAAAAGGTGCCACATTGTTTCCTCTAATGTCCTAGCTCACCCCAGTATATAGAACTGGACAGAAGAGCAGCTTCAGAGCTGTTAGTAGAAGGATGTTGGTGTCTAAGCTTGTTAGACTGCTACTTGGAAACCTGTCTGACTTTAAATGGAAGTTAAGTAAGAAATCCCAAATGTGTCTGTGTCATGATTCTTCAATCCACAAGTAGTAGAATACAAGCTAAAAAGTTGAGTTAACACTTGTTAATGGTTTCCTTTCAGAGCCATAACACAGCATAATGCAACTGCCATCATAAAATGAGCACTTGTTCCCCTGCTGTTCTCACTATGTAACTGCATCATGAGGCCCAAACTGATCGACTGTAGGTTTTTGTTACTGGTTAACCCAAAGAAGGAATTTCTGTTCTTCCACAACAGTGATACAAATAGAGGCAAATCTCATGGTTATGTACATTTATTTTTAATTGAAAAAAATGTAAAAATCCCGATGCAAATCAGGTGCAGCCATTGGTTTCTTGGCAAGTTGCTAGCAAGGCCTTTGATGGCACAAGCTTGGACTATAATAACACAGCCAGACCGGAATGTGAAAGTACAGTCTGAAGTACCCAAGGAGTAACTGAACAAGCAAAATAGGCCAATATAGGCAGGGGATACTGAAGGGGGGGGAGTGTAGTGCTTAATTTGTGCCAGGGCTTGCCAGGGCTGTGCCCCGGCACCTCTAGGCTTGGCAGTTCATAGCCCCGGCACCTCTAGGCTTGGCAGTTCATAGCCCTGGCAGTTCTAGGCTCGCCACATCAGTTATGAAAGTAAAAAAATTTCTTGAGTCCCAATACCTAATTGCTTGAGCCCTGGCACCTCTTTCATTAAAATTAAGCACTAGGTGAGTGTGTGTGTGTGTGTGTGTGTACATGTATATACCAGCAATGGTTAGGGTATTTGTAAATGGCAAAGCCCCAGTGACTTCAGCGGCAAGACTATGAGGCCTAAGGGTAAGAACATTCAAAGCTAGGCCTGAGAGTTTCCACAGAAGCCACTGATAACTCTGAAGGTTCTTAAGAGATTCTTGGGTGCCATTACCTGCCAGATGCACGACATTAACATTATATTGAAATATATGTAACTGTTATTTTATGCATAGGCATACAAAAGCCTATACAGGCAATAGGGTAAAACTCTAAGGAAAGGATTCAGTGAAACAAAAACAGTGTATACAGTATTTGGAGGTAGCTAAATCAAATTAGGCGACTCAGAAAACCTGATTTTTGCTGAAGGAGAGTTCATCAGACTGATGTTTCTGTTCTCCATTACATCAAGAAGGTTAGTTATTATTGTAAAGACAAAAATCAACACCTGTTGGTAGATTAATGATGCACCAAGTACATGCATTAGTGGTGCCATTATCAAGCCATAATGCAGTGTCATTAATGTGTCTCTTTACAACATCCCTTGACTATAATAATTCAGTCCATTGTGAGGTTTCACAAGACATCTTATATGACTACAGAAATTGAATTGTGTCACCATTATACATATATACGGTTAGTATCTCCATTAGTACCTTGATACATTTTACCAGATTGCCTTTCATGAACTAGCTCCTTGATTCTAGTTTATATTTGAGGGGTACTGAAACAAGAAGTACATGTGAACTAACAAGCACCCATTCTTTTCCACTACTACTAAATTACAGAACAATTCAGAACTTCTGCATCTAAATAAGATTTTAGTCTGCATACTGCACACTACAGCTGGACAAATACAGCAAGAGTATTTGAGAATATGCTTACAAATAAATCATGCTGATTCACTTACTAATATTTGTGGTTTCTTTTATTCAATACTATTTGTGGAACTGTTTTTATTTTCCCAAATAGTCATGAAAGGCAAAAGTGTCTTTAATCTTAGCGTGACTACACAGTAACTTTAATAAAGAGTGTTCGTCTTGATGCTGGCAGCTATGATTAATAATGGATGGGTCGTGATCTTCTAGGAGCTTTGCCATAAACTCAGGTCCTTTTACTTCAATTAAAGTCACCTCCATGAACTGAGCCGTTTAGGGGAAAATTCATCCTTGGCACAAGTGGGTATATTACATTTTGGCTTCAATGGGAGTTGAGTTGCAGCTGCTAATGGTAATGCTGAATTTGGTCCTCGATTTCTAATGCAAAATATTCTCCTGATTCCTCTTCAGTTTGGCCTCTCTCAGAAGCAAATCTCAACTCTTTTTGCAGCTACCCCACTAACCTTTACTGGGAAATAATTTGGAAGCACATATAAAAGACCCTTTCTTTAACAGAGATTTCTCTGTAGTGCAGAAAATAGACATAAGAAACTCCCTTTCCTCCACTAAGTAAAGGAAAAAAATTCCAACATATGTTGAACTTTTCTCATAATACTTAAAGAATGTGTAATAATAGGGGATTTAGAGGGCGTAAAATTAACCACATGGATAAAGTGGAAAAACTTTTTGAATGGCACCAAGCTGTATCCTGTCCAGATTTACCCCAGGGATGAGTTGTGAAGCTGGGAACGACAGACAGTGCTGCAGGGCATTGTGCGTATGTGTGTAATAGAAATGAACCTAATCCCCCATTTCTGCAAGTAAAAAATATTTTTAAGGGCATTTGATGGTTTTCTTACCTGTCACACGTAATGAGGAAAAAAATCTATCATTTCTCCAGTTAGCTGCCAGAAAAACAGCCTAGCACAAGTGAAATTAAAAATACAGTTCCAGAAAAAGCCATCTTAAGTAACACTATATACCCACCAACTGAGAGATACAGAGCAGATCTGAGGCCAGTTTTTCCTCAAGCTACCCAGGTATAAATCCAGAATACCTTCCTTGGCTTCAGTGGAATTACTCTGGATATACACAAGTGTAAGTCACAGCAGAATGTGGCCTGATGACTCTAATTTTCCATTTGGGATGTTCCATCAAATTCAAGTAATTGATTAAAATTAGTTGATACTTTCACGCTAAGAAACCTGAGAGTAAAGGCTATTTTAAAGGGAAAGATGATCCTCTGTTCACAGAACATAGCATATGCTCTGATTTGGTTCACTTCAAATAGTAATCAGATACCTCAGCAAATCTCTCTCCAACTGTCATCAATACAGAGGTGAAGTGTCTTTGTCAGTTACTGTTAACCACAGATCATCTGCATTGTGCATATAAAGGGGGACAAATTCTTCCATAGGATCCAGGCACACATGCAGATAAGCCATTTATTTGATGCATTTTTGACAGGTATTTGTTGCTGGGGATCCACGAGATTATGACTAACTCCAAATGAGATAAGTAAGTGAGGAAAATCCATTTATTCCTGTCTGAATATTGGTGACATCATAGCAGAATTTTCTGAAGCTTTCTTGATCCATCACTAAATTTGCACATACAGCAGCTGGACCTCCCTTTGAGCTGCCACACTCTCTGTGTGCACCTCCTTGCTGGTCATCCCCCAGTACAATAACCTTCCACCATTCATCCATTTCTTCAGGTTATTTCCATCTCTAAGCCTGTTGTGACAAAAGTACGTAACTTTGCGCCTGTTGAGTTCTGACAGCAGGGTCTGCTTCTCTCCAATAATATTCCTAATATAATCATTGGTCTTCTTTTCCATCCAGGAGATACCCAAGAGTCTTCACCAGCACCATATTTTAAAGGTTTCAGTTTCTTCTTGCTAAGAGCACTAATTTCCCATGATTCACATTGATAAGTCCCTATGGAAAAAATAAGTTTTCACCATTTCACATTTCAAGATTTCCAAACTTTCATAAGGGATGTCATGGATGAGCAAACCATCCCTAGCAATCTACCTATTTCATTGGAAAATACTTCTTGGTTGGATATGTATTAACTGAATTTATCTACTGCATCTACAATTTGACTGTTAATCGTGATGTCTACCTGCATCCTATTTTTGTTATTCCTGTCAACATGCATGCATTCAATTTTTGCCACATTCAGAGGGGAATCCATGTTGCTCCATTACTCTTTTTATAATCTCCAACACTTGCTACATTGCATTGATATCTGTAGCAAAAAGCATTGTGTCATTGGTGGGTCTGAGGTCAGTTAAGATGTGTCCACCAATAGAAATCCCAGCTCCTTGCACTTTGTCAAAACATTCCAGGGCTTGTCTCAGAATAAATTCTGTGTACATGTTGAAAAGGCTTTTGGACAGAATATACTCTTGTCTCACACCCTGCCCAGCGGAAAACCACTCAAAATGGGATAATACACCAGAAATATGCCATCTAGTTTGGGGCATGCAGGTTCCCGGTGACAAAGTGCTGAGAACCAGCAACTGAGCCAACACATTGGTCCCGACAAAGTGGGTATTCACCCATGAAAGCTCATGCTCCAATACATCTGTTAGTCTATAAGGTGCCACAGGACTCTTTGCTGCTTTTACATTGGTCCCTGTCACTCCAATTAGTTCCATTGGTGAGGGTCTGATTGAGGAAAGGAGTGGCTAATTTCCAAATCAGCCTTGGCTGAGGAGAGCTAATGAGCACACAGGAAGGAAGTGAGAGAGAGAGAAAATGAGGCTGGATAGAGAGGGAAAGGTGCTGGAGTGAGAGAGATGGCTGGGTGGAGAAATCTCTTCCCTCCCCTGCTGTGGAAAGCTGAACAGACTGTAAATAGCATTGCTGCACTAGTATGTAAAGGTGGTAGAGTAGAGCATTATAAATAAACTGCACAATGATACCTACAAACTGGAGGTGTCAGAATAACTTGTGGGAGAAAACAGGAGCGGGGGGAGGCACCCCCGTTACACTTCCAACTTGGTTTTAGATGTACTCACCAACAAATTGAATTTTATTGATCTGACACTAGATTGAAGAAAAATTGATCAGGTGAAACGTTATTTCAGCTTTTCAAGTAAAAACTAAACAAGTCTGGAGTCCCACAGATGGGCCCTAGATACTGAAAAGTCCAATTTGTTTGGTTAGGTTTTAATTTACATAGAGCATAGAAGGCTATTTATGCCCTCAGGCTTTCTGTGGCCTTAGCCTCCTGTCACCAGGTCTAAGGGAATGTTTCCAGACCAGCCCTGGCACCGCCTGTTTCATTCACACAACCACCTGAGCTGCTACATTTTGAGCTGCAAAGTTACTTCCCACCTATTCCCTCATGCAAATGGGCTCTTCCAGCACAGCTGTGTGTGGTGATGGGCACCCATGGTTGTCAGGAATGTGCCCAGAACTGTGGGTGTCAGCTGTGAGGCACCATTGTGGCCATTGCCAAGGATTCTGGAGCATATTGGGCTCAGCTGTGCAAACAGAGATGCCTGTTAGAGGAAGACGCAACATGGAGAGCTGGGTTAGTGAAAAGAAGCGAGTATGGAAGAATGGGGATGAGGAGTCTACTCCCATCTTTGGCTTAGTGTATTTAGGGCCAGCCCTGGGAAGGAAAGCTTAACTCTTCCTCCAGGAGAAGAGCAATGTGTCCTTTAGGTAAGTTTTTGGAGTCTCGGGTCCAGATCCTGGCTGCTCTTGCACGAGTGCACAAGGGCAAGAGAAAGCGTAGTGAGCCCCTTTGCCCCTTGGAGATTCCACAGGGGCAGCAGGATTCTTGGTGCATGTGCTCGCCAGGCACAAGGTGAATGGCAGCTAGAGCACTGCCATGGTGCTAGGCATTTTAAGGGGTGGGGTGTGAGTGGCTGTAGACCTCTCTGCTCCTGCTGGCATTGGCTGGTGATCTGGGGACAGCACCACTGAAAAGGGTGCAGTGCTGCTGTTTCTGTGTGTGATCCCGTATTCTATCTGCCCCTGACCTGCTGCTGCCAGTGCAATGCAACTCCACACACACAATGTTTGGTAAAGCCACCAGCTAGCCCTTACCCTTTATCTGATTGGTTGTAGGACCCTGGTATACCACTTGGGGGAAACCCAGATATGTTTTTACTCTTTATTAATAGACAATGATATTTAGTGTTTAGGTGGCGGCGATTTCTTTTTTACCATAGTGCAACAATACTTCTGAGTATTTGTGAATCAAAAGAAATGATCATCTTGGTTCTCCTAACAAAAACAGGAACAGTTTTATGAGACAGTAAGGAAAACAGGATCAAAATGTCACTGATGTGGTCTGGCACTGAACAGCACTGACATTTTTGTATGTGTCTTTTGAATCCTGGCTGTTGGTGTAAAAGAAACAATGGCCGGGTCTGTCCTTTTGTGTCCTTCTGCGGAAAGGAGAAATGCATGCAAGGCAGCTATAAATATAGCACACAATAGGAATTCATATGGATGGAACCTATGGCATAAGAAGGTACCATAACCGTCAAGGTTAGCACCTAATGGAGGCCAAAGGGAATCATTTGGTCTAGAATTGCTCTCCAGCTAGTCAAGGTTTGCAGTGAGAAAAAGTCATTTCAGCCTGGTGTGGGAGACAGGTTTTCTATTAATTTTGAATGGGGTCATTCATTGTACATTAATTCAGTGTAGAAAGAGTTAATAAATAAATGAATATCTGACTTGGTGTGTTCAATTTATGCTGCTATTTAGTTTAAGCCTCTTCTTCCCAGGACTTACGCCACTTTTACACTAATGCAGCTCCATTTATTGATACAGAATTACTCCTGATTTACACAAATGTAATGAGGCCCTTTGTGGGTAATAATGAGTACAGAGTCCACGTTCCTTGACCATAGGCATTAGAAATGTAGACTAACTCATCACAGAATTTGACAGCTGATGTTGTTCATTAGGGAGACCAATGGACTGTGGTTTCCATGAGAGACAACAAAAGGGTAATGCTGAGAGGGAGCTATTTCTTCTGCTGCGGCTTTGGTGCTTTGGTACTTTTTCAGAATTGCTAGGAGGAAGAGTTTTGTGGAAGATACATGTTGCTTAAGCTACTAACACTTCCAAAATTTCACTTTACCAGGGAAATAACACCTGGGATGGGGGATGCTTTCTGGAATCTGGCAAAGAGTTATCGTGTTGTCCCTTCTCAAGCTCCTGCCTGTGTTCTGGAATATCTCATTTATTTTTGAGACCCCTGGGACATGATGGGTGATGCTTGTAACTCTTTAAATCTCTAGTGGATTGGCCTGTATGACTTTCACTGTATAGCCAAGATTTTGCTTTGGAGATCAGAAAATTATTCTTGTCAGTGGCAATAATTCTTATTTAATTATCCATCCAGAAATTTAAAGTTATTAGAGCTCTTTTCATTTCATTTTATTTTATTTTCAGATGGTCTCTGACCAAATCCCCAGATCCAAATTAATCTCTCCCTCCCACAAAACTCTGGCTCACATTTCAGTGCTGACTTCTTTCTCTATAACAGGGCAAGCCAAAATAGTGGTGTTGAAAACTCCCAAATCTCGGGATGTTTGGATCCAAAACCAAACTTTATGGCTCACGTCCATCTCTCCAATATTTACAATTTTTATGCAATGTCTCTAATTTGACTAGATGCATTCATCTCAAGGACATTGAGTTCTATTCTATACTTTTCAGAGTGGTAGCCATGTTAGTCTGTATCAGCAAAAAGAACGAGGAGTCCTTGTGGCACCTTAGAGACTAGCACATTTATTTGAGCATAAGCTTTTGTGGGCTTTCAGCTTGTGAATGATGCAATGCTAAAATCCAGTGGAACTGGTCAAATAACAGAAAACTGTTCACAGAACCATGTCATGAGTAAAAGCACCAAGTTTGCCTGCTGTTATTGGTTGGAGTCAGATTATTGGGGTTCCCTCAGTATTCAGCCTACTACCAAAGGTCTGTGAAAGTGTGTGTGACTCCTAAAAGTGTCAATAAATAACACACCACCATGGTGAATTTTCAGATGAAGAATCATTTGGGGTAAAATTCCTATTTCCAACTCATGATTCTCCTGTTCAAAGTGTTTCAGTCACACAATCTGGGCATAGAATCAATGTTGTGACTTAGGTGAGGGGGGTCCTCCATCCTAAATAGTGACTAGCTGAAATGACCAATCATTTTTTGGAGAATATTTATGAATAATTTCTACATCTGTAGAATCAGGAAAAAACAAAAGGACTCAATTCACAATGAATATTATTCACGTTATATAATTTGCCCTGCTCTAAAATATGAAATCTCCATTCAGGTAATACAGGCAATGGGCAGACTATGAGCGCCAAGCAAACATGTTGAGCCTAGAGAGAAGAAATTACAGCTGATGGGTTCTTCACCTCTTGGAAACTAACTCTGCATAATACATGAACTGCATTCGACAACTTTTGGGTTCTCCACGTAACACATTCCTAAAGGGACAAAGGCTAACCTCTATTTTCTACTCTGCTTGCCCTCCGAGTTCCTGTGAGATACTGGTTTGTTCTGCTCCGTTCCTTCTCAGTTGCTCTTACCTGTGAAACCAGCTGCAGGAGCTGTAGAGCAGCTGTGGAATCACTGTAGCTCCGCTCTACCTCACAAACCTCCCAGCGACAATTGTTTCTGTGTTATCGGGGGACGGGCGTGAGGGGGTTGTGTGCGTTGTTTTATTTTTTATTCCTGACAAAACTTTCCCTCCTGGAAGGTCTAACAGAATCCATTCACTGATCAGTTAATTGGTGGTGCAGCTGGTCTCCTTTCTCCAGAGACTTTCAGATTCGGAGTGAGTCTCCACTTACCCAGCGAGTGAGAGGTCCAGATCCACTCCCTATTCTTGGGTCTCCCATCTGGCAGTGCAGTGAACTGCTACTGCCCCATCCAGCTAGCAGTGCTGGAGAAGTTGCCATTAATATAAAATGATCTTGTCTTTGCAGCTATGGCACATTTACACTTAGCTTCAGCACTGGGTGGATGCCAGACTCCTGGATGTTCAGCCTTACTCTTAATTTTCATTACTCAACTTTATTTTGCCATTCTATCCTTGGTTATTCTAACTAATTATCAATGTAAAATGTAAACAATATACGGAAGAAAATGAAAGCTTGGAAAGGACAATGTATTTGGGAGCAAAACAATAAACCAAAAAGTTTGCAAGGAAGTTTTCACTCGTATGCTGAGTACTAATTTTAAAATTAGTATATTGGGCTTTGGTTAAGAGTTTCCTTCAAAAGTAACTTTTGCATTTAAGCAGTAAAGATAAAATCTTTAATATTTCATAAGACCTGCCAATACAAATATCCGTCAACAGATGTGTAAAGTAATAGCTAAAAAAAGGAAAAAGAATCACGACATTTTCTATAGAAGATGATGTCAATCCAGTAACCAAGCTATATATTCTTTGTATTTGAAATTAAAACCGTATGAACTCTCAGCACAAAGCCGGGTGAAACTATGCTTTTTAAAGGATCTCCTTAGGGATACTGGATATTATTTTCTGGTTTCAATTTTAAAGTAATAAATAAGTGTAAGTGAGTGACTAGTCACCTAATAACACCAGCTGCTTTGTACAAAGCAGGTAAATGCAATCCTTGCATATTAATGCGAGTGCAGGTAGTTTCTAAATGAACTCCTGCAAACTCTGTCACTCTACAGTCAGAGCTGCCATAATAAAAGAAACTCAACTTTAGCTGTAATGGTCAACAAGATTTAACTTTCATGTGTAATTTCAGATCATAGTACAGGAAAATCTGTCTCCATGGTATTAGCTCAATTTCCAAAGTTTCCTTCTGGCTGTTCTGTAACTTATGCAGTGGATTTATACAGCATGGACTGTAAATTATACAGCAAAAAAATCAAATGATCTTTTTCAATAAGGAACAAAGAGAGACATGCAATGATTTAATATAAGGACCAGTGAAATTTATGGCTTTTTCTAGTTCATAAATATGCACAGTTTTGCTCAGATTTAAAAACCATTCCAACCCCCCCAAATTAGCAAATAACCATCTGGTCTGATAGTTCAACACCTTCAGTGGCCATAAATTCAAATGCCAGTAACATTAGCAGGGGCTTTACTTTGGAAAACAAGCTCTATCCTTGGGTAATGTAAAAACAAGGTAAGAGAGAAAATGTCTGAAGTGAGTTGCACCTCTGGGGTTAGCTGACTCTGACAGGGCACTGCTGTGCAGCACTCAATCTAGCTGCAGAGTTCCAGTCCCAGACTCAGCGCATTCTCTTGTTGAGCACTACGAGGAAATAGCTGAGATGCAGCTAGATAGAAGTTGCCTCCACATTGCCATTTACCTAGGAATCTGATTGTGAGAAATAGTTCCCTTCTCAGGGAAACTTCCTCTCCTTTGTTTTCCTGGGTGGGGGGTAACTGCAAGCTTCAGCAGGTTTAAGTTACACAGAGCAGGGATTCTCACGCTTTTTCACACTCTGGGTCCCATCTTAACAAAGAGATTGTCTCAAGGATACTTCACCACCAGCTCACACTCTCCCAGGCCATAGGTGATCACCTAGGTCTTACATCTCTGAGGCAGCTACAGCTATTATTTACACGGGAAAGTATTTAATTGGTTTGTAGCTGTCTTTTTCCAGGTCACCCGAATGACTAAGAGAGATTAAATATGTAGATACAAGAGCAAACATCTTGAGAGCAGTAATTTTTGTATTTTAAATTTAAAGCAGCCCCCTTTAGCCATGCCAGTCATGGCCTTGAAAGACTCTGCAGGAAGCCTTCTCCTGCCTTTCCTGGCTGGAAGGACACATAGTCATGATTCAGGATGGGAGGAGTTGAAGGAAAGGAAATAGATCCTGGGGAATTCTCTCTCCATATGTATTATATATATATAAGGATCGATGTGCTTCATCATGTCCTGTTACAGAATTTATTACGCTGTCTCTTCTGCCAACAGAAGCTGGTCCAGTAAAAGTGATTACCTCCCCTACTTGTCTCTCTCATCTGCTAGGACAACACTGCAGACAGTATTTATTTATGTAGGATATAATATAAGGATATGATACTCTTGACTAGATTTGTCAGGTGGTAATAGAATTGTTGATTGGGGGGCCCTATAATATCCATAACCTATGCAACTTTAGGTACTATCTATGGGCCTGGGAGTAGCAGATACCCAGCACTTCTAAGATCAGACCCTATATTGCATCTGCCTTTATCTATAACCTACAGTACCAGTTTTGGCTGGAGGCCTGAGTTTTAATGCTAATACCTCTTACCCTCAAGACCTAGATTTAAGGAACCAGCAGTGGAGTCTGATTTTGGATTTCCAACAAGTTTTATCCATCAAAAGGTTGTGTATTTGTTACACATATGGTTGTATTTGTGGATGATATTAACTTTCAGTGGTGCTCAAATCTGGAGTAAATATCCCCCGTGTGTACAGAAATAGACTATAAGGAACCTGGAGAACAGTTTACTGTTCAATATTATTGGTAATTCATTAGCATTCTTAAGTTTGAAGTTTTAGGGCTGAGTGTAGCATTAAATCAAACAGCAACACACTGAGAACATTAGTGCAGGACCTGCTGTTTGACAATAATGCAGTCAATGGAACGTCAATGGGACATTTTCTAATTTGCCAAGACATCTATGTTATTCATTCAAAACAATCTTTTAAAAATATACTCCATCCCAGATCATAAAATATTCCATACAATTTTAAACAAGTGTTCCTGGAACTTGTCATATTTGTGTTATAGGGCTTCAGGAGTCCTTCAGATCCAAAGAACCACAATTTAAATGTAAGTATGCTTAGCAGCAGAGTACAAGGAGAATCAGGGGCGGCTCCAGGCCCCAGCACACCAAGCACGTGCTTGGGGCGGCATGCCGCGGGGGGCGCTCTGCCGGTCCCCGGGAGGGCGGCAGGCGGCTCCAGTGGACCTCCCGCAGGCATGCCTGCAGAGGGTCCTCTGGTCCCGCAGCTTTGGTGGAGCATCCGCAGGGTCGCCTGCGGGAGGTCCACCTGAGCCGCGGGACCGGCGACCGGCAGAGCGCCCCCCGCGGCATGCCGCCGTGCTTGGGGCAGCGAAATCGCTAGATCCGCCCCTGAGGAGAATCCATGGTGCTGCTTTAAGGTCTGAGCTAAAGCACTGGCCAGTGAATGGAAGACTCCCATTGACTTCAAAGAGCTTTGGATCATGCTCTTCGACCCTGCCCCTGCACATACTTAGGTGGATGCTTAACTTTAATTGTGCATGTGCACATATATGAGCAGATCTAGATCTTAGTGTGGGACTTATGTTAATTTCATGTTAGAAATCTCATAACCCCACAGCAGATAACAATTGTCTTGTGCAATAGAGAGGAAATTTTCTATGATCTACCATAAGAGAAGATGGGAGTTTATTTTCCTGGATCCCCCCTTAAAGTTGCTATATTTGTTCACTTCTATTATTTTTCATTCCATAAACTTAAGAGCACTTCCACATATGGGCTAATGTAATTACTCTAGTTCCACTGAAAAATATGATGGAGCCCAGCATCTATGAATAATAAATATATATGGTCTGAGTTTCTTTGATATCCTTCGTTTAATTCATGACCTTTGGGAACTATCTAAAAAATTGAAAATTAAATAAGTCACTCAAACCCCAGAATAGCTTGCAGTTGCAGTTTTACTTTGCCATTGAAGGGAAGAGAACTTTGAGTGTTTTATTGTACTTTCTTAAACAGGCTTTTTGTTTTTTGATTTTATTTTTTTTAAACATAAATCACCTGACCCTGCCCACTTACTTTGCAGACTGTTGAATCACAAAACAGGGAATGCAACAGAGGCTATAACTCTCAAACATCATAATCACCATTTGATTATTTATACAGTGATTGTTAATCATAGTGGCAAGATGCTTTAAAGAGGAGTTTCTTTGCTTGAAAATTATGATGCCTGTTGGCTTTCACTTTTGTCTTTTCCTCTCACATCCTAGAACTCCGGAGAATATTGGTAAATGGAAAACAATTTAACATTTTTTGCACAATCAAAAGAAGATGCAGCCTCCATTTTTGAGGCGCTGTGCTATATTCACAGCTTGTTGTATAGGGCATTAAGCCATATGACTCCCTCTAGTGCTAAATTAGGTATATATGGCTAACGCCCCTTGCATTGTGTTAAGAATATATAATCAAATATATCATTTCCACAGTTCCCACCAATTCCTGAGCTGAGGAGAATAAACAGTGATATGAGGCCTATTACACAAGGTACTAGCTCAATATGTTTTATATTATCCATTCCACACAGCTGGAGTTTTGAAGTAACAGGTCTGAAAACCTGTTATCCTCTAAGTGTTATAGTATGGACTGTAGCCATGTTACACAGAGTGAATCCATATTCCAGTGGAATATAGAAAATATATGTACAAGAAGGCCTACCTGTGATTTTTCTATAATTTATCAGAACAGTAAAATACATCTATAAAAATTCAATAGAAAATGAATAAGGAAAATCTGTTGCTCTCTACTTTCTTTAGTGGAAAAATGGATTTGAAATATATTTGTGAATAAAATACTCACATTTCACTCCCTGCTATTTGTGGAGTTGTAATAGTCAGTCTCTGCTAATATTTGTATGAATGCCAGTATCACAAATAGGTTTGCAAATCTCCAAAGCTCCTTGTATGTGTGAACAACCCATAGTTTGAAAAAGATAAACCCAAACTATTTACGTTTTGTTTGCTTTTGCAGAAATCAGGACTGACTTGAAAATTATTTGTGAAGCAAATAAAATGGTCTCAATTGATCAAATACTTGGTTTGACCAATAATATGCAATCAGTTTTACTAACAGTAGTTATAAACCATATAAATCATGCTTTGAATTTTAAATGTGCAAACACAATAGATTATGCTGTCCTCTTCAAAGGGCCTTAAACACAACTGTTTATTCAGTGGTTATAAAGTACTACATTTAAAGGGAGAAAGTCATCTTAAAAAACATATTTCTTCCTGAAAATGTTTTGCCTTGTATTGTTACAAACAGCACCTCAGATTACTGTTACTGAAAGAGATCAGAGGAAAATAATAATGTTTATTTTGTCCCATTTGTTTCCTTTGTTTTCTTCCAAGGGAGAAGAAAAAAACTAAACACTCCGTCCCCCAAGACAATATGATTGTACAAACAAAAATTAATAGGAAGATTGATGGATATGTACTTGAAATGTCATTTAATTCATTTTTTAAATTATTGTATTTCATATTGACAGCATCCCTTTAAAATAATCTTACTGAGTCAAATTAATTCCTTATATAATTCCACTGATTTAGAGCAGTTACATCAGGGATGAACCTACAGGATATGAAAACAAACACGAAAATCTATTCAGCGATAGTCCAATAACTACTGTTTGTGGAATATATATGTTTAAAATAACTCTGAGCACCAGACATTCCATTGTTACATAGGAATACACTGATCTCCTGCAGATTTGAGATACCTAAGACTTATTGGCCCAGATCTACAAGGCTCCTAGCTTCCACTGAAATCAATAAAAGCAGCAAAGAATCCTGTGGCACCTTATAGACTAACAGACGTTAGTTTAGTCTATAAGGTGCCACAGGATTCTTTGCTGCTTTTACAGATCCAGACTAACACGGCTACCCCTGTGATAATTGAAATCAATGGAAATTAGGTACCGAAACACCTTTGAGGATTTGGGCCATCATCTTTAGATCTGCCTATTGCTGATGGGTATATAACCAGCACCATGAGTCATATTTTAAACAATTAATAGTTCAATATTTTTTTCTACAATCTGTTAAACTCTAAAGGAGACATTTATTTATATATTTAGATTTAAACAATTTAAAAAGATATCCTATCCAAGGCTCTGGGCTCCCTAACACATCATTAATAATACAAGAAACAGGTTCTCTTAATAGATTCTGCTACCCTTACTCATAATGAGTAGGACCATTCTCCTCGGAAATCAGTGGGACTACTTGAGGAGTAAAGTGGTTTATTTTGAACATAAAATACTTCTTACTCCACTTGAGCAAAGGCTTGGATGGCAGAACAGGAGAAAAAAGTCTTCACATTCTTCTCAATTCCCAAAACCTGCTCTAAACCAAGAAGTATTTAATGATTATCAGGATTTTATTTAGATCTTTATAAAAGAAAAAAAGGCTTATCTGGTTACATTTATAATGTTGGGATCATCCAATACTTTAAGTCAACTTATAGCTGTATCACACTGCTTAACAATGTTTCTTTTTAATTATGTTTACTAACCCCACATGCATTTTTTATAGAAATAAATTAAACAAACTTAATTAAATGACATTGCATGGTTTAGATAAGATGGTAGAAAGCATGGTACAAAAATATAGGCCTGATAAATCCCTTTCTAGATTTACTCGCTTTTTGTATTGTTTCTCAGAATTGTTTCTCCTTTGAGAAATATATCTTTTTGAAGGGGTGAAAGTCTCATTTATTGTATACATCTGCATTTTGCACCAGTTAAGATGACTAATATAAATGAACACGATAATATAAGGAATGTTTTCAATTTTGATAAATGGCCTTAGAAACTTTACAATTCTATTTTCATAGACAGTTTAAACAGCTCTGGGGGTGTCTATGAGCGAAAAATCACTGAAATTGCAAGACTTCATGGATCAGCAACACACTAGACTTACAGGTGAAACTTTATACTTCTCAGCGGTTGCAGAGGTTGCCATGAATAATTCCTCAATACACCAGCTGATAGAAAATTGTCACGAGTAGAGATAATTGCTGGGGGAGACTGTGCATATATTCAGCCATTATAGCCTCCGATATAGCCATGAAACTCTCACTGGAGTCAATGAGCCAGATTTCGATGGATTTCCAGTGCTTTCACTGAGATGAGAATCTAGCTCTTTGGCTTTTAGTTTTATTTAGAGAAACAAGCCCCAAACAAATCAGAACGAGAATGTCTCATAGCTGTGAGATAATTGACATACAACTGGATTTTTTTATGTGCTGTGATTTTTCAATGAATACAAGTCCTTCATTTTCATAAAAATATGCAGTATTTGTGCCGTGTATCAATCATCCAAGTGAAATCCAGATATTTATATTTACGCTTAAGTCATGCTAGTAACAAAGAATAAAATCGAGAGGAAACTAAATGGATAGTTAAAAGGGCTATGAAAATGGTTAATGTGTATCTTTTTTCACTATAGAACTATAAGCAGTTAAAAAGATATAACATTGAAAGTAACTTCTTTTCTCATTAAGGTTTAGTTTAGTTTTTCTTTGGAGCCTCCAGAGGTTAAGAAATGTATCTAGAATGAGGTTATGGAAGGTTCACTAAAGTTCATAGCGTTGGGTAGCTTTAATTTTCCAGTGGAAAAACACATTTTTATTGCAGAAAAACAGCTAAGTTTCAATTTGGACAACAGAAGTCAATGCCTAAAATTAGTTTATAACAACATCATTATGCTGTGCAATGTTTATTCTAAATACGGGCATGCCATACATTAAAGAAAAGCTGCATACATTTATGACATTTTTTAAAGAAGAGCTATAGATACACAAGCTGTGATAGCATTACATTTAATTTACACCCTGACTAACCCACTAGCCCCCAGGTCACAGGAGGATTATCATGGATTTTTTAACGAAAGGTTAAATTAAGTAATCTCCAGAATGAAGAACACAACAGTGTATTCTCCTGTCTCCAGCTGTATGAAAAGTTCAGCTCCAAAAAAAGTAATCAGAGTTGGTTAGCAAAATTCTGGAATGGCTAACTCCCAAAGATGATCTGTGGTACTATACAGAGAGTACAGACCAGATCCATAGATAGAGCTGCAAATTGCCACTGAAAACCTCTCAGGGTTATGATCTTCTTAATAAAAATTTGACAGGGGCCCATCAAAGCAGACAGCTGTCATTGTGAAAACATTAACAGCATTTCAGTTCTATCAGTCATTCCCCTGGCTATGTGGGTTCAGCATCTGGGCCTGAAAAGATGAAGTCAGCCTCAGAGACACTATGGCCTGGAAATGATTTCACTGAGCTGCAATGCAGATGGATTAATTCCAGTACTATAAAGTCAACATGGTTGAACACTGGCTACATCATAGTCTTCATTACTGTGGTCTGGATCAGGTTTTGATGAAGTAATTTCCCTTGGGTTTAGCACTTAGAAAACATATAGGGCGTCCTTCTTGGATTTGACTAGAGATCACTCTTCCCCTCCCCCCCTGCTAAATTGGCCTTTATCAGTTGCACATGGACCTCTATGATTTGGAGGAGTTTCAAACGAGGCCCATATGTTCTGTGGCACACTATGCCCAAACAATCGGATGCATGAAATGAGATTCGTTTTTGGAGCATATGATGGATTTAATAACAAATGATATAACACTCCGTGTAAGTATCTTCAAATGGAATGAGGCATCAGATGACTACAGATTAGTGAGTCCCTGCTTCTTGCAGAGGATCCTGTCACCATATCGACTCCAGAAAAATACTAGGATGACCTTGTGGTACTCAAACATGAACAGGCTTATTAGTCAGAATAGTATGTACTTCTATGTTGAGTTCAGCATTTGACAAGATCTTGGAGTGCACGATGTCATGAAGTCAGCACTAATTGCCCTGCTTAATTCGTGGCCCCCCAAGATTTATAGATTATCAAACTTGCACTCTCTTTTGAAAAGAGTCCTTTATGCAAAGTTAAATTGCCGGGTTGTTGGGTTGTTTTTTTTTGGTTTTGTTATTTTGTCATTTTTTAAAAGTAATTAAGTAAATGACCATTGAGCATTTGTCAAGAGTAATGTATTCCCTGCACAGGAAATAGTTACGTAGCCGTGGCTTGATTGCCAAAGGTGCTGAGGACCACAACTCCCAGAGAAGTCAACGGCACCTGCAGTTGCTCAGCACCTCTGAAAAACAGGCCACTGACTCATTGATTAACTGTCCTCCAAACTGCATCGTTTGCTCATTCACTTCGTATCAGAGCCCTAATGAAAATCACCTTTAAGCAAATTAAATGGGCCAAATTCATTCTTGATGCAAATCCATTAGTTGCAATAGACTTGCTGCAGGATGGATGTTGCCTTATAGCTCCCTTCATGTTTGAATTTCATCAACAGGGTACCACCATATCATGAAACAATAAATTAAAAATACACTACAAAAAAGGAGTGGTTGGATTTAAATTTTCAAAGAGAGAAAATAATCCTGCTTCAGTGTTTTCTATGAGAAAAGGGGATCATTGACTGAGAGTAGTGATCAAAAGACCTATACTACTGCACTAATGAAAGCTTTGCAGTTAACCATTACAATGCTGATATTTTCTTAACTGTCAACCAAATGTGTTCGGTTGATGCATACAATATGTGGGTACTCAGCAAACAGGTGGCTAATTTGCTATTCCTTTTACAAATATCAAACAGAGATGCAAGCTCCTCTCTTCACTTGTATCCAATGTAATTCTAAAAGCAAGATTTAAGCAGCTGAATACAGAATCACTCTTCTTTCCTCCATTTTATATTTAAAGGGAGGAGCTTCTTCCAGCCTTTGAAATGGTGCTGAATGCTCGGAGACCGAACCCATTTAACCAGGAGCTGGTCAGTTTGAAATAGCTTGTCTGAATAGTGATCTCTGAGCCCACATGTTAATTAGGGGACTGGGCAAGGCAGGTAACAACTTCTGATTAGCTGGGGGTACCATGCAGGTACAAGCAGGGCTGATATTTCAACATCCATCAAAATACTGTATTGTGAAGAGTCTGAAGGAGCTGTTGGAAGTTGGCAAACAATACATTTGAAAACGTCACCTTTATACATCAGGGCCCAATCCTGCAATCCACATGCAGCCAAAATTCCCTGTGAAGTCAATAGGAATGTCACGAGCATAGAAAGTGCAGGATCAGGCCCCAGGCTCTCTATAACTACAGTGTTTATGTTCTTAGACCCCAGTTCAGGAAAGTATCCCTATGCAGGAGAGGACTTAACATGTGCTTAATACAAAGCAACAGCTTAAATCCTATTGACGTCAATGGGACTTGAGCAAGTGCTTATGTGCTCTCTTGAATAGCATACACGGATTTAAAGCATGTGCTGAAATATTTTCCTGAATCTGGGCCTTAAATGACAGATGATAGTGACTATTGCATTCTATGATGTACATTCTCAAAGTGTTAGGAGCTTTCTCCTTTCTGCCTCCCTTTGTTTTCTCTTTTAATTTTATTGTGACCAAAAAATCTCCCCAAATTTAAAGGAAATAAAACTCTCCAAGAATGTGCAAATAATGCTAATGATCTGATTTAAACCCGCAAAAGGAAGGAAATTCATAGTAATGGCTAATATTCCATTCCTGCCTCACCCTGGTATGCCACTTAACTTACTCCAACACATGTTGTAGAGTATACAAGGGCACCTCAGTGAGGCCTGTTAATGATAGGCTGGGTTATGGTGGAGGCTTTGGGCTGACTGATGAATTGTTCTTGCTTTTTAGCGTTTAGTTTTAGACTCGTGAGGCTATTTTAATCTACATTTATAGTGCTATAAATATGTATAATGATCTGGCAACAAATAAAGGCTAGTAGAGAAATAACGGAAACTCTGAAATAGCAGATGAACACTGACCTACTAATGTGGAAGTAAAGTACACTGCACCCTAATGAAATCAGATGTTCAGCAGCTTATAGAGTAAATATTAGAGCTGCTCAGAGAACCTTAGATGGTTATTAGCTATTAGATGAGATATTAGATATTCCCTGAGAACATGTGGTTCTGTTAAAATTGAAATGCTTCATGAAATTGGGGCAATTGCACTGGAATTTTATTTTAGAAGAAAAACAGACAAAACGTTCTGACAGTGTTAAAAGATTTCATTTTGGTGAGTTCTGAATGAAATAGTTCATTTTTTTCATTTTAAAGCAACTTTTGATTTTGAAATTCATTTATTTTCTAGTATAATACAATATTTAAAAAAAATCAAAACCATAACATAACCGAACATTTGGATTTTGGAAAAATGAAACATTTAGAATGACCCAAACCCATTTTTGTTCAGATTTTTCCTTCAGAGAGAATTTTGACATTTTTAATTTTCATTCCTATTCAGAACAAAGCCATTTTCCAAAATCTCAAAATGCTTTTGTGACACTTTCTCAGGATGCCCAGGACTGTGAGTCACCCTGTTACCACACCATTCTCCCACCCTGCCTCAGCGAGAGAGCGACTTGCTGCTGCTAAACTGGATGTCAGCTCCCTAACATTCCCAGTCTGTAAGCCACCCAAACAAGCTCCTCAGGGCTCTCCAGCCCTTACTTTACTTTGCAGGGTAACATTAGGTAAACCCCACTCCCTGAGGTCCTCAGAAGTATCCCCCTGTAGTGTCCAGCCCTTAACTACTGGATACCCACAGATATTACCAGCTAAGCTGTCCACAAAGAAACAGTACACATAGCTCGACTGGTACAACTCACGATCACGTCCTTTATAAAACCACTGCACTAAGATATTATTATAGTGAAAACAATCATAATTTTATTAACCTAGATTAAGATTTAAGAAATACTGAGTATGGATAATGGAAACAGAAATGGTTACACATAAAACAAAAGTATAACCCACTTATTAAAGGCTAAAGTGACCTTGCATTATTATGAGTTAAAATCCTCGTCTAAAAGTGTTTCTCACCTAAGGCAATCTTTCCAAGCATCACCAACTTACGTGGCTGGGCTCCATCGTTCATAGATGCAAAAAGCACTGTCTTTGTGCTCCCTCAGTGATGGACAGCCACAAATGTCTGACTTGTGCTCCAGTTATAGTTCAGTAAGCATTTGAAACACCCTTTGTTCTCCGGGGTGCTGACCCCCATGTTCACATCCTCATGTTGACTTGGAATGCAAATGTAGCTCCCATTGTGTTTGGCTTACAATGCTTAATGTACAGGGGAGCCAGGGATAGGTGAATAGTCATGCTTGGTCTGTGAGAAAACCTGGTTGTCAACTCTGTCTTGTTACACTGTTTCAAACATATTTTAGTAGGTACACATAATTCTTTAACTATCATCAGTACATACATTTCATAATGCTATTAATGACCAGCATGACTCCAGCTTTCCTTTGACACCTTACAAGACAATATCGATAAATAACATGAAAGAACATGCTAGATGTAGTGAGTTTGTCAGGCCTGTTGGGCTTGCAGACAGAGCAGTGAACTCTTTGCCAGCCGGCACCAATTGGCCTCTGTGTCACAGCCTCCTTCTTTGTACAGATAATAAATAATAATTAATAAATATATACCTAGGTCTTATAGAGCTTTCCATCAGCAGTTCTCAAAGTGCTTTACCAAGGAGGTCAGTACCATTATCCCCATTTTACATATGGGGAAACTGAGGCACCAAGCAGTGAAGTGACGTGCCCAAAATCAACAGAAAGCCAGGGGCATAGCTGGGATGCAAACCCAGGTCTCCTGACTCCCAATCCAGTCCTCCGTCCACAAAGCAATACTGCTGATGAGTTCAATTACTACAAAATACTCAAATTATTTCATGTCTGTGTTTATGTTCCTTACTAAGAAATAGGAGGAGGATGTTTTACTCATTCAGTTCATTTTGCAAGTGTTGTTAACCCTTAATTACAATGCATGCCATCGGCACACTGTATACTTTGTATGGTATATAGAATATTGTATTTTTATGGGGCTAATGTGTGAAAATTCAACAAGTCAGTCAGTGGGTGTTACTTATTTGCAGACTCTATGTAGAAAACCCATCTTCCTTGAACACCAAAATAACCCCTGGAGAATGGGAGTATGCAAATAGTCATGTGCCCAAAGGCAATGGTAACTTATGAGCTGCTCAGAAAGATGTGTGTTTCCTACAGTAATTACTTCACTTTCATCAGTAATGAGGAACAGCTCCAGAAACCCCCTGCTCAAGTCAAACACAAATACCCACCCACACAGACTGCACACACCCATATCCTATGCACCGTCATGCATGCAACATTAAACAGCAAATAATGCAAATACAATTCATTTAATCAGCCAAACATTAGACTCTAAAGTGACTCTGATAAACAGCCATCACAGAGATAGGGGCTCCTATCCTACTTCCAGGGAAGTCAATGGTAACAGTTCAAAACTTTCTGGGAGCAGAAGCATGGTGCAGTCTTTTGACTGGCTCCAGATTGCAGAAAGAAAAGCACATATGGGTCCTGGTCCTGCACTCCCCACTGACTTCACTGGGAGTTTTATGTGCACACGGAAGGCAGTGATTGCTCAGGGAGAGGCAAGAAGCCAAATACATCCCTAGTCTAACTCTATTGGCTTCAACAAGCTTACAACAAGGATGAATTTGGCTCAATATTTCCATTCCTATCCCATATAAGAAGTAGCTACTACATATGTGCAGCAACTCCTTTTGTAAGCTGCTGAAATAATTATGATCAGTACTGTCTCATCTGCTTCAGAACAGGGACTGACACAATACAGTATGTTAAAAAAACCACAACTGCATCACACTGAAGAGCTACTCAGTACTTCCCAGGTCACACAGTGCTGATTGACATGATGAACTGTGTCAAATATCCAGTGTTATTTTACATGCCTCTAAACACTTCAGCATGAACTGAACCAGCTTTCTGCAAGCACGTGTTGCCCTGTAGCTTTTAATGCTCATTAAAAAAATAATTTCTTTGCAGCATCATGTAAAACTGTGTCTAAGTCCCTACTTTCCCCTTCACGCCTGCATATTGCAAGGGTCTAAACAGACTGATGCCCCGTGAGTTATTTTGTCCATGTCCATGCTTCAATATGTGTGTGCCTAGGTACAAGCCTAGAGAGAGAACGTGTAGCAAAAATAAAACTGTGTTCCTTGGTTTTGTATGTACTTTTGATACATGTTCTGTATCTGTGGCGAGAAGTGCCGATTAGAGCTGTCAGAAAGAATTTAAGACTTGCCTGTGCTCTGTGCTGATTAGATGGGGTAGGGATTGAATTTGTCTGTTTTGGAATAATGGAGGAATATATTGTTGCAAAAAGCTAACCAGAACAGTCTGCCATTCCTGCAGCTTTAGGCTTAAATGAGATGGTTCCTTTTATATTTGGTGTGGAACGTTACTGAGCATTGTAAAATTTGGACTTTTTTTTTTTTGGCTGGACTGTTCCCATAATGGCTAGTCAAACTACATGTAGTTGGGAGACTGCTCAAGCTGTTTTTATTCCTCAGAATGCATGATTGTCATCAGTTAACAGATCACAGGGTCAACTGCTTGTGGTCAGTGAGTGATTTCATTGCCCAGTGCTTACATGACGTGCAAAGGTCTTCAGGTTAAGGTGTGGATGGAGTTCTTTTCAACAGCCTCAGCAATGAATTTCTTACTGTGGTCAGTTCAGGATCAAGTATTAATTTTATTGTGGTGTAGTTTTTGTATGGAGTTGTTTGCACTGATTTGGCCTGCCAGTGGTCAATATTCTTCTAGTAAGGCTTTTCAAGAAGTCTATTTGATGATAAATATCTTTCCCCTAGATGTGTTCCATCCAGGTCAGGGCTGAGACATGGATGGGGCAACGTGAGGAAGATTGCACAGCCATTACTCATGGTATAAATTTTCAGTGGATAAGTAAAGAGCTTTAGAACAACAGAGCTGCCAGTATGTTATACTTTGTGAGGGCTCAGTCCTGCTGCCATTGAATTCAATGACAAAATGTCCATAGGATGAGGATCAGGGCCTTAAAATCACTGCTGTTGAAGAACATATTATGCATTACACAATTGTAATCACACCCAGAATTCTGTAGATCAAAAGCAAAATGAGATCTCGCCTATGTGAATTTCTTTTATAACTAATTTTCATGGGGTTATGTTTACACATATCCAGGCCAAGGCATGAGTTAAAAGTACATTTTTATTGTGAATCACTCAAGCAGCATGTGTAGTCAATCTTTTCCAATTCAGAGGAAACAATGCAACCCCGCATTTGGGTTCTTTTTAATGATTGGAAAAAAAGATTTCTTTCTACTTGTTTTCTTTTGTGGGATACTCTCTAGAGTGATAACGTGGAATTTCCTCTGAAACTTGAGCAGGGTGAAGGAAATTAATTTTCTCCTGAAGGCTTTTTTTCCCTCTTTCTGTATATAAATTTTTTCATATGTCCAGGACTAAGTACTTTATTAAAAAGAGTTAGTGTTTTAAACTAAAACAAAGCTATCCTCATCAGCACTGCTTATATTGCTCATTTACATGAAATACATGGATATGAGAGTTTATTCATTTAAACAGAGAAGACAGAAATCATTTAAGATGAAAGACAGACAAGACAGTAGCCAAGCTATGGAATCTTTATTTCCATACCATTTATTTATTAGGTCCTGATCCTTCAATGGAGCCTGTCAGCATAGACCCTTATGCCCCTCAGGTTAAAATGGGCCATGCCAATAAGTCCCTTTGAAGAATGTTATTCATTTTGATAATTAATTAACATTCCCAAAGTTTAATGTAAAATTTTTACCATTACATGTTGGTGATTCCAAATTTATTTTATTTTACAGTATAATTCACACCTTCTTTTAAAATAATATGACACAGCTATTAAACCATTTACTTTAAATGGTTTGGCACCAACCTGTGAAAAAAAAGTTTCTCCAAAAGGACTCATGAATTTACGATGTAAGTGATTAAATACTTATGCAAGCAACAAGAGCCATGAAAGGCAATTTAGATTTACCAGGAGGAGGCTATAAACAAAGGACCAAGTTATATCATGCTGATGAAAAGAAATTCTTGCTCTAGAGTGCACATATGCTGTATTGCTATATGATTGAGATCACTGTTCTTGATAGTAAAGTATCCCAATTAGGGCTGTCGACTAATCGCAGTTAACTCACACGATTAACTCAAAAAAATTAATCGCAATTAAAAAAATTAATCGTGATTAATTGCAGTTTTAATTGCACTGTTAAACAATAGAATTCCAATTGAAATTATTTAAATATTTTGGATGTTTTTCTACATTTTCATATATATTGTATTCTGTGTTGTAAATTAAATCAAAGTGTATATTATTTTTTATTACAAATATTTGCACTCGGATGATGACCCAGCATGTGTTCATTTTAAGAACACTTCCATTGCAGATTTGACAAAATGCAAAGAAGGTACCAATGTGAGATTTCTAAAGATAGCTACAGCTATTGACCCAAGGTTTAAGAATCTGAAGTGCCTTCCAAAATCTGAGAGGGATGAGGTGTGGAGCATGCTTTCAGAAGTCTTAAAAGAGCAACACTCCAATGCGGAAACTACAGAACTCGAACCACCAAAAAAGAAAATCAGCCTTTTGCTGGTGGCATCTGACTCAGATGATGAAAATGAACCTGTGTCGGTCTGCTCTGCTTTGGATTTTTATTGAGCAAAACCCATCATCAGCATTGACGCATATATTCTGGAATGGTGGTTGAAGCATGAAGGGACATTGAATCTTTAGCACATCTGGCATGTAAATATCTTGCAACATTGGTTACAATGGTGCCATACGAATGCCTATTCTCACTTTCAGATGACATTGTAAACAAGAAGCGGGCAGCATTATCTCCTGCAAATATAAACAAACTTCTTCGTCTAAGCAATTGACTGAACAATATGTAGGACTAAGTGGATTTCCAGGCTCTAAAATTTTACATTGCTTTATTTTTGAATGCAGTTTTTTGGTACATAATTCTACATTTGTAAGTTCAAATTTCATGATAAGATATTGCACAGCAGTACTTGATTTAGGTGAATTGAAAAATACTATTTCTTTTGGTTTTTTACAGTGCAAATACTTGTAATAAAAAATAAATATAAAGTGAGCACTGTACACTTTGTATTCTGTTTTGTAAATGAAATCAATGTAAGAAAATGTAGAAAACCTCCAAATATATTAAAATAAATGGTATTCTATTCTTGTTTGAGCGATTAATCACAATTAATGTTTTTAATCGCTTGACAGCCCTAATCCCAATACATTGTTTCATATTTGATACCATTTACATCGTTCTGATAAAGAGGGCCTGATCAGACATCAGTAGAAAGATGTCAATGGGCTTTGGATCAAACCCAGAGAGAGCATGCAGTTCTCTCTCTCTTTCTCTCTCATTCTGGTATAGCTTGTCAAAAACCCAGTTAATGGGAGTTTTTAAAAAAATTTCATTAGTGTTTTGAAATGTCAACATTTAAAGAAATGTCAAAACTTCAAAATCTTGACAATGTTTTTTGACCATCTAAAAACATTAGCTAGTTAGTGGTTGGACTATCATCCCATCCCCCACTCAAAAAGTTAGCAAAACTTGTCAGCAAAATTTTACAGATTTTCTTTTTCACTGAAAATCAAATTTGCATGAAAAACTTCAAGTTCTGAAAACATTGGCCACCTCTACTCTCTCTCTTCGTCTCACTGTCTCTCACTCTTTCTTTCATCCTCTTTGGTCTGATTCTTCCTCTTGGGCCTGATTCTGCTCTTTCCCACTGAAGTCAATGAAGTGTCAAAATGACATAGGGACAGAATCCAGTCCTGTTTTTCTCTGCTATTTCAGCAGTCCAGCACTGAAAAACAGGGGCGGCTCTAGCAATTTCGCCGCCCCAAGCACGGCAGCACGCCGCGTGGGGCGCTCTGGCGGTCGCCGGTCCCACGGCTCCGGTGGACCTCCCGCAGGCGTGCCTGCGGAGGGTCCGCTGGTCCCGCGGCTCTGGTGGAGTATCCGCAGGCATGCCTGCGGGAGATCCACCGGAGCCACGGGACCAGCGGACCCTCCGCAGGCACGCCTGCGGGAGGTCCACCGGAGCCGCCTGCCGCCCTCCCGGCGACCGGCACAGCACCCCCCGCGGCATGCCGCCCCAAGCACGCGCTTGACATGCTGGGGCCTGGAGCCGGCCCTGCTGAAAAAGATCACATTAATTGTTCTTGCAAAATTTCATTCCTTGGATAGAATTTGAGAAGCTCTTTTCTCATGGTATTTTTCTCACTGAGATCATGCCAAAGCAAGGAAGGTGCCTACACACTGAATCTGGAACATCTGATGCTACAATCTGTTTTAATACAAGACACATGATTTCAACAGCCCAAGAAGCAATATGACAGTTCCAAACTCATTATAAGAGTTCAGTTCTGAAATAATGAAGAAAAGTCCCCTTATGAAAAACCAGACAATTCAGGTAAACCTATATAGACAGTGTAAACTCTTCAATCAGAAATATAGTCTAAGTCACATTTTAAAAGACTACAACTTTCTGAGGCTTTGGCATGACAGCAGCTTGAATTTCTCCCAGTCTAAAGATTTTTTTCCACTAACCCACCCTAATCTAACTTTAAAATAGCCAGAATGGACTGGCAAGGAATAAGAAACCAAGATATGTTTATTTTTTTCCAAAGCTATCATCACAAGAATTATTACGAGAATTGGAGGCGTTCAAGACAGATCCGTTTTTTTAAGTTATACTTGTCTTTAATCAGTTACCCATCTTTATTTTACATTTTAGAGACAGAATAAACCAGAAGAATACAGTCTGTTGGCAAGAGCTGAGGCTCTGACAGATCTGACTACCAACCAATAAATCCTGTCAACAGGACTTCTCTGATATTTTTATGTTTTTCAACTGAGCATATATATATATAATTATACTATCAATCATTATCTTCCTATCCTGAAATAAGATGGTTTTACCTACTGGACTATTAATTTCGATTTGACTGGCAACAACTCAAAGGAAACTGACATTAGGAACAAAAATTCATAAATACATGGCTTTCTTCTCTTCGTTTTCTCTGTGGGTGAAATTCACCCTTGTGCAGAGGGCAAGCATGAGACTTATATACTACGTAGGTCCCACTTAAGCCAGATGGGTCTGATCTAAGTACTAATGGCTCCCTTTGACTTCTATAGGCTTTGGATCAGACGTGACTTGAAAAATTGAATGCAGGGCAGAATTTACCTCTCCTTCCCGCTTGCATTGTAAATAACAGAAACAAATAGCTGTTTCAGGGAAGTAAAGCCAATTCCTAAGTAATACTTGAGATCAAATCAATAAATACCTTTTTTTTCCTCATTTCTTTTTTTTGCTAGACTGTGCATCCCGGATAAGTTTAAAGAATTAATATTGTCTTATGCCAGCATAAAAATAAGTGAAAATCTTAGAAAACGTCATTTATCAAATACATGAAATAAAAAAGGAAACTCAAATGTTAGGTTGACAGGAATTTGATTACAAGTTCATCCAGAAGGGTACCCACACATTGCTCTGGGAATCGGCACTAGTTTCTAAATAAGTCCCTAATCCTATCCCATTAAAGTCAATAGGAGTTTTGTATTTTCTAGCCCTAAGTCAGTAGAAACACAAATTAATATAGACCAAATAATTTTCAGTGACAGGCCCAAAATGACCACCATTATTTTTAGAAGCAAGTTCTGCTCTGTCCCCAGATTCCATTTTGAAAGCTGTTTTGCCTCTGGTATTGTACTTGAAGCGAAGAAACAAACATTATGAAAAGACAATATACAACACTAATTAAGAAGGGGATCACACTCATTGATTTCAGTGGGGCCAGCTTTGTGTTTATGAAAATGTATAGCTTCAGAGTGATTATATTCTGTATCTTCCTGTGCCTACATCAGAAGCTTGTTACCGTTCATGCTGCAGGCTAATGTTTTGGAGAAAAAGGAACTATTATAACTTTTTTTTTAACCCCAAAAGAGGTATTTTGTAAATAATTCACTTTACATTAGCTAAGCATATGGTTATTTGAATCAATATAGCATGGTGGTTAATATGACCTTTCAAGTATATTGTGCTTATGCCAAACAAGAGTATTCCACTGGGATAAGGGCAACATATGTGAGGTAAATCTGGACAAGGTATCAAGTAATTTACACAATGGAGCCTAGGGAACACTTTACACTGTGCAACAAACTGCATTAGAGCAAATTGTCCAGTGGTCTTTACAAACCAGAACCCCTGAGTGTTGCAGGTTCCTTGCCATGGATGGTAGGGTCAGAAGATGCAAATCTTCTCAGGCTGAGAATTCTGGGACCTGTATGTGTTAGGACAATGGATTGCTCTTCGGATCAATTGCCCCTGTCAGGACAAATCCATTTTTACACTATAAATCTGAATCTGGATAAAAATTTCAAAAGGCCCTAAGGGGCCTTCCTCTAATTTTCCAAAGTCTTTTTGTACCAGATTTACAATGGTTTTTAGCTTCATAAAGATGCGGGTAGGCACCTAGTGAGGCTTTAAGAAGTGAAGTCCCTGAAATCAATGGGAATTAGGTGCCTAACTTGCTTAGGTGCTGTTGTAAACCCCACTAGGTGCCAATCTGAATTTTCAGGCATCTAAATACTTCAATAAATCTGGCCCTTAGGCACCTAGGAGCCAAAATCCCATTGACTTTCAATAGGACATAGGCTTCTAAGCACCTAAGAGACTTGAAAATGGGACTTTGGCTCCTCAGTCATGTAGGAGGCTCTGAAAATTGTTCTACCTGTTTTATTTGAGTACTGCAAACTCTAAAAAACTCTAATGAACTTTATTGGAAATTAGAGTTTGCAGGGTAGGGAGGATCAGGACACAAGCAGCCTAAAGCATCAACTGATTGAATACCATATGCATTTCAAATCTGCACGATTCACAAGACGCAGAGACAGCTGACTTGGCTTTGCACCGTGGTGAAAAGATTTTTCCTTTCATGGCCTTGTACAATGCCAGAAATATTTTCTACTGAATTGACTCCTGACAGAGTAACTTTAGACACTGTGAAATTTTCCTATCAAAGCGCTTGTTGCCTGCCCTTTAACTGCACAGTTATTTTTGCCCTGTAATAAAAAGGTTTTTCTCACACAGTGAAAAAACCCAGTTTTCCAATGATCTGAACAATATCATTTCGCACAGTTAACGTGGCTTTAGAATTCAAATTATAGTCATGAGAACCACAGTCTCTTCATTGTTTCTCCAGTTATGTTAAGTGTCCGACATTCTCTTTATAATAGGTAGGGGAAGAGGCATCTTGTTGAACTGGCAGGAAATTATTAAGGATCACAACATGTTTGCAGTTGATCAAAAAATGTCAGCTTTTCACTAATGTCTGGAGCTAGCAAAACAAATTATTTCAGATGTCTGTTATGTGAATTATTTAACTATTTGCCAAAAATGTGTTTCTGGCAGGGTTTTATAGCAGGAAAATAGGGAACTGGTTTGGAAAAATTAATGAAGCGGAAAACAACATCTTAAAGTAATTCATTCTGGATTGATTTCACTATTCCAATCTGTGAACGCTGCAGAAGGCAAACTAGAGAGTAATTTTTGCCTGTTCAAGACAAACTAATTTAAAAGGTTTGTCATGGAGAAAAGGGACCCATCGTGTACTTTGTGGTAGAGTGGAAATAAATGACACAAAATCTAGCACCTGCAGGTGCTGTTGTTTATCAAAGTTGATACATGACATAAATGGAATTTCACACAGATGTTACACAAAGTCAGTCCCCCCTCCATTCATTAATGGTATAAAAAATAATCCAGTCTGCATGATATGTATCCTACGCTATTAAGGGAATTATACAGATTTGCAATACCATTGACAATTATTTTGAAAGCAATAGGCAATTTGGGAAGTACTGAAAATTCGGAGAATATCATATGTAATATCAACTAGAAAAGACAAATCCTAGCAATTACTACACAGTGGGGTCAAATCCTAATCCCTGAGGTAGCACTTTGCTCCAATCTGTTGCAGAGATGTTACAAAGGTCCTGATTCTGCAAAACCACTGGCACACATGCTTAACTCTTCTCATCCAAGTAGCTCCATTGACCTCAAAAACGTTCTTCACATGTGTAAAGTTAAACATCTGCATAAGTCTTTTTGGGATTTGGGCCAAAACTGGCTAAGCCATCTGCCTGGGGATTCCCTGGTTTGATTCTTATTTGATGATCTATAGAAC
Source organism: Mauremys reevesii (assembly GCF_016161935.1). Lineage (NCBI taxonomy): Eukaryota > Metazoa > Chordata > Testudines > Geoemydidae > Mauremys > Mauremys reevesii. The sequence goes on from NC_052631.1 coordinate 77,551,682, forward strand.
AAGTTGAATAATTTAAAAACATGTATTCTATGAAAAAATGCCATGAATAATACAACCAGTTCTACATACTCTTCATGTTTCTTCAGTCTTGACATGATTAAGGAAGTTCCATTTGAATGAATTTGTAGAGTGCAGGGACACTAGACACTACCTAGGGGGCAGGCAGCAAATAAAAGAAAAAAGCTACAACAGAGCCAAAATCTGCTCTCAGTTACACCCAGGCAACTGCCTTATTGAGTAGCACACACAGAGTGAAAATACCAATCATTTCCTCTGTTACAGCGATTAGCCACTTTTATGTTTCACTGCCATTTTTTCTTGGCTGGGAGGGAATTATGTGGTTCACTTGAGAACATTCTCCCAAGGGGAAAAAACATTTTTCTGGAAAGCAAAATCTCTACTTTCTTCCTCTCTCTTTCTTAAATGCTGTCTTCCCATTATGTACTTGGGGGGTGGGAGGGGAATGGATGTCAGGAGGAGAGTAGTAATAACATATTGAGGCCCCAATCCTGTATTGAGATCCTGAAGCAGGGACCCTTGAGACTCAGTGGGGTACTTATATAGAATTGGGACCTAATACAGCAGTTTGATTTTGTGCCAATTACTTTTATCATAGCAAAGTGATCAGATTGACAGCATCATAGTAAGTAGGCATTGAGTACGCATGCGCACACACACACACACACACACACACACACACACACACACACACACAGAGAGTAAGGCAATGCTATAACTACACAGGAACATCTCTCTCCAAACTCAGATAAGGAGTATCTACTGAATGTACAGCTTCTTTTAATTCATGTAACTGTAACTGCATATGATTTGCTGCGCTAAACACAGCAAATTCGTCCATGGAATTTTGCTCTTAAATCCAACCCACATAAAAACTTAGGCTCACACTCTCCCCTCCCCTGGAGAAATCATAGGGAGGGGGCAGAGGGATTGGAAACTTCTCTGAGGTTCCCATTGTGGAGTTCACCTCTAATCAGCTGCTCTAGTCAGAGGGGCTTGGAGCCCTGCAGAGCTTACAGGAAATAGGGCTCCCATCGCCAGTGACCCTGGGACTTATGGGAAGAACTCCAACAGGAGTAGTGCTGGCACTAGCTGGGTCATCCTGTGGATGCTCAGTAGCAGCTATGGAGAGGCTGTAAGGTACATAATTCTTCTCAAGCCACATTAATTCCCACTGGGATATCCACATGTCCACAAGGAATGGTGATACAGAGATCAGCCAATCCCCTACTTTCGGTTCCCTCAGTCGTCTATTCCTGTCCTTAAAACCTACAGCCTGGATGCAGCCCCAGCAGAGGGGAAGCGGGTGCCGTCAAAATGACACTCTCCCATTTCTGTGCAAGCATGGAGAGTCACACATGCAGGGAGGCTAGTCGATTGAGCCCATCCATACTCTCAGACGAGTGTTTGCTAGTGGGAAAGTGACAACACATTAATTACAGTTTAATTTAATTGTAAAGCTAATAGAGCTGGTCAAAAATGCTGCATAATTTCAGCAAAAAAATTCAAAGGGAATGAAACGTTTGTTTCATTTGAACCTTTTCACTTAATTTTCAGTTTTTCAATTAAATCAAAACTGAAAAAAAAAACCCAAACATTTTCCATTTTCCCCTCCTTTCGCTTCCTTTTTTCCAGAGGGAAACATGTTTCAAACAAAAAAAGTTTTACCAGCTCTAATATTTAATAAGAACAAATAATACATTGGAACAAATTTACATAATTTACTCGTTAGCCAAAATTGCAAAAAACATTCACCACCTAACATACCAGGTTGAATCCAGTCCAGGATAGTAGTGTCTGAAAGCTCTTACCATCGAATGGCTCTTCAAAGGCTCATATGAAACGAGCTGATGCTCGCTAGTCTCACTCCAGTTCACAGTGCTCTGGCATTTGTCTACAGCACAAAAAAGACAATTGGGGGAATCTTGGCTCCACTGAAGTCAGTGGGAGTTTTGCAATTGACTTCAATGGGACCAGGATTTCACCCTATGAAAATTATCAGCATTTTGGAAGCAATCTCAGTAAATAAGGACTGAATGGGCAGAGAGAACAAACTGTCCTATGTGGTGTAACACAAAATTGCTCTAGTTGAAAGAGCCTTTGCCAAAGTGCTGTGTAAAAAGCTTGCTTACTTGTTAGTCAGATGCTGCACAATAAAGCTTCCCGCTGGGTTGAGAAGTCTATTTACTAAATGTACATTTACTTAAAGGGACACACGGTCCTCTCAAAAACATACATTTCCTTCCCTAATAACTTCTCAGATTATTAAAACATAATATAACAATTGAGTTAATTTTCACCATTTGTGCTGTTTATTTACATTTTGCATTTCAGCTTGGACAGTGATAAAGATTAGTCAGTTTCACTTTTGTTCCTGGTCAATTTCTAGTCAAATTTATTTTTATTTATTTTAATTTTTATAAAGGCTACAGAATGTCTATCCAATAGCCTTTGCTTTACCATCTCAGTTTCACCTTTCCTGCTCCCTTGGCATGTAAGTTATATTTATTTTGCACATCCACTGAATGCCAAGTCAGTGCTAGTTACATGATTTTACCATTTATATACACACGCAGCTCTGTGTGTATATATTAAGATAATTTTCTGATTATCTTATATCTTACGTGTAACATATGCCACCATTTATATTGCTGAAGAATTTGCCCAGGAAATTTCATGGAAACTGAATCCACTTAAATCAGGATTTTGCCCAGGTCCTTTAAAATTCTTCTAACAATAATAACTCCCAGAATTAAACATTGTGCTTGTAAACATTTTTTCCTATTAAAATATTCATTTTAGCCAGAAGCAAGAGACTTATTTTTTCCTAGCACATGCTGTTGTGAGCACTTACAGCCTGCTTTGCGTATTGAGAACTCACCAACAAATTGCTTCCACACTATACTATAACTTCAAAAATGTTGAAGTATAAGGGTTAATAAACTTAAACGTTTAAAGAGTCATGAAATGGACTGTTTCCGCTTTCCATCTGGCTTTTATCAATTTTAAGTCAGTTTCAGAAGTACTGCTACACAATCAAAACACACAATCTCCCTAGTCAGATAATTCAATTTTATAAATGAATTACTTATGTGCCTATAAGTAAATACATTCCTATGCAGGGAGATATCGACTGCTGTCAATGAAATAATCAAGTCCAGGGGGAAAAAGGCCATCCCTGCAAAGACTATGGACTCATGAAGGCCCACTGTTTCTGGGATACACTATGTCCCACCAAAACCTCTTCACAGTCATTTAAAAAATAAAATAAAAGCCAACTCAGGACAAGAAGAGTTCAATGGTTTAAAGATGTGGGGCCTGATGCATCTCTCACTAAATCTGGTGTAAATCAGGGGTGTCTCCAGTGAAATGAATGGTGCTATACTCATTTAGAACTGGTGTAAGCATGAAGAAAATCAGGCCCAGGGTATATAGGAAAAACACACATAGAATAAACATCTAAAATATCATGTTAAATGAGACACAGGGCTAACTTGGTGAGTCTTCTACTCAGAATCAAAGTTCAAATGTATGGGGGTATGAGCCTCAGGGAGTGGCCAAGTGCGCCTTCTCCATCTTACCAATTATGCTTTGCTATTCAAGGCCCCAGTACTTACCACAATGTGGTATATATATTTTAACCACTCACCCATAGTAACTTGTGTGATCAGGATCTCAATGGTTAGCTATTGCCTAGAATTACTTTTCAGTTATCACATTTTTATCTAGCTGAATGATTCTTTAACTTGTACTTTTGTTTGTGGGTGTGTACATATGAAAATTGTTGATCTGATTTATAAATACCTGGAACCAATTTGTGAACTTATCTAAAACATAGACCAGACGATATCGAGGTCTTCTGATAAGCATGGAGAGCCTCTGGTTAGGTAAATAGATAGATTGGCATCTCTTCCATGTGTCTGACATATTTCTTTCTTTGTTTTTCTTTTTGTTGCTTCATTTGATAATATAATGGGTCGGTCCTGCTTTCAGCAGGGGGTTGAACTAGATGACCTTCTGAGGTCTCTTCTAACCCTAATATTCTAAGATTCGATGAATCTGCTGTCTCTATTTTGAGACAAAGATGAAGAATATTCCTGGTCCTCATGAGAGAAGAATAGATTAAGGTAGCATGAGACATACAACTGAGTACAAAACTAAGTCTCTTCTACAGATGAACTTTTTTAGTGATGAACAGGAAAATGTAGATTGTTTCTACCTAATATGACTTCATATTTTTTTAATTCCCCTTGATTTTCCAGCCATTTTTGGCTAAAGTTTGATATTATTGTTGATCTTTAATGCATATTTACTAGAAAAGTTCTACACATTTTTTTCAATTACATTTTCACGGGTATAGAGCTGGCCAAAAAAATTCTGAATTTTGATATTTCAATGACATTTGCATCAACTTTTTAAATTTTGATGAAAAAAATACTAACAATTTTCTTGAATAATTTTTCACATTGACCAGCTCTACTAATTATAAACACTAAATAAAAAAGAATTTCACTGATCAATTCCAGAATATTTCCATTCCCCACCATGAAAGGATTCCCATGTTTGCTCTGTGATGCCTGAGTATGTACTAATTTAATGAAACCAGCTTGGACAGGGTGAATGAAACTTGTAAACTTATCAGTTTAAGGTGTGTGTTGTACTTTATATTCATTTCTCAAAATCTGTATCCATGTCCTGCTCTTAACAAGTGTTACAGTCATCTAATGACAGTACCATCGCTCCTGAGCTCTGTCTTATTTTGGTTCATAAGCCTGATGAATATTAAGAGTAGAAAATGTACTGGGCCAAATTCTTTCCTCAGTTAATCCAGTGTAAATCTGTGAGTGATTCCACAGAACCTCATGGAATTGATGAGGCCAGTTACTCCTTGGCTTTACATCAGAATACCATATACCAGTACAGTATAACTACAGGTAGAATTTGTCCCATAAAGGTTGGGTCTTTTAAACACTACATGATCTGGCTTTTTACCTAAAGATGATGTGAGATTGTTTTATTCAATGCTCAGCCATGTCTCTAGGGTACAATTACTATGCCCAGTAATATTAAATGCAGTCCATGATAACAAATTGCAGGGCTATTCAGTGATATAGTTAGTGTAAAGATGAAAGCTGGTTTGTCTTGGAATGTTCATAAATACCAGACAAAGGAACTCGCTAGCCAATTCTGCTGACCAGTACTGGAACTATAGCAAACTATTGCTTCCCTCCTCAAACCACATGCTAAAATGCAGCGTAACTCTCAATGGGTAGAAAAGTTGGGGGAACTTTATAACTGCCCAGGGTGTTGCTGCAGTATTTTAATAACTGTATTAGTTATTTAGTATACCTGGCTAGTTCTTGTAACATGAGATAGGTAGTAATGTAAGAAGCTATTTAACAAGGCCCAGCAATTTTAACTGTGCTTAATGATGCAGCCCATCCACTGTCTTCTAGGAAAGCACCTATAACCTTGCGGTTCATATTCATTCCTCCAAGCTGAACCACAGATGTCTCCTGAGGGACATTGGCCTTGTCCACTGAATTTCAATAGCTATAGGCAAACAATGTTTACATCAAATGTGATAAAAGGAATTTGCCGGGACTGAGAGAGGCAGCAGTTTGTTCTTACCCTGTCTGGCTATTAAAAATGAATTGAAACTCTACAAAGAAAACAGTAGAATGGCATCAGTGGCTCGCAGAGGTTATCACAACAATTTTTTTGGTGGCCTCAGCGTTCGGCCATCAGCTCTTGCTGGCGGCTGCCCTGACAATTTTTCCTAAAATATTGAATTAACTTTAGGAAAAAACAAATAAATATGCACATATGCATGTCCAAATCATTGTAATTTATTTATGTAGGGTGCAGACTCAATAATAAAAATAATGTACAGTTGTCTCTATTCTTTACAGGACCTAAATGGAATTGAAACACAAATAAGGTGCTTTGCACGTTCTTGTCTTTTGCTGTTATTTCTTTTGCTTTTTTGGTTGCTTTTTTTTAGACTTGCTGGATAGTAAGTCTGCTGCTATGAAAAGTGATGCTTGTATATTAATATCACTTTGCACAGCCTCCAAGCTAGCTGCTAAGTCTGCTGTGAAACGTGATATTAACAAACATACAAATATCACGTTTCACAGCAGACTTACTCAGCCCCGGCAAGCGAAGGCCAGGGACAAAGTAAGCCTTGGGTGGGGAGGTGTATAGGAAGGCAATGGGGCATGGAGCGATAAGGGGAATGGATGCGGGGCTGGCAGGTAGCAGGTACAAGAGGCGATGGGGGGTGAGTGGTGATCCCAAGACCGGAGCCAGGGGCGGCTCTAGACATTTTGCCACCCCAAGCACAGTGGCATGCCGCGGGGGGCGCTCTGCCAGTCGCCGATCCCACGGCTCTGGTGGACCTCCCGCAGGCGTGCCTGCAGAGGATCCGCTGGTCCTGCGGCTTCGGTGGACCTCCCGCAGGCATGCCTGCGGAGGGTCTGCTGGTTCCGCAGCTCCACCGAAGCCACGGAACCAGCGGACCCTCCGCAGGCAAGCCACCGAAGGCAGCCTGCTTGCCGCCCTCCCGGCAACCGGCAGACGCCTCCCACGGCTTGCCGCCCCAAGCACGCGCTTGGCGTGCTGAGGCCTGGAGCCGCCCCTGACTGGAGCCCACCACTGTGCAGCTGGGGGATAGAACCTTGCACCTGCACCTGGGGAACAGGACCCGGGGATGGACCCCAGGGCAGAGATGGAGCATGAAGCCCCACGCCTGTAGTCTGCTGCTCACCACCCCAGGGCTGAAGCCTGACCCCACTGCCCCCAGGAAGGTGGGAAACTCACTGAAGCCTGCTCCTCCAGTGTCTGTGACCCCAGAGAGAGGGCAAGGCCCAACCCCTCCTGGTGGCCCCAGGGGAGGGGCTCCTGCTTTGCCCCTCACCCCCCCAGTCGCCCTCCAGGAGGCTGTGGCCACAAGAAAAGCCCCTGGTGGCCGCATTTGAGAAATACTGGGCTAGAGGCCGAGTTAGTTTGAATGGGAAGCTGGCATGCACAGCTGCCAACACCACACAGAACACTTGCCACTTAGGATATGTGCTGCTTTGGAATAATTTTTCACTTTTTCCAGCCATTTCCTTCTTCTCTAATAGTGATATGACAAAAAAACTAATAGCTCGGGTTGCTGGAATCCTTTTGTTACGATCTTTGCTGAAGTCTTAGAGCTTCAGTAAGTTATTATTATATTGGCTTGGTAAATGGGAAAACTAGCATCAAGGCTTTTCAAAACAATTATCAAATGAGAAACAAATATTGCAGATTTTAATACAAAACAGAAATATCCAAAGCAAAGCAATAAGGATTACAAGAGTACAATACTATTTGCAGAACCTCAAACTACTCATGGAACGCGTGGAAAAGAATGCCTAAAAATATTCCTTCACACATGTGCAAAAAACCCACATCATTCCTTCTATAACTAATAAATCCAGCCCTTAGCTCTTGCAAAGTTTCATGTTTGTATCTTACCTCATATATTTCAGTCTCATCTTCCCAATGGAAACTCTCAAATGATACCTACTCATATTCTTTCATCTAATAACCTTCCATTTATATTCAGATTGTTTGTTGTTTCTGAGAGCCACGTTAAGAGGTGGCTGGCCCATATAAAATTGGGCTCTGATTTTGGGTGGCCCAAAGTCATACAAAACTCAGAACATGATCTTTCCCAAAATGAAAATTAGAAAGCAGAGACACAATGGCAGTAATGACCAACCCTGCTGGCCAAATCATCTGGACTCCTATAACTGGCCTCTTCTTATTTGCTGTGTTCAGTGGATGGGATCTAAAACAATGAAGTCTTCTTCACCCAGCCTCTCCTCCTGCCTATGCCTTTAAGGTCAGGCTCTTTTCTGGCAACTTTGATATTGTTCTGCTTCAGTTAAGATTCTGATGTCTGCCAAACCTGGTGTTATGCAGTTTGGGTTCAGTTTGCAAGCTACAAATGTAGCCTCATTACATAAGGCTCATATTCAGTTTGTCACCTGAACTATCAGCTGTAACTGAGATATTGTTAGTGTCTTGCTAGTGTCAGTTTGCTAGACACATTGTTGTCTAAAGGATCAAAACTCAGGTATAAACACGGTCTGTGCTGGGAAAATGGGCCTGTGAGTTTTTTAAATGAATATATACAAGTCACTAGCCCAGGGATTGGCAACCTTTGGCACGCGGCCCATATGGGAATTCCGCTGGCGGGCCGAAATGGTTTGTTTACCTGCAGCATCTGCAGGTTCGGCCGATCGCAGCTCCCACTGGCCGCAGTTCGCTGTTCCAGGCAAAGGGGCTGCGGGAAGCAGCGGCCAGCACATCCCTCGGCCCACGCCGCTTCCCCATTGGCCTGGAATGGCAATCCGTGGCTAGTGGGAGCTGCGATCGGCCAAACCTGAAGACTTGCTGAGACCAAAAGCACCTCAGTTTGGGGACCTGGAATGGTAGACCTGTAAATCAGTGATCACTTGTAATAATTTTGGTGTAAGTAGCTTGCCTCTGATTGCACAGTGAGGGCTTGGGCCAGCTCTCACTGACTTCCAGAGGACAGAGGAGTCTTTCCTGATGACTTCAGTGGGAATTGGATTGGGCCCTTAATGATGGGAGAGCCAAGATTAGAATCTAGAACTCCAAGGGTCCCATTCTGGTACTCATTTCAGTAGGCCCCACTGCCTCTGTTTGATTGGCAGCTGCTTTGTACCTGCCATACCTTTTTCATGATTCTGAACATACAGCCTCACATTTTGGCTTCTGCTAAACTGTCCCATCCCACAGCCTAAGTCATTCCCTGAGAAGATGAGGATAATTAGAGGGGAGTGAATAATTCATTAGGAATGATTTGACAAATTGGTCCTGGATATTCACAATCAGAAAAAGAAACACAACCTGCCATGTTAGTCAGCAAATGATTTGGGATGTACTGGAGACTTTTGCTGTGTAATTGTTGGTCTGTAGATTGGCCTGGAGCTGCTCGCTGGGGGAAGTCAGTATTAGAAATGCAAGATGTGAGCTGGTTGGTTTTGCTAGGGCACATGCAATAGGCAATATGACAAATGTTTTCAGTTGCCTGACTTGGGGCTGTACCGTGCCAGTGGTGCAAAGGGTGGGGATTTGCAACAGCACTGAGCACATCGTGGTGACCTGCCAGGCTGGAGACCCAGTTGAGCCCAGGGTGGAATGTTGGACACATGGCAGAGGTGGTCCATACACAACCGGCTCCACAGGAATATGCACAGGGTGGAAGAGGCGTAGCAGGGGGCATGGCAGTAAAGGCATGGCACCACAGCCCCTGCGGACATGCAGCAAGTGTGTGAGGAAGACATTCCCTCTCTCACATCCGACTCCCCTACACCTGCTGGATGCCAGTGTAGGGGCCATCCACAGGGACAGGGACAAGCCAGAGTCTGTGGCCCTGAACACAAGCATCCAAACTGGAGAAGGGACATATCAGAAGCTTGGCGAGTCCATGGTGTTCCCATCTCAGCCAGCTGGAGAGGCGCCGCTCCCACCGAATCCCGCTACTGCACAGTTGCATAGCCACATGCTTCTGTCTGGCATGTGAAGTTCTGGAACAGCCTTCCAAGCGGAGTAGCAGGGGCAAAAAATCTAACTGGCATCAAGACTGACTACACGCCATCATACCATCCCCTCCATAAGCTAGTCAAGATCAATCTGAAACTGCTAGCAGCAAAGATCTCCAACAGCTGGTGATGAGACACTAGCTGGGGAGGGCTCTGAGTTACTACCGAGAATTCTTTCCCAGGTGTCTGGCTGTTGGGTCTTGCCCACATGCTCAGGGGTTAACTGATCGCCATATGTGGGATTGGGAAGGAATTTTCCCTCGGGTCAGATTGGCAGAGACCCTAGGTGGGGTTTCACCTTCACCTGCAGCATGGGGCACAGGTCACTTGCAGGTTTAAACTAGTGTAAACAGTGGATTCTCTGTAACTTGAAATATTTAAATAGTGATTTAAGGACTTCAGTATCTCAGCCAGAGGTTATGGGTCTATTACAGGCATGGTGGTGGGTGAGGTTCTGTGGCCTGCAGTGTGAAGAAGGTCAAACTAAATTATCATGAATGCTCCCTTCTGACCTTAGAGTCTGTGAGTCTATGTGGAGCCTGCCCCTGCTGCATGGGCAGATCCTTGTGCACAGAGGGGCTTTGAATCATGTTCTGCTCTGCAGGTACTCGGCACAGGCCCACAAGGCTCTGACTGAGAGCTCATCGACACCCTGAGAACTGTGCAGTACCAGGATCAAACCCCAGCTGAGCATTACACTTAGCACTGGATTTCAGGAGCGGGTTCTCATATTACTCATCCTTAGCATCCCTTTGAAAAGTGCTTTAAGATCCTCACAAGAAAAAAGTACATTATTATTTTTAATTCAAAATGTGCTTATTGCACAAATATTCCTGCTTGTTAACCCAGTTTCTAGAATATCCATGGAAAATAAATACAAAAATGTCATGAACACAAGTCGCATGAAATCAACGTTTGAGATAAAAATTCACGCAAATGTCTGAAACACTTTCCCCATCGTTCATACTAGTGCAGAGCTTTCTAGGGGTTCAAAACATGGCACAACTATGAACTAATTGACGCCAACAGCACTTCTTACTAAAGGGATCAAAAATAGGTGGAGTCACTGCAGCCCCAAACAGTCAACTTGTCTTTAGTTAAATAAATAGCAATGTAACAGCCTTCTACCTCACAAGATAATACAATAAATCCAAAGTGGCAGTGCCTGAGCTCACACAGAGGTTACATCACCCTGTGCATTGAAGCACAGCTCCATGGAGATTCCTGGTACAGAAGGAATGTCAGGACCAGCTTTTTAAGGCCTCCTGTTGAAGTAGCAGGAGTGGAGTGAGTCTGTTTCCACTTTGTAGTCTCAGAGTACACAAGAATTCCTCACTCATGACCCCTATGAAGATGCCCAGATACCAGCTAAATTGCTCTAGTCTGGCAGTGGAGGCAAATCTAAAGCCCGTGTATTTAAAAGCTGGGTGAGTGCTGTGAAGATCTACACAATGGAGCATGAGACCTCCTCGAGAATAATGAACCTCCACTGAAAAAAAAAACCATATGCAAATATATCCTCACACAAAGCAATGCCAGAGAAATGGAGCTTCCCCTGGTTTTAATGATCAGGTGACAGACAAAACTCACATCTCACCCAGCACAGTTCTGAAAGTGCTGCTGCAAGTGAATAGCAGCTTAAAGCCTGACACCTCAGAACCCCCAACTTGCCAGAAACAAATTGTCTGAGCGACTTGCTTGAGTACCATTACCCAGGAGAGGATTTTCTGTTCTTCATGGACTCCTCACTTCATCATTTTTTTCTGCTTTCCAAATCTGCTGGAATCAAGTTAAGTTTGAGTGGTCTCTGCCCTTTAAAAGAGGTTGTGATTGCAATTTGGCATTCCCACTGTGGCTGTCTCCTCTGGGCATCTTCCTAACAGAAGGTCTTTCACTTCTCACTGCAATCATTTTATGTCATAACTATGTAATTGCATGTTATGTGACAAAGAGAGGCTCTGACCTGCCTAAATACCATATCTAATCTATCTATTTATCTATCTCTCGTATACTTATCTGGCCCCCATGAATATATTCTCAGAGCACCTCACAGTCTTTCAATGTATTTATCCTCTCAACATCCTTGTGAGGCAGGAAAATTTTATTGTCTCAATTTTATGAATGGGGAACCAAGACCCTGAGAAACTAAAGTGACTTTCCCAAGGTCACACAAGGAGTCTGCTGTGGAGCAAGGAACCTGGGTTTCCCAAGTCCCAGTCTAGAGCCCTAAGTACTGGACCTTTCTCCCTCTCTTACTTTGCCTCAGAAGTTATGTTTTACTGTCAAATGCAACTGCGCCCTCACCAGTTTTTAAGGATTTACCCTTTGCTTATTTACCCATTTCACAGCCTAATGAAGTGATTACAGAGGCCTAGATCCTGCACCATGCTACACATGGGTGGAACTCTGCACCTGCATGGAGCTCATTGCAGGAGCAGGTCAAACCTAGTCAAATAAATTGCAGTTTTCCTTTAGAGATTTTGGTGAAACTTTGGCTTACAAGTGGGGAGGGTCTTTGTTATTTGGAGAAGGGGTTGGACTAGGTGAAAAATCCAACCTGCGTGCCAGGTAGCTCAAGGTTCTCCTATTGGCCTGGGAAGACCAATACAGCCCTGTCCTTAAAAGGTATAATCTGGCCCCAAGATTTCTCCAGACCATACGTATGTTTTTACTGAGCAAAACTAGCAGATTTCTGGCCCAATGCAGTAAATCTCCCTTTCTGAAGGGAGACTGAAACTAAGGATGGAGCTTGCTGTTGTATGCTGAGATTTAATCATAGAACTAAACTAGCGGTGAAGGGCAGGAAATATTTAGGGGTAATTTTTCCAAAGGGTATTCTGCTTTTTGGGGGGTGCAAATTGTGTCTGCAAAATTTGTGCCCTCAGTTTGCACAGTAAATGAGTGTTAGTACCTGCACCTTTTGGTGTCTGAATATGGGTGCAGATAAGACAGCTAGAGGCAAAAATAGATGGATTTGCAAATGGGTGGATTTGTGCCAGCAAATCATTTTTATGGGTGTAAAACTGTGGCTATAATTTGAACTCACAAAAAGCTAAACTGGGCATCCACCCTTTGAAAATGGTCCCCTCAGAACCAAGCCTACTAACATGACTTACTCACTGATCAATGTGACCGCAGCCTGCATCTGAACTATCTGTTGATTGCTATCCCTTGCTGTGTTATCTCTGAGCCCACACCTGGTTTGGCTTGTGCTATAAAGTGCCATGCATGCCTATGCCATGATATAAACAGTGATTGAAATACTTATGTGAGTAAGACTCAGTGAAAATGCCAGCTGTGTTTGCAATGTGCAGGAAATAATGTTGATAGTATTTCCCTAGGCTAACCCTTCCTCATCTTACAATGGAGCTACATACATGAACACAGAGAAACCCTTGCCATTCTAATTTTCGTAAACTGATTTGTGCGTCCCAGTTTTAAAAATGACAAATAAACAACAGTCCTGGTTTTTCTAATGATTATTCTGTGGGTGGTAATGAAAATCTCAGATACCCAGTTTTCATTTCTTCCGTTCAAAAGCTCGATAGGTGATGACAGTTGACAGACATTTTTTACAGCCATTATGGATTCGAAAGGTAATACGCATATTTTGGCACTTTATTTTTGAAGGGAACTCTGGCAAATTCTTGCCAACATCCCACTAAATTAAAACTTTAAAGTCTTTTTTGTGATACCTATATTCTTTCATTTCAGTGTTACTGGAAAAATCCTAGAGAAAGTACAGTCATACATTCCCCAAAGAACAGCTTCTCTGTAATCAGCTCTTTCGAAAGTTCAGGAGGTCCCTATTTTCATGGGGGAAGTGCTTTAATCAAGATTAATTTTTTCCAGTTTTCAGTAATCGGAGCTCTTCCTGAGTTTTCCTTGACTCTGCTTTAGGATGAAATTATCAAATTTCCATGGCAATTAAATGAAAAAGTTTAAGCGTATGGATCATTCTATACAATGGATGACAAGGAACAAGTGAAATTAAGTTGGGGAAAAAAAGTGCAGGGCTCTACATTAAGGAGTTCTACTGTTGAAATGTGTACCTACTCTAAAGCTGCTGTTATCAAAGCTCTCTTTTCACTGCAGATACATTTCCATCTAGCAGTTGTATCTTTTGTCACTAACCAAACAAACCCTGACCCAAATGATGGTATCGTGATCTAAAACACAAACAATAGCATAAGAGAATGAGTTATGCAATTAGGTAGAAAATAAATGAGCTGATCTTTAATGCAGGCCAGACTGAAATCATTTCCAACCTTAAAGGAAGGTCACAGTTCTGATGTATTTCTACTTCATACAAGGTCAGTGCTATTTTCTGAATACACTTTAACAGGAAGCAGTGGGAAGTTGTTTTGTAAAGGATTCCTATACAATATTAAATAAGATTGTCTTTTTAAAGTACTAATCTTTCTGTAAAGTGTCATGCCCACCTGCGCTGCTATATGCAAAGTTAAAAATATTAAAGCCCACGGACCTTTAAAAAGCTCAGATTTGAACTATAGTTCTCCGTCTTTGGCTGCCAAAGGTGTAATGGGAGAGAAGTTTTCTGTGATTCTATGGAGTTTCAAGAATAAGATATTATCACATACACCCTATCACTCATCAAGATGCAGTGATGTCAAAAGTGCAGAAATGTTGCTCCAGGTAACCTAAAGCCCTGATCCAAAGCCCACTGAAGTCAATGAGGGTTTTACCACTGACTTCAATGTACTTTAGATCAGGCCCTAAAAGTTTAGCTTGTGGTTTGTTTCTATTAAACAAGGCAAAGATGGATTGGCTTTGAGTTTTATCTGAAAATGCATCCATCCTTCTTTAAAGTAAAGTATCCTCATTATGGAATCCCCAAGTGCGAGTGTACAAAACAGAGAGGTGCGTATAACACCAAACGGGGCTGCAGTCGTGATTGCTTGTGTATGAACAAATCCTTGTGAAGACTAGAGAGCTATAAAAATAAGGGCTAGTTTTATGTCCGTTCATTTCCAAGGGAATTTAGTATGGGATAGAGAAGGGGTATTGTACAGTACAGAGGGTCCACGCCGGGCCTGTTTCTGAGCTCAATGCTGGTGGAAAAGAGGAGTAACTCCATTGAAGTAAATGGAATTATACTGCTGTAAACCAGTGTGAGATGAGAGTTAGGCCCATTGTATGTGTGGTTGCATGCTGTTACTTTCTGCTGTGTGACGTACATTGTAATAGTATTGTAGGATCAACAATTCATAGAATTTAGAGCTGGAAAAGCATTGAAGCATCTGTTTTATATCTATAAATAATGCTACTAATTTCTGTACTAGTTTGAACTATTTAAGCAAGAGAACAATTAACCCTAAAAGACATATATTAGAAGCTCTGTGAAATCTTTCATCAAATATGGTGATGCACAGTCTGCACATGCTAAAATGTTGAACTGTTTGCTGTTGTTTACAGTTATTATTTATGTGTGTTCAATGTGCTCTGCATTGTACAGTGCACAGATGAACTCGTAGTCTGTGTGCCAAGAAATTTACAATATACGTTGGAGATACAGTTCAGTAGAATTCAGCTACATAATATACTGAGTGACCAGATCATCAAATCTCCAAATGGTGTAGTTAATATATCTGTTGGGCTTTGGTGGTGGATTTTGTACACAATATTGTTAATGAAGGATTACCATTGAAAGACTTCATGGGAGAAGTGTGCCTAACGATGTATTAGAATGACAAAAGGGCAGCTATTTAGCACACTAAAAGAAGATTTCTGGAGGCCTATCCCATGGGCCTTTGTGCTGCAGTAAGCTGAGTCTCTCTATAATTTTTTTTCTCAGTGACCTGTGGGAGAACTTGTCTGCCCTTCAGGGCACCTGGGAGGAATGGTGGGAAGGCATTGGAGGGCAGCACTCCAGGGCTTTAGCCTGCATTTTCACTGCAAAATGGGTGGGTTACTAGCCCAAGTGAAAGTGGCACCTGGGCTCTAGCATATACCCTCACCTGGACCAGCTAACCTGGACTGAAAGCACCACCAAACTCAGGTGAGATAGTTTTGTATGAAGATGGGATGGGGGTTACAGGCAACAGCTGAGTAAGAGCCTGGGCTAACTCTGCAGGGAAGACATACCCAACAAGCAGGGCTGCCGGGAGAGAAGGGAGTGGGAGAAGAAATGAAAGGACATATGTTTAGTAGATAAGCCTGGTAGAGAGAGTGGCTCAAATAGCAAAAAAGTGCATTCATGAATAGAAGCACTGAGTTCTGTTTGCAGTGATCCAGCAGGTTAGACTGTTTGTTGTTTGCGAGTCCATGGAATGAAATAGCTTGAGAACCCCAGAAGTTTCATGCACAACTTAGGACAGATTTTCAGATGAATCATAAGAAAGGTGATATTCGTTATTCACTGTTCAATTGTCTGTCCTAAAAGGAAGCAGAAACAACACCCTGTGGTTTAGCTGATCTGGGACAGCACATAGGGACATAAGCAGAAACAAATAGTCCAACTGAACCATACTCTGGAAATATTTATCCAAACTATTTGGCAAATATTTGCAAACAACAAATACATTCAAAGAAAATCAGGATCGGTTCACAATCAGGTCACTAATTGAAAAAGCTATCAGAGTTATAAAGAATATTATTTGTAATGAGTAGTTTGAGCAGCTGCATAAGGAGCCTGAATTTGATCTGCAAGCTGAGTAGAAGCCAGTTACAGGGTGACATGGGTGAAGCAGCAGAAGAGGAAGGTCATTTTTGGTGGCAGCATTTTGAATGGATGTGGGCCGGGTGGAGACACAGGGAGGGTTAAGGATGGCCCAGGGTGCACTGTGCTCTTGGACAATCCCTAATTTTGCAGATTTCCCAATAATGAGTGCATTCCAGAGAAGCTCAGACACAGGGCTCAGTTAAAAGGCCAATAATGAGAATAAAAACAACGAGGAGTCCTTGTGGCACCTTAGAGACTAAGGGCATGTCTACATTACACACTGGATCGACGGGCAGCGATCAATCCAGCGGGAGTCAATTTATCATGTCTAGTCTAGATGCAATAAATCGACCGCCGAGTGCTCTCCCATTGATCTGGTACTCCATCGGAGCGAGAAGCGTAGGTGGAGTCAATGAGGGAGCGTCAGCAGTCGACTTACCACAGTGAAGACACCACAATAAGTATATCTAAGTACGTCAACTACAGCTACATTATTCATGTAGCTGAAGTTGCGTAACTTAGTTCAATCCCCCTCCTCCCCCCAGTGTAGACCAGGACTAACAAATTTATTTGGGCATAAGTTTTCGTGGGCTAAAACCCAGTTCATCAGATGCATGGAGTGGAAACTACAGTAGGGTATAAATACACAGCATATGAAAAGATGGGAGTTGCCTTTCCAAGTGGGGGGGTCAGTGCTAACGAGCCAATTCAATTAAGGTGGAAGTGGGCTATTCACAACAGTTGACAATTGTCAGTTGACAATTACAGACTCCTCATTGTTTTTGCTGATACAGACTAAGGGCTTGTCTACATTACCCGCTGGATCGACAGGCAGCGATCGATCCAGCAGGGATTGATTTACTGTGTCTAGTCTAGATGCGATAAATCGACCGCTGAGCACTCTCCTGTCGACTCCAGTACTCCATCGGAGTGAGAGGCACAGGTGGAGTCAATGGGGAAGCATCAGCCATTGACTTACCACAGTGAAGACACCATGGTAAGTAGAACTAAGTACATTGACTTCAGCTATGTTATTCACGTAGCTGAAGTTGCGTAACTTAGATTGTTACTTCTCAGTGTAGACCAGGCCTAACATGGCTACCACTCTGTAACCAGTAATGAGAATGTATTTGGCTCGTGTGGAGTTTGTTAGGTCCAGCAATTATTATGGTTGGGGGATTAACAACCCAGGAGATATTTAGCCATAAATTTATGGGGAGATAGGCCTATCTGTCTTTGTCAGCATCCAAAAGGTGTGGAAAGGGGCCAACTGGCTAACTCCCCAAAGAGACAAAGGACCAGGCTAATGACATTACTCTTGTAAAGAACGCCATAGGGTCTCCTCTTGATCAGAATTAAAAGTATGGCAGGATCCAGACCCCAGCTGAAGGAAAAAAAGATTGAGGCAAGTCTCCCTGTTTTTGCATAGCTTTTTTGTATTTTGATGCAAGTTGTTCCAGTGTGAAAAGTCCCAACCAGTGCAAGTGGAAGGCAGTGGTAAGACTGACCAAACACTGTGTGCACTGAAACCAGTTGGATCTCAACAGCCTACTGGTGCACAATAGTACAATGGGATAGGCATGAAGTGCAAGTTTTCATCTGTAGATAGAAGATCAATAGCTAGCCTGCAAAGAGCTTACAAAATTTCCAGAATTTCATTAATGAATCTGAGCCTTAATGAGGTGATAATAGGAAGACAGTTGCATATAAATAAGGCGTATGGCAAAGCTAAGAAGGAGGTTTGTGTAGAGGATGAAGAAGCAGTAACCCATATGGGGACACATTTCACCTTCACTCATCTGTGTGGCAGTCCGTTCCCAAAATGGATGTTTTGTGTGGTGGCTGAGTACATGGAATGCACTCGGTGCACAGTCAGGAGCTGAATCTTGTCCTGACTAAGTATCCAAGAGTTTTGAACTTTTCCAACTTCCCTTTTATGCGTTTTCCTTTGTACGTTAAATAGCTGTATGGAGCAGGCAGGATTTCATTTTTTTAAGATCCCATCTGAAATACCTGCAAACAGTAAACTGCACAGAATTTATAGGTCCTCAGCTATCCTCCGGGCAAATGGACATAGCTCCAGTTGAGGACCCCCCCCCCCAGATGCAGAGTGACATGAATAATTTATAATATAATTTATATGACAAATTTCATCTTATTTGTTCCTAAATTGTCTGTCTGCAAACTGTGATTTTTCTTAAATATATTTGTTGTTCAAAATTATTTGAAACAGTTTCTACAGATAGTTTTTGATCTGTAACTCATTTCTGAGCAGTTTGTTCTAAGCAATAGATCTGCAAAATTTAAGCCAGTTTTGATGGCACACATGATCTGTTTCTGTTGCCTGACTTGATGAGGGTAACTCTTATGATCAGGTTTCTAGCGCAAATATTCTTGATTGTTAATTGGAAACTCACCTGCTGTGAATTTGCTGCCTAACTTAGAACTCTATTTCAGCAAACATTCCTGCCAGTAAACTCATTTGCAAAAATAGTTATGGGAAGTGAAGACATAACATAGTTAACATGAATTCATTTACACATTTGAAAGAATATTCTTGGGAAATATTTTGTCCAGCTGCATTGAGGAGGATGATGGTCTGAGTCAACATTTTCAGGATTGGAATCATAGAATCTCAGAGTTGGAAGTGACCTTGGGAGGTCATCTAGTGCAACCCCCTGCTCAAAACAGGACCAATACCCAGACAGATTTTTGCCCCAGATCCCTAAACGGTCCCCTCAAGGATTGAACTCACAACCCTGGGTTTAGCAGGCCAATGCTCAATGGCTCTGGGGAGTGAGAGGTATTTTACTTCAGTATAAAAACATAACTTTCTCCTTGACTACTTACAATTTTGGATTTGAGAGAATTTTTCAAATTAGCTTCCTTCTGATTTTCCTTTGTTTTCATCAGGATTCACTGTCCCTATGGCCATTTTGATCCCATGTTGCTCGACCCTTTAAATGGAAGTATCTGGCCGAATTAATTTTAGAGATTAGCCAGTGGTGGAGCATTTTACAAGATCTGCAGCCCATCCAGAGACTGGGCAGCTCATCTCTGCTGTGACATATTTAGGGGATGTTTTCTAATCTCATATGTACAGGTTACATATCCAAATAGATTTTAAAAAACCCAAAATAATAATGCACCAGCACATACCTGTACACCATGCAGCTGAGATTAAAATCTGACCCTTCGTCTCTGCTGGCAGAAGGAGTAAATCTTGAGTGTGTTACAAACTCTGGGCCCTTTGCCAACCAAGCAAAGCCTGTAACATCATGCCTTGCTGTGGCAGGCGGTGTTAGGATTTAAAAAAAAAAAAAGGAAATTTTACTGTAATTCCTATATGTGGCTCTGTTACCATATTTTTGTAGCTGAAGAGTAAACACTATCAGATATTTAGAAGTGGCCAGTGTAATTTCCTGTACAATGTGTTTTCAAATTGTGTGCTGCTTCCTGGGGGATGGGCTATAATAATATGTTCTTAACTGCTTCTCGGCGTGGTCCACACTTGGACTGAGAGGCAATCTCGTGGTCACCTGCTCCAGTTCTGAATAGTGTGGATCACTTCCCCTCCACTTTGCCCTTGTGCAACTGCCTTGCAACTGACTAGGTGGAAAATACTAGGAAAGGATTTTTGTTTTTTTAGCTATCTGTCATGTGATGTAACAGGGAGGGGAGTTAGTGCCATGTGACTAATCAATGCAGATAAATTTGGAGACCACCAGCCTAGATAATATAAAACAACTCCTCCAACTTCAACATCTATGAATTATAAAATTTCAGCTGATTTTGTGATGCAAGTTAGACAACCAAAAGCAGAGGCTGTTAAAAATACAGGCTCAAGAAGAAAATTCCCCAGCTGATTTTACCTCCATTCTGAGCATTTTTCAGTTTGGTTTTTAAAGCTGTTTAAAATACATTTCTCACCTCATAGTATGTAAGTTATATTTACATTTTCTGCATTAGCAAGTGCTTTTATTTTGCATTTTTTGCAAATTTTGCTTTGGGTTCCTAAGTTTTCTGCAGGACAGAAAATCAATTGCATTGTTTCTAGCCCTAAGTAATGCTCTTATGAGTAAAACCTGTCAATAAAGTTCATCTTCCAGCAGTAGTCCTAATATAAGAATAAGTATATAAACTTGTGCTGTGAAGAACAAGGACTATCTTTTACTATGTGTTTGTACAGCACATAGTGTGTGGGACCCTGTTCTGACTGAGGCCATTAGACACCATTGGAATTCAAATAATATCTGAGTTATAGGACGCAACATAAGATATGTATAGGCAATAAGCAAGTTTACTTTTTATAAATGTTACATTATATATTTTGTATTGGGGGGGGCTCTTGTCCCTCCTGTTTTACTTTGCATCCCCCTAGCTGGGTTGGATATGACTCCTTCCATAGTCCATCAACACCACTGCTGGTTCAACCAGAGAGGGCTGTCACCTGACAGCCCCACTCACCTGAGGCTGAGGCTGCTGCCTTCACAACCTACCTTCCTTTGCCAGCCTAGGACCTCAGAGCTCTAATACCCAGAGCAGCTGTGCCACTAGCTCTTCAAGTGTCCATAGAGTGCTGTAATTTAAAGGTTCCTTTGTAATCATATGCACACAGGTAAAATTCACCCCATGCAGAGGACCTGTTCACCCCTTAAGCAGCGTTGCCAACTCATTCAGTTTTAGCACAGGTGTCACAATATTTGGTGTATTTCTTAAAACCTCAGCCCTCATCGATGTGGAGAAAAGCTTGAAAACATGACCCAAGTGCACCTGAAAAGGTTCAAAACGCAGAACATTAATGAAAAGAACCCAACATTTATTTAATGTATTTATTTATTTGGTAAACCTCATGATTTTAAGCCAATCTCATGTGATTTTGGGGGACCTGACATGGTTTTTGAATGCTCGAGCTTGCCAGTGCTGCTTGTCCCACATAACCCTCAAAATAGAGCTTCAGCCTTTTGCTGGCCCTCTACACAGGGATCAGTTTCACCCACAGGTATTTACAGCTGGCTCACAGAACATGGTCAATAGCTGATTTGCACCAAGAAATGCTCTGTGGAAATGGTTGGGTTTAGGGTTTTATTTCGACTGTGTTGTGAAAGTGGTGACCTGGTCAGGATGACAAGTTTACTGCAATGCATCCCCTGTTTACTGCTATTTAGGGCTATGGAATTAATTCTGCAAGGCTGGGCTGCTGCTGTAGACTGACAGAAGCTTTCCTAAAATAGGTGTGTAGCCATCAGTCTGCATTTTGGGTGGGAGCCAAGGTTATGTCATCTCGGCCAGTGTTTCCCAACCAGCATGCTGCAGCACACTGGGCTGCGGTCAGGCCAGAACAGCCGTGCTGCAGAATTTTTTTGAAAAACTGTGAGAACAAGGTGAGGGGGTAAACCACTTTCTGATTGACCATCTGTCTCACCGCCCCACCTCTTCCAGGGGAGGGGCAACCAATCAGAGGTCAATCCCCCCTTCCCCCCACCTGTGAGAGTAACAGGTCGGGTTCTCTACCCCTCCCTTCCCTCCTGCAGCTGCCGGCTGGGGGCGGAGGAAAGAGCCCCTGAGCTTGAGGTGTGCCATGGCAGAGAAGAAGTTGGGAACCACTGATTTAACCAACAAGTCACTCATTGAGTTGTGGAATGCAGCAAAACAATATGCTACACCTAAATGATGAAATGTTCACCCCCTGCTGAATAGATAGCTTGCTGGCCAGCTTGGCTAGTCACACTTGAGTTCTGGGGACAATTGCATGCTGCAGTTATAAACTCTGCCTATGCAACTGAACAGTATGCACACTGGCAGAGCCTGTTTTAGCCTGCCAAGTTCTAACTATCTATGCCCATCATTGGCCTGATTTTCAGAAGTGCTGTGTCACAGTTTCAGGGTAACTACATATATAGTCCCACCCACCCCATACTTCCGCCCCTGTGATCCACTCCAGGAGTGCCCAGTTAGGTCTCATGTCTCCAACTGTCACCTGTCTCTGGGCAGAGATCCTTGCCCCACTCCCTTCTGATCAGGGATTTTTAAGGCTGCACTGCTTCCTGTCTTACATTGTGATATTCCCAGCAAGGATGCCTGCCTGAAGGCCACCATCTGTGTTCTGATGTCTCTCCAAGGGCTACAAACTGAGTATTGCCAGAAGTCACACGTTACCACACATCTCTTTCTAAGCAAACCCATTTATTTGTGAAGTAAAAGCATTACAGAGAAAACAGGAAAAACAACAAAAGTTCCTATATGCATAGACGCTTACCCAAGGTCAGTCTTATGGGGTCCCAGAAGACCAAAGTCTTTCCAACTTTCCCACAAGGATTGGAGCTCCTCTTCAACACAAAATCCTGTCTGCTGGATCAGAATGGTCTTGAGTCAGTTTAAACACAGACTTTTTTTTTATAACTAAACCCTTTCTTTGTCTGTTTTTTTCTCTTGAAATCCCAGTGTGAACCAGTATGTACAAGCCTCCCCAAGGGCTGGTACCTCTCTGGTGGTGATTACAATCTAAGTGGTTCACCTTAATCACCACACACACACTGTTTTGGTTGCTGGCAGAGTTGTGGTAACCCTCCCCCTTGGAGTTGCATACAACACCAGTCCACATGGATACACGCACTTAATACAGTATGGTCCCCAAAGATATTACATGGGATTGCAATATCTGTCACACTGAGCACTCCTAGCTTCCTATTGACTTGATTGAGAGCTGCCAGTGCTCAGCATGTCTGAAAATCAGCCCAAATGCATTTTAATGAAATGTGATTTGAAGCACAGGACAAGCTTTTAATTTATTTTCTTTAATAAAAAGACACTTGATTAAAATATAAGTAAAAGCCACTCCCTGGCAATTGTAGAAGTTTCCAGAATAATTCCCAAGCTCTACCAAATTTAGTCTCCAGAATTTCAATATGAAGCACCAGTACACAGACCATTTTCCCACTGGTGGGACAACAACTTTTCCTAGACTTTGATTAGAAAGAGCTAAGCACATGAACCCAACACTGGAGCCAAGCCATCCATTTCATCTGTGAGATCTTCCATCACCCATTTTCAAATTGTTCCTTTGCGCAACTTTGCCCAACCCCTGTTCTTTTGTTCTGTTTTTTCTTTCTTTGATGCTTTTGCCCACCTTATTCTCCTTTCCCAGAGTCTGTGTTTGCTGGAGAAGATGAATAAAGGAATTGTTTCCTCCACAAGCAATGCCAATGTCACTTTGACTAGCTTGCACAGGACAATGGGGTGCCCTCCCCAAAGGTTGATTTTGGCACCTTCTCGATAGTCATGTTCTTCCCTGCCCATATGAAAGATATCATTCTTTCCACTGCATTCCAACAAAGGTTTTGTTACACTGTAATAATTCAGTTACAGTTAGCAAAGGATAAATCTTTAAACATTTGCTTGAGAAATCTGGGTTAAGAAGGTATGGAAGTGTATTATTAAATCCAAATGGTTCTACATCCAATGCTTGTCTTGCTCACTCTTTAGCAAAATTAACAATATCATGGAGTATAACATACTGTAACAATATAACAGCTGTTCCCCAAGACCGGGGCTCTCAAACTGGGGGTCGTGACCCCTCAGGGGCTAATGAAGTTTTTACATGGGGGGGTTGTGAGCTGTCAGCCTCCAATCCCAAACCCCGCTTTGCTTCCAGCATTTATAATAGTGTTAAATATAAAAAAGTGTTTTTAATTTATAAGGCGGGTCACACCCAGAGACTTGCTGTGTGAGAGAGGTCACCAGTTCAAAAGTTTGAGAACCACTGCCCAAGACCCTTCTACATAAAGTGATGGCTTTTCCAGTGGGATTTTTTTAGCCTGAAGCTAATTGAACTTTAGGAAGATGGATTTTGGTTTCTTTTATTTAATTTTCTTACATTTTTCAAAGCCTATTCTCTTCTCTTTTATTCTCAGTTACCATGGTTTCACTTCCCATATCTGCTGGGAAATTGTTGCTTCAGATTCTGATGCTGCTTCCAAAATTGATATTGATCAAAGGTTTGTAAATCAGTTCAGAATAAGAAGCTAGAACATACTGGAGAAGAAACCCTTTAAACACTAGTCTCCGAGCATAAGAACAGCCTTTTAATATCCTTGACTTTCCCGAGTGCTCTCTGGTTAACTCACACATCTCACCCAGTGCAGAGTGTTGTACTTAAAGTACTGTACAGGATCTTTTCAGGGGGAATAAGGCAAAACACCACATTTATTAGCAATACATGTATTAATTAACACTGTATCATATGCATATGATATATTACACTCATGCACTCTCTCTCACACACACACAAGCACACACACTCCATCTTGTTGTTGTTACCAACCGGTTGCTCCCCTTAACTGCACTGGCCAGGTGAGTTAGATGTGGAGCCAGGCTTCTGTGGATCCGGATCAATGCTCCCATGTTGACAAGATGAGACCCGAGGTCCTCTGCTAGACACCTCACATTTCCCTCTTATGCAACTCTGTACTAGATTTAAAATCTGTGTTTGTGTTCATTGGTCCTTTGCCTTGCTTTCTTCTGGGTGTTGTTTCAATGCAGCAAAGAAGGTGTTTCCAAAAGAAGGTGCTTGCTTCTAACCCCTGAGGCCTTCAGTATATCTGCTCATCTTTAATGAGCCCACTTGACAGGTTATATTGTCCTTGGGTCTGGCTCCCAGCCCCTCTCCAATGGTTGAGGCTGTCTGGAGGTGCTGCCTTTCATGCTTTGCTCATTCACGCCTCGTTCATTCAACAGGGCAATTGATTAAGGGAGTTGGGGGGTAGGGGGGAGAGATCTAGCAGGGATAGCTCAGTGGTTTGAGCATTGGCCTGCTAAACGCAGGGTTGTGAGTTCAATCCTTGAGGGGGCCTCTTAGGGATCTGGGGCAAAAATTGGTCCTGCTAGTGAAGGCAGGGGGCTGGACTCAATGACCTTTCAAGGTCCCTTCCAGTTCTAGGAGATTGGCATATCTCCACATATTACCTATCTTGTTCTACTGGTAGCAAAAAGACATTTTTCTTTTATCTTATTCTATCCTTAGGGGCTATAACATTATACCAAGGGCAATGCAAAGTTTCTACATGAGGCTTTGATACAAAGTTTCCATATACCAAAGCTCTATATGAGGCTTTGATACAAAGTCTCATGAAAACAGAGGTCACACATGGGTAGACCCACTACAAGGTTATATGAAGAGGCACAATGTAAAGTCATATGAAAATTATCAGAGATTTATCTACAAGAGGACCAACAAGAAAGAGACCCATGTACCACAACAAATTCCACTTAACCCTTATGGTGAATACAGGGGGTAAATTCCCCTCAGTATAAATTAAGTCACTGCCAGGCTTATCAAATAACATACATTGGTACTGGTGTTATTTAATGTCTATACTATGGTGGGTAATGCCCACAGTATGCTCAGACCCACAGGAACGCATAATTCTTGCCAAAAAGAGCTCTTTTCATATGAGGTGCACCAAGCACTTTACAAACATTAATTAATCAAGCTGTGATGGGCCCAAGTGGTGAAGTTCAGATCTAGATCCTGAGACAAACTTTTCCAAGTTTGGATCTGGAGTTTTAGTTTGGCTTGTTATATTTAGGAACCCAGCTATTCATTATTAATTAATTAATTTGCATTGTGGTAGCCTCCAAAGGCCTCAGTCAGGAGTGTGTCCTATTGTGTTAGGTGCTGTAGAAACACGTAGTAAGGGAGGGTCCCTACCCCCAGTGAGCAGATCCTAGCTTCAAGCTCCCTGGACAGTCTTGAGAGGGTGGTGTCCATTTCTATATGCAACATTGCTGTGAAATAGCTCTTGTAAGTATTATTTCCCTTTTAGCGTGAGTGGTTAGCCAGTATTCAAGACTATGCTGAGTTGTTTTTGTTAGGATGAGAAATTGATTATATGAAGATATTGATGATTTTTTGGTGCAATCCTGTTTATTTACAAAGAATGGACACTAAGTCCTTTTCCCTGAACACGTTAGAAACAAACAGTTGGCAGTTTCCTTGCTCACGAATCCAAGTTTGCCTCTCCAGTGAGCACTGTGCCTGGCTTCCTCCCTGGGTCAGCTCACAGCTGCTTCTCTTACTTTCTACCTGTAAGGGTCGGACTCACCCCTGCAGTACCTCCTGTAGGTTGTCCTTGGGAATTAGCTCATGTTCCAGCCAGGAGCACCCTCTGCAGGCCAGTGATCTGCCTTACCGCTAGCCCCGTGTCCCTCCCAGGACCCCGGTGCCCCTTCCTCTGCGGTGCTGCCCCCTTGGCAGTAACTCCTCAGTCTCAGGGTCTGCCCACCCACAGGGAACCCCCACCCGCTATCCCCACTTTGCCCCTGTCTTGGCTACTGCCCAGTCTCCATCTAGCCCCCGTTCACTGGGGCAGACTGCAATCAGCCCAGGCATCTTGCCCTTCCACAGGCCTTCTCCAGGGCTGATTTCAACCCCTCAGGGCAGGAGCAGGTAACCACCCTGCTATACTACCCCACCTCTCCCACACACACACACACACACGCTGCTTCAGCTAATCAATCCTCTCACCCCTATATTATATAATCAATCCCAAGCCAACTCTTCAGCCCATATAGCTTAGCTTCTGATCAGCCTTGCCATGTGGCCTATGGGTGGTGACTTTCTATGGTTTCCAATTTTTACTACATAAAGGAGCATTAAATTTCTCCTTTCATTTAGCCTGAAAGAAAGATGGTTAGTACACCCATCAACTTTACCCTGGTCTGTGAATGATAGCAATCATTAACATCTGCCAGGATAACAGTATTATTATCCCCATGCATTCATGAACTCCAGGCTTGAATATTATGGCTCAATATATCTAGTAATGAAGACATGTGCCCTGAAAAAAGCTCCAACCGTAGTCTGTCACCCTAATTCTCTGCTCTCTACACTGACTCCCCAGTTGAATACATAGTCCAGTCAAAGGTCTCTCTTTCCTGATATTAAAAGTGTTCTATAGGGTTGTCTATGCCCTGAAATATTGTCTATACCCCCACAGCCATGACCGCTAAGGACACCTACAGAACAATGAAACTGTTGACCACCTGGGGGAGTTGTGAAAGACACAACTTTCAGGGAGTGCTGAATCTAGGCTATGGGACTCAGTCCCACAAGAGATAAGAATGGCGACAGGCTTCATGCAGCTTTCCCACAATTAGTTTTCACATACAGATACACACAGAAAAAAAAAGAACCAAAAATTTACTGTATAAGGGTATGTCTACACTACGAAATTAGGTCGAATTTATAGAAGTTGATTTTTAGGAAGCGATTTTATACAGTCGATTGTGTGTGTCCCCACTAAGCGCATTAAGTCAGTGGAGTGCGTCTACAGTACCATGGCTAGCGTAAGCCACAGTCTTTCAGCTTCTTCAACCTTCATAACATGTGGGAATGGTTTCAAACAGCAACACCCTCTTTTCCCATACCAAGCACCCGTTGGGTTGACCATTTAAAAGGAGGGGCTGTACTGACATCCCAAGTCTTCAGGGCAAATTAATCATTAAACATGTTTGCTTTTAAACCATGCATTATATTTACAAAGGTACACTCACCAGAGGTGCCTTCACCGGCTCCAGGGTCCATGAGCCCGCCTTGGAAGGGTTGGGAGGGTATTGGCTCCAGGGTGATAGACAGTTCCTGGCTGTCGGGGAGAATGGTTTCTCTGCTTGCATGTTGTGCGCTATCCTCATCCTCCTCCACCTCCTTATCTTCCTCGTCCCAAAAATTCTCATCCCTGTTGCGTGAGACTCTCCCCTTGCAGGTGTCCACAGACAGGGGTGGGGTAGTGGTAGGGACCCCTCCTAGAATTGCATGTCGCTCACCATAGAAGTGGCATGTCTGGGGCTCTGTCCCAGAGCCTCTGTTTGCCTCTTTGGTTTTTTGGTAGGCTTGCCTGAGGTGCTTAATTTTCATGCGGCACTGCTGCAGGGCCCTGTTGTAGCCTCTGTCCATCATGCCCTTGGAGATTTTTTCAAATGTTTTGGCATTT
Organism: Mauremys reevesii; assembly: GCF_016161935.1. Taxonomy (NCBI): domain Eukaryota; kingdom Metazoa; phylum Chordata; order Testudines; family Geoemydidae; genus Mauremys; species Mauremys reevesii. The sequence goes on from NC_052631.1 coordinate 77,579,974, forward strand.
CGTCTTTTGGAACGGCATTTGGATAGCACGGATTCATCTCCCCAAACAGCAATCAGATCTAGTACCTCCCGTTCGGTCCATGCTGGAGCTCTTTTGCGATTCTGGGACTGCATGGTTACCTGTGCTGATCAGCTCACCACACTGGCTAAACAGGAAATGAAATTCAAAAGTTCCCAGGGCTTTTGCTGTGTAACTCACTAGTGCATCTGAATTGAAAGTGTTGTCCAGAGCAGTCACAATGGAGCACTCTGGGATTGCTCCCAGAGGCCAATACCGTCAAATTGCATCCACCGTACCCCAAATTCGACCCGGCGATGTCGATTTCAGCACTAATCCCGAAAACCAAAATCAATTTTAAGAGCCCTTGAAGTCGACAAAAATGGCTTTGTTGTGTGGACGGGTGCAGGGTTAAATCTGCTAAATTCGACCTAAATGCGCAGTGTAGGGCTAAGCTACTCACACTACAGTCTGCTCAAGGAACAGAGCAAGAGACTACTATGTTTTTCCCCCTATGTTTAAGTACATAGAAGGTAGTTACATGTATTGATAGAGGACCGATGGGAATGAAGAGGATAATCTTCATCCTAGAATATTAAGGAATTGAATTGCGATGATATTGCTAGCCGTTAGCGATAATTTTTAAAAAAGTCTAAATTACTGGAGATTAGCTAATGTAGTTCCTATATTCAAGAATAGTTTAACATCTGTAGTATGCAAAGTCATGGAAAAATCATTACAGCATGGATTTATTTAAAGGTAGATCATGCCAAACCAACCCTGATCTCCTTCTTTGAGACAGATTACAGCATGGATTTACGAAGGTAGATCATGCCAAACCACCTGATCTCCTCTTTTTTTGAGAAGTATTTTTAGACAGATCTAATATATCTGGATTTCAGTAAGAATTACTGGTTAAATTGGAAAAGATGGGGATCAAATGAAAATCCAGAGGTAGATAAGGAGCTGTTCAGAGGGTAGTATTGAAGGGGAAACTGTCAGGTTGGAGGGTTACCAGGGAGTTTTTATTTAATCTATTTATTGCTGACCTGGGAACCAAGAGTAGGAGTGGGCTGATAAGTTTGCGGATGACACCAAGTTGGGAGGTATTGCGAGATTTGGATGACCTTGTAAACTGGAGTATTAGTAACAGGATGAAATTCAATAGTAGAAGTGTAAGGTTATGCATTTAGGGATGACTAACAAGAATTTTAGTTATAAGCTCAGTTGGAAGTAATGGAGGAGGAGAAGGACCTAGGAGTCCTGGTTGATCGTAGGATGACTATGAGTAGGCAATGTGTGATACAAAAAGCTAATGCGGTCTTGGGATGCATTATATTTCTAGTAGGGATAAGGAGGTGCTAGTAGACCTCATTTGGAGTATTGTGTGCAGTTTTGGTCTCCCATGTTTAAGAAGGATGAATTCAAACTGGCCACTAGAATGATCCGAGGAATGGAAGGCCTGTCGTATGAAAGGAGACTTGAGGAGAAAGAAGGATAAGAGGAGATATGATTGCACTCTTTAAATATATCAGAGGGATAAATACCAGGAAGGAGAGGAATTATTTCAGCTCAGTGCTAATGTGGACACGACACAAGCGGATATAAATTGTCAGTCAGGAAATTCAGGCTTGCCATGACTTTAAAATTAAGCTAGATAAGTTTATGGAGGAGATGGTATGATAGGATAACGGGCTTAGTCAATAGGTCAATTAAGTGCCACACTGGTAAATAGTACAATGGGTCAATGATATGATATAACCTTTTTCCAGAGGGTATGGCTGGAGAGTCTTGCCGAATTTTCCTCCAGGGAAGATTGGCAGTGGCCCTGGAGGGGCCTGCATCTAGCAGGAGGTCAGACTAGATGATCGTAATGGTCCCTTCTGATCTTGAATTCTATGATTCTATGATTCTATGACTATGGTGATGGGGTCATATAATTACTGTACCCAGATTGATATTTTACAGATGCATACACTGAAGCACAAAGTGGCTTGCTCAAGATCAGCATGACTTTGTGACAGAGCTGGGAAGACAATCCTATTCTCTTGTTTTCTAACCACTGCATTGCACAATAATTTCTTGGCTTCCCTACTGGGACAAATCTTCCAAAGCTAGTAAGTGTTGTGAGCCTGGTTTTCAGAAGTTTTGAGCACTCCGAGTTCTCATTGTCTCTAAATGCAGATGTTCAGCATCCATGAAAACCAGATCCCATAGAGGAAATAATGAAGTGTTGGAAAGGGATGCTGTGGGCTTTTGTGATACTCAGAAGCCTTATTGGTGGCATCATAGATGGTCAGTAATGCCAAGTAACAAGTAAGTGAGCAGGCTGTACATGCAAAATAAGTTTCTTTTGCTCTTAGATGTTGGTTCTCCAGTGTGGCCTTAGTTTTGTTCCTTTTCTACATTATACCCTCTTTCATTTGCACATCCCATCCCTTGATTCAGTGGTGACTAGCATCAGGCCCCTTTGACTTTGCTTGGACTGATTTCAGCATCTAGTGTTTTTATTATTTCCAGCTGTCTTCATTTTTTTCTCACTTTTAAATTCTCTACTGACTTTAATTAAAGTTCTCTCTTGAGACCTGGGAGCCTTTTCTTATTTTCTCAAACACAGGAGAATTTACTGCCAAGATCTTACCAAAGGTGGGCTCAGAGCTGTGCTTTGCATACTTGGAAGTCTCTTTAGGTACCGATGTCTGACTTTTAAAAACATTGATCAGATTTTTTCATTGCCAAAAGGAGAAGTGTGAGCAGGACCTTGTATGGAATGTCATTCCGTTTACATCATACCTCAAGTAAACTATTCCAATCAATGTTTTGTATTAGCTTAATTGGAATGAGCAGTATAGCCACTAAACCTTTTGATTTTGCTCTTATCTCACAGTTGGGCTGGCTTAACGTTTTCTGTTTATCTCTGAGCTCAGCCTCAGGCTCTATTATTAAACAGTAACTCTGTCAGTTCAGAGCCTTTTCATGTGTTCAGCATGGACACAGTAACATTCCTGCCTTTGCTTATTTGGTGAAGAGAAGATGGAAACTCAGTATTCTATAGACCTGTGACACTGGCAACAATGATCTTCAGGCCCTAAGTGGCAGAAACCACGCTGCTGCCTTTCTAGTTCATAAGGGAACATTCTATAGGGTCACATGCAGATCGGTTTAAAGCATTTCACCTTGGAGATAAACTGTTTATACATCTCTGGGGAAATTCACCCATGCAGTAGAGTCCCAGAATATGGGTCATGTCCCAGGGAAGAGACTTACCTGGCACATAGACCATTTGATATTTCATGCAGTACTAGGCTCTTGGTGGGAAATGTCAGCGGAAAAATGTTGTCTGGTTCTGACATAGTATAATGAATGGGAACTATGAACGGGTGAATCAATTCCAGTCAAGTACCGAATCCTGACAAACCTTTGCCCAGATCTCCAACTGCACGCAAGCACAAGCTTCTGGCAGGTTTGAAAGAGTTTGGTTAACTTTTTAAATCCATTCTTGTCAACCTCTGTATTTCGTGGTTTTGATGGGGCCCAGAAGCAGCAGCACCAAACCACCAGATGTGGTTGAATAATTTATAACGTTTATTTCCAAATATTTTCATGAATAAATAGGGCTGGATGGGGTGTCTGACCATCCCTAGAATGGATCTCAACCCCAGCTGCAGGCATAGGATCTGATCCTGTAAACACATGTGGGAGTAACTTTACTCACATCAGTAGTTCAATTGACTTCAGTAAGTGTACTTACCTAAGTAAAGTTTCTTACATACACATTTGCATGATTGGGACCTTATCTAGTACATATGGTTGTACAGCTCGTATCTGTGCACTTTCCAAGATTTCTGTTGGAGTCAGGTGTTTAATGGCAATAGGCCAAATTACCCTTGGTATAATGACACTGAAGCCAAGCAATAGGAATGATTTTGACTCACTATTTCTCTCATATTGAATATCCACAGTGAGGGCTCTATTCTCATCTTGATGCATATGGAATTCATTTTAGGCTGTTTCCTCTATCTGTGCAAGTCATTATTTCATATGAAACAGTTGTGGAGAGTCTCGGGCCTCTGTTCAGCAAAGCGCCTGAGCACGTGTTTAACTTTAAGCTTAACTTCATAGGCAGTTAAATCAATGGGAATTTTTTTGTGGCTAAAGAGTAGAGGCTCAGGGCCTTAATTTGCAGGGTTGGTGTTTTTTTTTTTTTATTGTAAGGACCAGCGTTTAAATACATGACTATTACTACATTGTTTTCAAGATTATTAAGAGTGTCATACTGTCATTGACTCCAGTCATTCTTTATGGAAAACAAATAAACAGCAAGTATTTGTCAATCTCAGCAATAAATTATCGTGGCAGCAAACTTGATCTGGTGTTAATTAGGCTTGTGGAAAACTAAATCAAGCATCAAAAACCACAGATTATTTTAGGCTTCCTCTAGCATAAACAGAAAGGCTTGAGGATCCATAACATATTATTTTTGTTGACAGGTTTCCACTTTTCCTCCAATATATTTTATGAATCTGATAGGTTGTTCCTTGATTGCCTCTAGTGCTCTCTTCTTTTGGCCTCAGCACGGCCGTTTGCTAATCCTTCCTATTTCTGTGTATTTAAGCAGGATTACAAACTTCAAATATATTGTAAAAGGAACCTGTATACAATCTTTCAAAACCACTTAAGTGGGCCAATGACAGATGGTACCGGTCTTGCAAGTAAATACAGAACATTTCGGAAATCATCCCGAGTGTTTATTTGTCAGCCATTTTTAATTACTAAGCCGGAATGAATGAAAGAACTGGAAAATGTAAAATGACAGAGGGTTTTGCATTGAATTACAGCTCGCACAGAACAAGGGAGTGATCACAGTGCTTTCAAGTACACATCATTTCACTGTGTGATTATGACCTGCTGGTTTATTGACAGTCTAATCAAAAAATAAACTGCAAACTCTTTTTCAAATAACAGAGAAGCCTGTTAAAAGGGGGGCCATTGTGTAAAGTAGAGAAATAACATAAAACTGCAGCTGGAGGTAAAGAAGAAAAGTAGATAAGAGATGGATAGATAGTGTAGTAAACGGAGTCCGGCAGCTAGATGAGCCACGGGCCAGTAAGAACTGTATGCAGCTTGTAGATGGATCTGTGCTATGGTGAGAGAAGAATGTGCAGAAAATGCAAAGATGGATTTGGTGCCACAAAACAAAGCGAAACTGGAGCTATAAAGTTCGTTCAGATGCACAGCAGCACTTTCTCCACATTTGGAGTTGTCTGGCTCTGGGGGTCAGTTCAGCTTGCTGCAGGGTTTAGACCCGGAGCTGAACTTACCCAAAGTTTGGAGGGTTTTGGTTCAGACACATCTCTAGATATGCGGGAGATGTTTCCTGTGGATGACAAATAAGGACATTCTTCCTCAGAGTGAAAAATACCCTGCTTTTGAAAAGTGAGCACTCCTAAAACTCCCGAATCACTCTGCTGTCCAAAGGTACCATTCAATTCATGACCCACAGGAAGCTGCCCTTGTCAAATCAGGCTTATTGGTGTATTCATCCTAAGCCAAGACACGGACATGTAGCAACAGCCCAGAGCTAAAACCACATTGCACCACACCCAAGCAGGATTTGATCTGATAGGATGGCTTTTCACCCAACAAACTGCATTCTATCTATCTGACATACATACACAATTCCAGCATCTGCTTGTGGTGTTACCTATAGATGACCACATCTCGATGAACACCTGGATAGAGTCTGTACCAAAAACAAGCTTTTCTGTTAGGCTATAACAATGTTGCATTATTGCATATACCTCACTGCATATAAGGAAGTGTACCAAAAAGAAAGAGTGTATCATTTATAACATTGACCTGTATATCCACCTCTGCATTTACATGTAGCTAATTAGCAAGGTTCCTGTGTACCTAACTGTAAATGCCTTTAAAAATATAAACAAATGGTTCACACTATGTTTAAGCACTGATCAAGAGGGTATATAATCTTGCAATTTGCAATCTGATTTAAATAGGTAAAATGTAGTGGTCTAAGGTACAGATGCAAAGGTACAGAGCAGTGTGCACCAAAGAATGATTCCAGCGGTAGAAGGCTAGATGGGAGAAGTGGATTTGTAGTGTAAATTAATTTGTTGCACAGGTACTATGCCAAGTGTATGGTTGACATGCAAATTGCATGAGTTGAAGAAGGAGGTAAAGGAAACGCTAATCTATATCCAACTGAAATTATCGAGCAATTGGAGGCTTTTTGGAGCCCCTACAGATAAGGTGAGGTTGTTAGCTGTATCACTATCTGTGAACCACAGGTACTACCAGGATTTTTATTTATTTTATTTACTAGTCCCAAAACTTCTGCCTCAAAAGCAGTAGTTCCAACAATGGTATTTCACCAGCAGAAGCACTGATTGCCTGCTGCTAGGACATCATTTGGAGAAGAACAGCCTTCTAGAGGGGTTCCTTCTGAGAGGGAAGTCCAATGTGGTACTTCAGTGTAATTACAATATCTTAGGGGCACCAGCATGCACTGGATGTTTTACTTCTGGCCTGTCTCTAGAACTAATGGCACTGGAGATTTTCCAAACAACTCATTCCCAACATATTCCCAGTCCCAAAATTTTCCCCAAACCATGTGTTCTGCACTCTCCAGCCCTTTCCTGGCCAGTTCAGATATTAAAGGTCCATTGCCCCTGTAAAGGGTCAATATTCAACAGTTTTCTACTTTAACTGGAGTTACCAATAGTTCAGTTTAAACACAGCACTGGATTAATTTTTATTTAAAAAAAAAACAAGTTTCTTTAACTACAAAGAAAGAGATTTTAAGTGAGTACAAGTATAAGTATTAAAGTCAGAAATGGGTACAAGAGAAATAAAGATAAAACACTTCCTAGTAGCTAAAGCTTAACAAGCTAGACTTGATTCAAGGTAAAATCCTTACCACAGGTTCTGAGCAACAATGCTGATCAAATTTTCACCTCAAGAATTCCCACAAAGTCAAAAGGCTGGTTCCTTTGTCATCTTAGCTGAAAGAGAGACACTGGGACAGATCAGGAGAGAGAGCTTGGGGGTGTTTTTGCTCCTCACTTTTATGGTCCAGTCACCATTTCAAATGCATTTTCCTGAGGATTACACCTAGAAAAGTTCGTTCCAGCTGTGAGGACAGAGACATCAAGTCTCAGTTTGAAAGAAATTCCATGTGGTTGTTTGCTAAAATTCAGATGGATGTGTGCCTACCCCCCTTCATTGCCAAAGATGGCCACTTAACGGGTGATTGCCAATCAACTTTGACAACACCAGGCTAGAGGCATCAGTTTGTTCTTTGGGAAACCAGTTTACCCTCTCCCCACCCCCAGACTTGTCTGATGAACACATTTTAGTCATAATTTCAGCTTATGTCCATAGCTCTTAATATGCATTCATACATTACACAAGCACATTAAGGATCAGTGTGTTATTAGTTTTTAAATTATACCTCAAGATATATTTTGCACAAAGATTATTACAATAGTGTGTATGGTATGAATACAGTGATGCTCTGGGTCTCAACCACAAATAAACAATAAAAAGCACAACTAAATTGTTTAATTGCATATAGTTTGTTTTTGTAGGACGGGAGGGCTGTGTCAGTACAGTGTGAGGTTGTGGGGCTTGCCTCAGGGAAGCATGTATATGTAACAAATTCTGTGGTTTATGGGCAATTCTGCAGAGTGAGATTAAAATTCAATAGGCGTGAAATTCACCCCTAAAGTCTTCAAAACTGGGCTTAAATAGGATTTAAGTGGTGCATAGGGATTAGGCTGGCCCTTTGAGCAGGGGTAAATTTCATCCTAAGAAAGGATTATAAGGCCCTGAGTCTACAAAAATGGATGCACATGTTTAACTTTAATGGCTTGATACTGTAATATTGTATGAAATCAGAAGTGCGGTCCCTGAGTTCAAGCACTGCTTGAGTCTAGCACCTCAACTGGCAGCAGACTCTCCAAGGTGGTGACACGGAGGGTCACAGTTCCACATCTCTAGACATGCCCAGGCAACTAGGCCTGCACAGGAGAAGGAAGACACGCTACAAGTGCTCTGAAGGTGATGTAGTAGCCATGCATGGGGTGATAATTGGGCCTACACATTTATCCTAATTGTGAGCTCAGCTGTGAAAAATGAGTGAAAGTTTATAAAATGACCCAATAACCTATAACAACAAATGTTGATGGGGAAAGATGCAAAAGTGAGACAGACCAATTTAGTCCAAACAAAAAGGCCACAGATGTGGTTAAGATCGTGCCTGGTGAAGCAGAGAAGTGTGGGATCAGAAATCAGTAAACCAAAATTGGTGTATCAGAAATTAGGCCTGGCTGGTGAAGAAATTAATGAGAGGATGGACTATTCCACCCATCACTTCTTTCTGGGAGAAAAATTGGCTATTTGAGCAAGCTTCGCCATCATAGCTACCACCCTCACCATCTCCTGGGATCCTAATCCTGACAGACATCTTGACTAGCCCGGGCAAAAGAGAGGGACCCAGATGATATTGCCACCTCCACTGGCTCTGGCTGAATACCAAACACTACTTGGGATGTGAGACTTTATGTCTCCCCTGACCCTGTGTTCTTTTCCTTACCCACGTTATTTCTTCTTTTTCCTCTCTCTCCTCTGTTGCCTACTGTCTAATACGAGTCTGGCTTAGCTGGCCAAGACTGCATATTTTGAAGCATTTCCTGTGACCAAAAAAAAGCACCTAAAAACAATGTCTGATATTGGTAGAAGTTTGCCAGGTCTTGGAGTGGCTTGTGGTGAGCTTGTGTTTTTCCAACTGTGAGGCTGCAAGAGGGAGTCAACACCAGAGACAGAAGCTGTATTTTTTCTCATTGCTCTTCTTTTCCTATTTGTCTTGTTTCCTATTTGTCTTGACACGGGACTGGACTGTAACAACAACAGCTCCAGCCCATCTCAACTAACTTCTCTTTTCCCCAAAAGATGGTTTATCACCATCCTTAATACCTTCTAGGAGACTGTCAAACAAGTGTTTTTGTTTTTTTTTTCCTTCTAAAGAGTCTCTACAGCTAAAGGGAAAGGGAACAAGGATGAAAGCCACTCTTAATACTTTACATTTCAAATGCTTTTACTATTTTTCCTCCTCCTTTTCTGTATCTTTAATAAAAGATTTAAAGGATTTTTAATGGTGTATTTGCCATGATAGTAAACACCCTGATGTCTCTCTATACCAGGGCCGCCCGGGGGGGGGGGCAATTGGCCCCAGGCCCCGCAGGGGCCCCCACGAGAGTTTTTTGGGGCCCCTGGAGCGGGGTCCTTCACTCGCTCCGGGGACCCCGGAAAACCCTCGTGGGCCCTGGAGCTTCTTCCGCTCCGGGTCTTCGGCGGCGGGGGGTCTGGGTCTTCAGTGGTACTTCAGCAGTGGGGGGCCCCCGCCGCAGCTCTTCGGGGCACTTAGGCGGTGGGTCCTGGAGCGGAAGGACCCCCCGCCGCCATATTGCCGCCGAAGCGGGGGCCCCCCGCCACCAAAGACCCCAGGCCCCCTGAATCCTCTGGGCAGCCCTGCTCTATACCAAACTCCGGACATTGTTTAAAACTGCTTAATGTTAGACAGTGAACGGGTTATGTTAACACCTTTGACTCTGTGGGCCCATATATTCCATCTACGTGGGTACATCAGGCGCCACTACTACAGGATCCAGTGTATAGGCACAATGTAAATGTAAATGCTGAGGCATATTTGTAAAGCTCTCTCCATATATAATGTTGAGTCTAAGTGTTTTATGCACTGAGTTTTGAAGTTACATTCTTAGAGACAGTGCACTTACTGAGCATGGCAGGTGGTAACTACCAAAATGAAGATAGTTTGCTGGATTGTAGAAATCCAAGGACCTACAATTGGGTAAAGTAAGTTATTAGAAATCTTAAGTTATCTGAAAAGGAGAATGATGGAAATAAACTGATAAATAAAGGATAGCAGAGAAGTGATAAGGAGAAAACAAAATAAAAATAGCTAAACAGATAAACATAATAGAGCCGGACATTCCTGTTAAACATAAACAATCCAGCAAAAAGTCATTTTGGCCGTTTATACACGTGAATGGGAAATCTGTTACAGATGAGATTGGTTTAGTCAACATACTGAACACATTCTTTGCCTCATTATTCAGCAATGAAACTGGAAGGTCATCCTGTTTCAGGCTAGCCGACATATTACAGAGACAAAAGGAGCCATAGTTCTTTCAGAATCCTTTATGATTCCCGAAGAGAGCATGTTTGGAGAATTGAAACTAGCAATGGCTGATGTGAATTCAGGCCCAGATTAACTGTACTCTGGCCTGGTTAACTCAAATCAATTATTATTCTTTAGTTTTAAATGCCACTCATCTGTGATAGTGGTGAGTGCATTATGAATGCATGTAATAAAACAAAAAATGCATCATTTTCCTAAAGGAGGTAGTAAATACATAGACTATGCCCCTTAACAATGAGATTTCTCCTAGAGCCAGAGGATTGATAACCAGATCAACTTAGAAGGAAAATATTAAGGATGTGCCAACACCCACGACCAGGGAAAAGCTAAACCAAAGGGGTATTTCTTTAAATGAGACTTAAATGTAGCAAACGGTACTCTGATGTATCTTCAGAGAGTGACTGCCATAGCTACTGCATGTATCTGAGAATAACCTTCTCCCAGCTCCTGCAAGTATAGTCCAGGAGGGCAACAACAGCAGATTCCCTATCAATCAATAGACTATGGGGAAGAAGTGGGTCCTAACTGTTTCAGGCATTGTGGGAAATCAGCATTCAGAAGTGAGGGCAGCCACTAAAGAGCCTGGAGTGTAGCTGTAATAAATTCTCATCTGTATGCCTACCAAAATAGCGGTAGCTGTATTCTGTGCTAATGGAAGCTGCCAGGCGGCATTCAAGGATGGTCCGAAGTTGGCCACAGCCTGAAGATGAGGAAGGCATGGATAATCATAGTAAGGCCCACATCAGAGAGAAAGGGATGCAAGCTTTATGCCAGCTGATGATTAATCAGACATAATAAGAGGCAGTCACTTTCTGAAGATACATCACAGCACCATTTGCTACATGTAGGTCTCATTTAAAGAAATACCTGTTTAGTTTGGCTTTTCCCTGGTAGTGGGTGTTGGCACGTCCTTAGTATTTTCCTTCTAAATTGATCTGATTATCAGTACTCTGGCTCTAGGAGAAATCTCATTGTTAAGGGGCATAGTCTGCTACAGAGCAGAGATAAATTCCATAATAACCCAAGGTTACTAATCACCTTCATAGGCAATGAACATACAGACTCAAGAAAGGCATAATAATTGGCCTCTCTAAGTTCCTCAGAGTACTCCCCACTGCCACAAAAACCACCTCCATCTGAGCCATCATGAGCTTAAACCAGATGAATTTCATCCAGATTCCAACCTTCACCAGATACTGTGAGAGCAATGGAACATCAGTGTCTGAGTTGGATGCAAAACAGGCACAGGACCAGATTTGTAAAGATATTTAGGTACAGATGCAGATAGGTGCCTAAGGGGATTTACAAAAGTGCCTAGCTGCATCTTTATGTGCCTAAATACCTCTAAAAATCTGGCCCAGAGAGGCAACCATCCTTAGCCTATGGATAACACTTCAAACACCTCATAATGCTCAGTCTGAGGTGGATGGAGACTGAAAAACCTCACTGCTCCAGTGCTGCCTGACTGAGCATGCTGCTGCCAACCGAGCAGATGTGCTGAGGAAGGAGGGGCTACCTACCTATATCCTTCCCCATGCCACAAAACAAGCGCCCCGTGTGGAGTGGCCATAATTTGCTTGAAAAAAAGGTTGAAAATTATGGCTGCTTTATGCCACACCAGCAGCACAAAACAGCCTTAAAGCCAGTGTAGGATTACCCAAGAGCCATAACCCCACTGTATTGGATCTGATCCCATCCCCCTCTGACCCCACCCTCTCAGATAGGGACGGGTCACCATAGAGATAAAGGACTTTCTTCGTGGGACCTGAGAAGCAGAGGTGCAGGAGTAGAGGAGAAGGTGCAGTGTGGGCTGGGAGTTGGGAATTGGTGGTGGTGGTGGTGGGACAGACACTGCAGTGGGAGAAAGGGGCAAAAGAGTTGCAGGTGGTAGAGAGTGGAATGGAGGGAATCAGTAACAGAGGAGAGAGGTGACAGAGCAGGGAGGAGTGAACTGAATATGGCAAAGAAGTCATGAACATTGATGGATTGGAGTTCACATAAGGGGTGGGTGGAGAGGAAATGGGATAGTGCTGGCAGTTTGAGGGAGGGAATCCAGGGACTGAAGTATGGGAGAAGCACTATGTTTAGTGAAGACAAGGGTTGAGTGAGTGGCCTTTTGGTGAATGAGAGAGTTGACCCAGAAGGGTAGGTAAAATAAAGAGGTGAGGGTGAGGAGGCAAGAGGCGAAAGGCTCAGATAGGATGTCAATATGGAAGTTGAGGGTAAGTGTTAGGGGATCATGATGAGACGGAGAGCCAGATATCAGACCCAGAGTGTTGGGCCATGAACAGGAGTCATGTGCGTGGCAGGTGACATCAATATTGAGCAGGCAAGAACAGGAGGGTAAATGGAGTGTTGTCAAAGGAGCTGGAAAAGAAAGAAGGAGGAGCTGGAAGCAGCAGGAGAAGGAGAAGCTCCTGCAGTTCTTTGGAAAGGATTTACACCAAAGGGAGTGACAGGAAAGAGGCCACTTGTGCTTTGCCCCTATCAAGGGGAGCAGCTGGTTGATCTTTATAGTGCCATAATCCCTAGTCCCAAATCCCAGGTATGAGGTGCTGCACAAGGAGTCCTTGCAGAGCTAAGGTCTCTGAGCCACTGAAGGTGCTCACCCTGTTTAAGGGATTCCCAAATTCTGACTGCACTGAGCAGTACAATCATACGAGTTCCTGTGGGCATTTTTTTTAAAGTAGAGCTTCTTGGTACCCTTCTTCCCCCAAACGTATATCAGAGTGGTATTCAACAGCATGGCTGATTGGCCTTGCAGTAAATTGATTATGCAGCCAGTGTATAGTTGTTGTTACAGCCTAAATATAGCTAAGAGGGACACAGGGCTGAGATGGAAGAAGAAGGATTTCCCCCATTTTATAAATGAGTAACTGAGGCACAGGGAGATTAGATGATTTGCCCAAAGTCACAGAGAAAATCCATGGCAGAGCTGGAACCTAACCACAGAGCTCCTGAATCCCACTCCAGTGCCTAAACAACCAGCCCACCCACTCCCCTTCACACCTGCAGATTCAAAGAGGAACGGAGAATAAGGAGCAATAGCAAAAATTGGCATGAAGAGTTTACACCAGTTTCTGAGAACAAAACAGAGATAAATATTAGTTCAATCCCTGGGCTAGGCTAACATGATGAAGCCAGTCTTCTCTGACCTTGGTGAAACTGAGATGTAGCATTTTCTCAGGCATGAGTTTTCCTTAAACAATTTCTCTTCACCATTAGACATAGGCATGTTTTTGATATTGCGGTCACAAGACATACCATTGCTGTCCACTGCTTGTTACAATACTCTTATTCACTGTGGTCAATGCGAATCAAACTCCCATTCTCTGCTTGAATTCATATTCCTCCCTTCATGTGCCTCTTACAGGGCACTGACACAGCACAGAATCCTCTTCCAAACCCATATGTGCTTTTCTGGATTCCCCAGAAAGATTCCTGTGTCTTAAAGTAACCACTAGTCTGCCACTCTAGCAGTTTTGTCTTCCATGCCCCAGTGCTGTACTGTCATTGACACATGAAGACAGCAAAGATGCTGCTCTGTCATTAAGTACGTAGATGCTTCAACAGCGTCATTTGGAGGGTGAACTGCCAAGAAAAAGTATGGTTTTGCCCTTTACAGATTCTATGAGGTGTACAAAGACTGTCTCCAAATAGATTTGAAAAATATCTTAGCTCTTTTACATTAAAACCCTTATCTCCTCACTTCTCTCTTCATGCCAGAGCAAGATAGACCTGCAGAGTGATGCCAGTGGAGGACAAAACCTGAGCTGCAGACTTCCCTTCCCCCAACTGCTTCTAGATAGAGGACCTTTAATTGTGACATTTTAAAAAGTAGAACAGTTATTTTAGGTCATTTCTAAGAGGTTTTTATGGCAATCCCAGAGCCCTGCACAACTGGACTCAGGGTAACTAAGGCACTTAGCTTTAAAGGCAAAGATCTGCAAAGACAAGAGTCCAAATAAAATATCTGAAAATGCTCTAAACATTTCTAAAGTCGTTTTTTCCTGAACCATATGTGCCATATACAAAATACAGGATGGTGTGGTGCGAAGGTTTTATCACCATTCCTTTGGAATGATCTGCACAGTCCATCATGGCTTTGACATTTATAAGGAATGCTGCCATCCCAAGATTATGCTGATTAGATCTTTATACCACACCATAATATCATAGATGGGATACATGATACTGTGGTGCAGTATAAAGTTTTAATATAGTTCCTAAAGCCCTTATACAAGATTTGTGTTGCTGTTCAATCTGTACAGGCTTTGGATATGGCAACAGCAGAAGCAATAATATAGCTATACTAAAAAAATCAAACTCATGAAGGAGTTTTTTCATTCTGAGCCATGATCCAAAATTGTTCCTGCGTCTTACGGCTCAGAAGGCTGTTGCTTCCTTGTTTGTTTTAAGGGACTGAGTACATTCAACTCTGAGACCATATTAAGAGAGAAAAAGTCCCTGAATATCTAGAGAATCATTTCTCAGCCTTGGGGCCATGCTGGGCTGCAGGGAGGTGCCTGCAGGGTTGCAACCAACTTAAAACACAAACCTTGCAAAGCGGGCTGTAGCCTCGCAGTGTGCATACACACACATGTTCATAGCACATGCACACGCTGCCAGAGTTGCCAAATCTGACTGAAGCTATTCTGGGAGATTTTTTCCCCCCAACATGTTGTAATGTCATTTTCTTAAAATAGCCTATTAAAATCTCCTGGGTTGCTTTCAATAGTCACCGGGAGATCGATGCTGATTCCGGGAGACTCCAGGCCAATCCTGGAGTGTTGGCAATCCTATGTCAGCACCACTATAGGAGGCCTCTTTTGTCTCAGTGTTTACTCTTTCTTTATTCAACTAAGCTCACGGTAAAGTCAGTGAAAGCTTGTCAGAGGTCTGGATCATCCTTAGCCCTTAGACTACATAATGTTCGTATTCAAGATGATTTACGTTCATTTGGAAAGTAAGATTTTGTTCTTGTCTCTTCCCAAAAGTGAAATCATGTGCGAGTCCATGAAGCATTGCCATGAGCCATCCCTGCATTGCCTGGTTTCGATCATTTGGCATATTTAGAGCCAAACTAAAGCCTCAACGTAAATAGTTCCTACAAAAATTATTAAGGAATAACAACAGGAATACAGTTCCTTAAATCTACTACCACATCACTACTGCATTAATTAGTAACTCAGTATTGCAGTTGGTATGGGGAAAAAATAAAAAGGGCCCAAAGAAAGCATTTCAATATGTTAAATGTTCCCTAGTTGCTACAACTACAAACAAAAACAATTGTAATATTTCTCCACATGTGAATTAAGCTGAGCAACTGCTTCTTCCTGCACTCATCCATATTTCATTCTCATGTTCTCAGTAACCACAGAAGGGAAGGAGGACTCATGGGCTCATACTCAGCTCCTCGATAGGACAGTGACTGTCAATGTATAAATATCTAAGATAGACCAATATTGATCTGGTGAGGGAGACAAGATTATAATGATTTGAGATGCCCCCTACGTTACATAGAAGCAACAGCATTAGCAAAGATTAGAGTAATAGAATACAACCATTAGTCGGGACGATACCCTAAAGTTGGTGCCCATTAAGCCAGCACCTTAAAGCAGCCCCAAAGTTCCCAGAACATTTTTGTTTTAACCTTCGTATAATGATCTTCAGTATTCAAATACTACAGAGATAGCCACATTGGAAATATATGGATGGATGGATAAATAAATGCATCATCTGTGCTATGCAGCTAGTTTTGACTAGTCTTAGGTTGTTGCTTTAGAGAGGGTTCAGTGTACTATACATAAAGTTAAAAATAGGCCTTATTGAGCAAACGGTTTTATACTCCTTACATGTTCACGAAAGGATGCAGAAGACAACAGGGTTTTCCATCCTATCAAACTGTTCAGCTGAAAGTCAGCCCAACTGTGTCACTTTATTACAGCTAGCTCCCTGAGGCTTGTCTGAGAGACAGCAGGAGTGAGCACTGACTCCGTTAACATGCATCTCTC
This sequence comes from Mauremys reevesii, assembly GCF_016161935.1. Taxonomy (NCBI): domain Eukaryota; kingdom Metazoa; phylum Chordata; order Testudines; family Geoemydidae; genus Mauremys; species Mauremys reevesii. Next base: position 77,596,225 of record NC_052631.1, read on the forward strand.
CACTCATTTGTGGCACTAAGCCCAATTCAACATAGGGTCAAACTATGAAAGCAAATCTAATGAATACCTGGACTGGCAACAATACCTCTCCTTAGGGAATGGCGGGTAACTGTAAGACAGAACCAATTGTTCATGTGTTTCTGACTGGGGCAGGGATGCTGTAGAAATAGAGGGGGGAATGTCTATTTCACTTTGAAAAAAAACATAAGAGGCAAATTGCCAGTTTAATAATATGGAATAGCTGAGAGTGGTAACATGTCACCAGGATCAAGTTGTCTTAGCACAATAAACCTCAAGGACAAATGCCCAAGACAAATATCCAGCTCCTGCTTAGTGACTAGCAGGGACCTATGCATTAACATGACACTACACAAATTTCCATTACTTAAATAGGATTGTGTACGGTGCCTTATATTACATGTGCACTCTGGAGGAGGTTTTCAAAAGCACAAATGTAGAAGTCATCATTCACAGCTGTCTACCCATGGATCAGACTGGGTGATGGGAGGAGGCATGTTGCTCTTACCAGTTTTGGAAACAAAACTCCCCTCTCTCTCTCCCTCTCTCCTGTGTTATTAAAATTGATTCAGACTTACTTGAGAAATGTGAAACATTTTCCAGTTCTAAATCAAACAATTTTGAATCCAAACCTCTGGATATTCACTCTTTCCACATGTTCTGGGGAGCTGCTGACAATCTCTTCTTGGCTTCTTCAGTCATCAAGTTCAAGAGGAAATTGAGTCACATTAACTGATGAATACGTGAGATGAAGGACGAAATCCTACCCTGGTCAGTCTAAAGTGCATGGTTAGTTCAAGAAAAGATGTTGCTAAGAGCTGGCTGCGGAACTGACATCTTTGCCAACTGACCTAAAACCAAATATAAGAATAGTTATTTTGTTCTGGTGCTCACTTTGCTTTGCAACACAGATGTAATTTTAAAATGGACATAAATTATGTTAGACGAGAGAACACAGCCAGCACTAGACAACAAAACTTACATTTTAGATGCAAGTAAGAGAACTATCATATAAGTGCACTCAAATGTAATCATATTAGACTGAATTGCATTAGGTGGGATTCTCCAGAGGTCTGTTGATTGGACAGATGGTTTTTGCTGTTGTCTACAACAATCTTTTGTATATTTTTGCATTAACAGTTTATGGCCACATGCTCCCTTGGATGACATGCTGATAAGGACAGAGCTATTTGCTAGAATGGCTGCTTCTACATTCTACATACAAGCTACAGTCTCCTGCTGCTTAGGATATTGCCACTGGTTACAACTCACAGCGCAAAGTGGCCCCAACCTGAAGATGATAAAAATCTTTGCAAATGCCCAGAAAAGGGGGTGTGGTCTGAAGAAATGAGGGAAGAGTGAAGGTGAACACAAAGTATTATACAGCCTGCTCTGGAAAACAAATAAGATCCTGATCCTGCAGAGGGATCCACCTGTGAAAAGCCCCATTAAATTAATTGGGACCCACCACCAATTCTCCAATTACAGAATTAGAGCCAATGACTATCTGAGTTGTTCAGAAGTGACAAATGTTCCTTAACTTTTTTCAACATTTTATTTGTGGATGTGTTACAAAATATTTGCTACATTTTCCATGTTCCATAAAATGTCCCAGGTCTGAAAAATTAATTCATTTTCATCTGAAATTCAGAATTGGACCATTAAAAATTTTGTACTTTTCATGCAGAAACAAGACCACTTTTCAAAATCACAATAAAGTGCCACAAACACTGAGCCTGATTTCCCCTCTCTTCTAAACCAGCTATATCTTGGTGTAAATCTTTTGATTTGAGTTACACCCTATAAATCTGATGTAACACAGACTGTAGGCCCGTTTTCAAGTAATGCTTAATTTCATTGTGAAATGTCTGCTTGTTTTCTGTTACCCCCAAAACAGTGTGATAAGGCTTACCATCTTAAGTGTGGGCTAGCTGCCCTCATAAATATCCAGGGTCCCAGTTGGGCTCATACAGCCTGTGCAGAAGCCCATGCTGTCACAGCTTCACTGCTAGTGGTACTTACCTAAGATAGCTTTAATCTAGCTAGTGCATGTCTACACATGCTGCAGTCACACCTCTGATTGCAGTGGAGACATATCCTTAGTGAGGGCTTCTCTAAACCACATTAACTTGCTATCAACAAAAATCCACAACTTGATATGGCAGAATAGAAATATTTTTCTTACTGCCTAAGCAGATAGGAATCATCTGCAAATGGTGGGTGCATATTCAGACTGCAAGGGGAAAATTTACTGTACATTACCATATTCCCTGGCTCCTTACTATAGATTCTACCATATGTGAAGCTGTGCAGGACTCAGGACTCACACCTCATTGACGTCAGTGGGACTACTCATGCACTTAAATTTAAGCCCACGTGTTAGTGTTTGTAGGATCAGGTCTTAAATGATTATAGAGAAAGGGACAGAAAATGAGAAAATGTAAACATTGGAACTTCATACTAGGTGAATTTGCTCTACTTTGCCACAAGGTGGCGCCTTCAGATTAAATTGGATGCTTAAGAAAAAGTTTATTATTATACAAAGGAAAAAGGCCATTTTCAAAAAGCTAAATTAAAGGAGATGTTTGTTTATTTTTCTCAGATAATTGTCTGTGTGACTTTGTGAACCATGAAACTAATTTTCACCATATACTACACATTTGAGGCTGGGCAAACTGTGAAACCTATTCTAAAAGTAGCGCACCCCGGTGGGATTATTCAGCAAGGAAACCACTGAACAATGTGGCTTTTGTTTATTAACAACAAATCATGCTTTGATATGATGACTTTGGGGGTAGGGAAGGGTTGGTAGAAGAAAGGACAAAACTGCTGCAAAATCGACAGGAATGAGTGATAAGAGAGAAATTTAGGGAGCCAGTGGACATTTTTCCCATTTGTTTTTCTCTTTAAATTTTGCATTTGTATGTCCTATTATTATTTCTGAACAGTGATTAAAATAGATATTGAAAGGGTTTACTAGGTTCTACCCCTTGTGAATCTTTCCATGGTTGTTTCTACTAAACAATAAAACCTGAATCAAGACCAACAGTTCTCAGCTTTATCTATACATCCACACGTCCTTCCTTCTTTCCTTCCTTGTTATGTTCTTACATGACTCCCATCACTAGGATAGCTGAGCATCTCCAAAAATATAAAGCATATTTATAAGGATATACGGCATTTCTCTTTCTGTTTCATCTCTCTTCAGCCTTGAAGGCCTGGACAGTTTATTTTGTATGGTTTCTTTGTTGGTTGGGTGGGTGGTTGATTGTGTTATTGTGGGAAAGCTTGGAAAACAAGTAAAGTTTGGATTTCTCTCTGAAGGTGCTTGATGTTCCTGGTCATTCTGAGAGTTTGTGGGAGTGAGTTTCACAGTTATATGCCATCCGCTGGGGAAAATCTGCATGTGAGTCTCGGTCTTGAGACTGATAGTTCCATTGTTCCAGGGCAACACAGCAGTTATGGGAGATGGTCCCTCAAATAATTTGGACCAATCACAGGAAGACGGTGACCAAAATGTTGCACTTGACCTGGAATACCATGGGGAGACAGAGAAGGGAATGGAGCATGGGAATCATGTACTTTCTGTGATCTGTGTTCTCATGTTTAGGAGTCTCAGATAAATATATGTCTTCCATGGGAAAGAAATGCACAAATAGATTGGCAACACTTTTAGCCTTAATAAATAAACAGAAACAAACTTTGCTCTCTGACCTTCACTGAGGCAAGTCCTGTCTACACTAGTGATTCTAGCTGGACTGCACACCTGAGTAAGGGGAGCAGGATTTGGCCCTGAGTATCAAGTCTCTTAGAGCTTGCTCTTATCCATCAAACCCCAAAGGATACAGGATTATCTCCAATGGGTCTATGCACAGCAAGGCCCCTCCATGGGCTGATCTCCTGGCAACATAGCACGGGGAAGTGTCTCCTCTGTAGCACTTCTTCCTACCTCAGCACTATGTAAAGGCCTTCCACAGGTGTTCCATGTGACAAGATCTCCATGGTGTTTTTGCAGCACTTGATAGGTAGGAGAAGAGCAGAGATCTGGCCACATTCCATGGCACCATCTTGTGTTGTCCTGTCATTTTTCCATGTGAAAATCTGCCAGTAATTTATTTATTCAGGATCCTTTCCATGGCTTCTACTCAGCAGAGTAGACCCTCCAATGGCAACATGGCTCCTAATGGGAAAATGCTTGCTGGCCTGTGTGTGGATGAGCATCAGAAGGAAATAACCATTTCTCCAGACCCTCTGCAAGGTCCTTCCTTGTGGCTCACTAAGCTCTGTTGAGTTGGAAGGCTGCAATCTGAGGATGCTAAAAGCCATCCTGTATCAGGGGACAGTTCACAAGGCCTCATGTCTCCTGTGAACTTGCCCACAAGAAGAGATCCATCTGGGCTGAAAACATGAAAAGCCTGATCCTGCCTTAGGCCGCATTAACTAATCCGTGAGTTTCCCCGTCCTCCTCAGCACTCCTGTTTGGATCTCCGGGGAATGACCCCAGCCCACGATTTGTAAACTGACCTGTCTCTTGAAAGAGACCCAGCGAAAACCCTGCTAGAGCCATATATAACATATATTTTGTCCTTGGTGGGAGAATGAGATGTCATATCAGGACACTAACTTCTGATAGCTATTGGACATGAATCTGATACAGTGCTTTAGTAGTGTGAACTTTTTATTGTACTATAATTAGAGCTGCTGACCATTCTATCTCCCATAATTTAGCAAGCCTGTAAACAGAGTATCATCTATTCCGGAAGGTGTTTGCCTAGAAAATATTTTATATTGAAAGTGAGATGGTTGCCTTCCCATGTGCAGACACACAGCTCTGCATGGAGAAAGTGGATCATTCAGTTAGGATCTAGTCCTGCTTGCACTGAAGTTAATGGGAATTTTGCTATTGACATCTGTGGGAGCAGGACTAGGCAAGTTTCTTGCGAATATCTTCTTGCAACATCTAGCAATATGTGCAGTTATTGTGTAATTTTTCATGTGGGGTAGGGTATTTTCTTATGTGCTGTGCCCAGACCCTCCCATGTGGTATATTGTAGCATGGGATAAAATGAAAATATTTTTGTCTTTTACACAAAGATATTGGTGCACAAGCAATAATAACCCTGATATATTTGCCTGCTGAGGAGATAAATATGTTCTATATTTCTGGTTTAAATAACAAGTGCGTCATTATTTTTAAATTAATTATTTCAAAGGTGTCTTTGTCTTCTACTGTCCATTTTGTGGTGCTTGGGCTCTTGCTTGCAATACAAACAAAGCACCAGAGGTTCTACCATGGACAAAATCCTGACTCTGTCAGTCTGAGCTGCAGGGGGATGCAGAGCAGTGACTGAGTCATGATGAGTCTCCCACAAAGGGCAGAATGGCTTAGAGAACATGGGAGGAACACACCTGACTGCTATTCCTAAAAGGAGCAGCATGCATCACCACCTCCTTAATGCAAGCTCCTGATTGTAGTGCGTGCACAGTGCTGGGAGCCTGGCCATGCCCCTGAGACCGGACCATCTGTGGGTGCACTAGCTGCTTCCTCAACCCAGCAGTCAAGAGAGCACTAAGCTGGAATCTTACCCAGCTAATGTGTGGGTGGCTGGGCAGTAAGAGTGCTTGTGTACTACTGTGTCTTAACGTGGATCAGAATTCCACTCTTTGCTACTTTTTTTTCTTTAGTGTGTTGTGTCTTTTAAGTGTTTGTACAGCATCTAGCACATGGTGCAGGCTACCATCATAAATTTTATTAATAAACCCAGCTCTCACCTACACTGAAGTAAATCTGTAGTAATTCCATTAATGTCTCCACTGAAAGAGACTAAGGGTATGTCTACACTACGAAATTAGGTTGATTTTATAGAAGTCAATCTTTAGAAAGTGATTTTATACAGTCGATCGTGTATGTCCCCACTAAGCGCAGTAGGTCGACAGAGTGCGTCCTCAATACTGTGGCTAGCATCGACTCACAGAGTGGTGTACCGTGGGTAGCTATCCCACAGTCCCCACTGCCCACTGGAATTCTGGGTTAAGCTCCCAATGCCTGATGGGACAAAAACATTGTCGCGGGTGGTTTTGGGTAGATGTCGTTAGTCTCCCCTTCCTCCCTCCCTCCTTGAAAGCAACGGCAAACCATCATTTTGCACCTTTTTTCCTGGGTTACTCATGCAGACGCAAGAGCATGGCAAGCATAGAGCCTGCTCAGCTCACCGCTGCTGTTGTGAGCATTGTAAACACCTCACGCACCATCCTGCAGTCTGGGCAGAACCTGGCTAGGAGACGTCAGCACGAGGATGATTGTGAGGAGGACATGGACACAGATGTTCCTGAAAGGCCAGGATGTGGCAATTGGGACATCATGGTGGCAGTGGGGCAGGTTGATACAGTGGAATGCCAATTCTAGGCCCAGCAAACAAGCACAGACTGGTGGGACCACATAGTGTTGCAGGTAGAGGATGATTCCCAGTGGCTGCAAAACTTTTGCATGCGTAAGGCCACTTCCCTGGAATTTTGTGAGTTGCTTTCCCCCCGCCATAAAGCACAGGAGTAGCAAGATGAGAGCTGCCCTGACAGCTGAGAAGCGAGTGGCGATAGCCCTGTGGAAGCTTGCAATGCCTGACTGCTACCGGTCAGTCAGGAATCAATTCGGAGTGGGCAAATCTACTGTGGGGGCTGCTGTGATCCAAGTAGCCCACGCAATAAAAGATCTGCTGATATCAAGGGTAGTGACTCTGGGAAATGTGCAGGTCATAGTGGATGGCTTTGCTGCAATGGGATTCCCTAACTGTGGTGGGGCGATAGAGGGAACACATATCCCTATCTTGACACTGGACCACCTTGCCAACCAGTACATAAACCACGAGGGGTACTTTTCAATGGTGCTGCAAGCACTGGTGGATCACAAGGGATGTTTCACCAACAACAATGTAGGATGGCCGGGAAAGGTGCATGACGCTCGCATCTTTAGGAACTGTTCAAACAGCTGCAAGAAGGGACTTACTTGCCAGACCAGAAAATTACCATTGGGGATGTTGAAATTCCAATAGTTATCTACTACTGGTAGGGACCCCTCCTAGAATGGCATGCAGCTGATCATAGAAGCCGCATGTATGGGGCTCTGACCTGGAGCAACCGTTTGCCTCTTTTGTCTTGTAGTAGGCTTGCCTGAGCTCCTTAACTTTCACACGGCACTGTTGTGTGTCACTGGTGTGGTGTAGCCTCTCTCCACCATGCCTTGTGTGATTTTGATGTGAGCTCTGCCTGCACAGATTCTTCTCCCCATATAGCAATCAGATCCAGTGTCTCCCGTTCGCTCCATGCTGGAGCTCGTTTGCAATTCTGGGACTGCATGGTCACCTGTGCTGCTGAGCTCGCCATGCTGACCAAACAGGAAATGAAATTCAAAAGTTCCCAGGGCTTTTCCTGTGTACCTGGCTAGTGCATTGGAGTTGAAAATGCTGTCCAGAGTGGTCCCATTGGAGCACTCTGGGATAGCTCCCGGAGGCAATACCGTCAAATTACACAATGCTGCGTCAACACTACCCCAAATTCTATTCAAGAAGGTTGATTTTAGCACTGTTCCCCTCATCGGGGAGGAGTACAGCAGTCGATTTTAAGAGCTCTTTAGGTCGACGGAACAGGGCTGGTTGTGTAGATGCATTGCTTATAAAATTGACCTAACATGGCTAAAATCGACCTAACCTTGTAGTGTAGACCAGGGCTAAGGAAATAGACTCCCAGCAGTCATATACTCCCTGCTCATGCTGGCCCAGAGACCTTATTCTCCCCCATTCCTGCTCAGGCATGGGTGGTGAAGGGGCTGAGTGTTAGGTTAAATGGGTGACTGTTGAGTATGCTTGGTGAGTGAGTGAGCCATGGTGGGGGAGGGGGCTGAGTGCGAAAGATGGGTTCTAGGTGAGTCAGAGGATGCACAGAGACACAGGGTGGAGTCCAAGGAGTTGTAGGTTAAGTGGATGCAACTGCTGAGATTATGTGAAAGGGAGTGTTAGGCCAGGAGCTCCCTGGAGAAGCACACACACCTGGATATGGTGCACACTACACGAACACACACGTACACATTTATTTCCACTGAGTTTGCTGTAAATACTCCCAAGTCTTATATACAGATTGGGGGGGTTCATAGGTTTCTTAAATATTTTTTGGAGGTTGTAAACAATTTTCGTCTGTACTCTCTCCTTTATAATGCCAAATTTCAGTGTCTTCTTGGTGGGACACAGCCCCAAGGACAGAGATGTTCCAAACTTTTGAACTACCAAGGAAATAATTCATTAGCATAAACAGTACTCAGAAAAATCTCTTCATTCAAGTTATGTTTGGGTGACTGGAATAACTTGCACAAGGAAACAGAGGGGCAGAATGAATGTCAAAAGGGTGGCACATACGGTTTCTCTAATTGCTAGGCCCTTTTCCCTACTCTACGCCCATTTTCTCTGTTACCTTTCTTTCTCCACAAAGAGCTTCCAGGTTCTCTTTTCTCCTCTTCTCTTTGACACCTCCATTCTCTTTATTCACAATGAATAAAACTTGTTGAGCAGCTTCATTTAAAAAAAAAAAAAGTCTGTGCAATATCCTCAGCTGAGTGCTTGTGTTCAATGTCTGCATAATGGAATCCAGGCCCGAGACTGCACCTTCTCTTTTCAGCACAGTAATTGAAGAGAAACTGGCCTCAGTTAATATTAATCTCCAATATATTTTGAAATTGGCCAGAAACATTTCTGCTCATTAGGATGAAAGTGCAGTTGTATCTAATAACTAGAGCTGTGCTCCTAGAAAACAGTCCCAAAGATATTCCTATTCATTGCCCTCTGTCACTTTAATATTCTCACTAGATTTTACAGGAGACAGTGGGAGACCCTTTAATGCTATACCTAGCTCAGTGGCAGCTTTTCAGACTAAAAAGGAATGCCCAACCCTGTCTAATGAAAATAACTAATATAGATGTTTCAAATGCTCTGCATAAAGAGGATTCTTTGGAAATACAGGTATTATCATAAGCCACACACACACAGCAAACTACCATGAAGACCTGCTTTACCTGTATCCTCCAAAGATCAGGACTATCTGAAGAAAATCCATACCCATTTTTCTTGTAAAAGCTATGGTGACATACTCAACACCCATACTCTATAATCTATATTGCAGTACTGAGCATTAATTATATACATACTGTCTGGTATTGCGTGGGCCAGCCTACTGGAGTAGTGGCAGAGCAAAGCAGTGTCACAAGAAACAAATCCGTGATCACACCCAGAGCCCAGTGCCTAGCTCCCTACACCTGCAAAGACTATGCACTCACCCTCTGAAAAGCTGTTTCTTGTGAGAGGCCATTTGGGGGACACCGAGCAGCACAAACTCTAGAGGAAGTGTACGAACACATCCATTCTGTCCATCCTACGGTGTAAAAACAGGGAAGAGTTGCTGCAATATAGAGGCGTGGGGAGTGGGGAAACTCTGGAGGACCCCTCAATAATAAAAAGCACGCAACTGCGTTGTGGGTGATGAGCACGCACAAGAGAGACAATTATCCAAGTTCCCAGTCAGCTCTCTAGCAGGCTTGAGACAGGCTGGCATGAATCAGTAGCATGTTCTTAGAAGACAGGACCAGCAGGTAGCAGGAGAGTGTGATATCTGAACACAGTAGTCATGATAAAGGTTTACGGTTCAAGATAGCATAGTATCAGTACGTCAAGCACAGGATATGCAATAAAACATGTGGCTGGATCCACTGGGACAGAATTCCTCCCATAAATCTGAAAATCTTTATTTAGGAAAGACATGGAAGGGAGGAGTAAAGTGACACTCAATCTTCCTCAGCCATCCTCCTGGAGAATCTGAGAAAATTATGCTTAGATGACTTGATCTTTCCTGCTGAGCCTCCCTGGGCTGTGGAATCCCCACCATATACCAAAAGCAGCTGTAGGCTGGGAATGGCTTACCAAAGCCACACTGCCAAGGGCTTTGGAAAGCAACATAAATCCTGGAGCCAGTGCAGAGGCTCAAGGCCTTTGTGTAAATGGACCTGTATCTACAGTGAATCCCCAAGAGCTGTGCAAATTTCAAGGCCTTTGTGTCTTCTCTGTGTGCAGGGGCAGCTCCAGGCCCCAGCACGCCAAGCGCGTGCTTGGGGCGGCAAGTCGCGGGGGGCGCTCTGCCGGTGCCGCGAGGGCGGCAGGCAGGCTGCCTCCAGTGGCTTGCCTGCGGAGGGTCCGCTAGTCCCGCGGCTTCGGTGAACCTCCCGCAGGCGTGCCTGCAGAGGGTCCGCTGGTCCCTCCGCAGGCAAACCGCCGGAGGCAGCCTGCCTGCCGTGCTTGGGGTGGCAAAATCCCTAGAGCCGCCCCTGTCTGTGTGTAAGTCAGGGCAGAATTTGGCTCCGTTTATCTGAGGGTTAACCACAGTAGAAAGTATTACAACACAGCTGCTGCTCTTTTGAGAGCTCAGAAGCATTTTGTGATGATGAAATCCCTGCAGAGACTGAAAAGCACAAACATTCTAACAACCTTGTATGGTACTTTCTTTAGAAGTAGGGAATCTCCAGGCCAACAAATGGGACTAGTCAGTGCAAATTATTTACATTTAGATACTGAGTTCTAACAATGTATTTTATCCAAATACATTATTAAAATGCTAGCCAAACTGCAAGAACCTGACACCTGCCTTAGTTTACTTGCATACAGAGGTCATAAATCTCTACAGAAATCACTCTGCATTGTGTATGATCTCTATATTTTCTATTTGCTCAACTGTGCCATGTAGGTAGATCCTGGTGTTAGAAGTGGTGCAGAGTGGTCAACAGAGGAAGCATGGTTCCTCTGTTGACCACTACTACACCCCTTCCAAGATGTAGCTTATTCCCCCTACTGCACCATTCCCACTCTGAAAACTTGTGTGGAGGGGAGAGGGCACTGCACAGCCTCTTCCCTGCACCCTCTGGAGCACAGTGCGCCCCTGGGGGAGTAGGGAAGGAGCAGTCCCTCTTTGCCTGGAAGGTAGGGATTGCAGTTATGCCTGACCCTTACACAGGCTCTACCGTAGAGGGGACATCCACTTGCACGCTTTATCCCCACTGCACACCCACATACGGTAAGGGCCAAACACAATCTGGTTCTGTATGATCTTTGTATATTGACTAAATAAAGATGACATATGCCTCATGTCAGCAAACTCATAAGCCAAAGTCAAAACGTTATTGCAAATCCAGAAGTAACTTTTGTCCAATATATTGCATGGCCTTTTGAATCTTAATTGTCTAGGAGTTCAAGCCTGACCATACAATATATGCATTCAGAATCTTCCAAAAAATGAAGTGTGTGTATATGTATACACACACAGACACACACACACACACACCATATATATATAATACACACACACCTGCATACCTTTAAATACAGGATTTTTTGTACTGAATTATATACATGTATATTCAGTACTAAAATCCTGTATTTAAAAGTATGATTAGATTGTGAAACAAATCAGCAAAATACAGTAGATTCAGAGGAATGGATGCCACTGAGCAGCTGTAATTTAACGAGGCAAAGAATGATCCAGCATCCAGTTTAGCACAGCTTCTACAGATTTGGTAGAAGGAGAAGCTCCCTGGTAGATGAGAAAATTCTGCCATAATACCAGATTGGAAAGGATGCTGCCTCAGACCCACATTAAAAGCTGATTGTTGGAATCATTAGTGGGCATGGATTTAAAATGGGTAAAAACATGAAAGAAGAGTAAATCATATCAGAGAAGAGACCATATGCTGCACTACTTTAAGGGGTGGCATAGAGCTAAATACCCCCTATATACCTTGAAGCTATGGGAGGCATTGCCATTAACTCATGAGCTTCTACTGGGCAGTCGCATCCCTGCACTATCCCAGCACAGGGCCACTAGTTAAATAATATAGGTCAGCCTTTAGTATCTTGTAAAAAAATATTAGGTGGAGTACATACAGTAGTGATTCAGCCCTATTACAAGGAGTACTCTGTTGTTATTTATTTTAATTACATGGTCCACTATTAAGTGATGACTGCAATAATATTGTAATTTGAACTTCACATTTGATGACCTCATTCTCAAAATGGCTGATCTGAGCATGGCATATATTCCAATAATACATACCCATGACAACCTAGGCCAAATTCAGCCCTGGAGATTAATTTTATCCATGGGGTGATTAAATGACTTGCTGAAGAATAGACAGCAAATCAGTGACAGAGGTGAGATTAGAACCCAAGAATTCCTGGCTCCTGCTCCTATGCTAGTCTGCTAGACAACATTGCTCTGCAAAGTTCATACACATTCTATCTTTTGGCCTCAATTCAGGATAGCATTTAATCATGTGCTTAACATTGACTTAAATGATACTGACATATATTCTCAAGTGCTCTCCTTAACAGAGGCGCTTTCCTGAATCAGGGTCTTTATGCAGAAGTATGATGGAAGTAAACAGTAAGAATGCTCTAGATTTTTCTAATTCTACTCCTTCAAAAACCTAAATATTATGCACTATGCTTTCTGCTAAAGATGCAACACCTTTAAAGATAGCATTGAAGGAGCCTCATCAAAGACTTCTTAAATCACCAGGTGTTTCCTAAGTATGAAAACAAATTCTATGAAGAGATTTCTTTCAGTGCAAAATTAAGATGCCACAAGTAACTTCCTGTATCATTATCTTGTATCATATGGTTTCAAAACACTTCCTCCTGCACTAAACTTTGTGGCCTAAAATGATGCAGAGAGAAAACTTTACTTTCTTTTCAAATTGGAAGCATACACAGGCTTATACTCAAAACAAAATACAGTGTAAGACCTGATCTTTCCCCTATGCACTGAAGAGAGGAAACCTGAGCCATGCATGATAGCTTAGGTCTTAGACAACTGTTATCCTTACTCATGAATAGAAACCTGATTTTGTTGCAGCTTTGGCACTCATAGCATTGTGAGTCTCTTCACTCGTGGAGATAAATATCACATCAGAGTGAAGCCATCGTATGTTCTGTTCCTTAGCAGAAGATACACCTCATGTGCAACTTATTTTACTACGTGTAAATAAAAAGATAACAAATCCTTTCAACTGAAAATGGTTGTACTGTAAGCTGCTGTTGTGACAGGTGTTCTGTGGTATTTCTATTTTTGACATTTCAGGTTTAAAACAGATTAGATACAAAAGCCACCTGTACTCTACAACAAGCCCACATGAGCTGAGAAGGATAACCCTTCATTTTCCATCAGAGTCTCTTATTTGAGGGGCGGGGGGTATTTCATTATTTAAAACAAAGCAGAAATGCAATAAATTGGGGGTGCATTCTCACCCAGATACAAATAAGAAGGCATTAATGGACTGAAATTGGGTACATAAATTGCCTCTAGAATTAAAAATATTCTTTAAAAAAGTCTTACAAATGGATTGTATTTGTATGATACCTAAAAAATTGTTTACTTTTCTTCAAAAACTTTGTGGGAAAACTCTACCCAAAAATTAACTGGAGACATGGAAAAATTGTCAGTAACATATGCTCCACGTTGAAGGGAATTTATTCATGTTAGCAGAATCATACAATTGTATTATATATTTTCCACTAAACTATATCCTTTTGATTCAAATATAGCACTGTATGCTAACAAAACTCTACTGAAACGTTTAGCAGGCTCGCCTCAATTTTTCATCCCAGTTCTGCAAACTTCTCCAGCTCACTAGCTTCATATCATAGACTTCACAGAATGGGCTACTTTGTAGACTGTTTCTCAGCTGTACATGTAAATGAGGATGTACTGTGTGTGAAGTGTTGCAGGCCAATAGATCCATCTTTAATGCCATATTAACAGGTATAGCTATGCAATATGCAAAAGAAGCAACATTGTGCAGCAAACTGGGAGATACAAGAATTGGACTAAATGAGAGTTCTTATTACTCAGGCTGCCCGTAAAATTTTGACTACAATGAGAAAATTAACCAGTACTGATTTGAGTTTAACAGTTTGTAGAAAAGCACAGGCCATGTTCAGTGTTGTTTCAGTAAATATGGTCATACAATGATGAACGCGGTTTGCCCTTTTCTAGGCTTACAGTTAAACCAAGTTCAAGCTGCACTAGTAGCTCAATTGCATTGTCAGCAACGGGTAATTTTCTTTGTGTAGACAAGAGAGGCTGGAGATTGCAAATACCTGTAGTGGTAGAGTGCAGGTCTTGTCACTTGGTTGCACTACATTCCAGGTGATTTGTGCAGCAGTTAAAGAAAGTATCCACTCTATGGGCTAAAGGTGAGACACCACATTGCAGTTGTTCAAGCAAGTGGAGCAAAAATATGACCAAGGATAAAGGGGTGGGGTTAACTCCACTCTCCTTCCCATTTAGGGAGTCCAAGAGGACAGGCCTTTGCTCAGCCCTTGGGCCAGGGGGTGGAGAGACACTTGGCGTCAGTGTAGAACAATCCCCACCCTGGTCAACACACAGAATGGTGTTGACGAGCCATGGAGTGAGCCGCGTCCAGCCCACTTCAGCCAGAGGGAGAATTGCTAGGGCATGGAGCCACTGAGGGTGGTTATAGGGGGAAATGTAAACGAGAGAAAAAAAGGGGGACCTCAGAAGACACCCCACAATGCAAAGGTAAAAAACAATACGTGTCCACAAATGTGTATCTGGTCAGTTCAGCAGGAGAGATCTTGATCTTTTGGTGTTTCTTGGGTTTCCTCTAAGAATAACATTAGTAATGTTTATTTTGAATTGCCAAAAGAGATTCTAGACTTAATTCAACTCTGATGAAATTCCACTGACTTCATTAGAACTACATCAGAGGCTAATTTGACCCTGTTTATCATTACTGGTTGCTGCTTGTTCTGCAGATTTTGGGGAGTTTTGGAATCTCTTATGGAGTTTTATCTTGTGAGTCAATTGCTGTGTGGGCAGCAGAGTTCCTATCCGGTCTTGAGTCTGAACACAGTAATTAGAGGATTTGTTTTTTCACTCTGTTGCTTAATCAGTAACCACCTCTTCTTCTGAGTCTCCTTCAGACTTGCCCTTCTGGTAAACAATTCCACAGTATGTCACTGCATACAGAGAAAATGGACTCCTGTGACTCTCCCCTAAGTGTAAATAGGTTCTTTTCTCTTTAACTTACTTTTTTGTTGTGCTTCAATAACAATCAAAAGAAACCTACAACATTTTATGAAGAGACAATCAGTACAAATTATATCCACAAACTCCTTAAAGTAATAATCATAATCCACTCCCACTACAACAAAAAACCCCACTCCAATTGGTAATGGGAGTAGGTGGAGTGAAGGACACTCAGTAATTACTGCACAGAAACAGGCAGTGCTTAATTTGTAATGAAAAGGTGCTGCGGCTCAAGCAATTTTTTTACATTCATAACTGATGCCGCAAGTCCAGAGGTGCTGGGGCAATGAACTGCCAAGCCTAGAGGTGCCAGGGTTCTGCCCTGGCAAGCCCTGGCACAAATTAAGCACTGGAAACAGCTATCCTCAGTAATAGTTACAACTGGAGTGGGCCAGTAATAGGCCAAATTCATTCTGGTCATAACTTCATTGAAGCCAGTGGAAGTAATCTTCCCTGGCAATAGCTTATATTTGAGAGGCAATGTAGGTGAGTAACAATATCTTTTATTGAACAAGACTTCTGTTGGTGACAGAGACAAGCTTTGGAGCTTACAGAGAGCTCAAATTCAAGTCTCTGTGTAAGCTCGAAAGCTTATCTCTTTCACCAAAAAAAGTAGGTCCAATAAAAGACATTACCTCACCTTCCTTGTCCGTCTAATATCCTGGGACCTACATGGCTACAACAACACTGCAAATATCTTATATGGGCAGCCTTCACCACGATCAGTTTCAGATTCTAAAAATATGGATGGATGCTTACTGGGAGTCTTGGATAAGTGAGAGAGAGAGAAAGAGACTAGAGTCACTGGTTAGGGAATTAACAGAGAGAGAGAATGTATCAGAGCTGGGCAGGAAGAAAGACAGAGTGAGGGGATGAAGCAGGACAGATAAAGAGAAAAGGCCGGGAAGAGGGATGAAAAAGGATGGGAGGCAAAGACAGGTGAAACCTGAAATATCTGGATAAGCACAAATTGAATCATCCATATTTATTGAGGCTTATCTGTAGCAAATTTTGAGGTCTCCCATTGCTATGCTTACTAGTGTCCCTTTGATTTTCAGTAACTGGCATATGCAAATTAATCATTGTTTAACATTTTGCTAATTATTCCACTTCTAAGGACTTTCAAATTATAACTATATCTTACATTTTAAAATGATTATTTATTATAATTGTTATTATTATTCATTATTTGTTTTGTGGAAGCACCTAGAGCTGGACTGAGCTCCCATTTTGTTGGGCATTGTACAGATCTATAAGAAACATTAGCTGCTGCATGTGTAATGTGCATTATGGATGCCAGCATAGGTGCTGACTTTCCCTCTGCCCTGTGAGTGCTTGACTCCCACGGCCCTGCCCCTGCACCGCCCTCACCCTCCCCAATTCCCCAAAGTCCCTGCCCTGCCTTTTCCCACCCCAGCCCTGCCCCCTTCCCACACCATTCCACCCCTTCTCCCAAGTTCCCACCCCTGCCCCGCCTCCTCCCCCAAATGCCCCCCATCCCCGCTCCTCCTCCTCCCTCCTAGAAAGTCCTAAGTGCCACCAAACAGCTGTTTGGCAGCGGGGGAAGTGCTGGGAGGGAGGGGGAGGAGCGGGGATGTGGTGTACTCTGGGTGGGGAGGGGGAGGAGGAGGTGAGAAGAGGGTGAGGGGAGCTTGGCTGCCGGTGGGTGCAGAGCACCCACTAATTTTTCCCCACAGAGTCGGCGCCTATGGATGCCAATTCCATACTGATTGAATAAGCAGTTTGAAACCTAAATATCCAATGAGGCCCCAGCCCAGCAAAGCATTTAAAAACACACTTAACATTAAGCATGTGAGTATCCCACTGGAAACTTAAGCATGTACTTAAGAGTTTTGCCAGACTGCAGCCCTACTCACCAGTGATTTGTTTGAACTATAAAAATAAAAATTAATCAAGATTATGTATTTATGTAGCATCTTCTATTCAAAATCTCAATATCTTACAAACATTAACAAATGGTGCATTATACTATCTCTGTAAGGTAAGAAAATGTCTTCATTTTATAGATGGGGAAACTGAGGCAAAGAGTTAGAATAAATAAGAGTGAGTTTTAAGGCATGTGTCCTAAAATGTTTCTAAAAAGAGTGTAAAAACCCCTTCACACTAAAACAGTTTTAACACTGTTTAGGTTGACCAGAGAGGATGGGCCAAACAACATTTAACTTTTTAAAAAAAACATGCTTTAATTTAGATAATGACAATGTTTACAATCATCTTAAGAGACTCAGTTCCCATCCCACTGTGGATGGTGCCAAAGAAAAATGACTCAGAAAAGCAGTAATGCTACTGGCCTACAATGCAAAATAAAATCGGTTTTATGTATTTTATATTGCAATGCTACTCTAACATCACAAACACCAGTTGGATTAAAGGGCTAATTTAGATTCTCTTGAATTTCAAGGAGATAAGGATGATCTCAGAGTAAATACCAGTAAAACTAGAAATAAGGTATTTGGTAGAAAGAAAACCCAAGATAATCTGGAGTTTGAAAAAACAGATGATAGAACCATAGAAGATTAAGGTTGGAAGAGACCTCAGGAGGTCATCTAGTCCAATCCCCTGCTCAAAGCAGGATCAACCCCAATTAAATCATCCCAGCCAGGGCTTTGTCAAGACGGGCCTTAAAAACCTCTAAGGATGGAGATTCCACAGTCTCCCTAGGTAACCCATTCCAGTGCTTCACCACCCTCCTAGTGAAATAAAAACTGGTCTAGTTATCGTGGGATTTTGTTGACTCCAGGATTGGATTAGAGCCAACAAATTGAGACAGTCTGAAGGAAAGTGGAGCCGATGCCTGGTGGAATTATCTGATTCAACAACAGTTTTGTAGTCAAAGTGCTAAGAGGTAGCTTTGGAGATCTTTCACATTAAAGTCAGATCCCCAATATTAATTGATACAGTAGTTAAAGTAGGGCTTTAAGCATAGGCGCCAACTCGGGGATTTTTTTTAGAAATTAAACTTTGTGGAAGTGCTGAAATGTTGAGATAAATGATTTGGAAGTAGAAATGCCAAATAAAATCTCTCAAGGAAGTTTGTGAGATTTCCACCTTAGTTTTGCAAGAAGTTTGGATAAATTTCAAGAAGGCTTACATACTTTTGGATGCTTACCTAGCACTGAACTTCTTGAGGTACATCCATCTCAAGTTATGAAGAACATGGAATTTTGAGAGTGATCAAGTTGAGACATGCAAATAAAATCCAGATAAATTGCTTGTCTCTCTTAGTTTTATCATTTTGGAATTCTGCTGTCTTATCAAGAAATATAAGAGTATTCTCTCTCTCAGACAAAGACAATAGATGCTAAAGGAGAGATAGATAAAACCAATTTGGGTAAGAAATACTAAACATAAAGAAATTGTACTAGATAAAGGTTATGCAAATTATTCATATAAAATATAAAATTCCAGATTAAAAGTAAAGTACATGAGAGTGAGGCTTTGTGCAGGTCATACAATTGCTGCAAAAGGAAAGTGAACATGGCTGTGGTACCTTTCTGTAACAAGATTTAATCTAACCTGATTTTGGAGCTGTGTTTTTTTATGAACTTTGAGGGGAACATGGCTGAATCCATTCCTGACATGCTACAGCTAAGAATGAGAAATAAATCCTTAGCTAGTTACTTGATGAAAATGAGGAAAGACTGCATTTTGTGATGGGTGTGCTTAGCAGATCTGGACAGGTTAAATAGATATAAAAGAACTGATCATCCTCCCTTGAAGTCAAAGGCAAAATTCCTATAGATATAAAAGGAAACAGCATTATGCCCAGGACCTTGAATGGAAATAACAGTGATATAGCCATCTGTAGAATAAGAGGAATATATCTGACTGTTGGAATGCACCATTCATTTTGTTTACACTAATTTGTAGGCATTAATGATTGCAATATTTGCATAGTAATTAGTTCTGTTTAATTATGATTAACTTGCTAGGATGGCTCAGTGATCTAAGCGTTCAATTTAAAATACCTAGACTCCTTGCTGGAACCGTAGGGTCAAATTCCAGCAGGATTGACTCAGACCTTCATAGTCTATAAAGTAGAGGAGTTCTAAGTGGTTTGCACTGTGAGGGTCTTTCACATGAGCAATTGAACACTGAAGTCTTGTCTGCCCTGTGTGGCCATTAATGATCCCTTCATGAGAAGGGGTGTCACACAGATATATTTTGTCAAAATTTCCCCCCTTCTCTACATTGCTGTGCAGCATGGTGCCATTCTGGTTGCCACCCACCCATGCCAGAGGTAACTGCTTTTCATTGGTGAGTGATGTGGTACCTATATGTCTATGTCCTAGTAACTTATTATATATTATTATGATAATATTATAAAGTAACTTTTTATATGTGTGTGTATATATATATATATATATAGTATTGTATGTTCGTGTATATACACAGACACATACTAACATACAATACTTAGGGCCCTACCAAATTCACGGCCCTGAAAAACATATCTCAGATTGTGAAATCAGACCTCCCCCATGAAACGTAGCTATTGGAGATGAGAGAAAGGGGCAGGGCTAGGGGTGCCCCAGCCAGGGGCTCCTACTGTTTACCAGACTCCAGCTGCTAGTCCACCAGGCTGGGGAGGTATGGGACTTCCTCTTCCCCTACTCTTGGGGGGAGATCAGACCTACCTCTGGTACCTTCCCCTCCTGCAGGCAGCAGAGCTGCACTCTGAAGGCAGCGCAGAAATGAGGGTGGAAATCATGCCATTCTCCCCACAAAAGCTTTGCAACCCCTCATGACCTCCTTTTGGGTCTGGACCCCCATGGTTGCACCATGAAATTGATCAATTTTAAAATCCTCTGGCTGTGAAATTGACTAAAACGGACCATCAGTTTGATAGGGACCTAATAACACTATACCAAAGAGCAGTATCTCTCCCAATGAGTGATGTCTTCCTCCTGTTGTCTTGTCAGGACCGGAACCTTGTCTTCATATTTGCCTCTTAAGTGCCCCCACACAGTTATGGCACTATATAAGTAAATGATACTTAATACCGATGAAAATGTTTGTAAAACACTCCTGCATGGGAGGAAAGTTGCTTAGACCGGACACTGGGGACCTTGCGAGTGGGCTGTAGGGCAGGTGGAAGGCTCAGGACGGTATACACTCCTCAAGGCAGGGAGGGGAAGAGCCGAAATTCTGTTTTGTTAAACTGTTAAAAAACACAGTCAGATGGTGGTGTTATGTAACTATCAGTATGCCTGCCTGCCTGCCTACCTACCTAGCTGAGCGTTTCCCATAGCCAGCCCCCCAAGCAAAATCAATGGTGACAAAGTCCCTAGTGGACTTCATGGAGTCTCAGGCCCATCTCCCTTGTGGGGTCAAAACTCTGCTTGGCGCAAGGTTTTCTTTGTAATTAATTTCCTCTTCTGAAGGTGGGGTTGGCAGGGCACAGAGGCAAAGGGGGTGGCAGTGTGGGGCTGTCATTCGTAGGGCCCAAAGGCCTTTCCCAAGGGGAACCCCTTTCCCCCAGGAGGAAGGTGGCAGGGCAGCGCTTAGGCCCTGGTTGAGAGGAGCAGCTGACAGGGTCCTGGGCCTGTCCAGGCCGGGACGTGCGAACAAGCGGAACCGCCGCATAATTGAGCCAGTCAGGCGGCTGGACGCTGGGGTAGCCCCGCCCTTGTCAGCTGCCCGGGCAGGAGGCCGAGGGGGGTTGGGGATGTTTTAACAGGACTGTGGATTCTGGAGCCATGAAGCAGCCGGGGCTACTCCCGCTCGGCCTCCCAAGGTAGCCTCTGGCGCGGCACGGCACGGCACGGCAGTATTGTGACGCGCCCGGCCTGCAGGGAGCGCCCCCGCTCGGCTCGCCTCAGCGCTACGAGCTCACGGTTTGACTCACTGGACGCAGCCCGGGCCGCGCGCGCGCACGGAGTACAGCGGCGGGGCGCGCGCGCGCTGGCTCCTCCCCCTGGCCGGGGCTGCGGGGCGGGCTCCAGTCAGCAGCTCGGCGGCGGCAGGGTGAGTTGCGATCGGACGCTGCGCAGCTCGGAGCAGGCAGCACCATGGTGAAGATCGCCTTCAGTTCTCCCTTCGCCCAGAAGGACGAGCCCAAGAAGGATGCAGCTGAGGCACTGGTGGCTGACAAGGTGCGGGACGGGCTCTGCGGGGAGCGAGCCTCCGCCGCCGCCGGGGAGCGACGAGGGGACCCGGGCCGCCGCCGCCATCTTCTCATAACGTCTGTTGGCTGGGGGCGGATATAGCGCCCCCAGCTAGGGGCTAAAATGGCGGAGGGCGAGGGCGCCCCCTAGGGACGGGGGCCCCCTCGATTCCTCCTGCCTTGCTCCCGGGTGAGGGGGTCAGCGGCCCTGCCGCGCTAGGGGGAAGAGGGGCCTCCGGTCCCTACCCGGGGGAGGTGCCTGGTCACCTTCCCCCCGGGCCGGCAGCGGGGCCGGGGCTCAGTGGCTTGCCCGGTGAGCTGCCGCCGCGGAGTGGGGCGCTGGGTTCTGCGGCGCCCTTGGCCTGCCCGGGCCGCTCTTGCGCTTGCTCGGGGAAGCGGCCTGGGGGAGGAAGGGAGGGATCCATTTTGTGTGTGTCGGGTGGGGCGGTGTTATTGTTCCTGTCTCTAATGGAGGCCGGCCGGGGTGTGCAGGGCCCTCTCCGCTCTGGCCTCCCCGCGGCCATTTCCTTCCCTTTAACCCGCTTTCTGTTTGGATGGCGTCACAGATTGCTGGGCACCCCGCGGCGAGCTCCGCTTAACCAAGGAAAGCCCCGCTGCGCAGCGAGCGCCGCAGCTCCCGGCTGTGGAGCTAGCTGGGGGCGGGGGTGACTTGTATGGAAATGCAATCGCACATGCCCTGCTTTATGCTCTGTGCCACCCTACTTGAGCCATGAATCCTCAACGTCTAGGAGTACGGCCTGTTCCGTCCTCGGCCAGCCCCGAAGTTAGCTTTAAAACCCTCTCCACGCTCCCAGTAAACAGCGTGTTCTCATGCTGGGGAATGATCACACTTTAATTAACGAGCTGACCCGAGTGTTGTTTTCAAACTCTAATCTCTGTCTCAAACGTGGCATAAGCATTCGTAGTGAAATTGGCAAAAAGAGTATTCTGGAAGGACTGAGCCAACTAGCTCAAGCAGTTTTGTATCTTTTACCGAAATCATGTTGCTGGTCAAAGCCTTTTTGTCACTCAAAATTGGTTCTGCCTGAACATGCAACTGCCACTGCTGTTATGAAAGCATTGTTGCCAATTGTTAGGAAAGATGGAATTGTTGTAAACTGTATAGGGTTATGGCTTGTGATCTGACCTACTTTGTGTTGACTGTATTATGCCTTTCAAAATATTCTATCAAACTAAACTACGTACATCTATAGACAAACTCCTCATTCCAACTCCAGGGTAATGTAGCAGATGGTCTTAGAGGTGCATGAATACCATGCAAATCCACTTAGCCAAACTGAATTCATTTTTATTTATGTTTGCTTCCTTTTTGCATTTGCTATAATAATACAAAGCAAACAAGTGTTCTGGCACAAATGTTTGCTGAAACAACACATTTTTAAGAGCACACCAGAGAATACTTGTACAGAAAACATTTTAACTCAGATGTCAGAGTTCACACACAATCTCTTTCTAAGATAAATAAGCAAACAGCAAATGTCTCATGATGTGTGTACCGTAGTCAGCACAAACCAACATAGTTTTTTTTTTCTATTTATTATAAATTGAAATAAGCACCCATCTAGACTGCTTAGGGGACCTTCACAATTAGAACCACAGTATTCAGTAGCACACGAACATTTGATTCGGGTAATCATGAGAAAGGATGGGGAACTATTTAATGGTGTATGTATGAATAGAATCAGTACAGTATCATGATAAAGATAGGCAGGTGCAAAATAAAACTGACCTCAATAAATGTAAGCTTTCTTTAAAAGATGTTTTATTTTGTGCCACAATCTAAATGTCTGTATGGTGAAACAAATTCTCACTACACATAAAATGTAGTAATTTTTCAACGATATTTTCCAATCCACTACTAGTGGCCATTTTGATGAAGCAATACTTGTTACACCAGTAGTATGCAAGCAGAATGTCTGATGAACCAGCGTCTGACATGGACAAAATTGTGTTAAAACTGATTACTTAAGAGCTAGTTCCTTCCGTATGTGAATTTTCTAGTTTGCGATTAGCAAAACATGGATATGCCTTTTAAAAAAGGAATTCAGTAATATTCTTACGAAAGGCCCTTTTAATGTGCTTATTTATTTGTATTCCAGTAGTGCGTAGGGGTCCTAATCATGAATTAGGGTCCCACCGTGCTAGGCGCTAGGCACAAACAATAGATGGTCCCTATCCCAAAGAACTTGGAATCTAAGTCAATAGTAATCTTTTCCTGCACTAACCTGCCATGGGAAATCCAACCTGTAGTTGTTTTTAGATGTTTTGATGCTCCATTTGCTCAGCATATGCTGTTGGGTGTGTGTGCAGTTGGCAAACATAGCTAAGGGACACAGTCAGTTTAAGATAACACTTATCTGAGACGTTTGCTTCCATTTCTTAGAAGTAGCATCTACTGTTACTTCTCTGAATAAAAATACTTTCCCCATTTGTTGTGCATTTGGCAACACTGTGTACAGAGCCCACCTCCTGGCTGTATGGGCCTCTTACACAGCAACAGAGGGAGAAGATCACTTAAAGAATTGGAAAAGGTTATTGTAAAACCACAAAAACTGGCATGGGACTGGGAGTAATAGGATGACACTGAGATATTTACATAGCATCTGGTGGACTTTGCTTTGCACCCTCTCCTGTCAGGAATAAGTTATGAAAGGAGGTCATTTTATTAAACAAAAAACCAAGCTTTAAAAAAGCTTGAATGAAATAAAAATGATCTTGTCTGCTGCTTTAAAAGTTTTTGAAACTTGCTGGAGTTTCTTCAGTTAAGATATCTGAAGAAGGATAGTTATACACATGATAAATAGACAGTTGAGAGGTGGCCTCAAGCTCATGAAATCTGCTGTATCTCGAACGTAAGACATAACAATGAAATTTTGTATATTTTTCAAATCAAGTTAGAAAATGGCTACTCTTAAGGTTAGTGGAAATGTGTTTTTTTTTGTTTGTTTGTTTTCCCCTATACTTTGAGTCTATTGTGAGCAATTATTTATTTTGAATATTCTGAAATGGAATAGTTTAACTTCAGAGGACATGCCATTTTTGCCCAATTCTGGAATTCCAAAGGATTTTTGAAATTTCTGCTATTAGCTGTATGTTTACACTAAACACTTTCATTGCATGTGTTTTTTAAAAAGTTGGTCTTCAGTTGCCATGGCATCATACCAGGAAAACCTTTCTCAGGTACAGCCTCTTTTTCCCAAGAGACATATCTGCAAGTTTAGCCATGCCCATAGTGACACCCCATGTGGATCACAAGTCAAGCTTGAGCACTTAAACAGGTAGCAGAATAACGATGACTGTAAATTCCAGGCAACTAAATTGTATCAAATCTCTCATTCCTTTTTCTATAAAGGATCCAGAAATTGCAACACATGGAAATGAAAATTCATCTGGAAGATGTTTATTGACCCTTTTGGGTCTTGCATTCATCTTAGCAGGGGTTGTGGTTGGTGGAGCCTGCATCTACAAGTACTTCATGCCTAAGGTATTATGAATATTTATTTGTTCAGAATAAATGTTTGGTTTTGTTAACTTTCATATTTTGACAACCCTAAAATCAAAATACTAACTAATTGTAAACAGTAAGTTTATTACAGGATTTCTGTCATGGTATTGATAAAAATTCAGGCTTAATAACTGGAATGAGTCATAGGCCTTGACAGTTGAAGCTTGGGTAGAAAAGAACTATACTAAACTTCTGATTTAGTGTTAGATTAAAATTTAAAAATAAAGTGCAACATCAAAAAATAACAGCTGACGTTTTTTATTTTTAGCATAAGGTGTACCGTGGGGAAATGTGTTACTTTGAAAATGAAAATCAGGATCGTGCTCTAGAACCGTACTTCCTGCCCATTGCAGAAGAAGCTGATATTCGGGAAGATGATAACATAGCAATCATTGATGTTCCAGTTCCGAAGTTCTCGGATAGTGACCCAGCAGCTATTGTTCATGATTTTGACAGGGTGAGTTTAAAAGGGGCATTTTAATGCTTTTAGAAAATGGATGGCTTTTATTACTGATGTGGCCTCTGGACGATAGCTTTAAATGTCAGCTTTATGTGACTTTGTTCTTGAGATTATATCCTTTCAGTGTGGCGCCAACAATTAGGCATCTCACACTTCTGGTAATGAAATGTCTGTTGATAATCTTTCCCTTGGTGTTAACAGAGTTTACAGTCTAGATGTAAACTCTAGCTACTCCTCTCTCTCTCTCTCAAAACTGAAAGTCTTTTCAATCATAAATTAAATGAAACAGGTTCATTTAACAGAATGGATCTGTCAGTTGCTGTGTGATTTGACAATGTTGCCCATGATAGATTTTGTAGATTTTGGGAATGAATGGTGCTATTTGAACTGGGGAAAGGAGAGTTTTGAACCTGAATTGGGACAGGAGAGTAAAAATTGCCAATAAAAGAAATTTTTTACATACAAGATCTTTTTAGTTGTATACAGCAAAATGCAAACTGAGGGAAGCCCCATACAGCAAAACAAATGCCAACTTCTATTTTTTTTATTTTTTTGGTGGGTGTGGCAGAAAGGAAGCTTCTGACAAACTCCTATTTTAAATGTATTTAAAAGTAGTTGAAAACCAGGAACTGACAACATTATTGGGCTATTCATATATGGCTTCCTAGAGCCAGGATTCTGTGGGGTGGGGTGTAAAAACATTGCTGCAAAAGTAACCAAATCTTATATTTCACCTAAAACATAAGGATCTCTTAGAGATGGGAGTCTCCTTTTCAAAAATCATAACAAAGGAAGCCTAGGTACTTAGTTTGAGAACAACTGCCCTCAAAGTTTGGATCCCAATCAGTCTTCTCCAAAACTGGTGGTCTTGTCAGCTACTCAGACATCAATCAGAAATTGGCATTTTTGAAAATTCCACCCTAATTTTGCAAGGTTAGGGTATGGGAAATAAAGACCTCCTAAGAAAGAAAGCAAATCTGGGAGTATGCCACCTTGAGAAAAATATTTGAAAATGCCTACAATTTAGTGTATTTCAGAAGTTTAAAAACAACAATAACAAAAATTAAGTTGCTTTTCAGAAGTGTATACTGAAGTTTGTTTTTTATCCTTGGACAGTCCAAGACTTCTGCAGATTAAATTTCAACTTTTTTTTGGATGGGGGCGGGCATCTCCTGGAATGGAAACTCAACTTATGAAATAAACTGAACACCAAAATGTGTATTCTTCTTAATGTTTAACATTTCAAGTTTCTGCTGATTCCTTTTTACTTCATGTTTTCTTCACCCCCTGTATGCCCTTTGTGTACTTTTCTTTTTCCTATGTTGTGTTCTTGCTATACTCCTCCCCACATGTAGAGCATGTGTATGCTTCTGTCTATCCATCCCTAGTGCTGCATTGCTGTAAGGCAATTCTTTTTAACCCAGAGTCTAAAAACCTTCCCTTAGTTTTCCTTGGTTGCAAAGCTATAAATCATCCCATGCTCACTGGAAACAACTATATTTCCAGAGTCCTGAAGCAGAAATCACTTGTGCTGGAGAGTAATGAAGCCTTTTTCCTTCCTTGGTATAATTTGAAATGTCATTTTAACGGACAATTTGGTTAACTTTTTGTTCTCTCCCCCTCTTTAATCCCATGAAGTTAGCAGCTTTTGGCTGCTAAAATCATGTTGGGGTTGGGGAGGGAAGGAGAAGGATAATCAGCATGATGTGGGTGTTTTAAAGATGTTTCATGACCTGCTAGGTTTAGCAGGCCAGTACAGTGCTTTCAAGCCAAACACTTTTTCCAAGATCGGGCTATAAAAGGGGCTTTCTGATAATATGAGACAGTTTGCCTCTTCTCTCTGAATTTGAGGGAGTCTTTCATGGTCATATGTCAAGGGCGAGACTGAAAAAGGCTACAACTGGGGTTTCTATGTAATGAAGTCTACCTGGACTATTGTTGAACCTTTATTGAGAGCAAAAAAATCATGCTGAAATGCCTAAGGAATTCCTACATACTAAAGACTTAATACATTTTTTTCCTCTTCTAACCAGTACTGAAACTCACTATTGTTTGTTTAAACATATCGCTTCTATAAACAGAAATTGCTTTGAGTATTTAGAGTGGGCATCTACAGTTGTTAAGGATAGATTTTTTTATTTTTTTTTTTACAATCTTACCATCAGTTGAAGGGACTAGGCAGTTTATGGTAACTTTAGTGAGATTCTGCAAAGTATTATGCTAAATTATAGTTCATACAAATACTCTAGTCTAGCTATTTATATTAGTAACTACACTGCCCCATGAGGATTCTATATCTTACAGCTAAAGGCATTATAATGTAACTGGAAAGTGACATATCAGGGTATGTTTCCAGAAAACTAAGCCAGAACATGGATGTGCTGTTTCTGACTAGCGCCATATTTTAATTAGGCTCCTATAATTACAAGAAAATATCTTCAATATACCAAGTCCTCTCCCTGATATTAACGGTCATAAGATGCTCCTTCCTGGTAGGAAGACTCTCTCTTTTAAAGTATTAAGGCATATACACCTGTGGTCTGTCTTTCACTTCCAGTTAGGAGGTTCTCTTATGCGAGGTAGAGCTGTAGCCTTTTTCATGTTCTGAAATTACCAACAATAAACTTATTTTTAGTTCCATCACTGCTTGGTCTAAAAATACTAATTCTGTTTTGATGTTTTTAATATGCACTGATCTTGGCCTGCTAGATACTTAATGAGTTTTGTGTTTCACAGAATCTAACAGCCAGTTGTAATCATCACAACTTAAGATAGCACTTGATTTATTGAAAACAGCTGTTAAACTTCTTTCCATAATAGCTTCTGACTGCTTACCTTGACTTACAACTGGGTAACTGCTATGTGATCCCTCTGAACACATCCATTGTTATGCCACCAAGGAATCTGATGGACCTGTTCGCAAAACTGGCGGTATGTACAACTTCTTCACTACTTTGAATAGTATAGCTAAAGGAGTGATTTCTGATAATAAATGAAACCGCAAGTAAAAAGTTCAGTAGCAATAACTGCCCCCTTTCCAAAATGAACCTTTTTTGCTCCCAAGGGTATTATTCCTCAGTTTACTGTCATTGTGGTAAAGCTTCATGGTCACTCTTTATCCATTCAACAGGTACAAAATGTACTAGTTGAATGGATAAAGAACTTGAGTTTTCAGGGTAACTGCTCTCAGATACTAAATATCTAGCTTTAAGAAAGCTAAGAACTTGCAGATAACATCAGATCTGGCCACTACGGAGAAACGTGCAGCCGAATTTGGAAAACAGGTCTGAAATTGGAAGTTACTTTCACAAAAGAACTGAATTCACTTGCTCTTCCAATTGTTGACCTCAAATCATTCACTGAAGTGCAGTTGTGAGTTTATTTCATGATACAAATTCAAAACCAGTTGTGTGGCAACTGTTAAACTCTGAAACAAATTGGTACTTTCAAGGGACTCTGCTTTTTCAGAGTTAAAGTAAGAAAAACCTGATTTCTGCCTCCAAATGAGATTATAAAATGGGTTAAACTTTCCCTGGCTGTGTTTTTATGTAGATATTTTTTCAAAGCCAGTGTAGACTTGTGCAATTTGAGCCACACATCAGCTTGTTAAATACAGCAATATGATAATTTTTCACCTTCGTGAAGACATTAAACTTTCAAATAACCGAAACTTTATTTTTTTTAAACAAACATTTTTAACCCAAACAGGAAACCGCTATTAAATTATTTGACTTGATCTTAAATTTTAGGATTTTTTTACCCCAAACCAAGAAAATCAGATGGCCTTTTGAAACTATTTAAAACTTCTAATATTATTCAGGCCCCCTGCAAACTAAAGAAAAACAATGTGTCATGACAAAGCATTGAAATCAATAGACTGTTGTTATCACCTCTGACCAAAGACACAAACTTAAAGGCTGCTGGTTTCTAGGTTTAGTTACTTGTGTTGGAAACAGTAATAACTTTTGCTAGACAGTGCCCATATCTCCATGGAAGCAGACTTTATAATCCTTTCCGATGTAGTGTATGTGCGTCTTGAAAAGGAGCAGGCATAATAGTGTCTAATAGCTGGAGTGAAAGAAGAGGATCATGTTTTAGCACAGTGTTTCTCAAACTGGGGTCACCACTTGTGTAGGGGAAAGCCCCTGGTGGGCCGGGCTGGTTTGTTTACCTGCCCCATCCGCAGGTCCGGCCAATCATGGCTCCCACTGGCCGTAGTTTGCCGCAGCAGGCCAATGGGAGCCACTGGAAGCGGCGGCCAGTATGTCCCTCGGCCTGCACCGCTTCCAGCAGCCCTGATTGGCCTGGAGCAGCGAACCGCGGCCAGTGGGAGCCGCGATTGGCCGGACCTGTGGACAGGGCAGGTAAACAAACTAGCCTGCGACCCCAGTTTGAAAAACGCTGTTTTAGCATGTTGCACACTGCTCTTCTAGTCATGAACATTCAACTTTTCCTTATGATACCATATGCTATAGTGGGCATATGAAGCCGCTGCATCTACAGAGAAGTTATATCTGCCATGTCATTAATATATTTGGAAGCTGTAGCTGCACTCTTTTGTGTATTCATGGTATTTGGAGATAGTTTGCCTCAAATAAGGAAAATACAGAAATACCACTTTTGAATAATGGTGGGGGGTTGAACAATTTACTTAGACTGTCAGACTTACTTCAAGCTAGTTGGGGTACTATACTAGGAAAGTTGTAGTTAGCTAGACTCACTCACACAACCCAAGCACATGAAGAAATTAACAATTTGAATGTGACCCTTAATAATGGGTAGGTAATGTTAAAAATGAATCCTGTTTTTATTTAACAATCTAATGAACAAAATTAACACTCAAAATCCAGTGGTGGTCAAAATTATTTATTCTTTGTTATGTGACCATCCAGAAGACTAGTACAGTTTCTTAACAGAACGTTAATGAAGGAATTTAACTCCCTTTTCTCTCTCTCTTTTTTAAAGACTGGTTCTTACTTGCCTCAGACTTACCTAGTTCGTGAAGAAATGGTGGTAACAGAAGAGATAGATAATGTATCTGATTTGGGCATCTTCATTTACCAGCTTTGTGTAGGAAAAGAGACCTTCAGACTGCAGCGCAGAGATCAGAGAGCAGGTGAGTGTTTCCTACAGTATAGGAAATGTACTACCTCAATAGAGAGGGGAAATAGGAAACCTAAAAACTTCACTCCAGAAACAGGTAGGTGTTAATGCCCCACTAAACAGGCTATTGCTATGTTTACCTACGTTTTTATTTTAATGAGGAACAAAACTACTTTATAGAGTTTTTGAGTCTGAAGATTTTCTCCTCCAGTGAGACATGGTCTATTACAGGTTACAAAACCCTCACTGATATGCCCAAAACACCAGCCTGAACATGAGTTCACTTTCACTCTTTCATTCTAGTCAGAGGTCCTGAGATGATGGAGTATTTGGAATTTGAGAAACTAGCTTACGTATGAATCTTGTTTGCAGGGGTGGGAGGGGCATCCAGATTTAACAGTCTAATGTTTGGATAATTGGCCTTCAGATAATAGGGGATTTCTCTTTTGTTAGATTTTACAATTTGGCAGAGTGTAACTATTTTAGATGCTCGTTGTCACAAGTTATGAATGCTTCGAGGGAATCTTAAAAGGAAATCTGAAATACAGATGCCTAGATCTGCATGTGATACCAATTGACTTTCATGCTTTAAATCCTAAACATTTTGATGCAAGATTCAATTGCAACCAAACTAGAGCACTGCCATCTATTCAGGAATGAATTTGGTATCTAAGTTGTTTGAAGTGAGTCTGAATACACAAATATGCTGCCAAAGCCTTAATGATACTGGGGGCTTTCTGGTCATCACAGCTCTTTAAAGCACTCAAGGGGGTTTTTAATACTAAACTATACTGTGAGGTACATATTGACATGAATTACTGTACCTTCTAGAAATTAAACCTTTGCATCCTAATATGTAGGGGGTTGGTTAGAGGAAGTTGTTTGCCAAACAATGAACTTGAGGTTCTTTTTCCCTGCTCCATTTTACAGTGATCCTCCTGTGTGAAGTGATCTGAAAGGGTATTCCTTCACAGCCTGTTGGTGCTGCTCTTTGTATCTTAAATTTGGAGGTGCTTATCATAGAATATCAGGGTTGGACGGGACCTCAGGAAGTCATCTAGTCCAACCCCCTGCTCTGAGCAGGACCAATCCCTGGGCTGGCCAAGGAACAAGGGACCCTACTAATATGTGCTGCTGTTAGGTAACTGGTACAACTCCACCTTGAATCAACATTTATCTTTGTCTTCTTCCTGCTCCAAATCCACCAGGATTTTGCGTATTCCTTTGATATTGTTGCTATTGGCAGAATAAAACTAGAAATAGAAGGATCAGTTGTTTTGTTTCTGCTTCTGTTCTGCTGACAGTAGGAAAAGCTTTATATGCAGAAACGGGAATCTCTCAGTTCCCCTGAGAAGCTTACAAACGTGCAGGGGAGGATGTTAATTTTAACGCCCTTGGTAGGCACACACTTTTTTTTAGTTCAGATGGATACTTTGTCCCAGCGAGTTGTCGATTCACTGAAGACTTTGCATAGTGGACTGCACTTGCCTAAATATGAAATCAGTTTTCTTTTGCTCTAGTGTATTAACCCTCCATTAGTGTTGCTGACATGCCATACTAATGCATTAGCATTGACTGCAGGAGTTCAAATCTGCCATTTGCATGAGTTGCTTGCATGTAGATCTTTTCCAGGAAATAAGTAAAACCACTTTACTGCGGTACAGTATGTTGCTGTAATTAAGCTGGTTTGCCCTTGCCTTTTTTTTTTTTTTTTTTAGGGTTTTGTAATTGTACTGTTAAGAGAATTGCTTGGGTCTAAAACTCTCCATAGAAAATCCTAGTCTAAAAGATAATGTCTTGTTATTAATATGCAGTAAATGCCTCCATGCCCTATGTAACCAGGAACACTAAAACTGATGAAAATCAAATGGTATATTCTTATTTTGCAAACACTTCTTTTGGGGGAAGAGAAGAGGAAATAATGGGAAGACACAAGAATCATGTACTTAGTAGATCTTCCATTCAACTGTTAATTTCCAAATAATTTCCTGGCCTGATATTGGGGATTGAAGACACGGTGCCTTTAGTTAGAGGTCCTCGACTCTTGGAGTTCATGTCCTGGAATTTTGCCACTCATTTGTTGACACTTCAAACCATGTTGTTTTCCCAGGAAGTCTTTTGGGCTTGGGGAACAGAGGAGGAAGGACAGTAGTGTGTGGCTTGGTTTTGTTGTTCTAGTAAATTTTTAACTGAGACTCCGTATACAGGGCAATTTTATACAGAACTTCCCACTGACTTTATAAACCTTCTACAAAAGCTATTTTAAAATAAGCTAAAATTCAAAGTGAAGGCCAACCTTCTTGTCAGTTTATCATAACAGTATAAGCAGACTGTTAACAGCTAGTACTCTGGAGGAGACTTTCATCGGAAACTCTTGTTCTATGTGTTCTGTTAAACTACCCAAACAAAACTGTTCCTAATAGTCAGCTTCTTAGTTTTCATGAGGTATCTGACATCACTCAGAGCACTCCACTAGGGAGACTGAATTTGATCAACTATTGCTTTGATTACAGTATTGCCATGTTTCTCTTGTCCTTCTGTCTAATCTTTTTTCATTAAAGCCACGTGGGAGAATCAGTTTTGCTATGGTAGGGGTCGGCTGCTGACATGTACTGATAGTGCTCTGTCAAGTTTTTAATGTATTTTATCCATTGTTAGCAGAGTGGCAATCAAGGGCACAATCATATTCCTATCAGTGAGTGGAAGCTTTGCTATTTATTTCACTGGGACCAGGATTGGGCCCCAGAGGAGTAATCTCTGCAGTGTTTTGGTGTAAGTGTATCTGGCTAAACAAAAAGGATCGTGTTCCGAACACCCTCTCTGCAGCCACTTCAGAGTTTTCTGAACCCTGGAGGGGAAAGAGGAGCCTCAGGAGCTTGGAAGAGTTATGAAGAGCTATGGTTTAGTAGGGGGGTTATGGCATGACCTTAGTTTAGAGACAGCAGCTTACAGTCTGAAGGGCTAAAAGGGTACTAGAAACAAAGAAATTTACATTTATTCATAAGAGGTATTTAAACACCTGTTTGTTTAGCCCTAGTATAATGTCAACACAGCTCTGAGAATAGTGGGCTCTTTATATTTAATGGGTAGAAACAAGCTTGTGTACAACCATAGTGACAACTAACTGAATGACCTTACACTACTGTTGAGTACTTAATTGTATATTGCCAGACTAAGCTAGTCATAAACTGCTATCTCTTAAGAAATATACAAATACATCTAGCTATCTGTAAAGAACAATCTTGTAGCTTGCTAATTTACTTTTTTCTTCCACCCAGGTCTCCAGAAGCGCTCAGCTGAGAACTGTCATACAATCAGACACTTCGAAAATTCTTTTGTGGTTGAAACGAAGATCTGTCAACAGTGAAAGACACTGGATGGAAAGTGACTATTTCACATCTTCATTAAAAAGTCTGAGCTTTACAGTTTGACTTCTAAATTAAAATGTGCAGTGATAATCAAAAGCCTTATTATGCATCTCCTGTGTATTGCTTGTGTTACAAAACACACAATCACCATTTCAGCTTTCTTTTGGTCCTTGGTATAACAGACTATTTTTAGTTGTCTTACGTAAAACTGAAGTTTGAGACCTTTAGAAGAAATGTGTTATCAACTTATCCATTGAATGTGTCTGACTTAGAATTTTTCTGGGAAAGGCAGAAAAAAAATATATATAATGTTAATTGATTCCTTGGTCGGAATTACTCCTGGGGGAATTCTATACCACTGTGCATGCACAGAATTTATGTCCCTGTAGATTTGTTTGTTTCCCCGCAGAAAAATGGCTTTCTGACGGGGAAGCAAAAGGAAGCCACAAAAGTGGTCATGCGACCCTCCCCAGCACTACATTTTGGGTGCCCAAGACAGCCAGCAGAGAGGTAAATCACTGTGAGGCAGGACTGGGGAAGACACAGCTGATGGTTCCTACCCTGCACCAGGCTCAGCAGCTAGTCCTGGCTGGGCTGGGGAGGATTGGACTTCCTCTTCCCTTGGGGCTGGGTCAGATCCACACCCAGATTTCTTCCCTGGCTGTAGGAAGCTAAACAAACTCTTCCTCCCTCCTTCCCTCCCCCCTCTCTTCCTGCACCCATCGCTCCTCAGCTGCAGGGATCACTGTATAGGGAGTTGCTGCCCCATCCATCCACCCCTGTGCATTCAGGGCCCCTCACTCCCAGACCATCCTGCCAAGCCTCACCCTCTTCCCCCTCCCCACCCTACCAAGCCCCAACCAGCTGCACCTGGCTTGCAAACCCCCTAAGCTCCCTCCCCCAGCATCTGACCCCCACACACACCCAGACCCCCTGCTGAGCTCTATCTCCTCACACTAGGACCCCCTCTGCTGAGCCCCAACCACCTTCAGCTGGACTGCCCAGCAGAGTCCATTACTGTTGCACCCAGAACCCCCCAACAAGTCACTGCATCCAGATCCCTCTGCACTTGGATCCCCCACTGAGCCACCTGCACTCAGATTGCCCCACTCTGAACCCACATTGGATTCCATCCACGCTTGGATCCTACCTTTGCTGAGCCTGCCTGCCCGCACCTGGTGCATGGAGGGGCAGGTCTCTGGGGTGTTTCTCGAGCAGGCCCACTCCTGGCGCTGTCAGGGTTGGGTGCAGCCTCATTACTGAGTCTGTGTCCCAGGAGGGAGCTGCACAGTGAGCTCTCACCTCTGTGCAGCCAGTGCCCTGTGCTTCCCGATGCCATGCTCCACATTTATTTGACAAAACTTGCAGAATTTTAAATTGTTCATTTTTTTTTTTTTTTTTAATTTTTTGGCCCAGAATGCCCTCAAGAGTAGCCGGAATCAATTCTTATACACCTTTTGATTTTTCACAGAATGACTAAATTTAATGCATTCATAATCTGTGGTTTGCACATTTAATGTAGTTCTGTAGAATTGCTCTGCACTCAGTTTTCTGGTTTAAAAAAAAAAAAGACAAAAAAAAACCTTTCAACATTTATCGTTAAAGGTTTTGTTTTAACTTCCAGGTGTGAAGCATGTAAAATCTAACCTCAGTGATTATAAACCTCTAACATTGCTTTTTTCATTTTGTGCAATTACTGTATTGAACTTTGTATGTATATTTGGAACCTTCCCTAAGTTTACATTTAAATTCTTTATACTTTTGTTTGATTTTTTTGTGGTATTTAGTTGTCATAGATTTAGTTGCTGTTAATCTCTAAAGTTTGTGTCAGTATTTTGGTTATAAATTGGTTTATCTTGTAACTGCTTGTTTCATTAAACCTCTCTTGATATGGCCCACTTGTGGATGTGACTGTAGCTGTAAATTTAACAACTTTGGCCTGTACAACAAACTTTTTAGATCAGAACTTTTTATGAGCAAGTAGCATTATTACTGCAGTCAGAGTATTGTTCCTTGTTGAGAACTGCAGTATAAAGATGGCAAAGAGTTGCTAGAGTGCTGCAGATTCAAAACTTGAGTCTGTTTTAATAAGGGACTTTATATTGGCATTATTCCTGCAACCTTATAATAAATGTTTCTCTAGAACTATGGTGTTGGTCTTAATTGACACTTAAAGTGGTGGCTGGGTATACCCTAATGAATGGGGGTGGGGGGGGAAGTGGATTTAGTGTACTGTCATAGCATATTTCTAAAAAAAAAAAGGTAAATATAGATGCAGCCTTATGAAGGAAACGCTCTTATATCTGCCTGATCATTCTTGTTCCTCTAATGTACTAGTGGGTATCTAAACTCAATGTGGAAGTTTCCAGCTCTGTACCAGTTGTTTTTCCCCTTAAAGGTGCTAGTTTTTGTTTTGTTTTTGGA
Source organism: Mauremys reevesii (assembly GCF_016161935.1). Taxonomy (NCBI): domain Eukaryota; kingdom Metazoa; phylum Chordata; order Testudines; family Geoemydidae; genus Mauremys; species Mauremys reevesii. The sequence goes on from NC_052631.1 coordinate 77,632,386, forward strand.
GGCTGTGGGGGAAGAGGGCTTCTCATTGTGTTTTTTTATGAGTGTCCTGCAATTCGGTAGTGAAGAAAACTTTTTGGACTGTGAGCTGCAGTTGACAGCTCCAGTGCAACTAAAACCATAAAAATCCTTTCACAAGGCTCTTTGATAGCAGGATTAACAAAGATAACTTTTTTTTTTTAATTTTTGTTGGGTACATTGAGACATACAAAGTAATATTCAGTAATTAACTTCCACGCTCCTCAACCAGACAATGCAGATATTACTGAAGTTAACAGCACTGTAAATGAGTACTGATGATGATCATGTAGACTTTGTGGCTTCGCTTTGAATTGAGATGTGTGCACACACTGAAGAGTCTAAAATAAAAAGCTCACTTACCTGTTATTGCAGAATTTCATTTTTATCTTGTAAATAGAAAATTTTGCTAGCAGTTGAGCATGAGGATCAGCATGACATCCCTGAGTTTTTACCTTAAGTTTAAGAAAACCCAAAACTATAAATGAGGTTACATGTGCCACAACATATGACACTGCTATACAGAAATAGGTAAGAGCCACTTCATAGTGGCTTTGTAACCAGTTACTGTCCCTGTCACTCAATCCTGGTGTTGACTTCTTTAGAAAAAAATGTACCAACACAGGTTAATGTAGCACACCTCTATAACACTTACATTTCACTTTGTTTGGAAAATGAAATGGTTACCATTCTGCAGACAGAACCGTGATTCAGGAAATCATTCTAGCTAAATGGGTGTTCTGTCGGAAGAGCTGGGAAGCAATTGGTGGTTCCAGAATGCTCTTTTTTTTTTTAGGATGCATGTTGTAGCCATATATCAGCAGAATTTAACTGCTGCTTAAGCAATGGGATAAACTGATACTGGGGAAGAGGGGGATAACTTTCTGCAGGAACAGTGTATGCGTTGTGCAGACTTACTCATCAGGTTCCGTGAAGCTGGTGATGATGGTCCTATCACAGGGGGTGGTGAAAAGGGGCAGTGTGACTTTGCCCAGATTGACACTCCCAGAGCTGAGGGTATGTATCACTGTCTCTGTAAGCAGAGGCTGTGCTACAGACTCACAGCTCTCTTCTGAAGGTGTTACGGCTTCTCTTCATATCATTCTATAGGGAGGAGCATGTGGCCCTGTATGGCTCTAATATTCAGTAAAGCACAGAAGCATGGTAAGTTTTAAGCACATGTTTCAAAGTGCTTTGAATAGAGAGAGAAGGTCATGCTCATTCTTCAAGCCCGAGCTTTGCTAAAGTGGGGAAGAAGTCTGACTTTGTAGGATAGAATCCCCTTCTTTTGACTCTTATTTGTCCCTAGCCCAGACTTGCTGGGGAAGTCACTCCATCTCTCACTTGATTCTTCCTCATGAGTAATACCTCAGAGGATGGATTGTTTTAATTTGTTTTGACACGCTTGTGTGGAAGGGCTTAGAATGTTTAATACCAGTCAAGTGGTTACGTAGCACTTAAGTCTCATCTTGCTCTCTGATCAAGATCTTGGCGAAACAGCAATCTACTACTCTACGTTTCTAAGGACATTTCCAATCACCTACGTTTTTCCAACTCGGCTTTAAGCAACACTGAAACCCACAGCTGTTGTACAATGCTAGCACTGAATCCATTAGACGTGTCACCTAACCTAGAATGCATAACAAGGATAATAGAGCAGATGAGTGTCTCAAAATACCCAGGCAGCTAAAGCTTCCTCATTCTTTGAATGGAGCTACCTACAGATCTAGGCAGACTTTTTTGCTTTGTTTTGGGCTGCCAGCTTGCAGCACATGCAGTGCAGCAGATGGTGCTGATAGTCCTCTACAGCCAAGTTTCTGGATTATCTAACCCTTTTTTGTTTTGCAGGATTAATTGACATTTCAGCTGTACACTTCAAAATGAGGCTGGAGCTTATCCTAGTGTTTGACAACTTTTGCCCATTTTGTATTAATTGACAGGTATAAGAATGGGAGGATCAGGCTCTAAGGCCTAGATTCACAAAGATAATTTAATGCCTAACTGTCCCTTGAGATGCCTCAATTCAGCATCAAGCCACTGGCATTCACAAAACTGCTGCTCAGCTGTTAGCTAACCCTGTAGGCACCTTCAGCACCTAATTTTCCAGTGGTAAAATCCCCTAGGCACTTCAGTTTCTAGTTTCTGGTAGTGGGCAGGTACAAAGCCACCTAAGAGGAATGCCTAGTTTGTGAATTCCCCCTAACCTCCCCTGTGGGGCCTGATCTGGTAGGTGTACTCAGAGCCCACCTAGCCCCTCCCCCAAAAGACAGGAGGGCGGGTGGCCTCATTACCAACAACTCAAGTGGTTAGAGCACTCTCCTGTTGAACTGTTCCACTTTATGTGAAATACTTAAAATAGACACTGGGCCAGAGAGAGAGAGACTATACCCAATGGGTAGTGGGAAACCTGGATTGAAGTCCCTGCTCTGAATAGGCAGAGGAGGGATTTGAAGCTGGGTCTCCTACATCCTGGGTGAATGTTCGAACTACTGGGCATAAGGTACTGGCAGCACCCCAATTTTCTTGAAAAGACTGACCTTTAATAAGGCTCCTTACTCCAGGAGAGGATTGACAGCTAGGCATCCCAAGTGACTATAGGTTTCTAACACTCTTCGAGGTGTGGGCTTAAGGCACTTCCTGCTGGCTAGCTTAGGTGATTTCTCAGGCATCTTGCTGGCTTTTGGGAATCCTTGTTTTAGGTACCCCTTGCATTGTACCAAGAGCTTGGGCACCTAACCTGGGGTTCAGAGTGTCAGTGTGGGTGAGTTAATATCTTATCTTGGACCAATTTCTGCTAGTGAAAGAAGCTTTCAAGCTACACAGACCTCTTCTTTAGGTCTGGGCTTGTGTAGAAGAGCTCTACAGCTTGAAAATTGTCTCTCTCACAAGCAGAAGTTGGTCCAATAAAAGATATTACCTCACCCCCTTTGTCTCTCTGATCTTCTGGGACCAACACAGCTACAACAACACTGCAAATAACTGGGAATTGTCAGTTCCACTAGGTGACAAAAAGCCTAAAGGTTAGGCACTGAAATGTCAAATCGTCTTTGTCTATCTCCAGTCTCCATCTGCTTACTCTGTCTCCTATAAACCTTCTCTCAGGATTTCTTGTTTGCAACCAATGCATCAGTTTTGCTTTACTTTAATGCAGGGGTTCTCAAACTGGGGGTTGGGGCCCCTCAGGGGGGCATGAGGTTATTACATTGGGGGGGGTCGCGATCTGTCAACCTCCACCCCAAACCCCACTTTGCCTCCAGCATTTATAATGGTGTTAAATATATTAAAAAGTGTTTTTAATTTATAAGGAAGGTTGCATTCAGAGGTTTGCTATATGAAAGGGGTCACCAGTAAAAAAGTTTGGAATCACTGCTTTAAAGTGTGCACTAAACTTTTATGTTGTAGTAAGTAAACATTTGACCAGTAGATGGCTCTTTAAGCTAATTTTTGTATTTGTTGAAGTCTACTACTAAAATAACTTAGTGAAAGTAATAGTCTATTTTTATGTACTTTAAGGTTTCCCAAACCTCAGGTACTTTATGTAATGTCTCAGTGCAGACATTCTGCTTTACAAACCATCTTACAGTGGGTCTCAAACTTTTTTTTACTGGTGACCCCTTTCACATAGCAAGCCTCTGAGTGTGACCCCCTCTTATAAATTAAAAACTCTTTTATATATTTAACACCATTATAAATGCTGGAGGCAAAGCGGGGTTTGGGGTGGAGGCTGACAGCTTGTGACCCCCATGTAATAACCTTGCGACCCCCTGAGGGGTCCTGACCCCCAGTTTGAGAACCCCATGCAAAATAAAACATAGCATCCCTATTTATATATTGAAAGTATAGTGATTTCTCATAATATAAACCGTTTGGTACACTGTTTTGGTTTTTAAAAGAAAACTGCTTGTATCTGAAATTTATACAGTGTTTTAGCAAGCATCCCATTATCATGTATGACTTTTATCCCTGTTAAAGAATACTTTGTAGAGTGAATGTAAACTGCAATGTAACTCCTTTTTAAAAAACTTAACTGGTTGAGACCATTCTTCAAAAATCAGTGTAGCAAGTGAAGCTTATAACTGAAATGAAAACTCTACTCCTGGTCACAGTCATTATTTTATATTGTAGGTCTGTGTCCACCAAAACATCTACTGTCCGTGGGAAACCACTGCCCAGATAGGCTGGGATACTTACTTGTTGACAAGTTGTCTTGATGCTAATATGCAGGCTACATGCCTGACCCCCTTAAAAATATCTTCAACTAGTGCTAAGTTTTGAAAATCCATATGCAAGCGGGAGGAAAATGTTATGAAATTGCCAAGAAAACTACCTCATGTGCTCATAAATCCCATGCAGTAGATGACTCATGATCTCAAAACCTACTTTTGCACTATTCTGTGTATACTAAAGGAAAGAAAGCTGCTGCTCATGGCAAACTTAAAATAGTTTATGTAGCTGAGATACTGCTGACCTTTGCAGCAGCCTCTAATAAGTCTCCACTTAACAACCACTTGTAAATGGCCAGATCAGGGATGTGCTGTTAGTAGTAATTGTTAAAGCTATATGTGTGAATCTGTACCTTCATCAGAGTTAAGGTGTTAACCTCATTACCATGTAGGTGACTGTGGGGGTTACAGATACCATAAACTTTTGAGAGCTAAAACCCACTTCATCAGATGCACTGGGTTTTTTTTCACTCCATGCATCTGATGGAAGTGGGTTTTAGCCCACAAAAGCTTATGCCCAAATAAATTTGTTAGTCTCTAAGGTGCTACAAGGACTCCTCATTGTTTTTGCAGATACAGACTAACACAGCTACCACTCTGAAACCTGTCAAAATTATCATATTTTTAAAAAGTAAACTGCCTTGGCAAAGGAAAATTGATGAATCCATGCTACCTCTGTGATCAGATAGAAACTGAACACATCTTGCAAGAGAGTGTGGTCTAACTCCTATAGCCAAGAACAATGTGGGGACAACAAAAATCAGTGACCTTGACAAGTGAGTAATGGATAGCAAGGGGAAGATCAAAGTGGCTGATGAAATGCTAGGTAGGGGAACATCGCTGAGATAATGGGAGTGACAATAGTCCTTGCATAGGGGACAGACTGGCCTTTACTCAGCATGCTACTCCTGATAAAATACCTTTGGCGGAAATGGTGAAGTAACTTCACCCTGATAGATAATGAATTCAAGGAACTGAGACTTGTTCATAAGCAGGTTGGGTGAAGGATAGGGGGACTTCTTAACAGCGAAGAGAAACTATCAGGCTGAACAGGGTCTACAGTTGGAAAAAGGTGGGTTTTTAAACTTATTGTTGCTTACATATTAACTAATGGGCTAAAAGCCTAGTCTAGACAAAAGGTTGTAATTAGCTGGCCAAGTTAAACCCTATAGCAGGGATTGGCAACCTTTGGCACACAGCCTGCCAGGGTGAGCCCTCTGGTGGGCCGGGCCAGTTTGTTTACCTGCCACATCCACAGGTTTGGCCGATCGCGGCTCCCACTGGCCGCGGTTCGCCGCTCCAGGTCAATGGGAGCTGCTGGAAGCGGCGCGGGCCAAGGAGTGTGCTGGCCACAGCTTCCCGCAGCCCCCATTGGCCTGGAGTGGTGAACCACAGTCAGTGGGAGCTGCAATCGGCCAAACCTGCGGACGCAGCAGGTAAACAAACCGGCCCGCCAGGGTGCTTACCCTGGTGGGTCGTGGGTCAAAGGTTGCCAATCCCTCCCCTATAGCCTTGTCTTCACTCAGCAAAATAAGGTGTGTTCTTAACTCAAGGTAAAACCCTCGTGAAGATAAAGCAGTCAGTAATTTTCACGAGTTAGCAAATCAAGGTTAAACCATAGACTCCCCCATAGTCTTTAATTCAACCTGCTAATGTGTTTAAACTACAAACCTCTATGTCTTCACTAGGATTTTGCCTTGAGTTAATTAACTCTGTTTTTTTTTCCTAGTGAAGACACAGACTGGGGGGCGGGGGGAAGCCTAGAGTTTACCTTGCCCAGCTAACACGTTAATAGATTGAAAATTTTTATTAAAACTAATGTAAAAATTATATAATACACAGGTTAAGAAAAGAGTGTCTGTTCATCTGGGTATAGTGCCTACAACTGCCTTGTCTACACTAGGAAGTTAACACATGTTAAAAACACAACTTTTTTCCTAGTGAAGATGAGGCCAATATGGCCAGAGGGGACTTAATATTTGAGATGCAATATTTTATTTGCTTTTCTTTGTGATTAAGCAAAGGGTATCTAACCTTACTGGGCTTTGCAGAGTATTCTGATGAGGTACATTATGCCAAGAATTTGTTCTGTTTTACCACCATGCTCTCTCTCTCTTTTTAATAAATGTTGTTTTAATGAAGACAACTGTCACACTGGATAATTTCACACAGATCGCCCCCGAAAGAGATGAAAATTCCTCACCTGCAAGTGGCAGCCTCTTTAAAGAAATTATTTTCATCATAATTAAGCTTAAGATCATAGATAAAGTATTATGTAAAAGAGAGAGGTTGTTTGGAAAGGTGTTTAAGAGGAACTAGCTGAAGTTATGAAACTCGGGCATGTTATTGTTTTTAAGTAAAGACTCTACGTTCTGGTTCAAACCACCACCAGAGTATGCTCAAAAGATAAAAATGGGCTAACTTATGTACAATGTACATAAAAAAAAATCAGTGAGTAAAAGACATTGCTGGATATGCCAGGGAAGTGCTAGAAGGTCAGGCTTAGTTAATAACAGTATCTGGAACATTATTTTGAACAGAGGAGAGTAATGTTACAATTCTGGGTTGAAGATAAAACTTACTTGAATAAGAGCTTGCACTCGGGTAGTATCTCAATATGATCACCTCATGTTTAACTAGTATCACTTCCATATCTTCAGCCTACCAAGAGAAAAGTGATACTTGGTTTTACTTGCAAATTTGGATGTTTTATGAGCAGGACAATTGCACCCTCAGGAACCAATCAAGGATGGGTCCTCATTGCACTGGACACTGCACAAACCTATAGAAATCACAACCCCTGGCCCAAGGAGCTTACAATCTTCTTTGTTTATTAAAATACTGTTTTTTTTAAAAAAAACATATGAGCTGCAAAGTGAAAAATATAGGTTTGTTCTTTTTTTGCTGCTTTATGCTTTAAGGAAGTATTTCTTCACACAACACACAGTCAACTGGCGGAACGTGTTGCCAGGGGCTGTTGTGAAGACCAAAAGTATAACAGGGTTCAAAAAAGAATTAGGTAAGTTCATGGAGGATAGGTCCATCAGTGGCTATTAGCTAAGATGGTAAGGGATGCAACCCCATGCTCTGGGTGTCCCTAATCCTCTTACTGCCAGAAGCTGGGACCGGACAGCGGGATGGATCATGTGATAACTGCCCTGTTCTGTTCATTCTCTCTGAAGCATCTGGCACTGGCTACTGTCAGAAGACAGGATACTCAGCTGGATGAACCATTGGTCTGACCTAACAGAGCTATTCTTATGCTCTTATGGCAGGCATAGGAGGATTGAAAAGATTTTTTTTCCCTCCAAAAAATGTTTCTGCTCATTATTTTACATTATCCTGGTTTTTTTTCCCCTAGAAGACAATATGAATGACTGGACAACTAGTAGGATTATTATGACCAAACTACTACACAAGTGAAATGCAATCAAACTGAGAGCAGGAGGGATTTTGATTAAGATTGTTTAAAACTCTTAGGGAATGTAACAGGGTGGCACCTGTCTCTTTAAAAGGCTGTCTGAGGATTTTGCTATTCAGAACCTAAGAAACATCCTGCACCTGACACTCTCTCTCTTTGAGACCAAGCAGCTGGGTTGGCTTTTAAAAGAAGAGGTAGCTCCAGCCCAGTCAAGGTAAAAGGAAATAGAATGTATTAATTTTCCTACCATAACCATGGAGAAAGGGACCAAACACAAGAACACACAGCAAAAGTTACCATAAAAATGGCAGAAGGGTCTTAGCCTATGTATTAGGCTCAGTAATCAGCTCTGAACTAGAGCCTCCCTACCTAGCCCACATTCTCCTGCAGTTTCTGGTTTGCTACTTTTTAAACTGGTTACCTGTGCCGCAGGTTCCCATTTGCTAACCTGCTGCAGCTGTGCTTCCAGCAGGGCTTGGGGAATCTGACTCTTCCAGTCATTCATAACCCTGGGCTGTCACCAATTTTAACTTTTGCATAGGTGTATGCAGTTGCCTATTTGTCCTTTTCACCGATTTTTCTAGGAAGGATAAAAAGAAAGAACCTTGCAGTGATTAACAAGGTGGGGGAAGTACTACTTTCATATCACATTCACTCATGCCACCCAGCACAAGGAAACCCAGAACAGGAACAAAAGCAGAATTTCAAAGGGAAAAAAAAACCCAGCAAGTCTTTTAAGGAGACAGAGCACCCGTCACAGGGCTGAATTATCATTGCTGCTGAGATGAGCTTAGTGGGCCTGAAAAGGGCAGAGTCAAAGGTGTCTTTCTGTTACGTTTGCATCTACTAGGACTGTTCTGTACATGATCTATACAGAACTTAACCTGCTGTGGAATCCAGCATTAGGGACCTAATGCTAGCAATAACTGAAACTTTAAGTCTAGCCAAAATAATTAAATTATATGTAAATATAATTATATTCAAATTAGCATTTTATGATGTGTATCTATTCTTGACACTGCTTAGACAATGTTAATGAGTGTGCTTCCTGTCTGAGTCAAATAACACAACTGCCATGTTACTGTTTTGTCTCAAAAGGAAGTTATTCTGATATAATTTACCCTATCTTTGCCTCATCATATCTTCTATACTTAAAATACTTTTCATACTTACTTTTTTGTGTGTCAAAGTAATAACATACTAACAGAGGCATGAGGATTACTATCCAAGAATTTCTTAGTCTAACTATGAATTTAAAACATTTGTTATAAGATTTTCTAGAGACAAATTAGAAGTTGTTCCATCTTAAGGCTTGTCTACAGGTGAAGTTGTTCTTGATTAAGTCCATGTGTGGACACCCTTATTCTGGAATGAGAATGCCTTGATCTTGTTTAGCTTAACTCCCTTTCAAAGTGGAAACTCTTATTCTGGAGTAAGGGTGGCAACACACAGAGTTAATCAGGAACAACTCCATGTGTAAACAAGCTCTTAGTTTGTTTTTGACTACCATGAGCTTCTCATTTGTCTCCCTCATTGGAAGGACAACACTCCAGTTGTACTCTTTCACACAGGTAAGTAATTTAGTACTACCATTGCCAAGTACAGACTCAAAGAATACAAACCAACTTTTAATATCCTAGTTTCTCAAACACTTCCATTTTGGAAATCTAGCCTTCCCCCAAGGAAGAAGTAAAGGGGAAGTAAGAGTCTCCATCCAGGGAGTTCCACTTTTAGCAGCAGAATGACTTTCATGCCTGTAACTTGTACTCATCTCACAGATTATGTAAATATCCCTGACAGTTAACTTCTCTGCTGCCTCACCAAGTGCTAATTAAAGAAGGGGAATGAACCTCCTTATGCTATGTAAATGATAGCATTTTCATGCTTGTGATTCAAACTAGAATTGCCAGCCCCTTGCAGTCATGACACAACTACTGAAATGAACACCTCTCTCTTTGAGCTGATACTGCATTACAATGCTCCGTTGCACTGCTGCTCTCCTTTACATCCTCCAGTCCCTGCTGCTGTTTTCACCACTACAATATATGATCATTGTTGACTTTTGAATGCAACGACTGCCACATGATTCATGGGATGGATTTCTAGACAGCTTCTAACTACAAGTGAAAATCCTTGGGCACTGTTTGGAAATATGTTTCATATGGAAAAAATTTGTTGGGATGGAGGTGGTAGCTTTGTAGAATTGTTCTTGTATATATCCTTATATGCTAACCCGTGTGTCTCATACTCTGATGAACTGTGAGTTGGAAGCGCTAGCATGTCTCACTGAGTACTACAATTAGATACGTGCACTCTAGTGTCCATCAACATTTCACCAACTTTTGTCTTGTGTTCAGACGTTTTTTACTTGTTCAACTTGTGTTTTCTTCTGCCTTTCTTTCTAAAGTATTGTCTAGGTATTTGTTTTATTTCACATACCAAGATATTTCATGGGGCTTACGTTTGCCTACTGACGTTGATGGGAGTGGAATGGATTAGATCTCCATGCTCTTTACATGATGCAAATGTAGGTCCTTGATCCTGTATTTGGGTCTGCAGGGCAAGGGTCTATTTGAGCAAATCCGAATGCAGGATCAGAATCCCCATGCAATGTCACAAATGGAACAGCATTTTATGATGGGTTTTTTTAATACAACTTTGCAAATCTATACTGTTTGTTGTCTACTGCTACAGGGTGTAGTCCCTTTTCAGAAGTCAGACTATTTATTATATGTCTGGGTCTCTTTAAAGGGCTTTTCTCCAATGGCTATAGGCACTTTTGCAACTTTAAAAAAAAAAAGTAGGGACAAAAATCCAACCAATCCTGTCCTTATGAAAACCTGTCTATATGAAAATCAGTGTGAGAGTTTTTCCCAATGTGTTTTATAAACTTTAAGAAGAAAAATAAAAGTGAATGGAATCCTTTGTGAAATAGCCCACTCGATCTCAGTTCAGCAGAAATATACGACACTCTCTCATCCTGTGTTTGTACTAATTTCCAATTATATCCTTCTATGGAAGTAGTTAATCCTTTGGCTTTTACTGTAGCTCAATGTAATTCACTTCAATAATATATAAATCCTCTATGAATAATCCTAACTTAATAGAATCATAGACAGTAGGTCCAAAAAAAAGAACGCGTGAGCTAGTCAGGCTGACCTTCAGTCTGAGACCAGAAAAAAAAACCAGTCGTCTCATAGAGGTGATCGCTAACCAAAATTTTACTGGAAATTGTGGAGATATTTTTAAATGGTTAATTAAGAGAGATGTGCTTTTTGGAAGTGAGGCCCTTAGTTTTAGGGTGCTTGGTAATCGCCTCATCTCACTTCACAGCACTTCCATTTGCATACAGGTGCTTGATATTCTGCAAGTTAAAAATAAAAAAGTGTTAAACCACAATGTGCATACTTTTATGAAACGGAGTCCTAAAGCCTATGTTGCTTTAATCTAAGTAAGAGGTTTTCGGAGGTCAGCATCATGAGCGTTTCTGTAAAAAGCAACGTGGTGGAGTATGCATATAAAATACATGGTCAGGCCTTGAGTGTGCTGACACCTTTTTTTTAACAATGTCCCTTAACCATTTTCAACTACAAGAGTTTCTAAAATGAAAACCATCACGCTGAACCTATCCAGCTTGGGGCAAATAAGACCTCATGCATGTTTGCAATGATTGACCTATAGCCAAGATAAATACAGCTCTCTTTGTGCTGGCCCGGCACAGCGGTTGCATCCTGAGGGTTTTGACTATGACAATCAGTAGGAGATAAAAGGATCAAACAAAGGTCAATGCTGCAAAGGGGCTAAGCAATGATTCAGCAAAACACTTAAACATGAGAGTAATTCTAGTGAAGTCAATAGGGACTATGATCATATGTAATAAACTGCTCCACAGGTTATTAGTAGGGTTAGAAACTAAATCTACTGATGTTTAACATTCAATATGCTTATTTCATATGCCTACAGTCCCATTGACTTCAATGGAACTACTCACATGCGTAAGTGTTTTGCTGGATCAGCACTAGAATACTCAGCACTTTCAAGGATCAAGCTCTTGTGGAGACCATAGTGATGAGAGAAATGGGAAACCCATAGACAGATTTGATGGGAGATTCCTCTCATTAAGTTACCAAGACCAGGTTGAGCTGATCAAAAGATTTTTGAATTTAAAAGGTTTTTGCTGAAAAAAGACCTTTTATTCAAACTCAGACATTTTCATGAAAAAATTGTTCAAAATTTGTCCGTTTTAAAAATGGACTCTTCTGTTTTCCTCCCTCCCGTTCAGTAGCAAATTGGGGGGAAATATTCTAGACTGGAAATTTCCTATAAAAATCTTCTCAAATGTTGAATAAATGAAAATCATTCTTTTGCAGAGCAAAACTGACTTTGAAATTTGTAATGAAGAATGTTTCTCCTTTTTCAGCCAGCTCTTCTTAAAGGTGAGCTACAAAGGCAAGAAATAATGATTTGTGCCTATCCTTTTGTTTTGTTATGATGAAGTAGGGACCTGAAACCTTCCTCTTCTCCCTTTTTTTTAATTTTTATTTTTTATTTTATTTTTAAGGAAGTTTGGTGTAGGATTGCCAGGTGTCAGGTTTTCAACCAGAATGCCCTGTCGAAAAGGGATGCTGGCAGTTCCGGTCAGCACTGCTGACCAGGCTGTTAAAAGTCTGGTTGGCAGTGCAGTGGGGCTAAGGCAGGCTCCCTGCCTGCCCTGGCTCCGTGCAGTTCCTGGAAGTGGCTGGCATCTCCCTGCAGCCCCTAGGCACGGGGACAATCAAAGAAGCTCTGTGCATTGCCCCCACCCTTAGTGCCTGCTACACAGCTTCCATTGGCCGGGAACCATGGCCAATGAGAGCTGCAGGGGCGGCGACTGCAGGCCTGGGCAGTGCGCACTGTGCAGAGCCACCTGGCCACACCTCCACCTAGGGGATGTATATGCCGCCTGCTTCCAGGAGCAGCGTGGAGCCAGGGCAGGCAGGCAGCCTGCCTTAGCCCTGCTGTATCACCAACTGGGAGCTGCCTGAGGTAAGAGCTGCCCAGCCAGAGCCCGTACCCTAAATCCCCTGCCCCAGGTCAGAACCCTCTCCTGCACCCTAACTTCCTCCCAGAGCCCGCACCCCCACCCCAATCCCCCCCAAAGCCCTAGGTCGGAACACCCTCCCATACCCTGAACCCCTCATTTCTAGCCCCACCCCAGAGCCACACCCCTAGCTGGAGCCCTGACCCCCTCCTGCATTCCAACCCCCTGCCCCAGCCCAGTGAAAGTGAATGAGGATGGAGGAGAGCGAGTGACTGAGGGAGTGGGGCTGCAGTGAGTGGGGGTGGGGCCTCAGAGAAGGAGTGGGGAAGGGGGTGAGGCAAGGGTGTTCGGTTTTGTGCAATTAGAAAGTTGGGAACCCTAGTTTGGTGCCATGTTTCCAAGAAGTCCCTTGACCTCTGCTTGCCCTGGCCCTCTTTCCCCCTCCTCAGTTCTGCAATGTGAATGGGGGAATACACACAAGTTATTGAGGGAGAAAGTGCTTGATGATTGCTATGGTGGTACTTTATGTCTGCTGAGGCTGGGAGATATGTTGATTCAGGGATCTCTCCGTGGAGGGACTGCCTCTCTGTGCTGTTCTGCAGGCTCTTGGCAAGCACCCTGCTTCCAAAAGGGTGTCAGTGTGTTTAGAAACAAACACTGTTTCCCTTTCTATTCAGCTGTGGCTTTTCTGACAACTCTCCAAACAAACAATACCAGTAGTTCAGCTGCATCGACTTCTCCCTTAGCAACGGTTACAAATGGGTTTATGCACAGATACAGCCAGGAAGTAGGAGGGTTATTTGGGTTCTGTCTTGTAGGTCTAGTGGCTTAGTGACATAATTGCTTCATCACATGCTCCAATGGCTGCTTCCTCATCTGGGGAACACTTTGGCATTTTACACCCTGCTATGTCATGGCCATAACTGTAAAACAGTCACGTGCAGCACACAGTCACTGTGGTCAGATACAGACCTCTGCTTCCTCTTAAGTGACTGATATAGCTACAGTACCTCACTCTTACCAGCAAAAGGGAACTTCTTGACTTTCTTGGCCTATAGATTCCAGGAAAATCTCTTAGCTGCTTGTCTGAGGACTATTCTTTGGACATTCCCATTCTGCAGCTAATTCCTCCACCAGCACATTTTATGCCAGGCAACTTTCTTTGGGGATGGTAAAAATCCAAGCTGCAAACGCTGATAGGAAGGAGTCCAGAGCTTCCAGTGCCCTCTGGAGAGAACTCTGGCTCCCCTTCAGCTTACTGGTGTCCTTAGGGGAAGGTGAGCCAGAAAGCAGCTGACAGTACATACATGAGAGGAGTCAGTCAGGTCCAAGAGAGCCTAGCTAGAGGGGCGGGGCTTGGCTACTCTCATGGGAGTGAGAGACGTGGGGTTGCCATCTTTCTAATGGCACAAAACTGAACACCCATGCCCCACCCCCTGCCCTTTCTCTGAGGCCCGGCCCCCACTGACTCCATCCCCCCACCCTCTGTCGCTCACTCTCCTCCATCCTCACTCACTTTCACTGGGCAGGGGACTGGGGTGCGGGAAGGGGGTGAGGGTTCTGGCTGGGGGTGCAGGCTGTGGGTGGGGATGGGGATGAGGGCTTTGGGGTGCAGGAGATGGCTCCGGGCAAGGGGCTGGGGGTGCAGGGGGTATGGACTCTGGGATGGGGGTGTGGGCTCCAGGGGGGCCAGAAATGAGGGGTTCAGAGTATAGGAGAGGGATCTGAGCTGGGAGAGAGGTTTGGAGTGTGTGTGCGGGGGTGAGGACTTTGGGGGTGCAGGCTCTGGAGTGGGGCTGGGGTGAGGGCTTTGGGGTGCAGGAGGGGGATCAGAGCTGCGGAAGGATGTTGGGGGTGTGTGCGTGGTCACAGCAGCGCTTACCACGGCTCCCAGGAAGCAGCTGCCAGGTCCCTGCAGCCAGGGGCGGCTCCAGGTTTTTTTGCCACCCTAAGCCAAAAAAAAAGGGGGGGGGCAGAGTGCCAAAGCGAAACCCCCCCCACACAAAAAAAAGGAGTGCCAGAGTGCCGCCCCTTGAAAAGTGCTGCCCCAAGCACATGCTTGGAACGCTGGTGCCTAGAGCTGGCCCTGCCTGCAGCCCCTAGGCTGGGAAGGCTCCATGCGCTGCCCTCGCGGCAGCAGGTACTGTCCCCACAGCGCCCATTGGTTGTGGTTCTTGGCCCATGGGAGCTGTGGAGCCGGCGCTGGGGCGGGGGCAGCGCGTGGAGCCTCCCTTGCCACTCTGTGCCTAGGAGCCGCAAGGATGTGGTGGCTGCTTTTGAGAGCCGCGCATAGCCAGGGCAGGCAGGAAGCCTGCCTTAGCCCCGGCCCCCACTGCCCCAGTGCCAACCAAAGCCACCAGGGTCCTTTTTTGACTGGGCATTCCACTTGAAAACCTGGCAACCCTATAATGCTAAGCAGAATCCAGAGCAAGGAACTCTGTGTACATAAGAGCTGCCCAGTGCGCGTTTTGTGTGTTTGTTTTGTTTGGGTTTATGTTTTTGGTTTGGATTTGACTGATTGTTGACCTGCAGAAAAGGAAGTGGCCAGGGACTTTGCTGGTTTGTGCTATTTTAGTTGAACAAGAAACCTCTAAGTAAACTGGAAACCCAAGATTGAGTGTTTTTTGATTTTGCTTTACATATGTCTCCTGGGAACTTTCTTGCAAAATGTCAAGGAGCAACCTGGGACTTACCATTTCTTTAAATATCTGCTTTGTGTCATGCAATAGTCAAGGTTTTCTACATTTAAATCACAATAATGGCTGTGAGATTTACTGTGGGTTCCAAATATTTGAAATTTGCTAGTAAGCTTAACAAAGAGAATGTTTTGAAAAGCACCACAAATAGACTCTTTATTATGATGCATAATTCATTTTTATTGCTATTATCACTTCATAGTTTACCATTTACTGTAGTGTAGTATATTTTGTAAAAATTAGTGACATTTTAGCCCTGTGGGACCTCCCTACCACATTCCTCTATTAAATCACTGTGGACTGAGATTGCTGGGGTGAGAACTATTGGGCTGAAAAATTAACACAGTTGACACCAGTTAATTCTTATTATAGGTCTTGCAAACACACAGTCATGTTCAGTCAAACCCATACAATCCCTTTAACTTCATGCCTACATGTTACATGGGCATAAAGGAAGTTGATTTAGTCTCCAAAATGAATGCAGACTGTGATGATCAAGACACCATTGCTTATTATTTGAGTGATGCTGTCTAAATGATGCAAAGGATGAAAAGTTTCAAACTTCATTTCACTGGCCAAAACCATAGTCTCATAACAGGGCCTGAAAATTGTTCACAAGTGTAATCAGCTTGAGTAAGAACACAAAGGGGTAGCTATTGTGATGCTCCTAGCTGTACCATCTTTCATCTCTAGCCTCTAACATGGTAGAAGTGCAATAGGGTGACAGACTGGTGTGTTATTTCTCGCTCATGCCATGTTTGTGTCTGGTAGAGTGGTTTTAGTCTTCATATAAGCGATGGGATTAGCCTGTAATGAACATTGCACCAAATTCAACTGAGTGACTCCAGAGAAAGATCTGGTCCATTACTTCCACACCAGGCAGGCCAATCTCACTCAGTTAGGACCTTATCCTACTCACTTCAATCAGTTATTTGGGAAGATAAAGAAATACGGTAGCAGGAACTATCATTAATTACATCTTCCTATCTTATTTAGGGGGTGAGAGCTGGTGTTTTTCTTCTCTATTCAAATACTTCAGAGTTGTTACCTTAAGTATTTGAATATATAAGTATAAACCAATTAATCACTATGAGGAGTTAGTAGAATAATTTAAGCTCATTGTAGATACTGGAATTTTCAAAATATTTATAACAGAGGGTGATTGTACAACAACAGGCATTGCACATACATTCACTGAATGTTTCAGTCTCAATGACTTAAATAACTGTACCTTACTGCTTACTCTGATCTAGACACTTAATCATTTAATAACTCACTGATAACTGACTAGCTGGAATTTAAGCCAAAAGCCACTATGCCACCATCTGGCTCAGTGGGGCCTGCTTTTGGGAGAATCATTTGAATGAGGTGACCTCTCTAGGAAGTCCTAAATGACCTGTACACTCCATCACATTCATAACAGAACATTTTTTTTGCAGAAGGAAGCTACAGCAAAACTGGGCATTGCCCATCCCGAAAGAAAGCCAAAGGGTAATGAGACACTGTCAGCACTTAAGCTAGCATTCATATTTTTCCTCAGCTTATACTTCTCGTCCCACAATCCCTGCCCACCTTGTCTTCCAACACAGAGAAAAATGCTTTTGATTTACAAATTTTACAACACAGGGTACAAAGATAAAAGTGGACTCTGTTTATTTGTATCTGAATTTCATTAATTAACACACAGCTTTGTATGAGGGGATATTTAAAGTCATTGTGACAGATACTGCCTGGGATTGCACTATCTTTGGGGGAACATATTATATTGTTATGAATAGTTTATGTATCACTGCGGGCCAGGGATTGTATGCAGCTCCAGCAGGGAGGGTTACCACAGCTCCTCCAGGAACTAAAAATAGTGGGGTATGATTAAGCTGAATCACTCGGGTTGTTGTAAACACCTCTAGAGAGGAACCATCCTTGAGGAGGCTTGCATATACTGGTTCAAACTGGGTTTTACAGACAAAGAAATGGATTTTGGCATTAAAAGGTTGAGGTTAAACTGACTCTGGGCATTCTTTCTGATCCAGCAAACAGACAAGACCCGTCTGTCCAAGGGCCCCAAAGCTTGCAGAAGGGCTGGAACTACTTTGACCTACTAGGCCGCATAAGACTGATGGGTGACTCCTGGTATTTGAACACACACTAAGGCCTGGTCTACACTAGGATCTTAAATCGAATTTAGCAGCGTTAATTCGAACTAACGCTCTCAACCACACCAGGAAGCCATAATTAATGATCGAACTAGGGGCCTTTAGTTCGACTTGGTACCCGACAGACAGGTGGAAGTAACGCTACGCTAGCACGAATTTAGCTAGGCTAGGTGGCTAGGTGTCAAAGCAAATCGAGCCTAGTAGCTATCGGGACCACCACCACCACTCTGCGCCTGGACAGCAGGAGGAGCTTGGATGCCACTTTCTGCATGACAGAGAAAAATGACCCGAAAAATTGAAAAATCTTTTCCTGTCTGGACAGTTAGAATGACATTTCTTGCTTTGACATCGGCACCTAGCGACACAGAGCACTCTCAGAGAGCAGCAGCCAGCAGAGGAGAAAGCCCAGATGCAAAGAGATCCCCAGCATGGACAGTCAGGAGTCCATGGATCTGATCGGTGTGTGAGCTGTGTGGGGCGAGCTGCGCTGGCTGTGCGCCAACAACAAGAGGTTGAGAAGGTCAAGGTCTAAGGTCTCCAAGCCACATACACAGCAGTGCCGATGCGGGATGCGCAGTGAGGCGTGAAGTCAAGGGCAAGGGGCTCAAAATCAAAAGTCAGAAGCGGTCAGAGCGGGCGCCACCCCCCACATGCACGCATGCACGAGGCTGAGGCCACCATTCGTCTGTCTGGTGACCGTGTCCTGTCCCACACCCACGTGGTGGATGGTGGTTGGCATGAACCGTGACAGACACTGAATGTTGTGTTACTGGGAAGGGGAAGAAGGGTCCGTAAAAGGGGGGAAGGGCGCGAGCGACAGCAGCAGGCCTTCCAGCTTCCCTGACAGCCCAGCCTCTGACCTCACCTCACAGACCATCCCCTACCAACCCTCACACGTGAACCCGACCCGTGAGTCAGGGAAAGAGGAGGCGGTAAGTCGGTCAAAATACAAGATAAATATTATAAATATCAATATATTCTATAAAAAAAACTATCTAAAATATAAATACTAAATTAAAAAGTTTTACTAAAAACAAAAAGGAAACACAGGGAACCAACAGAACAGGAAAATACAATAGTCCCACAATTCAAAAAACAGCTCCAAAAAAATCAAATCCAGGAGTTTAGAGTTTCGTTGGTCCTCTCCCTAGCTGGTTTCGATCTCCACCACGCTCGTCATCCTCACTCCCTCTTACACTTTACAGCGCCTCGACCCAGCGTGGGGTGGGTCGAGGTGGGTCTCTTTCCTTAAGCGCCTTTTTTTTTGCACTGAAGTGCAGCCTCAGATCAATCTCTTTTGCACTCGCAGATACTGAAGTGCTACTGCTAATTAGCAATAGTTTATACTTTTAACTTTTACATGGTTTACTTATACTTATGTTCTTAATGGCTTACTTAGCACAGAGCACACCTTGCACAGGCCACACGTGTGAGGCCACACACAAGGAAAAGGGTCAAAGTATCTCCTTGCAAGTTTGATATAGTATCTAGATTTAGCACATGCCGCCAGCTGATGATTGCCAAGCAGTACGGCAATTGAGCTATACTGCTGATCTCCTGTGGCTCTCTGCTGTAACTTCTCCTCTCTCCTCCCTCTCCTTCTGCTATCTCTTCGCCCCTCCGCTTCCTTGGGCCAAAATGTTGTGGCCTTCTCTGGAGACCGCGTGACGGTTGTTGTTCTCTGGAGTTTCGGTGTTCTGTGTTGTAAATGCAAAGGTCTTCTTCATCATTGTATCTGTACAATCACTGTCACAAAAATCACTTCTCCCAGCATCCCCCACCATCCCCTGACTCGCTCTAGATTAGACCCCCTGGGCGGCAGACGAGACACGGCAATGATTAGACGGGCGAAAGAAGAAGACTAGGGACGCATATGAGCAGTGACTGACGGCCTGGCTCTCGAGCAGAGGGCTCAGCAGCAGAACACAAGGAGGGAGCGTGAGGAGCAGCAGCACACACAGACCCAACGACGTGGACCGGAGTGGCAGGAAGAAGAAGACCACCAGCCCACCAGCTCTTGTTGTCGATGTGGAACAGAGGGGACACCTGGAGGAAGTGTGCCTGCAGTGTCTCTGCAAGCTGGAGGACCAGCCCAAAGTCCTGGCCCCTCGCCCCTCTGACCAGCCAACCCCCCCTGGCCCTCACTGTGAAAGTACAAGGGGGTGGGCGGCGCCGTGAGAACTCACTTCACCAAACCAGAGCAGAGCGTGCCTGGTACCCCCCACTACTCCCACCAAGAAATTTGGTTCATCCCCACTGTTTATTAGATTAATAAAAGAAATCACTGTTCATCACCCCACCAAATCTTAAGATTAATAATTTTTGATTGTATTTAATGGACAGGGGTTGGACAGGAGTTTTTCTGTCAGAGGATTTTTTCGGTAGTGGGGTGGACAGGGATCTCATGCTATACACACACTGCAGTCAGTAGCACCTTGGTCAAAGGGGTGTTGTGTATGGCACACTGCACCACTAGTCAGTTGGTCATTCTGTCAGGTGTGTAGCTGTTGCCTGGTCATGCATGGTCATGTGTGTGTGTGTAGGCTGCTACTCCCCAGCCACGCCTGTGCACGCCATTACTGGCCAGGCAGGCTGCCCCACGCCATCATCCTCCAGATCCCCGAGCCCCGCTCACCACCCCCCCCCCCAACACCCCTTCCCATCCAACCACCCCTGCACCCACTGCACTCTCACCCTTCCCACCCTTCCTACCTTCCCACCCACTGCCCCAGCCGTCCCACACCACCACCTATGCCCCCCCAGGCACCTCCCTTCTTCCAGCAGGACCTCAGTCAGTCATGGAGGAGCAGCACCGCCCCCACCCCACCAGAGCCAGCACAATGTCGTCATGAAGTCACACCAGAACAGAAATGCAAAATAAAACAAGTGCACACCGTAATGAGTGTAATAAGTAGAAGATTTATTAAGAATGAGTGGCAAAATTAATTTGCTTAAAAAATTGAAATTAACACAGAATTTGTAAAAAACCAGCTTGAAGTGGCAACTCTTGAGAACGCAGTGGACAGTCGACAGATCGGAAGGATCAGTTTCAAAGCCTCCCGGATACAAGTCATTCCTAAGTGATCTATTCTCGGCGGCAAGAGTGTCTGGCTGGCGTGGCGCTTAAAGCCAGCTCGGATGCTCCTCTCCGGGTGTCTGGCAGGCCTCGTTGCTCACCAGACACTGTTGACTCCAGCGCAGCAAGCAAACTGGGGGATTTTTCTCCTGACTGATGTCCGCATGCGACAACTCGCCTCTCCCACACAGCATGCTGCGCACACTCCACACACATTCCACACATTCTCGCTCTGTCGCTGATGTCCGAAGCCCTCATCTCTCTCTGTCTCAGCGCTTGTTTGAACCACCACCATTCTCTGCACAGGCGGGCGTGATCACTGTCCCGTTCTCTCTGGCCATTGCGCTGTATGGGGCGTCCCGATGGGGTGCCGGGGGAAGAGGGTGCAGAGTAGGAGAGGTAGTTTGCACATCACATGAGAATATTGCCCGCCCAAGTGTCCCGAAGAAAGTACCTGCATTCCCGGCGTCCCAACCTGCCTGGAGACCCGAAAAGAGACCAGAGGAAGTAGGCCTATGGTCCCGTTGGTGTACTCCCCAGGGCAGAACCACCAGTCCCACCCGTGATCCCAATGCCACATGCAGCTAGGTTCCCGTTGCGTTCCTGGTTGGCCCTTCGGTGACAACCTGGGTGCCAGAGGTGGGGGACCTGAGCAGGTCACCGCGCAACATGGCGGTTACCCAATGAACCACGGGCAACACCACCAAGCCTGCCCACGCACCAGGCCTTTCGCTACCTGTCAACTCCTGGCGGTCAGGCAAGTTGCAATAGTGCGCCAAAGTAGTGAACTGCTCGCGGTATGCCACTGGCGTGGCCTGGTTCTCTGGGGCACTTCAGACACAGTCTAGGGCAGGCAGCTCGCATGCAGACACTGGGCTTCGCTTCAGGGCAGGGGACAGCAACTCGGTGTCCCAGCGTCACTGGCAGGTGTCCCAGTGTCACACAGCCTCTCCCACCAGCAGCACCAGAATCACTGTCCAGACCCTGAACACAATGCTTACCACAGCCCTCCCACACTCCTTGCCCCACTCTCTCCGCTTTCCCCGCACACACTCCTGCTCCCCCCATTGCACCTCCTCGATTTCTGAATGCGCCACTCTTGCCAGGCGGCGCTGCGGGCCTCCTCGCCGATTTCTCAGCAGCTGACTGTTGCCACTCACAGCAGATAAGGTGCGAGGAGTTGACGCCGACTGTAAGACAGCGACTGATTGCGCGCTGTAGATGAGTGTGAGTGAGCCGGCAGCAGGTGCTTGTGCGTCGGCGTGCGCCTCAGGAGATGTGCCGCCGGCGCTTTCAGGGCGCGGCCACCCAAAACCACCTCGACATGATGACCAGCATTCCAATGACAGTTCGACAAAACCACCCCACCATTTTCCCCAGCCCACATTGCCCCAGCTTCCATTGCTCAATCGGGCAACGGGACCTGGGCATTCTTGGTGTGCTCACCTCAGTGGAATCACAAATTAGAATGAATGTGGACTCAGAAATCTCAGAAAGTATGTGATGTAAAAAGTGATTTGGTGTAGTATAGGCTAAGCATCTGATTATAGTTTTGATTTATGTTTTCTCTGTTATGCTTTTACCTTAAGAATAGATGTTCTTGCTTAGAAAGAGCTGTGTGGTAACTTGTAACTGCTGGCAATACACTGTTCATAACCTTTGGAGAGAAAGCAAAGCACAAGCTCTGGCCTTGAGGCAGACAGTCTTGCTGGGGATATTGCAGGGTAAGGCAGGGAGATGTGCAGCCTTAAAAAAAAACCCACTCAGAAGGGAGTGAGACCAGGGTCCCTACCCAGAGACATATGATGGTTGGCTAAGACCTGACTGGAAACTGCAGGGGGAGACAGTAATACAGCTGCAGTTACCTTGCAACTGTGACAGTCATGTTTATAAGTAGGTCAGTTTGTCAGGGCAAACCCAGTATCACCATAACTGCACCAGTTAAAGAAAGGTGGTAAAGAATATGAGAAGTGTGTGCTATGCCCAAGATGAGCCAGAAACTGAAATATTTTTGTATCTGACTCCAAGGCTGCAGGTTAATGACTGCATTTCACTAACAGGATTTTATTTTGATTGTTAAGTTTTGGTAGGGTTGGCCTGTATGTGAGTCAATCATTTTTTGTTCTTTTTCAGATTGTGACATTTGAGGAGTGACTTATACCACAGTATCTATGGTACTTTCTTCTGAATTTTCCTCTCCAGTGCCCACACAAGCTTCCCCTTTTGCCACAGTCTCACCCATTTAGAGAGATTGCATTGGTGTGCAGGTTGTCTGCACGGTTCCAGGGGCTGCAAAGCAGTTTTGGTGTCACTGACAGCCTCTCGTAGGCAAAAAGTTAATTTTTCAACCTCAGACAATAAATGGCAAAAAATGACTAAGTCTCCCACTCTCCCAGCACATTCCAAATGACATGATATTGACTGTTTTTAAGTCCTGAAATTCCAAAAAAACTCAGTCATGTCTTGTCTTATCCTTCTAACATATTGATACAAAGAAAGGAAGCTGTGAGAAAATGCAGTAGACACATGATGAAATGCCTTCCAGCTGTTGAGCCAACATACGCTGTCTTTAGAGAGTGCGGTTTAGCAGGGAAACTGTCGTGTGGGAGTCTATGGAAACAGAAGCTCAAGGGGCTATGCTCTGAGACATAAAGAAACCAACCTGTGAAGGATAGTTCTATCTATAAACTTCCGTGTCTGCTAAAACTGAGAACTCAGTTATCTGACCCAAAGGCATGTCATGAAAATGTGTGCTGTAGTACCAAGTTTGAAAAAGTTTCCCCAAATGCCCACCTTCATGGCTTTGCCTGAAATCATTTTTAATGTGTGAAAGGATTGCTGTGATAGCACCCTGTGCCCTCCTCCTAGACATAAGGTTTTTCTCATGCTCTGAAGCTGACTTCTCTCTGAATCACCCAAATAGTGATTGCCTTAAGATTGTGCCCACCATCTAGTTCCAACAAAAGTGGCTTTTATTGGCAAATTACAGAAATAGAGACACACACACACACAATAAATCAATGCATCTTGTCTGATGCTATGGAAATCATCATCAAACTCACATTATGCAGTACTGAAACTAGGGCCAGTCCAAAATTTTTTGTCAAAACTTTTTTTTAACCTGAAAATTGGATTTTTGGCCAAACAAAAAAGGTTCATGAGAAGTGTCTGCTGTCCTTGAAAATGTTCAGTTTCTTGTCAAGAGAAAAGCCCCCCCATTCTCACCTTCCCCCCCCCCAACTGAAAATTTTACAGATTTTGGCCAAAAATAGAAACATTTTTATTTGACAATGGAAGAGTCAACATTTTCCATGGGGGGCGGGGAAGGGTATATCACCGCTAACTTTGATGGAACCTTAGCTAGAGTATAGCAAAAGCAAAAGTCCTTTTCCACTCACACACTCTATAGCCATCTCTCAGTCCCAAGGTGGTCTGGCTGTCAGTGTTCCAATGGGTCACATGCTCCAAGGAAATGTCGCTACTTTTCTCAAGGTGAGTCTCTGGGCCTGATTCTACTTACACTGATGTCAATAAAATATATCGCCACAGAAGTCACCCAGCTGTAAGTGTGAGATGAGAATCAAATTCTCTGTACATTATACCTTTCCTTTTGACTAGCAGAGCATATAGCATGAAGTCATAACGCCAGAACAAGACTAGAATGGTTAAGCTGGTTTTAGCACATTTCCCACATGTGTGCTTCTTGCTACTCTCCTCCTTTCCCAGCAGTAATTTCCTTTAAGAGAACTGTGCTTGTTGAACAACAAGAGGAAGCACCTTTGGTTTAGATCATCAGTTTATACTAAATGTCATTTTCATGTTCTCAAAAATAAGATCCTTACAGCAATATTCGCAGTAAGTACCAAAATCCAGTAGCACAGGCATCGTCTTTCATTCAACTTGATGACTTTCAGGCAGTAAGACTGGCTATGTTACCTAGGCAAATCTTGTTGCTGATGGGACTGAGAGCATCAGAAAAATGAATTAATGTAGAGTCAAAACTCCAAAACAATGAGAACTTTATCTGAATAAGAGCTGAGTAAAAGCTGAGTAAGGAATAATTTAGCTCAATAGTTTTATAGAAAAGTATTATTTGTACACCCATAAGCATCTGTGGCCAGCCTTTAAAATGAATGATATGGCTCCATTCTTCGCCATCCTTTTTCCAAACCTCCCAATAGCAACCCCAACTTAAATGCTCAAGTCTGTATAATCAAAACCAACGAGTCCTTGTGGTACCTTAGAGACTAAAAAAATTTATTCTGGCATAGTGTTCTTAAAACTACAATACCCATTTGGGGAGGTGAAGAAACAGATTGACAGAGCCAGAAGGGTACCCAGAAGTCACCTACAACAGGACAGGCCCAACAAAGAAAGTAACAGAATGCCACTAGCTGTCACCTTCAGCCCCCAACTAAAACCTCTCCAGTGCATCATCAAGGATCTACAACCTATCCTGAAAGACAATCCCTCACTCTCACAGACCTTGAGAGACAGGCCTGTCCTCACTTACAGACAGCTCCCAAACCTGAAGCAAATTCTCACCAGTAACTACACACCACACAACAAAAACACCAACCCAGGAACCAAACCCTGCTACAAACCCTGTCCACATATCTATTCAAGAGACACCATCATAGGACCTAACCACATCAGCCACACCATCCAGAACTCGTTCACCTGCACATCTACCAATGTGATATATGCCATCATGTGCCAGCAATGCCCCTCTGCCATGTACATTGTCCAAAATGGACAGTCTCTATGGAAAAGAATAAATGGACACAAATCAGACATCAAGAATTGTAACATTCAACAACCAGTAGGAGAGCACTTCAGTCTCCCTGGACACTCAATAACAGACCTAAAAATGGTCATTCTTCAACAAAAAAAATTCAAAAACAGACTTCAACGAGAAACTGCAGAACTGGAATTAATTTGCAAACTTGACACCATCAAATTAGGCTTGAGTAAAGACTGGGAATAGCTGGATCACTACAAAAATAATTTTCCCTCCGTTGATACTCATACCTTCTTGTCAACTGTTGGGAATGGGCTACATCCACCATGATTGAATTGGCCTCATTAGCACTGACCCCCCCCCCCCACTTGGTAAGGCAATTCCCATCTTTTCATGTCCTGTATATTTATACTTGCCTACTGAATTTTCCACTCTATGCATCTGATGAAGTGGTTATAGCCCACGAAAGCTTATGCCCAAATAAATGTTAGTCTCTAAGATGCCACAAGGACGACTTGTTGTTGTTGTTTTTTTTAAATGCTCAAAGCTTTCTTGCTTAGCAAGACCACGGGGGATACAGCAACACTGTGGTCCATTTTCAAAGCTATGTAAGGGATTTGAACACACATCCTCCATTAATTCTAATGTAAAATACATGCCTAATCCAGATGGCTTTGAAAATCTCAGCCCAAGGTTATTTGAGTTTGAGGTTATCTAAAGCACAGGTAGCCTCAAACACTGCTCCTCTCCTTAATGCTGATCATAGTAATAAATGCTAAAAAAAAATAATCATACACAATGACAGTTAATTTGTGTGTGTGCACACGTGCGTGTCTTCTGAGAAAGTCTGAAAATGTCACTTGTAACTGGCATGGTTAGATTATTTTTGTCAGATGCAAAGCACCTTTTTCCTTCAGCACAATCAGCCTATTTTCCTTTTGCCATGAACGCAACCAGAAGTTACTGCTGACGTGGATGATGGATAAAAGAGAATTTGAAGGAACAAGAACAAAGATTTATGATTTTTTAGCCCATTAGAATCTTAGGTGTTCCATACACAGGGCAGCTCTAGCACTGGGCTCTTTTTGTTAACGTGGTATTGATGTTTGATCGGGCCATACTGGAAATCATCTAAATTGTGAGGCATGAATTAGGGAACCAGAGGCAGGTTCACTGTTTTTCATCCTTTTGTAGATTGGGAATGTGCTTGGAAATGTTTGAGGAGAAATGATTTTCTCATTTCAGAAGAATTTTCATTTCAGCAATATGCACAGGTAGAATCTACCCAAAGAAAACCCCTTAAGTACTGTGCTCAGGGGAGGAAGGAGGCAACACTTATCTCTCTTGTGAAATCAACTCGAATGGTATACTGAACATATCACACTCTTTTTCCTGTAAAAAGAAACCGTTATTTAATACTAATATGAATAAACCACATTGCTATTTTTGCGCCCACATTATTTTCTAGGGGCGAAAAGTTAGCAGTATAGATTTTTCATACCACTCTCCTTTTTTAATTCTCAACCTGGAACTGAGAGTAGATTTATTTTACTAAAGCCAAATGTTACATTCCCCTTTCAGAGAAAAGGGAGCAGTGGTTTGATCTGGTGGTGGGCATGGAAATGTGGAGTGCCCCATGGCACATTCCTCCTCACTCTGACCCTGTGCAATGACATTCCCACCTGTGTCACTGACTCACAGTGGATCTTTGGGCATGTCACTTAGGACCACATTTTCCAAACTGGCCCCTATTTTTTTGAATCCCTTGAATGGTAAGTGCCTAGCTTTACCTTTTCAGAACTCTGAGTACCTGCATATCCCACTGGCTTCTGTTGGAATTGTGAGTGCTTAGCACCTTTGAAAATCCAGGCTCTAAAGCTGGACACCCCAAAACAGAGGCAACTCAGATCAGAGGTCCACTTTGGAAAAACTAACTTTAACCCCTCTGTACCTCAGTTTCCCCTTCTCTAATACAGGGATAATCCTTCTCATAAGCGTGTTGCTAATTAATAATTGTGTAAAGTGCCATGAGTTCCACAGTTGGAAGGTGCAGTAGACACACTGCCAAGAATTATGGCAAGGCTATAGAATTAAATTACTGTAGTATTTTATCATAAGAGCTGATAGTCTGGTGAAAGCGACCCACTAGAATTGTTTGGTATCTCAGAAATGCTAGTATGACCCTGAGCAGGGACGTTCACACCCAGATCAGTAGAGTATTCTTTACTTGAGTGTAATTAAATGATTGATCCTTTTGCTTTTTTCCTCCTTTTTTTTCTTTCATTCTCTTTCAACACAAAAGGAACATATGGAGATAAGCATTTTGCAAGACAATAGTTCAGCAGGCAGACCGCTTGTTATACAAAACAAAAGTACTTCCATCTCCATCATCCAAAATTGGGAAACCATTCTATCCCTTGTACACTGGGAAATTAAACTAGCTCAATCCATCATGTCTAGAGACATTTGTCAGAAAAAATGTAAGTGGATGCTATTAGAATGAACAGAAATATGATTTCAATGTATTTTATAGTAGATCAGTTGAGCTGTGCAAATTACTTCAACATGTTTTTTTTTTTTTGGAGTCAACAAGTGAACACAAATGGTATTTAGAAGTGGGGTGTAAATTTCTGTATGGGCATTTTTCTCACTCTTAGCTCCTATCAGTTGGAGGGACGTTTTCTAAAAATATCCCACTTCTACTAACAATAGTCCAACTTCACTGGAATCAGCAATACTGGGAGCCGCAGTGTAGTGCTTCTGCTGCCATTTTAAGCACAGTGTCATCTCACCCTGCTCAGATCAGATCTGTCTAATTGACGTGGTTCTATATCACAGTGGCAGGAGCCAGCAACTCGTCTGCACTATGGATCCCAACATTGCTGACCATGACGGAGATGAACTGATGTTACCAACAGTCTAGGATAGGCAGACCCTGAAAGATTCTGGGCATGATCCGGTGAGCCCTTACTCCGATGACTAGTACTCCTGATTTAACGGAGCAGGACTGGATCTGGCCACAAAGATCATGCAAAAGGGAAAACGTATGCAGAATATGAGAGAGAGAGAGAGAGAGAGAGAGAGAAATTTAAATGAAAAAAAAAAGAATTCAGTTGCTATGCAGGGTACAGACTCTGTGTATCTCTGATATATGTCATGAGCTATGTCCTTCACTCCTCTAGATTTCCCAGGGCTCTCTGTCTTCTATAGGTCTACTATTTAGATCATGGGCCCTGCCCAAAGAGATTATATTATTTTTGTGGCCTGTACAGCAAATAATAAGATTCCCTCTAGCTAGAGATCTGTTTTCATTGGGGGTTGTTTTAAATGAAATCACCCTTAACATCAATTGCTGTGTCAGTTGCAGAAAGAAAAGGTCTATAAATGCTAAACCTGGCCAGGTCCTACCGTGTTATGCCAGAAACCCGCCACGGAGTCTTAGGGCAGTGCACTCCGTCCCAGCGAAGCACTATGCCTTCCTCAACAGTGGATCTTCTGGTCAGTTAAGAACAGTATAGATTTGCTCCCACTTTTCTACTTGGCCAGAATTCTGCTCGCCACATTACATTGCCCACAAAGTATTAACCCAAAGTTGATGAAGGGGATGTGGAGATTTTCAGGGATTCCTAAGAGGTGCTAAGGTCCATTCCTCACTTCCATCTATGATTGGGGGAGGGGCAGATTTAAACCCTGCATTATGCTCCTTGCAGGGCTTCATTGCTTGTGCTTTCATAGACTTGTATGGAAAATCCCACATTTAAAAACATGCAGAAATCCCCATAGAAAAGTATAGCTATAGTAAGCCCATATTTATGGACTTCATGTGAAATTTGTCAGTTGTGGTTGACAGCGGCTCATGTGAAGCTTTGTTTTGGTTTGGTTTTGTATATGTTTGTGTCCTAGAGTCTTGTTTTAGTTTTTGGCTTAACTAAAACCTCAAAGTGAAACTTGCTGCAAATTGAAAATTATTCAGAGTTTTGATACAAAGCTATACATTAGCCCTGGTTTGCTCAAAACTGATCTGAGACTCACTGAGAAGGTTTTCCAAGGCTCACTGACGTTTTGATGAACAAGGACTCATTTTGGGGTTCGTTACCAAATGGAGAACCAAGCAAGTGGCACTCACTTTTTGTGAGCTATGCTGGGTGTGATAATGAAACACAGATGAATAGACAGAGCATGGATTACTGGCACAGTGCACTTAAGTATGTAATAATCACAGGGTTCTGTGTGGCTGTTAGAATTTGGTCCTGTGTGTATATCTCACCATGTGTCTTAACAATTCATAGATATCAGACTGACTGGCAATCTAACTGCTCCATTAGCTTCAATGGAATTGTGCCCACTTTCTACATTTTGTCCAAGGTATGTAAAAGAATTATGCTTCTCCATGTGCTAAACCCTAAAATAAGTAGAGAGGCAGAGATGGCAACTGAAGTTGCAAGATGGCCTTGTGAGGAGATCATATAAGATCCTAGATGGATTTGATGCAAGAGTGTGAAAACTGCATGTAGACTGGAGGCAATAATGGAGACTTATATCTCAGCAACATTTGAAAGAAGATATCAAACTCCTTTCGGGGCTCAGGGGGGAACATGAAGGAGGTGGTGGAGTGGCGAGTTACTAGTTTGAAACAAGCAGTGGGCCCAACTCATTATTGGGCTTACATTAGCAAAGTCAGTAGAGAAAGAGGAGGAATAGATGTGGCCTACTGTGGTTAACCAATAGAGCTGGTGAAATCTCTCTCTCCCTCTCTCTCTCAAAAACAATTATTTTTAACAAAACTGGAAAATGATTTCTCTCTCACACACACACGCACAATTATTTTTTAACAAAACTGGAAAAATGATTGTTGTCAATTTTCTGTCTCTCTTTTTTCTCCCCTTTCACTTTTTTATTTCTAACTTTCTACTCTCTCCCCCCAACGTTTTTTCCACTAGTGACAAAAAGAAAAACTGGTGAAAGGAGAAAAAAGAAATAAGAATATGAGGAAAGAAACCAAAACCCCCAAAATTCAAACAAAAAAATTGAAAATGAAAATGTTTGTTTGAATAAATGGAAACCATCCTTTTTTGGGACCCTTGGGATGAAAATGACTTTGACAAATCAGCTCTAGTAACCAGTGCCTTCTGTGATGACTGACCAGAGAAAATGGGTCTTTGCTCTCTACAGAGCTATTTAGTCCTTACTGAGCAGGGTTTTCTTGATAGTGCCATTGACAGGCAGGTGTCACCAGCAAGATTCAATGTCCTGGAGTTGGTTTTTATAGCAGAGTGAACAGGTGACGGAGGAGGTTGCATAAATTTGGAGATGAGTTACTTTATAAAAATTGGAATTTTTATTTTAATTATATACAGTCAGGAATATTATGTAGATGCTGGAAAATAGATTCATTTCCATTTCTAATGACAAGTTACAATTTCCATAAAATACCCTGTCTAGCATTATATACTCACACAAATACAAACACAGGCACATTGACTGATGCTTTTGCATGTACAAAGGGATTATTGCATGTGTGTGTGTATAAACCAAGCCATATGTCCTTACACATCAATCAGTTCAAAGGAAAGTAAACATTTTATAAATTATGTCCCTATCTAGCAAAACTACATTTTCATTAAATTAAAACTCTACATTTTCACAGTATTTTTAACATTTAAAAAAAATATTTTCGTACAAAATAAATTTCACAGAAGGGTGCCAGTGAAATGCAGGGTTAAGTTCAAACAGCAGTCCCAGGTTTTTGATATTTAGTATTAAATAAATTGCTTAAACAAAACAAAAAACAGGGTTGAACCATCACTGTAAGACTCTCTATATTCTATAATATCTTTGCTTCTAGTTACATTAATCTTCTGCATTAAAATAACACTTTCATTTAAAGTAGTTTACTTTTAATAACAAAATGTAAACCAGCAAAATTCAGAGAGTTTAGACTCCTCTGGCCATATCTTAGCCCTTTTGAAGTCAGGGATGAAGCTCTCATTGGTTTCCACTTGGCTAGAGTTTGGCATTTTTAGAATTCCAGAGAGCATCTTCTCAAATCAATCATGAAATGAACAGTGGGCTCATAAACCTGGACTCCCATTGAACATTTTGCAAAATGCACCTGCAATGTGACTGACAACACAGAAGGTAGATATTATAGTCACAAAAAGTCAGTTGTAAGTAAGAAATCATTTCATTCCACGCCTTCAGCAAGGGGTGAGCCTTAAAAGATTTGTTTGACATTTGGTTTGGTATAAATATCCTCAAGTGTGGAGCCTTTTACTGGAAGCTTACTCAAGTCTGCAAAATTAGCAGTGAAATCTTTCTCATAGTATTTTGGCATTTCCATCTCTGAGCCAGAAACAGGCAATGGGGGGGGGGGGGAGCTTTCTGGACATTTTAGGACTTTTGATTATAGAAACAGCAAAATTACAAGACGGTCCTTACTTTTTTCTTAATAGATTAACCCAACCATATCTTAGAGCCAAGGCGATGGAATCTGTAACATGATCTACTCAAAAATAGGAGGCAATGTTAATTAATATTTAAATTGTAAACTTGTTGAGGCAAGAACTTCCTCTTCCTCTCCATATGGTTAGTATTGCATTAAGCAGACACTTGGCACTCTATACAAATTAAATAATCGTTACTGTTTTAGTACGGGGCCAAATCTGGAAGTCCTTATTTAGTGAAAATTCTCTTAACTCAAAGGGAATATTGTCTGAATAAGGAGCCCAACGACATCAGGGATTGGCCCAATATGAAGATAGTTTTGCTTAATTCAAAGTTTTGACAAAGTTTCTGAAGCCAGTGTTCATCACAAAAATAAATAATATCTTGCCAAGTGCTTCTTATTTTAGGGTCAAATCCAGGCCACATAGCAAAATCCAAATCAAAGAGCTTTGCTGGGCCATGCTCAACCCCATCCAGCAGTCGCCAGCATGTGGCAGGGTAGCAGATATTACAGGAAGGTATGGAGATGGGTACTAGATGTAGACTGTTGCACCTAATCTGCACCGAATTTGCACTACACAGGGCCTCACAGGCCATGCCTCCAACATATTACTTTCTCCTCTTTACATAATCCATCAAAACTGTACTGTGTGGCTTCTCCTCAGCTAAGTCTATTTGTGCGTTGTAGCCAATTGGTTTTTGCTGGTGGGGGCCCTACCACGCTTGTCTAGCCTAGGTGTACTTTGGGGGATTAGTGGCCTCCTAACCATGAGCCAAATACTGAGCCTTCTCAGTTAAGGTGCAGATTAGCAGAAATGATGCATTTCTTCTGCACTGTTGGCCAAAGTAGCAGAGAATTTTCTCAGAAGGGCATGTGGACATACATGAGATCTCTCCTGAGGGCCTCTGCAAAGCATTGCAGAGTTATAGAAGTGGACGTGTTGTGGTTGTGACCAGGGGGACAATGTATATTGTATATCCCGTGGCTGAAAGCTGATATAGGAGGGTAGTGGCAGGTGACATCCTTCATGCTCCCTGTCCTATACACAGCAATAGCTGGATGCAGAATTAATGTCCTGGCCCTTACATCCATTCAACAAGTGAAATCCCAACCTCACACTCATCAGTTTCACATGAACAAAACTATTTTATTCTGGCTTGGCTAGTTCTGGATTGGGCGCTATATCAATTCTTTTTTTATTATATACATGACTTGTTGCTTAAATTCAATATTCACAAAAAGTTGCAAGAAAAAGGTCAAATCCTCAAGTCCTTTGTCAGTTTTTTAATCAGTCCAATGCTCATTGAAATCAACAGATGTTTGCCTGAGAAAGGGTTTCAGAATTTTCCCCAGTATGCTGGGCCACATGAATATGATGTTGAACATCCTTTTAATAATTTCAGAAAGTGCAATATTAATATTCCACCACTTTACCTTATTACACAGTTCTGGAATGCTTTTTCGCATAACCTCTGTTGTGTAACTGAATGCTGTCTTGCAAATCTTGTCTTGAAAGTCGTCTTCTGAACTCATCTGTAGTGAAGTAGTATATGACTGGATCTACACAGGAATTCAAACTGGCAAGACACAAAGCCACTGCATGAAATATTGAAATCACATTTCGGGCACGTTGGTTGTGTATCCATCTTGATTTAACAAGGAAATCTAAAGGAAAACTGATATGATAAGGTGCAAAGCAAATCAGAAATACCACAGCACAGGTGAGGATCATCTTTAAAGCCTTTTTTTTCTCTCCAAAGTCATGGGAAATGGAATTCTTTTCTTTTAATGATAGGATAGTCTTCCATGAGCAATACAGAATTATCAGCAGAGGAGTTACAAATCCAATCAGCTCACCTATGGTCATCATCACAATGGAGTTGGAGAGGTCAATGTCCTTTATGGGAAGATCTGCAAAGCACCTATCACTGGTATTCATCTCACTAGAGTTAAATCTTAGAAGAGGAAAAGGCAAACAGCCAATGCAGACTACAATCCACCCGGCGATACTGATGTACACATCATATATACGTTTGCAGTCACTGAACTTGAAGGGGTACATAAGAAACAAAAATCGTCTTACACTGATGCAAACCAAGAAGTAGATGCTTGCATACATATTTACATACTTAAGATAGAAACAAAATATACAGAGACCATCTCCGAAGTGCCATGTTCCAGACAAGTAGTAGAAAATCCTTAGAGGCAGGGATAAAACTTGTGCTAAGTCAGCAATGGCTAGATTGATCATAAATATCACAGCCCTTTTAGTTTCTTTCATGTAGCCGTAAAAGACCCACAGAGCTAAAACATTCCCTATTAATCCAGGGATCAGAATCAAAGTGTATGTAATTGTATAGTAATGCTTAACATCGGTATCGTTGTAATAGGTAGAGCTGTCCGTCGTCATGTTTATTTTCATTTAGCACAGATGTGAACTCTAATGAGAAGTTTGTTACCAATGGAATTTCCAGCTATTGTCAAATTTCCTAGCTAGGTAACAATTAAAAAATACTGGAGAAGCTGCAAACTTAACATTTACTTGTCTTGTTCCTTTGCATCCCCTTGCTTTCTTGTACAGCATTATTTTGCTCTTCACGGTATCTTGTTTACTTTGTGTTCATCTAACTAAGTAAGATTGTTGCTTGCAAGGCTCGATAACATTATTCCTCTAAAGCGTCTTGCTGACCAGATTGTCCTGAGGTAAAAACTACACATGACATTTCCTTTGGGCTTCACTTTTACGTAGGTTTCAGTTTCTATGTCATCTATTCTGATTTTGGAAGAAACTTTGTCCTGTGGTGAGTAAGTCACGTATGACACCGGTCACGTTCTTTCTCAAATGCCTCTTGAATATAATTGCTTGTGGTGCTGATAAAATGAAGCTCAGCATGAAGGCAGGGTACAGGTGGGAATAAGGAACATTCACTATGTGGTGCTCTAAGTAATAAATACATGTGCAATAGAATCCTCAAAATCATCCATCTGGAAGTATTTCACAGCCAGTTTTCTCAGCCCCCAAATGTCAAAACAGATGCAGACCTGCAGCTGAAAGAAAACGAGGAAAATTACTGACTAATATAATGCCATATAGGAGTATGCTTTTTTGAAATATCTATCTATCGAAAATGTGTTTATGAAATCTTGGAAGAAACTTACTTTTTATCCAAGATGGGCCTGCTTTTTAAGATGCTGAGCACCACAGTTCCCATTGTCTTCATCAAGATCAGTGAGTGCTCAGCACTTCAAAAAATCAAGTCCTTTGTCATCTTCAGTGAAAGTGAGAGCAAGGCCACTGCAGAATAAGAAGAAAGTATAGAACAGCCTAATCACTACACCTGCATCATTTAATCCAGTGTTATGCATCTTTAAGCAGAACTCCTCTCTGACCCTAGTACATCCTTATTTGCTAATAACTAAGTGGTTTTATCAAATTCTCTCCCATTAACTGAGGTATCTGCTTAAAAGGAAGCACCTTCTTATGCCTAGTTACACCTGTTGGGGGCAGCAGACATCCTGACAAGGGGCCTTTGTACCTTGCATCACTATGTGTCCCTAGATACTGATTAGATCGGTAGATTGGATAGTTCCTATGCCAAGTAGTCATGCCTGGGAATCTGCAATGGAGTCTAGCATGTTGCATGACTAAAGTAATGAGCTCTTCAAGAAGTGCCTATGTCTTCCCTTATGTTAATAACCACATTGATCCAAATACATCCCTACTGTAACACCACTGAAGTCAGTAGAGTTGCACCAGTGTTGAATTTGGTGCCTAAGACAAATTTTTTAAGTAAAAATATTTTATTTCCAGAATTTTGCAATGATAAAATAACCTAAGCTGTCAGAAATGTCCAAAATTTAAGAAACTTTTCATAAAAGTCATCCACAGAAGGAATTTTTGATATTTACCCAAAAGAAGGGGCACTTTCTTTTCTTTTCTCATCTGATTGAAACCATATAATTACAGTTCATATGTGCTGCAAACCTCTAAGGTCTCTGGCTACTGCCACATTGAAGAAAAGAATCTGTTTCTCATGTAAATGAGGCTGATATATTAATCTGAAAATGTGACCTTTCCGACAGTGCAAATGCTGTTATGCTAAACCAGAATTTCAGCTCACAAAATGGCAGCTTTTCCTCCTAGCCAAACTCCATTCTAGAGAAAAATGCTGTTTTGTGTTCTGTGAACATGGTTTTTGAGAAAAGTTCTTCCACTAATGTTTCACACTTGTTCCATCGGTTACTTCAGCAGCCAGTTAACAGGTTTCCCCTTGAAACTGAAAGTAAAAGAGTGGCTACATGTGTGCTTTTCCTCACAGTTGATATCACTATATTATCTTGCATATCTAACCTACCTTCTCACAAGAAGGTGCTGATACTAAAGTTTATAAAAATGTGGCTTTTTTGCTAATAGATGAAACATCTCACAAAAAGATCTATCACACACAGCCAGTATTTTGTTGAGGTAAAGGCCCCTGCAAATGACAAATCGAGCAGCTGAAAGCTTCTTGAATATGCTGTTAACATATGATAAGTCAAGTCTACAGTACTCCAAATGTCTTGGGACCTTCCTACATGAGAAACCACCTCTCCTCTTGAGCCGTACCGTGGCAGCTGCAATCAGCAGAGGCACTCAAACTGGAGCACCTGTGACTTACAAGAGAAAGGACTGGTGGTAGAATGTTCCCTGTGAGGAGTGGGCTGACAGCTCTGAGATGAACTTCCTTCTCGTGTGGTGCAGCATAGCCTAGGTTGTTGGCCTTAAAAGCACTCTGCAAGGCATGTCTGTTTGTGCCGTCTGATGTGGAGGATGCCATTTGAAGAGAATTTGATCTATGGGGCAGGGAAAATGTTGTGTTTTGGAGTGAGTTCAGTATTATGGGCCAGGAGAATGATAGAGTCATAGAGTTTAAGGCCAGAAGTGACCATCTAGTCTGGCCTCCTGTGTATCACAGGCCACTAACACCCCCCAGCACCTGCACACTAACCCCAACAACCGAAATAAGAACAAAGTAAATGACACCCACAGGAGACTACACTAATATGTGCCACAGGCAGAGAATAGGAAGAACCCAGGTGCACTGGTGCTCAAGGGCCCTGCAATGGCAGGGACATGATTAAATGAGATGTATTTCATTTAATCCTGACAAGTGACCCACACTCACACACTGCAAAGGCAAAAAATCACCAAGGTCCCTGCCAATCTGAATTGCGGGAAATTCCTTTCCAACCCTACATATGGCAATGAGGCAAGCTACACCCCAAGCATGTCAGCAAAAACCAGCCAGCCAAGCACCTGAGAGAGAAACTGCTCAGTGCCATCTCAGGGCCCTGGCCTACCCTGCCCAGTGACCCATTTCCAGCCATGGCTGTCCCTGATGCTCAGAGGAAGGAGATTTGAAAAAATGGGGGAAAAATTCATTTCTTGATCCCGGCTAGTGGCCGGCTGAAACGCTGAAGCATGAGAGCTTTAGGAACATAAGATGTAAACTAGACATGAGCCTCTAGGCTGTTGACCTCTGTCCCCTACCATCACAAACAATCTTCTCATACAATCACACTCATAAATTTGTCCATCTTTCTCTTAAAACTAGTTGTTTGCCCTCACAACTCCTATTCCAGCATAAGCTTCTGTTTAGTTTACTTTTTGTTTTTGTAATGGGTGTTGGAGTGCCTGGGAAAGGCCCCCCCCCCTTTTTATTATTGTAGAACTCCAATTAAATATCCTATGTCTGAGCTTCCCACCCAGTGCCTTTGCCTGCTTTCCTGAGCACACAGTAGCATTAGATGACAATGCTCAAGAAATAAAATAAGGCATTTACCCTTCAAATGTGCGCCTGAATAGCCCATTGAGTTCAATCAAACTACCCAATGTGTTAAATTACTCAGACGTGTAAATGTTTGTGAGACTGGGGCATATTGAACAAGGTCAATTAGGCCATTACCTGATACCACATGTATTAATCTCAGTTCCTCTGGATGTTAGGTAACAAATTCAGTGTTGTCATTCTAGACCTGAGGAAGAGCTCTGTGTAGTTTCAACACTTCTCTCTTTCACCAACAGAAGTTGGTCCAATAGAAGATATTACCTCACCTACTTTGTCGTTCTAGAATTAGGCACTCTGATGACTGAACAAAGGAGGCGGATAAATAGCTACACAGGCCAGCCTAAGGTTTATTTTTCCCTCTTCACACTAACCTGATTTTTCTCTAACATGTAGCACTGAATTCATTTTAAAGTTCTGAATTTGTGATATTAAAATGATTTCATCACTGTCTGGATACTAAGGTCCCAAATCTGCACAACTTATGTGTGCTTAACTTTTATTTACATGAGTAGTCCCATGGACTTCAATAGGACTACTCATGTGAGTAAAGTTAAGCATGTGTATAAGTGTTTGCAGGTTCAGGGCCTAAAACAGCTTCATTTTTTAAAAATCTCTCCATGGTGCGTTTTTTTTATAAGTTCTCTTGCATGGCGGTTCCCAGCAAGATTCATCCAGCCAGTAAGGTTAAATATTACTCACATTACTGCACTAGGACTACCTAGATGTGTAAGGCAAGATAGATTTGGCCCTACATCAATGGTCCACATGCAAATGAGGGGGTAGTGCAATACAGTGCAACTTACACAAGCCACACATGTTGCGCAAACAACTTTGGTAAAATGGATGGTGAAGCTTCTCTAAATGAACCAGTACCTGACTAAAATAGCCTCAGTGTTTTTCCCACTCTGGTTTATTGTGTA
The DNA here is from genome assembly GCF_016161935.1 of Mauremys reevesii. Taxonomy (NCBI): domain Eukaryota; kingdom Metazoa; phylum Chordata; order Testudines; family Geoemydidae; genus Mauremys; species Mauremys reevesii. The sequence continues at coordinate 77,670,924 of NC_052631.1, forward strand.
AATGTCACCATCATTCACTCTGTATTTACTCCTCCTGAAATATTTCCCTTAATTCCATTACTAACACAATGTCATTACACTTGCACTAAATAATAGACATTACCTAACATTACATAATTCATCAAAGGCATCATAATCTCAAAGATTAGATTCTGCTTAGTCCTTAAACAGGCACACAGTGACAGGGGAAAAAGTAAGGAGTCTCCCTCTCCTTGCACAGCCTGCATGCAGCTAAATAGAATTGCTGTCCTTGCACTCAGGAAAGTTCACAGACCTGTTTTCCTACAGTAACCCAAAAAGAAATGTGAACAAAAATAGAGACTAGCTGGAACAGTGGCTCCACCTGCTAGGCACCAGCTAGCAGAACTGGCCTAGTGCACAGGGAAAGAATGCTTTACCCTTTGAGGTTAAGATATTTCAAAAAGGCCTATGGGAGTTGTGCACCCAACTCCCAAAGATGTTCAATAGGATTTGGGAATGAAACTCCCTTTGGCTCTCCTGAAAATCTTAGCCTGAAGGGCTGTAGCAGTGTGTCCCTCTCCCTGTGCACTGGGAAGCTTCAGGAGACACTGTAGAAATATAGAAAAAACAAGCACTCAATTATTTTTTTAAATTATGCTTTCACTGAAGGGATTCCATATATAGCTATAGATATCGATGCTTGTGATCTTCTGAGTCACCCCATGAGAAGAATGACAACTTTTGCTAGAGGAAAAAGTACAAGCAAAGTGAGAAACTGCAACTGGAAAATTCCAAACAAAAATGTATAGCATTTTAGTCAAAAACACAATATAAAACCCAACAAGGTGCTAAAAGAGGAAATCATGTTTCACATGTTCTGCATGCTTGTTTACCTTCACTTTATGGTATTACAAAGACTTTCTGTGTCTAACTATAAACCATAAGTAACTTCCTTTTTTTCTATTTTGTGTCTCTTGTTTAAGTGGCAATATTTTTATATTGACAGGTCAGATTTTGGCAGGCACAACACAGAGACTTATCTTTTATACTTAATAAAAAGGGTATTAATAGCATCTTCCATACAGTATTGTAATTCTATATATTCATTATTGGTTTATGGTAGTGCCCACAATGCACTAGGCCAAGGATCGGCAACCTTTGGCACGTGGTCCATCAAGGAAATCCGCTGGTGGGCCGGGATGGTTTGTTTACCTGCAGCGTCTGCAGGTTCGGCCAATGGCAGCTCCCACTGGCCGCAGTTTGCCGTTCCAGGCCAGTGGGGGCTGCGTGAAGTGGCAGCCAGCATGTCCCTTGTCTCACTCCGCTTTCTGCAGCCCCCACTGACCTGAAACGGTGAACTGCGGCCAGTCGGAGCTGCGATCAGCTGAATCTGTGGACGCTGCAGGTAAACAAACCATCCCGGCCCACCAGCAGATTTCCTTGATGGACCGCGTGCCAAAGGTTGCCGACCCCTGCACTAGGCATTTCTCATCCTTTCAAGAAGGGACAGTCTCTGCCCTTGTAGCTCATAGTGTAACAACAGACAGAGGTTAAGATAAGGGGAAGCAAATGAGGTTATTTATACAAGTCAATTCTATTCATTGTAGATAGCAAACCAGAATGGGTGTTTTGACTTTGATATTTAAAATCAAATCTGGAGCCTCCAAATAGTAGGGTGGATAGTGCTTCCTGCATCAGGCATTTCGTCACACAGAAAATGGGCTCTTAAATATACCGGTCCAGATCATCAGCTGGTGTAAATCAGTAACTGGCTTCAATGAAGCATTGCTAATTTCCATCCGCTGAGGATCGTGGCCCACTGTAACTTTTACACTCAAACCCTGTAACAGAATTGGTAAATCTATCAGTCCTTATACATGCGAGTGAATTCAAAGGGACAACTCATGGAGTAAGGTACTGCTCAGTAAGAGAATTGGGGCAGGATCTAGTCCATAATGACTTCTCACATGGGTAAGGATTGCAAGGGTTCGGTGGATCTAGAATGAGACAAAGCATTCTGGAATGGGTTACGTTACCTAGGGAGGTGGTGGAATCTCCTTCCTTAGAGGTTTTTAAGGTCAGTCTTGACGAAGCCCTGGCTGGGATGATTTAGTTGGGGATTGGTCCTGCTTTGAGCAGGGGGTTGGACTAGATGATCTCCTGAGGTCCCTTCCAACCCTGATATTCTATGATTCTATGATTGGGTTAGCTCACAGGGCTGCTGTTTAGGGAGGGTGGGAAGAACACCTGCTCCCCCCACCCCCCTGAATTTCATACCAGAGGTCTGCTCATGACGCACGCCCCAGATCCACTGCAGTGATATGCAACCAGGTCCAGGAGTGGCACTGGGGGGGGTATTGTAGGGGTTATAGCCACCCCACCATTTGCTTTAGCTCCCCATCCCAGAGCTGGCTGCCCAGCCAGCAGCCGCCGATCTCCGGCAGCCCAGCTCCAGTTTCCTCTTCTTTGGGAAGCGGATCCATGGCTGGCAGGGCTTAGGGAGAGCTTGCCCGATGCTAGAGGTGGGGTGGCGGGACAGAGAGCCTGTCGCACTTGTGCCTCTGACTCAGGAGTGGGGGCGGCAGCTGCTGCTGTACTGAACAAATGTTCAGACTCCTGAATGCTCAGCTTAAAGAGACAGTGTGCTGACACACTCAGGGGTGCACACAGTCTCCCACACAGACTTCCCAACACACACACACTCACTCTCTCACACACACACGCGCGTGCGCGAACACACACATATACATATATATTATTAGCAGCAAAGGGTCTTGTGGCATCTTATAGACTAACAGATGTTTGGGAGCATGGGCTTTCGTGGGTGAATACCCACTTCGTCAGATGCATGACATGTATTCACCCACGAAAGCTCATGCTCCCAAACGTCTGTTAGTCTATAAGGTGCCACAAGACTCTTAGTCTGGATCTGTAAAAGCAGCAAACACGGCTACCCCTCTGATATATATTATTGTTGTTGATACTTCTTGTAGGTTGTTGGTACTTCTTGGTACTTCCTGTCGAACTGCCAATGCACATATATTCTCTGCAATTTTATTCTTTCAAAGTTCATTAAGGATTACAGTACTGTTATTTTATTTTTTTGATTGGTCTGTGCATTTCATAATTTTATTTCTCTCTTACGCTTAAAATTAATTCTTTGAGTAGTGAGTTCTAAAATACCTAACCTGTCCTGACTGGAGTAATTATCATTATTACTTTTATTACTATATTGTGCTTTGTCATTCATTATTTAAAGTGATACAGTCAAATAATAGTGTCATTCTAGAATGCAAATTTAGCTTGTACTCACATAAGCGGTGCAAGTTTTAAAAAAAATTAGCTAAATACATAACTTTAGACACTATGCAGATAAGGTCACCTATTTTCAAATTGTGTTTTTAATTATATCTGTAAAATAATTTCAAATTCACTCACAAATAAAAGAGGTTCCAAGTTTGATACTAATACTAATGATGGATGTAAACGTTAATGAGTCACGTACATGATTGTGATTGGTAAACATATGCCGAAATATTTAGAAAAATTAATTCCTGTTCTTAATAAAGAGAAAAAAAACCCTTAATCACATATGTTAAAAAAAATTAAGTAAATACATTTTTAGTGAAGTGAAAAACAGTTGACTAAAATACAGTAGTTAATGGCAGTAACACTGTAGGTCAGAGAAAGTAAGCAGATTCTAAGCTGATTTTATTTCTTTTTATTTCTCTCTACTAAAAATAGCGTACAAAGTATCAAACTTATATTTCTGATATCTGTGTTAAGGCTCCAAAACTGATACGTCAAGTCTTGGGATTGTATTATCTCCTGATTGTTCTAAACTCACATATAAATTTAAAATATGGCTTTAATTGGTGTTTGTATATATTTTTCTTTCTTTACATAGGAATTAGATACAGTGCTCCTGTCTGCTAATTTCTAAGTTATCTGCAAACAATCTCGAGTTTTCAGGTGCCTAAGTAGCCCCTGAAATCATGGTTAAAGTTGCCCCCCCTCACCACAAAAATTTGAAATGGCGCCCCTGCTAACTCATGCCATTAAGTACAGCCCTGAGCAAGAAGTGGTCTATAAGATGCACCACCCAAGAGTCGCTCAAAGAGGCATTTTACCTCAGAGAAACGCTTTGAGTCACAACGCCCTCCCAAGTGTCCCCCTTGCTTCCGGGGAGTGTAGTAGTAACTTGTGGCTGGTCTATACCAACAGCAAATTCCCACCCCCCCCATCCTGTTCACACACCAGGCTAGATGTAAAGTTAATGTACGTGCTGTAACATAATATAAAGTAGCATGGAAAAGAAAATGTGGATAGAGTGTTAATCAGATATTGCACACAACATTTAGTTGCTTATTACTGACCTACTCTTTGGGTGGTGGCTATGGGGTGACTGCTGACTGTAATACCCTTCTGTTTCTCCTATTTCTCTTATGGAGCCTATAAAGGAGAATATGGAGAAAAGCAATGAGCAAAAATAACTGTTTCCTATGAATGCTATGTAAACAGAAATATTATAATACTAACAATGTCATGTACCTAGACTTCTCTTTCCTATGATGACAACTGGGGGTGACAAGATAGAGGGGGTGGGGTGGTGACTCTTTAGTTTGGGGGAGGGTTATGGCTTCCTATTTTTTATAAGCTCTTCAGGCCAGGAATTGCCTCTTTCAATATGTTTTTGGGGTGTCTAGGTCCTACTGTAATATTAATAAAGTTCAGCCTGATAATTACCCAGGGCTGTTGTCTTTATAAAAATGTCAGTTGAGAAGAAATATTTTGCTCTTTCAAACAGTTTTCTCTTGTTCTGTGGGGGAAGAAGACAAACGGCATCCTCTGACAGACTAACTGAGGAGAAATCTCCATGAGGAGAGAACATCTCTGAGATTTCCCCTGCCTTAGCCCCCAAAAAAGGTTTCTCTCAGAAGTGGCCATCAGGGTTTTGCTAGGTATCTTCAGCACCTAACATACTTCTCTTTGCTGTAAACAATTGGGGTCTAACTGTTACCCTGAAACAGTATGTGAAAACCAAAGTTCTGTGTTTTCTTATTGCTAGAATATACAGATGATACTTCTAATATTATATCATGTTGAGGGCATTATACTGTATTCGAACCCTGAGCCCCAAGACTCTTGTGACTGTTTGTCCATAGAGCCAGCGTTTTTGCTGTTGCTCTAATATGTCAAGTTGCCAAATACATATTAGCCCACACTGCCTTGACCTTACTGGAAGATGAGAGACAGGAATGTGTTGTGTTTTTTGTGGCTAACTTGGAATTTAAATCTGTTTCCTCATGCATCAATAATCAAAGCTTAATAATTCATGAGTCTGCTTTTTAATATGCACCAAGTTGTGAACCTGAGGTGAAATCACCAGTGGGGGATGGAAGTGAGTTTAAATTTTATAAATCTTAACTCCTCTTTCTCTTTTAATCAGCATTCCAATTATAATGAATAGCAAGAATGGTACTGATCACGCTTCCATATTGGTGGAAAACTGGCATTTCTTTGCTATGGAACTTGCTATTAGCTGTAAATGTACCACTCTACTATAAATTCAGATACACAGTTATCACTTTGACAAGGGTCTGAATCCATAGTTGCTCGCTTCATGCACTGTGGCCAATGGGAGTTCTTTGGGGAGGGCAGGAAGTGAAAATACGTAAAATAGATCCTGACTGACTGCAATTTGTAGGCTCAAAATTAAAACATAACCCCTTGCTAGCCACATAATGGGTCTGGCCCAATATGTGCAAAAGCAGATATGTCTTAATGTCCTCTTTGTTTTAGCTGCAGATTATGGAACAAGATGAGAGACTGATGTGCACATTTTTTTCCATTTGATATAGTGAGTGGTTTTCAAACTGGGGTATACATACCCATAGGGGTATGCGAGCTTTCACCAGGGGGTATATGAGAAAAATCCTGTAATGGAGGACAACTTATTTTATTCAGTAAGACTTGGCAATCTAATCAACATTTAATTTCCTTTCAATTAAAACTGCAGCTGCATTGGTGTGCATTTCCTTTCTGCTGTGCAATTCAGCAATTCCTTTCAAACTTTTTGAGCTTTATCCCTCCCCCCAACCCCTTTGAGTTACAATTTTGGTTGTGCCCCCCTCAATCCTGGGTGGAGAGAGGGGATGGAGGTGGGTGCTCCCCCACCCCGAGCCCCACCATGCGAGGCTGGCCTGAGCCGCCTGGTGTTGCCACTTGCCCTCCTGAACATTCCTCCGTGTCCCCTTAGTGGGGCTGCTCCCACAGTGTGAAAACCCCCAGAAGCTGTTGCTAAAGGGAAGGCAGAAATCGGAGGGAGGACATGGCCTCATGTGTGCCTCCCCTCCCCACCTCTGCCTATCTTAGCTGGAGGTAGGCGGTAGAGTACATTTGGAAAGGGATAAGCAACCTAAAAAAGTTCGAAAACCCATTGATCTAGTGCATGATTCAATATGGTCAGTGATGTCTGCTTCAGAGGACATGCAGTGGAATAGCCATGATTTTACACTTCAGGATTTTGGAGAATTGGCATAACTGCATGAAGAAGCTTCTATCTAATCCATCTATTCCTCAATCCATCCTCTTATGGATATTATCATTATGGTATCTGAATGCTTCCTTACATTATGCCTGAGACTAGCTAACATTATTAGTTTCCCCCCATATCCTCCTCCCCCACCAGTTTACTGCATTTCGGTTATCAAGTAAATCAGGTAGGTGATACAGCACATTTTGAACACACCTATCCAGTGGGCTTCAAACTTATACTTCCTCTTGCAGGCTGTGGGGGCTAGTGCATAAATGTCGCAACACAGTGGTTTTCAACCTGTGGTCTCTGGATCTCTGGGGGTCCACAGACTATGCCTAAGATTTCCAAAGGGGCCTGCATCTCCACTCAACATTTTTTAGGGGTCCGCAAACGAAAAAAGGTTGAAAACCACTGGCATAACTCAAAACATGTAGATGTTTGGAAAGAGGCAAAAGCTGGGAGGAAAAAGTACAACCAAAAATGCCAGAAAACCGTTGCAAAGCTAGTATGAGACTCACAGCAGTTAGCCATCCCACATGGTGCTGTGATCCTGTCTCACAAATTAAGCAATGTTGAGCTGGGTCAGTGTTTAGAAGGGAGGTCTCTAGATTCTAATCAAAGTGATGTTTACGATTCTGTATTTAGCACCCATTTCTGAAGCAGGATTGAACTATTGTGCCAGTTCAACACTTGGATGTATTGCGGTGTTTGCAATACCATCTTTTCAATGAGACTAATATGAAGGTCCCGCCTAGGTGCCGTCATTAAACTTTCTCTGAGAAGGACTGTTAGCCTTGCTGTCTTGAACCAATTGCAGCTCAGATAATTGTATTCTGCTACCTAAATGTCTTCCCCCTCTATTTGGATACGGCATTCTCCTTCTATTCCTGACCTGAATTGTGTTGCTCTTTGCTTTTAAGCAGCTGCTATGTTTACTCATGAAGTGACTGGACTTCAGTGGGTCGTGACTATGGAAAGGCGATGTGGTAGTAAAGGTGCCCTATAAATGGAGGCTATTGTTTTTTATTAATAATCAAGGCCTCGTCAATTTAACTATAGAGTAAGTATTCATGAGGGCTGGCTGAGCCTGCAGGATTAAAACCTGAAACCACACTAAATTTGTCTGGGAACTTCTTTCCTTCAACAAAACCTTCCTACTCCCAACCAGAGCCCCAGGACACCTCTATTTACAAATAAGTGTCTCCTGGTGTAGGGGTACACTTTGGCTCCCTTCTTTGGGATGGCAACAAACTCATCCCCTCCCCTTGTGGGGTGAGTGTTTGTTTGGCAAGCCTCTTCCCCTTATTCATTCCGACATCACACAGACTGAATGTCTTTTACTATCTGTAGGTAGCGTGCCTGGTTCAATGAGAACCTGATCTCAGCTGGGGGCTGGAGACACTACTGTTGTTAGTAATAACAGGGAGCCTGCCTATCCCTACCATCTCCATTCAGTTGCAGGAAGAGAATCCAGCCCTGCTGTTGTCTCCTCTGATATCCAGAGTGCATCATATTAAACTCCACCACAAACTGGGGTTGTGTAAATTCCTTGGGGCTGGGACCATCTTTATTTGCACCTTGTGCCATGCCAAGCAGATTACCCTGTACTTTACAGCTAATGAACAATAATTATAGTGCAGGGCATTGTGAGACTTCTCAGTGCTGACATGCAGCAAGTGGGTAGTTAAAAGGCAGCAGCAAGATCAGAGAGCATTTCCCAGTCTTCACTCTTCCTGAATGGGGAACAGGGAAGATACCTGAAGAGAGGAGGAGGAGGTCTACCTTGCCAGTGCCCCTGAAGTCTACTTATCAGAAGAATGATCCAGCTTGTCACCCTTCATGATCCCAGGAAGAGGGAGTATTTCAGCTGACATTATGTAGTTGGAGAATCTGTCTGGGCTTACCTCAGAAAGCACCTAAAATAAGCGTAGTCACAGGGCCTATTGAGAGAAGTATTCTAGGGTTTTATGAGGGACAGAACTAGCGAAACCCTCTGGTTTCTTATGAAAATAGAGGCTGGAGAGTGAAGGTGCACTTGCTCAAGTTTCACTTGGAGTATTCAAGCACTTTTAAGGAATAGACCTGAAACTCCAAGCAAGTCTCAATGGTTGTAGGTGATCCCTGCTAAACAAGTTGGCTAGTTTGTTTGTGCCGAAACTTCAACTTCAACCCGCAGGTTGTGCATGGACCACTGCATAAGTTAGGAGGAAAATATGACTGTCTGATGATGATGATACCAATAATACATACGTTGAATTATTTACCCACTCAGCAAAGAGGGAATTTCTCTTTTAAAATAACAATTAAAATATTATCATGAATAGTAATCAACTCTATTCTACAAATATGATTTGATCAAATCCAGATCAATGCACTAAGGGGCAAATCCAGAACCCTTCCCATGGCTACGAGGAGGTCTAAATTAGCTGTTACCACTCAAGAAAGAGATCTTGGAGTCGTCATGAATAGTTCTCTGAAACATCAGCTCAATGTGCAGCAGCAGTCAAAAAAGTTAATAAAACGTTAGGAACTATTAGGAAAGGGATAGATAATAAAACAGAAAATAACATAATGCCACTATATAAATCCGTGGTATGCCCAGCCTTTGAATACTGAGTGCAGTTCTGGCCACCCCATCTGAAAAAAGGTATATTAGAATTTCATTGCAGAGAAGGGCAATTAAAATGATTAGGGGTAAGTAATGCCATCCATATTAGGAGAGATTAAAAACACTGGGACTGTTCATCTTAGAAAAGAGACAACTAAGGAGAGATATGATAAAGGTCTCTAAAACCATGACTGGTGTGGAGAAAGTCAATAAGAAAGTGTTATTTACTCCTTGACATAACACAAGAACTAGGGGTCACTCAATGAAATTAATAGGCTGAAGGTTTAAAAAAAATAAAGAAGTTCTTCACACAACACACAGTCCACCTGTGGAACTCGTTGTGAAGGCCAAAACTATAACTGTGTTAAAAAAGGAATTTGATAAATTCATGGAGGAAAGGTCCCTTAAAGGCTATTAGCCAAGATGGTCAGCGATGCAACCCCATGATCCTGGTGTCCCTAAATTTCCAACTGCCATAAGCATCTGGCACTAGCCGCTGTCAGAGACAGGATACTGGGCTAGATTGGCCATTCGACTGACTCAGGGCTCGTCTTCACTATGGAGCTAAATCAGTGCTGCTGCAATTGATGCAGTGGTGTCAATTTAGCAGGTCTGGTGAAGACACGATAAGTCAATGGGAGGGAGCTCTCTTGTTGATGTAATTAATCCACCTCAATGAGAGACAGAAGCTATGTCGACAGGAGAGCATGTCCCGCCAAGATAGCCGTGTTAAGCTGATGTATGTTGTTGGTTTTTTTACACCCCTGAGTGACATAACTTATGTCAATTTAAGCAGTAGCATAGACAAGGCCTCACTATGGCCATTCGTATGTTCTAACGTGAGGAGCCATTTTCATTGGTGTTTTTGATGGGGCTAGTCGCAAACCAGGCAGCACTGGACAGGACCCCTGCAAGGAAGCCATGTTTGAGGTGTTTGAGCAAATCTGCCACTGTATGGATCCTCCAATCCTCTCCTCTGGAAGTGCTGCATAAGGATCCACAGAGGCTATTGTAGGCATTTGGGCATCCTATTCTACCCACTGGGCTGCAGAAGCTATCACAGAGCAACTCTACTGTTGCTCCAAGCCATGTGGGGTGAATTCTACTTTCCCTGCCTTCCAACCCCAACCCATGCACTGCGCCCACTTGGGCCGGGTATTGGACTGTGGACCTGAGCCTAAGTGAAAGTGGTGGTGGTGGCTTCCTAGCCACCATTTGTGCATGTTAAGATACCACTGCAGAGTTCAGCATAACTGGCAGCTTCTGCTCGACAGAAATAAATCAGCTCATAACTGGATTTTTAGGGGGTGTTGCAGGCTGGGATTAGGGTTCATTGGCAGAGCAGCAAGGAAGCTCATACTGCAGTAGTCTGTGCTATCCCAATTCCAAGGCTATGGGCCTAAACCTGGCATCCTTACTCAGGCAAAACTTGCATGGAAAGCAAATTTATTTGCAGCTTTATAAGAAAAGCGTGGAGGAAAACTGTAATAACTAACAAGTGTTGAGCGGCACGGCTCAGCCCAGTGCTCACAAAGAACTAAGGGGTGGCAGCATGCTCAGACAAGCTTTTAAAGCCACTGTTACAGTAATGATAGATGTTTGAACCCAAAACAGTTACTGTAGCTTTCCCAAAGTTCTGCTATTTCCCTACCCACTCAAAGAGAGACTGACAAATTGACCTGTTTAAGAGTGTATGAGTCAATGGTGTGGTGAGGAGGGGGCGAGGGGAATTTTGGCTTAATAAATTCCCAGAGTACTCAGGCAAAAATGGTGCAATATCTTGGTTTAATTCCATTTGAAATATAATACTTTGCATTTTAATTCTTAGCTAATATTTTTCACCCTTGTTACATGAGTAAAAAAGACAAAGTCCATTCTCAGCTAACCAACACGTTCCTCTTCTTTTTATTACTGTATCATTTTAAAAAGCTGTTGTTAAAGGTGAATTACAGCTAGCATTAAAACAATGTGCGTTTTAGCCAGACTATTCTGTTTACGTTCTCCATTGTGAGTTCTGCCATGTGCTAAACGATGCCTAGACTTTGTTTCAGACACCATTGTGCTAAGCACAGTGTAAAGCTATCTACCTACATTCTTATACATCTTCATGGTATTTGATCACTTGGAAGGATATAAGGGGTAAAAATTAAGCAAAAAATGTATTAGAAATAATTGGAAAAGTGGGAATGGAATAGACAGGAACTCTTCTTTTACCTGGAGTTAACATGTTATCCTGGGCATTGTCTTGTACAAGGATGAGCTCCATTAATAAAAATCCATTAGACAAATACACCTACTTACATTTAAGTGAGATCTATCGGCATATGTATAACCTAAGATACTAATAGATTTGTTGAGGTTGTTCCATATTTCCCTCTAAAAATCTAAATGTTCTCTTTTACAAAATGACATGTCAGTAAAATTCTAGAAATCTTATTGATTTCAGCTATGGAGCTTACAAGAATGGGAAAAAAAACTATAATTGTTCCTTTTTCAATATTGTTTCTTTCTTGATAGCCACATCACAGAAGTAGAAAATCTGGTTTGAAATTTTACAGCTAAAAATTATGTAAAAACTTCTAACTCTGCATAACTCTGATCTACAAATCATTTTATATACATTGGAAGAAATCCACCCTTCAGCTAAACAGAAAAAAATAGCTTCCCTCCAGAGTTCTCATGCTACTCCTTTATCTTAATTCCATCAGCACTACAATCACCTAGTATTTCTATATGCCCTCCATGAATCTTCCTTTTTTTTTTTAAATTCTCTAGCCTATCTTCCATTCTGAAAATGAGTCTTTCATTCCATCCTATCGTTGCCACGTGAGTGAAATATGAAGTATAAAACCAAGTTGTATTGTTAACTGGTACATTTTAAACTTTTTAAAAGAAAAAGTACAGCAAAGATTATTAATTAGCTCCCCCCAAAAATAACAGTCCTACCTTTTGCAGTTTCTCCTGGTTTCTGTTTAACTTGAAAGCTTTTGGTACGAGACTCACTCAGAAACTGACTTTACTGATCATACACAACAGTTTCCACTCTCTGTTTGATATATAAACCAAAAGTGCAACTGCTGAGAGCTTTCAGAGTACATCTGAGCTCAGAAATGGCAGTCGTAGAGAGCTGTCACTGCTTCAGAATAACATCCGAGAGCGACTTGCAGTCTGCACATTTTACATTTCCTTTTTCCAGTGGGCAGCACAGACGAATGATGAGATACTATGGTTCAAAATGCACGCAATATTTACACTTTAAAAGAGGGAAGGAAAAGTGACCATTTCTATTTATATGACATTGTTTTGTCTTCCAATCAGGTAGTTGATAGTTCGCGATCTGATTTTATAGTAACAGAGAACATCATTTTTTAATTGTGAATTCAGGGCATACTGACACATGCTGGTGAACCACATAGATTTGTAGATCCATATTATCTCTAACGGTCACTGCTCCTCCTCGCTGTAACAATAAATCCCCCACAAGTACCTGCTGGTACAGTTTAATGGCTGTAAGCTAATGGCTACACCAGGGTTTGAATTAGCTGAAATAGGTGCTGAGGTTCAGTGACAAAATAAGGTTTTCTAACAGTTCTCAGCAAAATTTTCCCTCCAGAGCCCCCTTTTCTGCCAAAGAGACAGAGTTAAAAGTACTGAAAATTATGTGACACCTTTTCTTTCCCTTTTTCCATTTCTTCAGTTAGTTTGTTCCTCCCCATCCCCCTACGTGTATTATTTCTTTTAATCCCCATAGAGTAGGATTTTCTTTTCCTTCTTCATTTCATCTCGACCTTTTGAATTTCTCTTCCATTGTGCCTTTCCTTTTCTTCACTCCATGCCCTAGTCCATCATCTTTTCCCCCACCCACCATCTATTTCCTCCCTTCCTCATGCCCTTTGTCACTGCGTTCATTTCCCCTTTTCTTCCCTCTCTCCACTAGTTTACTCATCCCTTCCCAAATCCCTCAGTCTCTTCATTTCCCAAACCTCACCTCCTCATTTTCTCTGTTCTCTCCATTCCCCTTTTCTTTTTCCCTCTTTTAACTGTCCTTCTATCTATCTGTCTTGGTAGCCATATGTCCCCCATCACTCTTCTGCTTCCTTAGTTTGTACTCTTCTTGCTGGCTGGAGACTTCTGAGGAAGCAATACATCCTTCGTTCTCTTGCAATCTCTTTAGCATCATCTCCAGTCCTTCACTTTCCCAGCTCTGACAGGACTCTGACAGGACTAGCTCTTTTGTCTTCCATCAGGGCTGTCTCTTGGAGATAGGAGCACATGATCCAGTCCATAACTACATCTCTCCTGAGATGGTCAATAAGAATAGATTTAAAATTTTTATTAAAGTTAATGTTTAAAATTAAGAATACATACTACAGGCCAGACTCGCAACAGGACTATTCATACTACTCCTCTCTCAGACTTTGTGGGCTGTTTCACTATCCTTTTCTTTTTCCTTTCCTTTCTCCATTTGACATTTACCTTGTTAATTCTGTTGAAGAGCTCCCATGCAGCCTAATTGGGATGTATGCTTAGTTACAGACCTCTTCCCCATTAAATGGCACAACTCCACAAGAAGGGACTATGTAAACAGTTCTACCTTATATATTTAGATGACCTGTCACAGGTCATGTCACTGTGCCAGAGACCTACACACCTTGGATGGATATTTCCCTTGACTGAGTCTATGACCTATAGAGTTATGGTCTATTTTACATCATGGTCCACTCTCTTTCTTTTTCTTTTGGTGGTTTGGATTACAACCATGTAAGACTGAAGGGAGAGAGAGGAGGAGCCCATGAAAATGACAATGGTACAGAGGCTAGAGAATAGATCATTTGAGTTAAGCACAAGGACTGGCTTGATTTCTGGTGTGGCATTTCAATGGCCTCTCCATGTTTAGAGTTTGTTGTCTAGATCTGCCTTTCAGTGACTAAAGGATATTTCTATGCTTCTACCAGTGACTATATTCTGAAGCCTTTCACTATATTTTTGCAATGGGATAATACTGCAAAATATATGCACTCTTACATTATTGCAGTGAACATCTATTTGTGTCACAAATGTAGTAATTGATGATTTTGACACTCCATTAGCAAAAGAAAAATATGTATTGACTAAGGTTAGATTAATTTCACATTTGGTGTTCAGGGACACTAGACAGTAATGAGGAGAAAAGTTTTATGTTACACTGACCTTGATATTGTGTCTGGTGGACTATTTTTTCACCCTCCTATTCAACCTTTGCTGATAGATTCCCTTCAGTCCCACTCAGCATAGAACCTGCACTCACTTGCCCATCAACTGCATGCCAGTCAGGTACAGTTAAAGCTACTTTCCCATTTACTCATCAATTTACACCACCATTTACATCAGTGCTGAATGTGACCCCAAGCCTGACATGGAAGTAGCATGGAAGGACCAAGTCAGGATTATGCTCTGGTCCCACAAAGGGATTCATGCACATGGACCTTTACTTCTGGGAAGCATTCCAGTGGAGTCAACAATGGTTGTGAAGCCATGATTTGACATGTTTTGCAGTAGGTGAATATGATTTCACCTAATTATCATTGACACACTGTGACGGGTCTGGTACCCCGGCACCCCCTGGTGGCGGGGGCGAGCTGGAGCCTAGCGCCCGCCACTCCCTTGTTCCTCGGCCTGCCCCTGGTAACCAACGTATTACGGCCTACGGGCCAGAGTTCACATAAACACCCCCTCTCGGAGCGGGGTAACACGGCCTAGCGGCCGGAGTCCAACAACCCCCCTCTTCGGAGCGGGGTAGCACGGCCTAGCGGCCGGAGTCCAACAACCCCCCCTTCAGAGCGGGGTAGTACGGCCTAGCGGCCGGAGTCCAACAACCCCCCCTTCAGAGCGGGGTAGCACGGCCTAGCAGCCGGAGTCCAACAACCCCCTCTTCGGGGCGGGGTAGCACGGCCTAGCGGCCAGCGTCCATAGACACCCCTTCGGAGCAGGGTAGCACGGCCTAGCGGCCGGAGTCCCACAACCCCCTCTTCGGAGCGGGGTAGCACGGCCTAGCGGCCGGAGTCCCACAACCCCCTCTTCGGAGCGGGGTAGCACGGCCTAGCGGTCAGAGTCCATAGACACCCCTTCCCCCGCTCGGCGGGGATCCGCCTGCAACACGCCAAGCGGTACTGCAGCTTTAAGGCTGTCGGTCTCGACAGTCCCCTGGGTCACTTCCTACCCTGTCTAGCCGGACGTCAGCGTTGCGGGAGCGGTTCCCCCGTGGGTCCCTCCTGGCAAGCACCCACCCCCCCTGGGGTCTCCAGTATGGCCTCTGCTCGGCTGACACCCCGGTCCAGGCGCACTGGCTCTCCTTCTGCAGGAGATGACAGTCTGCGTCCTTCTCCCCCGGTGGTCAGCCCCGACTGAGCAGACCTGCAGGCTTTTATACCGGTCTGCCAGTTGGAGCACGCCCAGCAGAGCTTCCTGGGCGTGGCTTCCTCTGCTATCAAAGAAGGGTTAACCCCTGCTGTACCAGTGCGGGGCTGTCCCGCCCCGTCACACACCCTCCCCCTTAAGACAGCCGTCGGGGCCGGCTGCCCCTTGACTCCCTCCTCCCCCCCCGATTCAGGAGAAGAAGTCCGCGTTCCCATGATCCTTGCCTGGTCGATGCGACACGCGGAAGGCGTGGGGTTGGAGGGATAGGTACCACCGCATGATACGGTTATTCGTCTCCTTCATACTATTGATCCATCGGAGGGGCGCGTGGTCAGTCACTAAGGAGAAGGGGTTCCCTAATAGATAGTACCTTAGTGTTTCGACCGCCCACTTCACTGCCAAGGCCTCGCGTTCTATGGTGGAGTACCGGGTTTCGCGGGGGAACAGCTTGCGGCTAAGATACAAGACCGGGTGTTCTTCTTCCCCTACCTCTTGTGACAGTATGGCCCCCAGTCCCACCTCGGAGGCATCCGTCTGCAGGATAAAGGTTTTTGAAAAATCCGGTTGTACTAGTACCGGTTCTTGGGTTAATTGTTCGCTCAGGGCGCGAAAGGCCTTTTCACAGCCTTCCGTCCAGCGTACCTTCTGGGGTTGCGAACTGCGTGTCAACTCCGTCAGGGGGGCAGCAAGTGTGGCGAAGTTAGGCACAAACCTCCGATAGTATCCGGCCAGCCCCAAGAACTGCCGGACTTGCCTCTTGGTCGTGGGCGTAGGGTACGTCCTTAGAGCTTCCACCTTGTCTACGAGGGGGCGGATCTTCCCCCGGCCAACCGTGTAGCCCAGGTAAGTCACCTCCTTCTGGCCCAGGTGACACTTCGCCGGGTTCGCAGTGAGGCCGGCTTCGCCCAATGCCCGTAGAACTTCGGTCAGGTGTTGCAGATGCTCCTCCCAAGTGATACTGTAGATGACAATGTCATCGATGTACGCCGTGGCGTATTCGTTGTGGGCGTTCAGCACCTGGTTCATGAGTCGCTGGAAAGTAGCCGCGGCCCCGTGCAATCCGAACGGCATCATAGTAAATTGGTAGAGTCCGAACGGCGTGGGAAATGCTGTCTTTTCTCGTGAGGCCGGTGTCAACGGGATCTGCCAATATCCCTTCGTCAAGTCCAGGGTGGAGATGAACTCAGCTTTTCCCAGCCGCTCCAGCAGCTCATCCACCCGGGGCATGGGATAGGCGTCAAAACGTGAAATTGCGTTCACCTTGCGGAAGTCGATGCAAAACCTGACTGTCCCGTCTGGCTTGGGGACCAACACTATGGGGCTCCGCGACCCTTCCACCACCCCTAAGGCTAGCATCAGCCCGAGCTCCTCCCTCACTGTCTCCCACATCTTCCTGAGGAGCGGGCGGTGTGTGTCCCGCACTTTGTGCCCTGGAAGGGTAGCGATGTGGTGGTTTGCTAGCATGGTTCGTCCGGGTCGTGCCGACAAAACCACGGGGAACGCCGCCACCAGTCGTTCTATCTGGTCACGCTGGGCGGGGGTAAGCTCGTGGCCTATGTCCGCTGTCCCGGCTGCCTCCGGCTCTCCCGCCAGCAGCCCCAACTCCGGTTCTGGCGAGTATGGGGCTATCATCAGGCCCTCTCGGTCCCTCCAGGCCTTAAGGAGGTTTACGTGGTAGACCTGGGTATCCCTCCTTCGTCCGGACAACCGTACCTCATAGTCGACCGGCCCAATCCGCCTGACCACTTCAAAGGGGCCCTGCCACTTGGCCAGCAGCTTGGACTCTGAGGAAGGGAGCAGCAAGAGGACCCGATCCCCCGGCTCGAAAGTTCGCACCTTGGCCCCCTTGTTATAATGAGCCTCCTGAGTCCGCTGGGCTCTAATCAGATTTTCTCGGGCCAAGGTCCCCAGCTCCCGGAGGCATTCCCGCAGGTGGATGATATACTGCACTGACCCTCGAACGCGGGTCTCCTGCTCTTCCCAGGTTTCCCTTAGGAGATCGAGGATACCCCTAGGCTTCCTCCCGTAAAGAAGCTCAAACGGGGAGAACCCTGTGGACGCCTGGGGTACCTCTCGCACCGCGAAGAGGAGTGCGGGGAGTAGTTTATCCCAGTGTCGTGGGTCGTCCTCCACAAACTTCCTCAGCATGGCCTTCAAAGGGCCATTGAACCGCTCGACCAAGCCATCCGTCTGGGGGTGGTAGACCGAGGTCTTTAGCGCCCGGATATTCAGCAGCCTGCACAGCTCCGCCATCAATCTAGAGGTCACATTCGTTCCTTGGTCCGTTAGTATCTCCCTCAGGATACCCACCCGAGCGAAGATCTGCAATAGTTCGCTAGCAATGACCGGTGCTGTGGTGGACCTCAGTGGCACCGCTTCGGGATAGCGCTTGGCATAATCGACCACCACCATAATGTACTTATGGCCTGTGCCGCTCTTCTCTAGGGGTCCCACGAGGTCCAGGCCTATCCGGTCAAAAGGCGTCCCCACCACCGCAAGGGTACGAGGGGGGCCCTTGGTACACCTTTTGGACCGGTTCTCTGACATTCAGGGCAGGAGGCGCAATAATCTCGTACCTCCGCATGGATGCCCGGCCAAAAAAACCTCTGGGCCACCCTTTGTAACGTCTTCTCCCTCCCTAGGTGTCCGGCCCATGGCACCGAATGTGCCAGACGGAGCAAGTCCCGTCGGAACCGCCGTGGGACCAACAGCTGGCGTAGTTCTTCCTTCGTCTGTGGTTCTGGTACCACCCGATAGAGTAAGTCCCGATGGATCTCAAATCGGGGCCCTTGTGGCTGGCGGTGGGGCGGGTCTTCTCCCCCTGGTGGGTTAGTCGCCTGTTCCCATGCCCGGATGAGGGTGGTATCCCCTCGTTGCTCCTCGAGGAAGTCGGTGTCCACCTCTAGCCAGCCCGGGCCCTCGCTTGCCGGCGCTTCGGTCGGGACTTGGCTCTTTACCCCTCTCCCGGGGCTCCCCGAGGGCCCCTCTAGGGGGTCCTCAGCCGTTGGCTGGCCTAATAGTCCCGGTCGTCTAGCCCGTTTCCCAGTTCTCCTCCCGGGCGGCGTAGCCCCTTCCCTTAAGAGGTTTGTGAAGCCCGGCCAGTCACGCCCTAAGACCACGGGGTAAGCCAACTTAGGGGCCACCCCCACTAGACACCGCGCCCGGTGCTGGGCCGCCTCTAGCTGTACCCAGACAGTGGGGTGCAGCTTCACATCCCCATGGATGCACTGTAGCCGGATGGGGGCCCCGGCGGGGCCGGTGGGCTTAATCAGCCCCTCCCGAATAACCGTCTGGCTACACCCGGAGTCAACTAAGGCCCAGGCAGACGTTCCATCCACCTTCACCGGCAGAACTATTTTCCCCGGCTCCCAAGCCCGGGCCCGGTGACCCGCCGTCCACACCTGCCCATAATTGCAATCCATGTACGGGCACTCCCTTCTGAAGTGCCCTATCTGACCGCACTCGTAACAGCGTTCACGTCTCCCTTCTTCAATAGGGTTGTGGCGGGGGCTGCCCTGCCTCGCTGGTGCCTCTTCCTGTCGTCTCGGGATATCTCCTCGGGGTGTCACCCTAGGACCCCGGGTTACTGGTATTCCGGGGGCCTGGGCATGCTGGCGAGTATCGCCCCCGTCCCCCTTACGTGCCCCCCGGGCCTGCCCTGGGATCCGTTCACCGGGCTCTCCCCCCTTGGGGTTGGTCTTCAATCCCCCCTCTGCGGCCTGGTAGTCCTCCATTAGGGAAGTCGCGTCCGCGAGGGTCCTGGGGCGGTGTCGCTGCACCCATTCCTTCCCTCCCGGCGGCAGGGCTTGCAGGAACTGCTCTAAGGCTACCATCTCCGCTACTTGAACGCCCATCCGCCCTTCCGGCTCCAACCACCTCCAACAGAGGTCCTGGATTCGCTGGGCCACGGCTCGTGGCCTGGCCCCTTGCGTATATCGTTCCAGGCGGAGTCGCTGGCGGTAAGTCTCCGGGCTGACGCCGACTTCGTCCAGGATGGCGGCCTTGACCTTCGTGTAGTCCAGTGCGTCTTGGGGGTCCAGGTTACGGTACGCCGATTGAGCTGGGCCCGTCAGGTAGGGTGCCAGTATCGTGGCCCAATGGGTGAGGGGCCACTGTACGGCGGTCGCGACTCGTTCAAAGGTCATGAGGAAGGCCTCGGGGTCGTCCTCCGGCCCCATCTTAGTTAGGCGTACGGGCAATCCTCCGAGACCCTCGCCAGGGTTGCCCCTGACGGCCCCTAAAGGCGTACTCGGTGCCGGTCCGATTAGTGTCGCCATCTGTTGAACCAGCCGCTTCTGGTTCGCCTGCTGCTGGGTTGTCAGCTCCCGGATCAGCTGCTGCTGCTGTTCCTGTCGCTGTGCGTCTTGTGTCTGCTGCTGGGCCGCCAGCTGCTGGAGCAGCTGAGTTTGCTGCTGCTGCTGTTGCGCCAGCTGCTGCTGTTGATTCTCCAGCAGCCACTTCAAAAGTTTCTCGGGGTCCATTTTGGGCGTCTGGGACCTTATCTCAGGCCCGGAAACGTCCCTGGTCAGGTGCCAGTTGTGACGGGTCTGGTACCCCGGCACCCCCTGGTGGCGGGGGCGAGCTGGAGCCTAGCGCCCGCCACTCCCTTGTTCCTCGGCCTGCCCCTGGTAACCGACGTATTACGGCCTACGGGCCAGAGTTCACATAAACACCCCCTCTCGGAGCGGGATAACACGGCCTAGCGGCCGGAGTCCAACAACCCCCTCTTCAGAGCGGGGTAGCACGGCCTAGCGGCCAAAGTCCCTAGACACCCCCTCAGAGCGGGGTAGCACGGCCTAGCGGCCGGAGTCCAACAACCCCCCTCCTCGGAGCGGGGTAGCACGGCCTAGTGGCCGGAGTCCAACAACTCCCCTCTTCGGGACGGGGTAGCACGGCCTAGCGGCCGGAGTCCAACAACTCCCCTCTTCGGAGCGGGGTAGCACGGCCTAGCGGCCGGAGTCCCACAACCCCCTCTTCGGAGCGGGGTAGCACGGCCTAGCGGCCGGAGTCCAACAACCCCCCTCTTCGGAGCGGGGTAGCACGGCCTAGCGGACGGAGTCCCACAACCCCCTCTTCGGAGCGGGGTAGCACGGCCTAGCGGTCAGAGTCCATAGACACCCCTTCCCCCGCTCGACCTGCAGGCTTTTATACCGGTCTGCCAGTTGGAGCACGCCCAGCAGAGCTTCCTGGGCGTGGCTTCCTCTGCTATCAAAGAAGGGTTAACCCCTGCTGTACCAGTGCGGGGCTGTCCCGCCCCATCACACACACCCATCAGTGTCTATTGTTACTTTGTGGGATAATTAAGAATAATTTCTGACTGACACACTGTCAAGGCAGAAGATCTGAGAATGTTTAAGGCAATTGAGATGTTGAGGTTATCCTCCTTATACGACTTTAGAATTGCTAAACGTAAGCAATAAGGTTTGAATAGCAGCATGATGGATATATATAAAACTCCTCTAGCTCTAACATCTTCTTTATTGATTATTGAACAAGGTCCAAGTCAATAATAAGTCTATTCTATTCTGAGCCAACGGATCAGTAAAGGGACTGAAATTTGAAGGCTGTGGTTACAGGTATTGAATCTAAATTATCTATAAAGGAACTAGAAAACCTGAGGCTAAAAGGATGGAATGGGCCCTTTGGAGATGAGTCTCAGACAAAGGGGCTGGGACTCTGGTCATGAGATCCATTGAAATGCATCAATTTCATTGGTCAATAGCAATTCAGAGAGTGACAGCGCTCCAGGATGTTCTGCCAGGACTAATAGCTGCTCCTCAGTGTTAAGCTGGGGTAGGGAGATGGGCAGCCAAGAAGCCATGGCTTCCCCAACTCTGCCAGGGGTGGAGGGGGGTATCATTATTGGAGATGAGCCTGAGTCAAAGAATTCAGATCCAGATCTAGATTTCATCTCAGTTCCTCCAAAGATTGAGGGTGCTGGGATCCAGCCATTAGGTCCATGCTTCTGTCTAATCAGTACTGAGATAATCCTAGCGCTGAGGAGTAGAGATCATCAATAAAACCCCGACGGATAAATCCAGTGAGTCTCTTAATGTACTTAAAAGGGATTAGTGGAGATGGCTGTCCATTCACTAGCTATTGTGAGTTCTCTCCTACTGTGTGTGGGGGGGGGAGAACAAGAGGCTTCACTCACACAGAGTGCTATCAGAATAATACCAGAGAGGACACCGAGTCACAAAATTCAGGTCCAGACTTCAAACATCCCCAAATGTGGGTGGGTATGTCTGGATCCAGGGACTTGGTGTGGCCAGGTAGAGGGCTGAGACAGCTCTGAGGCTTGGGCCATCATCCTGGTTCAGTTTCTGAACCCCCACAAAATCTGGGTGTGTTTGGACCCAGGATTTTGGTTCAGACACATCTATCTCTAGCCAGTGCAGCTCAGTCCGGGCAGAAATCAGAACAGCAGCTTGTAAGAAAGTCCAAGATGTGGGTAGCAACTATGGGTGCTAGATTGGAATGCTGTGGAAACGACCCAGCTGATGACAGAATGTGATCAGTGCGAATAAATACCTATTGGCTAACAGTAGAGTAATAGAAAGGGCACTATTCCCAGTTTCAGACAGGGTAGGTTAAGGAGTAATGACATGAAGCCAACAAGGAAAACATTTTGCTGAGATATTTGGGAAAACATATTATACTGGGCGGTGCTGGTAGCTGCCAGCAAGCATTTCTTTGCTCTATAGACAATCACAGATCTCTTGAAGCTGATGGTTTCCTCCAGGTTTAAAGAAGAAGCAATTAAATTCCCCTTTGTTTAAAGATAGTTGAAACAATAGAAGCCACCAGTCAAGGCACAGCACCACATGGTAAGGTCTGAGAAAGAACGAACTCAGGGAGAATAAGAGGATTTTCCCTGGGACTGATTGCAAATGCAGGGCTGGAGCGTTGATTGGGAACATTGTGTGTGTCAGAAGCAAACAGGTCCAGAAAGTGAGGAGAAAGCCAGAGAAGTGCTGGTGAGAATGGCCCTTGAAGGAAGCCAAGAAAGAGACCGCTTCCTGTGAGCTGGAAAGCAGCCTTGGATTTGTGAGCAGGGAAGCGGCTTCCTATTGTTTGTTACTAATGTGTTCAGGGAAACAGGACTTTGTGTTCATCATTTGTAAATAAACAGGATTGCACACAAATACCTGACTGATATAATCAACTTCTCCTAAAGGGAACAACTTGACAATACTTTCAATATTAGCTAATCACTAGAGCCAAAGGGGGAACAATATTAACAAGTGGCACTGGTTAGTGGAATAAATTAGCCAGGGAGGTACCATCACTGCAGAGATTAAAAAACAGCTGAGATAAGGCTTTAGTGGAAATGACATAGTGAGCAAATAGGGATCAGACAAAGTCTGATCTATTTCCCTTAACTCTTTGTCAAATATTTTCTCTCTCTTCTTTATTGCTACATTTTTTACAAGATTCTGTTTCTTTCATTCTTGCCTGTCTTATGTATTTTCTTGCTTTGTGCTCAATTTGTGGCCTTTCAATATTTCTAGAGCATCTTGCCTAAAGTGTATACTTTTTTGTTAAATAAGTATGATAATGGCCTACATTAAACTTTCTGACCCTACTATGTATGAAATGATTAAATTAATTCCCTTTAGTAAAACTAGAAAACTTCAAGTGTGAAAAACGGGGGTAAGGATTCAGTTCTGTTCTTAATTAGGTGGGTGAACAGATCCCAAATAGTGTACTGGGGGAGAGAGACGTCAGCTGAAATGCTCCAACCTCATTGGTGCCATACCTGATCCCTATGGGGTGCAAAAAGGAATGTCCCACCTTTACAAGATGTCATAATGCTGATTGAATTATTAGGATGTCACATTGGGGATGGAGCCATCTTTCCATTGCTGTCTCCCAAGCACCTGTCGCTGGAGAGTGGGCTTGGAGGAGGGAGCGGTACAAGTAACACCAAACATTTGGTGGGGCGTGAAAAATGTCCTTTTTCACACACAAAAACCCCTTTCATTCTTTTCAGTTTTGGGTTTGTTTTTTTTCCATTTATCTCCCTTTTTCCATTTTGCCTCTAGAAAAAGGAGAGAGAAAGCAGAGAAAATGGGGGAACTGAAAAACAAAACAAAAATAGTTTTCAGTTGTGATTTTTCTTTAGGTTTTTCATCCAAAGAAAACATTTTATGGGAAATTTCAACAAAAATTAAAAACTCATTGTGCATCCCTCATTTACATATGCTTTGCTCACATATTTTAACACTTGAATCTATATGGATCAAATGAAAAGAATCAAATCTCATGCTTCAGTTTCTCACCTGTACAGAGGTTAGGAAGGATATTTTTCCTCCCCGATTCACAATTGGCCAAATAAAGTATTGGGAGAGAGTTATTTATCCCTTAATCTGAATAACTTGATATTGGCCATAGTGAAAGGCAAAACACAGGACTGAATGAACCAATTCTCTGATGCAGTATAGCAAATACTATGTCCATAGATGCTTAGCTGTGTGATGCTTGCTCATCTGCAAAGGGTTAAATCTATCACCAGATTTGGAATCAGGATGGAATTTTCTTCCAGGTCAGTTTGGCTAAGACCTTGCCCTTTTTCTCTCTTCTGCAGCATTGAGCAGCATGCTCCAGGTAGGATTATTTTGGTTTAACTCACTGCAATGTCCTGCCATTGCAGGGGGCCTCAGCGTTGGTGGTCCCTTGTTCCTTCTTGTCTTCTATCTGTGGCTATCAATAATACACTTTCCTAAAGGCTCCAAATTTTACCAGATTATTTGCACTGATTTGGATTTTATAACTATGTATTTGAAGCAATACAATTTTTCTGAAAGGTTATAAAGTGAGTTGGTTTTCATATTTAGTCACTGATTCCGTATAACACAAAAATATTGTTACAGATACTAGAACCACAGACTTTGCAGCCAGTGATGAAATATCGTTTGTCATTTCAATAGCTGTTCCTGAAAGTTCCCTGAACTAATGCTACAAACAGTGAACAGTTTTGATAAATGGATTGAAATGGAGTACGTCAATACTATATAAAGCCAAACTGTAGTTTTTGTTCCATTTATTTGTTCTTATTCAAATCCATTAATTTACGGGATGCAAATTTGCTTTCAGTAGTACTGGTGAAAGGCTGTGAGTGTCAAAGCTTTATCACAAAACTCAAGGAGGCTGGCTTACCAGAGCCAGAAACTATAATGAATTTACTTGCTATATCTCTATTTGCAATAGCTATAATACCAAAAGGAAAACTATTTCTACAAAAGCACCAACAGGGTGATCTAGAGTGGATTATAGAAATCATTATTGGACGAGTTTACTTTCTCTCTTCTACCACATGAACTCATAACTAGACCTGGTCAGGAATTTATCCATCAAAATGATTTTCTGGTGGAAAATTCCGTTTCTGCAAAACTGTAATTTTCCACAACGAAATCTCAATATTTTTGCCCAAAACTCTTGATTTTAATTTTTTTTCATGAGGAAAATCAAAATGAATATTTTGGTTTGGGTCATTTTCAACAAAAATTGAATTTTATTTTATTTTATTTTATTTATTTATTGGTTAACTGACCCACAATGTTTTGTTTCTAATTAGGACAATAAATCATTAAGGGCATTTTTCCCTAGAAGTACATTGCCTTCCTATGGGCTGATCTCTCTGGAGGACTACATCTCCCACAATACAATGCAGATTGCCCTCTGACCAAGTTCTGCATAGTACATCATGGGAGCCAAATGGCTAGAGTGTCATGGGAAATGTAGTCCAGCCAGGGAGACTGGCCCATAGGGAAGAATGGAGTCCCAAACTACAACTCCCAATGGCAATGCACTGGTAGGGAAATACAGCTTACCATTTTATTGACCTGATAGGAAACAAAACATCAGGATCCCAAACTACAGCTCCCATTAGGCAATGCACCACAATGGGAAAATGCTGTTTAACATTGAACTGATGCAAAATAAAGCATTTGGAGTCACATCAACAGACTGCAATTTCAGGAATGTCAAAAAGTGTAGGTAGCTTCCATAGAAAACGTTGAAACAGAACATTTTGACATTTCCAGGATGAAATTTTTCTGAATTTCATTCTGTGAAAAATTTCAACATTGTCCCAGTTTAGGATGGGAACAAACATGCAGGATGGCAGCCCTGCTCTGACAGACTTCATGAAGCCCATCAAACGTTCTCTCCTGCAGACATTAGCAAGGCCATAGGTGGGATGGCTGGAAGGGAGTTATTTGAATTGTGGTAGCCCAGCTTCATTGCTCTAAGCACTGGGTAGGGAATGGAAGCTTCAGAGAGGGTAGGGGCCAGGAGGGGGAGAGGCTCTAGCCATATATTAAGCTTGAAATACTTTAACCTTTTCTAGATTTCAAACATTGCATTTCAAGTTTAATGTGAATAGGACTCTCTGCCTTTCCATCTCTGCCATGGCCTCCTGGGTTTCCTGTATCCTCTCCATGCAGTGTTGCCAACTCTCATGATTTTACAATGTGTCTCATGATATTTGTTATGTTTGTTAAAGCTCCAACTCCTGGAAGCATGTGATGAGGCGAGACTCTTGGCTTTCGTTTCCTAAACAAAGCCAGTTTCTAGCTCTCTTGGTTGCAGAGAAAAACTTAAAAAGTGTGACCCAAGTGCAGCCTAATGGTCTGAGAAGCCAGAGGGCAAATAGAAAGAACCCAAAATTATTTTTATTTTTAAGTCTCATGATTTTTAAGGCAATCTCATCATTTTCAGGGTCCTGACTCATGATTTTAAAAAGTTTGGAATTGGCAAGACTGCAATCAGTCCTTTGAGCCTCCTTCATTCACTCTCCCTGCCCCTGCATTCATACCCTGTCAGTTCTTGCTTCTTTTTGTGCTCTTGCCTGCGCTATTGTTCTCCATTACTGTAGCTCCATGAAAACAGGTTTAGGGAGACATCTGTGTGTTCTAACACTATCAGACATTTGGTTTGCTTTCTTCCTTTGCTGAGAGGCAGTCGCAACCTACAGCCTCTTCCTGTTGCAAGAAGCCATGAAACCGAAAGAGCAACCCTCTGGCTTACTAACCTTTCTAATAGCCTTGGTTCTATTTGTCTGAGTCTGAGGTACACAAAAGGGGCTTAGGAGCCTGTGAATATTAATTTTCTTCTCGCTAGAGGCAGTGCTTTCTGTCACTGAAATGCCTGAGAGGTTAATATCCACCACATGTTCCCAGAATCCTATTCCAGACTGGCAATTAAAAGAATAATGTTGCAGCAATAGTAGTGAAGAGATGAAAAATATCACTTTTGGCGATGGACACTTGGATTCAAATGGAGAAGATAACCCCTGGGTGGTATTAATGGATACTTCAGAGCTGCCTTTCTGAGTATAAATTTGGGCTCCTTGGTGAGGATGATAGAAGATTTAAAAGCTCTTGGACCGATAACAGGAGAAGGGAGGCTTGAGCCCTTGGGCCTCCGGCTGCTCTCACCAGTTTTATACAGATGTAACTCCACTGATTTCAGCGGAGTTACTCCGGGTGGCTGGTTTTCTGGGCTGCTTTAGATCATTGTTGTTTTAATAATCTATTTTGGAGCTACCCTTTTTAGCACCTCTACACCTATTCCCTCAGGTACTATGATCCAGCATTGTGAACTGTTTTCTTAGTTACCTCAATAAATCCATTTAATCATTCATTCTGATGCAGTCGTATCCTTGACTAACCCCTTATGTGCCATTTGATTGCGGGGTGTTTCATTATTTGCTGAAACTGATCCTGAATAAAATGGAGGTGACGCTAGTTGAGTCTAAATGTTGATGCTGAGCTGGGATCAGTCTCTGGGAAATTCATAGAGGGCTAGAACCTGTCACCTTTATTGCATTGAGTAACGTCACTGAAATCAGTGACGCTACGCTATGAGCAAGGGAAACCACAAGGTGAGTAAAGGTTGTTGTATGTGTCCTTAAATCTCGATGTATTGTTGACCGTGAATCTATTAATGGGTTGAAAAACCTTTTGATTTGTACCTAGATATCTTTAAGTCTGCTACATAAGATCTTCACGCTGAGGCCCCTGTTCAGCAGGCATAACAATGATTTTGGTAAATATCTTTGTAATTTAAGCTGTCATTAATAACTAGTAAGTCATATATAGCACCTATCTTCCAATGTGATCAAACCGCATTAGGGTGGATAAGTATTTATTATCTCATTAAGATGAGGACTCTGAGGCCCAGATAGTTAAGTGACTAATACACGTTCACCGTGGTAGAGATGGGAGCAGAACTCTGTGCTCAGATAACTTAACCACTAGATACACTGCCTTCATTACATTGTTATCCTTTCGATGGGCATGGTCCCTATTTGTGTTTCCTTTAGTTTCAACACATTGCATCTGTTTTAAAATCTTTTCCTGGACTATTGGAGACCTATTAGGATTTCTTTCATTTCATTTCATTTCATTTCTTTCAGGATTTCAGACATTTCAGGATTGTTTTATAGACACATGAAGTACTTTAATAGTTGTGGCCTGTTTTATTATCTAAAACTCTTATCATCCAATGCTTCTAGTCTTTCTCTGGAGTCTACTGATTACTTAATGTGCCCTAATTAGTCTACAGGAGACAGAGCTTTTAGCATTGTGGTTGGTGTCTTGAGCGTGGAACTGGCTTCCATTGGTAATTGGATGGCTTAATCTGTTGTTGCTTTTAAGAGTAAAACACAGAGGGATTTGGTTTTATTGCTTCTTTAAATGGATTTTAACTGTTATTTTGCAGATTCTTTTGTAAAGTGCCCTGAGACCTTGAAGAAGGACACTATATAAATGTATTTATTGTGGTTCTCTTAGAATTTCTTTATGTGCAGTGGAATCTGCACCTTATAGCTTTTCAATGGGTTTGCCAACCCACAAATATGAAGAGTTGTTTTTTTTGGTCAGCTTATTTTTTCATTAGGCCCATTTTTCAAATAAAGATCTTTTTTTCACTTCACTGACTTTTTCTTTCCCCCCCCCCTCATGATGCAAAAACTTCCTAAGATCCAGGCTTTGTTTTCTGCAAACCCTAAGGCTTGTTAAGACAACCATATGGCACCATGTAACCCTGTGTGGTTCTCCCAACACTTGTGGACAATGTCTGAAGGCCGAGACACTTCCATGGGCCACTAACTGTGTGGCAAATACAGTAAAAGAGACCTGAAGAAGAGCTCCGTGTAAGCTCAAAAGCTTGTTTCTTTCACCAACAGAAGTTTGTCCAATAAAAGATGTTACTTCGCCCACCTGGTCTCTCTGGCAAGTCAGGTATTACATTACATTGAAAACGACAGGACTAAGGAGGCAAAATGAACCTTTGATGCAGCTGCATGGTGACTTTCAACCGCATTGCTGCCTGTGCTATTCAGGCTTAGGGCTTCTGCTTATCAGTACAAAATTTCCTCTTTTGCGTACAGTGTCCACTTGTCTTATCTCTCCAAGTTGCTTTGCAGTTTGTCTCTGTCTCCATACTTCCTGTCCTGTCAGTTGATGTCATTTGTACATTTGATTGTGGGATTGAATTTAAGCAAAAAAAAAAAAAGAGTAGCAGCAAAAAGCTGATTGGGTTCTTAAGATGAGCTGGTTAAAAGTCTTAGACATTCTAAAAGATCCCTAGATTGGACTAAAGCTAGTAAGGAGCATTGTTGCTGGAAAACTGATGTGCTTTTTCACTGAGACAAGGTGGATGAGGCAATATATTTTATTGGACCAACTTCTGTGATAGAGGTAGCTTCTTGGGCCACCATGTGTGGCCCAGGAAGTGTGCGATGACCATGAAAATCAGTGCTCTAACCATTACTCCCTGAAAGTAAAACAGCAACAAATATACACCTCAGAGCTCAGTATTACCTAATTCTCCAAGGGAAGGGAAATGAGCTTATGTTCTAAGCTATATTCATAAGATTGTTGGGTTTTGGCAGAACTCGGGTGCTTATTTTACAGTACGCTATTTTTTTCTTATAAAAGGAACCATGTTATGTACAGCCAATGATCTTCCATTTCTTCTAAATTAGTCATCAAGTTTATAGGAAAGGATGGCCTGTATTCAATTCAGCATATGCATTTGTGCTACATGGAATATTCATTTCAGAAGTAACTCTCTGAACTTAGCAATATCCTGTTTTGCTTGTGGTTTGCAGTTATGTATAACCAATATTCATTCCTCTTGATATACATCAGTCATTTGCTGTAATATACAGTTACACTTGGTGAGTGGAAGTAGAATCAAAGAAATGTAGGGCTGGAAGAAACCTTGAGAGGTCATCTAGTCCAGCCCCCTGAGCAGAGGTAGGACCAAGTGTACGTAGACCATCCCTGACAGGTGTTTGTCTAACCTGTTGTTAAAAAAATAAATTACAGGGATTCCACAAGCCTCCCATGGAAACCTATTTCAGTGTTTTACTAGCCTTATAGTATGTATGTTTTTTCTAATATCTAACCTAAATCTCCTTTGCGGCAAGCGGATTACGTCGTGACCTACCTTCAGTGGTCACGGAGAATGATAGATCTCTGTTCTCCTGATAACAGCCCCTTAAAATACTGTTAAGATTGTTACATAAATGCATTTTATGTTTTCTAAGATTGTTAACAGGTTCCCCCCTCACTCTTAATTTCTCAAGACTAAACAGGCCCAGTTGTTTTAACCTTTCCTCATAGGTCAGGTTTCCTAAACCTTTTATCATTCTTGTTGCGCTCCTCTGGATTTGCTCCAATTTGTTCACATCTTTCTTTAAAGCGTGGTGCCCAAAACTGGACAAAGCTCTCTGGCTGAGGTCTCACCAGTGCCAAGCAGGGTGGGACAGTTACCTCCCATGTTTTATATACAACACTCCTGTTAATACACCCCAAAATGATATTAACCGTTTTCACAACTGCATCACACTGTTGGCTCATATTCAGTTTGTGATCCACTTTAACCCCAGATCCTCTTCAGAAGTGCTGCGTCCTAGCCAGTTATCCCCCTTTTTGTAGTGGTGCATTTGATTTTTTCCTTCCTAAGTGCCCTTGTTTTCCCTGAATTTCATCTTGTTGATTTCTGACCAGTTCTCCAATTTGTCAGTCATTTTGGGTTCTACTCCTGTCCTTCAAAGTGCTTTTGATCCCTCCCAATTGGGGTCACCTGCAGATTTTATAAACATACTCTCCAGGCCATTTATGCAGGTCATTCATGAAAATATTGAATAGTACCAGACCCAGTACAAACCCTTGTTGGAATCCATTAGATGCATCCTCTCGCTGTCAAACTGGACCACTGATAACTACTGTTTGAGTATATTCTTCCAACCAGCTGTATACCCACCATATAGTAATGTCACCTAAAGCACATCTCACTCATTTGCTTATGAGAATGTCATGTGGGACAGTGTCAAAAGCCTTGCTGAAATCAAGATATATCGTGTCTACTGCTTCCCTAATGGAATCAATATATAGCATGTCTACTGCTCCCCACACCCTACTGCATCCAATGGGCCAGTAACCCTGTCAAAAAGGAAATTTAGGTTGGTTTGGCATGATTTGTTTTTGACAAATCCATACTGGCTATTCCTTATAACTCTGTTATCTTCTAGGTGCTTACAAATTGATTGTTTAATAATTTGTTCCAGTATCTTTCCAGGTTTTGAAATTAGGCTGACTGGTCTATAATTCCCCAGATCTTTTTTGTTCCTTTTTAAAAGATAGGTACTATGTTTGCCCTTCTCCAATCCTCTGGGACCTCACCTGTACTTCAGGAATTCTCAAAGATAATTGTTAACAGTTAAGATTGCTTCAGCTAGTTCCTTGAGTACACTAGGATAAGTCTAATCTAGCCCTGCTGACGTGAATACATCTGATCAGGGCCGTCCCTAGCTATTCTGGGGCCCTACGCAGACCCCATGTGGGGGCGGCCTGGCCCCAGGCTTCCATGGGTGGGGGGCAGGGGGCTGGCTTGGGGGCAGGGGCGAACCTCCCCCCACCACTCACCGGCAGCGTGGCTGGGGCTGGGTTGCTGCACTTCCTGTCAGTGAGTGCAAGCCTGGCCTTGCTACAGTCCTCAGGGGAGTGGGGGTCGGGGTGGGGCTGGGGCAGAGCAGGGGTGGGATGTGGGTGGGGTAGGGGCTTTGGGGAAGGGGTGGAGTGGGGGCAGGGCTTGGGTGGAGCAGGGGTGGGAGCAGCACGCAGCTGCGCAGGGCACCAGGAAATGTGGTGCCTCAAATTTCCTGGTGCCCTACGCAGCTGCTTACTTTGCATATGGGTAGGGACGGCCCTCCATCTACTTTAAATATTTTTCAATCTGTTCTTTCCCTATTCTGGCTTGTGTTCATTCTCCCTTGTTGTTAATATTAAATAGTGACTAGATACTTAACACTATTATCTTTTTAATGAAAACTGAAGCAAAATAGGAATTAAATACATCAATCTCTTGATATAAATCAGTTATTAGCTTTCCTTCCCTGCTAACTAGTGGACCTACACTTTTCTTCATCTTTCTCTTGCTCCTAATGTATTTATAAAACCTCTTCCTTATTGCCTTTTACATCCTTTGCTTGGAATTGTGCCTTAGCCTTTCTGATTTTGTCCCTACATGCTTATGCTATTTTTTTTTTACTCCTCCTTAGCAATTTGTCCATGTTTCCACTTTTTATAGGATTCCTTTTTGATTTCAGGTTATTAGGAAGAGTAAGAACACTTTTTATCTTTCCCTTGCATCCGGATAATTTGCAGTTTTGCATGTAATATCGTCTCCTTGAAAAACTGCCACTTTTCCTGGACTTGTTCATTCCTGGAGATGTCCTTCTCATGGAATCTTACCTACCAGTTCTTTGAGTTTGTTAGTCTGCTTTTTTCTGAAGTCCACTGTCCTTGTTCTGCTGCTCCTACTCCTTCCTTTCCTTAGAGTTATGAACACTACCATTTCATGATCACTTTCACACAAACTACCTTCAACCTCCAGTTTTACAACCATATCTCACTTAACCAAATCCCTGCCATTTCAGGGGCCTCAAGCATTGGTGCACCTTGGTCCCTCTTAACATGAGAACGGCCGTACTGGGTCAGACCAAAGGTCCATCTAGCCCAGTATCTGTCTACTGACAGTGGCCAATGCCAGGTGCCCCAGAGGGAGTGAACCTAACAGGCAATGATCAAGTGATCTCTCTCCTGCCATCCATCTCCATCCTCTGACGAACAGAGGCTAGGGACACCATTCTTACCCATCCTGGCTAATAGACATTTATGGACTTAGCCACCATGAATTTATCCAGTTCCCTTTTAAACATTGTTATAGTCCTAGCCTTCACAACCTCCTCAGGTAAGGAGTTCCACAAGTTGACTGTGCGCTGTGTGAAGAACTTCCTTTTATTTGTTTTAAACCTGCTGCCCATTTCATTTGATGACCCCTAGTTCTTGTATTATGGGAATAAGTAAATAACTTTTCCTTATCCACTTTCTCAACATCACTCATGATTTTATATACCTCTATCATATCCCCACTTTTCCAAGCTGAAGAGTCCTAGCCTCTTTAATCTTTCCTCGTATGGGACCCTCTTCAAACCCCTAATCATTTTAGTTGCCCTTTTCTGAACCTTTTCTAGTGCTAGAATATC
Organism: Mauremys reevesii; assembly: GCF_016161935.1. Classification (NCBI taxonomy): domain Eukaryota; kingdom Metazoa; phylum Chordata; order Testudines; family Geoemydidae; genus Mauremys; species Mauremys reevesii. The sequence goes on from NC_052631.1 coordinate 77,703,990, forward strand.
TTTTTTGAGGTGAGGAGGCCACATCTGTACACAGTATTCGAGATGTGGGCGTACCATGGATTTATATAAGGGCAATACTATATTCTCAGTCTTATTCTCTATCCCCTTTTTAATTATTCCTATCATCCTGTTTGCTTTTTTGACCGCCTCTGCACACTGCGTGGACATCTTCAGAGAGCTATCCACGATGACTCCAAGATCTTTTTCCTGACTTGTAGCTAAATTAGCCCGCATCATATTGTATGTATAGTTGGGGTTATTTTTTCCAATGTGCATTACTTCACATTTATCCACATTAAATTTCATTTGCCATTTTGATGCCCAATCACTTAGTTTTGTGAGATCTTTTTGAAGTTCTTCACAATCTGCTTTGGTCTTAACTATCTTGAGTAGTTTAGTATCATCTGCAAACTTTGCCACCTCACTGTTTACCCCTTTCTCCAGATCATTTATGAATAAATTGAATAGGATTGGTCCTAGGACTGACCCTTAGGGAACACCACTAGTTACCCCTCTCCATTCTGAGAATTTACCATTCATTCCTACCCTTTGTTCCCTGTCTTTTAACCAGTTCTCAATCCATGAAAGGACCTTCCCTTTTATCCCATGACAGCTTAATTTACGTAAGAGCCTTTGGTGAGGGACCTTGTCAAAGGCTTTCTGGAAATCTAAGTACACTATGTCCACCGGATCCCCCTTGTCCACATGTTTGTTGACCCCTTCAAAGAACTCTAATAGATTAGTAAGACACGATTTCCCTTTACAGAAACCATGTTGACTACTGCTCAACAGTTTGTTTTTCTATGTGTCTGATAATTTTATTCTTAACTATTGTTTCAACAAATTTGCCCGGTACCGACGTTAGACTTACCGGTCTGTAATTGCCGGGATCACCTCTAGAGCCCTTTTTAAATATTGGCGTTACATTAGCTAACTTCCAGTCATTGGGTACCGAAGCCGATTTAAAGGACAGGTTACAAAGCTTAGTTAATAGTTCTGCAACTTCACATTTGAGTTCTTTCAGAACTCTTGGGTGAATGCCATCTGGTCCCGGTGACTTGTTAATGTTGAGTTTATCAATTAATTCCAAAACCTCCTCTAGTGACACTTCAATCTATGACAGTTCCTCAGATTTGTCACCTACAAAAGCCAGCTCAGGTTTGGGAATCTCCCTAACATCCTCAGCCGTGAAGACTGAAGCAAAGAATCCATTTAGTTTCTCCGCAATGACTTTATCGTCTTTAAGCGCTCCTTTTGTATTATGATCGTCAAGGGGCCCCACTGGTTGTTTAGCAGGCTTCCTGCTTCTGATGTACTTAAAAAACATGTTGTTATTACCTTTTGGAGTTTTTGGCTAGCCGTTCTTCAAACTCCTCTTTGGCTTTTCTTGTTACACTCTTGCACTTAAGTTGGCAGTGTTTGTGCTCCTTTCTATTTGCCTAACTAGGATTTGACTTCCACTTTTTAAATGAAATCTTTTTATCTCTCACTGCTTCTTTTACATGGTTGTTAAGCCACAGTGGCTCTTTTTTAGTTCTTTTACTGTGTTTCTTAATTTGGGGTATACATTGAAGTTGGGCCTCTATTATGGTGTCTTTAAAAAGAGCCCACACAACTTTCAGGGATTTCACTTTAGTCACTGTACCTTTTAACTTTTGTTTAACTAACCCCCTCATTTTTGTATAGTTCCCCCTTTTGAAATTAAATGCCACAGTGTTGGGCTGTTGAGGTGTTCTTCCCACCACAGGGATGTTGAATGCTATTGTATTATGGTCACTATTTCCAAGCGGTCCTGCTATAGTTACCTCTTGGACCAGCTCCTGCGCTCCACTCAGGATTAAATCTAGAGTTGCCTCTCCCCTTGTGGGTTCCCGTACCAGCTGCTCCATGAAGCAGTCATTTAAAGTATTGAGAAATTTTATCTCTGCATTTCGTCCTGAAGTGAAATGTTCCCAATCAATATGGGATAATTGAAATCCCCCACTATTATTGGGTTCTTAATTTTGATAGCCTCTTTAATTTCCCTTAGCATTTCATCATGACTATTACTGTCCTGGTCAGGTGGTCGATAATAGATCCCTAATGTTATATTTTTATTAGAGCATGAAATTTCTATCCATAGAGATTCTATGGAACATGTGGATTCGCTTAAGATTTTTACTTCATTTGAATCTACATTTTCTTTCACATATAGTGCCACTCCTCCCCCTGCACAACCTGTTCTGTCCTTCCGATATATTTTGTACCCCGGAATGATTGTGTCCCATTGATTGCTCTCAGTCCACCAGGTTTCTGTGATGCCTATTATATCAATATCCTCCTTTATCACTAGGCACTCTAGTTCACCCATCTTATTATTTAGACTTCTAGCATTTGTGTACAAGCACTTTAAAAACTTGTCCCTGTTTATTTGTCTGCCTTTTTCTGATGTGCCAGATTCTTTTTTATGTGACTGTTTATCATCTGATCCGGCCCTTACATTATCCTCTTCTGTCCTCTGCTCCTGACTATAACCTGGAGATTCTCTATCATCAGACTCTCCCCTAAGAGAAGTCTGTGTCCGATCCACATGCTCCTCTACAGCAGTCGGCTTTCCCTCATCTCCTAGTTTAAAAACAGCTCTACAACCTTTTTAATGTTTAGTGCCAGCAGTGTGGTTCCACTTTGGTTTAGGTGGAGCCCATCTCTCCTGTATAGGCTCCTCCCATCCCAGAAGTTTCCCCAGTTCCTAATGAACATGAACCCCTCCTCTCTACACCATCGTCTCATCCACGCATTGAGACTCTGCAGCTCTGCCTGCCTACCTGGCCCTGCACGTGGAACTGGGAGCATTTCTGAGAATGCCACCATAGCGGTCCTGGATTTCAGTCTCTTCCCTAGCAGCCTAAATTTGGCTTCCAGGACATCTCTCCTACCCTTCCCTATGTCATTGGTACCTACATGTACCACGACCACCGGCTCCTCCCCAGCACTAACCATAAGTCTGTCTAGATGCCTCGAGAGATACGCAACCTTCGCACCAGGCAGGCAAGTCACCATACAGTTCTCCCGGTCATCACAATCCCAGCTATCTACGTTTCTAATAATTGAATCTCCCATTATTAACACCTGCCTTTTCCTAGAAACTGGAGTTCCCTCCCCTGGAGAGGCAACCTCAGTGCGAGAGGCAACCCCAGCACCATCTGGAAGGAGGGTCCCAACTATGGGAAGGTTTCCCTCTGCTCCCATTGACTGCTCTGCTTCCCTGGGCCGTTCTTCCTCCTCAACAGCACGGGAGCTGTCTGAGCGGAGGTGGGACAATTCTACAGTGTCCTGGAAAGCCTCATCAACATACCTCTCTGCCTCTCTTAGCTCCTCCAGTTCCGCCACCCTGGCCTCCAAAGTCCGTACATGGTCTCTGAGGGCCAGGAGCTCCTTGCACCGACTGCACACATACGCCACCCGCCCAAAGGGCAGGTAATCATACATGCAACACTCAGTGCAATAAACTGGATAGCCCCCACTCTGCTGCTGGGTTTCTGCCTGCATTGTCTCCTAGTTAATGGAAGGGTGGTTTACAGAAAGGGGTTTTGAAATGTGGTTTGGTTTATAGGTTTTAAGGGGACTACAGGGGAAGGGTTAGGACCGACGAGGGACTCCCGCTCCCTTCCCACTGCCCTTCCAAACTCCCTTGCGAAACTCCCTGTTAGCAGCCCCTGTTCGCAAAGCTTATTCTCAGCCACTGTAATAATGTTATCTGTAACATTATGGTCTAATTTTATTTGTTGGGTTTAATGTGTGGTTCTGGGTAGTGTTAGTGGCCTGTGCTGTGCAGGGGGTCAGATCACATGATCTGGTGGTCATTTCTTGCCTTCAGTTCTATGACACTGATAACCCCTTTCCGGGGTTGGGCTTTGCTGGTGACTCAAATAGCAACCAGTATGCAAACCTTTCTACTCAAGTTGTTCATAGGGATTCCCTGCAGAAACGGCTCTGTCCCATTTCCTTCTCCCCTTATTAGCAGAAAGCAGTGCCTGAGTTTAGCCTGCAACAAGTCCTGCTCTATGTTACACACTTTCTGGACCAGCTATCAGTCAGGGGTGTGATGAGATGTGGTTCCAGACAAACATAGCAGTTCAGACAAAATTCCCTAGTGCAGTGCAGACAAAAGTCCCTAGTTATACCCAGTGGGGCAAGTAAGCCGGTACAGTCAGGTACACCGTATCATTAAGACATTTATTGCCAGGGCTGGTGGCAGTACAGACGCACTGGAGGAGCGTTCTGCTCCTTTCGCCGCTGAGGTTCCTGGGAGAGCCCCGTGGTTCAGTGGATACTGATTTCTATCTGTGGATATCCGCATCCGTGGGTATAAATTTGTATCTGTGCAGGGCTCTAGTCACTGAATGTTTTTTGTGATTGGGGGTGCCATAAAGGTCACTGGTGGGAGGGGCACAAAGGGTCAAATGACCCTCCCCAGACTCAAGTACCCTGGCGGGGCCAGAGCCGGAAGGCCAGAGCCTCTCCTATTCCAGCCCTGCTGCCTGGCACTCTCCAAGGCAGCTGCTGTGCTGCACGGGCAACATCCGGGAGTTGCTCCGGGGCCTGGCTGCCAGGAAGAGCAGCCAGATGCCAGGGGAAGCTGGCACAGTGGGAGGACAGAGTCCTCCGCCTCAGGTAATGTGGGCTGGGAGGAGACGGGGAGAGTGTGGGGGCCCGGGGCTGGGGACACAGGGGGAAGAGTCACATGAGGGGGTCACATGGGGAGGTCACGTGCCCCCTCTTTAGCTGGTGCCCCCCTTTGTGTCCCTCCCATGAGTTGCCGTACCAGTAAGAGTTAAAATCTACTTGCACCACTGGTTATACCAACAGAAAGTTCTTAACAGTGTGGCTTATTTCACTTTGGGGGCTGGAATAAGCTATGCCAGCGAAAGCTATATCCACACTAACAGTGTTTTGCCAACATGCTACATTGATATAGCTTTGCCAGTAAAGTGCTCCTAGTGTAGGTCTGGCCTGAGTAAGGGGGAATTGGTTTCACAAGTGCCCCCCAAGTAACTCCACATGAACCTTCGTGTGAAGCCAATGATACAAACCCATTCATTTTCCCAATACATCTCCTCCAAATACCTAGCTGGGCAGCAAGCAGATCCTCTTCCGCGTCTTTAGTCATGCCTTGTCTGTGCTAGGGAAACTGTCACTGGTGCTAACTTAAGTTCAGCTCTACTGACCTAGCAATGTTGCAAACTCCAAGTGTTGATGGGCTGCTGGCTGATGCAGTGTTCTGTCAGAGCAAGTCTAACCATCACTGTGTTTAAAAATGGCAGTGGCAGCTGGCCATTCATCAATTCTAGAGCTTCCCTAGTGCAGCTCAGTCAGGGTGAGCATTCAAAAGTCATGAATCATGCCCAAAGAAATCATGGGATTAGCTTACAAATAATAAGATTTTTTTAAAATAATGCATTTTATGTTCTCTTTCTTTGCCTCTTGGTTTCAGAGCCTTTAGGTTCCCCTCGCTTCATATTTTCAAGTTCTTCTCTGCAACCACAAGGGGAGAAATTTTTAAAAAAATGAAATCTGAGACTCTTTATTCCTGGAGCTATGGCTTTAAGAAATATATAACAAATCATGAGAGTCATGATAAAAATCACTAGAATTGGCAACACTGAAGTTCTCCCTGTTAGGCAGATCGTTTCATCCCTATTGTAACGAGAGGGAAACTGAGTGACAGAGGCTAAGTAACTTGCCCAAGGTCACATGGGAAGACTGTGCCAGGGCTGGGAATGAACCCAGATGTTCTAACTCCTGTGCTGCAGACAGAAGATTGTCCTTTCCCTCCTTCCCTGCTGTGCCTTAGAATATACTGTGCAAATAAGGAACCATTCTGGGAATTCCCTATTTGCAAGGTGAATTCTCTGTGGTCTCTGGAATTTTTCAGTTTCAGGTTTCATTACAAAAAATTCACATAGCTCTAGACAGAGCCATAAAAGAATTAAATGTGTCTAGAATGATTGAACGTGTGTGACAACTGACAAGATCATTATAAATGGTGATACATCAAACATTAGAGCCAAATAAAGGTTTCAGTGTGGAGAGCGTTACTCAGGGCTCCATGTGAGATCTGGCACTCAGAGTCTATCACTGGTTTTCAGAAGTCTGTTTCACTGTCACCTAAAGCCATTCTGCAGCCTGTTTCACTTACCACATAATTCCATTTTGATTTCATTTACTGTGACAACCCTCCACCTGCATGGCTTTCATAAAGGTAAAACATCACAGCAGAAATTGTCACTAACCTTAGTTGGGTACCAATGCAAATATAGTTCTAATCCATCCATGTGAACATGCCAGTATACAGCTGCAGATCTCTCTTTTGTCATCTGAGAGCAACTGGTGCATCATTTTCAGGACTTCGTCTTCTCTTATTCAGACAAGACGAGAGTGAAGACGTGAGGGTGGAGAGACTTGCAGTTTGAGTGTAAGTGCCTTGAATAATAAGGTCATAGCATTCAGCCATTAATATATCAGAACCAGGCAATTCTATTCATTTAATAAAAGGTTAGTAACTACATTGAGCAGATGCTGGGATAACGTTGGCTGACCCCACTTTTATTTTCAAAGGTTTAATCCCTTCAGATGTGGGCTTTGAAAAGATGTCATTTTTAATAGCAAAAGCAGTAGAGCTTTCAGAGTCTCAATTATCCTTATCCACCTTCCTTTTTTTCCAGCCCAGTTCACACTCAGATTTTCTCTGTTTCTAACCCCTCACACAACTATTAACTTTTTTTGTTCTTATGCTCAGCCACACACTCCCTCTAATCATTCAGGTGGGATTCCCTCCTGCCTCCCCAGGAAATTTAGACCTTTTTTTATCCCAGACACCTGCTCCAAGTTCAGCCCTCCATGGGCAGCTGTTGGTGCAGTTGCAGTGGTAGGACTCCTAGACTGAATAGGTAAAGCTACTATTTGCACTGGTGGAGTTTACTACTGCTTGCAACTGGGGTAAGCTCAACCAGTGTGTGATGTGACAGTAATATGTTTAACTGCAGTATATTATTCAGTCACAAGATGGCTCTGTGTCCTATGTGTCGTCCCTACTAAACAAGGGGAACATAGCTGGAACCTGAGCTATGTCAAAGCCTGTTTGCCTTTGTACTTTGTAGTTTTCTATAAGAGATGCCTTCTGTTTAAGCATGTCCTTGATTCCATGTGCCATGACAGTGGCTTTACCTGCCTACACTAGGATTGCACAAGTGTAGCTATGTTGATGGCTCCGAACAGGGCAAATCTCCATCTAGACAAGGCCTGGTGTCCTAGGATGACTGGACCACAAGAGAGAATCTGTGTAAAAGCTAAGTGCCCACCTATTGGGCATGAATGTGGGGGTGGGGGCAGGGTTTGCAGGAGTTTTTCACATCTGAAAATCAGGTAATTAACTCTTCAGTGCCTCACTTAACTTTCCCATCTTTCCTTCATAAGTGTCCATTTAATCACATTTCTTCCTATCTTCTTAGGCGATGTATAGCAATCAACTCTAATGTAAGTAACTCAAGGTAGTTAACACCTTTTTAAAGGCTATTGTGGATGCTCCCAAATGTTTTGTTCCAGGATAGAAGCATTTGTGATTTACCCTAGGCTGAGAGAGAGAGCGACAATGTATATTAATATTTCCTCTGGTATTCTTGGTTTGAAATGAATTGTGTGTGAATTATGGAAATGTGCTGTGAAGTTTGTGTAAGAGCATGTATTTATAAATATTAGTCCAAAAATCTGGAAATTAGCCAGCATCAGTCCCCATGGTGGTCAGAAATTTAGAAATTAGACCTACTATTGCCATGTGATACGTTAACACTAGAGTTTTTATCTTGAGATAATTGGTTGCCAATTAACATGTTTTTAGGAGGATGTTGTACACTTCAAAGCTTCTGTAGAAGCTTCTTGCAAACATCAGGGGGTCTTTGTACTTCTCCATACCATCCTGCAAGTTCCCTACTTGCCCCCACGTCCACTTCAGGGATTCCTTGCAATTTCTCTCAATCTCTCTGTGGCAGGAGTTCTGTGTGACCTGCATACTGGGGTCCCTTATTCCCCTTACTATGCCTGTCCTTTTTCCTTCCCCACCGCACCTCCAAATTATCCTTCTTCCCCTCAGTTGGGAAGGAAGGAGTGGATGGCTGATGCCCTCTTTCCCATCTGCAGCAGGCTTTTAGGAGGCAGGAGGCTAGGGGAGAGAAGGGAAGGAATGAAGCCTACTTTTTTCTCTGTCTCTGGCTATCCCTGCTGGCTGAGGATCTCCCCCCAGGATCCCAGCAGAGAGAACAATTTTTTTCTCATCTGTTATTCAGGTGTCAACATATTAAATTCTACTGGGAAGATGAGCAGGGGTATTGTTATGCTGGAAAGTATTATGGGTGACATCAAGAGATGACAGCAGTTCCATGTGTCCTCTATTTTCCCTCTTATGTTGTTTTAATTGTCCCCCAAATCAATAGGATTTTGGCCATACATGTGTAGATCATTCCCTGAAATTTTGGAGTTAATTAGATGTGGGGTTCAAAAGTTATCATGTCATATAAACAGACAGACAACTATACAATACTGAGGTCAAACCAGCTCTTCTGCATGGATCAGAGAAATAGGCAACCAAAGAGAGGCACTTGAGGAGACTGGAAGCTATTGAAATGAGATGTTTGAGGAAAGTGAGAGGGTTGATGTTGCTGGACCACATGCATATAATGTCATCAGGAGTGAGACCAAGGCCTGCGGTATTAGAGAGAAGCTGCCAGGAGGAGGCTGAGATGATATTGTCAAATACAAAGGATGGATGAAGGGAATCCTCTTAGGAAGGCATTTGAGACTAGAGTTCTTGGGCAGAGAACAAGAGGCTGGCCAAGAGATCAGTGGATAGACTGTGTACAGGAGGACAGAGGATATGGAGTGATTGTTGGACAAGACAAGCCTGGAAGAGACTGATCTGGTGACCTGAACCCAAGAACCTGGGGAAAAATTAAGAAAACAGACAAACAAATGCCATTGAGTTGAGCGTTAGGACTCTCAAGGTCGGCCAAAAAGCCAGCATAGACACTCCCCAAATATTTGTTCCAGGGCACACGCATTTGTAGTTTACCTTTTAGGGCTTTTCTACACTTAAAAAGTTTTACCAGCGTAACTATGCTGGTTAGCAGTGTGATTTCTTTTGCAACATAGCTATGCCAATAAAAGCCCTAGAGTAGATGCAGTTATTACAAACATGGCTTTTTATCTGAATTTAAACAAACCTATTTTTCTTCAGTTTCCTGTGTTCCGCTTTCTGAGCTTAGGGCTTTGTACTATCCTTTGTAAACTCTCCCAGATGCCTGGTTTCATCTCTGAAAATGCTCAGCATTTCTGAAAAGCAAGGAAGTGAGCAAAACACTGATGTTTCTTTGAAGGCAATTCAGGTTAGAGAACCTAACTGCTGCATATCTGACAGTCTCTCTTGTACTGTAAGTACCCAAGTAAATTTACCTCAGGTTGTCTGGGTTTCCTCTGATCTTTCTCAGAATTGTTTGGCCAAACATGAGCAGTGAATTGCAAAGAAAGCTCTGTGTTTTACCAGAAGTGAAAGATGGGATAGAAATGTGCATTCATTTATCAGTGAAACTATTCTACACTCGGTCTTAAAATTAAACGGGAGCCTAACTTTTACCCTCAGCCTGCATTTTGCTCTATCATTTCTGTTTGTTGGCAGCAGCAACTTCTTGATGTATGGAAAACCAACTTTATTGGCAACATGTCCGAGGGTTTAGTTGGTATGCAGGGCTTTGCATAGTTCCTCTGCACTGGTGTGAATTTCATTCTGGCCAAGATCAATAGAAAAGTGTGTTTCTTGCACTCCACTGTGCAAAATATGTCATTCATTAAGATCAAAATGTGAGCACAGTTGGCAGAAAAAAAAGATGGCTAAACTAAATTTGCCTGGGAGCAGTGCGTGCTGTGGGCTGAAGGAAATTAGTACAAAACATTACATCTGCCGCCTCTGTATTGAGCAGCAATTGGCAGCATATATTTTTAGTCATCTTCATACATTTTGCCCAATCATAACTATATGATTGTGACGTTCTGTACCATGGGGGAGCAACCTATAACCCCCCATATTTCTCATCTGTATATAATTGTGATATTACATATAAAGCATGCCCTGTAAGGTATCAGGGGAAAGGTTACGTTCTATTGAAAGTCATTTCTGTATCCATATATGTATATCAGTAATGCATGTGAAGTTATGAGAATTGTGTTGTATGGTGGTCAAAACATGTTGTAAGTTGGGGAATCAGCCAGATATTAGCTCCCCAGAGGCAACAGCAAGGAAAGTAACCAACTCCCCGGTGGGGTGTGAAACAACCCATCAACAGCCATTGTCCAGCAATGGAGCTACAATCCAATGACTCACCTGCATGAGGCCACACCAGGGGAAATGCTCAGCAATGCCCCCCAGACATGCCTGGACTTGTGTTTTCCAAGCATGTGGACTGAGGGTATAAAACAGACAGAGTGGACACATACTGGGCCTTTTTCCTTCACCCACCTACACTGCAAGCAACAAGGACGCTGAAGACTTGAGACTCCAACTGAGGAGACTGGCCCAGGTTTCAAAGGTGAAATCTATATATTATGGACTGCAATATCCAGTGGGGTGAGAAAATCTGCTTTATCTAGATGTTGCCCAGTCTAATAGGGTTGAGAATTTAGACTGCATGCTTATATTTTATTTCTTTAGGCAAAAAGTCAAAGTTAGTTACCAATCACTTACTATCACTTAAAAATCTCTCTTTTATAGCCAATAAATTTGTTTAACTGTTTATCTTTACCAGTGAGTTGGTATGAAGTGTGGGAGCAAATCTGCTCAGGTTTGACAAAGGCTGGTGGTTGTTGCAGTGGTGAACCAATTAATAAATTAGATGGTATATTCCTGGGGTACAGTACTGGGAGCAGGGGCGGGGGAGCACGCGGGGAATTGGCGGGTGCCTTTCCCTGTGAGATTCAGGAGTGGCTCTGGGAGCATTCATGCAATCTAGCTGGGTGTGGGGCTCCACATGCAGTTGTGTTGAGTGATCACAGCACCTGGAGGAATCGCTACTGGACACTAGCAAGGCATTGTGAGAGAGAGCCCAGCTGGAGAGAGTTAAGGGGGCACAGCGGTCCCACAGCCTCAGGCTGTACCCTGGGGGGATCCCGTCACAATGATCAGCCCTTCTTTTTCATTTACCAGTGCCGTATCAGAATTCGATTCAGCCCAGGGTTGTGTTGACATTTGCTGACTGCCTCAAGAGGAGCTGTCTACCCTCAATTCCTGTTGACTTGTGTGGTGAGGGGATTCTGCCCCTACAAGAGGTATTGAGCAGTTCACAGCATCAGCCCTGTAAAATATAGAACCAGGATCCAGCCTCTCTGCTGGGCTCTGCTTCTCTATACTGTAGGGCTGGCCTATGCAATCTGGTGCACGCCACTCTTTAAACAGATACAAGCTTGTTCCACCCCCTCACTCAGGGCCCTCTCCAGTGACTGTGGATACACTCTCACTGTGTTTCTGTTTGCACCATTGGCAATGCTAGCTGGGAACATTGTTCAGTGGTGTCAAAGACAAACATTCAAAAAAATCATCAATTAGGCCAAAACCATGAGATTGATTTAAAATTCATGTTTTTTTAAAAAAAATAACACATTTTGTGTTCTCTTTATGTGCCTCCTGGTTTCTGAGCCTTTAGGGTGCACATAGGTCACATTTTTAAGCTTTCTCTGAAAGTACATGGGCTAGAAACTTATTTACAAGAGAATCTCAGCTTTTTTAACATGACTCCAGGAACTAGGGCTTTAAGTAAAATGCCCAAATATCATTAGACTTGCGATAAAATCATGAGAGTTGGCAATGCTGGTTAGTAGAGCGCCTCCTTGCAACTGTACCTGGTCTCTACAAGGGTAAACGAGTTATGGAGAAGTCTCTATGGTCCCTCTTCCTCATCCTCCTTTGTACACACAATCTGTTCTTTAATGTTCATCTAGTAAATAACCATCTCAGGACTTCTGGGGAATGGCAGATGCTATGGGCCACCACTGCTACAATTTTGAACAGAAGAGGCTATGGAGTGTCCAAGGCCTTGTCTAGACAACGAAAAAAGGTGCTTTTTTCAATGGAGTGAACTCAGTTGAGCCAATTCAACTCAGCTGAAACCCCCACTTAACCCCTGTAGACATCTTTAGCTTGATTTTTAGCAGGTCAAATTATAGTCTAAGCAGGACTCTAAGGCTGTCTTCATCACTAAAAAAGGTATGTTTTTACACAGAGGTAACTGACTTGAGTTTGCAACCTTAATGTAAAATCTTAGCAGAGACAATGAACTGGTGATTTTTACCTCAGTGTAGCTAGCTGAGGTTCAATACTATGCCCTCCACCTGGGGTTGACCTCAACTAGCTACACTGAGGTAAAAACTACCTGTGTGTTGTCTCTACTAGGATTTTACATTGATAGAGCTATCTTGACATAAAAGTACACATTTTTCCAGGGAAAACGTAGTCTAAAACACAGCTTGCCAATTTTAAGCTGTGCCTACAGTGACATTAACTGGGGCTTTCAATTGACTTAACTAGCTCAAATGAGCTAACTCAGTGGAGGTTAAAAAAACAACAACTTTTTTTCCCTAGTCTAGACAAGGATTGAGTATTTCAGAGTTAATCCTGCTGAAGAGCAGAGTTGCTTGAAAGCATTTTTTTTTTATTTCTCAATAAACTGACCTCTCTGCTGAACAAGTGCAGCCTAGTATCTACAATTTTCCAGAGCTTCTGCAGCTTAGAACTTTTTGGACTTAGTATTTAAGCTGAAGTTTAATTCACTCTTGTTCCTGAATAAATTGTCATTTTGAAGGCTGTATTGTTGCTATTAATTCAAGCAAAAATGGAACCCTTCCCAGCAACCCAGAATATTGATAGGATTTTCAAGAATGTCAAATATTTTATCTTATCAGAAATTATTCCTTTTCTGTTGAAATCCATTGAAACAATTGTATTAATCAAGACTCAAACCAAGCTACTATTTTCAATAGAAAACATTAATTTAATGATTAAAAAATGTATTTACAGATATACCAGATATTCTAAATGTACCTTGGGTAAAAGTCCTTTAGGGCAAGGATTGTCTAAAAGCAGAGACATAACCATGACATAACATTTTTATGGGTGCATCAGCGTCAGCAATGGAAATGGCCTATGTGGAGCCCTAGGTTGTAGCTGTTTTGTAACTGTTTGGTGGCTGGAATTCCCATTATGGTCAATGGTATTTCAATATATAGACAGGGCCAACGAGGCAGGGGGGAAGCCGGTACAAATTACCGGGGCCTGGCTGTCTGGAAGGGGGCCTGGGCCCCAGCTTCCCTGGCTTTGTCGGCCCTGTTTAGCTGGTCCACCCTTGCTGAGGGGCCCGAACCTGCTCTCGGCGGCCATGTATATAGATCAGCTGCTAGGATTACATTCGGGAGCATCTTTTTAAGGAAGATAAATTATGGGACCTAACGGGTAACTCAAGCAGTGTGAGAGAATTTTGCATGGGGAGGTTGTAGTGATTGGGGTGGATGATATTTAAAAAAACAAAAAGATAAAGTTAAAATGTCTTTCTGTGCTGGATACCCTGGATGTAATGGCCAGAGATGTTATTCAGTGCATATTTCTGGGCTTAATGTGATCTCCATTTGAGCTTTGGACTGCACCTATGCTGAACAAATGGTCTTGAGTTTCAAAAAGCTTATTGTAATAAAAGCACCTCTGGTTCAGTTAGAGGAGTTTCTGTGTATTTATTTGACCAGAGTTTTGGAAGAGACCGAAATTTAAAACGTGAAAAAGGGTTTTGTGTTTTAATATCATCGCTGTTTTCTTGGAAAGATGAGTCACTCTCTTTGTCCACGAGACAGCTCCTGAGGGCAAAGCCACTACATCGCAATAATTTGTTCTGAAACTCTGATGTGATAAAGTAGTAGAGGATTGGATCCAGACAACAGTTCAAACTTGCAAGACATAAAGAAACTGGATGAAAATGAAGAGTGCTTCTGCGTATGGCGCAGTTTGTAATAACATTCTGTTTCACCATCATAAATAAAGGAAAGTTTATATGATATGGTGTGAAACATATGAAGAATACAGCTGCACACATCAGAATCATCCGTAAAGCTTTCTCTTTCTCACTTCTCTGTTGCAAGGGCACTTGACACTCCTGTAGAGATTGTCTCATTTTCCAAGTGCAGTATGCAATAATAACTAGGGGGACCACAAACCCTAATAATTCAGCTATTGTTACTGAAGTAATAGAAGCTCCCATACTCATTTGCTTCACTCCAAGATCTGCAAAGCAGGTGTTTGTATTGTTGGATAAGGTAGGACTTCTCAGGATTGGAACTGGTGAGCAAGCAGCCCCAACAATGATCCACACAACAGCACTAATGGTGACATCATACTTGCACTTCCAGTCTTTGGCTTTGAATGGATGGAGGAGGAAAAGGTACCTTTGAATGCTTATGCAGGTAAGGAAACAAATACTTGCGTACATGTTGAGATACTTCAGGTAGAAACATAACTGGCAAAGGAAACTCCCAAAAGGCCACGTGTGGTTTATATAATAATACACTCGAAGAGGTAATGAGAGAACATGTACAAGATCAGCGACAGCCAAATTAATCATAAAAATAACAGCTTTGTTTTTCTTCCTGATGAAGCGACATAAAACCCATAATGCAGTACTGTTTGTCAGAAGACCAGGTATGAATATTATGGTGTAAGTGGTTGCGTACAGGGAGGACTGAAATCCCATATGAGGATCAGTGCAGTTTCCTGAAGATCCGTGGCTCACCATCTTGAATGTATCTGTGCATTCATTTAGGAGATGACGGGGATGGAAGAAGGATTTCTGTAGAGAGTAAAAAACAAAGACAGGAAAGGCAAAAACTGTTCAGTGTTTATTAATATTGATGTTTGTATTTTCTAATTCAGACAAAAACATTTAAATGAGACCTTACACATAGTAAATACCTATTGAAAAGGAAGGAGTATAATGAAAAGCTTTGTGGTTCACTCTATTACAGAAACTGAGATTAAAATGACAAGCAAAGAGGATGCTTTTACCATCTGTGGTAGGGCCATAAAAGAGATTTTTGTCACTTGACCAAGCGCCCAATACAGTTATCAATGGAATGACTCTGTAGCCATCCCAGCATGAGTAGTTGTTTCTGGAACATCTGCATCCTTGGGTCATATTCACTTATTGATTCCAGTCATTCACCAGCCCAAAGTCTTCTGGGATTTGGGTATAGACACACAAGCTATCTGGAAACCCTATTCTGCCAGGGTCCCATAGCCAGCCAGCACTGATCAGAAAGTTGTGTGGGTTGACTAGGAAGGATAAAGAACTGGGCCATCTCTTAGATGTGCGGATTCAGTGCATCAGCCAGCCAGCCTTGACTGGAGGTAGTCCTATGGAATTCCATCCAGAACATAAACCTACTCTGACCAGTGGCAGATTAACAAATTTGCTGCCCCTAGGCCCACAAAAAATTGCCGCCCCCCGCACCAGCTCACCTCTGCTCCCTCATGGCAAGCCTGGGAGGGAGTGGGGAGAAGGAGAGTTGTGGCGTGCTCGGGGGATGGCGGAGGTGGAGTGATGGTGAGCTGGGGCAGGGAGCAGTTCCCTGCCCCCCCCCGAAGAGTTACTCCCCTCGCCCGCCGGCCCCAGGTCACCTCCACTATCTCCCGAGCACGCCAGTACTCGCTTCTCCCTCCCTCCCAGCACTTTCGCGCGGCAAACCTGGGAGGGAAGGGGAGTTGCAGCGCACTCAGGGGATGGCAGTGGTGGAGCGGAGGTGAGCTAGGGCGGGGAGCAGTTCCCGGCCCCCACGAGTTACTCCCAGTGCCTGCGGGCCCCAGCTCACCTCTGCTCTGTCTCCTCCGATCGCGCCGCTACTTGCTTCTCCCTCCCAGGGGAGGAAGGAGGGAAGCGCGGCACGCCTGGGGGAGGAGGCTGGCCAGGGATTTGGGGAAGGGGCAGAGTTGGGGAGGGGGCGTGAGCAAATTTGCCGCCCCTGCAAATTTGCCGCCCTAGGCCTAGGCCTTGGCCTTGTTGGCCTAGGCGATAATACGCCACTGACTCTGACAGTGTCCTAATACCACAGTGACGCTATTAATCAGCTCGTTGCCGGCTGCCAGGCTACTCTTCAGATCTCTAGGTTCTCCATAACATTTGACTTCATTCATTGCACACTGTATTCAAACGCCTATCGAATCAGTGTCCCCATGCAGACCTACAAACGTCTCCAACAAGAGATTAAATAAATATAGTTTTGAATTAACTGAGACTGTCTGAGCATCTTTAACAACTGCCATGGAGGTCTTGTATTAGATTATCATAAGTAAAACAATAAATAGCTTACATAAGGGACAAGGCTAGCAGACAGCAGACTGTGGAGGAGGTCTGTGATGGAAAGGAGCAGACAGATCCATCAGAGCTCTGGCTCCATATTTAGGACTAATAAACTAAACTAATATCTAACCAAATGTGCGTCAGTTTCTATGTCGGTATCGGAAATGCATTACTACACACATGGCATAATGCAGTCATCATTTTGTAATAACAGAAAATAACATCTAACCATTCTAGACATGATGGGAAAAATATCTCTCTGCAGTTACCCCAGAAGTTCTCCAATTTGGGTGACATTCACCCATATGCACCTGCATAAATCTCTATGTGCCATATATGCCCAACATTGAGGGCTTAAATGGTGCAGAGGTACTTGTGCAGGCCTTCTTTACTGTAATGAATTTCACCCTTCCTGAGTACCTTTTTGGGGAAACATTTTCTTAGGCAAAGGGATTACTGTTCATGCAGCAGGTTATAAAATGAGGCACAGATAACACCATCATTTAAGACTAAACCATGTAATTTTAACCCGGGCACCAAATGCTATGAATATAATTTTTAAATTGACCACAAGGTGTCACAGCTGGATCGGAGTTAATGTCTCTTTTGCTTCTCTCTAAGAGATCAGGGCCTGATCTTGCAAAATCTTTATCATAGTGCTTGAAAATCTAACTGGAATTGATGACAATGTGTAATGAATAAAGATATGATTTTGGTGTCAATGAAACTGCTCACACTTGTAAGCCCTCTAGCTAGAATTTTCTAAAAAGCTCCTGGCCAGAGTTCAGAACCCACAGTTGGGACCAAATTTTCAAAGGAGCTCTGGACCCAGGAGCTCCCACTGAGAAGTTTGTAGCATGATTTTCAGAAGCGCTCAGCACCTACCATGCACATGCTGAGCTCTTCTGAAGTTCTAGCCACAAATTTTGATTTCTAAATAGGAGCAGAGCACTCTGGCCCCAGTTGTGTGTGCTGAGCCCTCCTGACAATCCCAGCCTGTGTTTAGTAGTGTTTGCAGGATGAGGCCCTTACCTTTTACTCAAAGACTCATGGTCTTTAAGGCCAGAAAGGACCATTGTGATCATCTAGTCTGACCTCCTGCACAATGCAGAACCTCGCCCACCAACTCCTGTAATAGACCCATAACCTCTGGCTGAGTTGCTGAAGTCCTCAAATCAAGATTTAAAGACTTGACATTACAGAGAATCCACCATTTACCTGCTAGTTTAAACCAGCAAGTGACCCTGCCTCATGCTGCAGAGAAAGGTGGGGAAAAAAACAGGGTCTCTGCCAATCTAAGCTGGGGGGGAATTCCTTCCCAACCCTAAATACAGTGATCACTTAGACCTTGAGAATGTGGGCAAGATCCAGCAGCCGGACACCTGGGAGAGAATTCTCTGAAGTAATTCAGAGCCCTTCCCATCTAGTGTCCCATCTCTGGCCATTGGGGATTTTTGCTACTAGTAGTTGCAGATGGGCCACACATTATTGTAAACAGTCCCATCACACCATCCCCCTCCATAAACGTATCAAGCTCAGTCTCAAAGACCGTTAGGTTTTTTGCTCCTACTATTCCCCTTGGAAGGCTGTTCCAGAACTTCACTCCTCCTCTGATGGTTGGAAACCTTTGTCTAATTTCATGCGTAAACTTATTGATGGCTGGTTTACATCCATTTGTTCTTGTGTCAGCACTGGTGCTTAACTTAAGTAACTCCTCTCCCTCCCTGGTATTTATCCCTCTGATGTATTTATAGAGACCAATCATCTCTCTCCTCAGCCTTTTTTTGGTTAGGCTAAACAAGCCAAGCTGCCTGGGTCGCCTTTCATAAGGCAATTCCCATCTTTTCATGTGCTGTGTATTTATATCTGCCTCTGTATTTTCCATTTTGTGCGTCTGATGAAGTGGGTTTTAGCCCACGAAAGCTTATGCCCAAATAGTTAGTCTCTAAAGGCATGGCTACACTTGCAGATGTAGAGCGCTGTGAGTTAAACCTGCCTTCGGAGAACGCAGTAGGGAAAATGCTGCAGTCTGTCCACACTGACAGCTGCTTGCGCACTGGCGTGGCCACATTTGCGGCACTTGTAGTGGCATTGGGAGCAATGCATTATGGGCAGCTATCCCAGCATGCAAGTGACTGCAATGTGCTTTTCAAATTGGGGGGGTGGGGTACAATGTGACAGGGAGTGTGTTGTGTGTATGTGGGGGAGAGAGAGTGGGGTTTTGGGGGGCTGAGAGCATGTCAGCATGCTGTCTTGTAAGTTCAGACAGCAGCAGATCCCCCCTCGCCCCCACCACCTCTCTCTCACACACACAGCATTCCACAGTAAGGGCTTGCATGCTGGCTGTCAGAAATGGAGCTTTGAAAGGGCATTTCTGCATTCCTACAGGAGTTCAAAACAATGACAAGAGTGGCCACTTGACTTAAGGGGATTATGGGACGTTTCTGGAGGTCAATCAGAGTGCAGTAACCCAACACCTCGTTCACACTGATGCCCGTGCGTTGTAACCAAGGCACAGCAAATGTTATTCTACTTGCCGAGGTGAAGTACCAGCAGCAGCGCGAGCCAGACAGAGCGCCGCCGCCCCTCCTCCCAGTGTGGGGGGGGAGGGGGCAAGGCGGGCGCGCTAGGGCATTTTTTTTTGCCGCCAGCAGCAGAGGAGGCTTGCCTGCGGGCAGCTGCGGCCGCCAGCGACCAGCGGACCCTCCACAGGCAAAGCAGCCAGCCTGCCCCTGCGCCCGCTGCGCCGCGCGCGCGCGCTGCGCGCCCGCCACACCACAGCGCGCTGGCGCGCTGGCTGGGGGGGGGGGCAGGGGGGCCCGCTGTAATTGCTTGCGCTAGCCAAGCCAAGCCAAGCCAAGCCAAGGTGCACAAGGCGTTTTTTTGCTGACTCAGACTAACATACTAACTACACACTACCACTGTACCACTGGTAGAGTTGCTCCTCTAGATCAGTCTTCTCTCTCTCTGTGCCCTTGTTTTTTTTTTAATTTTTTAATATTTCTTAAACATGAAACAGTATTCCTGATGAGGTCTCACCAGTGTCTTGTATAATGGCAATAACACTTCCTTATCTCTACTGGAAATACCTTGCCTGATACATCCTAGGATTCTATTAGCTATTTTCACAGCTGCATCATATTGCTAGTCATCCTGTGATCAACCAATATGCCCAGGTCTTTCTCCTCCTCTGTCATTTCCAGCTGATACATCCCCATCTTACAGCAAAAAATTTTGTTGTTAGTCCCTAAATGCATGCCCTTGCACTTTGTACTATTAAATTTCATCCCATTTCTATTACTCCAGTTTTCAAGGTTATCCAGATCTTCTTGTATGATATTCTGGTCCTCCCCCATGTTGGCAATACCTCCCAACTTTTTGTCATCTGCAAATTTTATTAGCACACTCCCCCTTGTTGTGCCAAGGTCATGAATGAAAAAGTGAAATAAGATTGGTCCCAAGACTGATCCCTGAGGAACTCCACTAGTAACAGCCAGACAGTTCATCTTTCATATGACCCATTGTAGATTCTCCTTTAACAAGCTCCTTACCCACCTTTCAGTTCTTATATTAATCCCCATCTTCTCCAATGAAACTAATAATTTCCCATGTGGGACTGTATGAAATGCCTTACTGAAATCCAGGTAGATTAGATCCACTGCATTTTCGTTGTCTAAAATATCAGTTACCTCAAAAAAACAAGATCAAGTTAGTCTGCAACGATCTACCTTTTGTAAAACCATGTTGTATTTTATTCCAATGATCAATTAACTCTGTTCTTAAATACTTTCTCCTTCAAAATTTGTTCCAAGCCTGTGCAAACAAATGAGGTCAAACTAATGGGCCTGTAGTTTTTTGGATCTTTTTGTTCCCTTTCTTAAAAATAGGTACTTTATTAGCAATTTTCCAGTCATAGGGTATGACCATTAGTCTACAGAGCTATTAAAAATCCTGTCTATTTGGCTTTCAATTGCATGTGCCACTTCCTTTAATATTCTTGGATGGAGATTATCTGTACCCCGCCCCCAGTTTGGTCCCATTAAGATGTTTGAGTTTGACTTCCACATCGGATGGGGTAATTTCTTCTTCCATATCCTTCCTTCCATTACCTACCCTGCTACTACCCCAAAGCTTCTCATTACTCTTATTAAAAACTGGGGCAAATTATTTGTTTAGGTTTTTGGGCCATGCCTAGATTATCTTTAATCTCTGCCCCAAATAGTGGGCTCACATTTAAATACTGGAGAGTTTTTTGCCCTGGGATAACTAAGGGCCTGATTCCCCTTCCTACCCCGCCCCCAGGGGTTCTGAATATCCACAGCCTCCGTTATCTTCAACTGGAGTTGTGGGTACTTAATTAAATCCAGAGTAACTTTACTCCAGTCTCTGCAGAATTTTGCTGATTCCTTGGAATAAGCATAGGGAAATTTAGATATTACTGCAAATGCTAAAGTAACCATTATCTGAAGCAAAACTGGCACGTTTCTAAGGGTGACCAATGTAGTTAGGAGGAAGTAATGCTGACTGTATTTAGCAAGGGTGCCAATATCCTGTTGTCTGGAGCTATGACAACAGGGCTTGACAGTATTCTAAAACAACAACAACAACAAACAAACACTGTCAAGGTATTTGTCATCATTTTTTTAAGTTCCTACTTATTCCATTTTGCAATTTTCAAGAGTTTACTCTTCTTTCCTGTCATTCTTTCAAAAATGCACTAAAGCAGGTTGAAGACTGAAAGAAGAAAATGCTTATATAGATAAATATACATGAACTTTGCTCATGTAGGAAAAGTAGGTCCAGTTTTGACCATTAACTTTGGCAAAGCAGATGTTAGTGTGAGCTAGCGTGCTTTTGTTTTTCAAAATCAAAAATGTATATTTTTAAATATGCACAACAGATGTCCTTGGAAAAGCTGTGTGTAGCTTAATGTGAATGGTCTGACAGTGAACAAAGTAATTGCTGCTGAAGAGAGAGATGACCATTGGGCGGGGAGTGCTGCTGCCAGTGGTCGGAGAAAAAGCAGCAGGCTGAATGGGTTAAGTTGTCCTTGATGTGCTTCTCTGCACTAGGCTAATTGATCATCTACTTCTTTTATTCCTCACTGATCCCACCAGGGGGTCTGTGCTGGCAGTAGCTATGAGGGAGGTGACACCACAAAAGGTGATGGCCCCTTAAGCTTGGTGCTGCTGCTGTTCATGGTCTCAGAGCACTTGAGGTATTTGCTGTCCCCAAGGTTATTGGCCCATCTTACCAGTCCCCTCTATAGCCACACCCATCTTGCTCCTGGCTTTCAGGACTGCTCACCTCCGAAAGGGGTGAGTGGGGCAGGCCATGAGTCTGGAACAGGGAGAAGGATGGCACTGGCCAGAAGGAGGATGGGGACATCTAGGGCACTCAAGCAAACTCTCAAAACGTAACTCTACAGGGACTGCTATCGGGCATTGTCAGTGGAGGCCCTTAACTGTGGAATTCACTTCCCAAGTTGTCCAACAGAGCCCATGTTCAGTGACCTGGCATGTCCATCTCTTTTCTCAACCTCGCCCCTGAGAATGTGCTTGGGCTTGCTTTGCATTCTTTGTACAGAGGCTGTATTTTGATCTTTAACAAGGTACATGTGTAATTGGGCACTTTTTTTTTAACATTAAAAATTGATAAATACACTAAATTAAACCTTATTCCAAACAGACCAATGAACAGTCATAAATTGCTAGCACCTTTTCCTGGCTACTGTCGGTACTTTAGCATTACTTTACTTCTGATTTACAGCAGCATTGGTGAAGTCAGTATCAGGCCCCTTGAGTTCTAGGGCTGTACTGTCCTCTTTAAAAGTCCCCACCAGCCCCAACTCCCTGGTGGACACATGAAATGTGCTGTCTTTCTGGGTAGTTGTCTTCCCAAGACAGAGTTCAATATCGATGTACTAATTAACTCCATCTCGCAACAGACACGAAGGCTGCCTGAAGACTCAGTGTTAATTAAATCCTTGCTTTACTGGTAAAAACTGCTCTTTGAATCCAGGGAAGCTATTTCTCTGCCTGATGGCAAGTAATAGTGAGGCCTTGGCCCTGTATTTCTGAGGAAGCTATGGGGCTGGAAATTGCTAGGTGGTTCACAGAGAAATCAGATATTCATATCTAACTATGCTTTTTGAAGGCTGTGGCTTTCTATGAAAGGGTGTACAGACTTTTTGTTGCCTCTTGGAGAGGCCCCCAAATCCTCACACACCTAACCTCCATGTTGTACTCATAAGGAGGCCCTGCCAAGCTAACCAATAACATCGGGCTTGGGGGGAAATTCGCATCAAGGGTTTAGAGGCAGCTCAGGAACCAGCCAGGAGCTAACTAAATGCAGCTGAGATTTTTTTGGCCTCAAGGCATTAAAAAGAGAAACACAGAGATTGTGCTGACCAGACTTGAATGTGGGGAAAACATATGTGCCACTCTGGCTGCTTGTACTTGTTTTTTGTTTAGTAGCCTCTTTGTAACACACACATGGAATGAATGCAGCTAGCACCCATTGACAAGCTGCTGTCAATCTGGATTAAATCCAGTTCTCCTTCAATAAAATACTCCCTGAAATAAAGTATCAGAGGGGTAGCCGTGTTAGTCTGGATCTGTCCAACCCCTCCAACGCATCATCAGGGATCTACAACCCATCCTGGACAATGATCCCACACTTTCACAGGCCTTGGTTAGCAGGCCAGTCCTCGCCCACAGACAACCTGCCAACCTGAAGCATATTCTCACCAGTAACTGCACACCGCACCATAGTAACTCTAGCTCAGGAACCAATCCATGCAACAAACCTCGATGCCAACTCTGCCCACCTATCTACACCAGCGAAACCACCACAGGACCTAACCAGATCAGCCACACCATCACCGGTTCATTCACCTGCACATCCACCAATGTAATATACGCCATCATATGCCAGCAATGCCCCTCTGCTATATACATCGGCCAAACTGGACAGTCTCTACAGAAAAGGATAAATGGACACAAATCAGATATTAGGAATGGCAATATACAAAAACCTGTAGGAGAACACGTCAACCTCCCTGGCCACACAATAGCAGATCTTAAGGTGGCCATCCTGCAGCAAAAAAACTTCAGGACCAGATTTCAGAGAGAAACTGCGGAGCTTCAGTTCATCTGCAAATTTGACACCATCAGCTCAGGATTAAACAAAGACTGTGAATGGCTTGCCAACTACAAAACCAGTTTCTCCTCCCTTGGTTTTCACACCTCAACTGCTAGAACAGGGCCTCATCCTCCCTGATTGAACTAACCTCGTTATCTCTAGCTTGCTTCTTGCTTGCATATATATACCTGCCCCTGGAAATTTCCACTACTTGCATCCGACGAAGTGGGTATTCACCCATGAAAGCTCATGCTCCAAAACATCTGTTAGTCTATAAGGTGCCACAGGATTCTTTGCTCCCTGAAATAAGTGATTTTTATTTTGCGTGTGTTCACAGCTGAACCTCTGGTGAATTTTCTCTCTTGCCTTTCTGTCTCTGGCCCCTTGGACTCTTTCTAAGTGCTGCCCTCATTTACACCTGGGTAAAGACAGTGATGTTATGACTCAGTTATATTTTCTAAAACCTTGGAAAAATATTAATGTATTGTAGCTTTTAATCATCTAAATATATTTGCCATTTTGGTATTGTTATTGCAGTAGTGTCTAGAGGTCTCAAGCAGGTTCAAGGTACCATTATATCAGATGCCGTATAAATGCATACTAACAATCCGTTCCTGTTGTGAAGGGTTTACAGGGTAACTGAAGACTGGAAACACAAAATGGGTGTCATTACAAGGAATGGAGAGGAGGGAGGATGTAGGTAAAGGTGATAGCAACGTGCGTTATACAGAGTAGCCATGTGCTCAATTAATCAAGTTAAGCCAATAATTAAAATATACATAAATGCAAAGAAGCACTAATATATCAGCAACCTAACTTTCTGCTATGTACTTAATATGGTCTTTATTACAGTAGTCATCAGTGGAAACTGCCGGAATTATCATTACTCTGACTCACTGTGGGCCCCACCCAGTTCTACATTTCTGTGGTATTGGGTTTAGGATTTCCAGATTCAAAGAGGCAGTAGAAACCTAGTCTTTTCATTATTATTATTTATTTATTTGTTTATGAATTATATAGAAGTAGCCCTAATTCCAGATCCAAACAACCCCAAACTTTGAATCTGAACTTTATGGCAAAGGTTCCTCTCTGGAATTATAGTCAAATACTGCAGCAGTGGGGAAATGCATCTTTTTAATAAAAATCCACTTGATGACTTGAAATAGTTTTCTAGGATTTCTGATTTAAGTAGACGAGACTTTCTACAGTTTTTGTTTAAATAGTAATTATCATTAGCTTTTTAACACATGCAACTGAAAGAGAATATGTGAAACAGAACTGAATGATCTGCAGTAATATCCTATAAATTAATGTAATGTTTTCTGTAGAACAGTCTTCAGCTGTTTTCTCATACAGTCCTTCTATCACAATGCATTGCTTTTTACTTACCCACCCACTCAGAAATGAAACGACAAATTGCTCTTCTATCAAAGGCTGCTGAGGACAGCCTACCAATACAAGCATATGTTTGAAGTTTCTCTTGAAAAAAGCATAGGATAGTATTGCTGAATATTGTTATGTCTTGGATTTACAACAGGAAATGTTCAGCAAAAATAAATCTTACCTCGTTCTAACTTCCATTCTTCAAGAAGGAAATATCCACAGCGAAGGGTAGGGAGAAAGCAAAATGGTTTTTATTAGCTACAGTTTATGCTCTAGATTCCAACGATAGAGATATTTTTAAAAACTTCTCACATGAAGAGAGAATTTTCACCCTCTTGCCCTAGTACTCCAAAATCCACTGACATCTGCAGACTGATGCAGTGACTGAATAACAGGAAATCCTCTATTTTTTTTTCACTTAGCCACCCAATGTGTTTTCAGCTACTGACACTAAAACAATTCAGATGATGTTATTTTGATGCAACTCAGGCTTTAATTTTACACAGAATTGGAGTTTCTGCTATGTTCTGTGCATGCCCTCAGTTGAGCTATACTTTACTTTTTCCTGTGACGTTTTGTCATTGTAGACTTCATCTGTTTGCTAAAACTGTGTACACACAAAAATCTGCTAGTGAGCAAATACTAAAAATAGGCATGTGAGCTGATTTTTCAGTGGGACTCTCACTGCCCAGGTCCTAGCCACCTGTCTGGGGGGCTCTGCATTTTAATTTAATTTTAAATGAAGCTTCTTAAACATTTTAAAAACCTTATTTACTTTACATACAACAATAGTTGAGTTATATATTATAGACTTATAGAAAGAGACCTTCTAAAAACTTTAAAATGCATTACTGGCACGCGAAACCTTAAATCAGAGTGAATAAATGAAGACTTGGCACCCCACTTCTGCAAGGTTGCCAACCCCTGATATAAGTAGTTCCAAATGACTGAAAGATGGGAAATTTTGGTTTAGTTTCCATATCCGAAATATATGATGGTTTATAGCTTGAATGTTTTAAAAGTATTCTCATCTTATACAGGCATGTAATGTCCAGTGTCATGTATTCCAGATATAGCTTTCTCTTCTCTGCCTTATTCATTTCCTTTTCTGTGTGTATAAGATATCCTTTCCTTATGCATGGTACTGCATGCAGTGGTGATGACCAGGGGTGGCTCTAGCAATTTTGCCACCCCAAGCACGGCAGCACGCCGCGGGGGGCGCTCTGGCGGTCGCCGGTCCCGCAGCTCCGGTGGACCTCCTGCAGACATGAGGCGTGCCTGCGGGAGGTCCACCGGAGCTGCAGGACCAGCGGACCCTCCACAGGCACGCCTGAGGGAGGTCCACTGGAGCCGCGGGACCAGTGGACCCTCCACAGGCACGCCTGCGGGAGGTCCACCGGAGCCGCCTGCCGCCCTCCCGGCGACAGTCAGAGCGCCCCCCGCGGCATGCCGCCCCAAGCACGCGCTTGGTGCGCTGCGGTCTGGAGCCGGCCCTGGTGATGACATATTACTTTCTGGGTTGTCAAAAAATGGCATGTGTACATTGCAATGTGAGTTACTATCAGTTGCATTGTTTCCTGCTGAAGGATGTGATGTGATGATGTACATCACATATCATGTCCCAACATCTGCAGAGATAACATGGCAGCACTGTAGAGCTGGCATAGTGCTCCCAGTTCTTAGTATAGATGCTGACTAAATTGAAATATATTCTTTCCCTTGCTATAATATCCTGCTGGGTTGGTTTTTTAGGGCCACTCAAAACAAGCAGATGCACACTGGGGTACCAAGATGGAAGGAGAAGAGGGAAAGGTATAATCTACAATGATTTGTTGCTTAAATCCTCTGGCAATTGCTGTAGGGCAAATCCCGATCCTTTCCCTCCCCATCCCACTGCATTTGAACATACAAAATCCTTAAAGCAGTGGTTTCACCATGATTCCTCTGTGCAGGGGAAGGTACCAGTTACAGTGAACAGGCGCTATTGAGTCCAGCCCGCCATGGCCCATGAAGCAGTGCTTCATACTGGTTCTCTCTGGGGCAGTAGGAAATAGTTGTCGGGGGAAGGGTTGTCTAGATGAAGTGGGAATGTAGCAACTACATGGATCCACTAGTCCAAACCTCCATGTGGGGGAAGAGGCAGCAATTGCTATTACACCCCAAGTATGTACTTGCTTTCTGCAGCCTGCACAAGTGAAAAGTTCTACGGGGAAAAGAGCTTGGTGCAGGTCCATGCTTTGGCCCTACGTGCTTATATTTTAAAACTCATAGACAGATCTATGGGGTCCTGAATTCTTCCTGCTTGTTAATCACTTTAATTAGATCTGCATATGAACAAGAGTCAGCAATGTCATGTGCTTCCTGCACTCACTGGAAGCTTTGAATCTCAGTGTTGGGAAGACAGTGACCAGGTTTACAAATGCAAAATTTGTTTTCTGTGCATTTTCTCCAGTATTTGCTTCAAAGTGGCTGTTTCAGCAAAGAAATGGCGCACTCGTTCCCTAAAATGTCCACAAAAACCAAAGGGGTGGGAACCCAGTCCAACTGAGAGATTTTTAAAATGTGGGCTTTTCCCCTGGAGTTGTATTTTACCTCTTAGTTTATTTTGCCCTCTGAAAACTTTTCACACATTCTAGGTCACTGAAAGCATCACTGAATGCACTATTATGTGACATCGCTGACAACCAAAGTTACACAGGTTGACAATCTTGCCCACAGATATTAATTTTAAAAATCTATGGTCATACATTAAAGTGTATAATTATTTCTCTTCTAATGGACTGAAAAAACTCTATGTAGGTATGTTTTTGCTTAACTATCCTTGCTTAAGTATAGTTCTACATGAGTGCACGTTTTACAGGGCATAACCTCTGCTTTTATAAACGCTGACAGAAGGTACAAGGAAGTTGAAAGGGGCAGTGAAATTAAATGTATATCCTTTTAAGCCCATAAACTGGTATTCTGTGGGCAGAAGGACAAATGCATATCAACATTTCTCTAAACTGAGAACATTGTTTTCATATCAAACAGGATGCACCTGAAGGATGTATGTAAAACAAGGTTGTGCTTCTCTGAAGTAAGGGGTTTTACTCACATCAAGTGAAATTCACCACTGGGCAGAGTCCTGGCACGAAGCCCATGTACTACTTAGAGAGCCCACTTAAACCTGACCTTCATGAGTCAAGTGGTGCATATGACTCGTTTAGGCCCTCTGACAAGGGCTGAAGTTCACCATAAAGGATATAAATAGTGTTTACAGGAGTGACATTCATTTAGACTTAGA
Source organism: Mauremys reevesii (assembly GCF_016161935.1). NCBI lineage: Eukaryota > Metazoa > Chordata > Testudines > Geoemydidae > Mauremys > Mauremys reevesii. Next base: position 77,732,211 of record NC_052631.1, read on the forward strand.
TTTATTTTAAAGTGATTAATGGCCAAGTTAGTCTTTACCTTTTGTGTTTTGACACTTGCATGCACCTTGGGTCAGGGACTGCAGAATTACCAACCTCAAGCATTCGCAAATCATGAGTCAGGCCCCACAAATCATGAGATCTTCTTAAAAAGCATGAGATTTTAATAAATAAATAAATTTGGGGTTCTTTTTATTTACCTGGTGGGTGATGAGCTTGTAGGGTGCACTCAGGTCATATTTTCAGAGTTTTGCTCTGCAACAAGGGCTAGAAAATTGCATTTTAAAAAATAAATAAAGCTGAGATTCTCACCAAAATCCTTGACTCCAGTAGCAGCAGCTTGAAGAAAAACACGAAATAGTGTGACACCCATGATAAAATTGTCAGTTGGCAACACTCTCTTACTCTGTGTACATTGCCTAGCACAACAGGGTTCTGATCTTTTGGGGGAGAGGACCCCACTTACCTCTGAAATACTGGTAGTATTTCACCAGGTACTACTGAAATATTAAAAGGCACATCAGGTGAGGGATTGTGTGTCAAACCTGCAAGGAAGAAGCCCTCTCATAAGTAGCCTATAGGCGTAGGTATTTTCTAGGTAAGGCCTGGGTATAAGTTAAGGCAGTAATGTAATGAGCCAAAAAGACATGTAAGACAAGACAGTAGCTTAGCTAAACAAGGCATAAGGCCCAAAAAGCCTTAGCATAAGCAGCTAACCAAGAGTAACCGTAGATCATAAGATATCACAAGATAGAAGGCTGGAGTGACTGAACTGCTGACAGGTAACCACAAGCTTACGAGTTTGTACCTGTTTGTGATATTTTACTTTAGGAACATCACCAGATGTCTGCCCACAAGAATGCCATGGTAACTAATGATGTATATGCTAATAAGCTTGAGGTAAATGGACTCGTAACTTATGGGAGAAGGGCACCCCAACATCAATAGGGTAAGGAAGTACAAATAAGGAAAAAAGGAAAAACTTATAGAAAACTTTGTGTTAAGCCTTGGTATAATGTAATAGCTTCTAAGGATAGTTAAAGTAGAAGAAAAATGTCTTTTTGCTAGGAGTAGAATAAGATTCCCCCTCCCAACACTCCCTTAATCAATTAGCGTGTTGAATGAATGAGGTGTGAATGAGCAAGGCATGGAAGGCAAGCCCCTCCAGGCAGCTAGTTGGAGAGGGGATGGAAGCCAGACCCAAGGACAATCAAACTTGTCAAGTGGGCTCACTAAAGAAGAGCAGACATATTGACGGCCTCGGTGGGGGGTGGGGGTTAGAATCAAGCACCTTCTTTTGGAAACACCTTCTTTGAACAGTATTGGGACAACACCCAGAAGGATGCAGCACAAAGGACCAATGGACGCAGATTTTGAATCTGGCACAGATTTGCATGAGAGGAAAGCTGCTATAAATGTGAGGTGTCTTGCAGAGGACCCTGGGTCTTGTCAACATCGGAACATTGATCCAGATCGGCAGAAGCCCGGCTCCACCCCTCCCCCATCTAACTCACCTGGCCAGTGAAGTTAAGGGGAACAACTAGTTGGTAACAACAACAAGACAGAGTGTGTTTGTGTGTGTATGTGAGTGCATGAGTGTAATATAGATCATATGCATATGATACAGTGTTGATTGATACATGCGTTACCAATGAATGTGGTGTTTGCCTTATTCCCCCTGAAAAGATCCTGTGCAGTACTTTAAGTACAACAACCCCACCTCCCTGCACCCAGATTCCCCCACACACACCCCAGCTGAGCTCCAACCACTTTCACTTGGTCCCCCCTGCAGACTCCCATTGCCCCTGCACCTGGAACCTCCCTGTGCATCCAGATCCCCCACTGAGCTGCCTGCACCCAGACTGCCTCCCACAGAACCCTCTTACCCCGCCCCAGGACTCTCTTACCCCCATCTGGATACCCCCACACTAAGTCCCTCTGCACTTGCATCCTGCTGCTGGGCTTAGACTCCCTGCCCACACCTGGTGTGCCTGGTGCAAAAGGGGCAGGGCCCCAGGGTGTTTCTGGGGCAGGCCTGGCCCTTGTGCTGTGTCAGGGTCAGGTTCAGTCTCACTGCCAAGTCCCTGTCCCAGGGCGGTGGGGGAGGCTGCAGGGTATTCTCCCACCTCCATGCAGCCAGTGGCCTGTGCTCCCCACTGCCGTGGTGGAGCTTCCACATTTATTTATTGTAAAAAAAAATCAGAATTTTAAAATATTATGCACTGAGTTTGATGCAGAATTCCCTGAGGAATATGGGGCGCTGTACAGCTGAGTTGGTGGGACTGTGAAGGGGATGCTGGACAGTAGGGGATCTGTGGGTGGGGGAGCTGGGCAGGGGGTATGGTGTGCAGGGTGCTGTGCAGTTGTGGTGGGATGTCAGCGGGAGGGGTCTCTAGGCAGGGGGTACTGGGCATAGGGATCTGTGGGGGGAGTCTCTGGTTGAGGGAGCACTGGCATAAGGGCAGGGCACTGGCAGGGGGGGCGTGTGGAAGGAGCACGCTGGCAGTGCAGGGCTGGGCGGGCCAGTGTGTGTCTAGCAGTTTGGGGGTTGTAAATAGTGCCCTTGTGCTGGGCTGAGTGGGGCCACTCCTGCTGCGCAGCATCTCATTGCCCCCAACCGGCCCCTCGCTCTGCGGACTGCCCCCATCACATGCCTTATTTCCCCAGTGGGGGCCCACAAATATGTTTGGCGCCAGGCCCACAAAAAGTTAATCCGGCCCTGGTTCCAGGGAACTGAATATGAAAGCAATTTTCAGATTGCATATGAAGCAAACTTACTGTAAAAGGAGTGGAGGAAATGACAAGTAAACCTGCTGATGCAACCCACAAGGTCTGACCCATGGGATGTGTGGTTCTAGATCATGTGATTACCATTTCCATTCGTGAACCACCATCTCTCAACCAAGTAGGCTGTAGAAATGCTGAAGTGTGAGCCATACTAACCAAAAGGGTCATGAGGCCTGGGCCTAAGCAGAAAATGAGTTGGGGATGCTGTTTAATGTTGTACGTCTAAACCAAATAAAAGCCCTTTCATTCCTGATTTTTACTTTCAAATTTCAGAGCAAAAGGAAATCAGTGCAAATCTGTAGATGGGACTTTCTAAAAGTGGGAGGGGAGAGAAGTCAGGTGTTTTCCCATGGGGAAAGACATAAGTCTCATGTCATATTCACATATTGGGTGTAGACTGTGATATCTGACAGGGGTCACTTTTACTTTAGTCTATATAGAGTCAATATATGATCTCTTCCAAGACCATTATGCAAGCCAAGGAGTGAGGCAGGCAGAGAGAGGAGCAACAGCTTTGAGAAGAGACTGGTGCACTGGGAGTGCTGTCACAGTGGAAGGGGAGGTTATCCCTTGCAAAGACTACCGAGCTGTTAGCCTTTAGAGCAATGTAGGCCCATAACCCACAGGAATCGAGGCAGAGAGCACATCAGTTTACCAGTATTGAGAAAACTGTGAGAAAATAGAGGTGGCCTCACTTTTCAACTGCAGGCCTATAAAAAGGAAGTGAAAAAGACGAGATGACATGTCAGAAGCTATTACTGGGATGGCTGCTCTCAGAAAAAAATGGCAAGAGATCTCGAGTCTCACAAACAAGAAGCTTTGTCTTTAGTTCTCCTTCTGGCACAAAGGGCCTTTTGGACAATAGGGCAAGAATAAGAATGAGCAATTTACAGAAATTGTAACATTAAGAGAAGTCATCAAAATTTTCTGCAGAGCAAATAAAAGCAGACATTCTCCCTAGAGAGATCAGCCTGTAACTTTGTTTTTCTATAGTTTAGCAATCTCCACTTTATTTGAAGTGATGTTGATACATTTTTAAAAGCACAATTTGAACACTGCTGTTTCTGCGGTGACACAGATTCTGATCTTCGTTGATTGTCACTCCAAATACGGACCCTTTCACTGCTGAGGCCTTGTCTTCACACAACAAATCTGCTGCTTTAACAATACTGCTGTAGTTACAATAATATAACCCCCACTGGTGTCTATATCAGTATAAAGGTACTTATACTAGTGTTGCTATTCAGGGGTGTCATTTCCTGTGGAGCAGGGGAGTAGAAGGGGGAGGAGCAGCTTCCCTCCACCATCAGACTTTTCATAGGTCTATATGCTGCACTTCCCCCTTGCTACCCAAAGACTTTGGAGCTTATAACATAACCACATCTAGTGTTCTCTACGCTGATACAACTCTCACCCCACCCTAGAATTTCTCTGAAATGATGCCCCTGTTGCAATTCCTGTACAAGAAAGGCAATAAACAATATCAGTAAAAAGCACCTGAAATCCACACTAGGGGTTGCACCAATTTAACTATTCTGGTAGAAAAATCAACTTCCTGATAGAAAAAGTTATTGGCATAAAAATGGTGTGTAGACAGTTTAAATGCAGCTAAGGTTTATAGTAAATCAAATGTGTAGCCCTTTGCAGTCTTTGACCTAGATGACTGAGTGCTGGCCCCAGTTCTCTTCTAAGGCCTGGGCTACACTAGCAGGGGGGTTCGAACTAAGATACGCAACTTCAGCTACGCTATTTGCATAGCTGAAGTTGAAGTATCTTAGTTTGACTTACCTGACCATCCTCATGGCAGCAAGTCGACTGCCAGGGCTCCCCCGTCGATTCCCCTTACTCCTCCTGCTGAGGTGGCGTACGGGCGTCGATTAGCGGATCAATTTATTGCGTCCAGATGAGACACAATAAATCGATCCCTGATACATCGAACACTATCCGCCGATCCAGTGGGTAGTATAGACGTACCCTTAATTTGTGTATTGGTCCTGAGCTGGCCTTCTCCACAGGGAAGAATTTCACTCAAAGTGAATGGGCTGTTGGAACTCGCTGGCAAAACTGTATTGCAAATAACCAAGGATCGGAAAACACACTGTTGTCTGAGACATTAACACACCTTTGTGAAACTTGTGTTACATTTGCAAATGTGCATTTATTTTTAAAGCATGATTTTGCAAAGAAAAATGGAAGACAAGCTGTTTGAATGTCATTGTGATACTTTAAACAAAACAGAAGCTTGAAGGAAATTACACTAAACACTCCCCAATAGCTGACTAAGATATATAAACACTCTCAGAGAAATAATTACAACTATAGGCTGAATCCACATAGGATAGTAAATAGAACAGTTGATAGCACAGGAGAAAAACTTGATTGAAAAAAACTCCCTAGTAACTGCATTGTACAGGCTTGAATATACACTTAGGCCCCAGGCCTGCAAAGACTTATGCATGTGTTTACATTTTGTTTCAGTTGGAGTACTTGTAATGCATAAAGTTAAGTGTGTGTGTATGTCTTTGGCAAAATACAGTGTCTAGTTAAGGCAATGGGAGTCTTTCCATTGATTTCAGTGGGCATTGTACTGGTTACTTATTGAACTTTGCCACTAAGAAGCTAGGAATAATTCCTTTAATTAAAATATATTTCCTTGTTACATGTGTGAACACTGAAATATTCCTTTAAAAAACAGCTGCATGTATATAAACTATAACATTTATCTTTAAAAAATGGTAGGTGAGCTACCTAGCTTATTGTCAATATAATGTAATCATTTGCCATTAAGATAATACCCAGTGTAATCATTATTTAAACCCAAGCGATATTCCCCGCCCCAACCCCCTTAGACCTGGGAGACACTAAATGGAAAGGCATTTTTGGATGGACCAAGAAGTAATCAAATGAAATTCAGGTAGTTACACTTAAGTGTTTCAGCTACTTTTGTTTGTGGTTGATAGCTACATATAAGGCTTACTTTTGCAAGATGTAGATGCTGTTGCTGCTACTTAATGACCATTTTTGTCTTAAAATTCATTCAAAGTGGATAAATCAGTACACACACATCTGACCAAATCCATCCCAGGTATAAGGCCACTGAAATCAGTGGAGTTACTCTAGGATGAATTTGACCCATTTTTAGTGTGCTAATTTCTGCATTCTGTGAAATAATACTTTGTAGTTTGCTTGAATGTTTTAATAGCTAATGTATTTATGGGGGTACACAAATTGAGGGCACCATTAGCACTGAGGGAATTATTAATAATTTACTCAATTAATTAGGCCTCTCTTTCCCACCCCGTCCCAACCAGTGGAATGATTGTGAGTAGATAACTCTTTCTGCTAATTTATTTCTTAGTTGAATTTACTAAATCAATCCTTTTACTGCATGGATGAACTGCAAAGCACTTAATGGAAGAGGGCCATGTGCCCCAAGGAATGATGGGGCCTGCAGTCCTGATGTGAAGGTCCTGCACCATATAGCACATTTCGACTGTGAGCAGCTGAGGGGGAGGCAGCTGGCAGCAGGTGAAGAGCCCACTCTTTGATGTACAGGCCGCTCTGTTTGTGGAGGTCCGCTGAAGAACTTAGTCACCAAGTCCTGACCTCTGTTGTAGCATAGGCTGCTGAGGGCGGGCAGGGGCAGGAGAAGGATACCCAGACACCTATGTGTGACTAAGGAGAAAATGTTTGAGATGGAAGAAGAGAAGAATATAAAGAAATGGAAGGAGAGAACAAGAAAAGATGGAAAGAAAATGGGAAATGGAGATAGAAATGTGTTGTGAATAACACAATATGCTTAGTGCCAACAGCAGGCCCTAGCAGTAGAGGATTCTGATTCACTAGAGACACCACAGTGTAGATAGGGCAGCTGTGTAACTTTGGAAATGTGGTCGCCATATTGAATCAAGCTGCAAACCCTGAGGCGGCTCCACTTTGTGTCTCTGTGCTTGGTTTTGTTTGTTAATTATTTCCCATGTTGCGCTGTATTTCTGTTGCAGAAGAGCAGTTGCTGAGAGGAGGTCACATTGGGCCTCAGTGTTTGGAGTGTCTTTGGCTTGATGATAGAACCACACAAGTTAGGAAAGAGCTACATTCAGGCCATCTCCCTGCAAAGGCAGCACTGCTCCCTACAGCATTTTCTAGTTCAGGTAGACCAGGTGAGGCACTCCACCAGTTCACTCCAGTCAGGGGTTCTCCAGTCTCAAACACCCATAACATTTGACTGCGGATTTTAAATGAACATTGTTTTCTATATTTCAAAAGACTTTCAGCATCACAAACCCCATCAAATAACGCTGCAGGTGTTTCTATTCTACCTGTTTGACTACAGAGTTATAGAGCAGTCCAAGATTTCATATGTAGTAAGGTTAAAAAAAATGCTCATGGTTTTTATTCCTTAATCGACGAGGCACTCTCCTTGCTCATCAGGCGACTCCTGATGATTGTGCTGCTGTGTCTTGATAACTGATCCTGAAATTCTGCTGTTGTAAAGAAGTACAGGATTGGATCCAAACAACAGTCCAGGCTTGCCAGGCTTAAGCAAAAGGGCTGAGAGTAAAGAGTGCTTCTGCGTATGGCGCAGTGTGTAATAACATTCTCTTTCACCATCATGTAGAAGAAGAAGTTGATGTGATACGGTGTGAAACACACAAAGAACACAGCTGCACACATAGAAACCATGCGTAAAGCTCTCCGTTTTTCACTGGTATTTTGCAAAGGCATTTCGTAATTCTGAAGAGACTCTTTTGTTTTCCAGGTACAGTATACAATAATAGTTAGAGGGCCCACAAATCCTAAAAGCTCAGCTGTCGTGACCATAATCACAGAAGCTGTCTTACTTTCAATTTTCCTGACTCCAAGATCTGCAAAGCAGAAATTTGAATTGTTGGTTAAATCAGAGTTTCTCATAACTGGAAATGGTGAGCAAGCAGCCCCAACCACAATCCATACCACAGCACTAATGGTGGCATCATACCTGCGCTTCCAGTCTTTGGCTTTGAATGGATGGAGGAGGAAGTAGTACCTTTGAATACTTATGCAGGTAAGGAAACAAATGCTTGCGTACATGTTGAGATACTTCAGGTAGAAACATAACAAGCAGAGGAATCTTCCAAAAGGCCATGTGAGGTTTATATAATAATATATTCGTAGCGGTAACGAGAGAACATGAGCAAGATCGGCTACAGCCAAATTAATCATAAAAATGACAGCTTTGTTTTTCTTGCTGATGAAGCGACATAAAACCCATAATGCAGCACTGTTTGCCAGAAGACCAGGAATGAATATTATGGTGTAAGTGGTTGCGTATAGAGAGTTTTTAAATGTTATATTAGGATCAGCACAGTTTTCTGAAGATCCGTTGCTCTGCATCTTGAGTGTGTCTGAGCAATCATTTGAGACTGGATGGAAGATTTCTGTAAAGAGTAAAAAGATAATCATAACATCTAGCTCTTATATAGCCTTTTGCATCAGTAGATCATGATCCCCATTTTGCACATTGGGAAACTGAGGCTCAGGGAGGTAAAAGTGACTTTCCTAAGGTCTCCTAGCCGGCCAGTGGGAGAGTCTGGAATGGAACCCAGAGCTCCTGAGTCTCAGTCTAGGGCTCTAGCCACTAAGCCATGGTGCCTCCCAAAACAATTGCTGTAAAGGCAAAGACAATGCAAGATTGATCAATATTAATATTTGCATCACATGTATTATATGCCTTAGTTACATTAGTACATTTAGTACAATGTAGAGCTTAGAACATGTCCTCTGTAAATCTTCTCACTCTTCAGTGCTTTTTCACAAGCAGTACGATACTTTGGGGCTTATGAAACCTCAAAGACTGTTTCCCTCTATCTAAGGTATTTACCTGGTCCCAATTACCATAGCATCTGAGCACCTTACAGTCAATAATGTAGTTATCCTCATAATGCCCTGGTGAATAGGGCAGTGCTATTACCCCCACTTTACAGCTCGGGAAGTGAGGCACAGTAAGACTAAGCAACTTAGCCGGGGTCACACAGGAAGTCTGTTGCAGATCAAAGAATTGAAATTGCATGTCCCAGGTATCCAGTGCTTAATTTGTAATGAAAGATGTGCCGGAGCTCAAACAATTTTTTACTTTCATAACTGATGTGGCAAGCCCAGAGGTGCTGGGGCTATGAACTGCTGAGCACAGAGATGCCAGGGCTATGAACTACCGAGACCAGAGGTGCTGGGGCTATGAACAGCCAGGCCCAGAGGTGCCAGGGCTATGAACAGCCAGGCCGAGAAGTGCCGGGGCTATAAACTGCAGAGCCAAGAGGTGCTGGGGCTCTGAACTGCTGAGCCCAGAGGTGCTGGAGCTCAGCCCTGGCACAAATTAAGCACTACAAGTATCAGTCTAGCACCCTAACTACTTAATCATTCTTCTCAACGTGAGCCAGGTCCATGGGACCCTGACAAAGCTGTAGCCATCAATGAAGAAGGGATTGATTTCCACCCAGCCTAGAAAAAATGCCTGTTTCTGACAGCCCACGATAAAACCTACAGTCTGGGCTAGACAAATGGAATTTACTTTCTTACTGCTCACCAAACACACTGAGGTACACTTAGAATGTGGTCATCCTGGGTCTCCCCACCACCTCAACACAAACCTGGGCCATGATTTTTAATTGAGCAGTTTAATTTTGAGGTGATATTTTCCTTTTTCAGACTCTCCTTTGATTCAAACTGCAGACTGATCAGGGTGAGGTGAGGCACTTCCAATTAAACTGTTAAATTAGGTATACTTTTCCTTCTTTAAACCAGACTGGGATTTCTCCTCAGAGGGGGTAATACAGGCGAGAAAAATGTGGTTTGGGGATATTTCTGTACTCAAAATTCTGGGTGAGCTTGATTTACCAGCTCATCCAATGTAAGGGTAAAAATGAAGACTGGCTTCCTGTTTCCATGTAAATGTCATAGGATGGCTGAAGAAAGGGATGAGATTCCCAGCTGCCTTTCTACATTCCTTCCATGGCTCCACTCAGAGGAGTCTCTGGCAGCAGGATTTTATTGTCTCCCTTTTGCCAGGGAGTGAGGAGCACCAGAGGCACAGAGCCAGTATGAAAGCACAGACTTTCTGCATGGCAGTTGCAGGCCTTCTGCTGATTCCCATTCCCCTATGATCCATCAGAATCCATTGGATCTTCTAGGTATAGAGGTGGGCATCCCAATGGAATGATGGTGGAGGGATTCTGTGAGGAAATTTTCTCCACCTTAACTCCCTACAGGGAGTTTTACTGTGAGGATATAGCATTGGGGATACTGATTCATTGCAAATGACTCATTTTCTGCAAAGTACCACCTACAGGAGGCATCTGCCAGCAGAATTGTCTCTGTAAGTAGATGCTGGCCTGGTAACTTGTAGCATGTTACTCATACATGACTAAGAAGCATATGGTCTATTACAGGCTATGGTCCAAATTCACCACTGGTGTAATCATTGGCCTGTTTATGCCAACAGTGCCTATGACCACCCATTTTCTATGCCAGCAGGCCCTGGGAGCAGCAGTTGTTGCTCACTCTCTTTTTTGCCCTTCGTTTGAAACGTGTTTCTATTCCTCTGGCTTTTCTTTTCTCCCAGTCTTAAAGAGTAGCCCAGCAATGGACTAACACCATATAGCACTGACAGCCACCCACCTACACCCCACCCAGGAAACAGGCCTCTGAAATGGCTGACTGAGATCTGTGGGAGTTAGGCCTTTTTTGAAAATACCACTAACCCGCTCTGTGTCTTTAGGCATCTAAATACCTTTAGCAATCTGGCCCAGGGACTGCTGTTCTTACATGAATTTCAATTCCATTGACCTGAAATTAAATCAAAATGGGATATTTCTGTTTCAGTCCCTTTGCATGCAGATGCCCCTAGGTGCAGTTAGCCTTTATTAGATTTTATGTAATAACTAAGGAATTAGCGTTCATAAGCACTATTGATATAATCAAGCACAGCCTCCTGGTTCACCAGTGAGAACACTCCTACTGCAGGTCTTAAAAAGAACCCATGTATTAAATAACATTTGAGATAACATATTATCATCCTTGCTTCAGTAAAGCATTGTCTGCACACAAGTGATTTCCAGCAATGCAGCCTTCATTTTCTAATGGCAAAATATACCTTCTTACAAGCATTCCAGGCATGAGGAAATACCTATCCCTCAAAGGTTTTCTCACTGTTTGAGTTGCTTCTTGGCTGTGTAGAATCATGTTTTCTCAGAGAAAAGATATAGGTGCAGAATGATGCAGGTCTAGCATTGCTGATGGATAGAGAATAACGGAATTTTTGTGCCATAGTTTTCATCTCGTCCTATAATCTGTTCTTTAATTGGCCACAAGGTGTCAGATTTAGACAATGTTTCATTTCTTTTTGCCTTTTCTTTAGAGATTTCTAAACCTGCTAAGAGAAAATAAGGTGTAGACACCTAGATAGATATGGTATGATTATTTTTAAATTATGTTTTATTGGTTTTGTGTGTCTTGATGTCTTCTGGGATTATCTCAAATTGAAAAGCTTGTGTTCTGATTTTAGACAATTGACAGCAGAATAATTTCAGAGAAAAATCCCCTAACTTCTTGATGTTAGGGGAAAGTCCCGATTTAGGGAAATTAAACAAAGATAGCTGTTCAGAATCATTGTGGGCACAGCCACATGGTTACAAAAATACCCTTAAAATGTGGTTGACAAAAAATAAAAATTAAACATCTGTATTAAATTAGCAATTGAACGATGGGCCTGTAAAAGGCTCTTTATTGATTTCAGTGGGCTCTGGTTCAGGCTCTGTATGATGAAATATGGACTAAGGAGTGTGAAATGATTGGCAGTGCAAAATTATGGGTAACGTTTATATAATAACAATGCTCAAGTATAGAGCATTCTCACACACCAATTCACTAGGCTTGCCAATAATTAATCACTTTATTTAAAACATGATAAAACTATCCTCTAAGCTAAACTACAGAAGGATCCTGCTCAGCACCTGGCAGGACTGGACTCTTACTGCAAAGCTACTGACAAAGCAAGGGCACCAACAGCATGTTGCATAGCACCGGTGGCAAGCTGACATATTCCATTCAATTATCTTTTTTCCCGTATAGTGAAGGCATATCACAGTAGTTTGGAAGTCAGGAATGGACAGTGAAAGCCTCTGCTAAAACAAATTCCTACTGGATCATTTTCTTCAGAACGTGCCATTTCAATAAAACCAATAATGAATAAATACAATATTGACGTTTGCTTAATTGATTTGCATTTGTAAGACTGTGGTAACAAGGAAAGAAATGGTCTGTACAGGTGCACACTGTTACTTGTAGATGGAAGTCTGCAAAATATTATTTCCATGGCAATATCAAGAAAGGAATGCTCAAGCTGAGACCAACCAGTGTAGGACTGTCATTCCTTGGCCCTACTGTTTTTCTGTTGTGCCCAGCAAGTGGTGACCAGACACTATAACTGCTTCAACTATGTTGCAAAATCCTCCCTCTAGAATTGCTCCCCTCTGAGTGTTCCTGCATCTTGCACGTTGCTGGAGTCACAGTGAGAACTGAAACCCTCACAGTCAGCGGTGAGAAGCTCTTCAGTTGAACCAAAGAGAGGCTTCCTCTGGCTGAATGCTGCTCACAGCTTCTTAGCTGTGATAAATATGTATGTCTTGCAGTGTTGTGATGCATGGCTAGAAAGGGTTAAACAGCTTGCAGGCTGAATGACCCAAAGCCCACCTTTAAAGTCATGTTAGAAAGGTATGCAAATGATAATTAGGGCCATTAATGCTAAATAGGCTTGAAATGCAAACCTATATTGTTAGAAGTAATACTAATTGTGTGTATCTTAGATATTACCCGTAAACAGACAGTTCCTGCCTGTCACTATAACTATTGATTCAGAGATCAAAAGGGAATATTAACATCTGGATGAATCTTGGGCAAAATGATGTCATTGTCTATATGTCTCTTTGAAGTTTGTAATAGACTGTCTAATGGATACATTTGCCCTATGTTAATTTGCGTAATGAATTACTGGTGGTGTTTAGAAAGCAAAAGGCTATATCAAAAGCCTATTGTTTAACCAGGACTGTGTGGTCAAGTGGATGCTAGAACACTGTATAAAAAGATCCTTGGGTCCTGATTCTATCATCTCAGATCTGCTTAAGCTTCATCAGGGGAAGTTTGAGTTGCAAGACTGAGGTCCCAGTTATGCTGGTACGCCCTGAATATGAGATTTGGACATTGGACTATAACCTATGAACTATTTCTGAAAGAACTCTTTGCAGCTACAAAGCTCACCATCTGAATCTGAACCTCAGTGAATTGAACTCGTGTCTGTAAGTATATTGATCTTTTAATCATACTCTCTATAAATTTTAGTTTAGCTAATAAAAATTGGCTGTAGTGTGTATTTGGGTAAGATCTGAAACATTCAATATTGTGTCTGATCCTTTGGGATTGGTAGAACCTTTACTTGTTATGATGACATAAGATTTACAGAAATTTTCATCATATTTGACATGGGTATCTGGATGGAGGCCTGAGGCTGCATCACTTTAAGGGAACTGTGTTGTTTGGACTTCTGAGTAACCAGTGAGGTAATAAAGAAGCTGGTTTAGGCTGGCTTGGTAAATCTAAGTATTGGAATATCCACCAGCTTTTTGGGGATTGTCTGCCCTATGCTTTGCAGTTCACCCTAACTGAGTGACCACAGCTGTCTCCCCACTAGGACCCCGGTTATAAGTGTCAATATGAATCAAATGTCCACTGATGTATTCCATTATTCCCCTATGCAGTATAGTTGTGTAGCTGTGTTGGTCCCAGGAAATTAGAGAGACTAATAACTCATAGACTTTAATGTCAGAAGGGACCTACAGTATGGGGAGGAGGTGAGCAGCCCTCAGTGGTGAAGGAACAGGTTAAGGACTATTTAGAAAAGCTGAACATACACAAGTCCATGGGGTGGATGTGATGCATCCGATCCGAGGGTGCTGAGGAGTTGGCTGATGTGATTGCAGAGCCACTGGCCATTATCTTTGAAAACTCTTGGCAATAGGGGGAGGTCCCACATGACCAGAAAAAGGCAAATATAGTGCCCATCTTTAAAAAAGGAAGAAGGAACATGGTCCTCAAGGAATCCATTTTGAAGCACGTGGAGGAGAGGAAGGTGATCAGGAACAGTCAACATGGATTCACCAAGGGCAGGTCATGCCTGACCAGCATGATTGCTTTCTATGATGAGATAACTGGCTCTGTGAATATGGGGAAAGTGGTGGATGTGATATACCTTGACTTTAGCAAAGCTTTTGATACGGTCTCCCACAGTATTCTTGCCAGCAAATTAAAGAAGAATGGATTGGATGAATGAACTTTAAGGTGGATAGAAAGCTGTCTAGATCGTCAATTTCAACAGCTAGTGATCAATGGCTCAGTGTCTAGTTGGCAGCCAGTATTAAGCGGAGTACCCCAGGGGTCAGTCCTGGGGCCAGTTTTGTTCAACATCTTCATTAACAATCTGGATGATGGAATGGATTGCACCCTCAGCAAGTTTACAGATGACACTAAACTGAGAGGAGTGGTAGATATGCTGGAGGGTAGGGCTAGGATACAGAGGGACCTAGACAAATTAGAAGATTGGGCCAAAAGAAACCTGATGAGGTTCAACAGACAAGTGCGGAGTCCTGCACTTAGAATGGAAGAATCCTATGCACTGCTACAGGCTGGGGACTGACTGCCTAAGTGGCAGTTCTGCAGAAAAGGACCTGGAGATTACAGTGGATGAGAAACTGGATATGAGTCAGCAGTGTGCCCTTGTTGCCAAGAAGGCTGATGGCATATTGGGCTGCATTAGTAGGAGCATTGCCAGCAAATCGAGGGACATGATTATTCCCCTCTATTCAGCACTGGTGAGGCCACATCTGGAGTATTGCATCATGTTTTGAGCCCCCACTACAGAAGGGATGTGGACAAATTGGAGAGAGTCCAGCGGAGGGCAACAAAAATGATTAGGGGGCTGGGGCATGTGAGGGGAGGCTGAGGGAACTGGGGTTATTTAGTCTGCAGAAGAGAAGAGTGAAGGGGGATTTGATAGAAGTCTTCAACTACCTGAATGGGAGTTCTCAAGAGGATGGAGCTCGGCTGGTCTCAGTGGCAGATGACAGAACAAGGAGCAATGGTCTCAAATTGCAGTGGGGGAGGTCTAGATTGGATGTTAGGAAAAACTATTTTACTAGGAGGGTGGTGAAGCACTGGAATGGGTTACCTAGGGAGGTGGTGGAATCCCATTCTTAGAGGTTTTTAAGGCCCGGCTTGACAAAGCCCTGCCTGGGTTGATTTAGTTCGGGTTGGTCCTGCTTTTAGCAGAGGGTTGGACTAGATGACCTCCTGAGGTCTCTTCCAACCCTGAGATTCTATGATTCTATGATCATCATCATCTAGTCTGACCTCCTGCACATTGCAGGCCACAGAACTCATCCACCCACTCATGTAATAGACCTATAACCTCTGGCTGAGTTACTGAAGTCCTCAAATCATGATTTAAAGACTTCAACTTACAGAGAATCCACCATCTAGGCTAGTTTTAAACCTGCAAGTGTCCCATGCCCCATGTTGCAGTAAAAGGTGACCCCTACCTCCCCAGGGTCTCTGTCAATCTGACTCTGGAGGAAAATTCCTTCCCAGCCCTGAATATGGTGATCAGTTGGACCCTGAGCATTTCAGCAAGATCCACCAGCCAGTCACCTGGAAAGAATTGTCTGTAATAACTCAGAGCCCTTGTGATGTTCCCCTGGTTCCAGATAACTCTGGACCAGTGATCTGCTAGGTCACTCCAATCCTCGACTCTGGGAGCCAAGCCAGCCTTACCCTGCTCTGCTTTGGGAATCCCCACTCCTGGGCTGTTCACACACAGCCTCTAGCATGTAAGCTGCGTGGATTGTGCAACCAAATGACACTAGCCAATATATCCAGTTCCAGACACAACCCTAGGAGCCTCCGTCTTGCAGTGCCCAGTTATGCCCACTGGATGCTGCAAGCTTATATGAGTTCATCAATTTAACAAAGAAATTGATATTTACCAGGCTTGTTATCCCAAGGGGAGTCTCTGACGTGCTTCAAACCAAACACACTGCTTCAGGTAGAATAAATAAACAAATGTATTAACTACAAAAGATGGATTTTAAGTCTTTATAAATAAAAGCAAAAGTCAGGTTTGGTCAATGAAATGAAAGCAAAATGCATTCTAAGCTGATCTTAACATTTTCAGTGCCCTTACAAATTTAGATGCTTCTCACCACAGGCTGGCTGGTTGCCTTTCAGCCAGGCTCGCCCCTTTGATCAGCGCTTCAGTCGCTTGGTGGTGGTAATGTAGATGGGGGCAGAAGAGAGAGAGAGAGCATGGCAAATGTCTCTCCCTTTTATCATGTCCTTTCCTCTCTCTTGGCTCCCCCCCCCTTTAGAGTCAGGTGAGCATTACCTCACTGTAGTCCCAAACTTACCAAGAGAAGGGGGGCGGTGATTCACTTGAGAGTCCAAAAGATCCTTTGTTGCTGCCTAGGCCAGTGTACCTTGTCCCTGTGATGCTGGGCAGGGTTTGTCCCATACATGCCCTGATGAGGTGTGAACTGCCCCTCTGCTCTTGGAGAGTTTTGCCTGGGCCTCTGCTCCTGGAGAGTTTTTTCCTGGGCTTGTTTTAAGCCATGAGGACACATTTTCAGCCTCATAACTATATATAACTATATATAATTATATATAACTAATTACAACCTATAAGATTACTATAACAACAATGCTCAGTGCATCATGAGCCTTCCGAAGACACCTGACATGACAAACTTTGCATTGGATACCACATAATCATATTATAAGGACGAACATGGGGGTACATGGTGTTCCCCCGAGGTACAGAGCATCACAGCCCTCCCCATCTAGTGTCCCATCACCGGATGTTGGAGGATATTTGCTACTAGCATTCACAGACCGGCTACATACCATTGTAGGCGGTGTCGTCATACCAAACCCCTCAATAAACTTATCAAGATCAGTCTTGGAGCCAGTTAGGTTAATGGACTACTCCTGCCTTGTTTGGTCCCTTGCAATATGTGCAGACTACTTATGCTAAACAATCTGATTCACTTGGCATTTTGCTGTGACACAAGGAATACTTTTCCCAGACCTGGAGAAGAGCTTTGTGTAGTTCAAAAACTTGTCTCTTTCATCAACAGAACTTGGTCCAGTAACAGATATTACCTCATCAATCCTGTATCTCCATTATTCCACTGGTCACTCATGCTGATAGGGAAAAGTATGGCCCTGAGGATTTCACAGGAGCCTAGGGCGACCAGACAGCAAGTGTGAAAAATCAGGACAGGGAGTAGAGAGTAATAGGAGCCTATATAAGAAAAAGACCCCAAAATTGGGACTGTCCCTATAAAATCAGGACATCTGGTCAACCTACATGGGCCGCAGCTCTGTGCTGATTGGGCCGCAGGTTGATAGCCACTGCTTTATGCCTTTTAAAAAGAAAACCCCAACATCCTTATTTCATATGCTAAAATCTCATGTGAAAGCTAAAGGTGTCTCCCGCTCGAGTCTGTGGCAAGACTGGCTTTGCATGCTAACTGACTCACCAGAAAAGGAATTCCCTTTTCATTTACTTAGCTTTGGAATCCAACTGTGCTGCTGAGTTTTGTCTGTAGCTACCTTCAGGATGCACAAACTTGGTCACCAGCCACCGGACAGGGGATTGCACTATTAAATTCCTTCCGCTATCTAGCCACCTGTTGGAGCGATTGCCACGGTATTGAGGAGTCTTAAATAAACAAGCTTTAGAAAGCATGATTTAAATGCATCCATCAGAGATCAAGCTATGTCTAATCCAGTTTAATAATTGCAATCCTAATCCATGCTGCAGTTTCCGAATCAGTGGAAATTGCCTGATAGTGTCTGAGAACATTGAGCCCCACCCTTTAGACTTTTGTCACGTTGTGTTTTCCATCACCCAGCTCAAAGGAACACTATTATTCTGCTCTCACAGTTCAATTACAAAGCCTCATAGATTACATATAAACAACAACTGGGACAAGGAATCTTTTCAGTCTAATAAAAATCCTTCGCTAGATGAAATAGCGGTCTGCTGGAATTTCCGTCACCATCAAATACAATTTAAAAATAAAAGATTTGTGCTGATTTTGACTCCGAAATTACACCACAGAACAAAATGACCTCTTGTAACAACATTTGATAGTAATTAAGGTACTATTAATTGCAAGAGCATAAAATTTCACTCTCTCAGGCACCAGTGGTTTGTTACAACTACTACTTTAGCTCTTCCATGCTTGCAGAAATTTGGCGGGCAAACATCAAATCACCATACTGCTTTTGCCTGTGCTTCTGCAATCTCTGTCTGTAGCTTTATCTTGATGGAAAGGCTATCTTGAGAAAATACTCACTGCAATTTTTTTTTTTTACAATATAAAGTTAGTAAAACAAAGAGCGCTACAACAAGCTTATCTCATTGTAATTTTCTTGCTTTGACAAGGGAATGGCCACAATGAAAAGCACAAGAAAAGCATTATTTTAATGTAGCATATTCCAACAGTGCAGGTTCATTAGTTTTTGCTTTAATACATGAAGTCAGAGCTTGAAAAAAAGCCTTACCTTATTGCACAGCAATCCTGCTGATGACTGGAGACTCGTGCAGTTAGAAGAGGAAGTAAAATATGAAAGCTTGTTTACATCTCAGAAAGTAACCTGAATGACGCCACTGACTGGTTAAAATAAGGTTAGACTGTGACCGCATCCAGTGCTGCTGTAACAAACTTCACTGAGCACACATTAGGACTGGTGTACACAACTCGGACTATATACGTGCTTTTGAAATCAAGACACATCAGTCTCACGTACATTGTGGCAAACCCTGCAAAGTGCTTATCACCTTAGGAACACTTGCAACTCTCGCTGCGGTCTATTCCCATTAACTTCTACACTATTCCGTTAGCTCTCATGGGCTCTCTCTCCAGGACTGTTCCCATGCAGCCTCCCAATGTCACCCTTCCTCTCACAAGAGCCAGGCTGCCACGGGAGACCAGGCAGAGCTATCACCCAGGACAAAAGCTCTTCTGTGGGCCAGGAGGGTTCCTTCCTTTGTAGGCCTCTGAGGCTGGGATTTGCAACTCCTGCCCTCCTCTACAGGCCGAACTCTGAGATGATGTTTACAGAGTTCCCAGGGCCTTGCCTCACTCTCCAAAGGGAAGTTAACGTTTGGCTCAGGGTATTTATTTTTGGGGGACGGGGGCACCTAGTCACAGAATGTATCCAGCTATTGCCTTGTATTTGTCACTGCTGTTTGTGCAGCGTTTATTTCTTGTTCCATGTGATTGTAATGTACAGGGCCTACTCCTGCTCCCACTGAAGTCAATGGCAAAGTTCCTAGCAGCCTCAGTGGGAGCAGGAGCTGGCCCGTCATTGCTCTGCAACCTGAATAGACAGAGAAACTAAAACAGTTTTAAATTTACGGGGACAACCCAGCGCTAGAAATGAGACTCTGTAACCATCCTGAAATGTGTCAAGCTAAGAGGTGGAATCTGGGCACCGGTGAAGTAAATGGCAAAACTCTCATCACTTCAGTGGGGCCAGGAGTTCACCCAAGATCACTGATATTTAAAGTGTCAGAGGGCCCAATCCTGAGGTCCCTTTGGGAAGTCAGTGGAGTTTTGCCTGCGCAGGTGCTGCGGAATCAGACCTGTGGTTTGTAGCATGTAACTGTCACTATGTGTCAGCAGTAAATGCTCTACTGCATCCTGTTTAGGGCACAGCATTAGAGCACGGGTGAGAACATCCCAAGTCCTGTTTTCTCATGGAACAACAATTTAATCATTGATCTGTCTGCTCAGAAGTCTAAGGGCCATACCGTACCTATACCTGATAATACACAAGGGAGGAGGAAGATGCAAAAGCCTTCCTCTCTTTTTCCCTCTCCTCACCTGAGACCCCAGTGCAATTCTTTCTCCTTGTGCTCTCGGGGTGCAAATCACCCCAAAGAGGGAGCCGTGCAAAGGACGTGGGTCTAAGCCCTCCCTTTCCACATCAGCCATGCAGCTGGCGAGTCGCACCTTTCAACCAGCAGTGCACATACTACACCTTTGCCCTGGGAATTGGGCTGAATTACTCACTGTGGCTTTGTAACACTCTGCCATTACTGATGCTTTACTGTTTGGGGCTATAAAAGAGCTAAAAGTGATGGCGTCTAATTCCACTAAGCACGGCCCTAGACAAATACCCTTTAACAAGCAGATCTCTGGTTTATAAATCTCTCTGTTTCAAAGAGTTGTTGAGAAGGTTGATAAGAATTGGAAGCTTGCTTTGCAATTATTTGCATGACTTGGTTAAAGAGAGATATCAATCCTTTGGACAGTACTGTGGCTTATCTGCAAATACTGTTTTTGGTTTTATTAAGTTCCTCATGAGAAGTGGGAACAAATTTACTTTTGGGTGAATTCCAGTAAAGTTGTTTTTTAAATTAAATGACCTCAGAATACCCGGTAGTACAGCATATGAAGCAGAAAATATTTTGGAACAGCTATTTAGAAATAACTCACTTATCAAAACTGAGAAACAATTTGTGAAATGCAGATGTTATCAGCTCTATTGCAGATGCTCTACAGCCTGCATGCTTACAGTTACAATACCTTTTTGACCTCTCATGTTTGTCACTAATGGACTTGGTTTATCTAGGCGAAGGTAAACCTCTTTGTAGAAAAGAGACCTTAGATTCATTACAGTTGCAATTGTTTAACTTACAGTTGTACAAATATAAAGGGAATGGTTGAGTGTTCCAGAGACTAACGGGTCTGAGTTCTGGGCTCTGTCATTAACTTTGCTGTGTGTCTAGTCACTGAGGGAATCTCAGAGCCTGGGTAGACAGACTCAGGATTGCAAGGCTCATGCTATGGAGCTAAAAATAGCTGAATAGACATTGTGTCTTGAACTGGAGCTCAGTCTCAGAAGCCCATGCTCCTTTGCAGGGGGCAGAGCAGACTCTAGCAGGCTGGAGCTTGCAGTAGGCTCTAGCGTCTGTATTACCTAATGCTTAAATAAAAATTATATAATTGTTTAATACAAGCTCTTGTTGCTTTTAATGCAGAGAACATCACAAAATCTGGCTGACTTTGTTAGGGGGCAGGGATTCAAGGTGAGGGAATCGTACAGAGATAGAACACTCTGTATTCTCTTTCATGCTGATTTTACATTCACGCTTGCTTTCTGTGTTGCTTTCCATAATATAAGACCAAAAGTGCATGATTGATTTATTGAAGAGGGAACAACATTAATGAGTTTTAGTTTATATAGGTATTTGGGGAATAGCTGTTTTTTACACATATATGTATATTTTCACATGAACAAGGGCACTAACGTGAAGAAAAAATATTTACTCTTCTGATTAAAAAGTTACTGTTGTCCAATTAGGAACCAGACACAAAAACTCAAGACTTATGTTAAGTCAAACACAATGGATAGTGAATAATCAAAGTGAACAAATGCCCATAGCTTGAAATTTACTCACATAAACATTTTATCAAATGATTGTGAATAGCTAGTAGATATTTTTTAAATTGATCTGTTCACAAACAAGAAAAAGGCTAAATTTGTAATGAATGTTAACAATAAATCATTTGTCCAGTTCCACTACAAATATTTGCTACTGGTGTTCAGTATGCCAGTTGTGTACCCATCAAGAACTACACAAAAATCGATGCCAAGAACTGAAGATAATGCACTGATGCAAAAATGTATAAACATGTTTATTCTCAAAGCCAGATCTGTACCCTAAAAGTAGAAAACTGAGAAATAAACATATGAGGCAAGAGAGCTAAAAATCAGAATATGAGAACAAAATATAGACTCTCCAAATGCGTGCGTGTGTGTGTGTGTGTGTGTGTGTGTGTTGGTGTTAAAGAAAAGAACAGATGTGTGGGTGGAGGCATGCGAAAAACTTTTCATGTGGGGTTCAATTTTTAATTTACTGGCTATATTTTTTATGACAACTGGAAGCTTGTTGGTTTCCACTGGACTTTTTATTAACATGTAGCTGGAGTTATATGTACAATTAAATGATTGTATTGGTGATTCTGTTTGGCCAGGTTTTCCCTAGCCATAGTGCAGGTGCACAGATTTTACTTTACTTTAATTTAAAGGGTACATTTTAAGATCTTAATTTACTATTTATACCAGGGGTAGGCAACCTATGGCACGTGTGCCGAAGGCGGCATGCGAGCTGATTTTCAGTGGCACTCATGCTGCCCGGGTCCTGGCCACCGGTCCGGGGGGCTCTGCATTTTAATTTAATTTTAAATGAAGCTTCTTAAACATTTTAAAAACCTTATTTACTTTACATACAACAATAGTTTAGTTATATATCATAGACTTATAGAAAGAGACCTTCTAAAAACGTTAAAATGTATTACTGGCACATGAAACCTTAAATTAGAGTGAATAAATGAAGACTCAGCACAGCATTTCTTAAAGGTTGCTGACCCCTGATATATACAGTACTTATTGTGCACAGAGCCCAGTTCTGCAATACAGTAGCATACCAGTTCCCTCTTGTTTAATCACTAGGTATACCACAAGAGTAAAACATATGCAAGAGGTGCTATAAGTAGGGCCCTACCAAATTCACAGCCATGCAAAATGCAGTATGGACCGTGAAATCTGGTCTCCCCCTGTGAACTCTGCTCTTTTGTGTGCTTTACCCTATACTATATAGATTTCACGTGGGAGGCCAGTGTTTCTCAAATTGAGGATCCAATTTGAAGTTGCAGGGGGTGACAAGGTTATTTTAGCAATGTCGCAGCATTGCCACCCTTACATCTGCACTGCCTTCAGAGCTGGGCAGCCGGAGTATGGTGGCTGCTGACTAAGGGCCCAGCTCTGAAGGCAGCAGTGCAGAAGTAAAGGTGGCAATACCATACCATGCTATCCTTACTTCTGCACTGCTGCTGGAGGCAGCTCTGCTTTCAGAGCTGGGCTCCCAGCCAGCAACTGCCATTCTCTGGCTGCCCAGCTCTTCCAGCAGCACCACTGCCAGCAGCAGCGCAGAAGTCAGGGTAGCAGTACCGCAACCCCCCTCCCACAATAACCTTGTGACTCCTGCACAGCTCCCATTTGGGTCAGGACCCCTACAGTTACAACTGCATGAAACTTTAGATTTAAATATCTGCAATCATGAAATTTACAATTTTTAAAATCCTATGACCATGAAATTGACCAAAATGCACAGTGAATTTGGTAGGGCCCTAGCTATAAGGTGTCGCAAAGCCATTTGTTCATATAAAAACTGTTGTGTACATAGTAATAATACTTAGTTCTTATAGTAACTATGGACAGGATGAACTTCAAATGCTTCAGAGGCTGAGCTAGGTTCGGATGAATGCCCAAAATCTTGGATGCTCATCCAGAGTTTATTCAAACCACTTTCTGAGACCTGGAGAGCAAGGCTTTCTCACAAGAAGTCTGGGACTTTTCTTCTGGTCCAGACAAAACTACCACACCATGAGAAGAGTTTTTTTTATTTGTGGTATTTTGGTACTTCTGGTTTGGGGCGGAAACTGGAAGTGGGAAAAAGACGTTATATACACTCTGTGAAAAAGATTGGTTTTAAAGTGGATTCCAAAAATAGATGAAGTTTCATGAGGTCTTTATTAAACCTTATTTGGCCATGCCTTATGTGACAGTCTGTATCTCTATGTCCACTCCTTTTTCAAGACTATGATAAATGTTGTACAAACTATGCCTTGTAAGGTATAATTTGAAACCTCATGATTTCCTGATCATTATTGTCCTGGTAAAATATGTGTGACCACATTGTATGTAAAGTTATATGATTCTACTGTATGATGTTACTAAGACATATTCTAAATCTGGGGAAGCAGCTACACACCAGTTCCTCAGAGACAAAAAGCAAACTGATGCCTGAGCCAGGTGTCAACAAAATCATATGGACTATCACTTGGCTAAATGGCAATTCTTTGGCAGGAAAAAGAGTATGAGTGAGAAATTTACATATTGGAAAAGAAACTGCTGGAGATTCCTGTCTCCACAGACTTTCTGTCTCCTGAACCCCAGCTAGCAATGATTCTTAAAGAAGAGGAAAAGGTATAAGAATGGGATCAAATGCCACAATTTTTTCTGCCCTTTCTCTCTACCCACAGCAGCCACAACACCTGGAAGAACAAAGGAAAAAGTTTTGGCCTGGGGGAGGAATCCTGACTGAGAAACATTCAGCCAGTAAGACTGCTGAAGCATGTGGTGAGAAAGAGTATTGCTTTGAATCCATTTAGTTTGTTAAGTTAGTTATTAGCTGTGTTTTCTTGTAACCAATTCTGACTTTTATGTCTCATTACTTGTAATCACTTAAAATCTTTCTTTCTGTAGTTAATAAATTTGTTTTATTAGTTTAAGCTAGTGTGTTTGAACCCCACATTACAAGTTTTTTGCATGTTTGGATTGAAGTGTTTGGGAAACGCCTTTTGAGATAACAGGATTTATGCATATCATTTTCTATTAATAAAATGATGGACTTTACATGAGCTTGTATTGTCCAGGAGAGGGCTGGGCAGTACAAGATGCACATTTCGGGGGGAAGGTCTGGGACTGGGACTTTGCTAGTGTTGTTCTGCAGTGTAATTCAAGAGTGGCTTGCCATAGCACTTAGACAGACAGCCAGGAGTAATTTACATGCTAGAGGCTGTGTGTGAACAGACCAGGAGTGGTTACTCTCACAGCAAAGCAATGTAAAAGGCACCCCAGGTTGGAGAATTGAGGGGAAACATCTGTTCAACTGTCCAGATTGTACCCTGGGGATGCCACACCTTATCATCCAGAATCTCTTGCTGCGTTGCATCAAGTAACCCGCACCTTTGGGAATGGACGTAAGATTTCTTTTTTTAATGTAATGGTTTTCACACTAGTGAAAATGGGCAAACAGCAGCTAACCTACAAAATGTAATAGCAAATGGAACAGGTTAGTTTTTAAAAGAGAAATCTCTTGTTAAGGACAGCAAAGGACAGCAAAAAGCTCAGTCCTGGTGAAAGAAAGCAAAGCATTCACAGAGAAGCCAATTGAGTCAACACCCAGGATAAAGAGTTCAAAGGCAAATAGTCATATTTCAAGCACTATTCTGAACAGTTCCCATCCAGTGAAAGATTCCAAGGAAAGGCTGATTCACTGTGGAAAACTGATTCACACAACTGCGTTTGCTGTAAGATTTCACTAAGAAAACGGGAAACCATCATTGACAACATCAACACACGAAAGCATCTAGCCACAAACCAACATGAGTTTTGTTCTTATGAAATTGCGAAAAGACAGGAGAGTCACCCAGCGCACAAAATAGTCCAGGGTAACCAAGTTTTCTTTAGATTATATCTTCTTTAAATTTAAAGAACATTGTAATACAGGGGTCAGCAACCTTTCAGAAGTGGGGTGCCAAATCTTCATTTATTCACTCTAATGTAAGGTTTCACGTGCCAGTAATATATTTTAATGCTTTTAGAAGGTCTCTTTCTATAAGTCTATAATATATAACTAAACTGTTGTTCTATGTAAAGTAAATACGGTTTTTAAAATATTTAAGAAGCTTCATTTAAAATTAAATTAAAATGCAGAGCCCCCCCGGACTGGTGGCCAGGACCTGGGCAGTGTGAGTGCCACTGAAAATCAGCTCATGTGCCGCCTATGGCACACGTGCCATAGGTTGCCTATCCCTGTTGTAATATATAATTTTTAATATCAGAGTGGCCTAACATTTGAATGGTAAAGCTGAATGTTAAACTGTGGTGTTTTATAATGCTCTGCTTACGTTTCTCTGTAATTCTCTGAAGCTGAAATTCACCCAAAAAGCAAGACCAAATCTTCCCATGTGTGTTGACTGAGTCTGGAATGTTGTGGGCACCAGAATGCAATAGTGGCTGGCTGACACAATGTCCTCGGCCCCATCTAAGATCTTCAGAGGGTCCTCTGGACAAATGGGCCAAGGTGATTTGGGGACAGACTTGGTGAGTATGTGTAGAATCTACAAGTACATGGATTGGGTGGTCTGAAACTGGTGCAGAGGGAGAGGAATAGTAGTCACAAAGGGGCTGTGTTGTAGCCTAGTGGCCTGCATTCAGTGTTGGGGGTGAATTCTCTCACTGCCACCCCCAGCTCATTTGCCTCACAAAGTCTGATTACTCCAACTTTGTGCTGAAGGGGGTGAGTAAATGTGTCTGCCCAGCAGTGGTGTCTGGATGAGGAAGTCAAGAGGAGTAGTTTATTGGCTTTCTTGACTTATAGTTGGCCTTCAGTATCCATTTCTCCTTTTAAGGACTTCTATCTTCATTAGTGCTCCACTGTTCACTGAATCACTACTTCAACTGTCTTTTCTGCCTTGCGTTTTGCTCACACCTGGGGAGGAAGTACAGCATTTCAGTATCCTGTTTAAATACATAGTGTTCCACAGTTTATCTACACACAGAGCACTCACAGAACATGTCCTTGACACCTGGAGGTGATACATGTTCATTTATGTACATCTTTTTATTTTCTGATCTTTATCCTTACCGTATTACAGTGGCCAGATTGTATTTTAGTTGCTAGATCCATACACAGTATCTTATTTTTTATTTTTATTTTTATTATTATCTATAAAGCTCAAGTTTTCTGAGCAATCTAAACAATATACTCTCTTCACTGGGTCCCCATTCTCCGAGACACAAAAGTGTATTCATTAAATTCATATTATTGATGAATATTCTATATTCATTTTGTGCTGTGCCCATCCCCAATGCATCTGAGCAAGCTCTTTAAAACCACAGCAATGCCCCATTTTATTGATCTGATCATTTCCACTTGGGGCACCCATACACAGATTAGGATTAGTAAACTGACCATGTTTATGACTGGTGCCAGAGTTATACCTCTAGAAGCTGAAGGTCTCTGTGCACAGAAATGATCCATCACAAGCAATAGCCAGGCAGGTCTCCCATTCTGTCTCACCAATGTGCCTTCATCACCAACTGGACGTGCCACCTTTTGGGATGAAAGGGGAGTTATCACTCCTTTGCAGTTCAGTTCCTAGCCTCTCGGAGGAGATTTCCAACACAAATGTCAGTCAGTGCCAAGTATGAAGGTGTATTTTTGTAATATGCCTGTTAGCATCTGTATATTTGTAAATAACCGTTGCAGTCTGTTAAGGTTAAAGCTGGTTTAATTTTTTTCATGAAACCATTTAAATCTCTGAGTTCAAACACTCCCAGGTTTCATGGTGTTCAAAACTGGATCTGATCGTTAGCGTTGAAGCCCATGTCTAGTCACTACTGGACTGCACTGACCTTGAAGTGAAAGGCTGGCTAGCCCAGTACTAACCCACACAATAACATATAAACTGGGCCGCAGGAAATCTGCATAATTTTAATAGCTAATTTCTGTGGCTAATGTAGGAGAATTCCACAGCAGATATTTGTGCAGCACGGGCACTCTGTGCCTACAGCTCCTGTTGGTAGACTCCAGGGATACACCCTGTCCTTTCTGCGCCATTCCTGTATATACAACATGTTGACTGGCCATGCGAAGCAAGGACTTACACACAACTTCATAGCGTTTCTCTGTTTGTGTCTCTGTAATGTGGTAACTTGTGAATGCCACATTCAATCGATTCCAAATTTTCAAGAAATATTCTAGGCAGAACCCTACTGATTTTGATGAAAAATGAGAAAACTAGATGGGAAAAATGGCATCTAGGTAGCAAACCCAGCAGCTTCAACCACCTCTATAATTTTCTACAGATAAAAGAACCAGTTGATTGTAGCCATTAACACCTTCCAGAATACCAATACACTCATTTTAGCTCTGACCATCCTCCCAGTAGAGTTTATGTCCCATACAGAAAGACAAGAAATAAGAATGATCGAGGGGAAGGTAGTAGGGGGGAATGGGATGAACCCAGAACCCCGTCATGAAGGGAAGTATAGGAAACAATGGTACGATGAGAGGGTGACATTGGAGAGTCATAGAGCCTCTGGCATAAGTGAGGGGGGGTTGGATGAATGCAAAAAGCCCTGTTGTGTGCAGTGAGCTCACCCTACAGAAACAATGAAATGTGTCACTCTCTGGTATTACACACGGAGCACCGTTAACCCGAATCCAGAGCCAAGCCCTCTAAGAGAAAATGGTCACTTTTCATGGTGATAATATCAACAGTAGGTTATAATATGGCTGAGACTTTCCCCCTCAAAAACATCCATCCCTGTATACATACGTATCTGTTTTTATTAATAATGAAAATTGAGTTGGCCCTGGATTTGGATAATGCCTACCCAGTGGTGTGTTTCACTTCCTTAATTGTGACCTTTACTCAATAATTTAAAATACATGTGAAAAGTATTTTGAAGGCACCTATTTCCTTGGAGAACAAAAGAATGTGTTAAAAGTTTGGTGATTAATTTTTTATTTTGATAAAGAAACAGACAATGAAAACTGCAAAAAGGGTAAAGGGATTACAGCTTGTATATATTTCCAAATACCTCATGGGTCACGCCTCTCCAATAGAATTATGCAAGTACACAATTTGATAACTTGTCAAGGCTGCAAGACCAGGTGATAGAAAACCAGACAGTACTACATAGACACCGCACCTTAAGGCTGGGTAACAGTAATAAAATAGGAGAAGACCTACATGAACAGGGAGTGGAGGGAAGGAGAGACGGCGGGGGGAGAAGAGGGCTTAGGTGGAATGGGGGTCTGGCATTCTAAAACTCTCTCGCCTGTCTCTTTTTCAAACATGCGTGTGCACACACACACACACACACACACACACACACACACACACACACTTACCACACCCTTTTATTCTTTCTAAGGATACGTTGACACTTAACATGCGCTTCACTGTAGCCACTCACTACAGCAACATGAGGGGTTCTTCCATCACCATAGTTAATCCACCTTCCTGAGAGGTGGTAGAATTTAGTGGTGTCTACACACCAGGCATTAGATCTGCTTAACTCCAGCACTCAGGGGTGTGGATTTTTCATACCTCTGGGCAACACAGCTCGGTCAGTTTAACTTTTGACATATCTCCAAAGGACACAAAGGAAAAGGGAAAGGGAGGGAGAAGGTCAGCATTGTCATTCATTTCTCCGCATTTCTGAGGCTGTGGTATTGGCTGTGAAATCATATTTCCCTATGGACTCTAACCATTGCTAAATACATTTGTCTACTGCCTTCACGAATGCTAGATTATTTCTAGGTAACAAAGAAAAAAGCCCAGTAGGTAGGTTTGAGGGGTTTTTTTTTTTTTTGTTCTTTTTACCCTCTTCAAGCTGCTGTTGCACTGGCTCAGGGGGTTTTCCTCTATATTATAATACTAACTGGCTAGCTGTATGACTCATAAGAAAACAGCGCTGTATCTAGCCGTTGTGGTTTAATTCTGAGGTTTGTTTGTCAAAGTCATGTGCAAACTCCACTCGCACATATTTAATGGGCTGGAAAACTGTAGTTGTTTCAGACTTGGCACCAAGCACTAAAAAACCAAAACACTCTTTACCGTTTTTTGACCTGAGTGATTAACCCAAGTTCAGGGCTGTGTGGATTGTTTCACTTAGGAAGAGACCCTGATGATGCAGCAAGGTATCTTATGCAATTCTGTTCATTACAAAGAGTGTAACCCAACGGGCCAAATTCTGCCTCTGGAATGCATATGTGTAACACCCACCAAAGCCAGTCAGACGTCTGCAGGCACCCAAGAGCAGAATTTGGCCCTTTTCATGATTTGTTTAAACGTTTATGGCCCATAAGTATCATGATCTAATTTTTTTTCAAAAGTAACAGCTGATTTCGGGCATCACAATTTTTGGTATTCAGTGTAAGACACATTAAAGGGGTCTGATTTTCAGGAAGTCTCAAGCACTTACCCTCTGAAAATCAGACCCAGTTAAAGTGTCTCCTACTTGACTATGCAAATATTGAGACAGTAACATCACTAGTCACTTCTGCAAAATTGGGTCATGGTTCCTGGCATATCACTGAAAATGTGTTCTTGTCAAATGGTTTGCAGCATATACGATACATACTTACATCCCGTATGACTAATTAGGGGCCATATTGTGACAACTTTACTCACAATGAGCAGTACCTTAGTCCTAGGTAATTCCACTGGCTTCAAACTATTCAGGATAACTCTCTTGGTTTCAATGGGATTTAAGTACATGCTTCAGGGCTTTCCTGAATCAGGGCCTAAAATAACAGTGCTGATGACAATGCAACAATGCAAATACTGGTCCCTTGAAGAACTATCAAAGAGTTGCTAAAATGAAGTGAGGGGGAAGTTGTTGAGAGAATGGAGCCCTTAGAGAGAGGAGCAGATAATACAAAAGCAAACTGTTGCAATTGCATTTGGCTGTAGTATACAGGTCATTGCTACTTAACTATGTAGCTGTCAGTATGTACTACATGTGCCATTGTGTAGCTGTGTGCATGCCCAGTGCAAATCTCTCCTGGTCACACTGCTGATCATGCCCAGAACTGTGAGAACCGACACTGCACTGACTGATGTTCATTTCACTGTGTGATCTCCTCAGGGGGAGAGGAGAGGTAATTTTTTTTTTTTTTGTATGTAACAGGCCAGAAACACCCTGAATACAGATGCGTCTGAACCCAAAAGTGAGACTTCATGACCTTTCGGGGAGGATGGGCATTTCACAACCCCAATCAGATATGGGTTCCAATTTCAGCTCTGTCGCCATGATGGGGAAAACCAAGAGCTCAAACCCAAACATCCCAAAACATCCCAGACACTAACAAAAAGCCTGATCCTATGCCCATCTAAGTCAATGGAGGGATTCCCAGTGACTTCAGTGGCCATAGGACTGGGCCCTACATTCTTAGGTACCACTGCTGATTCATGATCATAAGTAAAATTCAAACCAATGCTAATCATGGTCCCAATAGTAGTTTGTAGTGTGATCAGACCAGTAAATTACATCTCACATTGATTAACTGAGTCTAACTCTTAACATTTTCTCATTTATTTTTCTTGCTTGCAAAGCTTTTGTGAAACATTTCCAGTTTTGCTGTTTAATTGTCAAAAAGAAAAAGCCAATTGTTTATCTCCCATATCTTTTAAGACCTTCTGCCACCCAAGTCTCCCATACCTTCATTTCCCTCCAGCATTCCTGCTGCATCTCTGAAAAAAAGAAAAATTGAGAGTACATCTTTTCACCACACAACTCTATGACCCTTGGCTACCAAAGTCACCTCACTGTGAGAGTTACTGTGGTTGAAAAAGTGTTGCATCTGGCAAACATTTGATGCAACTGTTTTTCTGAGAACTATTGCACAGTTAAGCAAACCACCGAACTGTGGTCAGAGCATGTACAGCAACGCAGACTCGTAGACTTTATCAGAAATTCATTATGATCATCTGGTCTGACCTCCCGCCAATTGCAGACCACAGAACCTCACCCACCCACTGCTGCAATAGACCCCAACCTCTGGCTGAGTTACTGAAGTCCTCAAATCATGATTTAAAGACTTCACGTTACAGAGAATCCACTATTTACACTAGTTTAAACCTGCAAGTGACCCATGACCCATGCCCCATGCTGAAGAGGAAAGCAAAAAAACCTCAGGGTCTCTGCCAATCTGACCCCAGAGGAAAATTCCTTCTTGACCCCAAATATGACAATCAGTTAGACCCTGAGCATGTGGGAAAGACCCACCAGCCTGACACCTGGGAAAGAATTCTCTGTAAAATGTGAATTCTCAATGTGGATTGAGAATTCTAGTTAATAAATAAAACAATTGTGTTAGAATGTAACAAGCAGTCGCACTAGTTCTCTTGTTTAGCAAGCACCTGGAAAGAGCGCTAGATATTTACTATATTAGGAAATTCAAGTTTATTCTATTAGAGTACAATCATTAGATTAAAGTAGAAGAGAGATGCCATAGTGAATCAGACTTCATTGCATGTGTCCTGCCTCCCGCACTAGCCAATGCCTGATGCTTCAAAGGAAGGAAAAAACGAACAGCCTACAATGTACAATGTACCTGTCTACTTGTGTGATGTTATTAAACACTGGAGTAGAGAGGGGAAATCCTCCAGATCCCCATCAGGATCAGTTTATACCCTGAAACATAACTTTTAATTCCCTTTTTTAAGCTTTGCTTATCCAGTGACTGATGGTGTGATTGATCATGAAACAATCCAGATAAATAAGAAGTAACTGTTTCATGAAGGAGATGTAAGAAAACAAGAGGCAGGAGTGCTCCTGAACATTCCACAGAATAAAAAGAAGGGAGCAATTTTTAAATACAATGATGGAATTTAATGCTAAGAAAGGGGGCCAGACAGAGAGCATTGGAGACTGAAGTCCTCCATTTACCTAGCCAATAGGCACTGTGGAACAGTGAAAAAGAGAATCCCTCTGAATTCTACAGGGGAGGGAGTAGTTCTGTCTTGCTGTTCATTCAACCCTTAGTCTTGACAGTGACATAGTCAAGAAGGCAGACATTTAATGTTCTGTATGACACCTTTACTCTAGGACAGTGATGGGCAAACTATGGCCAGGGGGCCACATTTTGCCCTCCAGGTGTTTTAATCTACCACAGAGTGCTGTGGAAAACTACATTGTAGGGGCCTCCCCCACTAGATCACCAAAGAGAGTGGTGAGAAAGCTGCTTCCTGGCTGAGATAGCCACAGTGAGTTGCACGTCACCTCCCTGGTGAAGACTCCAGTGATTCCCTCTGAGGCTCCACAGCCCATTTCTTGCTTTCTGGCTGACATGTGGAATCAACATGTCAGCCAAACGGGAGCTCGGCACTTTTAGGTTAGTGGCCATGCTTTTTCTTAGTGGCTCAATCAGCAAGAGACATTGGGGTCCCCCCTGCTTGCAGAGAGAGAGAGTGAGAGATCTTGTGAACTTTGAATCCAAGACTTTTATTTTCAATAGAATTGGTCAACAGCTTTAGAAATTGGAGGTTTTTCACTTGGAAGAAAAGACACACGTTTTTCACCAAAATGTTTGCAAAGAATGTGTCCCTTTTCCTTACCAGCTCTAATTTTCAACGGGGTAAATTCTGCTCCAAAACTGGCTTTTACTTTCTTGCTGCCTTTAATGCTCTAATGATCATTTTGAAAGTACCGATTGAATTTAGCACTGCTGAAAGATGCCAAGACAGACAGACAGACAGGGATTCCTCCTCCAGCACTGCCACGCTGCAGAAGAGGTCCAGCACGAGCATTGGGCACAAAGCATGCCTCAACCCTGACCTGCTAGGACCAGCTGGAGGCCAGTCTCCTGGCTCGTTGAATCACTGGTTTCGGCTGAGACTGCCTCCTGTGAAGGTGTGTTTCTTGTGTTTTGATGTGCAGGCCCTCTCAGAAGTCCAGAGAGGCCCAGGCCTCTTCCAGCTTTTGAGGCCCCTAGCCATAATAAAAATTAAAAAATGACGACACATGGTCTAATCTTGTGCCATTAGAACTGATATATTTTTATTAATATTTATGAACATTTTTAACTCTTTAATGTGACAAAATCTATATCAAATAACAAAAAAATGGTCTCTTACCAGATCACATCTCTTATTTACTTAAATTTGCAGCTCTAAGCTGAGAGAGTGTATCAAATTTTGGTCCGATAGGGATGCACATAAAAACAAGTTGCAAAACTTATCAAATGCCAAAAAATTAACATTGTGTCTAAATTTGAGGCACCCTTTGAGCTTGAGGTCCAGGCCAAATGGCCCTCCTGCCGATTGGCCCTGGTGTTTTGAACTGGGCTGAGATCATCAATTCATTTCACACGGTACAGGAAATTATTTTACACACGGCAGTGCCAGACTGGTCTCCTACATTTTTAAAAGCTCTGGGCTCACTCTTATGTAACTGTGTTAACAGGGCAGATTTTTTTTAAATTGTGATTTCTTACATGCTTCTTGTTTTGAGTTGCTATTTTTAAGTAGGTGATATTTCAGTTTCAAAATTCCAGCCAAAAGGACTTTCCTCTGCCCAAAATATCCATGCAGAAGAGGAAGGAAGTTGAATTTGTAAAGGCTTACATACTTTTAACCTAGTTACATGACTATTGGTAACAATCAGCTTCAATTTCACTGCAGTTCCCCAGAGCAGACATATTCTGCTGTCTCTACACAGTCATCTGCACCATGCAGACAGGGATTTATTTCAGACACTCGTTGAAATGAAGGACTATATATGTATAAAGACATTAAAAATCTGCTAAGCTATGGGCCCAGTTCTGCCCTGAAGTCAATGTAAATTGCCCCTCAGTATCTGAGAGCAGAACTAGGTCTTGTGAGTCTTTGTTTCCTTCATCCTCTCCTTATTTCTCTTCATATTTCTTTGTCTCCTTTCTGCCTATTCTGGTTTGTTTTTCTTCAATTAAAATATAACTGCAGAGGCAGTAATAGCAGGATCAGCTCCTTCTTGTCTCCATTCTTTCTCTTTTCCTGAGAGTCTAACATGGAGAGTTTTTAGGCGCTAATAAAGCCATGAGCCCAGCAGTGAGTGCAATCCATCCTTCCCCAGGGCCTACAGAATAAATTATGTCTCCTCGGCGACTGTGTCTGTTATATGAGCACTGTACCAATTAGCATCTGATCCTTCCACAGAACCTACCGCAGGCCCTAGTGCTGCTCTGCCTCCAGAAAAGGAGCTATTCCAGCCAATTTGCACCCCTGGTGCCGGATGATCTGCACTACTCAGGCTGCTTGAGAAGAAAACATCCAGCTGGTGCTCCTTGTGCAGCACTGTCAACTCTCAGGATATTTGGTGTCTTTTGTGAAGCCCCAGATCCTGGAATCATGTCATTCTCAACAGCACTCAGTGGGTGGCAGGGAAACTATCACTAGGCTGTTTCTATGTAACAAGTTCCCTGATGAGCTGGCTAACATTCCTGATTTAGTCCTTTCTATAGAAGGGTAACTCAACTGCATACATCACTGTATTCAGCCGTTTTCACTTGGTGAATCTCTCCTGGTAAGATTTCTTGTGAAAATTCATTTACCTCTACCCACTGCAAGGTTATTACTCCTTCCTCAGGTGCAGCTGGTGCTGGCCACTGTCAGATGCAGGATACTGGACTAGATGGGCCACGGGTCTGATCCAATCTGGCAGTTCCTATATTCCTACCAGGAACTTTTAAAAGCCAAATTCTCACCCTTCTAGTCAGGATCTGTTAGTGCTATACTTCTACAGTGGGCTGGTCAAAAAAAGCAGATGAGACCTTGGAATGAAGAAAATATTTAAAGAGATAAAACTACTGTGATGGTCCTTGGTCCTTGCCAAATGGCTCCCAGAAGATTTGAGACTAGACTTTCACATCTTTATTTTGTTTGAGTTACTCATCGAGTGCCTCTTGGTGTGGCAGCTGGGCTCCTCACACATTTCCAAAACCACATCCATCCATAGCAATCCACCAAGAACAGTGGTATCAAGCTCTCTATTAGGCCTTGTCTTCACTAGAGAAACAAAAGCTCTACTAACCTGAGGTAAACTCTTAGTGAAGACAAGGCAGTTAGTAGTTGTTGCATGTGTTAGCAGGATGAGTTAAAGAGTATGGGGGAACCTAAGGCTGAAGCATGAAGAAGCATATGAATGTTTAGCATATCTGGCACGTAAATACCTTGCAGTGCTGGCTACAAAAGTCCCATGCAAATCCCTGTTCTCACTTTCTGGTGACATTGCAGATAAGAAGAGGGCAGCATTATCTTCTGTAAAGATAAACAAACTTGTTTTTTCTTAGCGATTGGCTGAACAAGAAGCAGGACTGAGTGGACTTGTAGGCGCAAAAGTTTTACATTGTTTTGTTTTGAATGCAGTTATATAACAAAAAAATCTACATTTGTAAGTTGTAGTTTCACGATAAAGAGATTGCACTACAGTACTTGTATGAGGTGAACTGAAAAATACTATTTCTTATAATTTTTACAGTGAAATATTTGTAATAAAAAATAGAAAGTGAGCAGTGTGCACTTTGTATTCTGTGTTGTAATTGAAATCAATATATTTGAAAATGTAGAAATACATCCAAAAATATTTAATACATTTCCATTTGTATTCTATTGTTTAACAGTGCGATTAAAACTGTGATTAATTGTGATTAATTTTTAAAATCATTATTATTTTTGAGTTAATCATGTGAGTTAACTGCGATTAATTGGCAGCCCTAATAAAAATAGCTGTTGTTTAATAAATTTATCTCAGATATTAATATTATCTGCTTCTGCCGGAGTATAAAAGAACAAACAGCAGTATGGCCTTCATCCAATGCCCACTGAAGTTAACGGATGGACTCCCATTCACTTCAATAGGCATTGGATCAAGCCTTGTTTCTGAATGTTTTAAAGTACTTTGTATACATGCATCTTGGTCCATTTTCCTGCCAGGATGTCAAAAATCACCTACTTCCGGCCCATTTAAATGCAGCTGATTCAGTGTGGTTTTATTCCTTTTGGGGGGTTTTATGCCACACTTTTTACACAGTGTGTTCCACCTACTTTCTCAATAAATATTCTGGCAGAAGCTGAGCAGTTTACCCCGAAGACCGGGTTCCTTTTTATGGGTTTTTGCAAGTTCAACATAGTGTTAGTTTCTGTGGCTATGACAGGGTTTACTACACATCCGTCAATATGGACACCACTTATCTGGCCCCATCATCACAATATTTGGCTCCTGTGAAGTGCCTGGGCAGCAAAGCCAGGATTCACTAGATAGAGCAAGGCAAACTCTCCATTTGCCCAGTCAGGTGTGCAGGTGTGGGGACCTGCAAAGAGACTAGGAAGCAGATACAGCTGAGGCTCATTACCCTAGTGAGCCCAGCTGCCATGTATAAATCATGGTGGGAGAAGGAAGGGCCAGCCTGGAGGAGGTACTGAGTGAGGTTAGAACCCTAGAAGGCCCTGATAGAACTTTAGGGTGTGGTAGGGGTAGCTCCTGCTCCCTCTCTGCCTGGGCAAGGGATACTAATGCCAATGTGGAGGAAGAGTGCAGCCTGTGGCCATTATGCTTCTGTGCATACTAGTAAGTGCATTGTAAAAGGGCTTTGGAGCTGTGCTCTGGCTCTGCTTCAGCTCCAGGCAAAAATCTAAAGCTCTGCTGCTCTGTGCAGCAGCTCCAGGGTCTGCTCCAAAGCTCTGCTAAATGAGCTCAGTTATAAGATACCTGACTGTAACACTTCCATGTTAAATCTTTGGTGGAAAACAGGCTGAGATGATCAGGGGTTTTGTCCTAGGAATGAATGAATGGATGGATGTGAGGTGGAGTTGTTGTTTTTTTTTTTAACTCTGTCTCTAAAGGCTAGAGACATGTGATGATCAGAAATGGCTCGACGTACTTGCAAAACACTGTCCATGGCAATGGTACGTGCCATTTCTCTCACTGAACTTGTTAATTGAGTTTTCTTACTCTTCCTCCTGCCATTCCTAAAACCGACCACAAGAGGACAGTGCTCACGTTAACTACAAGCTAACTATAATCCTTCATGTGAAACTCACTGCATGTAAATCAAGTCCCTTTCTCAATGTTAAGACACGAAATATACACCAAAAAGACCTTATCCCCAACAAATGTACTTAATAACCAGCTCCTGTGTCCAAAGATACAATCCTTTCCTAACTTCTTCTCCTCCTATCCCTAGATTCAATCTTAACTCCTAACTTTAATGGACCTTTTTCTGCTATGGTGTCAGCTACTGCTTTGAATTCTGGTGATTTTGCTCAGTCTGGTGCTTCCACTAAATGCCCAGTGCTTTTCAGGAGCCCTTAAAATGCTTAACCTTTCTAGGTCCATGTGACAGTATTAGGGGAAAATTGAGAGTGGATTTAGGGAACGGGAAGGCAGTGAGCTTACAGGAAGCAGATCTTTCAAGGCTATTTTCTGTATGTATGTACAGCACCTAGAACAACGGGATGGGGGTTCTGATCTGTCTGCACTCTAGATGTGATAGCAACGTAAACTTATAATATTGAAATTGGTCAAATTGTGCTCCGCTCTGGAAAGCTGCTATGTATAATGACACCTCCTAGTCAGCAGAGCTCCCTGTGTTTTCAGAATCACTTGGGGATGAAAATAAGTTTGTAACCACTGGTTTTTTGCTCCTGTTAACTCTGCAGCACCAACACCTCTAGGCTCTATGGGAAGGTGAGCTGGATTCTAGTCTAACTTGTGCATTGTTAATAGAATTGTTAAAGTAAATTCTGCTTTGTAGGGCCACATTCTGCTCTCAGTGAATTTTCTGCAATTCTGCAATGAGGGTAGAGTCTGAAGACAAAGGGCTTATCCAGGTGTAGCTGAGGGCAGAATGTAGCCTGTTAAAGCTCTCCTACAAAAGCATAAGCTGGTGTTTGCAGCTTTACATTGATCTCAATGGGAGGCTGCAGCAGAGCAATTCGGCCACGAGGAGGGGCTGCGAGACTGTGAATTGGTTGCACTCCTAGCCTGATGACATGGTTAGGTATGGTGTGTGTCAGCAGAAGCTGGGCTCCTGGGGGCGATGTGTTCTTCCTTCCCTAGTTCCTGGTCACTAGCGTAATAGGTGGTAACCTGTGCAGAATGCTGGACAGAGGAGTAACTTTGCAGCACGTGGATTGTTCTGATTTGGCCAGTCTCCTCCTATTTTACCTTAAGTGTTTTCTCTCCTCCTCCTATTCCACACTGTCTCCTTCTGTTTCTCCATTGTCTTTTTGCCCACTAGCTAGTTGTCTTTCTCCCTACTTCTCCTCCTCAGCCATCCCCTCCTTGCTCTTATTTCCCTTCCCTTGGCTTGTCCAACCCAGGCTATCCAGTTCATTCACACACACTCACACTTCCCTCATCTCCACCCGTCCCCATGGGAGGAGAAGTATTTGCTCCCTCCTGTTGCTCAGGTTTGGAAAGTGGTCAGGTGGGTGTGAGGCAGTCAGTGCTCACCTCCCCCTGACTCCCTATTCCCCAGTTGTGCAGCACTGTGGGGCATGGGAACCAGTGAGAAGAACATGAAGGGGGAGGTAAAAGAAAGACCTGGCTGCCTGCTCACCTGCCTCCTAGCTGCTCAGAGGGGGAACGGCATGGGAAACCTTGTTCTTTCCATGAGGCTACACTGTTGCATGACACTTGGCTGATATTACCATCCCCTCATCCTTCAAATGTGCACATACCGGGCATCCACAGAAATAAATCAGATGCATCATCACCTGCATAGGTAGATCTTGGTATGTTATCCTTAATGTGGCAGAGACCATTTCCACTTGCATTGTGCACCATCAAGCGTTGTATGCAGCTTTTGCAAATAATAATGCAAGGTTTCCAGACCCCACTTCAGATTTTTCTTCACTAGGTAAAAGACTGAGTTTGGGTTAGATTTAGCTAACATGTACTAGCTAATCCAGACCTAAACTCAGCCATTTTCCCTAGTGTACAGCAGGGTAATGCATATAGCTCAATTTTTTAGCAGGGCAAGTTGTAGGTTGGAGAGCAATGAGTCAAGCACAGGGATTCCAGATGTTTGTGTTGTGGCAGTACCCAGCTGAATTTTCTGAGGATGGAACACAGGGGCAGAGCAGAGGCAATGACACTTTTGGCCTTTAAGGAAAGTCTTGAGCACGCACACGTGCGCACACACACACACACACACCCAAGAGTGGATGAATGGCACTGATTATATTCATGGAATGTGAAGGATCTGTCAAGTCCATGTCATGTTCAGTCCTGATGAGTGTGTTGATTCTCAGGATCCACTTGTAGATGACGAGGAGCGTGTTTGGATGACCCTTGAACCTGACCACCTCTCCTTGCTCCACCTGATGTTTGGAGTGAAATTCCCTTCCACAGATTCCAGCCAGTGTCATCATCCTGCATTGCATGCTCATTCTTGCGCAGAGTCAGACACCTCATGTCATTGAGAGGTAAGAAAAAATGTCCAATTGCCTAATTCTGAAAACTTCAGTCACTTTGCTAAATGTTGTGATTTTTTGTTCTTAAAGTGTAAAAGAGAGGATTTTTTTCTTGTGTTATAGTGGGAGATTTAGGGCTGGTCTATATGGGGCCACTCAGGAAAGTTTATCTGAATTAACCAAAGGTGTGAATTTAAAGTGAATTAGTTAAACCGTGTTCTACCTCTGTATAGACATTCTTATGAAGAATTAAAGTGGCCTTCATTTTGTTTATCCTTAATTCAGATTATTTTTTCTAAGTGGCCCCCTTTAGATAAGCTCTCAGACAGATGGGCAGGAGAACTCTGAATTCTTGTTTGTTTCAGTGTTAAACACAACACCCCAGAGGCATTAAAGGAAACTGAGAAAGGCAAGCAGCAGTCAATGGCAGGTCTGTGTGCAGAGTGGGCCCTGTTGTTTATACTGGTCCGCATCTGTTCTAATTCTGTTACAATGAGCACCACAAGAAATCGTGAAAGCCAGAGTGATATTTCTCACCTCATTCCCCCCCACACCCAACCTCCGTGAAATGCTAAAATGTGAAATCGGACACATCTCCCCCTCCTCTTCAATATCAACAAGTATTCCCAATATGTCGGCTGGCCCATGCTTTGAACATGCTGATCACAACGGTAAGACAACCAGACTTTCAAAGTGAAAAATAGAATCCATGTGTGCTTATCTCTCGCATCTTTTCCTCTGCCACATAACACCCCTGCCTATTCTTTGCCACCTTGGATTTAGTTCAAAGGCCTGTGTATGTGTGTGAGAAACAAGGTGTTGGCATACAACAGCTCTTTTTGGGGAAGGACACCTGCACAGAGCCACCCTTTCAGCTCAGTCGATGGTTGGTTGTTTCTTCGGGTGGCCATTCTGCAGGAGTTCACAGAACATGGGATGTAACACTGTAATGTGTTTGGGGTGAGTGTCTCTTTCGTAAAACCAACAAGGACAGTGTGAAGGGGCCTGACAAAAGACACATTCCTGGTTGTTAAGGGCTCATTGTGACACTACACAGAACTGACAGAACAATCAGTGCTCCTTGCTTCCAGAAGTTTTGTAATTGTAATGACACATTTCCTTTCGGTTGCTTTGGAAAAGAGGCAATATTTGCCTCCCAAAGGCTTTGATTAGGACTGGTCAAACAAATTCTGTCACAAATCAATTTTCCATTAAATCCCAGTTTTTGACAAAACAATATTTGGCAGAAAGTGTCTGCTTCATGGAAAAATCTGAAAGTTCTTGGGGTTTTGACACACAAATCAGTTGTTGGGTGCCAAGTTTTTTCCGCTTTTGTCATTTTTATGTTGGCTGGGAAAATAATCATTTTCTGACCAGCTCTAGCAGTGGTATAGAAAGTGCTCTTGATTAGGCCATGGGCCTTTGGGAACTCGCTGTTTCCCTTCATCATAACAGCCTGAGCGCGTTGGCCTTCCAGATATGCTCCAAGGCCCACCTTTTCTCCATGGCTCATGAGCAGATGGGAGTTGAGGAGAGCTGGGTCTGGGGATCAGTTTCATAAGAATGGTCATAATGGGTCAAACCAATGATCCATCTAGCTCAGTATCTTGTCTTTTGACAGTGGCTGGTACCAAATGCTTCACAGGGAATGAATGGAACAGGGCAATTTGAGTGATCCATCCCCAGCTGTCATCCAGTCCCAGCTTCTACCAGTCAGAGGTTTAGGGACACCCAAAGCATGGGGCTGTGTCCCTGACCATGAAGTTACCTAATCCTTTTTTAAACCCATTTATACTTTTGGCCTTCACAACATCCCCTGACAAGGAGTTCCACAGGTTGATTGTGCGACATGTGCATTGTGTGAAGAAGTACTTCCTTATGTTTGTTTTAAACCAGCTGCTTATTAATTTCATTGGGTGACCCTGATAGTTGTGTTATGCGAAGGGGTAAATAACAATTCGCTATTTACTTTCTCCACACCATTCATGATTTTATAAACCTCCTATCATATCTGCCCCTGAGTCATCTAAGCTGAACAGTCCCTGTCATTTTAATCCCTTCTCATATGGAAGCTGTTCCATGACTCTAATCCTTTTTGTTGCCCTTTTCTGTACTTTTTCCAATTCTAATATATCTTTTTTGAGATGGGGTGTCCAGAACTGTATGCAGTATTCAAGGTGCGGGTGCACCATGGCTTTCTATAGAGGCAGTCATATTTGTTATCTCTGCATATCTGAGTTGGAAGAATTGACAGGTCTGTTTATTTTAGTGGGTTTTTAAAATTGTCTAGGGTGTTCACAGCAGCGGGTGAGGGCTCATATGTTATATTCTGTATAAATCAAAATAGATAAAATAAATAACAGTACTTCAACACAGAGAGAACATCCAAGTCCTCTCACTGAAGGATTCATTTCCATGACTGTTATCAGTCCTGCCTTTCCCCCTGCAGGTCAGTGTGACTCTAAAAGGGAGCCCAGCCAACAAACCATAGGTGCCGACTCCATGGGTGCTCTGGGGCTGGGATTGGCAGCCAGCTCCCCTCCCCCGCCCAGTGCATCCTACCTGCTGGCAGCCCCGCCAATCAGCTCCTCCCCGCACCTCCCACCTGCTGCAATCAGCTGGTTCGCAGCATGCAGGAGGCGCTGGGGGGAGGAGTGAGGGGACAGTGCCCTCGGGGGAGGGAATGGGGCAGGGGCAGGAAGAGGTGGGGCAGGGCCTTGGGGGAAGGGATGGAGTGGGAGTGTGGCATAGGACAGCTGGGGCCAAGCACCCCCCAGCAAATTGGAAAGTCATCACCTGTGCAACCGACTGTAAGGACCTAAAATAGAGAACACTTATATCAATGTGATCCTGTGTGGTTCTCCATAGCGTACACCAAACAGAAACTAAAGCCAGATCCACACAAAAAATATCTGCAAGGCCTGAAAAAAAATTCAATGAAAAAGTATGTCTCACCTAACAGGAACCACTAGGAATGTTTTCCAAGTGAACTGCAGGTGTGTAAATGAATCTGCTGAGGGCAGGCACCGGATTTGCAGTTGCTATAATAAAGGGTTTCCTCCACAGGAAAATCTTTTTTTTTTTTAATAGAACAGATTTTGAAATAAACCCATTTTGTTTTCATGTAGCTCTCATCATTTGTCTTGCCTCTTTTTGAAAGTTTTCATCAAAAATATTTGTTTTTAAACAATGGTCTCTCCATGAAGTCTGTCTGTCTGGTGCAGTCTCGATGTGAGTTCATAATGATGAATTTCCATGGTAACCCATTATAATACCATAAACACTGGATTATGATTTGATGAAAGCTAAAGCAAGAGAAGTGGACTTGGTTTTTATTCAAATACCCTCCTTCATTAGCGTCACTTGTATACAAACACATTCCTTCTGGAGCACCATGGAATGGAATATAATATACATGGTTTGTAAGTGACTTGGAATGCAATAGGATCAAATGTGGATCTATTTTCCCTCTCCATGCTGCAACTGCAGCTTGATCTAGCAGATGCAGATTAACATAGAGATTACTTCTGTATCCACCCACCTCCCATTTGTTGTAATTTATCCTTCACTGCCTCAGTTAGAACAATGTTTTCCAGATGTAGATGTGGCTTTCTTCCTTCCTTTCCTTTAATGCTCCCAGTGCACAAAATATAATGACTCAGACACCAGGGCTATCCACCAACGCAGGAGTCCTTTCCCTTAGAAGCTAAGCGAGCCGTGGCTGCCTTTGTGATCTTGATTTGAGGTCACTCATTTTTGGTCTATCACTTTTTGAGGTCTGGATTCTCTATGTGAAGTGTTGGGCTGCAGAAGGGCTTTAGTGATTCCTAGATCATCAAACAAGAAGGGTTCACTGGGATCAAATACTCTGACCTCCTGCATAACACAGGCCATTAGACTTCCCTGCCTCGTTCCTGTTTGAACTAGAGCATATCCTTTAGAAAAACATCCATGCTGCATTTTAAAATTACCCTGAGGGAGAATCCACCACAACACTTGGTAAATGGTTCTAATGGTTAATTGCCCTCACTTAAAAATTTGCATCTTATTTCCAGTCTGAATTTGTCTGGTTTCAGCTTCCAGCTTTTAGATCTTGTTATTCCTTTGTCTGCTGGACTGAAGAGCCCACCGTCTAATTTTTGTTCACCTTGTAGGTAGCTATACATTGTGATCATATCCCCTCTTACCCTTTTCTTTGTTAAGCTAAATAGATTGAGCTCCTTGCATCTCTCACTATAAGGCTATCCTTTCCCATCCTTCAATCATTCTCGTGGCTCTTCTCTGAACCCTCTGTAATTTAACAAAGCTCTTCTTGAATTGTGGACACTAGAACTGAACAGAGTATTCTAGTAGCAGCCACACCAGTGATAAATATAGAGGTAGTATAACCTCCTGACTCCT
Organism: Mauremys reevesii; assembly: GCF_016161935.1. NCBI lineage: Eukaryota > Metazoa > Chordata > Testudines > Geoemydidae > Mauremys > Mauremys reevesii. Next base: position 77,776,311 of record NC_052631.1, read on the forward strand.
ATGGGAGAGTCCCCTGCTTATATATACCCAAGCATATGTTTTCTAGAGATTGCTATGGGGATCATTCTTTAGTACCATTTCAGAGGTGGTTCCGGCCTATGTGAGAGTCAACGCACCACCCCTCCCCCAGGCAATATCTGAAACTGGATTTTCCATTTGGCTTTGTCACAGGGTGGTTGGCCCCTGTAAATGAAGCAGGTTCAGCTTCCCTGTGCCAAGACAGGGGCTCTGAGTTTGGTCAATTAAAAGGGCAGGGCAGCACCTAGGGCTATAAAGAATCAGGGAAAATCTGAGTGGGGAGGAGAGAGATCCAGTGAAGCAGAGCTGCATGCGTGAGTGACAGCCAGGAAAAGGGGAAATGCCATAGCCAAGAGATTGTATGTGGTTCCTGGGAAAAGGCTGAAGGCAGGGGAGCATTGAGAGGGGCTTGCTGTTGATGTCCCCGGGCCAGAGAGGATCTGAAGGCCAGAGAGCAGCAGCAGGAGTGGCCTGCTGAATTCTGAGCTGGAGCCAAGGGCTGAAGGCAGGGGAGCAGTGGATGGATTTATCTGCTGGTATTGCCAGGGCTGGAAACCTAAACCCAGGGGAACAAGAGGGCCGTGGGGAGAGAGGGATGGGTTCCCACTGAAAAGAGTGGGGTTGCACTCCAGCTTGAAGGGCTGGGGTGACTCCCTTGGCAGAAGGACAGCGGAGGATTGATAGAGCCACATGTGGCAGAAGGCAGTGTTGTATGTTGGCATCATTTCATGGGATATATACACTAGGGTGATAAATGGACTATGTTGGGGACTTTTTATAGAATACTGGCCCCAATAAAGGATATTCCTGAGGCATGAAAGCTCATGTGAAGTTACTGGTGACTCTGAAACAGGAAACAGAGGCAGGAGTACATGTTGTACTGCTGCCTGTTGCAGAAGGGCATCCCAGATGCCCTATGACAGACCTTGAAATGCCAGTTTAATTAGGCATTTATTCAGCATTAATATACTTGCTACTAGATGTTAAAGCGAGAAGTAATGTTGCAAGAACAAAGTCTTGCCAAGTGGCTGATCTTCATCGTTACAATATTGATTAGAGAGAGAGGATTTGGGAAAATATAGTCCTGAGGCTTTAGGAATATATTGGTCTAAGTGATCTAAAGATAGATCTTAAGTTCTTCTGCACTGTGAAGTGTCAGAGTACACAACTTCCTCTATCACTAATCAGAATTAGAGATGACTTCAAGCTGCAAAATTCAGATCCTGCTTCTCTCTCTCTCTCTCTCCTGGCCCCCCATGTCTGGGGGTTTGGTTCCAGCCCACAATAAAGATAAATTATTAGCAATATTTGAATCTAAATAGCAGGTCTGATTTCAAATGCTTCTGAATATTCAGATCCCACGTGTAGGCTTGTGCACATTTGTAGTCAAAATTGGTTCCACTGAATTCCTAACCTTGGACAGAAGTTCATTGTTAGGTGCCAGAAATCATTTAGTGCAGCTCCAAAACCTTTGTGAGAGGATTGTACTTCAGCCCAGTCAGAATAACTCCAATGATGCAGGCAGCTGCCAGACACTGTCCATTGACTGTCTCCGGCATGTCCATGGATCCAGGTGCAGTGTTTTCATTCAGCCTTCCCCACAGCAACCAGCTCCAGCCTCCTCTCACGTAGGTTTAAAAGAAAAAACAAAACATTTTTACTAACTGCCTTTTACAAAATCTAGCAACTTCATCTCTAGCATCTTAAAACCTACAACAAAAGGAAGTAAACACAAACACTGACCATATCCTCAAACCCTCTACTTCCTTTCTATAGCGGTCAAGTGAGACAAAGCTAGTATGTGTATATGTGTGTGTGTGTGTGTGTGTGTGTATGTATATATATATATATATATATATATATATATATATATATATATATATATATATATATATATCTTGCCCAGGTTCTACCCATTGGTCTCACTCTGCTCCAGCTGCAGCTGTGTATTTAAGGTTATCAGATGAGGGTTTACTGCCTGAGCTGGCGCTATGGAAACTGAGTTGATGTTACAAGGAACCACTTTATAACTGCCAGCATTACCTTCAAGTGAAATATCTAGCAGAGTGGGAGCTGTGGGCAAATACCACCAGCAATTGCCATTAAAAAGTCAGATTTTGTCTATGCTCTATAAGACCACACGGTGCTTTCTGAGATGACCAGAGTTTTCTCTATGCTTAAAATAGGAAGCAGCCACTGTTAGCAAATGATGTTTGGAAGTAGGGTTGGTATAATCATCACCAGCCAATTACATTACTTTAATTTACACTGGCTATTAAATAATAATTATACATAAACTATTTGACATTTCTATTCGATTGTAAGCTTCTTTGGGTAGGCACCATTTTTATTGTGTTTGTGCGGTGCCCACCACAGGGAGTCCTGATCTCTGACTGGGGTTCAGAGGTGCTATCACGATACAAATATGATAATAATACACTAGTGCCCAAAGGCTCCTGTCAGGATTGGGGATGTGCTGGGCTCTCTGCAAACACAGGCAGAAAAACAGTACCTAATTTGAGCATTTATGTAGACAGGATGAGGCCTTCTGGTGTTGAAGGATAATTCTAACTGAACTTTTTTCAGAGTAGCAGCCGTGTTAATCTGTATCAGCAAAAAGAACAGAAGTACTTGTGGCACCTTAGAGACTAGCACATTTATTTGAGCATAAGGTTTCGTGGGCTAAAACCCACTTCATCGGATGCATGCAGTGGAAAATACAGTAGGAAGATATATATATACATACACACACACACAGAGGACATGAAAAAATGGGTGTTGCCATACTAACTATAATGAGTAATCAATTAAGGTGGGCTATTATCAGCAGGAGAAAAAGAACGAGGAGTACTTGTGGCACCTGAGAGACTATAAAGAACAAGAATTTGTTAGTCTCTAAGATGCCACAAGTACTCCTCGTTCTAACTGAACTGTTAACAATAGAAATTGATTTCTTTACATTAGTATTAACCTATTTTGCATGTTTGTATACATTGGCTTACAGCCTCTTGCTTTTATTGCATTAAAAAGGAGACTTGTGGTAATATAACCCCCTTATCCCACAATCATGCTGGCATACATATTTTCCTTTATTGTATCCCTGGTTGCTGTTTCATTACCACAACACACTATCCCAGTCCCAGAGCCAGACATGTGGCTTCCTTGAAATCCTTGCCAATTCTAATCTGTAGCTCAAGTGGCTTGGCACCCATTTCTCACAAAGAATTTTGGTATCCTGCACCTCAGTGAAGGTCTCAGCTACTTGTATTTATCTTTGCCCATTTAGGGTCTGTTTGCTGCAGAGCTCTTGGTGATGTTTCTTTATTTAAACTTGATTCTGCCAAGGGCAGGAAAGTGTGACAGACATGCAGAGGAAGAAGGTGTAGTTCATAGCATTACGTTTATTCTGAGGTGACTGCAATGCCAGGAAAAATGTGCACACTATTACTAATTTGTTTTTCTGTCCCATTTGAATTTTTTTTCAAAACAGGAATTCCTTGCTTCCTTAGTTACTAATTAAATCTCTTCACTTACAGCAAACCAACAAGGGCTTTCAATGCCATGGTGCGTGGCCAACTAATTGTAGCTTCTTAGCAGGAAACTTGATAGGGAAATGACTGCTTGGCTGGTTTTATTTTAGGGTGCCTGAGCTTGTTTAACTTGCATACACAAAGAAGCAGATGTCTATTATTGTCATGTGGCTTAACGTACACCTAAGTGTGTAATACTACAGACTCATGGGAATGGATGAGACTGGGGGTTTGATTCCTCCATCTAGTCTGAGATCCTGCATCACAGCACTGGTTTGGAAAATGACTGTCTTCTAACTAGTTCCATTTAAAATTCAAGCTTGTAGTTAAGGTGATCCCATCAAAGGGAAATCTGCATATTTTTTCAGAAGCATGTAAGTCCCTTAGTTGCTCTTGAAAATTTTATCTTATCTGAAATAAAAAATGAAGCTAAAAATGACATTGAATTATATGAAGCACATTCTTTGAGAGTGTGGGCCTGATTCTGACTCTCTGACAGTGGTGTAAATCGGAATAATTCCATTGATTTAGCCTGGTGTAAACCTGGTAGGAGAGAAGAATCAGGCCCATACCTTTTTAGGGGCAATTTGAGTTCTAATGTTGGCACAAACAAACATTTTTTTCAGCATGTAAATGAGTCATATTATAAACCCAGAATCATGAGTTTATAGAAAATGTTATCAGTGACAAATAAAGGTCTGATTATTTTAAACTTCTTTTCTGTTTTTCTCACATTTTGAGAACTTTATTTGGATATGGTCAGGTTGGATAATAAGTGAGATGATCCTTATATCTATGCATGTCAGTGCTAAAGAAAAGCTTATGCCATCTGAGGGTTGGGTGGGGAGGTTCCCTTGCATGCTCTGAAACAGTCCTTAGGGTATGTCTACACTGCAATAAGCCACCGACGGGTGGCCTGTGTCAGCTGACTTCGGCTCTGTAAAACTGCAGTGTCGACATCCAGGCTTGGGCTGGAGTCTGAGCTCTGGAACCCCATGAGGGGGTGTGTCCCAAAGGTTCGGCTCCAGCTGGAGCTGGATGTCTACACTGTAATTGTATATCCCCATAGCCGTACCCCTGTAAGCCTGAGCCAGCTGACACTGGCCAGCTGCAGGTGGTTTATTGCAGTGTAGACATAACCTGAGAATCTGGTGCTTTGCTGAGAGCGGCATTGAAGTGTAGGTTTGATGGAGCAAGTCAGGGCTGACACAACCAGTAAACATTCTTTTACCTAATGACTATGTGTGATGATGTTCGGTTCATTCTAACCTGTAAGTACTTTGAAGGCAGCAAGCTATCTGTGCTCATTAAAGTCACCAAAATGCTTAGGTTATTCATCAGGCTGATAGAACCACATAAGTTCTTTACAAATTCACTTGAAACTATTCTGAAGGGACCAGACCCATTATATTGCTTCCATGGTACCACAGTCCTGAGAGACACTTGTACTTAATGATTCATAATCTTGTTAGGTGAGTGCATGGCTCAGCGTATTAGTCATTATATGCACAGGCATTCACCTGGATTGGATGGATTGTTATCAGTTTGAATCTAGTCCAGATTGGTAGTGACTTGAAATCATTTCTGTCTGGTAGCTGTTTAGATGACTCTGACCCGATTGTCACCAACAGAGATTTATGCCTCAGTCCATGATTAAAATGACTAAATAGTAGCTTAGTTGCATTATTCCTTAGACCTTGCCTAAATGAAAAAAATTGCACTGCTTTAAATCTCACACCTTTAGTTAGCTAACCCACTGCAAACCCCTGGGTGCGCATTATTTTGCTTTAAAGCATTATTTTGGTTTAGCATAAGTTGATCTAGGAATTGGAACTGAACGAAGAAGGTCCACCGAGGAGTTTGCATACAGCTAGCTAAATTGGTTTTTAAAATACTATTTAACTTAAACTGGTACAACTTCTTTATTTAGACACAGTTTTAGATGCTTTACTACTGTGTTAGACTGCATAGTGCTTGGGAGGTTTTCGTGTCAAAAATTCTCTGAAACATATGGATCTATCTAGTTAGTCAGAATGTCCGATCCTGCAATCGTTGTACAGATCAAAATCCATCTGAAGTTAATGGGAGCTTGGCCTGCACAAGGATTATGCAAAGCAAATATAATATTCAGCACTTTTTTTTTGTATCAGCAGATATATCAGGTCACTTGGATGTTCTCTTTGTCTACACTATATACATACTCACCCTGAGATTCTTAGTAAATCAATCTAATCCCCCAGTGTAGACGCAGCTAAGTCCATGGAAGAATTCTTCTGTTGACCGAGCTACTACTCACCCCACAGGGAAGTGGATTATCTACACCAGCAGACAAAACCACTTCCATCGATGTAGGAAGTGCCAACACTACAGTGGCATAGCTGCAGCACTGGAGCTGTGCTGCTGTAGCACCCATAAGTAGACATGCCTGTAGCATGACCACAGGGGTTTGCACTGGTTTAACTAAGACTTTGTCTAAGTTAGAAAAGTTTTGCTGGCATAACTATCTTCAGGCAAGCCCTTCTGGTGTAAATACCACCTATACCAGTATAAAAGTGCTTCTGCTGGGATAGCTTACACCAGTTCCTTGAGAAAGATAAGCTACACTGGCAAAATCACTTCCATGCTTGTATAAATGCATCTACACTAGGGGTTATACCAGTATAAGTAGTAGTAGGCATCCTTCAGTCTCGAGAGACCATGGGTATGCGCCCCTGAGAGGTAAAGAACGTACTCTGTTGGTTTTATGGCAGCCACAAACGTGGTTGAAGAGACCCACTCGAGAGAGACAATCTCTGCCACATCTGTCACATTTAAAGGTAATGTTTCAACCCTTTGCGCTCTGCCTTCTGCGAGCTCTTTTCGCCTCTGCTAAGCTGGACGGCTTCCTCTCGTAACTCCGGAGACCTTTGTTAAGCTCTTGTTTCCAAAGGCTGCAGTCTTGAGTGTGATCTTTTGTCCACATCCGTGCCTATTTCTTTGAGGTCTCACTTGCACACATCAGTATAAGTATGTGTTTTAAAAAGTCACGCCCCCTAACTGACATCACTAGGCTACATTTTAAGTGTAGACCTGTTTTTTAAAACTGATTTTATTTAGGGCTGATCTACACCCATCTTTTGTACACTTAATATGTTGGTTTTGAAGGGGATGTAGTTAAAGTGGTACAACCCGTTAGTGTGGATGAGGTAATGGGGATATAAAGGTGCTTGTACGGGTATCACTTATTTCCATAAGTACACATAGGCACTCTTAGGGGTTTTTTTTGTTTTTTCTTTTAAGTATCTTATTTATTTGTATCCTGGAGTCTGAATTCCTCCTCCAAAGCTATTCCATTTTAGCAGTTAAGATATTGTTCTGCTCGCTCTCTAAAATTGTGCAGTCCTCACCCAGCCCAAACCTCACTGAAATCAATAGGAATTTTGCCTGTGCAAGGACAGCAGTACTGGGCCCTTAATTACTGAGCCCATTCAAACTGAAGCAACCATCCCTCTCTATTGAGTGTGAAGTGCCTAGCACAGTGGGCCCCAATTCCTGATCGAGGTCTCTGATGCAATTGCAATACTGTTGTTTAATTATGATAATATATTGGAATCAGTTTCCTGCCACTGAAATGCAGGTGCCTCTAGGGCACTGATAATACACTAAGAATGAGCTCTTACGGATGTTTCACCCTATCTTAGCTTGAGAAGCTCTGTGTTCTAAGTATGCATGGGCCTGCACACAGGAAGGATGTGGGACAGGGCAGTCTATTTACTTGTTTTTTCCATTTAAAGAACAATGCTTTTTCTCAAGCATTACCAGAAAAGAGGCAACACAAAATCACCCAATTCTCCCTTCAACCTTTAGTTTAGTGATAGAGCATAGCCAAGGGGGCCCCAATGAGAACTTTCCAGCCAGTACTGCTGTAGAGTGTAATATGGCTACTGCTTACTAGTGAACAGCTACGCTACATAACATAGGACAGGAAGTGAAAAGTATCTGATGATATTGTACAGGAAGCTTTTAGAAAGGGGGGATGAAATTGCCAAAACTGGGATTAATTTTGGCTTGCAGAATATCTGAGAGCAAATGAAGATCATGGATCTATTTGTCATCCAAATTTATTCAGGGATCTATTTTACTTTCTGGTTGGATTACAAAACCAGTTCGTTGTGAATGTTACTTGAGATTTAAAATTTAAGTCACATGGCATAGTTGAGATAAGTCAGATGGTGATTACCATGTAGGAAGGGTTGTCCCTACATCAGATATTTCTGCAGTTTTCCTTCCCTTTCTAAGCTGTGAACACCTTGTGTGAGAGACTGGGAATCTTTGGGATGAGTGCATGCAAAAATGGAATTCTGATGGTGCCCTGCAAATGTAAAATGCAAAACCCTGCCAACATTAGAACTATGTGCTGATTGGTAAATGTCCCCAAGTGACCAGGATAGTAAAAGGAACATTCAGCGGGTTTCAAACTTTATTCTGTTGCAAGTATTGATATGCATATACAAACTTGGCAAGAAAAAAACTGTAGGGTTACTTGAATACTATAGGCCAACTCTATTTTCCAGTTCAGTTCTGTGGTGGGTTGGTATGATGGGATGTATGATAGGCCCTTTGAGATTCAGAGGGGTTTTGCTTATTTGGGTTGTAAGCATCCTACACCAGCTGGTCCGCCGGAAACATCCTCCAACACTTCTGCACCTCCTGTGGAGCTATATCCAGGATCAGCAGAGCTTAAGAAGTTGGTTTATTTGGCAAGTGTCAATCCTGCCAATTCATCAAGCACGAGGTAAGGAAGGGGGTTGACTGTTACATATAGAACAGGAGGACTCTTCTCCAAATAGGAATGCAGAGGGAGGGCTTTACCTGTGCTCACATTCTTGCTTCTTATGATTTGATAAGGAAAAAGGCACCTGAATTTGATTCTAGAAAAAAGTCCTTATTGCAAAGCTCATCTTTTTGATCAGGTGATTGAAAATGTAGGGAATTGTTTGAAGGGCAACATGACTTCTAGCTTGTAAATCGCCTGGTTTGCTGATGATGGATTATATGAAATTGTACTGCTGCACTTTAGTTACTGTTGAGTATTAATTTTGTTGTATTTTTAAACCCTATATCAAAGTCATTATGAGTATATACTTAAGTTCTCTTCTTTAGGGGTGGTTTTTGTAAATCTAAATACTTACATGCTCAAGCCTTGCAGAATTAGGGCCAGGAGGTTTAGCACCTGACTTTGAAAAATCATACCTGACATCACTAATCCCCAGAGATCTTATTTCTTCTGGCCATATGAAGTCTGACAGGGGAGGTTACGTTTTATCAATATTATGAAGCTGCAAAGACATGATCAACTGAAAAGTTATCGTTCTGACACCAGTAAATAAGTGCAGGGATTTGGTTGTCTTTCACCAGTGTTCCTTTGGCAGAAGTTGAATTTAATGTGCCTCAGTTTATGTATAAGAGTATCATCCAGACAAAGACACTCTTGTAAAAGGCAACACTGGAATGATCTCAGTAGCTAGGTTCTGATTTCACTGATTTTTCACTGAACAATGAGATTCTCTGGTGAGCATTCTCTCTCTGGTAGTCTTATTGCAGCTAATATGAATTTAGCAAAATGAAATAGTTCAGAAACACCGTTTATTCCTAGATGACTTGATCACAGAAGTTGACATAGGTTTCAAGTGCAATGCCTGGGACTCAGATTCCCTAGGGAAGAGCTACTCAGGGTCAATCTTTGCTTTAGGGTCGGACATTTTTCTGCTAGCTCACTTTTCAAAGAGAACATATGCAAAATGCTGACTTTGGGTAACACGTTACATCCAATTTCTGGAAGAGTCTTCAGAATTCATTGAACAATAGAATCCAGTCTTCAGGCCAGGTCTGTGCCAATGTTCCACTTGAAATCAATTAAAAGGCCAAGAACTAAAATAGTGGCTGTTGGAGGAATCACCAACCATCATTATGGAGCAATCCTCTCTTTCTGGTTTACATAGTGGTATTGACAGGCTCCACAGGAAACATCACCCAGCAATTCATCAAAAATAGGGAGTAGAAGGAGTGAAATGGGGAAACCAGAGATCCATTTTTCCCCGGGGGAAAAAATTAATGTGTTATACAAGTGATGACAAAATGGTACTCTGGTCTTCAGACACACTGCTGTGGTCCTTTAGTGTAGTATGTGTTTGATTCTACTGTCCTCTGCCAGACAGCCAGCTGGGAATTAAAGGAAATAAACTACATCAAATGAGTTCTCTCTGGCAACCACTCTGGATGTGTCATCATCTGATGCCGACTTTCAGAAATGGTTTAATGAATAAGAGCAACATCAAAGGAAGTGTTGCTTGGTCCTGGAGACCTAAGGCAAATGAAGTGCTACCACAAAAAAAAGACTTGGGTATTTATATAAAACAACAAGATGAGAATGACCAGATTCCCATGCTAATGCTCTCCAGGAAATTCTGCTTGCATGATGGACCTTGTTTTTTCAAATGGTTTATAGAAAAGCTTCAGTTTAAATGTTGTTCTGGTTAATCTGTATGGGATTAGGCCTTTAATCTTAATCAAAATAAATACTCCCTATGTGCATTCATATTAATTTATTTTGCCGAATATATTCTCACTTTTTTTCCTCAAACTGTGTTCCATCTTCATTATGCAAATATAATGAACACCGCAAAAAAATCAAGATGCTAAATAAAATTATATACAATATTTACATGTTTATAGTCAAAATTCCACAGACACAAGTGCTAATGCAAAATTTTTCTTGGCGTCTTTGGGAAAACTTGCGCTACCTAATCCTGAAGAGGAAACCAGCTACTTTCCTTCTTACATTCATATATTTTACATCAGTTAGTACTGTTAGTGCATCTTGCATCTAATATGATAAGGGTGAAGTTTAAAGATTCATAAAGAGAACTGCATGTAGCATTAAGTTTAATAAATATTATTTCAACCGGTGTTCTACTCTGGAAAAAACCACCGGAAGCTTATAAAAATGTTAAGGGCTAGTCTACACTGGCAACGCTAAAGTGCTGCTGTTGCTCTCCCAGTGCTGCAAAAAAAACCCAACCTCCACGAAGGGCATAGCTCCCAGTGCTGGGAGTGCGGCTCCCAGCGCAGGTGCACTGTCTACACTGGTGCATTACAGCGCTGAAACTTGCGCTCATGAGGGTGTTTTTTCACCCCCCGAGCAAGAAAGTTGCAGCGCTGTAAATTGCCAGTGTAGACAAGCCCTCAGATACCAACTAGTTGTTTTTCACTTTTCAGGTCTTGAGTGCATCATTTTAAGTACAGTGATCTCAGCTAAAACAACTCCAGTACTCATCCCCTCGTTCAGCAAGCGGGTACACTTGGCACTTACAGCCCTGGTTCTGAGAAGTGCATCCGAGTCCCAATTCCCAGTTCTGAGTAGCTCTCTATTAGAGGGCTCTGTCAGGTCTCAGGGCAGTGTATGGTAGTTCAAATTACAGCTGTTTCCAATCTGGAGAAAAGGAGGGTTTCCATTTCCAAAGGGATTAGGCCTTTAATCTTAATCAAAATAAATACTCCCCTCCTACTTGATCAATGGAAACCAACATCTCATACCCCATGAACAGATCATTGCTTTGACATGAGTTCTTGAAGTGAACTATGGACCACACATCCCTTCAGATGCAGCAAAGCCTTTGTATTTGCCGGTTCCTAAGATACTAAATATATAGCTAGGTCCTGATCTGATTACCTCACTAGTCATTCTTTATTCTGTAAACATTTGGGGCACTGTGTGGCCCACAGAAACTTCTTGAGAGCAGTCACTGTTACCTATTGTCATTTCCTGTCCTGAGATGGCACTTCCCCCGGGAAGTGGCTGTCTCCTTCCTAAATTTATAGCAATTGAGCCCATTGGGAATGACAGAGGAGTTACTGAGGAGAAGCCAAATTGGGACAGCATGGCTGGTGCCTCCCCAGTGTGCTGGCTGGGGATAAGGACCCATATTGCTGAAAATATGCCCCTCTTTAAAGGTTGTGGAGGGAAGGAGGAAATTCCCCGCTGGTGGGGAAGCCCTTCAACGGCTACAGCCCACTGCCTTTAGATGTGTAATGAGAGTAGGCTTTCTAACTTCCGTTGTTCCTGAAGCAGTGTAGTATGAGAGGCCCCTAAGAATGTTATTGGGATTATTAGAGATGCTTAGGGGTTGGAGTCCCTCTCCACAAAATCTGAGAGGAAGGTATGGCTAATAGGGTATAGTGGTACTCATGGGGTAGAGAACTTACTTTCATGTATCAGCTGTGTAACTCACCTGTGGTGTGGGTGCTTTTCACCCTTCTTCCTTATTCACCAAGCCAGCATGGCCTCTGGGTACCTTGACCCAATGTACAGATTCTCTATGTGACCTTCTGGTGCCTGTCTGCTCTTGAAGGCTGTTTAAAATTTGGTCTGGATAGTCTCCCTTCATTCTGCAAAGCCAATGAAAACTTACCCCCATCAGATAAATACACACCTTTCTTCTGCTATGAAAGTAGCTCTGTCTTGCGAACTACCACATAAAATGTGGTCCCACCGCTGCACATAATGGCCTTAATATAATCAACCTCTTTAGAAATTCACAACATTACTATCCAAAACCCTTAGATGAGATTCGTATGGCATTTTACATAGATATGCATATATACACAAGTGGAAGATATTCTTCGCACATCAGTGTTTGCAAATGCTCCAGCTTAGCACCGGAGTTAAAGAAAGATTAAGTGGCCCAAAATTATGTAGTAAGCTATAGTTTAGTGATTCGCAGAAGTGACATTTGTAAAAAGGAAAAGCTGGTTGCGAATAGATGGAATCCTTGATTACGTTTATTGCTTGAGTCCTGTCTCTCACAGGTTCAGCTAGATGAGAACATCAACTTCCTTAATTTGTTTCTTGCATCTAAATTAATGTTTCTGTTTTGTGCTATTGGTTAACAGAAGCCCTTTGTTGGCTGGAGTGGTGTGTGTGTGTGTGTATGGGGGAGGAGGCGCGGAAGGGAAGAGGGAGAGGACCCAGCTGCAAGTTATCCAGGCAAACGGAATCCACTTTTTCATTTGCCACCAGAGTTCCTTCCAGCCTTGCTTACTAGCATCTGAAAAATTATTTTCCTCCCTTTCAATGCATAATTGGTTTCTTAGATACAAACCATACAGACATTTACTTGGTATACCTGACCTAGAAAAAAAATCAGTCAAAAATATGTCCTCCTAGATGTCAGTCAGCATATGATCTCCATATAACTTATAACGTATTAAATTACAAAATAATGAATCTTTTCAGTTAGCATTTTGGCACACGATGATAGTATTACATTTTATGTGAGAGTATCAACCACAGCTCTCACCCCATAAAACTGCAAACAGAAATTTGTAAGCATTGGCACTAGTTTCACTTAGAAAAAGACAACCATTATACTAGCATTACAGTTAAGCTATGCATGTACAGGCTGGATGGTATCCAGTCACATACAGTTCTTTCCCTCCTCTTTTAACATTTCCTTAAGAAGGCTAGACAGTGGTTTCTAGGTTTTTTTAAAAAAGTCTTGCAAATTTAACTAGTAAAAGCAGAGAGTTGAGTAGAGCATGAGGTTTCCCAAGATCATTTGTAACAAGATATTCCTTTGTAGTCAACTTTGACACAGTGGGCCAAATTCTGTTCTCACCAATGAAACTCCCTTGCCTTCATTAGCTGAGAACAGATTTTGGCCTAAGAACATCCCAACTACCCCCACATAATTCAAGAATCATGCTTATTGCATGAAAGTAGAAAAAAGATTTAATGAACAGAGCATCAGAAGCTGAAAATCAAAGCTTTCCATTAAGAGTGAGCTGGCATCTAGACAGACGTTTCCATTTTCTCTTTTGTAAGACTGAAATAATAATATAAATGTACCCTGCCTCTGAGATCTGAGCTTACTTGTTTACCTTGTTTTTCCTTACTCAGTGGAAAAGGGCTTGATTAAAAGTTTAGAAATGCATCATTAATTCAGTAATCTAGCTTCCAACAATAACCCTTTCCCTTTTCATTCCTTGTTCCCTCCCATACACAAAGTTCTGTCTCCCCAGTACATGCAATTTTCAGGTATCAACATTCAAGAGCCATTAATGGGGGGAGGAAGGGCGCGCGGAAAGCTGGAATACCTACTGTAAAGGCGTGCCAGACTTGTTATTGATTTGACAGACCCGACTGCTTCCTTGTCAGTGCCCAGGTGTGAAAGATAGTTTGCCACAAACAAATCTCTCTTGCCACATCTTGGATTTTGATCTGAAGCGATGGAAGCAGCTTCTCTGAAATGCATACGACTTATGGCAAGTGTTGAAACAGGTTGATCACCCAAAGGAAATAGAGATTGCAGAAATCCTTGTAAATGGTACAGTGCAGGTGTAGATTGAGGGGGGAATGGAATGGGGACTTTTCTTTCACTTGGCATAAGACTCAAATGGCTGTATTGAATTACAGGAACAAACTGCTCCTCGAGCGCACATGTTCCTATAGAAGTCCAAGCATTTTGTTGAAGGGGGAGCAAAACAATCTGGTTAAAATTGGATGCATGTTTTGTACTTGATGGTGGTTTTGGTGATGCAAAACAGGCATGGTGTCTGGTTGCTGAGCAAACCCTGCAACTTTATAAAATGCCAGCTAATTCATTTTATCATTTGAGTTGCCTGTATTTCTCAAAGCATCAATGAGTTCACCAGGGCAATGCTGGTGTACCCTGCTCCGCCACCTGTTCCAGCTATTGACTTACACCTCCAGGTGGCTAGAATCCTTTCTCCTTGTTGTCATGTTTTCTTTCTTGTCTGGAAATGCTGACTGCCCATTGTTGCCCTGACACTTATGCGGCAGTAAATCCCAGTATGAAAGGTTAGTTTCTAGTCAAGATGGCAATAACGCAAAGCCAAGCTATCAAGGTTTGGCCACTCTATCATTTTGACTGTGAGACTGTGTATCGGGAATTTAGCATATCGGCATTCTGTACCTGAGGGCCAGAAGTCAGGTGCTGTAGTTATTTAAGAGCTAAAATATGTTGAACTACAAGATCTTTCTGTGTCTTGCTCAGTGTATGGCTGTTTCTCTTTCATTCAAAACAATGGCAGTGCTAAATTATTCTTTTCAAAGTGAATTTTTTTTTGCAATCCACTTAGTAAGTAAGGATTTAAACTCCAACCATTTCAAGACGTAATTAGACTTAATGGTTGCTTGAAATGTCACAGGAGACTCAACATGTGAGAATTAAAACAAATGGTTAAATGGAAGTCTCTCTCTTCAGTTCATTGTGGTCTCACTGTCTTTATCCCTGATAGCTCTGAATTAGAAAAAGACTTATACCATCAGCCAGAAAATATGTATTCTTAATGCTATTAAGAGAGTTGCTGGAGCAAGAACTTTGTGGGATCAGATCCTTTCTTTGAGCTGACTGTGCTGGGTAAGGACTGGTCCTGTACTTTGCAGTAACATCACGGGCTGTAGAAACACCAGTCTTAACAATGCTGCAATATGCTTTTTCTTTTATCTACAGTTGGTGTTTAATACAGTGCTAAAATCAATTGAAAGCTAACTTAATCATGCAGCTCAAAAGAATACAGCAGCTTGCAGGTGACTTTGTATATCAAAGTCCTGTAATTATTTGCTCTTTCCTATTAGTACAACAAACAACCATTTCCTGCATTCTGTAAGAGAACTAATTAAACTCCAAACCAACCCATACCTACTCTCATTTAAAAAGAACCCCGTAGCTAGTAAACCCAGAATATACACTCATAGTAAAGCAGAAAGTTTTTATTATATGTTTGAAAGAAAACATACACATGTGTGAAATTGACTTAACATATCCTGTATTTTCAGAAGGCAGGAAAAAATTGACTGAGATTTCTAAAGTAAGATAAAGTTTTTATATTTCCCGATTGGTCCCATGTTTCATCCTAGCAAAACATACCAAATGTTGGCATCGTTCAATGCAAGAATCTGCTCCATTCTCTCCATAAATAATCTCCAGAGAGCGATCTACCTGGACTTGCATATCTTGAGTTCTCAAAATTGAGAAACCTGTTATCTGATGGGCTTATCTACACATGGAGAAATCTCCGATTAACTCCACGTGTGGACACTTTGAAAGCTAAATTCAAGTGAGTTAAGCTAAATAGGAACAAGGCACTCTTATTCTGGAATAAGAATATCCATATGTGGCGTGAACAAGGGTGAAAGTAATATTAAACACTTACTAGTATGGGGGCCTGGCTCCGGGCCCGCGGAAGGGGCGGGGCTGGGGGTCAGCCTCCCCCAGCCAGCCCATCTTCGCTGCCTGGCCCGTGCCGCCTGGGGCTCCAGAGGCGATTTAAAAGGGCTCGGGGCTCTGGCCACTGACGCGGTAGCGGTGGCCAGGAGCCCCAGGCCCTTTTAAATCACCGGCCCCGGGCCAGCTGCCTCTTTTGCCCGTCCTGTTGGTGGCCCTGCCGATAGGGTCCTTTCTAGCAGGGCTGCTGACGGGGGGGCAAAAGGGGCAGTGACATTAAAGCACTGCCATGGCAGTGCTTTAAGGTCGGCTGCATATGGGCTGGTACCGGCTTCTTAAAGGTACACCATATCAGCCCGTACCAGCCTACTTTCATCCCTGGGAGTGAATCAGGGATAATTAATCAGGAATAACTCTGTATGTAGACAAGCCATTAGAAATGTGATTCAGCAGTTGGATCACCTCCATTTGTAATAGCTTGGTCATTCACTTCCTCCTGTATTGCAGGCAGTGCAGTCTTCATTGTTAGAGGTGTTTCAGTCTTGGAAATGGAGTCCATTTGTATTTGGGGGTGTATATTGAAAGACTTTTGAAAAGATTCTGATGTGAAGTAGTAAATGAAGGGGTCAAAGCAGCAATTCATTGTTGCAATGCATAATGTGATTGGGTACATTGTCCTAGCAAATCGCTCCAAAGAGCAGTTTGCTATGGCTTGAGATCGCACAAGAGCATATAAGAAAAGTATGGAATTGTAGGGCACAAAGCAGACTACAAAAATGGCCACATGCACAATAATCATCTTTAGTACTTTCATTTTGTTTGTCCCAATCTGAGATAATGTAGCAGGTTTCCGGAGAGTCCTCAGAACCAGTGAAGAGCATGTGAGGTTGATTAGCAAAGGAATTATGAATCCTACCACTTCAATAAATATAGTGATCTTAGACAAATAGGTCTTCCAAACAATTTTGGAAAAACCCTCAAAGCAGGTTGTGCTAGTGTTGGAGACGTTGGTTGTGGAGAATAATGAGGCTAAAATTCCTCCACTGAGGACTAGTATCCAGACTCCTGCACACACAATGGCTGAATTTCTCCTTGTCCGAATGGTACGAGATCTGAATGGGTAGACAATAGCCAGGAAACGGTTGACACTAATGCAGGTGAGGAACAGCATACTGCCATATATGTTGGTGAGAAATGCAGTCCCTGAAATCTTGCAAAGAGTGTCCCCAAAAGGCCAGTGCCTGTTGAAATTATAAAATATTTTAAAAGGCAAAGTGAATACAAAGAGCAAGTCAGAGACGGCAAGGTTTGTCATGAAAATAGTTGTCTCGCTTCGCATTTTCATTCGACAGCAGAAAACAAACAAAGAGGCACAGTTTGTGATCAAGCCAAGGATGAATACCACGCTGTATACGGCCCCATACAGGTTGTATTTAAAGGAATCATCTGTCAAACAGGTATGATTATTGCTGTGGTTTCCCATTCCAGGTCTGTGACGTGTTTTTGGAGCCCTTCAAAGCTGAATTCAGTGGCATCCATAAAATAAGTTAGTGAGCGCACTCTTCCTTAAGAATTCTAATGTTGTGGCTTGAAGCTCTGGTGCCTCATATGTGTGATGTCCTGTCATCCTGAGGAAGACACAAACAGTCAGTTCTACAACCCAACTATCATTTAAAGTTTCTGTACATGAAAACACACAGCCCCTTTTCCCCACCACCACCACTTTCACACATTATGGAGCATATTCTTACCTCTATAGATGTTCAGGTTTTTTTAAATGTTTATCAGGTACATTTTCTTAAAGATACCTATCTATGGGACGTATCATGGAGTAGATATCTTTATTTTATTTTAGAAATGTTGTGATAATGGTAGTATTTGGCTTACAATATATTTTCTTATATACTAAACCAAGAAATATGAAATGATCTGGAAATACATCAGGAGGGAGAGTTTGTCACAAAGGCCAGTTAAGCATCCAGATTCTTACTGAAAGTCTATAGGAGTTGGGTGCCTAATTTACATTTGTGCCTTGAATGGGATTGCCAATCCTCCAGGATTGGCCTGGAGTCTCCTGGAATCGGCATCAATCTCCCCGTGACTATTGAAAGCAATCCGGGAGATTTTAATAGGATATTTTAAGAAAATGACATTACGTCATGTTGGGTGGGGAGGGAAATCTCCCAGAATAGCTTCAGTCAGAGTTGGCAACTTCTTGAAATAAATCTCCCCCTAAAATCTTAAATAGGAATGGACCATCAGTTTGGGGAAACAAAAACCTAACCCTAATACATCACCCATAGCTAGAACCAAAAAAGATTCTGAAATGTTCAGATAAGCTCTTGGAGGTATGCAGAGAATGGAAATTCCATTTTGTGAAGGATTTTGACATTTGTCATTTTTCCGATTAGGAACGAAATCCCAACATTTTGAAATTCTCTGTGAAAGAAAATTCTGAAAAATATTTAGTTACAAGTTGAAACATTTTGTTTTGATTTGCATTTGTTTAAAAAAATTCAATTATACTTAAATAACTGAAACAGTCATTTTAAAAAATCAAAACATTTCATTCTGAAAAGGCCAAAAGGGACATTCTGAAATTGTTTGGAACTCTCTTTTTTTCTCAAACAAGATTTTGGCAAAAACATGATTTCATGAAGTGTGTTGATGATTAAACTGTATTCCTTAGAAAAGGGTTCTAGTGAAGCTTTTCTAAAAAGCTCCTTTTTCACTTCTGGTCTTTGACTAGGATCAGAACAGGAAGTATTGGAAATACCATAGAAAATCTGGTCTCATGAGACTTCCAACCCAATATAGCAGGCTCTAGAGATTTGGATAGTTCTGATAAGCATTTGGTTTTTTACACTTATTGGAACTAAATACACCTCTACCCCGATACAACGCAAACTGATATAACACAAATTCGGATATAACGCGGTAAAACTGCGCTCGGGGGGGAGAAGCAGGGCTGCGCGTTTCAGTGGATCAAAGCAAGTTCAATATAACGCGGTTTCACCTATAAAGCGGTAAGATTTTTTGGCTCCTGAGGACAGCGTTATATCGGGGTAGAGGTGTACTTGGAACCCTTTTGAGGTACCCTCATTAACTGTTCTATCTTGAGTCTATTTTTAAGGCCTGTGCAAAGAAGCAATCAGAAAGTTTCTCAGATTAGGAAGAGAATAATTTTTTGGGCATGACTGTATCGCTGGGGAAAGTGGAACAAGGTCAGACAACTGCAGGAGGAGCGTCTGCACTGTAAAATATAGGAAACCAAATAGAGAATGTAAAGCTTGTTTCTTGTGATCTAACAACTGACCTGGTAGATAAAACTATAGAGCATTTTTGACAGATGGAACCACTAGTTTGTAGTTGGAGCTGCATCAAAAAGAGATCCTGTGGCAATATAGATTAAATAGCAAATTTTAGGTGGTATTGGATACATTACGATTATCTGAAATAATTGAAAACACTTTTGAAATTAGAATATGTAAGCAAACAACTAATTGAAATGAAGCATGGATTGAATCAGGATAATTGGATGCATATTGTCTAACTAGTAAAATCAAGTGTTTTCTGTATTGTATTCCCAGTGGGGAAAAGTTACATTCTCAGACAATATTTCTTGCATGCAAGTTATCTGTAAGCCAAGTGTAAAATGTCCAGTGCTCAAAACTTTACTAAAATTTACTCTACTACAGTGAAAAGAACAGCAACTTCTCATTTTCCTCATCACAAAACTTCACCAAATGACAGACATGAATTCTGGCCCAATCTAGGAGTGACCAGAAAACTGTACATGTATGGTAGGCACTGCAAAAGCAGTATTATGTGCCAGTTTTCTAATCAGTGCCCTGTCTTGTCCCTTAGAGAGTATTCCTGTTAAGAGCACCAATCTGAGTATAAGTAGGTGTATAGGGGTTGGTGTGAAGTCAGATCAGATGGACCATGGCCCTGATCTCTAAGCCTTACCTTGGAACTGCATCTGTGTCACAGAGGGCTTACACAACAGCCTCTCTCTAAGTTCTGGAGGAGCCAGGATTGGGGCAAAAAACTTCTACCCCAGGCTGCCCCATTTATTCATGGGCTTTCTACCTATTGCTAACTGTACGTGCACCGCTCTGTCTGAATTTGGCCTGTGGTCTCCTGGCAGTTTTTGGCACACGCTTTTAAACACAGTTCAGTAAACTTCTTTATCTTTACTTATGTTTGAGACGTGCAGTTGCTATGAGGATCCTGGGTTGTTGTTTTTTTTGGTTGTTTTTTTTTTAGTTGCTATGAGGATCCTGGTTAATACACATTCAAATCAGAAGTAGACATACCTTTATCTGATACCTGTCGGCTGTGTAGCATGACAAATAAGTTCAAAGCCAACATCCAGATGTTTTCTACAGCACAAACAGATGCTTCCTTATATGAACTATCTTTTAAAAAAAAAAAAGTAGGGGGCAAAATGCTCTTCTGGTATCTCTCAGCTTTTTAATCCACACATTTTCTCTCTTTCACTATTTCAATATCTGCCTTACTAAATTCATGACAAATAGAATTTAATTGCCAACCAGTAGGAAACAGAACACAAGAAAATTCCACAGAGATTTGTTTTGGAAAAGGTGGTACTAAGCTATGCAAAAATTCACTCTCTTTAATTGTGAAGTAGTCTAAAAATAATCATAGGTTGAGCTACACATTTAGCTGGCTATATCTATATCAAATGAATTTGTATAGGTTTTATATTTTGCCTGCCTTTAAGGCAGTAAGTAACCAGGTTCACAAATACATGTAGTTCCAACAGGGATGGTTTGCCTCATAACTGAAACCTCAGTCTACTATATTAACTTCTTTGGCTTCTAACCCACATACAGTACATAAACAGACTGCACTTTATCTCCATCAGAAGCAATCTGTAATGTTTATGTTGAAATTTAACTTGCATAAGTAGATTTCTTTTTTTTCCTCACTGAGAGCCAGGTTTTCCACGTGGCCTCAACGTTGGCTCCGTATATGTCCAAATTTTGGAGGCACAATTCTGGGAACCTATGTTTCTACTCAACCAAAACTTACATCAGATAGTTGGCTATTCAATTTTCCCAATTTGTGCAGGTGGTCCTGCATTTTGGCAGCCCCAAACTGTGCATTCAGAAACCAAGACTTGCATATTTAAAGGGTATTTTGAAATATTTACTGTTATTATTCACAATCAAGATATGTTATGTGCCAGCAGTCTGAGATGCATACAATGCAGCTCCAGTGCTCTGGAGAAAAGATGCTGGATCATTTAATTTTTTTCCCCCTATTTAACAAGGAGTCACATGGACAAATTTCACTTTCCTGGTGCATCAGTCTGAGAATTGTCTACCAACTATTGTTCAAACTAGGTTAGGATCTTGAAAATATGAGTCCATGTTGTTTACATATTTAACACTGAGGCAGTTAAACAAGCTGACAAATTACTCAAACTGAGTCATTCACTTTCAGTTACAAGGTGTCAGGGTCTATAATTTTAATGCTTTAAATATTAGATACATTCTCCTTCTCTCTAACCAGAATTAAATCAACACCAAATTTCCCTGCCTATCATGCTCACCACCCTATCACTCTGTTGGGAAAGATTAAGAAGATTTAGCTTCATGTTTTTAACATGCCAAGTTCAGTCCACATCAAATAAACAAAATAACTTAGAATTCTGTTTTTCAGGCAGACCAGATCTTTAGATTCATTGTCCGCTGTACAGAATGTACAAATTCTAGTTCGGCAGTTATTAGAAGTGATGCCATAATGGAATATAGAAAAGTGCTTTTACACGAGAGTACTGAATTACTGTGAGCATTACATCTCACGTGAAGGGGGAGCCTCACCTGACTCTACATCTTTTGTCAGTTACACCAGTTCAGCCCCACTGAGGGGGAAGCCAGCAGTGTTGCAACAGATAATTGACAATCAAGCTTGCCCTCACTCAATTCTCATGTGTTATAGGGATCACTTTCACCTGCCATGCACTGAAAATTAAGGAAATCTCTTCTCCTTCCTAAAATAAATGATCCCTTTGTTTCTGACTCCATTGTCCTCATGCACTATGACACTCATAATTGCCATGTCGTAGCTTCTCGGGGCACTGTAATTATCAAATATATTTACTTGGCATCCTAAGAGCTTTTAATTTGAAAAGAAGTATATTTGCACTGAAAATATTGCTCTTGACACACAATAAATGGACTGTTCCAAAAAAAAGAAAAAGGAAAGAAACTGAGTTCTTGTCTTATTTTATTCATGAAGCTGCCGCCTTTTGTTGCTATTGACATGTCTCTTTCTCTACACGTTAGCCATTGGAGGCCCAGTATAATACAGTATGAACTCAGTGTTAACTGTAAGTATACCTAAACATTCTAGATAGGGTGGCCAGGTGCCAGGTTTTTGACCAGAAAGGGGACCTGACAGTGTCTGATCAGATCTACTGACTGGACACTCAAAGTCTGGTTACTGTGGGCAGGAAGGCGCTGGGTCATCACCCACGCCCAGCCCCTACTAGGCCAAAGCTGCCTCCTACCTACATTGGGCAGCTACTGCTCCCAGCAGCAGCTCCACAGGTGAGTCCCTCCTCACCCAGGAAGAGGAAAGAGGACCGAGGAGGGGAAGGAGGCCTCAGGGCAGGCAAGATGCACTGAGGAGGAGGTTCCAGAACTCCTGATGGAGTGTCTGGTTTTCAAATATTACAAAGTTGGCAACCTTAATTCTAGGTATACTTCAATCCCCCTCAGAATAGGTGGAGATGGACCTCTTGAGATCCCTTCCGGTGCTATATATCTGTTTTATATGTTATGCACAAAATATACATTAATTAGGTCACTTTTACTTTGCAAAACAACTTGAGAATCCAAACTTACAATTCACATCTTCTCAATACATTTGTTCCTTTTCCTTGCTTTTTATACTAACTTAGTGGAGATGTAAAGTGATTTGAACTTTGTGAGCATGAATATTTAAGAGGTCATGTGGGTAAATAAAATTACATGGCTTATTGATTTTCTTAGTTTGACTCAGATTGACAAAATCAAAAGCTTTCAAAATTCTGATGGAATTATTGTGCTTAATGCACTTCATGACACAAAATAGTGTTACACAAATAGGACCAAATTTTGGAAGGTAGTTGTACCTGTGTGGATGACAGAAAAGCCATAGGCCAGGAGGTGATGTGACAGAATTGCTCTGGATTTCCTCATGCAAATAGACTAGTGTAGAGGCCTTTCATGACCAAAGAGTCAGGGATCTAAGGGTCATGAGGCCTTGGCTGTATGATTCAGTACATACATCCTCTGTCCCCGTAGTAGACCCTTATGTATTGTCCTTACACAAAGCATGACAACTTTTCCTACTCTTGGCAAGAGTGGTATGCATGAAAAGGCTTTTTCATCATTATTGTGCATCCAGCTGATAGAATATAAAAATATGAGTCCACATGTGTAACACTACACACTGCACTAAAACATGTCTCATGCATCATGTCTGCTGAAGCCTACTGAGATGAGTTAAGGTCAAAGTCACTATAATCACTGATTTGGAATTTTCTCCCTTTTGCCTATTTCTAAGGTTACTTGGATTAGGTAGAGATTTTGGATGGGAATTTATTTTGTTCTAAAGACAGTTTTAGTTTTTCTTCAGATTTATTAGGGCATAATCCTGCGTAAGGGCTGCAGGATGTAGATTCTTCTAGACTTGCATGAGAACTACTGATATGGTATGGACTCTACAGATATGGTTTGTTTTCTAAATGCAAAATGAGATTGTGTGACAAATCTAAGGTATTTCTAATGGACCTGTCATGGTAGCATCTAGTTATCAAGCATTTCTAATGTCTTACAAGGTTTAAATTAAAAAATTAACAACCCTGAATTCAGAATGCCAGCTAGCATTTGGGATAGTAATAAAGCCAGCTCACATGACTTTATTGTGAGTCTTGCAATATATGTTTTTTGTCTTAAAGCCCCATTAAAAAAAAAAAAAGTTTGCCCTCATGGTTCGAGGGGTCATTTCAGAAAAATTCTGAGGTGGGAGCAAAGTCATGTCAGCATATAGGGTGTTCTCTGTCCCAAAGAGGATCACAAATGAGAAACTAGGCAATTATTGCTTTCCTAATGATGTCATCCAAAATTGAGGGGGGAAAGGATGTGCAAAAAGTGGGAGAGATAATGGAGCACATAGACCTATGAAAAGTTGGGCGAGGGGGGAGAAAACTTCCCCTTTGCCTTTAGCAAATGATGTCCCTGCTTATAGTTTTGGGGAGAGAGCCTGAAAACATGATTTAAGTGCAGTCTAAAGGCTCAGACAAATCTGCTTTTCCGGAACTCGTGATTTTTGAACGCTCAGGTCTGGCAATATTGTAAAGATATGAGACAAGTGCCGGTAAAAGACTGATCTTTATTTCCTGGCCTCAGTCACATAACATGGAGTGGAGTCACAAAAGGTTGCCCCCTGTCACACAGCAGGAGTAGGTATTCACTGACTCCATTGGCTACTGGTAGAGGAAACAGCATTTTTTTTTAATTGGACATTTATTTGAAATAAGGTTAATCTAGAATTAGATTCAGGCACTACATCTTCCCCTGCCAGTTATTGTGGTTTTAAAATAACTTTTTCCTATTTTCAAAAGTTTTTTTTCTGTTTCCTGTTGATGTGTGAAAAAGCCATACGAACAGAAGAAACTGGTTGACTGACAACAGGAAACAATTAAACTGTCTATAAACAAAGTGCTGTTAAATGTACAAAGTAACTGAAAGCAGAAAAGAGACTTTTTTTTTCTAATCTTGCAACTCCAGTAATCCTAGGTGTTATCTGTGACAATAGTAGGAAAACCTATTCAGATAAAGTGCGACTTTTAAGTTGTCCCTTTAAAGCCTCTCACCCTAAAGAGCCAAACAAGATCCTCCCCCACACAAACATGCATATTTTAACAAAGCAATTTACTGTTAGGAAGATGCCATGTAGGTTACAGTGAAAGGGAGAGTTTTCTAGTGCCTTAGAATAAGGGAAGGAGTCAGACTTTCATTCATGGCTCTGGCACTGACTTGCTGTGTATCTTCAGCACTTATATTATCTCAATTTTCCCATATTTATGAGCACAAATGCTACTTACCTCATGGGTGTTGAGGCTGAAATAATTGGTGAAATCCTGGCTCCACTGACGTGAGTAGCAAAAAGCCTATTGACTTCAATGTGGCCAGGATTTCATCATGTTTAAGTGCTGTAGATCCCAGATGAAATGCATTAGACACAAAGCAAAATTTACTCCAGATCTGGGGCATCTGAACCTTTGGCATAATCCTGGGTCCCAACAAGCCCTTCTAGCAGCCAGGAATCAGCCAGGGGTAGACTCACCGTGGCCGCACCCCTTTTCTCTTGGCCTCTCCCACGTAGGGGTGGGATAGGAGAAACTATGGTGGTTCTAGGCAGTGTCCCAACTCCCACTGCCCATGATGGCTCAGTGTCTGCACTGCCCACCCGCAGTGGCTCCGCATGAACCCTGGGGCCTTGGCCAGGACTATGGCTGGGCACAGACATGTTGTGGGGCTTGGTCACCTTGGAGACAAGCCCTGCCCCTCCTCCCAGCACCCTACTGCTGCCAACGCTGGCCTGTGGCTGCCTGACAAAGGGCTGCACACCAGTCCGAGCAAGTGGAGAGCAAGGCTGGTGTCCTGCCAGGGCCCAGCTTGTGGGGCAGGGGGAGGGGTGTTGGTGAACAAGCGGGTCCCACTCCATAGGGATGGCTGGGCCTGCCTGGGGTGTCCCCACCAAGCTGCCCTAGCCCCCAGCACTTGCAGCAATTGGGGGAGGGAGCAGTGGCCTGTAACCCTACATATCCCCCACGCATTGCCTCCGTTTGGGGAGGCAATCCCTCCTCTCCCACAACCTGCACCCATGGTTCCACAGCTCCTTTTTGCACTAGCAGAGGAGTATAAAGTGGCCAAAACAGGAGCCAGCATTAAGGTTGTTCTTCCTAGAGATTCTTCTTCACTGAATGTGGAAAGGGAAACCTGATCTCTATAAGTCATAATCCTAAAGGATCACGCTTTGTTTCCTTTTGGATTGATCAGCACTGTTGTTGATTCTTCTAACAGTCCTTGGAGAGCTTCAAGGTGTTTCCTCTGCATGGCAACTTCCCTGTGCTGTATCTGTTTTGTGTTTAGCTCACTAAAACGTTTTCCTTTTAGAGGAATGGTGAACTGACCTATCCAATGATCATATGCTAACCTTCAGGGCAAGATCCTTTTTTTTTTTTTCTTTTCACTAAAAATGCCCTCTTCCCAAACACCTCATCCCCTCACCTATTCTAAGGTTAGAGCTACCTTCCAGTAGATGTTTCAAACTGTCACCATAATGTGTGTGTATATTGACGTGGTAAACTTGATCCTCAATTCATATATATTAATGGATTATTATTAGTATACAGAGAACCCAACCTTTTGGGCCCAGCTTTCAAAGGAACCTCAATATGATTTCTGAAGACTGAGACTGCCATTTTGTGTGTGTCTTTTTTTCATGCCCAAGTCTCTTACTGGATGGATCTCTTTTTACACTGGTATACCTAGATCTAATATAGCGCTGCTGTTGGCCAGCATAGCACTAGACCATGCAAAATCTGGAAAATCCAATAGAGAACGTAATACAGAAAACAATCGGTGAAAAATTCTTTAAAAAACCCTGTTATGCTTGTGACCTAAGCAGTTAGCTAATGTTTGGAGTTTAGCAGATTGTTTCCATTAGAAGGAGAAATTGATGTTGGAGTCAGGTATTTCTTTGATGCAATTCTATTTATTTACAAAGAATGTACAAAGTCCTATTTCCCTGAACACAAGAGGAATCAAACCGGAGGGAGTTTCTTCGCTTGAAGTTCAAAGTCTCTTTGCGGCCAGCACTCTGCGCAAAAAGTTCCCTCTCTCTTTTGGATTTCTCTCTCAGCCATGTTTTCAGTGCTTCTCTTGCTGTCTTGCTTGGCTTTTGGCCTGCTTCTCTGCATGTTCTCTGGGTGCTTCTGCTCCCACATGCACACCTCTATCAAATAATTCCCAGTAAAATCCCACTGCCCAAAAAGTCAAATTTCTGACCAGCCTTGCATATGGCCTGTGTTTTGAGAAGTAGCTCCTACACTTTCATCTAACTTACTGTAAAAAACAGCTTAGCTGCATCTTACATTTATCATGAATGAATAGTGTCTTATGCCCACCAGCTTCAGTGACGTTTCACTCACCTCCATCAGAATATATGAGAGTCTCAGGCTTTTGCAGTTATAAAACTCTGTGGTGAGGGGACTATAGGTTTTGTCTCCTTTGAGGTGCTGAGTTCATTCCTCCCCCACTGAAGTCAGTGGGATTTGAGAACTCAGCATCCCACAGGAGTGCTCCAGATCTTGCAGGATGTGCACCCTGCACTGGTTTGGTAGGTGATCTTATTGATATAATAAGGCTTTGCTCTCTCAAAGGCCCTGATCCTGAAAGGTGCTAAGCACCCGCAACTCCCATTAAAGTCTACGGACCAGATCCTCAGCTGGTATAAATGGACGTACAGTACAGACCCATTTACGTGGGGATGTCGGGAGTCAAGCCATCACAACCGCGTGTTAAGAGGGCCATGCAGAAATATCTTAAGATATCTATATATACACCTGTATAATTATCTAGGATTACATACGTATTCACAGCGTCCCAAATACTGCAGGCGTAGCTGTTAATGGCACTTTGCAAGAATATAAATTCAAATGTGTAATCTAATAAAAACATTACTACTACTACACAGGGGTGAAAGTAACTCAGGACACTTACCGGTACAGAGCGGGGGTGGCTCTGGCCCCCCGAAGGGGTGGGGCCTCAGGCAGAAGGGGCAGGGCTAGGGGGTCACCTACCCTTCCAGGCCGCCTGGTCTGCGTTGCCGTGGTTCCCATGGCGATTTAAAGGGCCAGGGGCTCCAGACACGGCTGCTGCGTTAGTGGCATCCAGAGGCCCGGGCCCTTTTAAATTGCCGGCCCCGGGGCAGCTGCTCCCTTTGCGCCCCCGCCCCGCCCATCAGCGGCCGAGGTGGGGGCAAAAGGGGAAGGAACCTTAAAGCGCTGCAGGGTCCTTTGCCGCGGCAGCGCTTTAATGTTGCTCCCCCTTCCCCCCCTCCCCCCCCGTTGGCGGCCCAGCACTGCCGTGGCAAAGGACGGTCCTTAAAGCGCCCCTTTTGCCTCTCCCATTGGTGGCCCTGCTGGTAGGGTCCCTACCGGCAGGGCCACCGGGGGCGGGAGGGGCAGCAACGTTAAAGCGCTGCCGTGGCAGCACTTTAAGGATGGCCCTTTGCCATGGCAGCGCTTTAACATTGCTGCCCCTTCCCCCCCTCCCGTTGGTGGTAAAGACGTACAGCACGTTTCCGCTCCGCACTTCCTGTCGATTTCTATGTCAGTGAGTTAGTGAGCAAATCTGTAGCGCTACATAGCAAGTTCCTGTACCACGTGTTAACGAGTCTCGCGTGTTAAATAGGTAGCACTGGGAGGCACGGTGCTACCGCGCATTAAGCGGATTCGCACATAAATGGTTCTGTACTGTATTACCATTTACTGCACTGGAACGGTGCTGCTTTGTACTAGCCGAGGAGCTGACTATTTTGGGGTATGTTTACACTGCAATGTAAACTCAGGGTTAGTAGAACTTGAGTTAGCAGACCCTGGGTTTGTTAACCTAGAGCTTGAGGGTCTACATTCATTTGTAACCACAGGTTAGGAATTGTTTAACCCAGGGTCCCAAAATGAGGCTCCAGCATCTACACTGCATTATGCGGGCCTGAGTCCAACAACCCATCCGAGGCTTCCTAGTGCCCTCCCAAAATACGGCTGCACTAACTCTTTGTTTGTGGTGCAGTGTGGGGAAAAATTGTCCATCAAACTTGATTGTTCAGAAGACAAAGAAAGTTGGCCTGTGGGATTGTGAGATATGTCTAGCGGACTCCCAGATCATGAGTCCAATAGGTCTGTGTCTACATTGCAGAGCAACAGGGTCACAGTTTGATTCAGGCTCGGATCCTTCAACTCATGGGCTCCTGGGACCGAGCCCTGCATTAGCATGATTTGTGTGTAGCAGGGGCGGCTCTAGACATTTCGCCGCCTCAAGCATGGCAGCATGCCGTGGGGGGCGCTCTGCCAGTCGCCGGTCCCGCGGCTCCCGTGGACCTCCCGCAGGCGTAGGACCGCTTCGAGCCGTGGGACCAGCGGACCCTCCGCAGGCACACCTGCGGGAGGTCTACCGGAGCCACGGGACCAGCGGACCTTCCGCAGGCAAGCCGCCGAAGGCGGCCTGCCTGCCGCCCTCCCGGAGACCGGCAGAGCGCCCCCCGTGGCACGCTGCCCCAAGCTCGCGCTTGGCGTGCTGGGGCCTGGAGCCGCCCCTGGTGTGTAGACAGAAGAGGGGTAGGCTTCAGCCTGAGTTTGAACCCTGGGCTTACACTGCAGTCTAGACATATCCTGAGAGCTGAAGGTACTCAGCACCTTCTTGGAGTTCAATTACCACATGGTTTTGGGCCTTAGGCATCCATATCTTATATGTCACAGGTACCTTTGCCAAAACTGATATAAACTGACCTGGAGGTTTGATTGGTGTTTTCATAGAAGCACCTTTACCCTCTCACAGGCAAAATGTCATATTCCTAACCACCATTCTCCAGTAAATCAGGCTTTTATTTTGTTTTGTAAACTGAAAACAAATTCAGTAAATTATAATGAAAATACGTAAGAGAAAACACACCCCAGGGCTGAAAGCTAACAGACAGAGTTGTGACATCTTACTCCTTCAGTAATAAACTACAGGGAGCAAAGCTATAATAATGGAATAAAGCTAGAATGATTTGTCATTACAAAAACGCAGATTCAGAGACACCATAATTTCATTCCCATAATTCAATTTCTAGATGCCATATTTCCACGAATGACAGAATACTGGGAAAACTACAGCATGGTTTGAGGGGAGGTGGTGTTATTTTTGAGTAATGCAATGCAACTCATGTTTAACTTGAAAACAAAAACATCTTGAGCGAGAAGACCATATCCGTAGGTTCCAAAGTGAAACCCCAAAAATGCTAAAAAAATTAGCTTTTCAGATGTGACTTTCTTTGTGAACATACACAACTTTTTAAAGTATTACAAAAAAGCATATTGTATGTATTTCATTAAGACCTATGATACAAAAGCAAGCTATTGTTGCCTTCGTATGTACTCATTTCTAAAGCTGAATGACTGATGAACACTGTACAAATTCACTTGCTCAAACTTGCCAAGATAAAAATAGTTTTTTAATTTTCTAGAAAACAAAACTACAAATAATTCAGAAAGCTCTCTCATTTGAGGAGGATCAAGACAGGCTAAACTGTTACTGAAACTGAACTGGTCTTCACCCTTTCAGAGCATAGTCTCTCTTGAGTAAATGCAGGAGATGGTGCATTTGAGCAAAACATGTGCCACCACTGTCTGCTCTGGTGAATAGATAACTTCTGTTTCCAGTAAAATAATTTAGCTTTTGTGAAAGGTGGTGGTTTCATGTCCCCAGAGACTAAAGTCATATTATTTATGGAACAAGCATAGCAGCAGCAGAGCAATCCTTTATACCCACTTGACCTGGTAAGACCCCATTGGGGATGGATGGGGATTTCAGGCTCCATACCCATTCAGTCCTGTGTTTGTCTGTCTGGGATAGTTGAATAGAATGTAATTTGTGGCAGTGGACAGCTGTCCATGCAAATAGCCAGGGACTGGATTGATTTAATCAGCTTGCTTTAAGTATGGAAGGCCAACAGTGTGTCATGGTAATCAATGTTCTTCAGTACCAACCTGGTCTAAATTCCAGCAAGCAAGCTAGGGCTGCAATCTTCTATAACCAGATTTCACATTTTGGTGAACTCTATCAAACACAAATATATCTTGAAAAATTAACATAAGCAGACTGACCAATCAGGAAGAATATAAATATAAATACTTTGACAATTGTGGTCAATTGACTGAAGAAATCCTATAATATTAATAAAGATATAGAGCAATTTAATAGTGATTTACACATAGACAGCTCTTTGCAAACATTTAGTAAACCCTGTAATGCTGTTAATCCTATGAGATATGTCAGGGTTTTACTTATGGTCTTCCCCTATTTTGGAAACAGATCCAGAACTTAGCGGGTCTGGTTTTGCACCACTGAAGTCAATGGGGACAGGCTCAGACCCAACCTGCATGTAAGGGTATGAATTCGCTGCAGAGTTGGCCTGGATGTGAGTGACCGCACTGTAAAACCACATCCAAGTTACTGTGTCCTCACTGATGCTGTGTTCCCCCATGTGTGTCATTAGGACTTCTGCGGGCACATCCCATGATTCTTCATGCTACGGTAAGCTGAGCTGCTCTGATTCTTTCCCAGTCAATTGTGGGAGAAGTTCTGTTCTGAGCACATGGGTGAAATTGTGGGAAGGCATTGGTGGACTATCAATACTGCAGTGATTTACCCTGCATCCTCACTACAAAGTGGGTGGGTTTCAGTTCGAGTGAAAGCAGAATCTGGGCTCTAACCCAGGGTTGAAAGCACTTCTCTCAGGTGAGAGGTTTTTGAGGGTGGATAGGACAGAAGCTAGGAGCAACACCTGGGCTAATTCTGTAGTACAGACATACCCTTAAAAGTGGCAGTACTAGAATATAAAGTCTCCTATTCCTAGTCCCATGTTCTGTTATGTGTCACAGCCTCTAGTTAAAAAAAAAAAAAGTGCTGCTGCTAGGATTGCATCTTTTCTGCTGCTTGTTATCTGCAATACTTGGAAACTGTTAACATTAATATCTCACTTCTGCCGGAAAACTTGATGAGAGATAAGTTGATGTATTTTCTTAGTGTTCCTTGTCAAACCACATCTTCTGAAATGAAAGTTAATAAGTAACTGCATTCAGGCATGGTTCTATTTGTACTTTCTTTGTATGTTCTGAACTTCCATCTCCAGAATTTAAAGGACACTGGTTTTATCAACTGACCTAAACCCTACTCAGGAGAAGTCTCATTTTTAGTCTCTAAGGACTAGGGGAGAGGGATAGCTCAGTGGTTTGAGCATTGGCCCGCTAAACCCCGGGTTGCGAGTTCAATCATCGAGGGGACCACCTAGGGATCTAGGGCAAAATCAGTATTTGGTCCTGCTCTAGTGAAGGCAGGGGGCTGGACTCAATGACCTTTCAAGGTCCCTTCCAGTTCTAGGAGATAGGTAATAATTGGAGATATACCAAAGGAGTAAAAAGAAATGTACACTGAGTCCTTTCTCCCCTTCCCCATGTTTTTCAGGACTCTTTAAGTTAATAAGCTTTGAACTCTTTAAAGTAGTACAGTTAGCTTCCTGCTAGGTTTGCTTTGGCTTTCATAATACTAGTAAGAGAAGGAGGACGGAAAAAGTATTGTAGGGTGAGAGGATATCCTCACTGAGCTTTGAACTTCCTCATCCTTTAGGTTTTGCTAACTATTGTATTCATCTATTGGAGTAATAATAAATTATAGAACTGCCTTGTCTTAAAGAAAAACTTAGCACCATTATTTAAAAGTATCTGCTGCAAATCATTCTCGAGATGGTGAAAAAACTAAGGGATTTTTATTGTAATTGTCTTTTTAAAAGCATCACATTTTAGTAACTAAGTATCTTATATGCCTAATAAATTTTACATTTGATAAGTTTTTATATATACTTATAGCCAAACCATGGCCTATTGAAATCCATGGGAGTTTTTCCGTTGATTAAAAGGGAGCAGAATTTGGCTGCAAATGAATGCCCCTTAATTCTTTAAAATAAAGCAGTTTTACAAAATGAGAAATTTTGACTCTTATACTCTATTCTGGAAATATAGCTTCTGGGGCCTTGATCCTGCAAAGATTTGGGCATGTGCTTAACTGTATGCACTGTCACAGTGCGTAAAGCTAAGCATATAAATCTTTGCAGGATGACTGCCCAAATTAGGATTGTTTAATACAGAGCTTACTTGTTTAAACCTATGTTAAACTGTATCTTTGAAATACTGAATTCAAAATGTTAAAAAATGTTCTAAGCAATTTATTATTGAACAAGCTGCTATTATTTGGCTTAGCTGAAACACATTAGTTAGCTAATTAAACACAACTCTGACAGAGGTCCTTAATTTGTCATTCTGACTTCAGGAGATAGCGTGCATTGCAATGGTTTGCATTGCAATAATTTATAGCAAGTAAGTAGTTTTGCAGAGTAATTGCATTCCAAAAACATGGAGATAATCTTTTCATTGTAAACATGTTGCTACATCACTGTGAGAAACTAGCACTTCTTTCACAGAAACAATATTATGGCTTTGGCAATAGAAATGAAATCTTTCCCCAGATAAAAGTATTGCTAAGGGTTAGTACTAAAATATTCCACAATTCAAACCTAGTGGGCTAGAATGATTTCTACTGAAATCATTCTATTGGTTACAGCAGGCATCAGTCCGACCCAGTAAATTAAAAAGTATTAAAATCAGATTCTCAGAGCTGACATTAAATCTGTACACTTTTATAACGCTAATGAAAATTAATAAATAAAAATAGAAACTTACCCCAGAGATACAGACTAGAGATATCATGTCTCCAGACAGCTACTTAGTTAGGAGATCTCAGACAGATTCCTCTCTGGCAGTCCATAGACTTATCCATTTTTTTTAAATGCAGGTTTGTTTAATCCCATAAGTAAAATCTGCCTGCTCTAGCTGTTTACTGATTGTCGTTCATCCTTTAAAATGTGAGGCTACTAGCAGTTATCTCCATTCCTTTGTCAGGGGAGAAAAACTGCTGAATGTTGCAGCCATCATGCCTTAGGAAACAGGACGCAAGAAAAGGCCCAATGTCTATGCAGGATCTGTGGGCAGGGGGAACTCTTGGGGGTCTCAATAGGAAATGTTTTTCATTGGATAAGAAGGTATTATTAGCAGCTGTGATCCCGCCCCGTCCTCTGTGCTTTTAGTCACCAGGCATTGGGCTGATTGTGTTTTTCCCCGAAGAGCCTTGCCGAGGAAAAGCACCCTTCACAGTTAAGAATTAGCAGCTTAAGTACAGCTCGACAATAGATAAAGCTGATTTCCTGAGCAGCTGGTTGGCTGACGCAGCCGGTGTGTGTGTGCTTGTAGCAGAGTATTGCTTTAGACTAGCAAATGTAAAGCAAGGGAATACCCAGGTCGGGAAGCTCAAACTTTGTGTTTCCACAGCTACAGTGATTCTCCCCCACCCCCCTTAAAAAGAGGGGCAAGAAGAGATTTCTGCGTCAGGCATGCACCAGGGAACACCCTCTGGCTGCAAAATGAAACTTTATCAAGATATCAATTCTTTGTGCAACTGTTTAGTTAAAAATGAGCTAGAACAGATTTCAGTTTGCTCTGAAAGCCTTAGGTTCCTGCTGAAAAAGTTTAGGAGGTAGTTAGAATGTCAAATGTTTATGGAGATCATTATAAACAGGGCCGGCTTTAGGAAGTGCGGGGCCCAATTCGAACATTTTTGGCGGGGCCCCGGCAGGGATGATTAAAAAAAAAAAAAAAAAAAAAAAAAAATTTTTTCTTTCGGTTCCCTTCCTGTAAAAGCTTTGCCACAGTGTGCTGCCAGTATGTTTTTTTTTATATTTGGTACAATAGGGTTACCAATTTTTAAAATTTTAAAAATTTCCTGGCGGATGGCAAAAGAAAGCTGGAAAAGTCTGATGAAAAAATACGAAAACCAGTTAACCAGTTCTAGTTTTAAAAGAAAGATTTGAGAAAGAACTGACTGACTGCCGTCTTGGATGTGTGGTGTGTGTGTGTCCAGGTGTCTGGGTGTGGGGGTGTCAGATGTCAGATCAGATTTTTTTTTCTTATTTTGGGGTTCTTTTTTTTCTTATATAGGCTCCTGTTACCCCCCCCCCTGTCCCCCTTTTTGCATTTGCTCTCACCACTGCTGTGCCCTGCCCCCCCATGTGTCCAGCCCCCTGCTCTCCCCCCCCCCTGAGCAGGGTGGCTGCTGCTGGAGGCAGGGCAGGGCAGGCTGGGGGGGGGGCTGGGAGGCAGGGCAGGGGGGGGGGCTGGGGGGGGGGGGCTGGCTGGGGCAGGGGGGGAGGGGGGTGGGGGGGCTGGGGGCAGGGGGTGTGGGTGGGGGGGTGTGGCTGGGGCTGGCAGGGCAGGGGGGCAGGCAGGGCTGGCTGCAGCAGCGGACGTGGAGTGGTGGACTGCAGGGCAGCGGCGGCTGGCAGGGCAGGAGGGGCAGGCTGGCAGCAGGGCTGCAGGGGGGCAGGGGCTGGTGGCAGGCAGGGGCAGGCAGGCGGGGCTGGGTGCAGGCAGGGCAGGCAGGGGGGGGGTGTGCAGCCTCCTCCCCACCAGCCTAGCAGCAGCAGCCCTCTCCTCCTCAGCAGCAGCAGCGGTAGCCTGGGAGGGCAGCCCCAGCAGCTGCTGGGGGGCCCAGGCCCTGGGGCTCCCTGGAGCCACAGCCGGCCCCTCTAAGGCTAAGGGGAGGGGGCAGCAGGCAGGCAGGGGGGGCAGGGGCTTAAAAAGCCCCAGACTTTTAGAAAAGCTCTAGCCCCTGAATTTAAAGTTTGGAAGCTCCTGGGGCCTGCCAGGCTCCCCTGGCCCTCTGGCCTGAGGCTCCAGTCCCTGGGCCCCGGGGGCGGGCCGCACCAAGCCACCTGAAAAGGCCCCCTGATTATAAAGTTCACAACCTCCAGAGACGTAGCACTTCTCAGGTCTTTATAGCCCAGTCTGCTAAATCTTATTGTCTCAGTAAATCTGGCTCCTGACTTACCAATTAACCAGGAGTTTTATTTCTATCTCTTACCTTCAGTGCCGGCCCTTCAGCTAGGAAAAGGTTTTGGGGTGTCTTCTGTCTGGGAGGAAGAGCAATGTTTGTGGACAAATTATTCAGCTTTGCTTTCTGATGGCAAGTAGTGGTCAGTTTCTTTTCTCCCAGCCTTCTCCAGCCCTCTGCTTGGGATCCTGAGTCTGCTTTTAAACTTTGGTTTTTAAAACTTAGCCAAACAGCTCACATGCCCTGATTTCATTTTGTTTATTCTCCTTTTTCTCCGCTCTCTTCTGGCTGCTCTCACAGGCAGCCAAGGCTAGTAAACAACTCATTGTGAAGCTGGAGTGAATGCTATTCCTTGGACTAGTGACGGGTGATAGGGCACTGCAAAAAGAGGATTCTCTGTCTTGCTCCTACAGAGAGAGAGAGACTTTTGCCTCATGACCAGCTGCCATGGGGTTTTATCCAGTCGACTCTCAAATAACTTTCTCACGTTATAGCAGCGTTAACTCTCAAATGCACAGACACTGTGGTAGCCCTTCTTCTTTTGAATTTCATCCTCTTAGGATTCACTTATTCTCCCTTTAGACTGCATAAAAAGATCCACATAGATTCAAATGGCAAGTGAAGAATCTGCAAATGCTTTTAGGTGCAAAGTGAAAATGGGTCAGTTTTCCCTTTTGTACCTGGGATTTAAAGGTGTGTGAGAATATAGATGAGTAATGAAGATACTGCTGAGGAGATAGCAGCTGTGTTAATTTACAGAGCAACACACAACTGAAAGGCAAAGCTCCCCTAGTAACCCACCCACAATCAGATTCATCGCATTTTTGTGGGCAAAGGATATGGGACTGGAGGGGTTGAGGAGACAAAAGCCACTATCCCAATCCAGAAGCAGGATGTAGGGCTGCAGACATGCTGATCCCCCATTTCTGTGGTCAGTGCCGCAGTTTATGGGCTGGAATATAGTAGCTGCTGTCCCTCCATACTTCTAGGTAATAGGGAAACTGACCACACAGTGGCAGATTGTATGGTCTATCTTGTATTCTCCTCCGATTGCCACTTCCCAAACCAGCCTATGCTAGGCTGACACACAAACCTCTTTAGCACACAGGTCTGCAGAGAACCTATCCATACACCAGTATGGGTAAACTAAGGGACTCCAGTTCAGCTGCGTGCTTTAATTTAAATGGTGTGGAGGACCTCATGCTGGTTTATTGCGCCAGAGTGAATTGTATCCATAGATTTATACACATAGGGAAGTCTGATTTGGCTTCCTGGAAAAGAGACAATAAAGAAAATTGATTTTTACCATCGTAGGCAATGGGAATTTTACAACTGACTTCAGAGAGAGCCCGATTGGGCCTCTCTGCCTTTCAGACTGAAAAGCAGAAATTGTTTCATTATATTGCCTCTGAGTGCCCTCAGTACAAATTAACTAAACCTGAAATTTGCACTTGAGGCCATCCTGAAGGTGTTCAGCGAAAGAAATGCAGTTTGGCTGATTTGAAGCTTTTGTACTGCTGTAGCCATGTCAAGCAGAGTGCAAGAGGCTAGAAACCCCTGTGGATTGGTGGTGAACGTACTTGGCAAAAGCCCTTCAAAGATATCAGTCACTGGGTCAGTCGTCCAGAATTACTGTATTTCTGCCATTGCAAGAATTTTCCCACGTTTCCTTTTGAAGACTAAACACTGGATATATCTTTTAAAAAACAGCCAATTATAGTATTTAGCCAGAACCTGGCAGCTTTACCAGTGATTTTGATACCTTTGGAATTTAATCAATCCACTGCACTAATCTGGGGCTGTTGGTTTATCTCAAGGCAACGGTTTAGTTATTAACTATAAACTGATTAACAGGTATCTTTAGCAGCTGCGGGCTCAAGGGGACTCTCAGGAACCCCTTATTAAAATTCTCCTGCCATGCTGAAGGGAGAGTTGGGATGGCTTTCCTGCCCCTTAGGGAGTTCACCCCCCTTTCTAACCATTCCGAATAATTCCTGCCCCCTCTCTCTCTCTCTCTCTGGAGTTGGTAAGAAACTTCTCACAAAGGCAAGTTATTCTGTTATTATCTATTATGGGCTTTTCTTTTTTCTGGAGCATGTTCTACTGGTAACTGCAAGAGACTGGACTAGAAGGGTCCCTGTGCTGGTCCAGTATTGCAATTCCTAGGGCTCATAAAAAACAAACCTTCCCCTGTGGAAAGTACCTGATTACACTAAATGTCATTTATTTTCCAAAAATGTTCCCAGGGTGGCATATACCTGGTTGCCTCACAAGGCCTTCTCTCAAACACATACACTGCCCCTATCCTTCCCCACTTCTAATTAAACAAGCTGAATACTGTTTTATACTATCAATAAGCTCAGTATAACTTTTTCAGCAATAAAGTATAAAAATAGCCAACAAAGTGCTTTTAATGCAAGTTTACTTACCAAACAAAAACACAAAAAAGAGGGCGGGAGGGTGTTGACCTCCATCCTTGGTTATGATTATATGTAAGTGTTTTCTTTAAAATGGAAAAACAAATGAATAGATCCCATGGGTCTTCACCCCTCCTCTCTGCAGCAACCCATCCTCCCCACCCCTGATCCCATTGGTTTGTTCATAGACTGGGGGAGCATGGAATTTTGTGGGCACCTCTTGTTAAAATATTGACAGTACATCAGCAATCTCCAGCTATTTTGAAAAACAAATGAACCTAGCCTGTTATCTTATTGGGAACCAGGGCTGCTTAGAATACACAACGTTTTCAGCAAAATTACCACCATGCTTTTAGAGCACACGTAGTTAATGTTTGTACAACGAAGCCCTACTGATGTGCTCTTTTCTGTCATATCTATTATCATGTCAGGGATCCAATAACTCTGTCACATTCTGCCTTGCATTGGTGCGCATTACTTGCATTGAATTTAGTCTGAGTTGCTTTGTGTTTCAAAGGCAAATTTTGCCCCCAAGAATGGAATATTGTAGTTCCAAATTATCACTCACTTCTATTGCTGAAGATGCCATTGGTTTCAATTAGAATTCATACCCAATTGTGCCTACAAAATATACGTGCACAGGAAGGTGTTTTCCCTGCCTCGAGGTACTTACTAGTAGAAACGGTCACATTTTTTCAAGTGACATTTTTGGGTTTTTTTGGTGCGGGGGGGAATGCTGATTTGGCAACACTAAAAAGCTTTGCAAATTTGTGTCGCTTTTGCTGAATTGTTTCGGTGTTTAAAAAAAACCCTCAAAATAAAAAAAATTGAAACATTTTGTTTCAATATTTTAGAAACAAACCATTTTGATTTTTTTATTCAAAATGACTTTTAAAAAAAATCTTTTAACTTTATTTAAAATTTAAAAAAACATGAATGCCTCATATCTAAAGGAAACATTTTTGTTTGGTGTCAAACAAAACGTGTTTTGATCTAAAACAATATTTTTTCTACTCAATTTACCAAAAATGTTGAGAAACCTTGTTTTTGGTTTGACCTGAAACAATTTTTTTTCAAAATTGCAAATGAACCAAAAAAATCTATTATTCACTCAACTCTACTTCCAAAGTAGCCAAAACAGGGTATTGAATCAATAACTTGCATTTTTAAAAGCCCCTAGAATATATATACATTATAGACATTAACGAGTCCCAACTCTCCTCCTTTCACATGAGTGATTTCTGTTTCCTTTCTTTGTTTTGTACAAAAACAGACTTAATTTGTGACTAGCTTCTGCATGAATCATTGCTGGATATTGTACCATGTGCCATACATTCTGAAATATTATATTGGGCCCCTATAAAAAAGCATCTGTACCTCTTATCAAAGCCATGCACAAGTCTAAGCAGCAAAGATAAAAGCACCATTTGCTAAAGGTGATACTTCCAGGCACATTGTTACAGTATTTACAAATTCTTATTGTAATTCTTATTATGATTATTAAATATTTATATTACATTAGCTCTCAAAGGCTCCATTCAGAATCAGGGCCCCATTTTGCTAAGTGTTGTATAAAATTAGAGGTAAATATATTGTGTGTGCCACAGAGTGTACAGTTTGAAGACAAACCATGTATAAAGGGAGGAGGAGATGGAGGCAATGAAATATTCACCATTTGTATTACAGGGGAAGTGCACACACACACTCTCTCTCTCTCTCTCTCACTTTAGATTTCCTTGCATTTGCTATCCACACACAGTCACTATTCAATTTACTTTAGTTTTGTAATTACATAAATGTTGACTTCCCCCAACTGCCCCTCACCCAGTGACCCAAGACCCCTTGGCCTAGCCATTGAAGTGACTTGTAAGCTCCATGGGTGAAGTCAGCCTGGAGGAGAGACGTGAAGGAGGAGGAGAGGGTGTCCTCACACAGCAGGTGGGTGACCATCACAGTCCATCAGTGTGGTGATGTTGTTTATTAAGGCAATACTTGTGAGATTACTGTCATCCTGGTTTGGAGGATGGTTGGTTTGGCAAGTTGGGCAATCTTGCTGTGAGCTTATGAACGCCATGTGTTTGGACATACCGGGCTGCCTGAAAACCAGTTGTGGTTCACAATAGATTTCAAGGTTTCAAAATCAGTTTTTGTTCTGATGCAAAAAGTAAATGAAAGCTCTTGAAATGTTTTCACCCAAACAAACAAACCCATACGAGTACAAGGGAGACCAAAGGAGCTAATAGCCTGGTTCCTAAGGCACTTGCCTGGGGTCTGGGAGATCAGGTTCAAGTCTCTGCTTGAAATCAGGGTCTTGCATGCTCCAGGCAAGTGCTCTAACTAGCCATCAGCCTATTGGATCCCAGGTGAGTGTCCTGACCACTGGGCTGTAGAGTCTCTGTCTCTCACCCCCAGTGAATATTTATACAATGTGGATCTGCTCCAACTGGAGCAACTGAGAGACAGACTCTCTGTACCAGTGGTTCCGCAACCATTACGGAGAGGGATAAAGCCCTGCATCCAACCCAAACCCACTGGGATGAGACTACAAGTGCTAGGTCTGGGTTGGGTTGGGTGGGAAAACAACCAAACCTTCTTGGGCTTGGGCTAGGTCAGCTCTCCTACCTGGCCCACCAGCTGTTTTCATCCGGCTCTCAAACTCCCGCTGGGGAGCGGAGTCGGAGGCCACTCCACACAGCTCCTGAAAGCAGTGACATGGCCCCCCTCTGGCTCCTACACATAGGGGCAGCCCCGGGACTCCGCTCTGCATGCTGCCCCCACTCCAAGCACTGACCCTGAAGCTTCCATTGGCTGGGAACTGCGGCCAATGGGAGCTGCAGGGGCAGTGCCTGCGGATGGGGCAGTGTGCAGAGCCGCCTGGCTGTACCTCTGCATAGGAGCCAGAGAAGGGATGTGCCGCTGCTCCAGGAGCCGCTTGAGGTAAGCGCTGCCCGGGAGCTTGCACCCCTGAGCCTCCCTCGTGCCCCAACCTCCTGCCCCAGACCTGATCCCCCTCCTGCCTTCCAAATCCCTAGATTCCAGCCCCGAGCACCCTCCAACACCCCTTATCCCCAGCTGGAGCCCTTCCCCTTCCCCTCCCGAACCCCAACCTGGAGCCCCCTCCCACACCCAGAACTCCTCATTTCTGGCCCCACCCCAGAACCCACACCCCCAACCAGAGCCCTACCACACCCCCAACCCCAATTTCATGAGCATTCATGGCCCATCATGCAATTTCTATTCCCAGATGTGGCCCTCGGGCCAAAAAGTTTGCTGACCCCTGTTGTAGAAGCTTTTTTAAAATATACGTTTGGAAGGGATCAGTTTAGTCATTTTAAAAGTTAGGGCTAGACAATAAAAAATAGAGATTTACCATTTGGATGGATTTAGGTTTCCTGTAAGTTTTTTAAAACTCTTCACTTAAAAATGTATATGTTTTGTTAATTTGGCAGAACTAAATGTTCCCCTACTTCTCTGACCAGGGTTTTCCTCGAATAAAACGAGAGGATATTTTTTCTCTAAATGTTTGTTTAAACCTAACCCTCCTTTCAGAAAAAACTGCAAACTGTGTAAACTTAGTGACCAATGCTACAGTTTCTGTGCACCCAAAACTCTTCCTTTGGCTTCAGTGGGAGTTAGTGGTACACAAGGACTGTCAGACTAGGCCCTGTCTGACTGTTTTCCAATGTACATAATCCACTAAGAAATAGGATTAGTCAATCTAGCTGAGACCCATTTTCTGACTTCAGAGCCATCAAACAGCAATTATTTTCACGTAGATCAGCCTTTAGGCCACGCTTGTATTAGGCATGATTAACTGGGTATAAAGGACTTAGATTGTTAACTACCACTGTACACTTTATTTATTATGGGAAAGAAAAAAAAGGCAAACTATAGAACTTTCTAGATCAGTCAGCATAAAAATCTCAAGATACACTAAATGCCTGGATTTGCATGTGCACTCAAGCTGTCTATTTTTTCCTAACCTTTGATTTTGTCTTCCATGTGTGCCATGTGTTCTCAATAAACTAGGATGATAATAGTGGTTAATACTTACCTCTTATACAGAACTTTTCATCAGTAGATCTCGAAACATTTTACAAAGGAGATCAGTATCACTATTCTAATGTTTATAGGTGGGGAAACTGAGGCATGGGGAGGGCCGGGGGGAAGTGACTTCCCCAAGGTCACCAAACA
This sequence comes from Mauremys reevesii, assembly GCF_016161935.1. Classification (NCBI taxonomy): domain Eukaryota; kingdom Metazoa; phylum Chordata; order Testudines; family Geoemydidae; genus Mauremys; species Mauremys reevesii. The sequence continues at coordinate 77,818,484 of NC_052631.1, forward strand.
GGCCATGAATAAGAATTAGAATGATAAGGATGAATGTCAAGGTGCCTTGAAGAAAGAACATGGGAAACCATTTTAATAAACTAGTGTTTCTAATCAGACTTTAAGAAAATAATTGTATTAAAATCATGGGATTGTGTACTGTAGTGTAACAATGTGATGTGCCAGAGTGTGAATGTGCATGAGCAATGCACTAATGCTCCCCTCTAGAAATAGTACTGCAGATATGAAAGACTCATTCCACAGTTATTTAAACACTGATGCTTTGAAAATTAACTCGGGGAGTTGGGGGGAGGAATCATTCCCAAGTTCTAGTTCCACAGTTGTACTAATATTCTTAACTATGCAGTAATTGAAATAGTCTGATATTAGAACAGATCTCTCCTCGAGGTGCTTTCTGTAGGAAAAGGCTTCATGTAAATTTCCTTTTCTTAAAAAAACAAAAATGGATTTGCAGTTGCTACTCATTTCACAGTTTGTTTTGAAGGGAGCATAGATTTAGGCAGTCTGCCACTGCCAGTCTTTTGGACAGTGTCTTCTCTATGCTTCGTGGCATCTGCCTATCCTCGCTTTTCCCATCTCACAGTGATTTAACTGTACTCTTCCAAATGTACTTCAGCAGTTTCAAAGTCTCTAATTTTTCTCCTCCACTGAGGACTAATTCATTTAAGAAGTTCCCAACTCACTTGCAGGTCATTTTTCCCTTTAGCTTGGAACAGTTTCAATTTTTTCATCACCAAATCTAGCATGGAACATCAGCTCATTTCAGAAACTGCATCCATGACTGATTTAGTGCTGAAAAATTACTTCAAGCAAGAAGTACCTGAACACTCACTCATCAGAAATCAGCCAAAACACAAACCTGCTGTGCCCTTATTTAGTAAGAGAACTGGATGGGTCAATTCTTCTTATCCGAAAGGGACTAGTCTTTATATTTTCTATTTGTGTGTTCTTCAGAGTTCTTACTTGAAAAAATTAGGGCTGTCGATTAATCGCAGTTAATTCACACGATTAACTCAAAAGCATTAATTGCAGTTTTAATTACACTGTTAAACAATAGAATACCAATTGAAATGTATTAAATATTTTGGATGTTTTTCTACATTTTCATAGATATTGTATTCTGTGTTGTAATTAAAACCAAAGTGTATATTATTTTGGATTACAAATATTTGCACTGTAAAAATGATAAACAAAAGAAATAGTATTTTTCAATTCACCTCATACAAATACTGTAGTGCCATCTCTTTGTCGAGAAAGTGCAACTTACAAATATATCCATGGATCTATAAATCCATGGTACGCCCACATCTCGAATACTGTGTACAGATGTGGTCTCCTCACCTCAAAAAAGATATTCTAGCACTAGAAAAGGTTCAGAAAAGAGCAAAAATAAATATTATGCGGTAGAGAGGGTCCCCATGAGGAAGAAAGAAAAGAGGGGCTACTCTTCAGTTTGGAAAAGAGGAGACTAAGGGGACATAGATAGATATATATAATCAAGTGAGAGTGATGTTGTGAAAGTGGAAAAGGGAAATACTATTACTTATACCCATAAATACATAATCAAAAATGAAATTAATAGGCAGCAGGTTAAAAACAAATAAAAAGGAAGTTCTTCTTCACGCACAGGTCAGTCATGGGGCTCCTTACCTGGAAGGACCTGAGGAGGTTGGGAAGGAACAATGTTTAAAAATGTTTGGATAAATTAATGGTGGCTAAATGGTGTAATTGTCCATAAGGCAGATGGGTAAGAATGGTGTCCTAGGTGCTCCTCCTCTGTGATGATGATGGATGAGGATGGAGAGAGAGAGATCACTCCTTGATAGGTTCACTTCTCAGGGCACCTGGCAGCTGCCACTGGCCACTCCTCTGGGCACCTGGCTAGATGGACTAGATGGACCTTTGGTCTGACCCGGTACGGCCTTTCTTATGTTCTTATGTTATGTTCTTATGTACAAATGTAGATTTTATTGTTACATAACTGTACTCAAAAACAAAACAATATAAAACTTCAGAGCCTACAAGGCCACTCAGTCCTACTTCTTGTTCAGCCAATCACTAAGACAAACAAGTTTGTTTACATTTACAGGAGATAATGCTGTCCTCTTCTTATTTACAATGTCACCAGAAATTGAGAACAGGTATTTGCATGGCACTTTTGTAGCGAGCATTGCAAGGTATTTACATGCCAGATATGCTAAACATTCATATGCCCCTTCAGGCTTCAGCCGCCATTCCAGAGGACATGCTTCCATGCTGATGACGCTCGTTAAAAAAAATTTGTTAATTAAATTTGTGATTGAACTCCTTGAGGGAGAATTGTATGTCTCCTGCTCTGTTTTACCCACATTCTGCCATATATTTCATGTTATAGCAGTCTCAAATGATGACCCAGCACGTGTTGTTCATTTTAAGAACACTTTCACTGCAGATTTTACAAAATGCAAAGAAGGTACCAATGTGAAATTTCAAAAGG